>NC_135661.1:3308120-4688099 GCF_964188315.1 Podarcis muralis
AGAGGTAATAATCCTTTAGCTCCCCAAAGGCTGGGGAGGATGAGTTACCCCTGAGGGTTGCGGGAGAGAAGGCATGTTAGGGCAGGGCAGGAACAAGCCCCCTTACAGGCAAGATGGCCTCCCCCACATTCACCCATTTGACTGCTCCCATCAGCAGAACTGTTGCAGGGACCACAGAATCCCTGTTCTAAATTTATAAGAAGTCCATCTTTTCGTGTGGCAATACCCAAACTCTGGAACTTCCTGCCTATGGACATCAGGCAGCTGCCTTCACTGTACTCTGTGCTAGAAACATTCGTGAAGCCCACCCAGAGGTTTAGAAAACTGATGCATATTTCCATCTGTTTTTAGCTAGTTGTGAACTTGAGCTCTTGAAAGTATTACATTATCGCTGTTCTTACCGATAAATTTTATCGTTTTGTCTTTTTCGCAAACCGCTTCGAGGCTCATTTGATTTTTTGATTTTTTACAGTCAAGTGGTATATCCATTTCATGAAATAATGAATCGAACAAGGGAATGTGTAGTAAAGTTAGTACTTTCTTAGCAGCTTTTCTTTGGTCAAGTGGAAAATGAGGCCTTGTGGGAAACCAGTAAGAATTATGGGAACCGTCCTGTTGCTTTAACCCGTGAGCCTGTTGGCTCCAAGGGCGTGAGAGGATGACTATGGGGAAGGAAATTTTGGGCTAAATTGAAGGTTTACACCTGCGTTCAAAGTTATGAACATACCCTCTGTAATGTTATCTATCCTTAATTACTTGGGAATGTACATCTGCCTAAGCTCCACCAGTCTCCATCGGAAGGGAGGAAACACCTTGATCTGGGTTCTGAAGGCTTAATTGGCTCAGCTGCCACAAGTTAGAATTATTAGCCCACAAGCTGGTCATTGGAGGATTCAAAAATAATCCAGGGTTCTGACTGTGTTTGGGGGTTTCTGATTCCACGTGCAAATTATGGAGAAAAGATCTTGAGAATGGTTTGAAAGGCGCGCTCTGCAATTCGCAAAGAATCGCCCGGCTGCTGATGTCCACCAAAGCAGCCGTCTTTTCGTCCTTTTGTGCTTTTGCGTTGAAGATTTTCTGAGACCTTTGGATGCGGATTTCTGAAAGACTCTAACTATCCTATCTTTGCCTTAGAGTATAGAAGAGAGTATATAGTCAGCTATCATTTACAACGTTCTTATTTTTCTGTACTTGTAATTTACCAAAAGATGTGCCTGCTTTTTAGCATGTTCTTTACGTTTTAAAATAAATTTTTAAGAAAGAAACGTTCTCTTGTATTGTGTGTGCCTATCCGGGGGAATAGCTAATTCCAACGCCTAGACTTCTTGGTTACGCTCTACCAAAGGATTCCTGCCTGCAAGCTTGTGGAAGCAACTTGTAGTTTGGGGTTAGCCAGGAACAAAGGAGCACAGCTGACTCCCTTGAGCTGTGGCTTCTGGTAACCCTGGGTCGAGGGAGTGGTGGCAGCTCTACCAGTTCTATTTTGTCCTGTTTCTGAAAAGTAAATGGGTTTGCCAGCCTTGCTCAAGAAACCTGATCTGGCCGGAGAGCAAAGACAGGTGAGGGAGGGGCAAGTGGCTGGGCGCCCATTTACTACAGAACGAAACAAGGAAATCTGCCCAGAAAGTATAGGGTCTTTTCTGGACTTGGGAGGAGACAATCCTATGGGTTTCAGTCAACTAGGTTTTACTTAGGGTAGCCCCGCTGAAATTAACAGGCCCAAGAGATAAGTCATTCCATTAACCTATCAGTAGAGGGAAATCCCCAGGTGTCAAAAAAGACTATTTATGTAGGCTACTACTGCAGCCCATGTCTTGTTAGCCCAAAAATGGAAAACAAACGAGGTCCCAACCAAAGAAGAATGGCAACTTAAACTGATGAAATATGCGCAACTTGCAGATTTAACATCTAGAATAAGAGAACAAGAAGAACATACATTTAGAGAAGACTGGAAAACGTTTACTGAATATATGGGTGAAAATTGTGTTCATTTAAAAATGCTGACAGCATTAAGATAAATTCAGCAGGGTAAATAAGTCTTGATGGATGTAACAATGGTTTCCTGAATGGTTTAGTTCATGTAAAATACGCAGGGCGTATGGTATGCAAAATGAACCACGGAAAGAGAAGAAGGGATGTCACGGATTTAAGGTTGTTTAAAAGAATATTTTGAAATGTAAAATTTAATAAAAATTATATATAACTACCTCAACTGGTCTATAACCGTTGCATCTTTCTGGCATCTTCTGTTTTAATTCAGATAGGCCTCCCATCGCTTCCCAGTTCAACCAGATCTTTCCAGAGGGATACATCCACCTCCCCCCCCCCCGCCACACTCACCAGCGGCCATTAGGAAACTCATCCCATTCCTGAGTTTGGTAGATGTAACTCTTCGGCCTGGAGGCCCAGAAAATGGGTCGGACATCTTCAACTCACCGTTTGGGGTGAGTACTGACCGCCCAGGGCAGGGAACGCCTTGCAGGGGAGGGAGAGAAAATTAAAACATAAATTTGCACCTATACTTGCGTGCTGCATCTTTTTAAACACTTCCTGGTAGCTTACACGTGTTTTGCTCCCCCTGAATTAAAAACTGAAGGGATGACTCATTTTTATACCCAGCAAGTGAGTCAGTGTGGTTGTAGTGGTTGGATTGGGATTTGGTAGTCCAAGTTTCAAATCGCCACTTGAACCCAGAAGTTCATAGGGGGACCTTGGGCTGGTCACTGTCTCTCAGCCTAGTCTACCTCGCAAGATTGTTGTGGGGATTAAATGTATGGGGGGAATATATATACAGTGGGATATATATACAGAAGTGAATAAATGAGGTTTACTTTTACAGCATGTAAGTAAGGAAGAATTAATTGCACCCTGATGTATGACTGTTGCTGTTTTTTAAATCATTTTTATTAATTTCCCAATAAAAACAGCCAATCAACATATCCACATCATAATCTGATTAAAAACAATAAACTAAAATAAAAAAAACGGCCAAATTGTAGTCTAAATTGTAATTATTCATTTTTCCGGGCTCCCCATAGTCTGGACCTCTAAAGCATATCTCCAAATCTTCGTTCCTGCCTCTTCTCGTTGTTTTCATGTTTTCCGCCTTCTGATCTTAACACTTTAAAGTTCTCCATCTCTGGTGATGTATGACTGTTTTGAGCATGCCTCATAACTGGGAGAAGCTAAACTCTGGGGAGAACAGTGGCAAGCACAGAGACAGAAGAATTATCCTCCCATCCATGGAGATTGCCTGTTCTGTCTTTGTGTTGGGAGAGACTGAACGTTCCAGAGAATTACACCTTCCTAGCACAGGCCGACTGGAGGAGGCCAGTGGAGTCTGCTGGTCAAAGCAATCTCTCGCTGAGACAACTTGTATGCCTGGCCCCACTTGCAGGAGAGCTGTCCGTGGTCCTTAACCCAAACCTTAGTCTGCTCTCCAAGGTGCTGTTGCCTGTCCAACCAGGAATTTCTGGCCTACCCTTGCTTGGGCCACCAAGCAACTGGTGGTAGAGAATCACCCTCTGTTCCTCTTCTGCCAGTCTGCTGGCTAGAAGGCCAATTTTTAAAAAAGATATTTCTAGCCTTCACATCCATGAAGGCTGCAGAGGATGGAGTTTCCCTTACCCGGCAGCCAGCATGGAAACAATTCCCACAAGCTCGTAAAGAATGTGGCAAGATGGATTCCTTTGGGTTCAACGAGGGAAAAGAAGATAAACAGATTCTAGCAAGGATGGGCAATGTTTAAAGAATTCTGGACGGTCAGACGGGGGGGGGGGGGCTTAGATATAATCCTTTTGAAATTCTGTTGAGAGCATATGAATATTGTTCTTAAAGATCATAAATATATAAATAAAAAGGGTCCACCCACTAAATAGCTCAGTTGGGTAGATTGTGGTGCTGATAATGCTAAGGTTGCAAGTTTGATCCCCATATGGGACAGCTGAATATTCCTGCGTTGCAGGGGTTTGGCTGCGGCCCAATCGCCTTCTAAATCCGGGCCGCAGATGCTCCGGGACTCAGCGTGTTTTTACATCAGTAGAATGTGTGCTTTTATTTAAAATGCATCTCTGGGTTATTTGTGGGGCATAGGAATTTGTTCATTTCCCCTCCAGAAAATATAGTCTGGCCCCCCACAAGGTCTGAGGGACGGTAGACCGGCCCACGGCTGAAAAGGTTTGCTGACCCCTGGACTAGATGATGCTCAGGGTCTCTTCAAACTGTACAATTCTGATTCCACTTGATACCTTTCCTTATTACTTTGCTGGCTTCTTTCCTCGCCCCCCCTTTCCTCCCTCCCTCCCTCCCTCTCCTTAACTTTTTTATTTCCCGTTTGCACATACTCTATTTCGGATTGTGACAGCAATTGTTCGTTAAACCTCCGTCATAACTTGATGCATCTTTGCAAAACTGTGCAATTATTGACCGGAATCTTGTTTGTTTCCATTCCTGCACTTGCATTGTTTACAGCAACACAAATAAAAAGTTGGTTTTCCTTTTTTTAAAAAAGAGATGTTGCAAGCTACCGTATTTTTTGCTCTATAAGACGCACCTTTTCCTTCCTAAAAAGTAAGGGGAAATGTGTGTTCGTCTTATGGAGCGAATGCAGGCTGCGCAGCTATCCCAGAAGCCAGAACAGCGAGAGGGATCACTGCGCAGTGCTCCCTCTCGCTGTTTTAGCTTCTGGCTTAGTCACGCTCTGTCCCTTCCACCACCTCCTGGAAAAGCCCCCAAGAGCCGCGCTCCCTTTAAAGAGCCGCGTGGAGCGTGTGTGCGGCTCTTGGGGGCTTTTCCCAGAGGAGGGAGAAGGGCAACACGTCTCCCTCCTCGGGGAAAAGCCTGCAAGCGCTGCACACACGCTCTGTGGGGTTTTGCTGCTGAGCCATCTGAGTCAGTTTCAGATTCACAACTTTCATCAGTGGGTGTGGGGTTTTGCTGCTGTTTATCCTCAGTCTCTTCACACGCTCCACGCGGCTTGTGAAAGGGAGGTTTTCCCACCCACCCACCCTTTAAGGTTCCCCTTCTGACCTCGCTATGGACCTCGGTTGGTCGCCTTTAAGGGGCCTGGTAGGAATTTTTTCCACTTGGCAAATTGGCACCGGCCATTGGGGTTTTCGCCCACCTCATAGCAAATCGTCACAACTCCTTTGGTTTTGGTGGTTAGGCATTGGTAGGGGTATTGTTATGTAGATGTGTTGGGGGGGAGGAACGCCATCACCTCCCCCAAATATTGAAGGGTAGTCTAGTAAAGGATTCCGGGGGCGTGGCCTCGTCCGAAGCCTATGGAGGCCAGGGCCTAAAGTGCGCCCCCGAGCGGTGACCCCGGGGGAGTCCCTAGTCGATGTGCATCAGCAGGGCTCCCCCTGCTGGTGTTAACCCTTCCGGGTCTTCAAGCAAGCAGGCCGAAGCCGGATAGTTGGATAGGACCGATGCCTAAGCCAATACCGCTCATCACCTGTAACCGATAAAGTTGCGGGCAATTTTAGCCCATTAACCTAAAATAATGGTGTCATGTGTCTTTATTTCTACTGGTGGGAGGCAGGAACTCGCCACGCAAACGCCGGCACCCTTGGCCTGAAAAGCAAGATGCATGCCGCTACCCCATAGTCACTTTTGGCTGGACTTAACTGTCCAGGGGTCCTTTACCTTTTTACCCGTTTTTGTCAACAACTCCCATCCACTCCAGCCAGCACGGCCAATGGTCAGGAGCAACAGGAGCAGTCAGCTCAGCAGCCATTGCATCAGGCAAAGGAAGAGAGTTGGAACTAGAGGGTTGCTCTATTAATATGGCTAAAAAGACCAGCAATTTTACTCTGATTTTTTATTCCTTGCAACCATTGACATTCTGGCTCCGGCAAGTAACCAGTGCTTTTCTTCAAGGCTAGGGAAAAAGGTGCTAGTACTGCGTACCCTTGAATACCCCCCCCCCCGAAAAAGCGGTGACTGTAACTAAGAATTAGAGCCTGGACCTGCTTTCACCTCCTCTTCCCTCCCACTCCCCTTTCCTTTTGTGTCATGTCTCATAGGCCACACCCACACCCATATATTTAAAAGCATGTTGCTTGCTTCAAAGGATTCTGGGAACTGTAGTTCACCCCTCACAGTTCTCAGCACCCTTAAACAAAGTGCAGTTCCCAGGATCCTTTGGGGGAGGGAAATGGGATTTAAATCATGTCTGGTTTGGATGTGACCTTAGATTGCAAGGGTGGGACATTTGTAAGCCTTTTTTGACTGACGAGTGGCATGAAAATGCCTAGTAATTGCTCAGCTGAGAGGAGAATCCACATCCAAGAGCTACACAAACACATGCCTAATTAACAGGTTTAATTGCAATTAACTATCTCGCACACATCCAGGAAAGAAAGAAAAATAGGGCACATATTTTCAGCAGATAAGATGCAAGTTTGATAAGGTGCAATTGTTATTAAATGAGTAATTCCATACACGATCCTTTCCTCAGGGGAAGTTGTTCAGCTGTTCGCTAGACAAACGTTATGAGCTGCGCAGATCCGTTGACATTAATGGACATGGCCAAGTTCAGTGGGTCTACTCTGAGTCAGACACAGTTGCAGACCACCTTACTTCTAATAAAAACATACATTGCAGAGCCACTTTGCCTCGTTTTCCCCACACGCAACAGCCAAGGAGTCCCCGAGACCAGGACCCCCATAGCAAGATGCCCTAGGCTGACTCAGCCCATCAGTCCCAGGACTGTCAACACTGGCTGGCAGCAGCTCTCCAGGGCTTCAGGCACGGAAGATTTCCAGCCCTACCAGGAGATGCCACTGGGGATCTGAAGCAAGATTTCCTCCACCACCGAACTAAGACTCTTCTCTTTCCATGGCTGCCACAAATCACACACTAAACATTTAGGGGTTCTGCAAGGGAACAAGGGTTAAGACATCACTTGCCTTTTCCAGGTGAGACTTTTTCAGGCTCCCACTCTGAGCAAAGGGAGTTGGAGCAGGAGGTCATTTACAATAAAGGATATTTCCAAGGAGGAGATCAGGGCTGGGCAAGCAGCGAGGCGGGGAGAAGGGACAACAGCCCAAACCTGCAAGACCCATCGCAACACTTGCCTGGTGGAGTGATCCTTCCATGCAATTGTCCACTGCAGCTGGACAGGCTTTTTGCTGCGCTCCAGGTTATTTCCTGCGGCTGTCCACGTGCACACCCAGTGAGACTCTCAGGCTCGCTGACCTTGCTTGGATCAAGTGCACAGCCACTCTCCAAAATGGACTCCCGCCAAGAACAACAGCAGCCTCTGAGCCTCCGCTCTACAGCTATGCAAACAGAGACGCCGCTTGGGCTCTCAGTAACTGCACATACAAAGCCAACTAAGGTGTGCATTCAAAGGTGCCCTCCTGCTCCAACCAGAGCCCAGCCCAGACCTGCGGATGCCAGACCTGGCTTGCCAATCAGAGGCCGGCCCTGGCACTCCCTCCAATCTCTGCCCGCTGCTCCAATGGGCAGTGGAGATCCAGCCCTCTAGAGACACCCTTCTGTTTGTCAAGCATAAACGCTCCCTTTGGTTGTCTGGTCTGAATGCCCTGTTGTTTGTACAAGGGCCGTTGTGCAAAATGTTTTACGTTCCGAGAGCAGAGCCATATATTCCCTGCTGACCCCCTCAAAAGGAATCAAAATGAGGGACCCTCCTCCTTTTTACAGTAAAGACACTGCCACCGAAAAGGTACTTTTGTTATGCGTAAGAACCGCACAGGATCTCCCTTCTCTTCATACTTAAGAGAAGAGGAAAGGAAAGTTCTCCTGCCAGCCTGACAAACCCATCCGTGGAGAACCTATACGGACTGTTTTAAGACCATGTAAAACGACATTTGCCTGGCACCTGCTTCGTATAATATAGGCAGGTGGTCAGAAAACAATTTTATTTTCTCAGGTTTTAATCAACACATTGTGGCTCTGGAACTGAAATTGCTAAACTATGTATCACTTTGTGCTGTATTCTTGGTTTTATTGAATTTGTATGTAGCCATTTTACGGCATTTTTAATAAAAAAGGGAGGGAGGGGAGGGAGGGAGGGAAGGAAGGAAGGAAGGAAGGAAGGAAGGAAGGAAGGAAGGAAGGAAGGAAGGAAGGAAGGAAGGAAGGAAGGAAGGAAGGAAGGAAGGAAACCATCACACAGCCACAAAACCGGCAAGGAACTTTGCGGCACCCAAAAGGCTAACTTGGGGTGGGGAACCTCAGGCTCCCAGAGAACAAATGTGGCCCCTGCACCTCTCTGCCTGGCCCTCAAACTCTCTGCAGACCACACCCATCACTGGCCTTCCTTGCTTCTCCACACACCGTTTTTTCCTTGACCTGACTGGAATGTTGTCTTTGAACCCCAATACAGTGGTACCTCTAGTTATGAACTTAATTTGTTCCGGAGGTCTGTTCTTAACCTGAAACTGTTCTTAACTAGAGGCGCTGCGCCACCGGCACATGATTTCCGTTCTCATCCTGAGGCAACGTTCTCAACTTGAGGTAACTCTTCCAGGTTGGCGGAGTTTGTAACCTGAAGCGTTTGTAACCTGAAGCGTTTGTAACTTGAGGTACAACTGTAATGCATTTTGCTCGTCTGGATGAGGGGGGGGTGGCGGCGTGTGAGCATGCAAAAATCGGCCTACTCCAGCATCCTGTTCTCACAGCGGCCACCCAGAAGCCCCAATAGGAAGCCCACAAGCAGGACTTGAGTTCGAGAGCCCTCTCCCCTCCTGAAGTTTCCAGCAACTGGGATGCAGACGACTTACTGCCTCCAGCTGTGGAGGCAGAGCAAAGCGATTGTTGCTAGCAGCAAAGATAAAATTTATATTGCCTCCCCCCACACACACACTTTTACCTCTGGCCCCAACCCACCACAGGCATGTGGCCCTGATGGGAATAACGGCCCCCTTGGGCTAACACATCCCTGGGCTGGCTTATTTGTTATGGCATAAGCAGGGCCTCGCAGAGCCAGGCAGAGGCCGGGGCCAGGTAGATAATGTTATCTACTTTGGATAACTGAAGTCTTATAAATAAGTATATAAATAATTTTCACAAAAGATATGCTGACAAATAATTTTATTTCAAGGCTTGAACCGTATCTGCATATAAAGGCAAAATGGAAAATATAGATATACCATAGTGCTTTTTAAAAATACACAGGGAAAAGGATTATTTTAAGTATTTACATTTAAAAATGCCTTCCTAGCTTTCTTTTCTGCGAATTCTTGAATTACGCAGGAAAAATCAAGCAACTTCACCTTATTGTGGTTTATGTTTATCATTGCTAAACCATGTAGGCGTTCTTGAGCTATTGTTGCTTGAAAGAAAGACTTAATTTATATTGAAACTCATCCCACTCCTCTGCCCACCGCCTTTGCGCCTCTGCCCCAGTGCCTCCCCTGCGATTGTGAATATGCTGACCGAGGCCCCATTTGGAATCGGAGGCTCAGGCCAAGTGGCCCATGTGACCCCCCTCTGCCTGGGCCTGGGCATAAGCCTTCCAAAGGAGTTTACAGAGGGTGCCTCTGGACCGGCTGTGGCTGATGGGAGGTGTAGCCCAAGGCAGCAGATTAGCCTTCTCCAATCTCGAAGAAAACAAGAGAAGCAAAGATTCAAGGTCTTTCCAGCAATGCCCTGGCTGGCTGAGCTAACTGGTAGTTACTGCCAAGTACCTCCTCAACCCTCACACCTTCTTCCAAGCAACAAAAGCCATCTAAGGTGAGCTGGGGGGGGGGGGATGTTTGCAAATTCTAACAAGTTGGTTCTGCAGAGGATTTAGCACAGGATGAAAATTTCCGTGTTGCTGGTTGCTAGGGCTTCTTTTTTCCACTCGCCCCACATCTTAGGAACACAGCCAGCTGCTGCCCCCAGCAACCTCCAAGTCAGAATGCTGGCATTCATTTTAGAAGCAGGTGGATCTTGGAAGGCCAGGAACATTTCCAAATCAATAAAGGTAAAGGGATCCCTGTCGTGGCCGACTCTGGGGTTGCGGCGCTCATCTCGCTTTACTGGCCGAGGGAGCCGGTGTGCAGCTTCCGGGTCATGTGGCCAGCATGGCTAAGCCGCTTCTGGCGAACCAGAGCAGCACACGGAAACGCTGTTTACCTTCCTGCCGGAGTGGTACCTATCTATCTACTTGCACTTTGACGTGCTTTTGAACTGCTAGGTTGGCAGGAGCAGGGACCGAACAATGGGAGCTCACCCCGTCGCGGGGATTCGAACTGCCAACCTTCTGATCGGCAAGCCCTAGGCTCTGTGGTTTAACTCACAACGCCACCCACGCCCCCTTCTAAATCAATAAAAGGTAAAGGTACCCCTGCCCGAACGGGCCAGTCTTGACAGACTCTAGGGTTGTGCGCTCATCTCACTCTATAGGCCGGGAGCCAGCACTGTCCGCAGACACTTCCGGGTCACGTGGCCAGCGTGACAAAGCTGCATCTGGCGAGCCAGCGCAGCACACGGAAACGCCGTTTACCTTCCCGCTGGTAAGCGGTCCCTATTTATCTACTTGCACCCGGGGGTGCTTTCGAACTGCTAGGTTGGCAGGCGCTGGGACCGAACGACGGGAGCGCACCCCGCCACGGGGATTCGAACCGCCGACCATGCGATCGGCAAGTCCTAGGCGCTGAGGTTTTACCCACAGTGCCACCCGCGTCCCCTAAATCAATACCCAACAGTAAAAGCAGCCGAGCTGAGCCACGGCACATTTTATACTGGGTTTTCACTTGTCCTACCCAGGGATGTAGTCAGTGCCAGGGCTGGAGTCCTAAGGAGAGCGTGCAGGATCAGGAGAACGATTGCCCTCTAAGGGCAGTATCCTGTTCTCACAGTGGCTAACCAAAATACTGCAGTGGGAAGGATGTAGTACGACTCTTGCAACACATTGGCAACTAATATACACACAATAATTACCAAAATAATTACACATTCTTTATCAATCTTCTGAGAAAAATACAAAACCTTGTGCAAAGCCACAGAAACTTGCAAACTGCCCAGTCTAAGATGAACTTACAATGTCTGATTTCAATAGATTTTTTAAATGCTTAACTCACGTCTTTTGTTTTATTTATCTTTTTAGGTAAGTTCATGAAGAAATAAATAATAATAATAATAATAATAATAATAATAATAATAATAATAATAATTTATTATTTATACCCTGCCCATCTGACTGGGTCTCCCCAGCCACCCTGGGTGGCTTCCAACAAAGTATTAAAATACAGTGGTCTGTTAAACATTAAAAGCTTCCCTAAATAGGGCTGCCTTCAGATGTCTTCTAAAAGTCTGGTCGTTGTTCTTCTCTTTGACATCTGGTGGGAGGGCGTTTCACAGGGCAGGCACCACTACCGAGAAGGCCCTCTGCCTGGTTCCCTGTAACTTGGCTTCTCAAAGTGATACCAACAAAAGGTAAGTCCGGTGTTGTTCACAATACCGAGAGATGCTAGTGAAGTTGTAAAGGTAAAGGTAAAGGGACCCCTGACCATTAGGTCCAGTCGTGACTGACTCTGGGGTTGCGGCACTCATCTCGCTTTATTGGCCGAGGGAGCCGGCGTACAGCTTCCGGGTCATGTGGCCAGCATGACTAAGCCGCTTCTGGCGAACCAGAGCAGCGCATGGAAACACCGTTTACCTTCCCGCCAGAGCGGTACCTATTTATCTTCTTGCACTTTGACGTGCTTTCGAACTGCTAGGTTGGCAGGAGTAGGGACTGAGCAACGGGAGCTCACCCCGTCACGGGGATTCGAACCGCTGACAAGTTGTAGATGGATGTTAATGAAGTTGTAGACAGGGTGCCGGTGTTTTGCACCTGTTTCGCCCTGGCAGTCCAAGTAATCAAGAGGCCGCTGTTCGCCCCCGATGGGGCCCTTTTACTGGGGCTTGCAGGTAGCACACTCCCAAGGTGGTTTTCCGGGCTTCTTCAGTGGTCTAATCTCAAAGCCTTGATACGTATATTGATATTCAATTTCATAGAGAATACAATTTCTTGGCTTAAGGGACTGATTTGCTTAGCAGCGGGAAGGATAGCAAGTAGGTTCTGAGTCCAAACTGCACAAACATCTTTGTCACAGACACACATTCACTGCTTTAGTCATCTTTATCACCTGAGCTTCACCTCTGCTGTTTGGGTGTGTGTGTGTGTGTGTGTGTGTGTGTGTGTGTGAGAGAGAGAGAGAGAGAGAGAGAGAGAGAGAGAGAGAGAGAGAAACTCACTTGCTCCCGTCACCTCAACTAACCCCTAGTGCATTCCTGCTGGAGTTATGACTGTGGGTATGGATCAAAGTTAGGGTTGTTGGTTTTTTTGATACGGATCAAAGTTTGCTAAGGAGGGAGCCTGATCCTGGCTCCTTGACTGGGACTCTCTCCAGCTGGCAGCCACTCTGGAGAAGAAAATAGCACTGGTGCCAAGAGCAATTACAACTGGAGCAGAAACCAGCTCTGAAAGGGTTATGTGAGCAGCAGCTCTGCTGAGGAGACACCCAGATCCTGTTTCTCATTCCCAAAATGCGGATCTAATTTCAGGTGGTGGCATCATGACCCAAACTGCTTCTAAATGCATGGACTGCAATTGTAACAGAAGTGGCGAACAGGGCGAGGGGTTAGCTTTAATTCATTAGCATTGCTGAGCTGGATAGACCAAACTGTCCATTTAGCAGGGCTTCAAAAAATGCTGTTGGAAAGCTGGCGAGAAGGATGTGGGAAGTGGACAATGCAGAATTAGATAAATTAACTGGAAGGATTTGAAATCTGTGGGATCAGAGATTCTTAGAAGACTGGAGTAAATATTTGAACTATTTGAAAAGCAATTGTAATAATCAGATTACGCTAGTAGGACTGCAAGAAGTTCTGTAAGGAGGACTATTTGAAATATTGCAAGAAAGACTATGATGAGAATTATTAGTTAAGGATAATTAAAAGTAATAGAGAAATTAAGAAATGCAGAACAAGTGATAAAGAACGGAAAATCTTCAGATGTTGACGTAAGTCAAAAATATTGTATAAGATAAGAAGTTATGTTAAATGATTGTTGGAAATGATATGTTTAAAAAACCCCAATAAAAATGTATAATAAAAATGAGAGAAGGAGGTGGAAAGAGGAGCCAATTGCCCTTGTTCCCAACACTCAGACTTGGAGGGTATGCAAGACTTGCCACACTTCCCTCCCAAGCAAAGCTGCAAATTGAACACCAAAGTTACTACAGTGGTACCTCAGAAGTCAGATGGAATCCGTTCCGGAAGTCCATTCAACTCCCAAAATGTCTGGAAACCAAGGCGTGGCTTTTGATTGGCTGCAGGAAGCTCCTGCAGCCAATCAGAAGCCGTGGAGGATGTTCAGATTTCAAATAACGTTTGCAAACTGGAACATTCACTTCCGGGTTTGTGGCATTTGGGAGCCAAAACATTCGACTAACAAGGCGGTCAAGATCCAAGGTACGACTGTAGTCTTTGAAATGGGCCTTAAAAACACTCTCTTCTTAAGGTTTTTTAATGGTGCTTTAAGAGTTTGCATCATCTCAGTGCTAGGTCATAACAACTCTCCAGACCCTTAAACTACAGCTCCCAGAATTCTTTGGGGGAAGTCATGCCTGTTTAAACTACTATCATATTGTTTTAAATGCATGGTGGACCAAGTCTCTGCATTTACTAATGTTTTAACTGGTGTTGAAGTTTGGGGACGGCTAACATGCAATCCTCCAGGTAGAGTCCAGTGACTTCATCAAGCCCCAGCTTGCAAGACCAATGGCCAAGTAACTTTCAGATTTGTTGGCTGAGTTGCAGAACAAGCTTCTTCAGAAACAAGTCAGGTATGTGGCGATGGTTATCAAAGTTGCATTTGTTAACCTATTCTTCTGCTTCCTGCTTTAAATTTTTTAAAATTAGGGGAGGGGGAATTATACATTGTATCTTAAACTCTCTTTACCTCTGCAAGCTGTTTTGAGGTTTTCAACCACAGCCAGGAAGATGGGACTATAAATATATATAAATAAAAGTACTGTGTGGTCTTTCTTAGGTGCTGATTTCGTGCCAAGTTTCCTCAAACTAGGAAACACCAAGGACTATAATGATAATTCTCATATAGCTCCAGTATTTATTTCAGGGGAATTTCCCGCTGTAATTTCATGAAGGGTAAAGTCTACATCCATTGCCTGGTGGTCAGGATACGCAAACTTGTTCCCTGCTTCCCACAGGAACAAAATCAGGGTATGAGATGTCCACCCCATTTCAGCTACCATAAGATGATATGCTCCTCCAATTAGAGAATGAAGGAGCTCCTCTTTCACACTGAAATGTTGGGGGAATTTTTCCTCTGTAGCAACCACCGAGAGCATTTATGGCTCTCTAGACTCAAAGGGGACTCAAAGGGTGGCGCTGTGGGTAAAAGCATCAGCGCCTAGGGCTTGCCGATCGAAAGGTCGGCGGTTCGAATCCCCGCGGTGGGGTGCGCTCCCGTTGCTCGGTCCCTGCTCCTGCCAACCTGGCAGTTCAAAAGCACCCCCGGGTGCAAGTAGATAAATAGGGACCGCTTACTGGCGGGAAGGTAAACGCCGTTTCCGTGTGCTGCGCTGGCTCGCCAGATGCAGCTTTGTCACGCTGGCCACGTGACCCGGAAGTGTCTCCGGACAGCGCTGGCCCCCGGCCTCTTGAGTGAGATGGGCGCACAAGTTCCCAGAAGAGGGAACACTCCACAAGGAAAGGAGTCAGAAAAAGGACGAGAGGCTGCCAGCTCTGCTGGCAAGGGGTGACATAGCTGGGCTCCTGAGCCTCACAGAAAGAATGTAGTTGGTCAAGGGAGCCGTGGACTCAAGAAAGTCCAAAACCTCTGGGCTAAGGGAAACCCAGCCAGATGGGGGGGGGGGGTATAAAAAGTAAGTTATTATTATAATTATTGGCATTTTCTCAAGTCTTTAAAAGTTGTTACACACACTTGTCTTGGCTGCTCACCTCCATGCAACACGTAAGGTGAGAAACTCTGTCGCAACAGTAAAATTAAGATCTGCCTTGCTTTGACTGGTTCCTGCCGCCGCTCATTTTTCTCTGACCGATCATGGATTTAGCCCCAACCCCAAGAAACCAGTAACTGAAAGGAGGTGGTTCATGGGAATTGAAGAGTATGCTTTCTGCATACAGCACACCCACTGCCAAGCACCTCCATCTCACCTGCCCCCAACCCCATACCACCCCTCTCCTAAAACCCCAGTCTGTCACTGAGTCCTTCCCAGCAATAGAATCAGCCAAACTGGAAGATTCCTAAGTTGTTATTAATCCAGAGTTCAGAGTTCAGAATTCAAAGGTCCCAAATATAAAATAAACATTCATAAATGTACACGGCAAACACATAAGTAAGTACAGGGGTTCAATCCTGTCAGCTTCTTTAGGAGACAACAAGAGTCTGCAAAGCAGGATACAAATAATAGAAAAAGTATTAAACTGTACATTTCAAAGAATATATATATCTATCACCCTAGTGTTGCATGGCATTCACGTTTTCTAACCACTAGGCCACACGGACTCTCCTAGAAACTTGGCACTGAGGCCGGGAATTCCATGTTCCCAACTGCCGTTGCCTAGCAACGGAGCTTGGGACCGTTTGAGGTTCCTCAGTTCCTCAGCATCCTGAGGTGGGCAGAGGTGTGCCAACCTGTTGCGACAGAGTTTCTCACGTTGCACGGAGGTGAGGAGCCAGGACAAGTTTAAAGACTTGAGTATAGCGTCACGAAGAGTCGGAGACGACTAGACAGCAACAACAAATGGAGGTAAGTCTAGGTTGCCATGGCCAGGGGACCTAACCCTGGAACCTACTTGTATGAACTTTATTATGGTCACAGACCAGGATAAAAAGAAAGAAAGAGCATATAAATAAAGTAGCAGTTAGGATTTATTTATTTTTAACCGATAACTGTTAGAGCAAATGAGGACAAAGAAACAGGCATAGGATAAAACTGTTTAATGGTCACTTTAAAATGTGAAGGTTCATTGTTGCTTCACAAGTTGTGTATGTCTTTAAGGGCCAGGGCAAGTAACGAAACCCACTCTTACAGCTGTGAAACATAGCAGGTTCTGCTGAGTTGTGTTAATCAAGCTGTGTCAGCAATTGGGTATAGTACCGTATTTTTCGCTCCATTGGACGCACTTTCCCCCCCCTTAAAAAGTAAGGGGAAATGTCTGTGCGTCGTATGGAGCGAAGCCAGCAAGAGCCGCTGCTGCCGACAAGCTCTGCGCAGCTCTCTCTTTAAAGCAAGAGCTGTGTAGAGTGTGCCTGCGGCTCTGGCTGGCTTTACAGGGAGGCGGGTCTGTCCCTCCTTCCGGCTCATTGTAAAGCCAGCAAGAGCCGCGGCTGCTGAGCTGAGGCGGGGAGGAGGGAGGGAAGGGGATTCCGTTGGTCCCTCCCTCCTCCGTGGCTCGCTTTGAAGCAGCAAAGTGGGAGGGAAGCCGCTTACACCCGTGTAAGCAGCTCCTCTCCCACTTTCCTGCTTCAAAGCAACCACGGAGGAGAGAAGGAGGGGACCCATGTGTAGTGACGTTGAAGCTCCGGCCTCCCACCGTTACCTCAACGTTAGGGTAATGCTGCCCCCAGCCACTGCCCCTCCCTCACCTGTCTCTGCTCTCCGGCCAGACCAGGCTTCTTGAGCAGGGTGGGCGGCACACACTACTTTTACTGAAACAGGACAAAATCCAACCGGTAAAGCTGCCACCACTCCCTTTGTTCCCGGGGACCCAGAACCACAACCCAGGGAGAAGGCTGTGACTTGTTATCACTGGCTATCCCCTAATCCACAAGTTACAGTTACTGACTTGCAGACAGAAATTCTATGGTAGAGCGTAACCAGGCGTAAGGCTAGGATTTACCGTATTTTTCGCTCTATAACACGCACCAGACCATAACACGCACGTAGTTTTTAGAGGAGGAAAACAAGAAAAAAATATTCTAAACAAAACAGTGGATGTATGATTTTTGTGGTTCATGCTGTGGCCACAGACATGTGATCTGACGGTGAGTTTGGGGTAGCCCAATGCAAAAATCCTGAGGATCCATGTGGATCCATGCTAAAGTCGCCCTAAAGTCGCAGGGGCGCTGGGGGAGTGAACAGGAAGCAGGAGGAGGAGAACAATCCCTCTCACACACAGACACACACACACACACACACACAGAGTATCAATCCTAAAGTCGCAGGAGAGCGCAGGGGCGCTGGGAGTGGGAAGCAAGAGAAAGAGAACGATCCCCCCCCCTCTCTCTCTCTCACACACACACAGAGTATCAATCCTAAAGTCGCAGGAGAGCGCAGGGGCGCTGGGAGAGTGAAGGGGAAGCAAGAGGAGAACGATGCCTCACACACACACACAGACACACACACACACACACACACACACACAGTATCAATCCTAAAGTCGCAGGAGAGCGCAGGGGCGCTGGGAGAGTGAAGGGGAAGCAAGAGGAGAACGATGCCTCACACACACACACACAGACACACACACACACACACACAGTATCAATCCTAAAGTCGCAGGGGCGCTGGAAGTAGCAGGGGCGCTGGGAGAGTGAAGGGGAAGCAAGAGAAGGAGAACGATGCCTCACACACAGAGAGACACACACAGAGTATCACTCCTAAAGTCGCAGGAGAGCGCTGGGGCGCTGTGAGAGTGAACAGGAAGGAGGAGGAGGAGAACGATAGCTCAAGCACACACACACACACACACACACACACACACACACACACAGCCCCTACAGTGGCTGATCCAAAATCGGACAGCAAAAAACTGCAGGCAGGGACACGGGGTTGTTTTAAAGCAACCAGCCCCGATCTGCTTCTCTCCCTCCTCCCGGCTAGGCTGGCTGAAAAGCTTTGCTGCTACTTAGCAGCTCAGTGGAGAAGAGAGAGGGACATAGAGCACGGGGTTGTTTTAAAGCAACCAACCCCGCTCTGCTTCTCTCCCTCCTGCCCGGCTCGGCTCGCTGACAGGAGCCGCTTACACCCGCTTTGCAGTTTCAAAGAGAGCCACGGACTGCTCACAACTGCAGCGGATTCCCCTGCCATCTGTAGGCATTCGCTCCATAACACGCACAGACATTTCCCCTTACTTTCCAGGAGGAAAAAACTGCGTGTTATAGAGCGAAAAATGCGGTAGCTATTCCCCCGGAGAGGCACACAAAACCAAACAGGGTTCCTCTTTAAAAATTTATTTTAAAAGAATAACAAAAAACATGCTAGAATAGCAGGCGTATCTTAAGAGGCTTACAGATAAGAAAAATAAAAACGTTGCATAGTATACTAACTCACATACTCACACTAGGCAAATACAAATAGGATAGTCAGAGTTCTTTTCAGGAGTCCGCAATTGGAGGTGTCGGTAGATCTCCATTTCAAAAGACGAAACGATGGCTATTAGCTGGAACAATGTAGCCGGGCATCTTTGCGGATTTGCAGTGAGCAAAGGCAGAGAGCAACTTCACAAACAATTCCCTGATCTTATATTCACAATTCGTACTTGGCGTCGTAACTCTCAAGCCAATCATAAGTCTTAATTAAGATTTAAACGCACCAATGACCGGCTTGCTGGTCAATCAATCTACCCCTTGACAGCTGGGTCAATTTAGAATACAAAACCCAAATCAAAGAGTTTACTCCCTTCCGTGGAAACAATCCAGATCCCTATTCCCAGACACTTCAAGGGCAGATAACATCATTGAAGGGGGATATTCACACCCAGAGACCCAGGTGTCAAGCATTTCATGAAATTAGGGCTTCCTTGATCCAATAAACCTTTCACGCCACGGAGCCAGCTAGTCTGAGGTTAAAGGAACAGAACTTATTTCCCATGGTCCTTGTGGCTTGTTGATTACCCACAAGGCCTCACTCTTGTTGCTTGACCAAGGAATGATTTTTAGACAGTACCAACTACACTACACCATGGATCCTCTTCGCTGCTCGAGGCTGCAGCGGATTCCCTCCTCCCGGGCTCCCTTTGAAGCAGCAAAGTGGGAGGGAAGCCGCTTACACCCGTGTAAGCAGCTCCTCTCCCACTTTCCTGCTTCAAAGCAGCCACGGAGGAGGGAAGAAGGGGACCCATGGATCCTCTTCGCTGCTCGAGGCTGCAGCGGATTCCCTCCTCCTGGGCTTAATAATGTATATATGTCAAGGGCTTTGAGATGCATATAAAATCAGGCTCAGCATTATTAACTGGACTTAGATAAGCCATGGTTCCCCTTCCTTCCCTCCTCTGAGGCTCGCTTTAAAGCAGCAAAGTGGACAGGAGCCACCCGCTTTGCTGCTTTAAATAGTTTAGTACAACATTTTATTCAGAATATTTTTTTCCATGTTTTCCTCCTCTAAAAACTCTCTGTCTTCTGTCTCCTCTGCCCAGGAGGACTCTCCTGTGTGAGTGTCTGAATAGTTTAGTACAACATTTTATTCAGAATATTTTTTTTCATGTTTTCCTCCTCTAAAAACTCTCTGTCTGAGGGCCCTGCTCTTGCCGCTTACCACCTACCTGGCCCAGGCCTGAAGCCTCACAGGGACTGCTGCGCTCTGCTGCCCAGGAGGACTCTGCTCTTGCCGCTTACCATCTACCTGGCCCGGGGCGGGGCCTGAAGCCTCATAAGGACTGCTGCGCTCTGCTGCCCAGGAGGACTCTCCTGTGTGAGTGAGGGCCCTGCTCTTGCCGCTTACCATCTACCTGGCCCGGGGCGGGGCTTGAAGCCTCATAAGGACTGCTGCACTCTGCTGCCCAGGAGGACTCTCCTGTGTGAGTGAGGGCCCTGCTCTTGCCGCTTACCATCTACCTGGCCCGGGGCGGGGCCTGAAGCCTCATAAGGACTGCTGCGCTCTGCTGCCCAGGAGGACTCTCCTGTGTGAGTGAGGGCCCTGCTCTTGCCGCTTACCACCTACCTGGCCCAGGGCTGAAGCCTCACAGGGACTGCTGCGCTCTGCTGCCCAGGAGGACTCTGCTCTTGCCGCTTACCATCTACCTGGCCCGGGGCGGGGCCTGAAGCCTCATAAGGACTGCTGCGCTCTGCTGCCCAGGAGGACTCTCCTGTGTGAGTGAGGGCCCTGCTCTTGCCGCTTACCACCTACCTGGCCCAGGCCTGAAGCATCACAGGGACTGCTGCACTCTGCTGCCCAGGAGGACTCTCCTGTGTGAGTGTCTGAGGGCCCTGCTCTTGCCGCTTACCACCTACCTGGCCCAGGCCTGAAGCCTCACAGGGACTGCTGCGCTCTGCTGCCCAGGAGGACTCTGCTCTTGCCGCTTACCATCTACCTGGCCCGGGGCGGGGCCTGAAGCCTCATAAGGACTGCTGCGCTCTGCTGCCCAGGAGGACTCTCCTGTGTGAGTGAGGGCCCTGCTCTTGCCGCTTACCACCTACCTGGCCCAGGCCTGAAGCATCACAGGGACTGCTGCGCTCTGCTGCCCAGGAGGACTCTCCTGTGTGAGTGAGGGCCCTGCTCTTGCCGCTTACCACCTACCTGGCCCAGGCCTGAAGCCTCACAGGGACTGCTGCGCTCTGCTGCCCAGGAGGACTCTCCTGTGTGAGTGTCTGAGGGCCCTGCTCTTGCCGCTTACCATCTACCTGGCCCGGGGCGGGGCCTGAAGCCTCATAAGGACCGCTGCGCTCTGCTGCCCAGGAGGACTCTCCTGTGTGAGTGAGGGCCCTGCTCTTGCCGCTTACCACCTACCTGGCTCAGGCCTGAAGCATCACAGGGACTGCTGCACTCTGCTGCCCAGGAGGACTCTGCTCTTGCCGCTTACCATCTACCTGGCCCGGGGCGGGGCCTGAAGCCTCATAAGGACTGCTGCGCTCTGCTGCCCAGGAGGACTCTCCTGTGTGAGTGAGGGCCCTGCTCTTGCCGCTTACCACCTACCTGGCCCGGGCCTGAAGCCTCACAGGGACTGCTGCGCTCTGCTGCCCAGGAGGACTCTCCTGTGTGAGTGTCTGAGGGCCCTGCTCTTGCCGCTTACCATCTACCTGGCCCGGGGCGGGGCCTGAAGCCTCATAAGGACTGCTGCGCTCTGCTGCCCAGGAGGACTCTCCTGTGTGAGTGTCTGGGGGCCCCTGCTCCTTCCTGCCACTTACCACCTGGCCCAGGGCAGGGCCTGACGGGCCTCACTAGGACAGTTGCTGTTACTGCTGGAGGGGTGCAGAGTGCTTTTAAAATGTTTTAAAAATTTTCTTTTGAATTTTTTGTATGTGGGGTGGGGTGGGATGGATGTTTATTGGGCCTGGGAATTTGTTTGATTTTATCTTTTTGTAATTTTTATTAAAAGACTGATAAGAACACTACGCGACAGTCTCCCAATGTGTAAATTGTTCTCTAGTTTGATTGGGGGTCTTGACACCTGGGGCTCCAGCTATTCACACCCACCTAGTGTTGTTATCAGTCTTTTCATTACCTGGGAATGTGCATCTGTGAAACATCCGAGGAAAGGGGGGAGCCCTTTGATTCAGGTTCTGGGAACTTAATGAGCTCAGCTGTCACAAGTTAAAATTATTAGCCCATAAGCTGGTCACTGGTGAATTTGAATGTAATCAAGAATTGTGATTGGGTCTGGGTTCTGGTTCCACGTGAGATTTGTGAATAAAGATCCTAAGAATGGCTGAGAAAGCGCGCTCTGCAACCTGCCATTCGCCCGGCTGTTAGCGGACCACCGTCCTGTGTCTCTTTGTAAGGGAGATTCCTGCTGACTACTGAAAGACGTTGAAACTATCCTATCTCTGTCTTTGTTCTTAGAAGTGAGTATCTTAGTTAGCTATATTAAACAATCTCTTTATTTTATCTGCCTGCAAGATACAAAAGATGTGCCTGCTTTTTAAGCATGTTAACTTTGTGGTTTTTTAAATAATTTTTTAAAATAGAATCTTTTGTCTTATGTGCCAATCTGAGGGAAAATCGAAGTCCAGCGCCTGACTACTTGGTTACGCTATACCTGATGAATATCTGCCTGCAAGTTTGTGGCAGCAGCTTGCAGAGTGGGGCAACCGGTAACAAAGGAGCATAGTCTTTTCCCTTGGACTGTGCCTCCGGGTGCCCTGAGACGGAGTGGTGGCAGCATTACCATTTCTGTGGCGTTTTGTTTTGTCAAAAAGTAAATGGCTGCTGGCCTCCATTCCAGAAACCTGACCCACATGGAGGGTAAGGGCAGGTGAGGGAGGGGAGAGTGGCCGGAGCCCCTTTACTACAACCTTGTTTCTAAATTTATTGTTTTGCATTGTTTTGTCTGGTTTAACCATATTTGCACAGCAGTTTATAATAATAATAATAATGATATATAATAATAATAATTTATACCCCGCCCATCTGGCTGGGCTTCCCTAGCCACTCTGGGCGGCTTCCAAAAGAATATTAAAATACTGGATTGTTTCAAGAAGTGGCAGAGAGATATTTCTAGATTTGTCTGGTGTCAGCGTGCTTGTGTTGTTCACTTGTGTTCCTTTGGTGGTGAGAGAGGTTGAGGTTGGCCTAGGGTGTGATTGTTTGTTTGTGATTGGCTGTGGTGATCTTTGTTTTCGTGTGTGAGTGAGGTGGGTGGGTGTTTTGGATCAGGTTAGCCATATTGATTTGTATGCTGTTGGTGGATTATTGTCATTGTCCTGTTGGGCTGTGTATGTGATAAAGGGGAGCCATACCGGGGTGAAGGTGGCTTCTTCTGTTTGTTCCCGTGTCAGTTTCAGTTTATTAGTTAATTTTTCTACTAGGGCTGTTTCCCATACTATTTGGTACCATTGGTCCATGCTTACTCCTGACAGGTCTCTCCAGTGTCTGGTCATGGTGTTTCTGGCTGCTGAAAGTAGGTGGGTTATGAGTTCTTTGTGGTGTAAATGGGCATTGTTGTCTTGGAAGATGTTTAGTAGGGCCAATTCTGGGGTCATGTCTTTGCTCAGGTGCACCACAGGTTGCCAACTTCTCTCATTGTCCCCTTGGAACAAAGCTTCTCCTAATCCTATTTGACTGGCATTGGTTTGCATTTCAAAAGGAGGTTGCTGGTCAGGGGCTAGAATCACCCACAAACTTACAAGGGCTTGTGTTAACAACTCAGCGGCTTGCTTGAATTGGTGTAAGAGCCATTCCAGTACACACTGGATTTCTGCTCCCAGGGATTTGATGTTTCCCAAGCCCAATCTAAATCCGAAATCACTCACTTCTCCTTGAGCAAACCGACATTTATACATTTTAACGGTCAGGTTTGCATCTTGCAATTGGGCCAAAGCTCTCTGCACATGCTTAAGGTGTTCTGGCCATGACTTTCAAAAAATTAACTCAACTTCTTCCAATCCCTCCCATCTCCCTCTGAGCATGGACAAAGGATTTTCTAGGAGCTTGCCAAAAGCTGGCTGGTCTGACACAAACTCTGGGCTCCGTGAGTAAATCTCAACCAAAATTCCTAACAGATTTCGAACACAGAGGTGGGGTAGGGGAAAGTAAGGGGAAATGTCTGTGCGTCTTATGGAGCGAAGCCAGCAAGAGCCGCTGCTGCCGACAAGCTCTGCGCAGCTCTCCCTTTAAAGCAAGAGCTGTGTAGAGTGTGCCTGCGGCTCTGGCTGGCTTTACAGGGAGGCGGGTCTGTCCCTCCTTCCGGCTCATTGTAAAGCCAGCAAGAGCCGCGGCTGCTGAGCTGAGGCGGGGAGGAGGGAGGGAAGGGGATTCCGTGGGTCCCTCCCTCCTCCGTGGCTCCCTTTGAAGCAGCAAAGTGGGAGGGAAGCCGCTTACACCCGTGTAAGCAGCTCCTCTCCCACTTTCCTGCTTCAAAGCAACCACGGAGGAGGGAAGAAGGGGACCCATGGATCCTCTTCGCTGCTCGAGGCTGCAGCGGATTCCCTCCTCCCGGGCTTAATAATGTATATATGTCAAGGGCTTTGAGATGCATATAAAATCAGGCTCAGCATTATTAACTGGACTTAGATAAGCCATGGTTCCCCTTCCTTCCCTCCTCTGAGGCTCGCTTTAAAGCAGCAAAGTGGACAGGAGCCACCCGCTTTGCTGCTTTAAATAGTTGAGTCCAACATTTGATTCAGAATATTTTTTTTCATGTTTTCCTCCTCTAAAAACTCTCTGTCTTCTGTCTCCTCTGCCCAGGAGGACTCTCCCGTGTGAGGGTCTGGGGGCCCTGCTCCTTCCTGCCACTTACCACCTGGCCCAGGGCAGGGCCTGACGGGCCTCACTAGGACAGTTGCTGTTACTGCTGGAGGGGTGCAGAGTGCTTTTAAAATGTCTTGAAAATTTTCTTTTGAATTTTTTGTAGGTGGGGTGGGGTGGGATGGATGCTTATTGGTCCAACGCCTGACTACTTGGTTACGCTATACCTGATGAATTTCTGCCTGCAAGTCTGTGGAAGCAGCTTGCAGAGTGGGGCACAAAGGAGCATAGTCTTCTCCCTTGGACTGTGCCTCCGGGTGCCCTGAGACGGAGTGGTGGCAGCATTACCATTTCTGTGGCGTTTTGTTTTGTCAAAAAGTAAATGGCTGCTGGCCTCCGTTCCAGAAACCTGACCCACATGGAGGGTAAGGGCAGGTGAGGGAGGGGAGAGTGGCCGGAGCCCCTTTACTACAATCGTGGCCCAAAAACGTGGTTTCGAAGCACGGATCCTCATGGATCCTCACGCTTTTTGCATTAGGCCACACCTAAATCACTGTCAAATCACACATCATGGCAAGGGGCACAGCATCCACCACAAAAAACTAAGATCTACGGCTTCCTGGCCACTCCATGGCCCAAAAACGTGGTTTTGAATCACAGATCCTCATGGATCCTCACTCTTTTTGCATTGGGCCAACCAAAACTCACTGTCAAATCACATATCATAGCCAGGTTCACAGCCTGCACCACAAAAAATTCGGATCCACACCTGCCTGGCCATACTGTGGCCCAAAAACGTGGTACCGAAGCATGGATCCTCATGGATCCTCATGATTTTTGCACTGGATCAGCCAAAAGTCACCATCAGATCAAACATCTTGGGCATGGGCACAGCATCCACCACAAAAATTACGGATCCATGGCTTCCTGGCCACTCCATGGCCCAAAAACGTGGTTCTGAACCACGGATCCTCATGGATCTTCACGCTTTTTACATTGGGGCACCCCAAACTCACTGTCAAATCACACATCATGGCCAGGGGCACAGCCTGCAACACAAAAAATTGAGATCCACGGCTTCCTGGCCATACCGTGGCCCAAAAACGTGGTTTCGAAGCACGGATCCTCATGGATCCTCACACCTTTTGCACTAGATCAGCCCAAATTCACCGTCATATCACACATCATGGCGAGGGGCACAGCCTGCACCACAAAAAACTGAGATCCACGGTTTCCTGGCTACACCATGGCCCAAAAACGTGGTTTCGAAGCACGGATCCTCATGGATCATCACGCTTTTTGCATTGGGCCAACACAAACTCACCATCAAATCACACATCAATGTCCAGGAGCACAGCCTGCACAACAAAAATCACGGATCAATGGCTTCCTGGCGACACCGTAGCCCAAAAACGTGGTTTTGAAGCACGGATCCTCATGGATCCTCACACTTTTTGCACTAGATCAGCCCAAATTCACCGTCATATCACACATCATGGCGAGGGGCACAGCCTGCACCACAAAAAACTGAGATCCACGGTTTCCTGGCTACACCATGGCCCCAAAACGTGGTTTCGAAGCACGGATCCTCATGGATCCTCACGCTTTTTGCATTGGGCCAAACCAAACTCACTGTCAAATCACATATCATGTCCAGGGGCACAGCCTGCACCACAAAAAACTAATATCCACGGCTTCCTAGTCATACCACAGCTCAAAAATGTGGTTTTGAAGCATGGATCCTCATGGATCCCAACACCTTTCGCCTTGGGCCAGCCTAAACTCACCATCAAATCACACATCGTAGCCAGGGGCACAGCCTGCACCACAAAAAACTCGGATCCACGGCCTCCTGGCAACTCCATAGCCCAAAAACGTGGTTTTGAAGCACGGATCCTCATGGATCCTCACGCTTTTTGCATTGGGCCAACCCAAAGTCACTGTCAAATCACACATCAATGTCCAGGGGCACAGCCTGCACCACAAAAATCACGGATCCATGGCTTCCTGGCGACATCGTAGCCCAAAAACGTGGTTTTGAAGCACAGATCCTCATGGATCCTCACACTTTTTGCACTGGGCCACCCCTAAATCACTGTCAAATCACACTTCATGCCATGGGGCACAGCTTGCATCGCAAAAAATTCGGATCCACGAGTTCCTGGCCATACCGTGGCCCAAAAACGTGGTTTCAAAGCATGGATCCTCATGGATCCTCACACATTTTCCAGTGGGCCAACCCAACTCACCATCAAATCACACATCAATGTCCAGGGGCACAGCCTGCACCACAAAAATCACGGATCCATGGCTTCCTGGCGACACCGTAGCCCAAAAACGTGGTTTTGAAGCATGGATCCTCATGGATCCTCACACTTTTTGCACTAGATCAGCCCAAACTCACCGTCAAATCACACATCATGCCCAGGGGCATAGCTTGCACCGCAAAAAACTCGGATCCATGGGTTCCTGGTCATACCATGGCCAAAAAACGTGCTTTTGAAGCACGGATCCTCATGGATCATCACGCTTTTTGCATTGGGCCAATCCAAACTCACCGTCAAATCACACATCATGGCCATGGGCACAGCCTGCACCACAAAAAAACTCGGATCCACGGCTTCCTGGCCACTCCATGGCCCCAAAACATGGTTTTGAAGCACGGGTCCTCATGGATCATCACACTTTTTGCATTGGGGAACCCCAAATTCGCCCTTTGTTCAAGTATCTTTTTTCAAAAATAACCACAGATCTGACCACAAACATCATGGATCTACTGCTTCATGGCCCTGGCCAGATGCTACCCTGGATATATTGGCCAATTTTATGGTGGGTGTGCTGTGATGGAGGAAACGGAGTCGGCTGAATCTCTATCCATTAAAGATGGGCGCCCAATGGCTGGGCCAGAATGATTTCAGTTCCGTTTCCCAGCTCCCAGCTCTTCACCTGTAGCTGCCATCAGGAGTCCCTTTGTGATCCTGGATGCTTCTGTCTCTATGGAGGCATTGGTCACAAATGTAGCCAAACTGGAATTTTTGAATCTATGTCAGGTTAGGCAATCGGTACCAAAGTTGGAAACAGAACTGTTAGATCCCAAAACTAAGATACTTTCAAGAATGTATAACTTGCTGTTAAAATGGAATACTCAGGATGAAACGGTTAAATCTGCTATGATTAAATGGGCACAAGATGTTGGACATAACATTATGTTTGCTGACTGGGAACAGTTGTGGACCACAGGTATGAAATTTACGGCATGTAATGCCTTAAGAGAGAATATTAGGAAAATGATATACAGGTGGTACATGACACCAGTCAAGCTTGCAAAAATCTATCATTTGCCCGATAACAAATGTTGGAAATGTAAAGAAACTGAAGGTACATTCTTTCACCTTTGGTGGACGTGCCCAAGAATTAAGGCTTTCTGGGAGATGATATATAATGAAATGAAAAAGGTATTTAAATATACCTTCCTGAAGAAACCAGAGGCCTTTCTCCTGGGCATGGTCGACCAATGGGTGCCAAAGAAGGATAGAACTTTCTTTATGTATGCCACGGCAGCAGCAAGAATACTCATCACAAAGTATTGGAAGACACAAGATCTACCCACCCTGGAAGAATGGCAGATGAAGGTGATGGACTATATGGAACTGGCGGAAATGACCGGCAGAATCCGAGACCAGGGAGAAGAGTCGGTGGAAGAAGACTGGAAGAAATTTAAAGACTATTTGCAGAAATACTGTAAAATAAATGAATGTTAAGATGATGTTGGATTGAAAATACGCGGTATTGGTAAAAAGATTAATAAGAATATGTAAATACGGATTGATAATGTTGGAAATACATAATTATAATAGGTTAAGATATTGAGTAAAGATAAATGATAGAGGGTAAGGATTTGCTGAAATGATTTTTAAACGGGAATACAAAAAGGGGAGGTGTGAGGAGGTCAAGGAAATAAGGAAATGAGCTGAAAGATATTGAAAAATGGATTTATTTTTTAATCTTCCTTTTCTTCTTTCTTTCTAGTTATTAGTTTTTTTCTTTTATATTCCCTTTTTCTATGTGTGTTTTTTGAGTTAATTTTTGTTTTAAAATTTATTTATTCTGTAAACTTATGATTTCTGTAAATTTTATTTTGTAAACTTATGTTTTGTGTAAAACCTCAATAAATATTTCTTTAAAAAAAATAATAGCATCAGGGCACAGTCCTTCAATGGCTGCGCTCGTTTCTCTCTGGTCGGGGACAGAGGGTGGCGCTTGGGGGGGAATTGTCATCGTGCCACTCCTTGGTGTGTGGAGTGCCACAGGGTGCGATTCTCTCCCCGATGCTTTTTAACATCTTTATGCGCCCCCTCGCCCAGCTGGTCCGGAGTTTTGGGCTGGGTTGCCATCAGTATGCCGATGACACCCAACTCTATCTGTTGATGGATGGCCATCCTGACTCGGCCCCAGACACACTGACCAGATGTCTGGAAGCTGTGGCTGGATAGTTACATGGGAGCCGGTTGAAGTTAAATCCTTCGAAGACAGAGGTCCTCTGGCTGGGACGGGGCGATATGGGATTGAGGGGGCAACTCCCATCTCTTGCGGGGGTGCAATTAGTGCCAGCATCGTCCGTTAAGAGTTTGGGTATAATCTTTGATACCTCCTTCTCTATGGAGGCGCAGATTACAGCTATAACAAAGGCGGCATTTTTTCTTCTCCGCCAAGCTAAGCAGTTGGCTCCTTATCTCTCTCACCCTGACCTAGCCACTGTGATCCACGCGACGGTCGCCTCCAGACTGGATTATTGTAACTCGCTCTACGTGGGGCTGCCCTTGAGACTGACCCAGAAACTCCAGTGGGTGCAGAATGTCGCGGCGAGACTCCTTATGGGGTCTTCGCTGCGAGATCATATTCATCCGGTACTATACCAGCTGCACTGGCTCCCGGTGGAGTACAGGATCAGGTTTAAGGTGCTGATTTTAACCTTTAAAGCCCTATACGGCCTAGGACCCCCAAGGGACCGCCTCTCCTGGTATGTCCCACAGAGGAATTTACGGTCTGCAAATAAAAACATCCTGAAGATCCCAGGCCACAGAGAGGTTAGGCTGGCCTCAACTAGAGCCAGGGCTTTCTCGGCTGTGGCCCCGATCTGGTGGACCGCTCTGTCACAAGAGACTAGGGCCCTGCAGGACCTGACATCTTTCCGCAGGGCCTGCAAGACAGAGCTGTTCCACCAGGCCTTTGGTCAGGGCGCAGCCTGACCCCCTCCTCTGGCAATCTGCACAGAATTTTGCTTAATGGTTGCCATCAATTTGATTTTAATTAATTTTATAATGAATGTTTTTAGAATGTTGGATTATTCTGTTTGTTGTTAGCCGCCCTGAGCCCAGCTTTGGCTGGGGAGGGCAGGATATAAATAAAAATTTATTATTATTATTATTATTGAGTTCTTCAAAGCCACACACACCTTCAGCTGAAAGCCAAAGTTCAAAGTTCTGGGCCATTTTCGCAGAATACACAGCAATGCTGTCTGAGGGACCAGACTTATCCCCCTTTCAGAAAGCCCTCCGATAGTTCTCAGGATGAAGTCCATGCCTTTGCATAACTAATTTTTTATTTTTATTTTTTTATAATTTTTTTATTAAAGTTTTGAAATTTTTATAACAACAAAACAAAACAATACAGTAATACAAAAAAAAATAAAATAAAAACAAGTATAATTTCAACCCTTATTTTCTTATAACTTACTTCCCCGACTTCCTCATACCTCCCCTTTCTGTATTCCAATTTCTAATTTATTATTCAGCAAATCCTTTCCCTTGTTTTTCATTTAATTTTTAACCTTTCTTTTCTTTTTTACTTATCCATTACAGCTGGAAACCACATATTTTCTAAACCAACGTCATTCTTACATTCATTAATTTTACAATATTTCTTAAGATAGTCCTTGAATTTCTTCCAATCTTCTTCCGCTGTCTCTCTTCCCTGGTCTTGGATTCTGCCAGTCATCTCTGCCAGTCCCATATAGTCTATCACCTTCATCTGCCATTCTTCCAAGGTGGGTAGGTCTTGTGTCTTCCAATACTTTGTGATGAGTATTCTTGCTGCTGTTGTGGCATACATAAAGAAAGTTCTATCCTTCTTTGGCACCAATTGGCCGACAATACCCAAGAGAAAGGCCTCTGGTTTCTTCAGAAAGGTATATTTAAATACCTTTTTCAATTCATTATATATCATTTCCCAGAACGCCTTAATCTTTGGGCACATCCACCAAAGGTGAAAGAATGTACCTTCATTTTCTTTACATTTCCAACATTTGTTATCAGGCAAGTGATAGATTTTTGCAAGCTTGACTGGTGTCATGTACCACCTGTATATCATTTTCATAATATTCTCTCTTAAGGAATTACATGCCGTAAATTTCATACCTGTGGTCCACAACTGTTCCCAGTCAGCAAACATAATGTTATGACCAATATCCTGTGCCCACTTAATCACTGCTGATTTAACCGTTTCATCTTGTGTATTCCATTTCAACAGCAAGTTATACATTTTTGACAAGTGCATGACTAATTTTTTAAAGCGCTCATAGTCATGGATTTGGGATGAGGGGAGATGGCCCATCAATTCGGCTAGGTCTCCACAAATTAGGGAGCGCAAAATTGGCATGTACATTTTCAGGGACACCCCCATATCTCGGCAGGTTACTTCAAAAAGAGTCAGATAACTCAGAACATCAGTGGGGGGCTGATATTTCGGAAATGCCCCCCAGTTAAGGTTGCTCAAAGTTAGCCCCGGAGGAGACTGCCTGCCATTTTCTCCTCGTGGCTCCTCGTGACTGTAGTCATACCTTGGAACAGGATGTCGAGACGCTCATCCCTCCGGACGCAGGTGGTCCACCGCCGCGTATACACGCGAGGGTCTAGGGAGAAATTCCTCCTTCTTCTCCGCCGCGTACCATCGCACCGCTCCACAAGTTTCCCAAGCTCTTACTGGCGAGTAGACCCGTCCCGGGGTGGGGGAACGCCTCTCACCGTTCTGCGAATGTCGCACGATGGACACTCTCGATGGTAGTCTCCCACAGACACTTCTTGCAGCTGCTGCGGCAGATCTTGATACTCATAAGCCATCCGGCTGACTCTCTGCCCCATAAGAATGGTTTTGCACCCACTCAACCGCATCGCCCTCTGAAAACTCCATCTCAAGTTTAGGCTCTGCATAAACAAGATAGTTCCCTCTAGGACGTGTGGAGGCCATCCCAGCTTCCACTTCCTCACAAGGTGACAAGGGGTGGTTAACTGGCGCGCCCCTCTCTCTCTCCAAGTTGCAGGACTCTTGCCCACCCTTCCAAACAGTTCTTAAGGCGTCCACCAACTCTCTCTCCGACTCGGGATCTCCCGAAAACCAGGAGGCAGATTCCACTCTGGGACTTGGAGGTTGGGAGGGGGGGTTGTCTCTGAAGGAAGGGAACTGCCTTCTCCACCCGGACCCCATTCGTCCACAGTTCGCAAAGTGTATTCCTGGGGAGCCCCGGCTTCCATAATTCCTGACTATCTCTATCCCCCCCAAAAATAAAACGCCTTAGTACACAAACGATTCGTGCCAATTTAAAATCAAAGTGCCTTTCTGCAGGGAAGTCCCATCCCACCGCTGCCACCATGTAGTAAAGGGGCTCCTTTACTAATAATAATAATAATAAAATTTATTTATACCCCGCCCTCCCCAGCCAAGACTGGGCTCAGGGTGGCTAACAACCAATAATAAAAAAAGTTGATTAAAATACAATTTAAAAGATTAAGATACAACATTAAAACATTAGGATGCAGCCTCTTCACAGGAGGGAAAAGGAAATAGAAAGAGGGGGAGGGAATCAAACTGATTCTAAGCCAAAGGTCAGGTGGAACAACTCTGTCTTACAGACCCTGCGGAAAGAAATCAGATCCTGCAGGGCCCTGGTCTCATGAGACAGAGCGTTCCACCAGTGTTGAGAAGGCCCTGGCTCTGGTTGAGGCTAATCTAACTTCCTTAGGGCCCGGGACCTCTAGGGTGTTGCTATATATGGACCTTAAGGTCCTCTGTGGGGCATACCGGGAGAGGCGGTCCCATAGGTACGAGGGTCCTAGGCTGTGAAGGGCTTTAAAGGTCAAAACCAGCACCTTAAATCTGACCCTGTACTCCACCGGGAGCCAGTGCAGCTGGAAAAGCACTGGGTGAATATGCTCCCATGGCAGAGACCCCGTGAGGAGCCTCGCTGCAGCATTCTGCACCCGCTGGAGTTTCTGGGACAGCTTCAAGGGCAGCCCCGCGTAGAGCGAATTACAGTAGTCAAGCCTGGAGGTGACTATCGCATGGATCACTGTGGCCAGGTTGGGGCGGGAAAGGTAAGCGAAGGTGGAAAAATGTCACTTTGGCTGTTGTAACCTGCGTCTCCATGGAAAGGGAGGTGTCATGGATTACACCCAAACTCTTAACCGAAGGCTTCAATGAATAGAAGGATGAATAAGGTCTCTAAGGAAATGGAGGCCAGAGATTTTCAGTTTGTTTCCCAACCTACCTCGTCTGTGCTTTCCTGATGAACACAAAAACATGAATGGGTCTGATCCATTCTTCACATTCTGATGTTCCTGTTTCTCTTTTCTCATGGACAGGGAATTGATTTTGATGAAGATCAAATATCGGAAATCGGCCTGGAAGATGGGGAGGATCTTCCTCCAAGGTAATCCTGTGCTAACCCCCTCCCCCATAATCAATTGCTTTTAAAAAAAACCCGGTCCATTTCTATGGTGGTGGTGCTTGGGGTCTTTGAAGGATGGGGGGCAATAAACCCTTTTGACAAAAGTGCTACTCCTGTCTCCCCTCAGCATCCCAACCACAGCTTCTCTGGATGCGGCTGATCTTCCTCCTGAAAGCGGCAGCAGAGAGCAGCTGAACAACACACTTATGGATTTCGTCGCAAGAATAAAGAGTGGGATGATCCGAAGGAAGGCGCTCCGAGATCTTTGCGCCTTCCTGCAGAAGATCCAGGAACATGTGAGTTGCGTGGCGAGTTCCCGCCTCCCCCACGGAAATAAAGACACAGGACACCAGTATTTTAGGTTAATGGGCAAAATTAGGCCACAACTTTATTGATTACAGGAATTGAGTGGTATTGGCTTAGGCATTGGTCCTATCGACTAACCGGCTTCAGCCTGATTGCTAGAAGACCGGCAAGGGTTAACCACCAGTAGGGGGAGTCCTGCTGATGTACATCAACTAGGAGCTCCCCCGGGGTCACCGCTCGGGGGCATGCCTTAGGCCCACACCTCCATAGGCTTCGGACAGGGCAACGCCCCACGGAATCCTTTACCGGACTACCCTTCGATATGGGGGAAGGTGATGGCGCTTCCTCCCCCCCACTCATCTGCATAACAATACCCTTACCAATGCCTAACCGCCAATGCCGAGGAAGTTGTGACGATTTGCTACGAGGTAGGCAAAAAGCCAAAAGGCTGGTGCCAATTTGCCAAGTGGAAAAAATTCCTACCAGGCCCCTTGACGGCGACCAACCGAAGTCCATAGCAATGTCAAAGAGCCAAACCTAAAGGGTGGGAGGGTGGGAAAACCGGAGCAGCTGGGGCGCTGGGAGAAAGAGGGAAATCCTCAGCCGCGCCGGCCCTAAATAGCGCGGGCCACGCCTCCCAGGCCAGCCGATTGGCTGGCAAGGGAGATGACACGCCCGAGGATTCCCTGCTCTCACGGGGGCTGCAAGCCAGCCCCGAGTACGTGGGGGGAGGGCATGAAGCCCACAACCCCACCTCCTCTCCAGCTCAGAAGTGGCTTTACTGAAGGGAAGCATTGCAACCATGCAGGGCTGTCAAGGCCTTCAGGCTGCTGCTTCTAGGCCCATCCTGCAAGGTGCCCAAGGGACGATCAGGCATCCCAGCACATACTCAATTTTGAGAACAGAGCTGGGCCATAGTGAGTAAAGTGGCTGAGAAAAGAAGAAAAAAAGCAAACATTAGGAAAAGAGGGTTTAGGTTTAGGATGCTAAATGTTTTGGAATGTTTGGAATAAAAATGTTATAGGAAAAATGGTGATCAGTCCCTTCTCTGGGTTTCTTCTCAGCCATCGGCAGTGATTCATGCATGCTCCTATGGCCAACTGGTGGCGATTTCCTGCCTTTGTGCATTGGATCCGGACCCGGAGAGCAGGCAGCGGGCAGCAGAGGCTCTCTGCCATCTTCTGCCCATCCTGCGGCACAATGAAGGTAAGACTGGAAGAATGCATCCCAGCATGGGGTGGGGTGAGCAAGACCCAAACTAACCGTTTGGCTTTCCTTTGCAGAGACACTGGCAGGAACATTAAGGAACCAAATGCTCATCATCGGAGCTGAGCAGGTCCTCGAATCCACCGGAGGACCGGTTCCTGGGCTGTTTGTGAATAACTGTCACTCTCTTGTCAGGGTAAGTCGCTGTCTCTCAAGCCACATGTTCTGGGTTCCGCAGAGGCAGCACCTGGGCTTTCTGCTCCCCAGCCCTGCCCTGTGGGCATCTCTGACCTTCCTCTCTCGCTTCAGGTCTTTGGCGCCTTTCTCCCTGCGGCGCAGCTCTTGGAGGCCATGTGCTTCCTGGCCAGAGACCTGGTTCTTGAGAGCAGCTTCGACCCCTTGGACATCTCCCACCTGCTGCAAGATTTCATCAAGCAGTTTGGCGGCACAAAAGTGAAGGTAAGGCGTCTTCAAAGGTAGGAGAGAAGAAGATTCTCCGCTTTGGTGTAGGGGAGGCAACCAATACTCCCCAGGACCCTGAGTGGTACCTTGGAAGGAAGAGGCTGTGGTGGCACAGGTCAAGGGTCCCTCTTTCAATGAGGGATGGAGACAGCCCCGCTTCCTTGTACTCTCCAAGCAACCCTCTCCTTTTCTCTGACAGGTGGAGGTGCTGCTGGAGGCCTTCTATAAGATCGCCCAGGGGCCTACAGTGCAAGGCAGGAACATGGCCGTCTTCGCGTTCTCCATCTTGGCGCACCACCACCTGGACAAAGTGGTGCAATATCTCCTCCAGTTTCCCTTCGGGTATGGAGCCCTCCAGGTTCTACTGGGCTAAGGGGAAGGTTGGCAAGCTGCAGGGCTTGCTCAGAAAGCCCTTGCTGCCATTTCCTCTTTCTGGAGCATGGCAGCAAGCAGAAGACTTGAATCTGACCATTGCTCTTGTTTTTGCATTCACAGAGACTGCGAGAGAGTATGGAAGGAGGTTTTACCATCGGCCGATCCAGAAAAGCTGATCCATCTCATGGCCGAGCAGCTTTACCAAAGCCCCTTGGCGGAATCTGCCACCCAAGTGGTAAGGACCAACCACCTGCTTCCTGGCTTCCTTCTTCCCAGGGTAATATCGAGGGGTTCCTGTATTCTGCAGAAAAGCAGAGAAAGTGACTTGCACCCCTCTCTCTTCCAGCAACATCTCAGCAGCCTGTTGCACGCCATCCTCAGGATGGAGGACTACAAGGCAGCTGTGCACCAGAACTTCCCACAGCTGCTGATCGCTCTCCTGGGGATGGTTGTCAACTTCCACTACTATCAGGAATTCCTCGGGTGAGTAGTGTGTTGCAAAGGGACCAATGGAGTCCTTTCCCCTTCAGCCTCGGGGGGTTTCCAGTCCAGCTTGCTTTTCCAAGGGAGGCTCTCCTTCAGGCGGCTGCTGGGGAAGGAATGTGAGTGTGTGCCAATGACCCTCCTGGTAAAACTGGCCTTGCTTTGGTTCCAGAGGGGCTAAGGAAGTTCTGCACCTCCTTCTTGGCACCACTGGAGAGCAAGTGGAGGCGGCCATCGTCGACCAACTTTTCTGCCGGGAGACTTTCAGCCAGGGGTTGTCTGCCATGGTGAGGTAAGAGGAAGAACGCGGTGACCTTCCCCAGTGGTCTGGCAAACGGAGCTGAAGGCACGGGATCGGACTGTGCCCGTTTGCTTCCTGCGGTGTCTTTCCCTTCCTTACCAAGATCTCCTTCTCCATTTCAGAGCTGTCGGAAAGCGAAGCTGGTGGATCCCTCCCATGGTGGAAAGCATCATCGCTGCTCTCGAGGACCAGGATTTTGCCGGGATGCCACAAGTCGCGGCAGCTATCTACATCGAGGTGAGGGGGACTGACGCGGGAGGAAATGGGTGCAGCAAGGAGGCCCTGGCTTGGTTTCTGCCGAGTGTTGGGCTACTTTGAGCCTAAGGACTGTTGCCTGTTTTAGTGCTCCTCAGAGTAGACCCATTGGATTTGATGTACATGGCAAACTTTGGTCCATTCACTTCAGTGGGTTTGCTCTGTGCAGAATTGCAAATGGTGGGCAAAAGGAGAACCTGCCTCAGCCTCTTATCCCTGAAGGGTTTCTTTCTCTTTGGGCCTCTTTAGCTGCTCAGCTGCCGTCTGGAGGTCTATCCCTGTGAAGATACACTGGAGCAGCTCCTCACCTGGCTGGAATACGACTGCCTGGAAGTCCGGAAGCTCAGCGTCAGAGGGATATCCCTGCTTCTGGACTCTGGCATGGCAAGTGATGCTCAGAGGAAGGGGGGGTACAGATCTCGATTCTAATCATGGCCCAGCACTCTTTTGCTGGCACAATACTGAAGGGCCTGTGCTAAAAGGCGTGAGGCCTTTCAGACCTTTGAAAAGATTCTCTCTTTTGTGTAGGACCCTTCGCTTCTGCGGCTCTTCCTGAGGGATTCCCTCTCTGATGTAGAAGCTGATGTCCTCCCAGAATTGATAGAGATGGTAGACCAAGCCTACCATTCCAGGGAGCTGGGAGAGGAAGACCTGGAGATGCTGGCGGCAACCTACTGCGGCCTGGCTGCCCATGTGAGTATGAGGGGAAACATGACACCACACCCAATGGAGGAGGAATGCTTTGGAAGAGGAAGGGTGGGGTTTAGACTGGCATGCAGCGGAGATGTTCTGGCTTCAGGAGGGTGTTCCTCTGGAAAGTGATCTGATGAGAAACACAACCTCTGATATTTTCTGCCTATAGGAGGAAGCCTCCGTCCGGGAATCAGCCATCGAACATCTGGGGCTGCTTCGGGGCTGGGCGAGAGACCAAAGACTTCCCATTACAACAACAGAAAAGGAAGCCATTCGCGAACTGGTTGTGGTCCTCATTCACCTCGAAGACGAGGACCTTGAAGTGGCCAAGGTGAGGGCCAAAGAGGTGGACTTATGCAGTAGGAGGGAGGGATTGTTCTCAGGAGCTTCCGAGACTATGTACCGCAATTTGTAACCCTCTTCTCTTCTTGTGTTGCAGGCCGCAAGGAGGGCTCTTTCCCATCTAGCCCCAGAAGTCAAGTGGTGGGCTCATTCCAACAAATTTAGCCTCCACTTTGCTCTCCACCAGGCTGCCAAGCATCTGGTAAGGTCCCTCTGCCTTTGTTGGCAGCTTTGCCCAGGCATGTCTTTGGGAGTGCAAGGCTCTTCTGCTGCGCTCTCAAGCCTCTCTGATGCCACTTCTCCTTTGTCTTTGCCCACAGAGCAAGACCTTCAGCAAGGGCATCCTTCGGAGTGCTGCCTTATCATGTACGCAGCCGTCTGCCAACAGGCTGCCAGCAGTCTCCAGGGTGGCAGCTCTGCTTCTGGGTAAGTCAAGCAACGTTCTTCCCTGGTAGGGAGGGACAGAAACGTCTTGGTAACAATGGCAGGGAGGATGGACATGTCCCCAGGCCACCTGCTAGGTAGGCCTCCATCTGTGCCCAGATCTTGCTCTGAGTGCTCCGTGAGGGTGGAGGCCTCTAGAGCATACCTGTCCTCCTGCCGAGCTGCCTCTGTCTCCGCTTGCTTTGCACCCAGATGACGTCCCTTTTCTTGCCCTCTCTCTCTCTCTAGGTCATCTGGCTTTCCGGGATGCCAGTTTCATCCGCAATCAAGACATGGCATCCTATGGAACATGTGAGTGAGACGTACGGAGGGCAGGGAGGGATGCTTCTGCTGAGAAAGGTCTTCAGGGGAAGGCAAATTCTCAGATGTATGTTCAGGCAGAGGTGCCACAAGATGAACATGCAAAGAGAATTGGAATGTGACTTCACTGCTCTCTCTTACACACAAACACAGCTGACGGCTGTTTTCATATTGTTGATGGGTGGCTCTTTTCCTGTGCATCTCTGCCTTGCTCAACCTTTCTCCCTTGCCACTCAGGGCTGGAAGAGATGCAGCAGCACGAGGAAGAAGAGCTTAGGCAGACAGGGAGGAGCTGCCTGAACATCATGCAGCGGGCCTATAGACATCGGAAGAAAGGCAGGGTCCAGCGCTTTTTGAGGAGGATGCTCCACTGCGTTCACAGGGAACCTTACCCGAAGGACTTCCTGAGCTGCATGCCAGGTGAGTGAGGCATCTGGTGGGCTATTGGGACATCTGGTGGGCTGTTTGGATGGGACATTTCTCAACGAGCCCCTTTCTCCTCCTGACAGAACATCCGGAGTAGCGCCAAGGCAACGTGGACACCAGAGTTGTGCTGCAGAGATACCATCTTCTGCTCTCCGCAGGATCCAGTCTGGACCAGCGCCAGGAACATCAACACCATCAGGATCGACCAAGAGGAGTGGTGCTGCCCTCACGACCCTCCGTACACAGCGGTAGGAAACCTTTTTGTTGTTGTGTTTCTTGTTGATGTTGTTTTTGATTGTTGATTTTATTGATTTTGAATCTCAGGGTGGTTCACAACACCAAGTATACGAAGCACAAAATAAATAATAAGAATAATCACTGCACAAAATTCATAATAAAAATATCAGAACATAATATAAATTAAATAAAAACATACTAAAAATAGCCACAAGACCAATGTATGCACACTAATAAACAATACAAGAGCCCTGAAACAACACTCCAGCCCACAAATACAAAATCTAAATCAACGTAACACATTTAACAACCATTTAAAACAACCCCACCTTCTTGAAGAAGGCTGATATATTAGATTTAGAAGGTTGGAATACGGGGTTTGGATGGCACGCCTACCTAACATACAACAAAGTGGCAGTGCATAAGGACTTTTAAAATCATATACAGTGGTACCTCGCAAGACGAATGCCTCGCAAGACAAAAAACTCGCTAGACGAAAGGTTTTTCCGTTTTCGAGTTGCCTCGCAAGACGATTTTCCCTATGGGCTTGCTTCGCAAGACGAAAACGTTTCGCGACTTTGTTTCCTTTGTCTAAAAACCGTTAAAACAAAGGGTGCTTAGCTTGAACAGCTGCAGTTGCGACTTGACTTCGAGGAGCAACTGTTAGCACGTGGTTTGGTAGCCTTTTCTCAGACTTTGCTCACTTTTGAAGCTTTTCCAAAACTTACCATTTGGTAAGTTAAACTTTTAAAACTTTTTTGGGGGGTTTAGGATTTTGGGTTGGGGTGTTTGGGATTCAAGGACTTGGTGTTGTGGGGGGGTTTGCGATAATCTGGGAGCTTGTGGGGCTTTTTTTGGAATTTTTATGATTTTCTGTGACTATTGGGCCAGGTTGGTTTTTTTCAAAAAAAAATTTCTGAGTTTGAATTTCTGAGTGCTGGCTGGCTGGGGGAACAGTTGGGGAGGTTTCTGCAGGAATCTGGGAGCTTGTGGGGCTTTTTTTGGAATTTTTATGATTTTCTGTGACCATTGGGCCAGGTTGTTTTTTTTTTGAAAATTTTTCTGAGTTTGAATTTCTGAGTGCTGGCTGGCTGGGGGAACAGTTGGAGAGGTTTCTGCAGGAATCTGGGAGCTTGTGGGGCTTTTTTTGGAATTTTTATGATTTTCTGTGACCATTGGGCCATGTTGTTTTTTTTCAAATTTTTTTTCTGAGTTTGAATTTCTGAGTGCTGGCTGGCTGGGGGAACGGTTGGGGAGGTTTCTGCAGGAATCTGGGACCATTGGGCCATGTTGTTATTTTTTGAAATTTTTTTTGTCTGGGTGGGGGAACAGTTGGGGAGGGGTTTGCAGCAGTTGGGGAGGGGCAGGGGGAGCAGTTGGGGAGGGGTTTGCAGCAGTTGGGGAGGGGCTGGGGGAGCAGTTGGGGAGGGGTTTGCAATTTCTGTGTGGTGGGTGGGTGGGTGTCTGTGGGAGCAGTTGAGGTTTTTGAAGACATTGGTGATTTTTGAAGCTTTTCCAAAACTTATTTTGCAGCCATTTGAGGTTTCTGAAGACTTCGGTGATTGATTGTTGAAGCTTTTCCAGAACTTCTCTTGCATCCATTTGGCAAGTTAAACTTTTAAAACTTTTTGGGGGGTTTTTGGATTTTGGATTTTGGGTTGGGGTGTTTGGGATTCAAGGCCTTGGTTCTGGGTTTTAATTTCTGTGTGGTGGGTGGCTGGGTGCTTTTGAATTTTTTGGATTTGAAGCACATCACTGATTTCTTTTTCTTTTTCTGAGTTTACGAAGGTAAGAGCTGTGCTGCCATGGGACCCAAGAAGACTGCTGCTGCGGTGGCCGGCGAGAGGAAGAAGGAGAAGGTGACGCTGGAAATGAAGAAGGAGATCATCTGGAAGCACGACGGCGGAATGCGTGTGACGGACATCGCCAGGGAGTACGGGAGGAATCCATCAACCATCGGGACCATCCTGAAGATGAGGGAGAAGATCCTGGCGACTGATGCAGCCAAGGGAGTCACCAGGATCGTGAAGAACCGCCCAGCTGTTCTGGAGGAGGTCGAGAAGTTGCTGCTCATCTGGATAGAAGAGAAGCAGCGTGCAGGGGACACAGTGTCTGAGGCCGTCATTTGTGAGAAGGCCAAGGCCTTGCACGCTGACCTCATCCGGGAACAGCCAGGAACCTCAGGCGAGCCAGAAGTCTTCAAGGCAAGCAGAGGTTGGTTTGAACGGTTCAAGACAAGATCTGGCATCCACAGCGTGGTCAGGCATGGAGAGGCTGCCAGTTCTGATGTTCCTGCGGCTGAAGACTTTGCAGCGGAGTTCCTGGAGGTTGTGAAGACAGAGGGCTACGTTCCACAGCAGGTCTTCAACTGCGACGAGACCGGGCTGTTTTGGAAGAGGATGCCCAAAAGGACTTTCATCACTCAGGAGGAGTCCAAGTTGCCTGGCCACAAGCCCATGAAGGACCGTCTGACCCTGCTCTTCTGTGCCAACGCAAGCGGCGACCTGAAGATCAAGCCCCTGCTGGTGTACCACTCGGAGAACCCACGGGCCTTCAAGAGACACAAGATCGACAAGGAGCGGCTGAGTGTCATGTGGCGATCCAACAGCAAGGCTTCGGTCACACGTGTGCTGTTTGTGGACTGGGTCAATCTTGCTTTTGGCCCTGCTGTCAAGCAGTACCTGCTGGACAACGACCTGCCGCTGAAGGCTTTGCTTCTGATGGACAATGCTCCTGCCCATCCTAAAGGCCTTGAGGTGGACTTGTTGGAGGAGTTCAGCTTCATCAACATCATGTTCCTGCCGCCTAACACCACACCACTGCTGCAGCTGATGGATCAGCAGGTCATCGCCAATTTCAAAAAACTCTACACCAAGGAGCTTTTCAGGCGATGCTTCGAGGTGACTGACTGCACCACCATCACCCTGCGGGAATTCTGGAAGGACCACTTGGACATCGTCACCTGCTTGAAGATGATCACCACGGCCTGGAACGGGATCAGCCAGAGAAATTTGAATTGCGCTTGGCGCAGCCTGTGGCCGGACTGTGTGGCACCAAGTGACTCTGATGCACCAGAGTCAACAGTGGTGCAGGACATTGTTGCCTTGGGGAGGACCATGGGCCTGGAGGTCACGGAGGAGGACGTCTGCGAGCTGGTGGAGGAGCACGACGACGAGCTGACCACCGTGGAGCTGGTCGAACTGCAGGCAGAGGCTGCGCAGGAGCAGGCCTCACTGGAAGAGGAGGAAGCAACTGAGGAACGGCTGTCCTCCGAAAAACTGAGGGACATTTGCCTGAAGTGGAAGGAGGTGCAGACTTTTGCAGAGCAGCACCACCCTGAGAAGCACGTGGCACATGACGTTGGGAACTTTTTTGATACGAGGGTCATGTCGCCTTTCAGGGAGGTGCTGAAAAGGCGGATGAAGCAGCAGACTATGGACAGGTTCTTGAGCAAGAAGCAAAGAGTGGAAGAGGAGCCTTCTTCGAGTGGTCCCCCAGAGTCTTAGAAAATGTACTGTACACTTTGTTGATTTTTAAATGTTTTTCTGTCATGTTTATAAAGTTAATTTATTTTCCCTTCAATTTTTGAACTGCTCTTTACAGTATGTGTGACTTTAAAGAGCAGTTAATAAACTGTTGTTGTACCAAATTTGGCTTTGTTTGGACTTTTTTTGACCATAGGAACGCATTAATTGATTTTCAATGCATTCCTATGGGATTTCGTGATTCGCAAGACGAAAAATTCGCTAGACGACAAAACTTGCGGAACGAATTAATTTCGTCTTGCGGGGCACCACTGTAGTAAGAATTTCATTATACAAGGTCTGGGATAAGTACTACAGACTATTAGAGCCCAAAATACCCTGGTGGGCATCCCCAGTGGAGATGATAACGGTAAAAAAGACAAACATGGGCACAAATTGGGCAACTTACCAACAATTAATAAAGGTAGAACAGGGCCAATTAAAAATCAAATTGTATGAAGAAATTAAACAGTATTGTAACGGCTGGATTCAATATCACCAAATAGTGCATATACTTAATCAGGATAAGAAAATTGGTTTTGGAGAAAAGAAGTCATTCTTACAAAAGGAATTAGTACAAATGAATAAAAAGACCCTATCTAGGATGTATGATCTACTTTTGGAATGGGAACTCAAGGATGAGATGCTAAAGGACGTTATGATAAAGTGGGCGCAGGATTTTGGCCACAACATAATGTTAGCTGTGGAAATTTGACATCAAGTTCACAGCATGTTATACAATAAGGGAGAATCTAATGAAAATGATCTACCGGTGGTACCTAACCCCTGCCCCATGGAATCGCCAAAAATCTATAAGCAAAAAACCAATGTGTGCTGGAGATGTAACACCGAGATAGGAACAATGTACCATATATGGTGGGGTGTAAGGAGATAAAAAGCTTTTGGAACAAAGTTCATGAAGAAATCATTAAGGTTTTTAAAAAAATCATTGAACAAGAAACCAGAAGCGTATGTTGCAAGCATAAAATTTTGATTCTTAAGATTTTAGGCTCTTCTAGCCTTAACAATTTAAGCATTATTAGGATACATGGTTAGACATAAAGCATATAATCTTGATTCTTAAGATTTTAGACACTTCTAGCCTTAACAATTTAAGCATTATTATCAGTATTTATGGTTATACATAAAAGGTAAAGGTAAAACTCTTCCAGGTGGCCTTGCCACATTCCCCCCTTTCAAGCTTAGAAACAAGTCACAGTTGTTTCTCCAGCTTGACTCTCATGTTGAACCCCGGTATAGACAACTGTGTCTCTCAGGGGGATCTCTTCAGGGGGCATTTCACGAATTAGTCAAGCATACTCATGCTCTTCTTCTGCCGGGGGGGGGGGGGGCAGGGCTCGGTATATGGCCATGATGTGGGTTTCAGTGAGATTCTTAATGCTTCGGGCCACCATTCCTCTGACTAGAGATATGCAGTAAGGGGGGATGCAAAGAAGTATTAAGAAGACTAATCCTCCTACCGCAATGGCGGTCAAAAGGCTATGTAACCATCCTACTCCTGGGACCCAAGACCACATCCATTCCCAAGGATTCTGACTGGGTTGGTTATCATTTATAAGGGCCTGTAATTTTGGCAACTCGTCCTCAATAGTGTTGTTGAGGTCATGAAACTTCACTCTGCAGTTGCCTTCCGGGACTATTTTACAAAAACCTCCTGATTTGGCAAGGAGATAGTCAAGAGCAAGTCTATTAGCTGCTGCTATCTGGTTCAAATCCTCAATCTCGGACTGCAACTGTCGGAGGATATCTGTAGTGGCATTGATGGCTTTCTCCAACCTGCATGTTAGGGCAAATAGTGCTTCACGATTTTGTTCAGCCACAACTCCCAGATGTATGCCGATGGTGAGGATGCTAACGAAGCCTCCACCAACAGCACCCACAGAGCGGGCCAGGAAAATCTCATCACTGCACTGTTCCCCTTGGACTTCTCTCCTCTTTCTGTTTCTAAGAGAGGGTAGAGGAAGAAAAGCCTCCACAGTCACAGGGAAAGTAAAGGCACCTATTCCCACACACTGATAATTACCAGGGTGGTAATTAGTGGTTAGTCCATTATACAAGAACCAAAGATTGGGGTCCTTGATCAGCCAGCCAGAACAGATGGATCCCTGTCCGGTGAAGTTGACTGTATATTGGGGAAAGTATGGATACAGATCTGAGGATGTGGTGTTGCTTTGGTAAGAGGCGTTGAAGCAACCCCACAACCAAAACTTAGCAGTGCACTGTGTGTAATTTCCCAGCCAACCTTTATGTTGGTGGTGCTGGACATGCGGCCAACCTTTGCATTTGGTGTTCCATGATCCAGAGGCATAACAACAAAAGCACAAGCCCTGGGTGGTTCTGGAGAACCGGAAATATCGGTAGGAGGTATCATTCATTTCAGAAGGAGGTGTCGCGAAAAGGCCACTTTGATTATACAGCAGGCCTGCCAAGACAATGTCAGGGTCCCTGATTAGTCCTGGGATGAGGGACATGTCAGCTACCTTTCTAGGGTGTTCATAATAAAGGGTGACATTTTCTCCATATATTTGAAACATCTGCTTAGCATTCTTGACAAAAACATTTTCTTTGGGTTCAAGGAGCACAAGGATATCAACAATTCCTCCTGGGTAGTAAAAGAAGATAAGAAGGAGAACAGTTATTATTACTGTAAGAAGAACTGGAGGTAACCAAGACGACAGCATACCTGGAGAGTGAGCCAACCTTCCGTTGAGAGAGAGAGAGAGACTGGACACGAGAGAGAGACTGGATTTGTTCTGATGTACTCTGTCCTCCCGTTTGTACTAAGTCTGCTCTTATTTCTGTGGCACCGTATTTTTCGCCCTATGGGACGCACTTTTCCCCCTCCAAAAATGAAGGGGAAATGTGTGTGCGTCCTATAGGGCGTATGCAGGGTTTCGCTGAAGCCTGGAGAGCGAGAGGCGTCGGTGCGCACCGACGCCTCTCGCTCTCCAGGCTCCAGGAAGCTATCCGCAAGCCTTGCACGCCCGGGGGGAGTTCCCCTAGGCGTGCAAGGCTTGCAGAGGCGGGAGCCTGCAGCGCGGAGCACGGGGCTCCATCCGTAGGACGCCCCATGCTCCGCGCTGCAGGTTGCCGCCCGCAAGCCTTGCGTGCCCAGGGGAGTTCCCCCAGGCGCGCAAGGCTTGCGGACACCTGCGCGAAGCACGGGGCATCCTCCATACATTGAAAGCACTCCAATACCACTTTAAACAGTCCTGACTTTCCCCAAAGGGTTCTGGGAGCTGTACCATGAAGGGTGCCATTAAGGAGGCCCCTCTCCCCTTCACAGAGCTATAATTCCCAGATGTCCCTGAGGAGGAGAGGGATTGTTAAAGCACTGTAGGAACTGTAGCTTTAGGAGGGGAATGGGGGTCTCCTGACAACTCTTGGCACTCTTAACAAACGACAGCTCCCAGAACCCTCTGGGGGAAGCCAGGACTGTTTAAAGTGGTATCATGGCACTTTATGATGTGGATGTGGGCTGAGAGAGCTAGCAGGGCAAAAGCAGGAGACACCCTTTCCTGGGAATGAGGCCTAAGAAGATGCCATCAGGCAGGGGAACCAGAAATAAGGATAGAAAACCAACGCACCATTGCCCAAGTGAAGTCCAAGCTTGACCCTGACACTTTTTCTTAGCTCTTTCAAATCAGGAAGTTGTCTTGTATCAAATCAGGCTGCTGGTGTATTTGTTATACACTGGCTGGCAGCAGCTCTCCAGGGTTTCAAACAGATGTCTTTCTCAGCTTTACCTGGGACTTTCAGCAGGCAAAGCAGGTAGTCTCCCTCTGGACTGTGGCCCTTTCCCCGCCTAGCCTGACGGTAGGCAAGTGTGGTGTGTACACCAGAAGAAGTGGTGTGGGCTGGTGGCTCTTGAGTCACCTTCCTCCAGCTTCCATTGATTATGTTTTCCATTCTTCCGCACCCTCTGTGCAGACAGTTGGTTGTTGCTGGGTTGCCTGTTTTGAATTTTAAACTCTTAAATCTGTTCCTTTTCCTCAGAGATACAAAAGAAGCCCCAATGCAAGTGGTAAAAGGATAAGGCAGCTGCTAAATGGATCTCACTTAGACTAGGGGCAACCCATGTGGTGTGGTGCCCTCCATATCTTTTGGGTGAAGGTGCATTGCCCAGTCCAGTACCAGCAGCGTATTCAGGGCACCCCATTAGAGGGTGGAAGTCTCTGTCCAGAAGCCAAGCATGGGGCAGGCGGGCCTTAGAGCTTCCAGCAAATGGCCTTAGCATGGCCACCTCAGTAGCTTGGGGTCTCGAAGAGGCCAAAGTCCTTGGCATAACCCTGAAAATGTTTCAGCCCTCCGGCAGCAGGCTAGGACAAATAGACACCCGATGCCTGCGCCAAAATTCCACCTACTTCTGCAGTCAATAAAGCTGTGGCCATTTTTAATCCAGATTGTTGTCTGGTTGAGTTTATTTTATCACTCCTTGTTTTAGTCACTGCCTGGGGCAGAGTGGAGTTGCGACTGAGGCCACAATTGCCTCTTACTCAGACCAGACACAACCAGTGTGGTGGGGGGGGGGGGCTCCACATACAGTATTTTGGAATTCAGCTCCCATCAGCTGAATCAGTGATCAAGGGTGATAGGAATTGTAGTCCTCAACATCTGGAGGCACTGCATTGCCAACCCCTATACTAGACGAACAAGGCAGCTTTGTGGGAGGGGAGGGGAATTTATGTGTGTTTCTTTTTTAGGTGCTGAACTCCAAGGCAATACGGGCCGATTCCCTCATTGGGGTCTCCAGGGTGCAATTTGGGCTGATATCTACAGAGAGGCAGAAATCAAGAGGTGCCTCCCTGCTGGTGCTGCTCAGTGGGCCTGAACTCAGGACTGGGCCTTGAGCTGCCCTGGGCTGGCCCCCAAGACAAGGGAAAGAGTCTTTTTCAGAAGTTCTGATCTCTCAGCCAAGCTTTTGACATTCATTCATTCATTCATTCATTCATTGTTTGTTTGTTGTTTTACCACTGGTAGCACTCAACATCTGGCAACATCCAACACTTAAACAGGCTCTATTTATGGCAGCTAATTACATTAGAGCAACAACTACTAAATGCAATGTTATATTAGGGTAACGTTTGCCTGTACAGGCATACATCAGTGAAAATGCCATACAAAAATGCATGATCATAGGGGAGAGTGCTTGCAAACATGTCTATATTTGTCAAAACTGCATTTAAGAATTAGGGGAAATTCACACTAAGAAAACCAAATTGCTGCAGAAATGTGAAGAACTGAATTTAAGATTGGAAAAAGGAGAAACTTAGAAAACCAGAATTTGTAAATCCCTAGTCCCAGCTCATACCTTGGGTTGGTTTCCTTGGAGTGAAGGCCACGGAAGGCTGATGGTGATTTCTGTGGTAGAAGGTTTATAAACACAGGCTGAGCATGTTCTGGAAGGTTTACAGCATTAATCTTCCAGCTGATCATCTCTTCCTCCTACTTTAGGTTCCTGGGGTGGGTCACCAAAGGCATAGCTTTGGATTCTTGCAGAGAGCAAGTCAGGCCTCTGTGTCTCTTCTGTAGCTCCAGCCCCCAGACGGCCATTCTCCTGTGTCCTTTTCCACACAGAAAAGGTCTTGAAGACGTCCCCTTTAGCCAGGGAGAGGGAGGGAGACACACCCTCTTCCACTGACCACCCAGAAGAGCCTCCAGAGATTTAGAGTTTCTGTGACAACACATTAGCATACATTACAATACAGATACTTAATAGACCTGCCTATGCTATTTCCTTAATAAAGAAGCATTTAACCATTTAAGCAATCTCCCCTATTCCTGTGGAACCCCATTTTAGTTATAAAATCACAGGATTGGAAGGGAACCCCACCTCCCGCAAAAAGGAAAAACCACCACAATTTAGTCTAACCACAAACTCTTTGCAATACTCTGAATTGCCCTGAAATTTCCCCACCGCTCAATTTTTCCTTTCCTTGACAATTCCTGTAACTCCTTCTGTTTTTCTCTCTCTGCAGATTGAGATCGAGCTTGTGTATGAATCTCCAGGTACTTTTGTCTTGAGCCAGTGGCGAGTTTGAGGGCTCTTGGGAGGCAGGGTGTCCAAGACCCTTCAGCCACTGTTCCCTTCCTCCGCCCTCCATTGGGCTTTGTGCTCCATCCTCACATCACAAGCTCCATGGATGTTTTTGGTGTCAGATCCTGTTAATTGTCCTACTGGTTGTTTTGTGCTAATATGCTTTTTATATTGTAGTGCATTATATTTGTATTACATGCTACTATATTTAAATTGCCTATTTTCTATGTATATTGGTGGGAAATGAAATGTAAACCGGCTATTGTAGGACATGGGATGGTATTACTACGCTATAGAGCCCGTCAGATTTGAGTATATGGTGATGGCAATTGAAGGCAATTGAGAGTGAGAGCTAGTGAGGCAATGTAAGCAATCGGATTAACCTTTTCACAAGGAGTGCCTCAAAGAATTGGAAAAGGAAGCCCTCATCAACAGGGCCAAAACCATTCATGGAAACTTGTGAAAAGTTTCAGCTCAGACCTCAGATTTAGGGCTTGACAGCTTCTATTACCTACAGAGTAAGGAAAGAGGGACTCTGACCAGGTCACACAGTTTTATATTGACGTTTGACAAAAAGGAAGCATCCTTGTGATACTGTTACTCATAGCAACTCCCCTGCGAGGACTTTTTAGTTAAGAGAAAAGGTGGGCAAGAGGTGAAATGACAGAGGTGTCTAAAATGATGCCTGGCCTGGAGAAAGTGGACAGAGAAATGTTTTTCTCCCTCTCTCATAACACCTGAACTCATGAACAACCAATGATGTTGGAAGATTCAGGACAGATAAAAGAAAGCCCTTCTTCACAAAGCAGTTAAACAGTTAAAATATTGAACTGTGGAACTCACTGCCACAGGAGGCAGTGATGGCCGCCATCGAGGATGGCGTTAAAAAAGGATGGAGGAAAAGGCTGTCCTTGGCAATCAATGGCTGCTGGCCATGATGACTATGCTCTGCCTCCATGGCTGGAGGCAGCAAGGCTTCTGAAGACCAGCTGCTGGAAACCCCCTCGGGGGAGAGAGGGCTCTTGGGCTCGGGTCCCAAAGGGATCTGACAGGCCCTGGTGAGAAGAGGATGCTGGCCAAGCCTGATCCAGCAGGATCTTCGAATGTTTTTCAAATGAATGTCTGTCCACAATTAGATGGCCCTTCTGGATGGTGTGAATGTTGGCTCTTGTTCTTTTCCCTAGGTCATGCTCTGATGGGCAAATGGCTGAGCCTCTATGACCCAGCTAATCTCAATGCCGGACTAAGGGGCTATGTGAAAGTTCACCTCTGTGTCCTTGGAGCTGGAGATCAGGCGCCGGTAAAAATCTTTACATTACAACATCTTCACCACCTCAACAGAGGCTTGTCACGGGCATTCAAGTTCATGTGATGCCATTGGCAGCTATTAAAATGATGGGGTGCCTTGTTTGGATAATGGAATAAAGCATCATTTTTCAAGACTGGTAGGTCAGACGCCTGTGGGACGCGGGTGGCGCTGTGGGTAAATCCTCAGCGCCTAGGGCTTGCCGATCGCATGGTCGGCGGTTCGAATCCCCGCGGCGGGGTGAGCTCCCGTCTTTCGGTCCCAGCTCCTGCCCACCTAGCAGTTCGAAAGCACCCCTAAGTGCAAGTAGATAAATAGGTACCGCTTTATAGCGGGAAAGTAAACGGCGTTTCCGTGTGCTGCGCTGGTGCTGGCTCGCCAGAGCAGCTTCGTCACGCTGGCCACGTGACCCAGAAGTGTCTCCGGACAGCGCTGGCCCCCGGCCTCTTAAGTGAGATGGGCGCACAACCCTAGAGTCGGTCACGACTGGCCTTCGGGCAGGGGTACCTTTACCTTTACCTAGGTCAGACGCCAACTTGCTAAATGGTTTAGTAGAGCAGGACAGGCTGACTAGACAAGCAGAACTCTTGGTGGCCTTGTACCAGCAGCCTAAATAGGAAGAACTTGGGATTTTAGCAGCAACATTTTTAAGAAGATAAATATTATCTATACCTGGGTCCTGCTACAGGATGCCAACATCAGCTCAGTTAGTTAGAGTGTGGTGTTGAGAACATCAAGGTTGTGGGTTCAGTAAGGGACAGCTGCATATTCCTGAACTAGATGATCCTCAGGATCCGTTCCAACTATGATTCCATGATTCTACTATGTGGGTTGCCCACCCAAATTCCTATGCCAGACTGGGATGGTGGATATGGAGTGTTAGACTTATTCCTGTGGGGAACAAGGTTCAAACTCCTATTTTGCCCTGAAGCTCAGTGGGTGAATGGGGTCCAGTTGCTCCATCTTGACCTTACCACCTGTCTCGATTTGCACCTGCCCCTACATTAAGAACTTCACAGGAAAGCTGCTTGGGGTTCCCCCACTATCTAAAGGGCCTTTCGGGTAGTAGCACTCCAGCCATGGAACACCCTCCCCAGAGAAGTTTGCCTGAAGCCTGTCTTTTGTTGTTGCTTTTCCTTCTCTCACCTTTTGCAGATAATTTTAATTGCTCTTGCAATTCTGTGGTCTTTAGCTTTATTTAAGTTTTATTTGTGCCTATATTTGAACTGTTGCAGACTTTTCCAGGAACATGAACAAGCAGCGGGAAAAGACCTATAATTAATTCATTACCTTACCTCATAAGGTTGTTTTGAAAACAGAACCATGAATTCTACTCTGAGTACCTGGCTAAATCGAAAAGGCCCACCTTACACCATTGCCTGCCCCCATGTGGCCCTCCTGTGTGGCTCACCACAGGAAGAAGCTACAGGACAGCAGGTCCCACATGCCAGATCTACTGTTTTCTTGGGAGACGGCATGCCTGTTAAACTGGGTTGAGTTTTCCACAGCTTTCCTTGCATAACTGTGGGCTGGTTCCAACATTGCATTTGTTCCTGCTACAGCGTTTGTGCTTCTTTTGCAGCTGCCACTGAAATGAACACAGAAAATGCCCTGTTTGAATCTGAAACTCCCTCCGTCTTCTGTAGAGATGGTCTGTGACAGCTTTCACCCACCTAGGGCCCTCCCGATATTTGAGACTGAAAAAGGATTATGGGGAAGGGAGCTCCCTGACAGAGCACCTGCTTTGCTTGCAGGAAGTCCTGCCCCCCCCCCCGCATCTCCAGGTGGGGCAGGGAATGTCTCCCATCCAAAGTCTTGGGAGCCATTGCTGGTCAGTGTGGACAGCACTGTGCCAGGTAGGCCAATGGCCTGATCCATGACAAGGCAGCTTCCTGTGTTCCCATCCATCCCCACCAGCACAGCTGGGGCAGGCTGGGGCTGATGGGGGTTGTGAGCCAAAAACATCTAGAGGGCCACCAGCATCTGGGTCACAGGTTTATGTTGCGCCTTTCTCTTCTCCAAGGATGCAGCCCATTTGCCAGACAGTGGCGATTTGGAAGCCAACCTCCTGCAGGCAGCAGTAATGCCAGCAGTACGCAGAGCCATGCTCCAGCTCTTTGTATACCGAGCAGAAGATTTGTCTCCAAGTAAGTTTGCCCCCCCCTCTCCACACACACACACACACACACACACACACACTATTACTTCTGTTTGGCCAGTGCTTTCTGGGCACAAGTTCGAGAAGTTTTTCGTTTGCCCGTCTGCTTTCCCCAGAAAACTCACTGTTTACTGCTGAATCTGGTGGCAGTTTTAGTCTTGCTTTAGGTGTTTTTGTTGTCTCAAGTGTTATTAACGGTTTTAAATTACCTTATGTGTAAATTGCCTTGAGAAGGAGGTTAATAAATCAATGGTGTGGGGGTGGGGTGGGGGGGTGTATGTATGGGGTATTTTTTTAAAAAAGACCTGATGAAAAATCAACAGCCTTTTTGATGGGTTATTCTTCTCTTTTTGGATGATGAATTATTCTTAATGTCAGTAGGAATTGGTGGTGTTTGTTTTTTCCTCTTCCTTCTCCCTTTCCCCCCTCTGCTATATTTGTAATAAAACACACACACCTCTGTGCAAATAAATAAATTTGCACCTCTGTGCAAATAAATAAAAAGAGGGAAGAGAGAATCCCACTTTTTTTCCAGAGCAACTACAGTGGTGCCCCGCAAGACGAATGCCTCGCAAGACGGAAAAACCGCTAGACGAAGAGAATCGCGGAACGGATTTCTGCAGTTCAAAAGCACACCAGTGCAAGTAGATAAATACCGTTGTTGTTGTTGTTGTTGTTTGCTCTATAAGACGCACTTTTCCCCTCCTAAAAAGTATGGGGAAATGTGTCTTCATTTTATGGAGTGAATGCTATCGCTGAAGCCAGAAGAGCAAGAGGGATTGGTGCCCAGCGATCCCTCTTGCTCTTCTGGCTTCAGGGATAGCCACGCAAAGCCTCATGAGCGCAGTGGGAGCATTCCTCCCTCTTCACTCAAGAGGCTTTGCATTGCTTTCTTGTTTCTTGTTTTCCTCCTCTAAAAACTAGGTGCGTCTTATGGTTGGGTGTGTCTTATAGAGCAAAAAATACGGTAGGTGCTGCTGTGGCAGGAAGGTAAACAGCATTTCCATGCGCTCTGGTTTCCGTCACGGTGTCCTGTCCGATTTAGACATGCTGGCCACATGACCCGGAAAGCTGTCTGCGGACAAATGCTGGCTCCCTCAGCCTGAAAGCGAGATGAGCGCCACACCCCATAGTGGCCTTTGACTGGACTTAACCGTCAAGGGGGCCCTGACCTTTTACCTTTCCATAGATAGACCCAAGCTCCCGGAGTTTACCAAACTATTTTTAAAGTCAGCAAAGACTGGGCCAATGGACTCTAGGGTTTTTGCATAAAGAAGGTGCGGAAGAGCATGTGCAGAGTGCTTCCCCACCTAGTCACTCACAGCAACCAAAAGTGCCACCTGAGAGGCGAGGTTTCCTGGACACAAAGCACCTATCCCTCATTTTGGAAATTGATCACTGGCAATGAACAAAGAAGTGCAATGGTTATGGGAACTTGTGACTCTCCAAACATGGTTGGACTGCCAACTCCCATCAGCCGGCATGGCCAATAGGGACAAGGATGGGATTTGTTGTCCATCAACCAGGCTGCCTGGCCATGCATAAAAAAAAGATGGCAGAACTGAGAAGGAACAGGGGCAGTAAAGGCAAGTGATGGTCTGGTTCATTGATGGGGAACCTGCAGCATTTGAGATGAGATTCTACTTCCCATCAGCCGCAGCTGCCATGGTCAGTGGTCCCTAGGGGCAGTGAAGACAAGTGACGGTCTAGTTCAGAGGTGGAGAAACAGTAGCCCTCCAGCCAACATGGCCAGCGGTCAGAGCTGTGATGCAAGGTATAAAGGTAAAGGGACTCCTGACCATTAGGTCCAGTCGTGACCGACTCTGGGGTTGCGGCGCTCATCTCACTTTATTGGCCGAGGGAGCTGGCGTACAGCTTCTGGGTCATGTGGCTAGCATGACTAAGCCGCTTCTGGCAAACCAGAGCAACACACGGAAACGCCGTTTACCTTCCCGCCGGAGCGGTACCTATTTATCTACTTGCACTTTGACGTGCTTTTGAACTGCTAGGTTGGCAGGAGCAGGGACCGAGCAACGGGAGCTCACCCCGTCACGGGGATTCGAACCGCCGACCTTCTGATCGGCAAGTCCTAGGCTCTGTGGTTTAACCCGCAGCGCCACCCGCGTCCCATTGATGCAAGGTATTGGGGGCTGTAAAGGCAAGTGATAGTCTAATTCACGGCTCAGAAAATTACAGCTAGCTCTCCAGTTGCAGCTCATCCCAGCACTTAGATTCTTGCTGGGAACACCTTGAACCCTGGGTGCTGCATCCGAAGGCTAAAAGCTGTCGCTTTCCCCTTTCCTTCTGCACAGGTGTCCTCAACGTCGGGCAGGACCGCAGCTCGTACCAGCCCATCGACCACCTGGAGCCGCCGCGCCCCTACCCAGACGTGGCTACCAAGGCCTCCCCACCTCCTCCTTATTGAGGCGTCCCTTGAACCGTCCAAAGAACACTGGGCCCTTTCCTTGCTGCGCTGGGGAACAAAACCGTCTTCGCCACTTAGCCCCAACCCCACTTCTTCCTCCCCACCAGAGGAAGCGTGGTTTCTAAAGACCAGTCTAGGAGGGGAGGAAAAAAACTTTGGCAACAAAGCAGCCTGTGGCTTCTACTTGAGGGTTTTGTCATAGTTTCTGCTGCGAATCCAGAGCGCACCTTGGACAACGATGTTTTAAAGTCCGTCCGTCCCCCCCCCCCCCGATCCCAGAAATGTCATATGTACAACTCTCTGCAATTTCCTTCTGCAATAGCAAAGTTCTCTGTATTTTTTTCCAGCCACATTGATGCTGATCGATTCAGCCTCTCAAGGCTACCCTGGGAAGAGTACCCCCCCCCCAATAAAATAGTCCCCCCCCTCACTAAGAGACTCAGCAAGAGAGTTGTTAGCTGGAGGATCTGTCTGCTTACAGGAGCCAGCTAATATTATTTCCAAAGAGCAATCCATGCCCTCGCCCGTTGCTGCAACTGTGCCATTTTTCTGCCGATGATTTGCTGCAGGCACACACCTTCTGATGACTGCTGTAGGTGTGCTGATCGTTTTTCTCTCTCAAAAACACTTTTGTGCCTTAGAGAAAACACACAGCCTTCCTTTCTTCCCCTGTTCTTTGTATGTATGATTGTTTTCCTAGAGAAAATTAAAGAACCCTTTTAATAAAACGTTTCAGTCTTGAGTTTGATCATGTGGCTTCTTTCTGCTAGGCTCGCTTCTTGGTTTGAGCTGTAACAGCTGAGGGATGGGGGGGAACAGAAGTCATAGAAGAATCATAGAGGTGGAAGGGACCCTGGGGATCATCTAGTCCAACTCTCTGCAATGCAGGAATACGCAGTTGTCCCATACGGGGATTGAACCTGCAACCTTGGCATTATCAGCACCATGCTCTAACCAACTGAGCTGCTCAAAGGCCCATCTAGTCCAGCATCCCATGGTTGCAAACCAGATGCAGCAAGGAAAAACCCACAAGCAGGACACAAGCTCCAAAGCACTCGCCCCGTAATAATAAACCACAATAGCCAGTTGTCCCGCGTGAATTTGTCCCATGGACTGCAAGAAGATCAAACCTATCCATTCTGAAGGAAATCAGCCCTAAGTGCTCACTGGAAGGACAGATCCTGAAGCTGAGGCTCCAAGACTTTGGCCACCTCATGAGAAGAGAAGACTCCCTGGAAAAGACCCAGATGTTGGGAAAGATGGAGGGCACAAGAAGAAGGGGACGACAGAGGACGAGATGGCTGGACAGTGTTCTCGAAGCTACCAGCATGAGTTTGACCAAACTGCGGGAGGCAGTGGAAGACAGGAGTGCCTGGCGTGCTCTGGTCCAGGGGGTCACGAAGAGTTGGACACGACTAAACGACTAAACAACAACAACAACACATAGTTGTAATTCAACCAGTGTTTAATTGCTTTTTAATTGTTGATTTTCCCGCCTGGCCCCAATATTTTTAGCTTGTCTTATTTTCATCCGTGAGCTGCCTTGAGTCCCCGTCAGGAAAATAAATATGTGATCATTCTAATAATAAATTCAAGCCAGGCCTTTTTCATCCCTATATACAATGCTGGCAAGAGAGGAAGGCCACCCATAACTTAGAGTGCGGAGGTGAAACAAGCATATGATCCTCGGATGAAGCGTGTCATAGAAATTTGATGAATTTATTTTACTTTAATAAATATAATAATGATATTGCCTTGACCTGCTTGGCCAAAAAATCTCACATGGCTTTTGGATTCAGCAAAACCCAGGGGGACCGCAGTGAAACTGCAAGGCCACACCTGCACACTCCTGGCCCATTGTCCCAGGCCAGGTGAGCAAGAGGTCTCCTTTCCACTGACACCATGGCACTCCTGATGTTGCCATAAATAACGCTGTGACCTCATGTCTCCAGGGGCTTGGGGGCCCCTAGCAACGCTGGTGAGGAGGAGCCACATTAGCAGAGAGTTTTTATTTCCTTTTGCCCCCTGAGGATTACAGATTACAGATCACAAAGAGGCGAAGGAGAATATCAGGTAAAATAACTCCTGCGTGTTTTCAGCCCTAAAGAATCTCAGTCTTAGGACAGGAGAACTAATGAAGGCAAGGAGGCCTCTGAACATATGCAAAGTGCCTTTCCTTTCACCACTTGAGTTGCAGCAACCCAATCACCTTCTTCTTGCTGCTCCAGCCTGACACTCTGCAACTACGGGAGACGCAAGACCCTCTTGGGGTGTCGATGGTGTGAACCCCTCCATCATAGGCTCAGGTTGCATAGATGTGTAAATCAACCATAGATCCTCAAGAGATCACCATCTCCGCTGCCCCTCAATCCCAAAAGGAAACACAAACCCTGGGTGGAACCTGTGGACTCTCGCACCACGGAGATGGGGTTGGCGTGCAGCAATAGGGAGGGATTGCTTGCTGCCCCTCAAGTGGTGAAAGGAAGGGGAGTCCAAAGGGGTTCCCAATGAGCAAACCAACCAGGGGGCCATTTCCTCTCTTGCAGGATGAAACCCTTCCTGCAGACATTCTGGTGCCTGAAAAAGAAGGACCAGGAAAGTAATGAAAACATCCAGGAGAGCAACCAGGGGCAGCGGGACAAGCTGGAGGCCCCGTCATCTAGTCTGCAACAAAGTGCCACCCATGACCCGGCTGGCCAGAGAACCTCCCAGCTCTTGCCCATGCTGGTGAAAGCTTCCCAGTCACCTGCGGAGGCCAGGAGGAAATCTCTGGCCCCTCCGGTAGTAGTCTTCCCAGAGCTGGTCCAGCGTCAGACCAGCACTGTTCAGCCAGTCAGCAGCAGACAGGACTCCAGGCAGCAGCGGCACTTGTTCCTGGGGGGAAAGAAGAGCCCCGAGGATTCTGGGCCAGTGTTCCCAGGTGAGTAGACAGAACCAGATCCCTTTCGGGTTCCCCTTGGCAAGGCCTGCGTCATCCGAGGCCGGGGTCTCTCTTGGTTTCCTTGATCTCTGGGCGCAAGTCCCACCCACCCCACCCTTCCTTTTTAAGAGGCGTGTAACATGGAGCAGGGACTTCCAGGTGGCTGCCCCTGTTCTGTTCTGAATTGCTGGGGGTTGGACAAGGTGACCCCGCAGGTCCCTTCAAACGCTACAGTTCTATGATCCCTTCTCAGTTATGGCCTGCATCTGCTATCTGCACTTTCCAGAAACCATTTCCCCAGTTTGGTGAAAGGGGACAAATTCAACACAGCGCTAAGATTGCCACATTTGCTCAGACATTTCTGCTTTCCTGGTGGGACAACCTACCCGCTCCTTCCCCCCCTGCATGCTTTGTTCTGGGGGTTCGCCTGCCTACCCCTGAGCCAATTAGGGGGTGCTTGGGGGGCATATGGGGAGAAGAGAGGGTGGGGGAAGCCCAATTGTGCTAGCAGAAGTCCAGGGTGCATGGAACGTACACACATGTGGGAAGTGTCTTGTAATTCTGGATATGCAGTTTACAGTGAAGAGCAACGACAAAGTAGTACTAGGAGCTGTGGGGAGCTCTTTCATTAGGAGGTCCCTGATGAAGGCTGGAAATGACCCTCCGCCACCCCAGAAAGACCCCTCCCCTGAAAGTTTACCCCAGTATGATAGACACCAGGTGGTGCCATTTGAAGCGTGCAGAGATGACATGGTGCGGCCACCCTTTGGGGCTGCCATTGCCGGTCCGAGGAACTGAGCCGATGCGGCAGTTCTGTGGCCCCTTCCCCATGACCTGCTTCCTGAACCTTCGTCCGGATCCATTTGCCAAAGTTTGTGGGGATGTTGAATGAGGTCAGCGAGTGAGCGCTCGTCCCAATTCATTCGCAGGGAGATGAGACAATGTTGCATCAAGAAAATGCTAGCTCCCACTTTCCATTCTAGTTTCCCTGTCACTTTTCCCACCACGAAAAATGTCTGATTTGGAGTCTGTTGGGGAGTGGGAAGTAGGTTCATTGTGCAAATCGCTTCAACCGAGCAACTTGACTCTGCCGACGTGCCATTGAATCCCATCTGGAAGGAGCAACTGGAAGCCCCCTGACAAAGAACTGACCTTTCCTCTCGTCTGCCTCACTTACTCACCTCTCTCTTTCTCTTTCTCTTTCTCTTTCTCAAGAACTCTCAGATGAGAAATTTGGATACTTGTGGGCGGGTAAGAAGCTGCTGAGAGGAAGATCGCTCAGAGAAACTTTGGAGATGATGGATGAGCGGGAAATTTTGGACACCATCCTCCAACACCTCCAGCCAGCTCCCCAGGTGCGTGTGATGCAGGGTAAAGGTAAAGGTAAAGGTACCCCTGCCCGTACGTGCCAGTCGTGTCCGACTCTAGGGTTGTGCGCCCATCTCACTTAAGAGGCCGGGGGCCAGCGCTGTCCGGAGACACTTCCGGGTCACGTGGCCAGCATGACGAAGCTGCTCTGGCGAGCCGGCACCAGCGCAGCACACGGAAACGCCGTTTACCTTCCCACTAGAAAGCGGTCCCTATTTATCTACTTGCACTTAAGAGTGCTTTCGAACTGCTAGGTGGGCAGGAGCTGGGACCGAACGACGGGAGCTCACCCCGCCACGGGGATTCAAACCACCGACCATGCGATCGGCAAGCCCTAGGCGCTGAGGTTTTACCCACAGCGCCACCCGCGTCCCTTATGATGCAGGGTAGAGTTGATTTAAATCAAATCAATTTAAAATCATGACTCAAATCACCAGCCAGTAAGATTTTGGGAATAATAAATGTTCAGAGTTGTTTTTTGCACTTATATCAAAAACTACTGATTTGGTTATACTGTTAGAAATGCATAGACAGATAATTATGATATTTCTAGTCTAGTCTATTTCTAGGCATGCATATTTTTTAAAGAGAAGACAAGTGGCAAATAAATGGCAACTGTTCTCTAGACAAAAAAAAAATGACACTTTTCTTAATTTTATTCCTTTTTTTCCCCGACTTTAAAAGCAGACCTCCAGTGTCCACAGAAAATCGACTATCTTGTCCCAGGATTCAGCTGCCTCAAACCTGAGAGCAGCAGTCCCTGGCCAGCAGAAGACCTCTAAGTCAGGACATGAGAAGGTAAGTTCTTTAAACAAGACAGGAAAATTGGCCTCCAGGTGGAGAGATCAAAGTTAGAAACAGAATTGTTAGAACCCAATACTAAGAATTTGTCAAGAATGTATAACCTGCTGTTGAAGTGGAATACACAAGATGAAACAGTCAAATCAGCTATGATTAAGTGGGCACAAGACATTGGTCATGACATTATGTTTGCTGACTGGGAACAGTTATGGACCACCGGTATAAAGTTTACGGCATGTAATGCCCTAAGAGAGAATATTATGAAAATGATTTATAGGTGGTACATGACCCCAGTCAAGCTTGCAAAAATCTATCATTTGCCTAATAACAAATGTTGGAAATGTAATGAGACTGAAGGAACTTTCTATCACCTTTGGTGGACATGCCCGAGGATTAAGGCCTTCTGGGAAATGATCTATAATGAAATTAAGAAGGTCCTTAAATGTACCTTTCATAAGAAACCAGAGGCTTTTCTCCTGGGCATGGTCGGTCAATTGGTGTCAAGGAAAGATAGGACGTTTTTTATGTATGCTACCACAGCAGCAAGGGTTCTTTTAGCAAAGTATTGGAAGACACAAGAACTACCCACGCTGGAAGAATGGCAGACGAAGGTGATCGACTACATGGGATTGGCGGAGATGACTGGCAGAATCCGTGACCAAGGAAAAGAGACGGTGGAAGAAGATTGGAAGAAATTTAAAGTACATCTTAAGAACTGTTATAAAATTAATGAGTGCTAAAATGTCAAGGGTAATGAAAAAAACAGAATTACAGCTGTAAATGACTAAGTAAGAAAAGAAGGGAAAAAAGAAAATGAGTAATCAGTTAATTGAAGTGAGAGGTTGCTGAAGAAATCTTAAAACAGGGATGCAGAAAGGGGAGGCATGGGGAAGTTGGGGAAGTAAGATTTATGAAAAAGAGGTTTTGAAATTATACGTGTCTATATGTTTGTTTGTCTATGTATTGTGTATTGTACTGTCTTTAATTTATGTTGGAAAATCAATAAAAATTTATATATATATAAAAAAGAGAAGGTAAGTTCTGAGTATTGTAGATGACACCGGGTGGGGTGGGCAGCATACAATCTGAGGAAAGAAGAACAGAGAAGTTTTACTTTCTTTCTTAGCACAGGCCTTGTACATAGCAGGGAGACACTGAACAAAACATTCAGAGGCAAAGCTCCCTCAGAACTACCAAGCCAATCAGAGTGCAGGCTTCCTCAGTAAGCGTCAGCAAGCAAAACCTCCCCCTTTCCCTCTTTTGGTTATTTGGCTTGAACATGAACACAACTCACCTAGAATGACCTCCTGTTGGAAGGGTGAACTTCCAGCAAAACATTTTCTTCATGGAGCGTGGGAGGTCATCCCCCCACTCCTGCTTCACACACTCAGGCCCTGAGAGGGCCGTAAACATCTGGTCTCCAGCTGCTTTTGAACTACAGTTCCCATCGTCCCTGACCACTGGTCTTGCTAGCTAGGGGTGATGGGAGTTGTAGTCCAAAAACAGCTGGAGACCCAAGTTTGGGAAACCCTGATCTAACGCTAATAGTTTAAGGAGCTTTGAGCAAGGGTTCTGTGGGGGAAGCAAGATCATTCATGGGGCATGAGGGTGCTTCTAATGTCTGGTGCAGACGGAACTCTGGTTTCTTCTGAGCTCGAGGGTCCACAGCAGTTGGCTCCCCCTTTCCCCCTTTGGGAAAAGAGAGGGGGCAGAGCGTTTGGCAGTCTTCCTCATTGAGCAAGCTGACCAACTCTGCCTCTTCTGGCTGTCCCCGCAGGGAATACAAGGAGATCGTCTGAACGCAACCTGCTGCTCAGGTTTTCTCTCTGTCTTGGCAACCAACAACTGTGGCGTAGGTGGGGTGCCAGAAAAGAGACCACCCTCTCCCAATTTCAGTCATGCAGGGTGGGTGGGGAGACCCATAAGAGGCTGCGGGTGCAGGTACTAGTTTTCTTAAAACGCGGGAAGAACCCAGGGTCAGTTTATCTAGGACAAAAGTGTGTCGTAAGAACGAAAGAGGAGCCTGCTGGGTAAGACCAGCAGCCCGCACAGTCCAGGATCCTTATCTCACAGTGGCCAACCAGATGCCCATGGGAAATTTGAAAGCAGAATTCGAACACAGAGGCCTTCGCCCTCCTGTGGTTTCCAGCAACTGGTATTCAGAAGCATTCCTGCCTCCAGCTGTGGAGGCAGAGCAATTAGGACATGCTGAACTTTTCAGCTTTCAAATTCCTCAAATGAGGGATACTAAAGAGTTGTAGCATGACTTGGTATTTCAGAAGATACTGTGGTTAAATTAATATAATTTAGCTTTGTGTGGTAAGTAAACTGTGTGTCAAATAGCATACAAATCATTAAAACAATTGTCTAGTACTTGCAATCTATTATTATTATTATTATTATTATTATTATTATTATTATTATTATTATTATATTTAGCATTACCTGACATTTTCAGAAGGTAAAATTGAAATTCTTTGGTTTTCGAAAAGTTTATGTAACTGGTGGGGTCTCCTCACTGTGACTCACCCAAACCTTCCAAACCCCTTAGACTGTCCTCTATAGATACTACGGACTCAAACTACGGGATTCCAGGAACAAAGATACAGTCCACCAATACTTGCACTTACTTCTAAAGTTGCCTCTTGAAGAGGAAACAGTCAGAGAGGTGAGTGAATTCCTGTGTCCTAGGCAGTGCTACACGGTTTGGACAAATGTACACGTTTTTGCCAGCAGATCCCACTAATACAGCACTTTTATTCAAACATTGGTTGGATGACTGCATCACAAAATTACCTGTGCAAATTTTGAAAGATAGCAATGTTTTGTTTCAAACATTGTTTCTGAAAGTGCAGATTGACGTGTGTTATGAGAATTATAAGGTCTAAGATATAAAATAAGTGTACCAAGCAAACACATACATAAATATATAAACCGCATGTCTTAAACAGTACAGGGAAAAGTCCAGAAACCAGTTTGTCTCTCCCAAACTGACCTCAAATGTTTCTCTGCAAGGAGGGAGGAAATGAGAAAAACTTCCCCATTGTCTCTTTGCTCACAAATCCTGCCATAAGGGCACATTTAAGATATGATTAGGGTGAGCCTGTGGCCTGGACTCAGGAATTAAGTACCGTAGTTTTCATCACGAAAGAATAGCCAGGCTGTCCAGGTAAACCCATTAGCAGCCAGGTAACCCCACCAACAGGTTTTGTGTCAGACAGGATTCTGTTGTAGATCGCCCCTTCTCTGATGTATGTATGATGTATTGGGGGGGGGCAGGTCTTGGGCTCCAGGGTGGGCAAATTTAAATGTCTATATAAGGGCTTGCGTGTCATTGTTTGGGGTCCCTCCTGCTTCCTGCGTGTGGTTGTGAGCACCCTGTTGCAACAGTTAATAAAGATCAGGCTTACTAGCTGCTTTGCTTCTCAATATTCTCTGGTTGGCCTATGTTATTTTCTCCTACCGATAGAGAACCTGCAAAAGGACTCTATGGGCTCTTGGGTACCCCATAAGGGAAAAGGAGCATTTTTTCCTCATAACATGTGCATCGTTCTCCATAGGGAATTTCTGAAGCTGTCGGTGTGGCTTCATACTGCCATTTATCTCAGATGCTGATGGCACTGCGTGATTTCGGCCATTCTTTTTTCTTTTTTTAAAAAAAAGATATTTATTAAGGTTTTTTTAAAAGTTTGTATAAAATAGGAAAAACAAAAAACAGAAAAAACAAAAATACATACATAGAAAACACATACAACAACATGTATAATTTCAAACCCTTATATTCGTAAAAACCTACTTTCCCGACCTCCTCATACCTCCCCTTTCTGTATTCCAATCTCTAATTAATTCAATTCAGCAAATCCCTCCCCTAATTTCTATTTAATTTTTTGACCTTTCTTTTCTTAATTGCATAATCATTACAGCTAAAAACCACTTAATTTCTGAATCAACATCGTTCTAACATTCAGTAATTTTACAATGTTTCTTAAGATAGTCCTTAAATTTCTTCCAATCTTCTTCCGCCGTCTCTTTTCCCTGGTCTCGGATTCTGCCGGTCATTTCTGCCAGTCCCATATAGTCTATAACCTTCATCTGCCATTGTGATTTCGGCCATTCTGAGGTAAGGGGGTCAAATGAGGAAGGAGCATTGCCAGAGTGTGGCTCAGCCACCCCCAACCTGGTGCCCCTTCCCCATCTGTGTGTTTTGAACTGGAACTCCCATCAGCCCCAGACAGCATGGCCCATGGTTAGACACGATGGGAGCTGTAGCACAACAATATCTGAAGGGCACCAGGTTGAGAAGATCCTGGCAGATTGGGTCCTGGGGCTGCCCAGGAGGACTCCCCTGAGCGAGTGCTTGAGGGCCCTGCTCTTGCCACTTACCATCTGGCTTGGGGCGGGGCCTGAAGCCTCACAAGGACTGCGTGCGGCTTGCGGCCTGCTGCCCAGGAGGACTCCCCTGAGTGAGTGCTTGAGGGCCCTGCTCCTTCCTGCCACTTACCATCTGGCCCAGGGCGGGGCCTGAAGCCTCATAAGGACTGCGTGTTGCTTGCGGCCTGCTGCCCAGGAAGACTCCCTGAGTGAGTGCTTGAGGGCCCTGCTCCTTCCTGCCACTTACCATCTGGCCCAGGGCGGGGCCTGACAGGCCTCACTAGGACAGTTATTGCCGGAGGGGCACAGAGTGTTTTTAAAATGTTTTTTAAAAAATTTCTTTGGATTTTTTGTATGTGGGGGGTGGGGGTGGGATGGATGTGTGGTTGGGTTTGGGGAATTATTTTTTTATTATTATTTTGATGTTTTTGTAATTTTTACATTATTTTGTTTGTATTGTTTTATTGATTTTGTTTGTTTGTTTAAGGTGTTATTTTGTTCTTAGGGGGAGGGGTCAGGGCTGCCGGGGAGTGGGCCCCAGCCCACAAAATGGCTGGGGCATGTTCCACAGGGGGGGATGCACTGGGACAACCGATCTCAGTGATCACGGGTAGGAGGAGGAGTTATGCTAAGACTAGACCATGTCATTACAGAGGGGGCAGGTTTAGTCGTTGTTTGAGGACTATTCCTGCCTCCGGGTCTGGTCCTGACCGGATGGATACTAGAATCAGCAAGGGATACCCACATGACCTGAAAGTGTTGCTGTGCAATGCCAGGTCAATGATTCATAAGACCACTGCCATCCATGACGTGATCATGGATGGAGGACTTGACCTGGCATGTGTGACAGAGACCTGGTTGGATGAAGCAGATGGGCCTGTCCTTGCCACTGCTTGCCCACCAGGTTTCTCTTACGCACAGCAACCCAGGTCATGTGGGCGGGGAGGGGGGGTTGCAGTGATTTTTAGGAAGTCATTAGTTTGCACCAGGCGTCCTATTGGGAAGACCCAGTTTTCTGAGTGCATGTTCTGGAAGTTGGGCAATAGGGGCAGTACAGGATTCCTTTTGGTGTACCGACCTCCCCGCTGCACCAAGGATTCCCTGTCCGAGCTGCTTCAGGTCGTGGCGGATGTTCTCCTGGAGACACCTAGCTTGGTCGTCCTAGGGGATTTTAACATCCATGCCGACACGACCTTACAAGGGGCCGCTCGGGACTTCGTGGAAAGCATGGCCTCCATGGGGCTGTCCCTGAATAAGTCTGGCCCTACCCATAGCCGTGGACATGCCTTGGACCTGGTGTTTACCTCTATGGATGTTGGTGGTCTGACACTAAGTAAAAGCGAAACGAAAGAAGTGCCATGGTCAGATCACTTCCTGGTGCAACTGGACTTCTCTGCGACCCATCCCCTCTGCAGGGAGGTGGGACCAATTCGGATGGTCCGCCCCCGCCACCTAATGGATCCAAATGGTTTCCAGAGAGTGGTAGGGGATGCTTTATCCCATGTTGATGGCCTTTCAGCCGATTCCCTGGTGGTCCGCTGGAATGTGGAGTTAACCAGGGCTATTGACTGTTTGGCTCCGAAGCGCCCTCTCCGATTGCATGGAGCCCGGACAGCCCCGTGGTTTTCCACGGATCTGAGGGCAATGAAACAATCGTTGAGACGGCTAGAGCGCCGGTGGCGGATAACTCATTCCGAATCTGACCGGACACAGGTTAGAGCTCAACGTCGAGCCTACCAAGTGGCGATAGCGACGGCGAAGAAGAATTTCTTCACCGCCTCTATTGCATCTGCAGAAAACAGCAGCAGGAGACTTTTTCAGGTGGTTCACAATTTAGCGGAACCACCTGCAACATCGGGGCCCAGTACGGGCCACATGTTCTCCTGCAATGATTTTGCAAAGTTTTTTGCAGATAAAATCGCTCAGATTCGGGAAGAAGTAGACTCCACCGTGGGAGCAGGGCCGGGGCGGGAGAGTGCTAGAGTTCTGTCTAGTCAAGTTGAGTGGGATCAATTCCAATCTGTTACCTCCGAGGATGTGGACAGGCTGCTTGGACGAGTGAAACCAACCACCTGTCTCCTGGATCCTTGCCCATCCTGGCTTATAAAAGCTAGCCGGGAAGGACTGGGCGATGGGCTTCGTGGGGTGGTGAATGCTTCCCTCCGTGAGGGAGCCTTCCCAGACCCGCTGAAAGAGGCGGTTATTAAACCGCTTCTTAAAAAACCATCTTTAGATGCGGCCACGATGGCCAATTATCGCCCAGTCTCAAATCTTCCATTCCTGGGCAAGGTGATTGAGCGAGCGGTTGCCGAACAACTCCAGGCACGCCTGGAAGAAGCGGACCATTTGGATCCCTTCCAGTCGGGATTCAGGTCCAGTATACCTGAAGGAGCGTCTCCACCCCCATCATTCTGCCCGGACGCTGAGGTCCAGCGCCGAGGGCCTTCTGGCGGTTCCCTCATTGCGAGAAGCAAAGCTACAGGGAACCAGGCAGAGGGCCTTCTCGGTAGTGGCGCCCGCCCTGTGGAACGCCCTTCCAGCAGATGTCAAAGCGATAAACAACTACCTAACATTCAGAAGACATCTTAAGGCAGCCCTGTTCAGGGAAGTTTTTAACATGTGATTTTACTGTATTTTTGGTTTTTATGGAAGCCGCCCAGAGTGGCTGGGGAGGCCCAGCCAGATGGGCGGGGTATAAATAATAAATTATTATTATTATTATTATTATTATTATTATTATTATTATTATTATTATTATTATTATTATTTTTAATATATTATATTTTTATTGGTTTTCAAATACAAAAAACAAATTCATACACTCCATACATCTTAATTAAATCTTACTTCTCTTTTTGACTTCCCTCAATTTGTCTGCAATTCCTTCCCTTTATTACTTTTAACACATTTCTGCCATTTTAACCATTTCCCCTCACAGAGCTTCCTTAAAACTTACAAACGTAATTTGATTATCACTCAGTTTTTGCATATATTGGATAAACTTTTCCCAATCTTCTTTAAATCTTTGGTCTCGTCGATTCCGGATCCTTCCAGTCATTCTATCCAGTTCTGCATAGTCCATCATTTTAGTTCTCCATTCTTCTATCGTAGGTAGCTCCTCCTGTTTCCATTTCTGGGCCACCAGTATTCTTGCTGCTGTCACTGCATATAAAAATAACTTCTTTTCTTTCTTATTTATCTCCATTCTACTTCTCTGTTTATTATCATTGCAAATTGTGCTTGTAACGCTTTAATATTCATTTTAGTTTTTTTATCTTCAGGACTCGTAACCAATCTCTTCTCATTCTCCATTATTTGTTTTAAAATTTCCTTTTTCCCTTTTCCTCTCAATTTATTGGGTCCTTAGCTGCTATTTAGATCCACATCAAAGCATACGAAACAGCCTCTGGGTTCCTATTATCTAGAACAGGCATCCCCAAAGTTGGCCCACCAGATGTTTTGGGACTACAGCTCCCATCATCCCTAGCTAACAGGACTGGTGGTCAGGAAAAACAGAGTGATCTAGAAAAACAGAGCTGCTTTGGAAGAGAATGAATCCTCCTCCATTTCAAAATATGGTCTTTTTCAAGGCATGTGATCCTTACCACTCCAATAAAGGAATTAGATCTGCTAATGCTCTCAGTATGTAAGGCCAGAAACTTCCTCTGGGTGTATGTCTCAGCCATCCTTCTGAAGTGGGCTCCAGCAGTCCTGTCTCTGTGGCTCCAGATCCTAGATCTAATCTGATCCTTTTGCTCAGTCAGTCAGCCAAACGGATTCGTTAGAAACCATTGGTCATCCCCAAAGTACAAGCAATACAAAAGTGCACTGACTCATGTTTTTAGGTTGGTTGTCAGACGGTTGGTTAGCATTTCTTCAATAGTGGAAGCTAATTTTGGTGGGAGGGAGGTTGTCCCCTGGTTACCATAGAAGATAGAATCACAGAGTTGTAGTGTTGGAAGGGACCCCACGGGTCATCTAGTCCAACCCCCTGCAATGCAGGAATCTCAGCTCAAGCATCCCTGACAGATGGTCCTCCAACCTGCGACTCAGGAGAGTCCTGAACCTCCTGATGGAGAGTGTTCCACTGTCAGAAAGTTTTGAATGGAGAACCTCTTAGAGTTTAGAAGAGGGGGACACCTCTCCAACTGAGGGGAGGGAGCAAAACCCAAGAGAGAAGGCAGTCGGCAGGTTGGGAGAGGCAGAGAGAAAGAGGGGAGAGGTTTCAGCTGCAATCAGCTTTAAAAAATGGTGTACATCCTGGGGCAGGGGAGCTGTCAAAGTTGCTCTTGGACAAGGGTACATCTGTCTTATGGGAGTGCCTGCTGGCCACATTCCACTATGTTTTAGAGTAGACCCATTGAATTTAATGAACATGACTAAGTTGGGCCCATTCATTTCAACCGGTCTACTTGAAGCAAAGCATAGATGAGTATCACTCTCTGTGTTCACCTCCATATATTTGCAAATAAGGCGAATTATTACAAAGGCATAGTAACTGCGTGCACATCTAACAGTTCCATAACCTGAGGGGGCCTTGGGGTCATGTGCCCCTGGCTCTCCACTTCTCTTCCAACCCAGCTGGAAGGAGATCAGAACCTTTTCCTTCCATTTTCAGTTAACTTCCATCAAGTGTTACTTCAAACGCCCCAAACGATGGTTAATATTCACTGTGATTTGTTCAAAGGAGCCAAGAAAAATGAAACCCAGGCGTGTGTTGCCCCAAACTCACTTTCCCCACCCTTTCCCTCCAGAATACAGGGGAGAGGAATGCCAGTATCACCATCATGTTTTGCTACGGGCAGATGGCTCTTGGGGCGCGGCCTGAAGACCTCCTGCGCTTCATCGAGCTCATTGTGGCAGAGCTCGTCTTCCAATTCCAGAACACCAGGAAGGTATGGCTCTCATTTTCCCACGGACTTCTGTTGCTTGTTCCCTTGGCACTGAGCAGACCTCCTGAGCTCCGTCAAGGTCCTTGCACCACATGCCTTCAGACTGTGCCCTAGGGCAGGGTCTCTGGCTTCATCCACTGAAGGGTTGTAGACTGACTCCACACTTAGGTCCAAATGGGGTATTACAGTGGTACCTTGGTTCTCAAACTTAATCTGTTATGGAAGTCTGTTCTAAAACCAAAGTGTTCCAAAAGCAAGGAGTGTTTTCCCATAGAAAGTAATGCAAAATGGATTAATCCGCTCCAGACTTTTAAAAACAACCGCTAAAACAGCAATTTAACATGAATTTTACTCTCTAACAAGACCATTTCTGGGTTAGGCTTAGGGTTAATTTTGGGCTTGGGTTCGTGTTAGGGTAAGGATTAGAATTAGGGTTAGGGTCAGTGTGACTTTATGTTGCCTTGTGATTTTGATTCAATCTCAATTTTATAAAATCCCTTCTCCTTTTAGGACGAGGCTCTGAAAAGGGGCCTTATGAAGGCAGCCATTCTAACAACCAAGGCGCTTGTGCAAACGAATGTGGGGCATGTCATCTTTCCGCACAAAGCGGAGCTCACCATCTGCATCATTGTGAGTAAAGAAAAAAGAAAAAAGGAGGGGAATCTCCTGGGGTTTTTTTTCCCCCAGAGCGGTTTTTTTTTTATAGCTGTGTAGGTCTAGTTCTGGTAAAATATCAGGGTTGCAGGTTCTGAGCATCTGGCCCCAAACCATTTCTGGGTGGTCACGTTCTGCTCCAGCTCAAGTTTCCAAACCCTCTTGCAAGGCAGCCCTACATTGTGGCAACCTCAGCAGGATGTCACCAGCGCCTAAGGAAAAGCGGCTAGGCTCTCCCAGGAGGAGAGGGCTGTCGATGGCTCCCAGCCATGATTGCTATGTTCAACCTCCACAGAGGAAGGAAGCAATGTTTCTGAACATCAGTTGCTGGAAGCCACAGGCGGGGAGAGGGCTCTTGGGCTCATGGTCTGCTCCCTGGTTTCTCACCGCTGTGAGAACAGGATGCTGGTCCAGAAGGCTGATCTTATGCTCTTAGGAGGTAGAGCTCTGTCCAGGTGAAAGATGGATCTGATTCCCAGATCCAGGAAGCCCACTCTTCTCCCCTAGGAGGACCCACTTGCCAGTTGCAAAGGTGCTGTCCAGTGGGCTGGGCTGGAGAGAGAGCACAAGTCAGGGCTTGGAGTGGTGGTGGCAGCGATGGTGCCTCCAGGTCTCTGACGTGCTGTGTGCTTCCCCACAACAGGAAGTCATTGAAGAGGAGCCGTTGGGATCTTGCTCTATTTCTGTCCTGCACCACGCCATCGTCACCGTCAGCTGCATGACGTAAGTACAGGGAGGTACTTCTCACTGCCCCACCTATTCCTGGTCCTTCCCTTGCCATACCCTTGGCCAGACACACTGCATATTTCCTCACCAGGAACTGCTGGGTGCTGAGCATTTCCTCTCCTTTCTCTTTCCTCTTCAGTGCCGTGAGACCACCTATGGACTCCACGCTTCGGTCTGAGCTAGTTAAGAAAAGCATCAAGAAGGTGTTTTCGTTGCCCTCCTTGAAACTTACAAAACTCATAGCCGGGAGTCTCACGCAATCATCACAGAGCCAGGTAACTGGACCTTCTGCTTCTAGGGATATGAATGGAGGAAAAGGGAGTTGCCAGGTTAAAGGATTTGAGGGCAGAGAGTCTGGGCCGTGTAAGCTACAGATAATGCTGCCCCAGACACTTGGCCCATCACAATGATGTAACAACCAGAGACTTTGGGTGTGGTTTTTATTTTATTTTAATCATGTTTCAATATTAACTGCATTTAACCTTTGGCTAGAATGCATCCACGAACGATTCCTGCATGCCTGCATTTTGTGATTCTCATGCCTCCCTCCTATGCAGCATTTAATTTTGTTTGCTTGTTTATACGCCGCCCACCTGATTGGGTTACTCCAGCCACTCTGGGCGGCTTCCAACAAATTAAAACACAGTAAGACATCAAATATTTAAAACTTCCCTATGCAGGGCTGCCTTCAGATGTCCTCAGAAGGAAGTATAATTATGTATCTCTCTGATATCTGATAGGAGGGTGTTCTACAGGGTGGGCCCCACCACCGAGAAGGCCCTCTGCCTGCTTCCCTGTAAGCTCCCTTCTTGCAGTGAGGCAGCTGCCACAAGGCCTTCTCAATAAACAACAACAGCCCCCTCTGAAGATTTGATTGCTATTGCAATGGAGGTTAAAGTACGATAGTTAGGGCCAAATGGTTTGGGACACCCCAAGGAAGTTGAGCCCAGTGTGGAGTCCTGTATCTTTATATCCCATGACCTGTAACCTTTCTTGATGTATGTCAAAGAACGTTTGATGTTTATGACTCTTTGAGCGCTGTTTGAACCCCTGCATAAGCTTTGTTACGAATTTGCTGAGCAGCTGGAGGGCAAGGCTGCCCTATTGCAATAGCCCTAATATACTGAAGCTTGCTGTGATTCTCTTGTTTCTGTGTGCCATTCAAAAGGTGTTTCCTCACCTGGGCAATGGACAGGTGGTATAGAAATAAAGTCTTACCACAACAGCCCCCCCCCCCATGGCTCTTTCCCTCTTTTCTCATTCTGGCTTCAGGCTGCAAAAGTACTTTTCTTTCATTGAAAAGAAATAGAGTTGAAGAATGTGCGCTTCGCCAGATGTGCTGCCATTGGCCCCAGTCAGCATAGAACCATAGAATCGTGACAGGTGGTCACCCAACCTCTGCTTAAAAACCTCCAAGGAGTTCACGTCTTGCTTGCAGGTTTCCCACTGGGTCATCTGGTTGGCTACTGTGACTCGCTGCAGGACGACAACGACTGAGGAGGAGGCGGAGCTGGAGCCGCAGCATTAAGCTGCTAAACACGCCCCCCTGGAGACACCTGGTTGGCTGCCTCCGGTGGGCGTGGGTGCCAACCAGGTGAGGAGGGGCGGGGGCTAAGGCCCCCGGCCAGGGGCGGAGCTCGGGCTCCCGCCCACAACCACTCCCCTCTCTTCCAGGGAGGAGAGTCTCTGTGGAACGGGGATGCTGGACTAGAAGGCTCCAGAGCACATGGGATTTCCACGGGGGTCTTCAGCTTTTAACCGCTTTTGCTTCTCTGCTTTCAGGACTTTTATCAGCAGACGGTCAACGCCTGCCTCAACATGCTCACCAGCTTGCTGTCGGAGGCCCCCTCTCTGGAGGCGCTGCAGGATATATTAGTGGTAAGGGAGCCCCCAAGATGTCAGAGCAGGGGGAAGCAGCAGATCCTTTTGAAATGATTGCATGGGGGGCGTCTGTGCCCAACTCACAGGTTGTGAATGCTGATGGTGAACTGGGCCTCTGTTCTGCTAGGAATGTTTGTGCAAAGCACACATCCGTTTCCTTTCAAAGATATGTCCGCTGCTGATGGCATTAGGGGAAGGGCCGTGGCTCAGGGGCAGAGCTTCTGTTTTGCATGCTCAAGGTCCCAGGTTCAGTTCTCAGCATCTCCAGGTGGGGCTGGGAAAAGACTCTCTATCTAAAACCCCGAAGGGCCAACTGCCAATCATCATTACCTGTGGCCAACACCAAGGTTGGCGGATCAATGGCTGGGCTTGGTCTAAGGATGTTTCCTGCATTCCATGGCTATGGATGTGGTGAGGTGTATGTTGTATTATTGCAATTATCACAAACACACAAATGACAGGTCGCAGGGCAGCTCACAACATGAAAATACAAAATAATAATAATAATAATAATAATAATAATAATAATAAATTTTATTTATATCACGCCCTCCCCAGCTGAAGCCGGGCTCAGGGTGGCTAACAACAATCAAATAAATTAAATAATCAAACAGTCAAATAATCACACATTCTAAAAATATTTCATTATAAAAATTAATTAAAATCAAATTGATTTTAATGAGAACACAAAATGAGAACACAAAATACACAATAAAAGAAAAACAAACCAAGGGCCAATTAATTTCTAATTCTATTAATGTTCAACGTGTTTCATTTAATGGCTTCTTTTTTCTATTGGCGCTCCTCAGGGGGACACCCTCCACTTTTCTGATGTCCGGGCTGTGATTGGTCCAGACTCCAGCCTGGACCTATCACAGTAGAACATCATCTTCCGACTTCCTTCCCGCCTGAGCTCAGTGTGCGCAGCAGCGGAGAGAAGAAGACGTCGCGACTCGAGTCACCAGGAGGACCGGAGCAGGAGGAGACGGACGGAGACCAGGACTTGGCGGGAGTCGGCACTGCAGAGAGACCGCATCCGGATCCAGACCAGGCCGCAGGTGCAGCGTGAGGTGAGGAGGTCATCTGGAACCAGTCAGTCACGGTCGGGTTGGAAGAGAGACGAGTGAGTCCAGCCCTGTGCAGCAGCAGCAGCCCGGTAAGTTTATATATAGTCAATATAGGCACAGAGTTAAATTTTTAAACATTTTCTAATGGTGGTGTGCCTCGTGATTTTTTTCATGAAACAAGTGTGCCTTTGCCCAAAAAAGGTTGAAAAACACTGCCCTAGACGCAATCAAAAAACAATGGGAGAATGACATAGGCTACGAGATTAACCCCACTCAATGCACTCTGCACGAGGTGGAGCCTGTGAAGCAGATCCAAGGGCAGCCCCCCCCCCCCCCAGAATACATTGTAGTAATATATTAATGGTAAGGGAGCCCCCAAGATGTCAGAGCAGGGGGAAGCAGCAGATCCTTTTGAAATGATTGCATGGGGGGGCGTCTGTGCCCAACTCACAGGTTGTGAATGCTGATGGTGAACTGGGCCTCTGTTCTGCTAGGAATGTTTGTGCAAGGCACACATCCGTTTCCTTTCAAAGATATGTCCGCTGCTGATGGCATTAGGGGAAGGGCCGTGGCTCAGGGGCAGAGCTTCTGTTTTGCATGCTCAAGGTCCCAGGTTCAGTTCTCAGCATCTCCAGGTGGGGCTGGGAAAAGACTCTCTATCTAAAACCCCGAAGGGCCAACTGCCAGTCATCATTACCTGTGGCCAACACCAAGGTTGGCGGATCAATGGCTGGGCTTGGTCTAAGGATGTTTCCTGCATTCCATGGCTATGGATGTGGTGAGGTGTATGTTGTATTATTGCAATTATCACAAACACACAAATGACAGATCACAGGGCAGTTCACAACATGAAAAAACAAAATGAGAACACAAAATACACAATAAAACAAAAACAAACCAAGGGCCAATTAATTTCTAATTCTATTAATGTTCGATGTGTTTCATTTAATGGCTTCTTTTTTCTATATCTCAAGTTGTTCTTATTTTGCTTGTAAGCTGCCTCGACTCCCTGTCAGGGAAAAAGGTGGGGTATAAAATAATGATGATGATGATGAAGTAGAACAAATTGCAGCAAACTTTCTCCTTTACAAAACAACCCCTTTTTGAAATTTGTCCCCTCTATGGTCCCGGCATGATTGATCCAGCCAGTAGCCAAAGCTTTGTGAATTTGCAAACCTGGATTCATGGTTGTCCTTCCATGTGATGATGATTATTTCTCTCCCACAGCACACAAATGGCTGGATTGACTCCACAGAAATCTTTGGGCGCAAAAGAGCTGTCAAGAGCACCAGCTTTCTAATGAAATATGTTTCCGAGCATTTCGACTTTGATGTGAGTGACCAAGGCTTAATGCTGCAATTTCAGATGTGTTTTTTTTTTTAATGTATTAAATTTCCATACTGCTCTTCATCTGAGGATCACAGGGTGGTTTACAATATAAATACACAGGAATACAATAACAGATCATTCCGATTAGATAACGTGAATGGGTCTTTTTTCATTTTCGTTTTTAACTTGCTTTAACTTGTATTTAACTTGTCGGATTTTCTCCGGAAAGGATTCAATGGAGGTAGGTTGCAGGGTGGGATACAGGCTAGCATTTATACTGACATAATGTTTTATGGCTGCTGTGTAAGACACTGTGGTGTAGTAGTTAGAGTGTTGGTCTGAGACTCGGGTTCAAATCCCCCTGCTCAGCAATGACTCTCATTGGGTGTGACCTTGTGGGCCTGTGACTGCCTCTTGGCCTAACCTACCTCTCAAGATTGTTGTGGGGATTAAATGAGGAGGAGGAGGAGGAGGACCACCTTGAGCTCCCTGCAGGAAAAGCTGAGAGGTAAATGCAATAAAATAAATAAATAATAAAATTAAAACTTGCATATGTTGCGTGCCTCGAGGGAAGTGATTCATTAGTGAATACAATAATAACTGGTACTAATCAGCACCGATCCCACAGGAAAAACCCTTCTGGAAGTGTATCCAGGGCAGAATCAGGCTAACCGGTCTAACCCTCGAGCAAATATGAGGGTTGTGTGTGGAAATTCCCTTCCTGACCTATGTAGATCATAAGAACAGAAGAATCACTTTGCTGGGTTCGCCAAGAAACCCGTTTAGTTCATCTTGCTATCTCCAACTTCAGACAGAGGGATGCCTCTTGGGAAATTTCAGCCAGGCTGTTAAATTGAGTCTGCATCTGTGCATGAGATATATAATACCATAGCAAGTTAGCATCTCTCCCCCTTTCCCTCTGGTTTAACAATACTCCCATAGATGTTCTCAGCGATCAAGCTGGGATATATGAGTTCCTGACATCCTGAGGCAGCCTGGACCTCAGATGGTCAGGGCTTTGTCAATGAATAGAAGGACCTTGAAGCTGCCTCAGAAATAGATGGGCCACCAGTGCAGCTGTTTTAACAATGGTGTCCCATTTTCTCAGCCTGAGGCCCCCACCAGCAATCTGGCTGCAGCACTCTGCACGAGGTGGAGCCTGTGAAGCAGATCCAAGGGCAGCCCCCCCCCCCCCCGAATACATTGCAGTAATCTAGCCTCGAGGTTCCCAAAATATGGACTACAGTGGTCAGGCTATCCCCATCTAGGAAGAGCCACAGTTTGCAAACCAGACAAAGCTGGTAAAAGGCACGCCTAGCCCTAGAGGATATTTGGGCCTCTAGCTGCCAAGATGTATCCAGGGTTACCAGAAACTAGACAGGTAAAAAGAGACTTGGTCTACCCAGCATTCAAGCATGTTGCTTTTATGAATTGTGCATTTCTGTATACCTTCTCCCATAATCTCTGCGTTTTGTTGTGGTGCTTTGGAGAACTGCATTGCCAAATTTGTAGAAGCGAGGATTTTGAAGGAAAACCTGTGTCTTGGTTGGCGTATTGCTTTGGAAAGTTCAGGTGTGAACTAGATGGATTTTCCCCTGCTCTCCAAAGCGGTGTGGCATGTCCATCCCAGGGGAAGGTGCCAGCCAGTGCTATTTTTCTAGAAAAAGAGGTGCCAGGAATCAACATGAACTCACCTCCCTCATTCTCTTATAATGGCAATAGCGCCCACCTGAGAGGTGCCAGAACTGAGTTCCAGTGAGTTCTGGCTGGGGGGAAAGCCCTGGGGCAAGCCTTGGGTGGGCCACCTAAGCCCAGGTCTCTTGCCTGCGCCCCTCTGCCACCTTTGCCGCCTGAAAGCATGCCAGACGGTTTTCTCTTGCTGGGCTCTGTGGGACGAGGGCTGACTGTGCATCTCTCTCTCCACCTCTTAGATACCCCCAGGATTTCCCCCTTCTGGGACAGCTGGTGGCGCTCTTGTCCCTTCACCTTGCAGACAACGTGGAGGAAATTGGCCTGCAGTCAGCGGAGGCCTTGTACCATCTCCATTGCATAATGAAAGCCAAAATGGGTGAGGGGGATGCTGGGAAAGGGGGTGTTTCTTGCAAGCCGCAGGGTGGGAGATCTGCAGCCCTCCAGAGGCTGCTCCAACTCCCATCATCCCTGAGTGTTGCCCAGGCTGGCTGCTGCTGGGGGTGATGGGAGCTCAGGAGGGCCAGAATTCGTGCCAGCCCTGGCCTGACGCAAACACCCCGTTGGCCAGAGATGAGAGGGCAGTCTGAGGGGAGGGATTCACTGCTGAAGAAGACAAGAAAAGCCGCCTGGATCAGACCAGTGGCCCAGCCCAGTCCAGCATCCTGTTCCCCCAGGGGTTGACCAGGTGCCTGTGGGAAACCAGCAAGCAGAATTCGAACTCAAGAGCTCTTTCTCCTCCTGTGCTTTGCTGCCTCTGACCGTGGAGGCCGAGCATAGCCATCCTGGCTAATAGCCATGGGTAGCCTTCTCTTCCATGAATTTGAAAGCCACCTTGGTCCGTGGCCATCATGCCTCCTGTGGCAGGGAGTTCCAAAGTTGAGCTGTGCACTGCAAGAAGGAGGAGCATCCTGAAACTTCAGTTTCATTGGAGGTCCAGGAGTTCTCGTGTTAGGAGGGAGAGAGAGAAAGCTTTCTCTCTCTCCACTTTCCCCTTGCCATACATTGTGTCTCCTCTTCCTCACCATTTTTCTAAACGGAAAATCCCCCAAATGCTGCGACCATCCTGAAACTTCAGTTTCATTGGATGTCCCGGAGTTTTGGTTGCCCCCTTCTGAATTTCCCCCAGTTCTGAATTATAATTTTTGAGGTGAAATTGAGAATCTTTTTGTGGGAAAACAAAACTCCCAGGTGGTTATCTCCAATGGAGGCGAAGGCCGTGAAAAAACTTAATATGGAGTCGAAATGGCCGAAATATTGGGAAATTGTGGAACAAGAGGGGGATAAATTGAAATTGCAGAGTTATGAGAAATTGAAAGATAAAGTGTGAGACTGGCTTCACTATTATCAAATAATGGAGGTTTTTAAGACAGATAGGAAAAATCGAAATTGGAGACAGAATTGTTAGAGTCCAAAACTAAGAACTTGTCAAAAATGTATAACTTGCTGTTGGAATGGAATACACAGGATGAAACAGTTAAATCAGCTATGATTAAGTGGGCACAAGATATTGGTTATAACATCATGTTTGAAGACTGGGAACGGTTGTGGACCACCGGTATAAAATTCACGGCATGTAATGCCTTAAAAGAAAATATTATGAAAATGATTTATAGGTGGTACATGACCCCAGTCAAGCTTGCAAAAATTTACCACTTGTCTGATAATAAGTGTTGGAAATGTAAAGAGACTGAAGGTACATTCTTTCACCTTTGGTGGACGTGCCCAAGGATTAAGGCCTTCTGGGAGATGATTTATAATGAAATGAAAAAGGTATTTAAATATACCTTCCTGAAGAGACCAGAGGCATTTCTCCTGGGTATGGTTGGCCAATTGGTGTTAAAGAAGGATAGAACATTTTTTATGTATGCTACAACAGCAGCAAGAATACTTATTGCAAAGTATTGGAAGACAGAAGAATTACCCACCGTGGAAGAATGGCAGATGAAAGTAATAGACTACATGGGACTGGCAGAGATGACTGGCAGAATCCGAGACCAGGGAAAAGAGACGGCGGAAGAAGACTGGAAGAAATTTAAAGACTATCTTAAGAAATATTGTAAAATTGCTGAATGTTAAGACGATGTTGATTTTGGAATTAAGTGGTTGTTAGCTGTAATTATTAAGTGAATATGAAAAGAAAGGTCAAAATTTTAATAGAAATTAGGGGAAGGATTTGTTGAAGAGAATTAATTAGAGATTGGAATGCAGTAAGGGGAGGTATGAGGAGGTCGGGAAAGTAAGTTTCAAGAACATAAGGGAATGAAGTTATACATGTGGTTTTTTGTATGTATTTTTTTTTTTTTGGTGATTTTTATGTTATATAAATTTGTGAAAATGCCAATAAATATCTTATAAAAAAAAAAGAGAGAATCTTTTTGTGGGTCGCAGTGGGGAAACTGGGGGGGTTTGTGCAGGGAGCACTAATGCTGTGTTCTTTTGCCTGCATATCCCCGTTTAGCTAAGAAGGTGGAGATGAGGCATAAGAACAGGAAAAGCAACGTGGTCAAATGGGTCCGAGAAGACGTCTTCATCCCTGGGCCCGCCATCTTTTACACCGACCCAGAATCATAGAATCCTAGAGTTGGAAGAGACCACAAGGGCCATCGAGTCCAACCCCCTGCCAAGCAGGAAACACCATCAGAGCACTCCTGACATATGGTTGTCAAGCCTCTGCTTAAAGACCTCCAAAGACGGAGACTCCACCACACTCCACCTCTCCAAAGTGGCCAAGGTAGGTGTGGCTTTTTGGACTGTTTCTTGCTAAGACTGCAGCCAGCTCTCAGTTAGCAGCCCACGCCTTCTAGGAGATGAGGGAGAGATTCAAAGCAGTTCACATTTAAAGCCAAAGCTATCAAATCCAGGCTTCCTGAAACAATATGAGAACAGAAACATAAGCTGCCTTTGAAATTCATACATCCTTGATTTTTTCAGTGCCATTTCCTGGCCAAACAGTGTCTACAAAAAGGATTGTGCAAGCTAAAAGTGTCCAGAAAATGAATATATTAGTGTAAATAACATATGGAAATGCATTGTATTAGAATAAATCTTTTGAAGCCAAGCGCCCATTGGTCTAAACTGCATGCCAAATTCTACTTACAGTGGACGCTTGGGTTGCGAACGTGATCCGTGCAGGATGCACGTTTGCAACCCGCAGCATTTGCAACCCGTGTTTGCGCATGTGCGGGTTGCGATTCAGCACTTCTGCGCATGCACAAAGCGGTACTTCCGGGTTTTGGTGGTCTGCAACCTGAAAAAACGCAACCTGAAGTGGTTGTAAACCGAGGTATGACTGTATTCTAAAAGGTCACATTACACAAAACGTTAGCTAGATAGATAGATGATAGATAGATCCCAACCCCAAACTACTCAGGCACTGCCACAACTGTGAGATCTGTATACATTACAAGCTGCAACCTGCCAGGCCAATGGATCCTGCAGGAGAATTGTGGAGTAGCCCTAGCTGTGCATCTGATGGGCCACTGCGGTGAGGAGAGCTGCTTCCCTGCATGTCTGACCTTTGCTGGATCGAGAAGAGGCAGTGTGGTGCAGTGGCTAGAGAGTCTGACCAGGCGCTGGGAGACCTAGGGCTCAGATCCCCACTCAGCCAGGAAACTCATGGGGTCAGTCACAGTCTCTTGGTGTAAACTACCTCATGAGGATGAAATGGGGAGGAGAGAGAACCATGCAGTGCCACCTTGGGCAGAAAAAGATTGGGAGCCGCCCAGAGTGGCTGGGGAAACTCAGCCAGATGGGCGGGGTATAAATAATAAATTATTATTATTATTATTATTATTATTATTATTATTATTATTATTATTACCCTCCCAAAACTAACCTACCAATTCCAAACCCTCCCAATCTGGATTCCCCCAACACAACTCCACAGATGGCAGAGAAAACTACACTCTTTTATCTTCTCACATAAAAAACCAAAAATAAGCCCCAAATACCTGCACCTCCCCAACATAGAAGCATATTACATTGCCAGCCAAATACTTCATATAATCCCATATATACTAGAAGATGAGACAAAACAATGGGTACACCTAGAGAGAGACATAATTGAAAATACCAACCCCATCCCCACTAATTCCCATGCCGTACCACCCATTATTCCACCATGCAGCACAAAACCTCCAGATAAAAACCTGGCAAGCCAAAGGCTTATATCGCCTAATAGACTTCTGTAAAAATAACAAACCTTTGTCAACTCAAGAAATACAAGACAAACTAGAAGACATCCAAATGCCCTGGTTGACACAACACCAATTACATGCCCTCTTAAACAATCCAACAGTAAAATCGGCAGCAACTAGGCCCCTGACAACCTTTGAAAACCTCCTCCTAACAACAAAGGGAAACGGTAAAGGGATGGTATCCGCAGTATACAAAATACTACTCCAAAATCCCACAAACCCCCTAGACGCAATCAAAAAACAATGGGAGAATGACATAGGCTATGAGATTAACCCCACTCAATGGATCAGAATGTGGTCTATACCCCCCTTTAAATCCATATCAACGAAAAGAACTCACTCTGAAACTCACCTACAGGTGGTACCTAAGACCAAAAAAACTAGCGCTAATACGCCCAGGAACCTTACCAAAATGCTGGAGAGGGTGCACCTCCACAGGCACATACCTCCACATGTGGTGGGAGTGCCCCAAAATCCAACTATTCTGGACAACAGCCATACGAGAAATATGTAAAATAACTAAGCAAGTATTAGACATCACCCCAGAACTGGCCCTACTAAACATCTTCCAAGACAACAATGCCCACTTACACCACAAAGAACTCATAACCCACCTACTTTCAGCAGCCAGAAACACCATGACCAGACACTGGAGAGACCTGTCAGGAGTAAGCATGGACCAATGGTACCAAATAGTATGGGAAACAGCCCTACTAGAAAAATTAACCAATAAACTGAAACTGACACAGGGACAAATAGAAGAGGACACCTTCACCCTGGTATGGCTCCCCTTTATCACGTACACAGCCCAACAAGACAATGACAATAATCCACCAACAGCATACAAATCAATATGGCTAACCTGATCCAAAACACCCACCCACCCCACTCTCACACGAAAACAAAGATCACCACAGCCAATCACAAACAAACAATCACACCCTAGGCCAACCCCAACCTCTCTCACCACCAAAGGAACACAAGTGAACAGCACGAGCAACGCTCACACCAAACCCTACATACATTAAGCAAAATAGAAACAGGTTCACCACACTTTCTCATCCTGGTCTTCTTTTACCTTCTTCCAGCTGCCTATGGTTGTGAAGGAGATTTACAACCATCTCCACCGGATCCCCGACACCCGCACTAAGGAAGAGACGCTTTCGGCTATTGTCAGCCTGGCCACCAAAGCGCCTGCAGCCGGTCATAGACAGCCTGTTGGACTGCTCAATGGAGTGTGATGAGTAAGTTTTTGTGATGTGAAAATGGGGAGGGCTAGATTTAAGGGGTTTCTTAATTTATATTTATTTATATTGAATTTCCTACTTGCAAAAAATTGTGCTCCAAGTTGTGGTTTCTTTCTTTGCTAATGTATGTGCAATATAAAGAAAATATCAAAGGCCTGACTTTTTTTAAGAAAAGGAAAAAGGAAAAATTCTGTTTTGAAAAATTGCAGAAGTGCCACAGCGATCTGGAAGGCGTTGGTCACCGATCCGTATTCCAGCGTCAAGCTGCTGAGACCCCTCCTGAAAAGGCTGCAGGATGAAGACCCCAAAGCGGAAGTCACTTCCAGGCGACGCAGCACTTCTCAAATGCCAATGGCGGTACGAAACCACTCAGTTTCTCTCTCCTGGATTGTTTTGACCGGGGCTCTGAGTCGCGTCTGAGTCTGAGATCTTGATCTGACGATGACCTCTGCTGAATGCCGTTCTTCTGTCCTTGTCCCTCCAGGCTACCAACGCTCTGTGTCATATCCTGTCGTTCCCTGAGGCTACAGGTATACTGAAGAGCAAGTTTCACCACCTGCTGTTTGCACTTAGCACTCAGATCTGTTTTGTCCATGAGGCGAGAAGAAGAGGTTCGAGGGCGACGACCTCTGCTGAATGCCGTTCTTCTGTCCTTGTCCCTCCAGGCTACCAACGCTCTGTGTCATATCCTGTCGTTCCCTGAGGCTACAGGTATACTGAAGAGCAAGTTTCACCACCTGCTGTTTGCACTTAGCACTCAGATCTGTTTTGTCCATGAGGCGAGAAGAAGAGGTTCGAGGGCGACAAGTCTAATCCCGGAGCCCTCTTTGCATCTCGATCCGCTGACCTCTTTGCATCTCGATCCGCTGACGTAAGGGACCTGCTAATGCCTTCGGGGGGGGGGGCTCCCTTCTCTCTCTGACCCATAGCAGTGATGGCTCAGCCCTCCCCCAAGAGATAGGCTTCATTTGGACATGGAGGTTCTGCTTAGGTTAGATAGCTAGGAGACCCAGGCTTCCCCAACCCCTGTGCTCTTCAGTCGCTTTGGACCACAACTCCCACCAGCCCCAGCCAGCACAACTGGGCTGAAGATGGGAGTTATTGTAGCCCAAAACATCTGAAGGACACTAGGATGGGAGAGGATGTTGGAGACTCTCCCGCACGATGGGCTGATTTGGGTGTGGTGGGACTCACGTGTCATGAAACCTTAAGTCTCCATCACAGCCAAAAGGTTGCCGCTTGTGCTGGAAACATGGGGGAGGCTGCAGGGGGTGATGGTTGGGGTTGGACTGCAAGATGTCAAGGACCTAAAACTCCCCAGATGAACCTACCCAGACCTTGTGCTCATCATCGGAAGCCCGATGTGGCTCCCCATTAGTGGGTTGCTCTCCCCAGAGGGGCTTGCCTGGTGCCTTTAGATGCCAGGCAAAAATGGTCCTCTTCAATCAGGCCATTGGCTGATTAACCTCCTATGCCCTTTCAACTGTGTTTGTTGGAGGGAGAGGAGTTATTGGTTTGCTTTGGTTCTTGTTTTTATTCTCTATTTTGTGCTTTTTAACTTGCATTTTTTTTGCTGTGAACTGCCCGGAGATCTATGGGTGAAGGGCAGTATACAAATTTTTAAAATATAATATTCTTAATTCCTTCACTTGACTCAGAACCGCTGTGCAGGCCCTGAAACAACTGATTGGGCGTGTTGAATACCTTGACGAACTTGAGGTTTTGGGGTTGCAAAGCTGCTGGGATATGCTGTCAAGTCCAGAAAGCTTTTTCAAAGGCATTCGTCTTCTGGCAAGGTAAGAAGGTGAAAAGGACTGGCAGGTGAGGCATGAAGAGCAAGGCCTGCTTTCTGGGGAAATGGGGATAAACTTCTTATTTACTTCAGAAAATGTACCATATTGTTCACTCTATAAGACGCACTTCCCCCCTCCTAAAAAGTAAGGGGAAATGTGTGTGCGTCTTATGGAGCGAATGCAGGCGGGAGGCTCTGCTCAGCGTTCAAGTAACCTGGTGGTGGTTGTTGTTGTGCAGGAACGCTGAGCGGTTCTTCCTGCCAGCTTCAGGCTTGTGAATCCTTTGTCTCTTACTCTTATGTTTCAGGACCTTGTTCACCTCCTCAACAGAACAGTACAAGAGGATTGCCCGATTGGCACGGGAATATATGTGCTGTCCGAACAATAAGAAGAGAGCCATTGGCATGGTGTTTTACTTGGAGGTAGGAACTGGAAACAGGGAATGCCTGTTCTAATGTTTCTAGTGGTTTCTTTATTCCTCGCAATTTAACTGTCAAATGTTCTTTAGCATTTACACATTTTTTATTTAATTGTACAACTTCAGCTGCATTCACTGCTATCATGTCTAATATATATGGACAATATTTTTTTGATAGAAGATGAATGTATACATAATAAAAGATGCACTTACAGTGGCTTTGCTCCAACTTAGGGAATGTCCGACTCTGACACTTCCATGACCTAGCGCGCAAGTTACTGAAGGCAGCAATCATACAGGTATTCCGTTAATGGATGGACAAGTCTTCACCTTTGGAAGGCTAGGATTTTTATTAAAATTACATTTTTATATGTACGATTGCCCCTTCATGGATCACTGCCTTGCCGTGGCGAAGGGGCTTGAAGAACTCAGAGAAGCTATGAACTATGCCGAGCAGGGCACCCAAGATGAACAGGTCATAGTGGAGAGTTTTGACCAAACGTGATCCACCTGGAGGAGGAACCGGCAAGCCACTCCAGTATCCCTGCCAAGAAAACTCCATGGACAAAGACAACAGGCATATAAAAGTTATGACGCTGGAAGATGAGCCCCTCAGGTCGGAAGGCGTCCAACATGCTACTGGGGAAGAGCGGAGGACAAGTACAAGTAGATCCAGAGCTGATGAAGTGGCTGGGCCAAAGCCGAAAGGACGCTCAGTTGTGGATATGTCTGGAAGCGAAAGGAAAGTCCAATGCTGTAAAGAAAAATATTGCATAGGAACCTGGAATATAAGAACCATGAACCTGGGTAAGTTGGATGTGGTCAAAAATGAGATGGCAAGAATAAATATTGACATCCTGGGCATCAGTGAGCTAAAATGGATGGGAATGGGCGATTTCAGTTCGGATGACTATCATATCTACTACTGTGGGCAAGAAACCCATAAAAGAAATGGAGTGGCCCTCATAGTCAACAAAAGAGTGGCGAAAGCTGTACTGGGATGCAATCTCAAAAATGATAGAATGATCTCGATACGAATCCAGGGCAGACCTTTTAACATCACAGTAATCCAAGTTTATGCACCAACTACTGGTGCTGAAGAAACTGAAATTGACCAATTCTATGAAGACTTACAAGACCTTATAGAAGTGACACCAAAGAAGGATGTTCTTCTCATTATAGGGGATTGGAATGCTAAAGTAGGGAGTCAAGAGATAAAAGGAACAACTGGCAAGTTTGGCCTTGGAGTTCAAAACGAAGCAGGGCAAAGGCTAATAGAGTTCTGTCAAGAGAACAAGCTGGTCATCAAAAACACGCTTTTCCAACAACACAAGAGACGACTCTACACATGGACATCACCAGATGGGCAACATCGAAATCAGATTGATTATATTCTCTGCAGCCAAAGATGGAGAAGCTCTATACAGTCAGCTAAAACAAGACCTGGAGCTGACTGTGGATCAGATCATCAGCTTCTTATAGCAAAATTCAAGCTTAAACTGAAGAAAGTAGGAAAAACCACTGGGCCGGTAAGATACAATCTAAACCAAATCCCTTATTAATACACAGTGGAAGTGAGGAACAGGTTTAAGGATTTAGATTTGCTGGACAGAGTGCTTGAAGAACTATGGATGGAGGCTCGCAACATTATACAGGAGGCAGCAACTAAAACCATCCCAATGAAAAAGAAATGCAAGAAAGCAAAGTGGCTGTCCAACAAGGCCTTACAAATAGCGGGGGAGAGAAGGCAAGCAAAATGCGAGGGAGATAGTGAAAGAGACAGGAAATTGAATGCAGATTTCCAAAGAATAGCAAGGAGAGACAAGAAGGCCTTCTTAAACGAGCAATGCAAAGAAATAGAGGAAAACAACAGAATGGGAAGAACCAGAGATCTGTTCAAGAAAATTGGAGATATGAAAGGAACATTTTGTACAAAGATTACCATAATAAAGGACAAAAGTGGTAAGGACCTAACAGAAGCAGAAGACATCAAGAAGAGGTGGCAAGAATACACAGAAGAATTATACCAGAAAGATATGGATGGCTCGTACACCCCAGGTAGTGTGGTTGCTGACCTTGAGCCAGACATCCTGGAGAGTGAAGTCAAATGGGCCTTAGAAAGCACTGCAAATAACAAGGCCAGTGGAAGTGATGATATTCCAGCTGAACTATTTAAAATTTTAAAAGATGATGCTGTTAAGGTGCTACACTCAATATGCCAGCAAGTTTGGAAAACTCAGCAGTGGCCAGAGGATTGGAAAAGATCAGTCTACATCCCAATCCCAAAGAAGGGCAATGCCAAAGAATGCTCCAACTACCGCACAATTGCACTCATTTCACACACTAGCAAGGTTATGCTTAAAATTATACAAGGCAGGCTTAAGCAATATGTGGACGGAGAACTCCCAGAAGTCCAAGCTGGATTTTGAAGGGGCAGAGGAACCAGAGACCAAATTGCAAACATGCGCTGGATTATGGAGAAAGCTAGAGAGTTCCAGAAAGACATCTACTTCTGCTTCATTGACTATGCAAAAGCCTTTGACTGTGTTGACCACAGCAAACTATGGCAAGTTCTTAAAGAAATGGGAGTGCCTGATCACCTCATCTGTCTCCTGAGAAATCTCTATGTGGGACGAGAAGCTACGGTTAGAACTGGATATGGAACAACTGATTGGTTCAAAATTGGGAAAGGAGTACGGCAAGGCTGTATATTGTCTCCCTGCTTATTTAACTTATATGCAGAATTCATCATGCGAAAGGCTGGGCTGGATGAATCCCAAGACGGAATTAAGATTGCTGGAAGAAATATCAACAACCTCAGATATGCAGATGACACAACCTTGATGGCAGAAAGTGAGGAAGAATTAAAGAACCTTTTAATGAGGGTGAAAGAGGAGAGCGCAAAATATGGTCTGAAGCTCAACATCAAAAAAACGAAGATCATGGCCACTGGACCCATCACCTCCTGGCAAATAGAAGGGGAAGAAATGGAGGCAATGAGAGATTTTACTTTCTTGGGCTCCATGATCACTGCAGATGGTGACAGCAGTCACGAAATTAAAAGACGCCTGCTCCTTGGGAGAAAGGCGATGGCAAACCTCGACAACATCTTAAAAAGCAGAGACATCACCTTGCCAACAAAGGTCCGTATAGTAAAAGCCATGGTTTTCCCAGTAGTGATGTATGGAAGTGAGAGCTGGACCATAAAGAAGGCTGATCGCCGAAGAATTGATGCTTTTGAATTATGGTGCTGGAGGAGACTCTTGAGAGTCCCATGGACTGCAAGAAGATCAAACGCATCCATTCTTAAGGAAATCAGCCCTGAGTGCTCACTGGAAGGACAGATCCTGAAGCTGAGGCTCCAGTACTTTGGAGATGAGAAGAGAAGACTCCCTGGAGAAGACACTGATGCTGGGAAAGATGGAGGGCACAAGGAGAAGGGGCGACAGAGGATGGTTGGATAGTGTTTTCGAGGTTACCAGCATGAGTTTGACCAAACTGCGGGAGGTAGTGGAGGACAGAGGTGCCTGGTGTGCTCTGGTCCATGGGGTCACGAAGAGTCGGACACGACTAAACGACTAAACAACAACAATGTACTATTGGAAACACCTTAAAGCTGGTATAAGTTCACATGTATTTATTTTTGCCTGCTTTAAATATTGATTTTTGTGTGTCTGCTGGTTTATTATATATCTTTTTTCTCTTTGTTCCGCTATGTATCAGGGTGGGGAGACATAATAATAATAATAATAATAATAATAATAATAATAATAATAATCCTTTGCTCGTCCAAATAAGCTTTTTTCATTTATTTATTGACGCCACTAAGTCTTTGAACTGAAGAGATTTCTCCAGTTTCAAGCCTCATTTCATGCTCTTTATGAGCCAAGTCCAAACCCTCCTGCAGTTCAGACCCAGCTTAGGATGTGTTTGGTTCAGCATGATTCCAACCAGCTCATACTCCTTCCTTCCCTTTCCCACCAAAATGTACCTGACTGTGAGAGCAGAGGCGAATTAGATTAGGAGGGCCATGCCCAGCCCTAGAGGTTGGAATGCGGGGTCCAGGCCCACCAGAAACCAGCGGAGAACTCCATAGTTCCAAATGGAAGCACCTGCCTAGCTTCTGCTGCGGCCAGATTGGGATGAGAAGGGGCAGAAGGGGTCATGCGTGGCTGGGTGCTTCTTGCTGGAGACCATTGAACTGAAGTGAGCTGCTTTGGGGGCCAACCTGCACTGCTGCCTCTTCCTTTTCTGGCTGTCAAAGCCTCGACGACCTGCGCTGCAGCCTCTGCTTCTTCTGGCTGTCAAAGCCTCGACGGCCTGCGCTGATGTCTCTGCCCCTTCTGGCTGTCAAAGCCTCGATGACCTGCGCTGCAGCCTCTGCCTCTTCTGGCTGTCAAAGCCTCGATGACCTGCGCTGCTGCCGCTGCTCCTTCTGGCCGTCAAAGCCTCGACATCCTGCGCTGCTGCATCTTATGGGGATGCTTTGACAGCCAGAAAAGGAAGAGGCAGCAGCGCAGGTCGTCGAGTCTTTGACAGCCAGACGAGGCAGAGGCAGCAGCACAGGTCATCGAGGCTTTGACAGCCAGAAGAAGCAGAGGCTGCAGCGCAGGTTGTCGAGGCTTTGACAGCCAGAAGGGGCAGCGGCAGCAGAGCAGCCTGCCTTGATTTCAGCAAGGCATTTGACAAGGTGCCCCATGATATCCTTGTAAAGAAGCTGGTAAAATGCGGACTTGACTATGCTACCACTCAGTGGATTTGTAACTGGCTGACTGACCGAACGAACCCAAAGGGTGCTCATCAATGGTTCCTCTTCATCCTGGAGAAGAGTGACTAGTGGGGTGCCACAGGGTTCTGTCTTGGGCCCGGTCTTATTCAACATCTTTATCAACGACTTGGATGATGGACTCAAGGGCATCCTGATCAAATTTGCAGATGACACCAAACTGGGAGGGGTGGCTAACACCCCAGAGGACAGGATCACACTTCAAAACGACCTTGACAGATTAGAGAACTGGGCCAAAACAAACAAGATGAACTTTAACAGGGAGAAATGTAAAGTATTGCACTTGGGCAAAAAAAATGAGAGGCACAAATACAAGATGGGGGACACCTGGCTTGAGAGCTGTACATGTGAAAAGGATCTAGGAGTCTTGGTTGACCACAAACTTGACATGAGCCGGCAGCTAAAAAAGCCAATGCAATTCTGGGCTGCATCAATAGGAGTATAGCATCTAGATCAAGGGAAGTAATAGTGCCACTGTATTCTGCTCTGGTCAGACCTCACCTGGAGTACTGTGTCCAGTTCTGGGCACCACAGTTCAAGAAGGACACTGACAAACTGGAACGTGTCCAGAGGAGGGCAACCAAAATGGTCAAAGGCCTGGAAACGATTCCTTATGAGGAACGGCTAAGGGAGCTGGGCATGTTTAGCCTGGAGAAGAGGAGGTTAAGGGGTGATATGATAGCCATGTTCAAATATATAAAAGGATGTCATATAGAGGAGGGAGAAAGGTTGTTTTCTGCTGCTCCAGAGAAGCGGACACGGAGCAATGGATCCAAACTACAAGAAAGAAGATTCCACCTAAACATTAGGAAGAACTTCCTGACAGTAAGAGCTGTTCAACAGTGGAATTTGCTGCCAAGGAGTGTGGTGGTGTCTCCTTCTTTGGAGGTCTTTAAGCAGAGGCTTGACAACCATATGTCAGGAGTGCTCTGATGGTGTTTCCTGCTTGGCAGGGGGTTGGACTCGATGGCCCTTGTGGTCTATTCCAACTCTAGGATTCTATGATTCTAGGTGGATCAAAATAATTGCAGGGGTGTGTCTGGTATGGTGTTTTGTTATAATGGTTGTCCATTTGAATGGAAGTCCCAGACACAAACCATTATTTGTCTCTCCACAACAGAGAGTGAATTACGTGGATGCATTCAGGCCACTCGTGATGTGGAATGGTATCTGCAAGTATTTGCAGACCTACAGATGAAAGTAACACTACCAGTAAGAGTTTACCTTGATTCCCAGAGCGGACTCGCTATCCTGTTTTCAGAGACCAATACGCAGCGCACTAGAGTCTTAAGGTTACGTTTACAGTTTGTAAAGAAACTAATTGCTGACGAAATGATTGTATTTGAATATGTTCCAGGTGACAATCCAATTGCAGACATTTTTACTAAAGCACTTCCAAAGGTTACACATGAAAGACATGTACAAAATATGCTTTATGTTTTTGTTCCACAATGATGAACCGCAGGGGAAATGTTGAATGGTTTCTTTAAATGTAAAGGTTCATCATTGTTCCACCAGTTGTGTATGTCTTTAAGGGGCCAGAGCAAAATAACGAGACCCAGCTTTACAGCTGTGAAACATAGCAGGTGCTGAGTTGTTTTGATTAAGCTGTGTCAGCATTTGGGTATAGTATATAAGGAGCAGCACCTAGCTCTCCCATTACCCTGGGGGATGGGTTGGTGGTTGGGTCATGGTTGTTTGTTGTTGTCTTTAGTGTAAATGGAGTTTTTGTTTTTGTTATTAAAACCTTGTTTAAGTTATTTTTGAGTCCCATTTTAATGCATGGTCTCCCCAGCAAGCTCTCTGCAGTGCTACTATACTGCAAATAGCTAACACTGGCACCTCTCAGGTGGGGAGGTGACTTCATGGTGAGTCCTGGCACCTCTTTTTCTAGAAAAATAGCACTGGCTGGCACCTTCCCCTGGGATGGCCATGCCATACAGCTTTCATCTATTTCACACCTGAACTTTCCAACACAATACAATTTGAAATTGCAGCGTTAAGCCTTGGTCACTCACATCAAAGTCCAAATGCTCGGAGACATATTTCATGAGTACGTTGGTGGTCTTGACTGCTCTTTGCCTCTCACTGATTTTTGTGGAGTCAATCCAGCCATTTGTGTGCTGCGAGAGAGAAATCATCGTCATCACATGGAAGGACAACCCTTAATCCAGGTTTGCAAATTCACAAAGCTTCATAGAGGGGACAAATTGCAAAAAGGGGTTGTTTTGTAAAGGAGAAAGTTTGCTGCAATTTGTTTATTATTATTATTATTATTATTATTATTATTATTATTATTATTTATTAATACCCCACCTTTTTCCCAGACAGGGACTCGAGGCAGCTTACAAACAAAACAAGAACAACTAAAGACACAGAAAAAAGAAGCCATAAAAAAAAGCATTAGTAGAATTAGATATTAATTGGCTCTTGGGTTGCTTTTGTTTTATTATGCATTTTCTGTTCTGATTTTGTATTTTTATGTTGTGAACCGCCCTGCAATCTGTCATTTGTGTGTTTGTGTGTGTGATAATTACAACAATACAACATACACCTCACCACAGCCATAGCAATGGAATGCAGGAAGCATCCTTAGACCAAGCCCAGCCATTGATCCACAGGTACTGAGGACTGGCAGTTGGCCCTTTGGCCTTTCAGGCAGAGAGCCTTTTCCCAGCCCCACCTGGAGATGCTGGGGACTGAACCGGGGAATTTGGGCATGCAAGACAGATGCTCTGCCCCGAGCCACGGCCCTTCCCCATACACCATCAGCAGAGGACATATCTTGTGTGCCTTGCACAAGCATTGCTAGCAGAACAGAGGCCCACTTGACCATCAGCACCCACAACCAGCGAGTTGGCCACAGATGCCCCCCGTGCAATCATTTCAAGAGGGTCTGTCCTCCGGCATGGGAGCTGCTGCTTCCCCCTGCTCTGACACCTTGGGCGCTCCCTTACCACTAATATCTCCTGCAGCGTCTCCAGAGAGGGGGCCTCCGACAGCAAGCTGGTGAGCATGTTGAGCCAGATGTAGATGGTCTCTTGAAAGCAGTCCTGGAAGGAGAGAAGCAAAAGCACTTAGAAGCTGAAGACCCCCATGGAAATCCCACATGCTCTGGAGCCTTCTAGTCCAAATTCGTAACAAAGCTTATGCAGGGGTTCAAGCAAGGCACACAAAGAGTCATAAACAGCAAACGTTTCTTTATGTATGTAAGGTTACAGGTCATGCGATATAAAGATACAGGACTCCACAGTGGGCTCAACTTCCTTGGGGTGTTCCAAGGCAGAGGGCCTTCTTGGTGGTGGGGCCCACCACGTGGAACACCCTCCTATCAGATGTCAGAGAGATACATCATTATACTTCCGTCTGAAGACATCTGAAGGCAGCCCTGCATAGGGAAGTTTTAAATATTTGATGTCTGGCTGTGTTTTAATTTGTTGGAAGCCGCCCAGAGTGGCTGGAGTAACCCAGTCAGATGGGCAGCATATAAACAAACTAGGAAACAAATAAAATTAAATGCAGCGTAGGAGGGAGGCATGAGAGTCACAAAATGCAGGCATGCAGGAATCATTCGTGGATGCATTCTAGCCAAAGGTGAAATGCAATAAATATGGAAACATGATTAAAATCAAAAATATACACCCCAAGTCTCTGGCTGTTACATCATTGTGATGGGTCAAGTGTCTCGGGCAGCATTCTTTGCAGCTTACACAGCTCAGACTCTTTGCCCTCAAATCCTTTAACCCGGCAACCCCATTTTCCTCCAGAAGCAGAAGGTCCAGTCACCTGGCTCTGTGTTGCTGGCACGGAGCTCCCGGCTTTGACCTTCGTAACCTGCAATGATGGCAATTGGAAGACCTTCCTGATGGTTTTCTGTAGTGGCTGAGACCGGAGCAGGGGGTCCATGCGTGGTCTCAAGGCACTGAAAAGAGAAAGAAGGGGAGAGGAAAGGATCAGCACCCAGCAGTCCCTAAACCTGGTGAAGAAATATGTACTGTGTCTGGCCGTACTTACGTCATGCAAATGATGGTTTCCATCGCTTGATGTACGATGGTGAGCGATGCCAGCGGTTCCTCTTTGATAACCTCCTGTGGTGGGGAAGCACACAGCATGTCAGGGAACTGGAGGCGCCATCCCTGCCACCACCACACCAAGCCCTGAGGTGTGCTCTCTATCCAGCCCACTTGACAACTTCTTTGCAATTGGCAAGTGGGTCCTCCTAGGGGAGAAGAGTGGGCTTTCTGGATCTGGGAATAAGATCCCTTTTTCTCCTGGGCAGAGCTCTACCGCATAAGAACAGCATAAGATCAGCCTTCTGGACCAGGCCAAGGGCCCATCAAGTCCAGCATCCTCAGCACTCTCACTGTGGCCAACCAGACGTCTGTGAGAAACCAGGGAGCAGACCATGAGCCCAAGAGCCCTCTCCCCGCCTGTGGCTTCCAGCAACTATATTCAGAAACATTGCTTCCTTCCTCTGTGGAGGTTGAACATAGCAATCATGGCTGGGAGCCATCGACAGCCCTCTCCTCCTGGGAGAGCCTAGCCGCTTTTACTTAGGCGCTGGTGACATCCTGCTGAGGTTGCCACAGTGTAGGGCTGCCTTTCAAGAGGGTTTGGAAACTTGAGCTGGAGCAGAACGTGACCACCCAGAAATGGTTTGGGGCCAGATGCTCAGAACATGCAACCCAGAGCTAGACCTACACAGCTATTTTTAAGAAAAAAACGCTCTGAAAAGAAACCCCAGGAGATCCCCCTCTTTTTTTCTTTTATACTCACTATGATGCAGAAGGTGAGCTCCTCTTTGTGGGGGAAGGTGACATATCCCACATTCGATTGCACAAGCGCCTTGGTTGTTAGAGTTGCTGCCTTCATAAAGCTCTTCTTCAAAGTCTGGTTCTGAAAGGAGAAAGGATTTTATAAAATTGAGTTTGAATCAAAATCACAAGGAAACATAAAGCCACACTGACCCTAACCCTAATTCTAATCCTTCCCTAACACTAACCCAATCCAAAAATTAACCCTAACCCATAAATGTTCTTGTTAGATAGTTAAATTCATGTTAAATTGCTGTTTTAGGGTTTCTTTTAAAAAGGTCTGGAACGGATTAATCCATTTTGCATTACTTTCTATGGGAAAGCGTGCCTTGGTTTGGAACGCTTTGGTTTCAGAATGGATTAAGTTTGAGAACCAAGGTACCACTGTAATGCCCCATTTGGTCCTAAGTGTGGAGCCAGTATACACCCCAGTCTACAACCCTTCGGTGGATGAAGCCAGAGACCCTGCCCTAAGGCACAGTCTGAAGGCATGTGGTGCAAGGACCTTGACGGAGCTCAGGAGGTCTGCTCAGTGCCTGGATGGTGACCACGGGGGAAATGGTTGCACACCTCCTGGAGGCGTATGACAGGAGAAAGGCAGGATATACCGTATTTTTTTGTGTATAAGACACCCCCTATTTTGGGGGACTCCAAATTAAGAAAATGGGGGAAGGATTGCCCAGAGTTGCTGAGCTTTTGGGGGGGGGAGGATTAGCCACAGTTGTTCAGCTATTTGGGGGAGGGGATTCCAAAAATTGCTCACCCGCTGGACCTATGCTGCCACTCACACACGTCGCAAAACCCACCTATTGTCTGTCCCTTGCCGGCAGAAACCGCCAATCGCCTTCCCAATTTCCGCAGCGACAGCCAGTCAACACCACCCCTTGCCGCAGCCACCAATAACACCAATAACCACCAGAAGGCCCTCGGCGCTGGATCTCAGTGTCCAGGCTGAACGATGGGGGTGGAGAGGCTCCTTCAGGTATACTGGTCTGAGGCCGTTTAGGGCTTTAACACTTTGAATTGTGCCCGGAAACGTACTGGGAGCCAATGCAGATCTCTCAGAACCAGTGTTATGTGGTCCCGGCGGCCGCTCCCAGTCACCAGTCTACCTGCTGCATTCTGGATTAATTGCAGTTTCTGGGTCACCTTCAAAGGTAGCCTCACGTAGAGCGTGTTGCAGTAGTCCAAGCGGGAGATAACTAGAGCATGCACCACTCTAGTGAGACAGTCCGTGGGCAGGGAGGGTCTCAGCCTGCGTACCAGGTGGAGTTGGTAGACAGCTGCCCTGGATACAGAATTAACCTGCACCTCCATGGACAGCTGTGAGTCCAAAATGACTCCCAGGCTGCGCACCTGGTCCTTCAGGGGCACAGTTACCCCATTCAGGACCAGGGAATCCCCCACATCTGCCCGCCCCCTGTCCCACAAAAAAAGTACTTCTGTCTTGTCAGGATTCAACCTCAATCTGTTAGCCACCATCCATCCTCCAACCGCCTCCAGGCACTCACACAGGACCTTCACCGCCTTCACTGGTTCTGATTTAAAGGAGAGGTAGAGCTGGGTGTCATCTGCATACTGATGAACACCCAGCCCAAACCCCCTGATGATCTCTCCCAGCGGCTTCATATAGATATTAAAAAGCATGGGGGAGAGGACGGAACCCTGAGGCACCCCACAAGTGAGAGCCCAGGGATCTGAACAATCATTCCCCAACACCACTTTCTGAACACGGCCCAGGAGAAAGGAGCGGAACCACCGTATAACAGTGCCCCCAGCTCCCAGCCCCTCTAGACGGTCCAGAAGGATGTTATGGTCGATGGTGTCAAAGGCCGCTGACAGATCCAGCAGAACTAGGAAACAGCTCTTACCTTTGTCTTTAGCCCGCCGGAGATCATCAACCAGCGCGACCAAGGCAGTTTCAGTCCCGTGGTGAGGCCTGAATCCCGATTCGAAGGGATCCAAATGGTCTGCATCCTCCAGGCGTGCTTGGAGTTGTTCGGCAACCACCTGCTCAATCACCTTGCCCAAGAATGGTAAATTTGAGACAGGGCGATAGTTGGCCAAACTGGCTGGGTCTAAAGATGTTTTTTTAAGAAGCGGTTTAATGACCGCCTTTTTCTGCGGGTCTGGGAAGGCTCCCTCACAGAGAGAAGCATTCACCACCCCGCAGAGCCCATTGGCCAGCTCTTCCCGGCTTGCTTTTATCAGCCAGGATGGGCAAGGATCAAGGAGACAGGTGGTCGGTTTCACTTGTCCAAGCAGCCTGTCCACATCCTCAGAGGTAACAGATTGGAATTGATCCCATGTAACAGGACTAGACAGAACTCTAGCACTCTCCCGCCCTGGCCCTGCTCCCACAGTGGAGTCTACCTCCTTCTGAATCTGAGTGACTTTATCTGCATAAAACTATGCAAAAGCATTGCAGGAGATCTTGGGATCCCTACCAGGCCCCGGTGGTGCAGGTGGTTCCGATAGATTGCGAACCACCTGAAAAAGTCTCCTGCTGCTGTTTTCTGCAGATGCAATGGAGGCGGCGAAGAAGGCCCTCTTCGCCGTTGCCATTGCCACTTGGTAGGCTCGACGTTGAGCTCTAGCCCGTGTCCGGTCTGATTCAGAGTGAGTTTTCCGCCACCAGCGCTCTAGCCGTCTCAACGATTGTTTCATTGCCCTCAGATCCGTGGAAAACCACGGGGCTGTCCGGGCTCCATGCAATCGGAGAGGGCGCTTCGGAGCCAGACAGTCAATAGCCCTGGTTAACTCCGCATTCCAGCGTGCCACCAGGGAATCAGCTGAAAGGCCATCAACTTGGGATAAAGCATCCCCTACCACTCTCTGGAAACCAGTTGGATCCATTAAGTGGCGGGGGCGGACCATCCGAATCGGTCCCACCTCCCTGCAGAGGAAGTGATCACCAGGAAGTGATCTGACCATGGCACTTCTTTGGTTTCGCTTTTAGTTAGTGTCAGATCACCAACATCCGTAGAGGTAAACACCAAGTCTAAGGCCAAGGGGAACCCAAAAGGGATCTGGTTCTGCCTACTCACCTGGGAACGTTGGCCCAGAGTCCTCAAGGCTCTTCTTTTTTGAGGGCCGCTGCTGGCTTGGGTCTTGCTTGCTGGTCTGGGGCTTCACCAGCCCTGGCAAGACTAGGGGTCTGGCCTCTGCCGCCCTGGCCTCTGCCGCTGATGGTGTAGGCTTTGCCAATGCTGGCAGTAGGACAGGGGCCTCGTCCTCATATGAGGGGTAGATCTTGTTTTTGGGTGCAACTTGATTTTTCCTCCTGCCCTCTGTGGCTGATGTTGAAGGCTTCGCCAATGGCGGCAGTAGGGCAGGGGCCTCATCCTCGTATGAGGGGTAGATCTTGTTTTTCTTTTTTCTTTTTAGAAAAAAAGCCATCCTGCAAGATGCAAAAAGATTAGGAATTATTGGGAAATGATATATAATGAATTGAAAAAAATGTTTAAAAAGACTTTTGTTAAGAAACCAGAAGCATTCCTTCTAGGAATTTTAGACCAAGATGTAAAAAAAGAAAATTGGAAATTATTTATGTATGCAACAACAGCGGCAAGAATTTTATTAGCACAAACTTGGAAGACAGAAGAAATACCAACGAAAGAACAATGGCAAGGGGAACTTATGGAATATGCAGAACCGGCAAAACTAACAGGAAAATTACATGAAAAGGACAACAAAGACTTTAAAAGAGAATGGGAACCATTTACAACATATATGAAGAGGCAACATAAAGAAATGGACTCATTGGCAGGGTTTGAGTGGACAATCACAACTGTCTACAACAAAAAATAAGAACTATATGTATTGAGGAAATTTTGGGGAAACATCAAATACGCAAGGTGAACAATAGGGAAATAAAACAAAATATGAGTACGAGGGAAGTCCAGGGGAGGAGGGTCGAAATATGAAAACTTGTTAAAGATATAGTGTTAGAAGTAGAATCCATGGAAAAATCAATAAAAAATTATTTTTTAAAAATAAATAGAATCATAGAATCATAGAATCATAGAGTTGGAAGAGACCACAAGGGCCATCGAGTCCAACCCCCTGCCAAGCAGGAAACACCATCAGAGCACTCCTGACATATGGTTGTCAAGCCTCTGCTTAAAGACCTCCAAAGAAGGAGACTCCACCACACTCCTTGGCAGCAAATTCCACTGTCGAACAGCTCTTACTGTCAGGAAGTTCTTCCTAATGTTGAGGTGGAATCTTCTTTCTTTTAGTTTGGATCCATTGCTCCGTGTCCGCTTCTCTGGAGCAGCAGAAAACAACCTTTCTCCCTCCTCTATGTGACATCCTTTTATATATTTGAACATGGCTATCATATCACCCCTTAACCTCCTCTTCTCCAGGCTAAACATGCCCAGCTCCCTTAGCCGTTCCTCATAAGGCATCGTTTCCAGACCTTTGACCATTTTGGTTGCCCTCCTCTGGAGATGTTCCAGTTTGTCAGTGTCCTTCTTGAACTGTGGTGCCCAGAACTGGACACAGTACTCCAGGTGAGGTCTAACCAGAGCAGAATACAGTGGCACTATTACTTCCCTTGATCTAGATGCTATACTCCTATTGATGCAGCCCAGAATTGCATTGGCTTTTTTAGCTGCCGCGTCACACTGTTGGCTCATGTCAAGTTTGTGGTCCACCAAGACTCCTAGATCCTTTTCACATGTACTGCTCTCAAGCCAGGTGTCACCCATCTTGTATTTGTGCCTCTCACTTTTTTTGCCCAAGTGCAATACTTTACATTTCTCCCTGTTAAAATTCATCTTGTTTGTTTTGGCCCAGTTCTCTAATCTGTCAAGGTCGTTTTGAAGTGTGATCCTGTCCTCTGGGGTGTTAGACACCCCTCCCAGTTTGGTGTCATCTGCAAATTTGATCAGGATGCCCTTGAGTCCATCATCCAAGTCGTTGTTAAAGATGTTGAATAAGACCGGGCCCAAGACAGAACCCTGTGGCACCCCACTAGTCACTCTTCTCCAGGATGAAGAGGAACCATTGATGAGCACCCTTTGGGTTCGGTCAGTCAGCCAGTTACAAATCCACTGAGTGGTAGCATAGTCAAGACCGCATTTTACCAGCTTCTTCTGCCCAAGGCCTGATACCATTGTGACGTTTTGCTACGGGAAAGGCGAAACCTGCCAATGCAGGGAAATTCCTTTCCGGCCCTTTAACAGCGACCTTATCGTAGCAGCGCCCGCATACCTGTGGAGAAAGGTTAACCTGCAAAACCTATGGAAAAAAAAAAAGTTAACCTGCAAAAAAAGACATTAACTGAGGGTGGGTAGGGTGGGAGAAGCTCTGGAGCCAAGTGAGGATTACCAGGTAAGATCCTCCCTCTATTGTGTGGGCAGGTAATCCCTCCCCCTACCTGGCCTGGTTTCCCTGGCAACGCTTCCCCCAGGTGGGATTGGACAACTCACTGAGGTAGGCGGGGACCTCCAGGTATCCCACCTGAGGGAAGGCAAAGCCTATGCTGATGGGGCCACTCCAGATCCAGGGCTGCACGCGTCCACGCAAAGGGCGCCCCCCGTTTTAAGCGGGGAGCGGTCATTGTGTGTTTGTGTGTTTGTGTGTGTGATAATTACAACAATACAACATACACCTCACCACAGCCATAGCAATGGAATGCAGGAAGCATCCTTAGACCAAGCCCAGCCATTGATCCACAGGTACTGAGGACTGGCAGTTGGCCCTTTGGCCTTTCAGGCAGAGAGCCTTTTCCCAGCCCCACCTGGAGATGCTGGGGACTGAACCGGGGAATTTGGGCATGCAAGACAGATGCTCTGCCCCGAGCCACGGCCCTTCCCCATACACCATCAGCAGAGGACATATCTTGTGTGCCTTGCACAAGCATTGCTAGCAGAACAGAGGCCCACTTGACCATCAGCACCCACAACCAGCGAGTTGGCCACAGATGCCCCCCGTGCAATCATTTCAAGAGGGTCTGTCCTCCGGCATGGGAGCTGCTGCTTCCCCCTGCTCTGACACCTTGGGCGCTCCCTTACCACTAATATCTCCTGCAGTGTCTCCAGAGAGGGGGCCTCCGACAGCAAGCTGGTGAGCATGTTGAGCCAGATGTAGATGGTCTCTTGATAACAGTCCTGGAAGGAGAGAAGCAAAAGCACTTAGAAGCTGAAGACCCCCATGGAAATCCCACATGCTCTGGAGCCTTCTAGTCCAAATTCGTAACAAAGCTTATGCAGGGGTTCAAGCAAGGCACACAAAGAGTCATAAACAGCAAACGTTTCTTGATATATGTAAGGTTACAGGTCATGCGATATAAAGATACAGGACTCCACACTGGGCTCAACTTCCTTGGGGTGTTCCAAGGCAGAGGGCCTTCTTGGTGGTGGGGCCCACCACGTGGAACACCCTCCTGTCAGATGTCAGAGAGATACATCATTATACTTCCGTCTGAAGACATCTGAAGGCAGCCCTGCATAGGGAAGTTTTAAATATTTGATGTCTGGCTGTGTTTTAATTTGTTGGAAGCCGCCCAGAGTGGCTGGAGTAACCCAGTCAGATGGGCAGCATATAAACAAACTAGCAAACAAATAAAATTAAATGCAGCGTAGGAGGGAGGCATGAGAGTCACAAAATGCAGGCATGCAGGAATCATTCGTGGATGCATTCTAGCCAAAGGTGAAATGCAATAAATATGGAAACATGATTAAAATCAAAAATATACACCCCAAGTCTCTGGCTGTTACATCATTGTGATGGGTCAAGTGTCTCGGGCAGCATTCTTTGCAGCTTACACGGCTCAGACTCTTTGCCCTCAAATCCTTTAACCCGGCAACCCCATTTTCCTCCAGAAGCAGAAGGTCCAGTCACCTGGCTCTGTGTTGCTGGCACGGAGCTCCCGGCTTTGACCTTCGTAACCTGCAATGATGGCAATTGGAAGACCTTCCTGATGGTTTTCTGTAGCGGCTGAGACCGGAGCAGGGGGTCCATGCATGGTCTCAAGGCACTGAAAAGAGAAAGAAGGGGAGAGGAAAGGATCAGCACCCAGCAGTCCCTAAACCTGGTGAAGAAATATGTACTGTGTCTGGCCGTACTTACGTCAAAAGAATGATGGTTTCCATCGCTTGATGTACGATGGTGAGCGATGCCAGCGGCTCCTCTTTGATAACCTCCTGTGGTGGGGAAGCACACAGCATGTCAGGGAACTGGAGGCGCCATCCCTGCCACCACCACACCAAGCCCTGAGGTGTGCTCTCTATCCAGCCCACTTGACAACTTCTTTGCAATTGGCAAGTGGGTCCTCCTAGGGGAGAAGAGTGGGCTTCCTGGATCTGGGAATAAGATCCCTTTTTCTCCTGGGCAGAGCTCTACCGCATAAGAACAGCATAAGATCAGCCTTCTGGACCAGGCCAAGGGCCCATCAAGTCCAGCATCCTCAGCACTCTCACTGTGGCCAACCAGACGTCTGTGAGAAACCAGGGAGCAGACCATGAGCCCAAGAGCCCTCTCCCCGCCTGTGGCTTCCAGCAACTATATTCAGAAACATTGCTTCCTTCCTCTGTGGAGGTTGAACATAGCAATCATGGCTGGGAGCCATCGACAGCCCTCTCCTCCTGGGAGAGCCTAGCCGCTTTTACTTAGGTGCTGGTGACATCCTGCTGAGGTTGCCACAATGTAGGGCTGCCTTTCAAGAGGGTTTGGAAACTTGAGCTGGAGCAGAACGTGACCACCCAGAAATGGTTTGGGGCCAGATGCTCAGAACATGCAACCCAGAGCTAGACCTACACAGCTATTTTTAAGAAAAAAACGCTCTGAAAAGAAACCCCAGGAGATCCCCCTCTTTTTTTCTTTTATACTCACTATGATGCAGAAGGTGAGCTCCTCTTTGTGGGGGAAGGTGACATATCCCGCATTCGATTGCACAAGCGCCTTGGCTCTTCTTCAAAGCCTGGTGCTGAAAGAAGAAAGGATTTTATAAAATTGAGTTTGAATCAAAATCACAAGGAAACATAAAGCCACACTGACCCTAACCCTAATTCTAATCCTTTCCTAACACTAACCCAATCCAAAAATTAACCCTAACCCAGAATTGGTCTTGTTAGATAGTTAAAATCATGTTAAATTGCTGTTTTAGGGTTTCTTTTAAAAAGGTCTGGAACGGATTAATCCAACATAATTTTTTTTATTATTATTTCGACATAAACAAACAAAATTAAACAAACAGTTTCATATAATTTTACAAATTCATTCTTAAGACTTCCTTCGACCTCTCCGCAAATCTTTCGTCGTCTATCTAACACCTATTTTCGCATCTCCTACTTTCTATTGACATTGTTTCATTCCTTTCCACCCTTTTCCTTTTGACAATAGACTTGCTGTTCTCACAGAGTTCTTTTAAACCCTACTAGCATTATTTGTCCCTCACTTAATTTATCCAGATACTCCACAAATTTTCCCCAATCTTCTATAAACCTTTGATCTTTTAAGTATCTAATTTTTCCCGTCAATCTGTCTGTTGTTGTTGTTTAGTCGTTTAGTCGTGTCCGACTCTTCGTGACCCCATGGACCAGAGCACGCCAGGCACTCCTGTTTTCCACTGCCTCCCGCAGTTTGGTCAGGCTCATGTCAATCTGTCTAGTTCCGCGTAATTTAGTAATTTCTCTCTCCACTCCTCAATTGTCGGTATCTTCTGTTGTTTCCAATTTTGTGCAAGTAAAACTCTTGCTGCAGTTGTAGCATATTGGAAGAATTTGCAGTCTTTGCTCTTAATCTCATTTCCTGCTAAACCTAGTAGAAGGGCCTCTGGTTTTTTCCCAAAAGAACATTTTAAATTTTTTTTCATTTCCGTATATACCTCTTCCCAGAAACCCTTGACCCTTTTACAATCCCACCACATGTGGTAGAAGGTTCCCTCTTCCTCCCTGCATTTCCAGCATTTAATACATGTTTTATACATTTTTGCTAATTTCGCAGGGGTAATATACCAACGATATAACATCTTCATTAAATTTTCCTTCAATGTTACACATGCAGTGAATTTAAGATTTTTTTCCCATAATTTCTCCCATTCTTCGTAATAAATATTGTAGCCGGATTAATAAATATTGGAACGGATTAATCCATTTTGCATTACTTTCTATGGGAAAGCGTGCCTTGGTTTGGAACGCTTTGGTTTCAGAATGGATTAAGTTTGAGAACCAAGGTACCACTGTAATGCCCCATTTGGTCCTAAGTGTGGAGCCAGTATACACCCCAGTCTACAACCCTTCGGTGGATGAAGCCAGAGACCCTGCCCTAGGGCACAGTCTGAAGGCATGTGGTGCAAGGACCTTGACGGAGCTCAGGAGGTCTGCTCAGTGCCTGGATGGTGACCACGGGGGAAATGGTTGCACACCTCCTGGAGGCGTATGACAGGAGAAAGGCAGGATATACCGTATTTTTTCGTGTATAAGACACCCCCTATTTTGGGGGACTCCAAATTAAGAAAATGGGGGAAGGATTGCCCAGAGTTGCTGAGCTTTTTTGGGGGGGAGGATTACCCACAGTTGTTCAGCTATTTGGGGGAGGGGATTCCAAAAATTGCTCACCCGCTGGACCTATGCTGCCACTCACACACGTCGCAAAACCCACCTATTGTCTGTCCCTCGCTGGCAGAAACCGCCAATCGCCTTCCCAATTTCCGCAGCAACAGCCAGTCAACACCACCCCTTGCCGCAGCCACCAATAACACCAATAACCACCAGAAGGCCCTCGGCGCTGGATCTCAGTGTCCAGGCTGAACGATGGGGGTGGAGAGGCTCCTTCAGGTATACTGGTCTGAGGCCGTTTAGGGCTTTAACACTTTGAATTGTGCCCGGAAACGTACTGGGAGCCAATGCAGATCTCTCAGAACCAGTGTTATGTGGTCCCGGCGGCCGCTCCCAGTCACCAGTCTACCTGCTGCATTCTGGATTAATTGCAGTTTCCGGGTCACCTTCAAAGGTAGCCTCACGTAGAGCGTGTTGCAGTAGTCCAAGCGGGAGATAACTAGAGCATGCACCACTCTAGTGAGACAGTCCGTGGGCAGGGAGGGTCTCAGCCTGCGTACCAGGTGGAGTTGGTAGACAGCTGCCCTGGACACAGAATTAACCTGCACCTCCATGGACAGCTGTGAGTCCAAAATGACTCCCAGGCTGCGCACCTGGTCCTTCAGGGGCACAGTTACCCCATTCAGGACCAGGGAATCCCCCACATCTGCCCGCCCCGTCCCACAAAAAAAGTACTTCTGTCTTGTCAGGATTCAACCTCAATCTGTTAGCCACCATCCATCCTCCAACCGCCTCCAGGCACTCACACAGGACCTTCACCGCCTTCACTGGTTCTGATTTAAAGGAGAGGTAGAGCTGGGTGTCATCTGCATACTGATAAACACCCAGCCCAAACCCCCTGATGATCTCTCCCAGCGGCTTCATATAGATATTAAAAAGCATGGGGGAGAGGACGGAACCCTGAGGCACCCCACAAGTGAGAGCCCAGGGATCTGAACAATCATTCCCCAACACCACTTTCTGAACACGGCCCAGGAGAAAGGAGCGGAACCACCGTATAACAGTGGCCCCAGCTCCCAGCCCCTCTAGACGGTCCAGAAGGATGTTATGGTCGATGGTGTCAAAGGCCGCTGACAGATCCAGCAGAACTAGGAAACAGCTCTCACCTTTGTCCCTAGCCCGCCGGAGATCATCAACCAGCGCGACCAAGGCAGTTTCAGTCCCGTGGTGAGGCCTGAATCCCGATTCGAAGGGATCCAAATGGTCTGCATCCTCCAGGCGTGCTTGGAGTTGTTCGGCAACCACCTGCTCAATCACCTTGCCCAAGAATGGTAAATTTGAGACAGGGCGATAGTTGGCCAAACTGGCTGGGTCTAAAGATGTTTTTTTAAGAAGCGGTTTAATGACCGCCTTTTTCTGCGGGTCTGGGAAGGCTCCCTCACAGAGAGAAGCATTCACCACCCCGCAGAGCCCATTGGCCAGCCCTTCCCGGCTTGCTTTTATCAGCCAGGATGGGCAAGGATCAAGGAGACAGGTGGTCGGTTTCACTTGTCCAAGCAGCCTGTCCACATCCTCAGAGGTAACAGATTGGAATTGATCCCATGTAACAGGACTAGACAGAACTCTAGCACTCTCCCGCCCTGGCCCTGCTCCCACAGTGGAGTCTACCTCCTTCTGAATCTGAGTGACTTTATCTGCATAAAACTTTGCAAAAGCATTGCAGGAGATCTTGGGATCCCTACCAGGCCCCGGTGGTGCAGGTGGTTCCGATAGATTGCGAACCACCTGAAAAAGTCTCCTGCTGCTGTTTTCTGCAGATGCAATGGAGGCAGCGAAGAAGGCCCTCTTCGCCGTTGCCATTGCCACTTGGTAGGCTCGACGTTGAGCTCTAGCCCTTGTCCGGTCTGATTCAGAGTGAGTTTTCCGCCACCAGCGCTCTAGCCGTCTCAACGATTGTTTCATTGCCCTCAGATCCGTGGAAAACCACGGGGCTGTCCGGGCTCCATGCAATCGGAGAGGGTGCTTCGGAGCCAGACAGTCAATAGCCCTGGTTAACTCCGCATTCCAGCGTGCCACCAGGGAATCAGCTGAAAGGCCATCAACTTGGGATAAAGCATCCCCTACCACTCTCTGGAAACCAGTTGGATCCATTAAGTGGCGGGGGCGGACCATCCGAATCGGTACCACCTCCCTGCAGAGGAAGTGATCACCAGGAAGTGATCTGACCATGGCACTTCTTTGGTTTCGCTTTTAGTTAGTGTCAGATCACCAACATCCGTAGAGGTAAACACCAAGTCTAAGGCCAAGGGGAACCCAAAAGGGATCTGGTTCTGCCTACTCACCTGGGAACGCTGGCCCAGAGTCCTCATGGCTCTTCTTTTTTGAGGGCCGCTGCTGGCTTGGGTCTTGCTTGCTGGTCTGGGGCTTCACCAGCCCTGGCAAGACTAGGGGTCTGGCCTCTGCCGCCCTGGCCTCTGCCGCTGATGGTGTAGGCTTTGCCAATGCTGGCAGTCGGACAGGGGCCTCGTCCTCATATGAGGGGTAGATCTTGTTTTTGGGTGCAACTTGATTTTTCCTCCTGCCCTCTGTGGCTGATGTTGAAGGCTTCGCCAATGGCGGCAGTAGGGCAGGGGCCTCATCCTCGTATGAGGGGTAGATCTTGTTTTTCTTTTTTCTTTTTAGAAAAAAAGCCATCCTGCAAGATGCAAAAAGATTAGGAATTATTGGGAAATGATATATAATGAATTGAAAAAAATGTTTAAAAAGACTTTTGTTAAGAAACCAGAAGCATTCCTTCTAGGAATTTTAGACCAAGATGTAAAAAAAGAAAATTGGAAATTATTTATGTATGCAACAACAGCGGCAAGAATTTTATTAGCACAAACTTGGAAGACAGAAGAAATTACCAACGAAAGAACAATGGCAAGGGAAACTTATGGAATATGCAGAACCGGCAAAACTAACAGGAAAGTTACATGAAAAGGACAACAAAGACTTTAAAAGAGAATGGGAACCATTTACAACATATATGAAGAGGCAACATAAAGAAATGGACTCATTGGCAGGGTTTGAGTGGACAATCACAACTGTCTACAACAAAAAATAAGAACTATATGTATTGAGGAAATTTTGGGGAAACATCAAATACGCAAGGAGAACAATAGGGAAATAAAACAAAATATGAGTACGAGGGAAGTCCAGGGGAGGAGGGTCGAAATATGAAAACTTGTTAAAGATATAGTGTTAGAAGTAGAATCCATGGAAAAATCAATAAAAAATTATTTTTAAAAAATAAATAGAATCATAGAATCATAGAATCATAGAGTTGGAAGAGACCACAAGGGCCATCGAGTCCAACCCCCTGCCAAGCAGGAAACACCATCAGAGCACTCCTGACATATGGTTGTCAAGCCTCTGCTTAAAGACCTCCAAAGAAGGAGACTCCACCACACTCCTTGGCAGCAAATTCCACTGTTGAACAGCTCTTACTGTCAGGAAGTTCTTCCTAATGTTTAGGTGGAATCTTCTTTCTTGTAGTTTGGATCCATTGCTCCGTGTCCGCTTCTCTGGAGCAGCAGAAAACAACCTTTCTCCCTCCTCTATGTGACATCCTTTTATATATTTGAACATGGCTATCATATCACCCCTTAACCTCCTCTTCTCCAGGCTAAACATGCCCAGCTCCCTTAGCCGTTCCTCATAAGGCATCATTTCCAGGCCTTTGACCATTTTGGTTGCCCTCCTCTGGACACGTTCCAGTTTGTCAGTGTCCTTCTTGAACTGTGGTGCCCAGAACTGGACACAGTACTCCAGGTGAGGTCTAACCAGAGCAGAATACAGTGGCACTATTACTTCCCTTGATCTAGATGCTATACTCCTATTGATGCAGCCCAGAATTGCATTGGCTTTTTTAGCTGCCGCGTCACACTGTTGGCTCATGTCAAGTTTGTGGTCCACCAAGACTCCTAGATCCTTTTCACATGTACTGCTCTCAAGCCAGGTGTCACCCATCTTGTATTTGTGCCTCTCATTTTTTTTGCCCAAGTGCAATACTTTACATTTCTCCCTGTTAAAATTCATCTTGTTTGTTTTGGCCCAGTTCTCTAATCTGTCAAGGTCGTTTTGAAGTGTGATCCTGTCCTCTGGGGTGTTAGACACCCCTCCCAGTTTGGTGTCATCTGCAAATTTGATCAGGATGCCCTTGAGTCCATCATCCAAGTCGTTGATAAAGATGTTGAATAAGACCGGGCCCAAGACAGAACCCTGTGGCACCCCACTAGTTACTCTTCTCCAGGATGAATAGGAACCATTGATGAGCACCCTTTGGGTTCGGTCAGTCAGCCAGTTACAAATCCACTGAGTGGTAGCATAGTCAAGTCCGCATTTTACCAGCTTCTTCCGCCCAAGGCCTGATACCGTTGTGACGTTTTGCTACGGGAAAGGCGAAACCTGCCAATGCAGGGAAATTCCTTTCCGGCCCTTTAACAGCGACCTTATCGTAGCAGCGCCGCATACCTGTGGAGAATGCTTAACCTGCAAAACCTATGAAAAAAAAAAAGTTAACCTGCAAAAGAAGACATTAACTGAGGGTGGGTAGGGTGGGAGAAGCTCTGGAGCCAAGTGAGGATTACCAGGTAAGATCCTCCCTCTATTGTGTGGGCAGGTAATCCCTCCCCCTACCTGGCCTGGTTTCCCTGGCAACGCTTCCCCCAGGTGGGATTGGACAACTCACTGAGGTAGGCGGGGACCTCCAGGTATCCCACCTGAGGGAAGGCAAAGCCTATGCTGATGGGGCCACTCCAGATCCAGGGCTGCACGCGTCCACGCAAAGGGCGCCCCCCGTTTTAAGCAGGGAGCGGTCATTGTGTGTTTGTGTGTTTGTGTGTGTGATAATTACAACAATGCAACATACACCTCACCACAGCCATAGCAATGGAATGCAGGAAGCATCCTTAGACCAAGCCCAGCCATTGATCCACAGGTACTGAGGACTGGCAGTTGGCCCTTTGGCCTTTCAGGCAGAGAGCCTTTTCCCAGCCCCACCTGGAGATGCTGAGGGCTGAACCGGGGAACTTGGGCATGCAAGACAGATGCTCTGCCCCGAGCCACGGCCCTTCCCCATACGCCATCAGCAGAGGACATATCTTGTGTGCCTTGCACAAGCATTGCTAGCAGAACAGAGGCCCACTTGACCATCAGCACCCACAACCAGCGAGTTGGCCACAGATGCCCCCCGTGCAATCATTTCAAGAGGGTCTGTCCTCCGGCATGGGAGCTGCTGCTTCCCCCTGCTCTGACACCTTGGGGGCTCCCTTACCACTAATATCTCCTGCAGCATCTCCAGAGAGGGGGCCTCCGACAGCAAGCTGGTGAGCATGTTGAGCCAGATGTAGATGGTCTCTTGATAACAGTCCTGGAAGGAGAGAAGCAAAAGCACTTAGAAGCTGAAGACCCCCATGGAAATCCCACATGCTCTGGAGCCTTCTAGTCCAAATTCGTAACAAAGCTTATGCAGGGGTTCAAGCAAGGCACACAAAGAGTCATAAACAGCAAACGTTTCTTGATGTATGTAAGGTTACAGGTCATGCGATATAAAGATACAGGACTCCACACTGGGCTCAACTTCCTCGGGGTGTTCCAAGGCAGAGGGCCTTCTTGGTGGTGGGGCCCACCATGTGGAACACCCTCCTATCAGATGTCAGAGAGATACATCATTATACTTCCGTCTGAAGACATCTGAAGGCAGCCCTGCATAGGGAAGTTTTAAATATTTGATGTCTGGCTGTGTTTTAATTTGTTGGAAGCCGCCCAGAGTGGCTGGAGTAACCCAGTCAGATGGGCAGCATATAAACAAACTAGCAAACAAATAAAATTAAATGCAGCGTAGGAGGGAGGGATGAGAGTCACAAAATTCAGGAATGCAGGAATCATTCGTGGATGCATTCTAGCCAAAGGTGAAATGCAATAAATATGGAAACATGATTAAAATCAAAAATATACACCCCAAGTCTCTGGCTGTTACATCATTGTGATGGGTCAAGTGTCTCGGGCAGCATTCTTTGCAGCTTACACGGCTCAGACTCTTTGCCCTCAAATCCTTTAACCCGGCAACCCCATTTTCCTCCAGAAGCAGAAGGTCCAGTCACCTGGCTCTGTGTTGCTGGCACGGAGCTCCCGGCTTTGACCTTCGTAACCTGCAATGATGGCAATTGGAAGACCTTCCTGATGGTTTTCTGTAGCGGCTGAGACCGGAGCAGGGGGTCCATGCATGTTCTCAAGGCACTGAAAAGAGAAAGAAGGGGAGAGGAAAGGATCAGCACCCAGCAGTCCCTAAACCTGGTGAAGAAATATGTACTGTGTCTGGCCGTACTTACGTCATGCAAATGATGGTTTCCATCGCTTGATGTACGATGGTGAGCGATGCCAGCGGTTCCTCTTTGATAACCTCCTGTGGTGGGGAAGCACACAGCATGTCAGGGAACTGGAGGCGCCATCCCTGCCACCACCACACCAAGCCCTGAGGTGTGCTCTCTATCCAGCCCACTTGACAACTTCTTTGCAATTGGCAAGTGGGTCCTCCTAGGGGAGAAGAGTGGGCTTCCTGGATCTGGGAATAAGATCCCTTTTTCTCCTGGGCAGAGCTCTACCGCATAAGAACAGCATAAGATCAGCCTTCTGGACCAGGCCAAGGGCCCATCAAGTCCAGCATCCTCAGCACTCTCACTGTGGCCAACCAGACGTCTGTGAGAAACCAGGGAGCAGACCATGAGCCCAAGAGCCCTCTCCCCGCCTGTGGCTTCCAGCAACTATATTCAGAAACATTGCTTCCTTCCTCTGTGGAGGTTGAACATAGCAATCATGGCTGGGAGCCATCGGCAGCCCTCTCCTCCTGGGAGAGCCTAGCCGCTTTTACTTAGGTGCTGGTGACATCCTGCTGAGGTTGCCACAGTGTAGGGCTGCCTTTCAAGAGGGTTTGGAAACTTGAGCTGGAGCAGAACGTGACCACCCAGAAATGGTTTGGGGCCAGATGCTCAGAACATGCAACCCAGAGCTAGACCTACACAGCTATTTTTAAGGAAAAAAAACGCTCTGAAAAGAAACCCCAGGAGATCCCCCTCTTTTTTTCTTTTATACTCACTATGATGCAGAAGGTGAGCTCCTCTTTGTGGGGGAAGGTGACATATCCCACATTCGATTGCACAAGCGCCTTGGTTGTTACGAGTTGTTGCCTTCATAAAGCTCTTCTTCAAAGCCTGGTTCTGAAAGAAGAAAGGATTTTATAAAATTGAGTTTGAATCAAAATCACAAGGAAACATAAAGCCACACTGACCCTAACCCTAATTCTAATCCTTCCCTAACACTAACCCAATCCAAAAATTAACCCTAACCCAGAAATGGTCTTGTTAGATAGTTAAATTCATGTTAAATTGCTGTTTTAGGGTTTCTTTTAAAAAGGTCTGGAACGGATTAATCCATTTTGCATTACTTTCTATGGGAAAGCGTGCCTTGGTTTGGAACGCTTTGGTTTCAGAATGGATTAAGTTTGAGAACCAAGGTACCACTGTAATGCCCCATTTGGTCCTAAGTGTGGAGCCAGTATACACCCCAGTCTACAACCCTTCGGTGGATGAAGCCAGAGACCCTGCCCTAGGGCACAGTCTGAAGGCATGTGGTGCAAGGACCTTGACGGAGCTCAGGAGGTCTGCTCAGTGCCTGGATGGTGACCACGGGGGAAATGGTTGCACACCTCCTGGAGGCGTATGACAGGAGAAAGGCAGGATATACCGTATTTTTTCGTGTATAAGACACCCCCTATTTTGGGGGACTCCAAATTAAGAAAATGGGGGAAGGATTGCCCAGAGTTGCTGAGCTTTTGGGGGGGGGGAGGATTAGCCACAGTTGTTCAGCTATTTGGGGGAGGGGATTCCAAAAATTGCTCACCCGCTGGACCTATGCTGCCACTCACACACGTCGCAAAACCCACCTATTGTCTGTACCTTGCCGGCAGAAACCGCCAATCGCCTTCCCAATTTCCGCAGCAACAGCCAGTCAACACCACCCCTTGCCGCAGCCACCAATAACACCAATAACCACCAGAAGGCCCTCGGCGCTGGATCTCAGTGTCCAGGCTGAACGATGGGGGTGGAGAGGCTCCTTCAGGTATACTGGTCTGAGGCCGTTTAGGGCTTTAACACTTTGAATTGTGCCCGGAAACGTACTGGGAGCCAATGCAGATCTCTCAGAACCAGTGTTATGTGGTCCCGGCGGCCGCTCCCAGTCACCAGTCTACCTGCTGCATTCTGGATTAATTGCAGTTTCCGGGTCACCTTCAAAGGTAGCCTCACGTAGAGCGTGTTGCAGTAGTCCAAGCGGGAGATAACTAGAGCATGCACCACTCTGGTGAGACAGTCCGTGGGCAGGGAGGGTCTCAGCCTGCGTACCAGGTGGAGTTGGTAGACAGCTGCCCTGGATACAGAATTAACCTGCACCTCCATGGACAGCTGTGAGTCCAAAATGACTCCCAGGCTGCGCACCTGGTCCTTCAGGGGCACAGTTACCCCATTCAGGACCAGGGAATCCCCCACATCTGCCCGCCCCGTCCCACAAAAAAAGTACTTCTGTCTTGTCAGGATTCAACCTCAATCTGTTAGCCACCATCCATCCTCCAACCGCCTCCAGGCACTCACACAGGACCTTCACCGCCTTCACTGGTTCTGATTTAAAGGAGAGGTAGAGCTGGGTGTCATCTGCATACTGATGAACACCCAGCCCAAACCCCCTGATGATCTCTCCCAGCGGCTTCATATAGATATTAAAAAGCATGGGGGAGAGGACGGAACCCTGAGGCACCCCACAAGTGAGAGCCCAGGGATCTGAACAATCATTCCCCAACACCACTTTCTGAACACGGCCCAGGAGAAAGGAGCGGAACCACCGTATAACAGTGGCCCCAGCTCCCAGCCCCTCTAGACGGTCCAGAAGGATGTTATGGTCGATGGTGTCAAAGGCCGCTGACAGATCCAGCAGAACTAGGAAACAGCTCTCACCTTTGTCCCTAGCCCGCCGGAGATCATCAACCAGCGCGACCAAGGCAGTTTCAGTCCCATGGTGAGGCCTGAATCCCGATTCGAAGGGATCCAAATGGTCTGCATCCTCCAGGCGTGCTTGGAGTTGTTCGGCAACCACCTGCTCAATCACCTTGCCCAAGAATGGTAAATTTGAGACAGGGCGATAGTTGGCCAAACTGGCTGGGTCTAAAGATGTTTTTTTAAGAAGCGGTTTAATGGCCGCCTCTTTCAGCGGGTCTGGGATGGCTCCCTCACAGAGAGAAGCATTCACCACCCCGCAAAGCCCATCGCCCAGCCCTTCCCGGCTCGCTTTTATCAGCCAGGATGGGCAAGGATCAAGGAGACAGGTGGTCGGTTTCACTTGTCCAAGCAGCCTGTCCACATCCTCAGAGGTAACAGATTGGAATTGATCCCATGTAACAGGACTAGACAGAACTCTAGCACTCTCCCGCCCCGGCCCTGCTCCCACGGTGGAGTCTACCTCCTTCTGAATCTGAGTGACTTTATCTGCATAAAACTTTGCAAAAGCATTGCAGGAGATCTTGGGATCCCTACCAGGCCCCGGTGGTGCAGGTGGTTCCGATAGATTGCGAACCACCTGAAAAAGTCTCCTGCTGCTGTTTTCTGCAGATGCAATGGAGGCAGCGAAGAAGGCCCTCTTCGCCGTTGCCATTGCCACTTGGTAGGCTCGACGTTGAGCTCTAGCCCTTGTCCGGTCTGATTCAGAGTGAGTTTTCCGCCACCAGCGCTCTAGCCGTCTCAACGATTGTTTCATTGCCCTCAGATCCGTGGAAAACCACGGGGCTGTCCGGGCTCCATGCAATCGGAGAGGGCGCTTCGGAGCCAGACAGTCAATAGCCCTGGTTAACTCCGCATTCCAGCGTGCCACCAGGGAATCAGCTGAAAGGCCATCAACTTGGGATAAAGCATCCCCTACCACTCTCTGGATCCTCAGTTGGATCCATTAAGTGGCGGGGGCGGACCATCCGAATCGGTCCCACCTCCCTGCAGAGGGGAAGGGTCGCGGAGAAGTCCAGTTGCACCAGGAAGTGATCCGACCATGGCACTTCTTTGGTTTCACTTTTAGTTAGTGTCAGATCACCAACATCCGTAGAGGTAAACACCAAGTCTAAGGCCAAGGGGAACCCAAAAGGGATCTGGTTCTGCTTACTCACCTGGGAACGCTGGCCCAGAGTCCTCAAGGCTCTTCTTTTTTGAGGGCCGCTGCTGGCTTGGGTTTTGCTTGCTGGTCTGGGGCTTCACCAGCCCTGGCAAGACTAGGGGTCTGGCCTCTGCCGCCCTGGCCTCTGCCGCTGATGGTGTAGGCTTTGCCAATGCTGGCAGTAGGACAGGGGCCTCGTCCTCATATGAGGGGTAGATCTTGTTTTTGGGTGCAACTTGGTTTTTCCTCCTGCCCTCTGTGGCTGATATTGAAGGCTTCGCCAATCGCGGCAGTAGGGCAGGGGCCTCATCCTCGTATGAGGGGTAGATCTTGTTTTTCTTTTTTCTTTTTAGAAAAAAAGCCATCCTGCAAGATGCAAAAAGATTAGGAATTATTGGGAAATGATATATAATGAATTGGAAAAAAATGTTTAAAAAGACTTTTGTTAAGAAACCAGAAGCATTCCTTCTAGGAATTTTAGACCAAGATGTAAAAAAAGAAAATTGGAAATTATTTATGTATGCAACAACAGCGGCAAGAATTTTATTAGCACAAACTTGGAAGACAGAAGAAATTACCAACGAAAGAACAATGGCAAGGGAAACTTATGGAATATGCAGAACCGGCAAAACTAACAGGAAAATTACATGAAAAGGACAACAAAGACTTTAAAAGAGAATGGGAACCATTTACAACATATATGAAGAGGCAACATAAAGAAATGGACTCATTGGCAGGGTTTGAGTGAACAATCACAACTGTCTACAACAAAAAATAAGACTATATGTATTGAGGAAATTTTGGGGAAACATCAAATACGCAAGGAGAACAATAGGGAAATAAAACAAAATATGAGTACGAGGGAAGTCCAGGGGAGGAGGGTCGAAATATGAAAACTTGTTAAAGATATAGTGTTAGAAGTAGAATCCATGGAAAAATCAATAAAAAATTATTTTTAAAAAATAAATAGAATCTCTGGATAAGAAAATGTCATTGACTGGAATATGATATTCCAGTTTTGATTGCTGGAAATTTAGCAATTGGGAAATATTATCCTGGATATTGACAGAATCTGGGAATGATTCAAAGTACTTGGTATTGTATTTTTATTTGTAAACATTGAAATGAGGAAGTCTTTTTACTCAGAGTGAGAAGGATGACCAAATATTTGACAGACCTTGAAATAGCAAGGTCATGTAGATCCAAGGGGGGAGGAAGTGGATACCGCGGAAGAATATTGTAAAATTTGTGGAGGAAAATGATCTGACATGATCTACTATTCCAGCCTGGTTATCTCTTCCTAATTCTGGGTGCTGTGTTTTATTAACTTCAATATCTCTTGTGAAAAGGTCTTTTAATGTACGGTCAGTAAAAGCCTGGATGTAAGGCCTGCCTTTTGCGTGAACAGTTTTGTTTTCGTTTTCTCCTTATGGGTGGATCCCAGGACAGACTAGGTCTGGCTGAAGGTCTGCCCTGAAACCTTTGCTGGAAGGATCTCCCATTGCTGTGCCACTTTGCAGGAGTCGACTCCTGCAGGCGGCTTCTCTTGTGTGCGGGTGGAGGCGCGCTGCCTGCAGAAGTGGACCCTGGGACTAGCTACCTGGAAAACCTCTGTGCCTGAGGACGCCACAACTCCTGTAGCCTTTTCAGGCTTTGCCCTCGGATGGGAAGAGCATTGCACCCGGGAGAGGGAAAGGGGAGTCAAACAGGCACTCAAGGGATAATTTCAGAGAAAAAGCTTTATTTCTGCCATCCGGGGTTGGTAGAAGGAGCTAGTGTGATAACTTCACAAACAAGCACAAGTTCACAGCCATTTGCACAGAGCATATATTCCCCTCCAGTTCCCTCCACCTTCTCCCCCTCCTCAGGAGTCCTGCCTCATGAGTTTCCCTGAGCATGAACAGAAAGCTCCTGTCCTGGGACTCTTGGGACTCTTGGTGCCCTTCCCAGGAAAGGGGGATGAGAAGCCAAGGGGGTTGAAGAAGCCTTGCGTTCAGCGGGTCCAATATGTGTTGCAACTGGATGAGATAAGACTCAGTTCCCAGGCCTGTTTATTCCTGGCATTGACAGAGCCTATTCATTAGCTTTTTGAAGCCTTCTTGTACTGATAAAAAATAACCTTTTGCTTATGCAGCAGCATCTTGTGAGAAAGCAGAGAAGAGCAGAGAAAAGCTGTTGTAGACGAGAGAAAGGGGAAATTTGGTTTTGAGGCCTGGGGTGACTTTGGGCCTGGGGGGGGGTCACCTGTCCTCACCTCCTTCATTCCCTGGCTTCTCTCCCCCCCCCCCCCCCGGAGAAAGGGGAAGGCATGGACAACAGACAGTCGCTTCAGGACACCGATCCGCTCTCAAGAAGCCGACGCATGGGAAGAGCCGCACCCCATCAGCTGCGAGCAGTACCTGTTCCGCCTCCAAATAATCATTTGGGCTTCTGTGTATATTCCCAGGTTGTACTTTCAGTTAGTTGGGAAAGGGGGGGGCGGTTCTCCAGCAGATGCAGGAGTGAAACGCCATCCCTTTTGTTGTGTTGAAAACAACAACTCTCATCTGTGGGAGCCTCAGCTTCTGATCCTAAGGATGAGGCTAATGCTTCTGGTCCTATCCCTGAAGTTCTTTTGTAGGTACTGAAGATTGACTGGATATTCTGTTTATTGGTTTGGTAATGCTGTGTGTCATTTAGAATGTGGTTGAACAACTCACACCGCTCATGTGATGGCTCTCTGGGAAGTCAGCCCAAATCACGGCATGCACCGCATCCCAGAGAAAAAGGGTACATGAGCCTTAAAAACCCTTTTGGATCTCTGTCCGAACAGAACAGCTGCATTATTTCTCTGGGAAGGTTTTAGTTTAGGTTTTAGGATCCCAGCTGCTTTCCCCCCCCAATTCAGGTGACCCACCAAATCAGAAATCAGTTAGAGAGATGCCCAAAGCAAGAAAATACTTAAAGAAATTAAGGCAGGGAGGGTAGCCGGCCCCTTTTCCGTCCCTCCCATAGAGAGTTTGCATATATGGAAGGATCATTAGGCGCGAGTGATCATGCTCTTATGAAGTTTACTATACAGCGGAAAGGAGCAGCCAAGCATACTGGGACTCAATTTCTTGACTTTAAGAAAGCCGACTTCATAAAACTTAGGGAAGTGCTGGGTGAGATCCCATGGACAGTAATACTGAAAGGAAAGGGAGTTCATGATGGCTGGGAGTTTGTTAAGAGGGAGATAGTAAAAGCACAACTTCAGGCAATACCAATGAGACGGAAACATGGAAGGTGCCTAAAGAAGCCAGGGTGGCTATCTAAAGAACTTTTAACTGAGTTAAGATTAAAAAAGGATGTGTACAAAAAATGGAAAAGGGGGGAAACCACCAAAGAGGAATTCAAACAAATAGCCAGCACGTGTAGACACAAAGTCAGAAAAGCTAAAGCACAGAATGAACTCAGGCTTGCTAGAGAGGTTAAAAGCAACAAAAAAGGCTTTTATGGGTATGTTCGTAGCAAAAGGAAGAACAAAGAAACAGTGGGGTCACTCAGAGGAGAAGATGGTGAAATGCAAAGAGGGGACACAGAAAGGGCTGAACTCCTCAATGCCTTCTTTGCCTCAGTCTTCTCCGATAAAGAAAACAATGCCCGACCTGAAGAATTTGGAGCAAATGATTCAGCAGAGGAAACACAGCCCAGAATAACTAAGGAGATAGTACAAGAATACTTGGCTAGTTTAGATGTATTCAAGTCTCCAGGGCCAGATGAACTGCATCCAAGAGTATTAAAAGAACTGGCAGATGTGATCTCAGAACCACTGGCAGTCATCTTTGAGAATTCCTGGAGAACAGGTGAAGTCCCGGCAGACTGGAGGAGGGCAAATTGTCAAAAAGGGGAAAAGAGAGGACCCAAATAATTACCACCCAGTCAGTCTGACATCAATACCAGGGAAGATTCTGGAGCAGATCATTAAGCAAACAGTCTGTGAGCACCTAGAAAGGAATGCTGTGATCACCAATAGTCAGCATGGATTTCTGAAAAATAAGTCATGTCAGACTAAGCTGATCTTGTTTTTTGACAGAATTACAACCCTGGTAGATGAAGGGAACGCAGTGGATGTAGCCTACCTTGATTTCAGCAAGGCATTTGACAAGGTGCCCCATGATATTCTTGTAAAGAAGCTGGTAAAATGCGGTCTTGACTATGCTACCACTCAGTGGATTTGTAACTGGCTGACTGACCGAACCCAAAGGGTGCTCATCAATGGTTCCTCTTCATCCTGGAGAAGAGTGACTAGTGGGGTGCCACAGGGTTCTGTCTTGGGCCCGATCTTATTCAACATCTTTATCAATGACTTGGATGATGGACTCAAGGGCATCCTGATCAAATTTGCAGATGACACCAAACTGGGAGGGGTGGCTAACACCCCAGAGGACAGGATCACACTTCAAAACGACCTTGACAGATTAGAGAACTGGGCCAAAACAAACAAGATGAACTTTAACAAGGAGAAATGTAAAGTATTGCACTTGGGCAAAAAAAATGAGAGGCACAAATACAAGATGGGGGACACCTGGCTTGAGAGCAGTACATGTGAAAAGGATCTAGGAGTCTTGGTTGACCACAAACTTGACATGAGCCAACAGTGTGACGCGGCAGCTAAAAAAGCCAATGCAATTCTGGGCTGCATCAATAGGAGTATAGCATCTAGATCAAGGGAAGTAATAGTGCCACTGTATTCTGCTCTGGTCAGACCTCACCTGGAGTACTGTGTCCAGTTCTGGGCACCACAGTTCAAGAAGGACACTGACAAACTGGAACGTGTCCAGAGGAGGGCAACCAAAATGGTCAAAGGCCTGGAAACGATGCCTTATGAGGAACGGCTAAGGGAGCTGGGCATGTTTAGCCTGGAGAAGAGGAGGTTAAGGGGTGATATGATAGCCATGTTCAAATATATAAAAGGATGTCATATAGAGGAGGGAGAAAGGTTGTTTTCTGCTGCTCCAGAGAAGCGGACACGGAGCCATGGATCCAAACTACAAGAAAGAAGATTCCACCTAAACATTAGGAAGAACTTCCTGACAGTAAAAGCTGTTCGACAGTGGAATTTGCTGCCAAGGAGTGTGGTGGGGTCTCCTTCTTTGGAGGTCTTTAAGCAGAGGCTTGACAACCATATGTCAGGAGTGCTCTGATGGTGTTTCCTGCTTGGCAGGGGGTTGGACTCGATGGCCCTTGTGGTCTATTCCAACTCTATGATTCTATGATTCTAGGTGGATCAAAATAATTGCAGGGGTGTGTCTGGTATGGTGTTTTGTTATAATGGTTGTCCATTTGAATGGAAGTCCCAGACACAAACCATTATTTGTCTCTCCACAACAGAGAGTGAATTATGTGGATGCATTCAGGACACTCGTGATGTGGAATGGTATCTGCAAGTATTTGCAGACCTACAGATGAAAGTAACACTACCAGTAAGAGTTTACCTTGATTCCCAGAGCGGATTCGCTATCCTGTTTTCAGAGACCAATACGCAGCGCACTAGAGTCTTAAGGTTACGTTTACAGTTTGTAAAAAAACTAATTGCTGATGAAATGATTGTATTTCAATATGTTCCAGGTGAAAATCAAACTGCAGACATTTTTACTAAAGCACTTCCAAAGGTTACACATGAAAGACATGTACAAGATATGCTTTATGTTTTTGTTCCACAATGATGAACCGCAGGGGAAATGTTGAATGGTTTCTTTAAATGTAAAGGTTCATCATTGTTCCACCAGTTGTGTATGTCTTTAAGGGGCCAGAGCAAAATAACGAGACCCAGCTTTACAGCTGTGAAACATAGCAGGTGCCGAGTTGTTTTGATTAAGCTGTGTCAGCATTTGGGTATAGTATATAAGGAGCAGCACCTAGCTCTCCCATTACCCTGGGGGATGGGTTGGTGGTTGGGTCTGGTTTGTTGTTGGTGTATTTAGTGTATAAGGAGTTTTTGTGTTTGTTATTAAAACCTTGTTAAATTATTTTTGAGTCCCATTTTAATGCATGGTCTCCCCAGCAAGCTCTCTGCAGTGCTACTATACTGCAAATAGCTAACACTGGCACCTCTCAGGTGGGGAGGTGACTTCATGGTGAGTCCTGGCACCTCTTTTTCTAGAAAAATAGCACTGGCTGGCACCTTCCCCTGGGATGGCCATGCCATACAGCTTTCATCTAGTTCACACCTGAACTTTCCAACACAATACGATTTGAAATTGCAGCGTTAAGCCTTGGTCACTCACATCAAAGTCCAAATGCTCGGAGACATATTTCATGAGTACGTTGGTGGTCTTGACTGCTCTTTGCCTCTCACTGATTTTTGTGGAGTCAATCCAGCCATTTGTGTCCTGCGAGAGAGAAATCATCATCATCACATGGAAGGACAACCCTTAATCCAGGTTTGCAAATTCACAAAGGTTCATAGAGGGGACAAATTGCAAAAAGGGGTTGTTTTGTAAAGGAGAAAGTTTGCTGCAATTTGTTTTTTTTTATTATTATTATTATTATTATTATTATTATTATTATTATTATTATTTATTAATAATACCCCACCTTTTTCCCAGACAGGGACTCGAGGCAGCTTACAAACAAAACAAGAACAACTAAAGACACAGAAAAAAGAAGCCATTAAAAAAAAACGCATTAGTAGAATTAGATATTAATTGGCTCTTGGGTTGCTTTTGTTTTATTATGCATTTTCTGTTCTGATTTTGTATTTTTATGTTGTGAACCGCCCTGCAATCTGTCATTTGTGTGTTTGTGTGTGTGATAATTACAACAATGCAACATACACCTCACCACAGCCATAGCAATGGAATGCAGGAAGCATCCTTAGACCAAGCCCAGCCATTGATCCACAGGTACTGAGGACTGGCAGTTGGCCCTTTGGCCTTTCGGGCAGAGAGCCTTTTCCCAGCCCCACCTGGAGATGCTGAGGACTGAACCGGGGAACTTGGGCATGCAAGACAGATGCTCTGCCCCGAGCCACGGCCCTTCCCCATACGCCATCAGCAGAGGACATATCTTGTGTGCCTTGCACAAGCATTGCTAGCAGAACAGAGGCCCACTTGACCATCAGCACCCACAACCAGCGAGTTGGCCACAGATGCCCCCCGTGCAATCATTTCAAGAGGGTCTGTCCTCCGGCATGGGAGCTGCTGCTTCCCCCTGCTCTGACACCTTGGGGGCTCCCTTACCACTAATATCTCCTGCAGCATCTCCAGAGAGGGGGCCTCCGACAGCAACCTGGTGAGCATGTTGAGCCAGATGTAGATGGTCTCTTGAAAGCAGTCCTGGAAGGAGAGAAGCAAAAGCACTTAGAAGCTGAAGACCCCCATGGAAATCCCACATGCTCTGGAGCCTTCTAGTCCAAATTCGTAACAAAGCTTATGCAGGGGTTCAAGCAAGGCACACAAAGAGTCATAAACAGCAAATGTTTCTTGATATATGTAAGGTTACAGGTCATGCGATATAAAGATACAGGACTCCACACTGGGCTCAACTTCCTCAGGGTGTTCCAAGGCAGAGGGCCTTCTTGGTGGTGGGGCCCACCCTGTGGAACACCCTCCTATCAGATGTCAGAGAGATACATCATTATACTTCCGTCTGAAGACATCTGAAGGCAGCCCTGCATAGGGAAGTTTTAAATATTTGATGTCTGGCTGTGTTTTAATTTGTTGGAAGCCGCCCAGAGTGGCTAGAGTAACCCAGTCAGATGGGCAGCATATAAACAAACTAGCAAACAAATAAAATTAAATGCAGCGTAGGAGGGAGGCATGAGAGTCACAAAATGCAGGCATGCAGGAATCATTCGTGGATGCATTCTAGCCAAAGGTGAAATGCAATAAATATGGAAACATGATTAAAATCAAAAATATACACCCCAAGTCTCTGGCTGTTACATCATTGTGATGGGTCAAGTGTCTCGGGCAGCATTCTTTGCAGCTTACACGGCTCAGACTCTTTGCCCTCAAATCCTTTAACCCGGCAACCCCATTTTCCTCCAGAAGCAGAAGGTCCAGTCACCTGGCTCTGTTGCTGGCACGGAGCTCCCGGCTTTGACCTTCGTAACCTGCAATGATGGCAATTGGAAGACCTTCCTGATGGTTTTCTGTAGTGGCTGAGACCGGAGCAGGGGGTCCATGCGTGGTCTCAAGGCACTGAAAAGAGAAAGAAGGGGAGAGGAAAGGATCAGCACCCAGCAGTCCCTAAACCTGGTGAAGAAATATGTACTGTGTCTGGCCGTACTTACGTCATAAGAATGATGGTTTCCATCGCTTGATGTACGATGGTGAGCGATGCCAGCGGTTCCTCTTTGATAACCTCCTGTGGTGGGGAAGCACACAGCATGTCAGGGAACTGGAGGCGCCATCCCTGCCACCACCACACCAAGCCCTGAGGTGTGCTCTCTATCCAGCCCACTTGACAACTTCTTTGCAATTGGCAAGTGGGTCCTCCTAGGGGAGAAGAGTGGGCTTTCTGGATCTGGGAATCAGATCCCTTTTTCTCCTGGGCAGAGCTCTACCGCATAAGAACAGCATAAGATCAGCCTTCTGGACCAGGCCAAGGGCCCATCAAGTCCAGCATCCTCAGCACTCTCACTGTGGCCAACCAGACGTCTGTGAGAAACCAGGGAGCAGACCATGAGCCCAAGAGCCCTCTCCCCGCCTGTGGCTTCCAGCAACTATATTCAGAAACATTGCTTCCTTCCTCTGTGGAGGTTGAACATAGCAATCATGGCTGGGAGCCATCGACAGCCCTCTCCTCCTGGGAGAGCCTAGCCGCTTTTACTTAGGTGCTGGTGACATCCTGCTGAGGTTGCCACAGTGTAGGGCTGCCTTTCAAGAGGGTTTGGAAACTTGAGCTGGAGCAGAACGTGACCACCCAGAAATGGTTTGGGGCCAGATGCTCAGAACATGCAACCCAGAGCTAGACCTACACAGCTATTTTTAAGGAAAAAACGCTCTGAAAAGAAACCCCAGGAGATCCCCCTCTTTTTTTCTTTTATACTCACTATGATGCAGAAGGTGAGCTCCTCTTTGTGGGGGAAGGTGACATATCCCACATTCGATTGCACAAGCGCCTTGGTTGTTAGAGTTGCTGCCTCCATAAAGCTCTTCTTCAAAGTCTGGTTCTGAAAGAAGAAAGGATTTTATAAAATTGAGTTTGAATCAAAATCACAAGGAAACATAAAGCCACACTGACCCTAACCCTAATTCTAATCCTTCCCTAACACTAACCCAATCCAAAAATTAACCCTAACCCAGAAATGGTCTTGTTAGATAGTTAAATTCATGTTAAATTGCTGTTTTAGGGTTTCTTTTAAAAAGGTCTGGAACGGATTAACCCATTTTGCATTACTTTCTATGGGAAAGCGTGCCTTGGTTTGGAACGCTTTGGTTTCAGAATGGATTAAGTTTGAGAACCAAGGTACCACTGTAATGCCCCATTTGGTCCTAAGTGTGGAGCCAGTATACACCCCAGTCTACAACCCTTCGGTGGATGAAGCCAGAGACCCTGCCCTAGGGCACAGTCTGAAGGCATGTGGTGCAAGGACCTTGACGGAGCTCAGGAGGTCTGCTCAGTGCCTGGATGGTGACCACGGGGGAAATGGTTGCACACCTCCTGGAGGCGTATGACAGGAGAAAGGCAGGATATACCGTATTTTTTCGTGTATAAGACACCCCCTATTTTGGGGGACTCCAAATTAAGAAAATGGGGTAAGGATTGCCCAGAGTTGCTGAGATTTTTTTGGGGGGGGGAGGATTAGCCACAGTTGTTCAGCTATTTGGGGGAGGGGATTCCAAAAATTGCTCACCCGCTGGACCTATGCTGCCACTCACACACGTCGCAAAACCCACCTATTGTCTGTCCCTTGCCGGCAGAAACCGCCAATCGCCTTCCCAATTTCCGCAGCGACAGCCAGTCAACACCACCCCTTGCCGCAGCCACCAATAACACCAATAACCACCAGAAGGCCCTCGGCGCTGGATCTCAGTGTCCAGGCTGAACGATGGGGGTGGAGAGGCTCCTTCAGGTATACTGGTCTGAGGCCGTTTAGGGCTTTAACACTTTGAATTGTGCCCGGAAACGTACTGGGAGCCAATGCAGATCTCTCAGAACCAGTGTTATGTGGTCCCGGCGGCCGCTCCCAGTCACCAGTCTACCTTCTGCATTCTGGATTAATTGCAGTTTCCGGGTCACCTTCAAAGGTAGCCTCACGTAGAGTGTGTTGCAGTAGTCCAAGCGGGAGATAACTAGAGCATGCACCACTCTGGTGAGACAGTCCGTGGGCAGGGAGGGTCTCAGCCTGCGTACCAGGTGGAGTTGGTAGACAGCTGCCCTGGATACAGAATTAACCTGCACCTCCATGGACAGCTGTGAGTCCAAAATGACTCCCAGGCTGCGCACCTGGTCCTTCAGGGGCACAGTTACCCCATTCAGGATCAGGGAATCCCCCACATCTGCCCGCCCCCTGTCCCACAAAAAAAGTACTTCTGTCTTGTCAGGATTCAACCTCAATCTGTTAGCCACCATCCATCCTCCAACCGCCTCCAGGCACTCACACAGGACCTTCACCGCCTTCACTGGTTCTGATTTAAAGGAGAGGTAGAGCTGGGTGTCATCCGCATACTGATGAACACCCAGCCCAAACCCCCTGATGATCTCTCCCAGCGGCTTCATATAGATATTAAAAAGCATGGGCGAGAGGACGGAACCCTGAGGCACCCCACAAGTGAGAGCCCAGGGATCTGAACACTCATCCCCCAAACCACTTTCTGAACACGGCCCAGGAGAAAGGAGCGGAACCACCGTATAACAGTGCCTCCAGCTCCCAGCCCCTCAAGACGGTCCAGAAGGATGTTATGGTCGATGGTGTCAAAGGCCGCTGAGAGATCCAGCAGAACTAGGAAACAGCTTTCACCTTTGTCCCTAGCCCGCTGCAGATCATCAACCAGCGCGACCAAGGCAGTTTCAGTCCCATGGTGAGGCCTGAATCCCGACTGGAAGGGATCCAAATGGTCTGCATCCTCCAGGCGTGCTTGGAGTTGTTCGGCAACCACCTGCTCAATCACCTTGCCCAAGAATGGTAAATTTGAGACAGGGCGATAGTTGGCCAAACTGGCTGGGTCTAAAGATGTTTTTTTAAGAAGTGGTTTAATGACCGCCTTTTTCTGCGGGTCTGGGAAGGCTCCCTCACAGAGAGAAGCATTCAGCACCCCGCAGAGCCCATTGCCCAGCCCTTCCCGGCTTGCTTTTATCAGCCAGGATGGGCAAGGATCAAGGAGACAGGTGGTCGGTTTCACTTGTCCAAGCAGCCTGTCCACATCCTCGGAGGTAACAGATTGGAATTGATCCCATGTAACAGGACTAGACAGAACTCTAGCACTCTCCCGCCCTGGCCCTGCTCCCATGGTGGAGTCTACCTCCTTCTGAACCTGAGTGACTTTATCTGCATAAAACTTTGCAAAAGCATTGCAGGAGATCTTGGGATCCCTACCAGGCCCCGGTGGTGCAGGTGGTTCCGATAGATTGCGAACCACCTGAAAAAGTCTCCTGCTGCTGTTTTCTGCAGATGCAATGGAGGCGACGAAGAAGGCCCTCTTCGCCGTTGCCATTGCCACTTGGTAGGCTCGACGTTGAGCTCTAGCCCGTGTCCGGTCTGATTCAGAGTGAGTTTTCCACCACCAGCGCTCTAGTCGTCTCAACGATTGTTTCATAGAATCATAGAATCATAGAATCATAGAGTTGGAAGAGACCACAGGGGCCATCGAGTCCAACCCCCTGCCAAGCAGGAAACACCATCAGAGCACTCCTGACATATGGTTGTCAAGCCTCTGCTTAAAGACCTCCAAAGAAGGAGACTCCACCACACTCCTTGGCAGCAAATTCCACTGTCGAACAGCTCTTACTGTCAGGAAGTTCTTCCTAATGTTTAGGTGGAATCTTCTTTCTTGTAGTTTGGATCCATTGCTCCGTGTCCGCTTCTCTGGAGCAGCAGAAAACAGCCTTTCTCCCTCCTCTATGTGACATCCTTTTATATATTTGTACATGGCTATCATATCACCCCGTAACCTCCTCTTCTCCAGGCTAAACATGCCCAGCTCCCTTAGCCGTTCCTCATAAGGCATCGTTTCCAGGCCTTTGACCATTTTGGTTGCCCTCCTCTGGACACGTTCGAGTTTGTCAGTGTCCTTCTTGAACTGTGGTGCCCAGAACTGGACACAGTACTCCAGGTGAGGTCTGACCAGAGCAGAATACAGTGGCACTATTACTTCCCTTGATCTAGATGCTATACTCCTATTGATGAGGCCCAGAATTGCATTGGCTTTTTTAGCTGCCGCGTCACATTGTTGGCTCATGTCAAGTTTGTGGTCAACCAAGACTCCTAGATCCTTTTCACATGTACTGCTCTCAAGCCAGGTGTCCCCCATCTTGTATTTGTGCCTCTCATTTTTTTTGCCCAAGTGCAATACTTTACATTTCTCCCTGTTAAAATTCATCTTGTTTGTTTTGGCCCAGTTCTCTAATCTGTCAAGGTCGTTTTGAAGTGTGATCCTGTCCTCTGGGGTGTTAGTCACCCCTCCCAGTTTGGTGTCATCTGCAAATTTGATCAGGATGCCCTTGAGTCCATCATCCAAGTCGTTGATAAAGATGTTGAATAAGACCGGGCCCAAGACAGAACCCTGTGGCACCCCACTAGTCACTCTTCTCCAGGATGAAGAGGAACCATTGATGAGCACCCTTTGGGTTCGGTCAGTCAGCCAGTTACAAATCCACTGAGTGGTAGCATAGTCAAGACCGCATTTTACCAGCTTCTTTACAAGAATATCATGGGGCACCTTGTCAAATGCCTTGCTGAAATCAAGGTAGACTACATCCACTGTGTTCCCTTCATCTACCAGGCTTGTAATTCTGTCAAAAAACGAGATCAGGTTAGTCTGACATGACTTATTTTTCAGAAATCCATGCTGACTATTGGTGATCACAGCATTCCTTTCTAGGTGCTCACAGACTGTTTGCTTAATGATCTGCTCCAGAATCTTCCCTGGTATTGATGTCAGACTGACTGGGCGGTAATTATTTGGGTCCTCTCTTTTCCCCTTTTTGAAAATAGGGACAACATTTGCCCTCCTCCAGTCTGCGGGGACTTCGCCTGTTCTCCAGGAATTCTCAAAGATGACTGCCAGTGGTTCTGAAATCACATCTGCCAGTTCTTTTAATACTCTTGGATGCAGTTCATCTGGCCCTGGAGACTTGAATACATCTAAACTAGCCAAGTATTCTTGTACTATCTCCTTAGTTATTCTGGGTTGTGTTTCCTCTGCTGAATCATTTGCTCCAAATTCTTCAGGTCGGGCATTGTTTTCTTTATCGGAGAAGACTGAGGCAAAGAAAGCATTGAGGAGTTCAGCCCTTTCTGTGTCCCCTGTTTGCATTTCACCATCTTCTCCTCTGAGTGACCCCACGGTTTCTTTGTTCTTCCTTTTGCTACGAACATACCCATAAAAGCCTTTTTTGTTGCTTTTAACCTCTCTAGCAAGCCTGAGTTCATTTTGTGCTTTAGCTTTTCTGACTTTGTGTCTACACGTGCTGGCTATTTGTTTGAATTCCTCTTTGGTGGTTTCCCCCCTTTTCCATTTTTTGTACACATCCTTTTTTAATCTTAACTCAGTTAAAAGTTCTTTAGATAGCCACCCTGGCTTCTTTAGGCACCTTCCATGTTTCCGTCTCATTGGTATTGCCTGAAGTTGTGCTTTTACTATCTCCCTCTTAACAAACTCCCAGCCATCTTGAACTCCCTTTCCTTTTAGTATTACTGTCCATGGGATCTCACCCAGCACTTCCCTAAGCTTTATGAAGTCGGCTTTCTTAAAGTCGAGAAATTGAGTCCTAGTATGCTTGGCTGCTCCTTTCCGCTGTATAGTAAACTTCAGAAGAGCATGATCACTCGCGCCTAATGATCCTTCCACTTCTACCCCACTAACCAGGTCCTCAACATTGGTTAGGACCAGATCTAAAATGGCTGTTCCTCTTGTTGCTTCTCCCACTTTCTGGACAATGAAGTTGTCTGCAAGGGCAGTGAGGAATCTGTTTGACCTTATGCTCTTGGCTGAGTTTGACATCCAACAAATATCCGGGTAATTGAAGTCCCCCATTACTACTATCTCCCTTCCTTTTGCATGCTTGGCCATCTGTTCCAGGAAGGCATCATCTATGTCCTCCGTTTGGCTTGGGGATCTATAGTAAACTCCCACAACGAGGTCACTGTTATTCTTCTCTCCCTTAATTTTCACCCAAATGCTCTCACTTTGGCTTTGAGGTTCTAAATCTTGGATCTCTTCACAGGTATACACATCCCTGACATATAACGCCACTCCTCCTCCTTTCTTGTCTGGTCTGTTTCTTTGAAATAGATTGTATCCCTCCATTATTACATTCCAATCGTGGGATTTATCCCACCAGGTTTCAGTGATTCCTATTATGTCATATTTAGTTTGCTGTACCAGGAGCTCAAGCTCATCTTGTTTATTTCCCATGCTTTGCGCATTAGTGTACAGACATTGAAGTCCATTAATCATTCCCCCGTGTCTCTTATTTAAGGATTTTTTCCTCCCACCACTAGGTCTGCATGCTCTTTGCTCCATTCGGTCTATGACATTTGGATGATCATCTTCATCAATTGATAGACTCCTACCTTCAGGAGCACTGTCTCCCTCCCCCACATTAGTCAGTTTAAAGCCCTCCTGATGAGGTTTCTGAGATTTTTTGCAAAAACATTCCTCCCAACCGTTGTGAGGTGCAGCCCATCGCTTGCCAGAAGTCCATCTTCAAGAAACTGCAGTCCGTGATCTAAGAATCCAAACCGTTCCTGTTTGCACCATTTGCGAAGCCAGTTGTTCACTTCCACTATTTTTCCCTCTCTCCCTGGGCCACGTCGTTCAACTGGGAGGACAGATGAGATGACAATCTGTGCATTTAATTGCTTCAATTTCCTGCCCAGAGCCTCGTAATCTCTTTTGATCTTCTGGAGGCTATTGCTTGCAGTGTCATTGGTTCCCACATGAACCAAGAGGAAGGGGTATTTGTCAGTGGGTTTTATGATTCTTTGCAGTCGTTCAGTTACATCTTGGATCTTAGCCCCGGGGAGACAGCACACTTCCCGAGACATCTTGTCAGGCCCACAGATCACTGCTTCTGTTCCCCTCAGTAGGGAATCCCCTATCACCACCACATGCCTCCTCTTAGGTCTGGTCGGGGTTCTTCTGTGAGCTGTCCGTTCCAAGGTCGCCTGGACATTCCCTGAGGACTGCCGTTGCTGCTCATCTTCATATACCTGATCGACTGTAATGAGGGAGAGATCCTCAAATGGAGTCTGCTCTTCGTCTTCCATGGTAGGGGAAAGGACCTCAAAGCGATTGCGTATTTCTAAACAATCAGAGCGAACCCTGGGCCTCCTACTTCTTTGAGTCACGTTTCTCCATATATCTGGCTCCTGTGTTGGTGAACTAGCCACCTTCTCAGGGGAGTCCCCTGTCTCTTCCTTGGTGGAAACGGTGTGCTCTGTTGCTTCCAAGAAGAGTTCCAGGTCTCTAATTCTTTGGAGCGTAGCTACACGTTCCTCCAGTTGCTGGACTTTGTCTTTTAAGAGGGCAATCAACATGCAATTGCTGCAGGTAAAGCTGCCTGCAACCTTTGGCAAGATGGCAAACATTGCGCAGGAACCACAGGCGACTGCAGCTGTTCCCTCACCCTCCATCTTGAGAACTTGTCGTTGGGGGTGACTACAGTGGTCCTCTATCATAAAAAGTGTGGAGACAGGACAAATAAATCCCCCCAAAAAAACCTAGGTCTCCCCCAACAAATGTTTGAGACTAGCTCCCCTAAATCTAAAATATGGATCAAACTGCTAATCAGCCACAAGAAACTCACACAAGAAAACCCTTTTTGTTCCTTCTTCAGCTGCTGCTGAAGTTTCATTGCCCTCAGATCTGTGGAAAACCACGGGGCTGTCCGGGCTCCATGCAATCGGAGAGGGCGCTTCGGAGCCAGACAGTCAATAGCCCTGGTTAACTCCACATTCCAACGGGCCACCGGGGAATCAGCCGAGAGGCCATCAACTTGGGATAAAACATCCCCTACCACTCTCTGGAAGCCAGTTGGATCCATTAAGTGGCGGGGGCGGACCATCCGAATCGGTCCCACCTCCCTGCAGAGGGGAAGGGTCGCGGAGAAGTCCAGTTGCACCAGGAAGTGATCCGACCATGGCACTTCTTTGGTTTCGCTTTTAGTTAGTGTCAGATCACCAACATCCGTAGAGGTAAACACCAAGTCTAAGGCCAAGGGGAACCCAAAAGGGATCTGGTTCTGCCTACTCACCTGGGAACGCTGGCCCAGAGTCCTCAAGGCTCTTCTTTTTTGAGGGCCGCTGCTGGCTTGGGTCTTGCTTGCTGGTCTGGGGCTTCACCAGCCCTGGCAAGACTAGGGGTCTGGCCTCTGCCGCCCTGACCTCTGCCGCTGATGGTGTAGGCTTTGCCAATGCTGGCAGTAGGACAGGGGCCTCGTCCTCATATGAGGGGTAGATCTTGTTTTTGGGTGCAACTTGATTTTTCCTCCTGCCCTCTGTGGCTGATGTTGAAGGCTTCGCCAATGGCGGCAGTAGGGCAGGGGCCTCATCCTCGTATGAGGGGTAGATCTTGTTTTTCTTTTTTCTTTTTAGAAAAAAAGCCATCCTGCAAAAGAAAATTGGAAATTATTTATGTATGCAACAACAGCGGAAAGAATTTTATTAGCACAAACTTGGAAGACAGAAGAAATTACCAACGAAAGAACAATGGCAATGGAAACTTATGGAATATGCAAAACCGGCAAAACTAACAGAAAAATTACATGAAAAGGACAACAAAGACTTTAAAAGAGAATGGGAACCATTTACAACGTATATGAAGAGGCAACATAAAGAAATGGACTCATTGGCAGGGTTTGAGTGGACAATCACAACTGTCTACAACAAAAAATAAGAACTATATGTATTGAGGAAATTTTGGGGAAACATCAAATACGCAAGGAGAACAATAGGGAAATAAAATATGAGTACGAGGGAAGTCCAGGGGAGGAGGGTCGAAATATGAAAACTTGTTAAAGATATAGTGTTAGAAGTAGAATCCATGGAAAAATCAATAAAAAATTATTTTTTAAAAATAAATAGAATCTCTGGATAAGAAAATGTCATTGACTGGAATATGATATTCCAGTTTTGATTGCTGGAAATTTAGCAATTGGGAAATATTATCCTGGATATTGACAGAATCTGGGAATGATTCAAAGTACTTGGTATTGTATTTTTATTTGTAAACATTGAAATGAGGAAGTCTTTTTACTCAGAGTGAGAAGGATGACCAAATATTTGACAGACCTTGAAATAGCAAGGTCATGTAGATCCAAGGGGGGAGGAAGTGGATACCGCGGAAGAATATTGTAAAATTTGTGGAGGAAAATGATCTGACATGATCTACTATTCCAGCCTGGTTATCTCTTCCTAATTCTGGGTGTTGTGTTTTATTAACTTCAATATCTCTTGTGAAAAGGTCTTTTAATGTACGGTCAGTAAAAGCCTGGATGTAAGGCCTGCCTTTTGTGTGAACAGTTTTGTTTTCGTTTTCTCCTTATGGGTGGATCCCAGGACAGACTAGGTCTGGCTGAAGGTCTGCCCTGAAACCTTTGCTGGAAGGATCTCCCATTGCTGTGCCACTTTGCAGGAGTCGACTCCTGCAGGCGGCTTCTCTTGTGTGCGGGTGGAGGCGCGCTGCCTGCAGAAGTGGACCCTGGGACTAGCTACCTGGAAAACCTCTGTGCCTGAGGACGCCACAACTCCTGTGGCCTTTTCAGGCTTTGCCCTCGGATGGGAAGAGCATTGCACCCGGGAGAGGGAAAGGGGAGTCAAACAGGCACTCAAGGGATAATTTCAGAGAAAAAGCTTTATTTCTGCCATCCGGGGTTGGTAGAAGGAGCTAGTGTGATAACTTCACAAACAAGCACAAGTTCACAGCCATTTGCACAGAGCATATATTCCCCTCCAGTTCCCTCCACCTTCTCCCCCTCCTCAGGAGTCCTGCCTCATGAGTTTCCCTGAGCATGAACAGAAAGCTCCTGTCCTGGGACTCTTGGGACTCTTGGTGCCCTTCCCAGGAAAGGGGGATGAGAAGCCAAGGGGGTTGAAGAAGCCTTGCGTTCAGCGGGTCCAATATGTGTTGCAACTGGATGAGATAAGACTCAGTTCCCAGGCCTGTTTATTCCTGGCATTGACAGAGCCTATTCATTAGCTTTTTGAAGCCTTCTTGTACTGATAAAAAATAACCTTTTGCTTATGCAGCAGCATCTTGTGAGAAAGCAGAGAAGAGCAGAGAAAAGCTGTTGTAGACGAGAGAAAGGGGAAATTTGGTTTTGAGGCCTGGGGTGACTTTGGGCCTGGGGGGGGGGGTCACCTGTCCTCACCTCCTTCATTCCCTGGCTTCTCCCCGCCCCCCCCCCCCCGGAGAAAGGGGAAGGCATGGACAACAGACAGTCGCTTCAGGACACCGATCCGCTCTCAAGAAGCCGACGCATGGGAAGAGCCGCACCCCATCAGCTGCGAGCAGTACCTGTTCCGCCTCCAAATAATCATTTGGGCTTCTGTGTATATTCCCAGGTTGTACTTTCAGTTAGTTGGGAAAGGGGGGGGGGCGGTTCTCCAGCAGATGCAGGAGTGAAACGCCATCCCTTTTGTTGTGTTGAAAACAACAACTCTCATCTGTGGGAGCCTCAGCTTCTGATCCTAAGGATGAGGCTAATGCTTCTGGTCCTATCCCTGAAGTTCTTTTATAGGTACTGAAGATTGACTGGATATTCTGTTTATTGGTTTGGTAATGCTGTGTGTCATTTAGAATGCGGTTGAACAACTCACACCGCTCATGTGATGGCTCTCTGGGAAGTCAGCCCAAATCATGGCATGCACCGCATCCCAGAGAAAAAGGGTACGTGAGCCTTAAAAACCCTTTTGGATCTCTGTCCGAACAGAACAGCTGCATTATTTCTCTGGGAAGGTTTTAGTTTAGGTTTTAGGATCCCAGCTGCTGTCCCCCCCAATTCAGGTGACCCACCAAATCAGAAATCAGTTAGAGAGATGCCCAAAGCAAGAAAATACTTAAAGAATTTAAGGCAGGGAGGGTAGCCGGCCCCTTTTCCGTCCCTCCCATAGAGAGTTTGCATATATCCCCATTAGGCATCATCACCAAAAAGGCACCCGGTGAGTTTCGCATGATTCACAACCTATCCTACCCAAAGGGAGGGTCCGTCAATGATGCGATACCTCAGGAACTTTGCTCTGTGAGGTATGCCTCCTTTGACCAAGCGGTTAAACTTATTCGCAAATTTGGAAAAGGCGTGTTGCTGGCAAAATGTGATATAGAGTCTGCTTTCTGACTCCTGCCAGTCCACCCGGAAGATTTCCGGTGGCTGGGTTTTAAATTTGACGGGGCATACTTTGTAGACACAGGACGTGGGTGGCGCTGTGGGTAAAACCTCAGCGCCTAGGACTTGCCGATTGTATGGTCGGCGGTTCGAATCCCCGTGGCAGGGTGAGCTCCCGTCATTCGGTCCCAGCACCTGCCCACCTAGCAGTTCAAAAGCACTCTTAAGTGCAAGTAGATAAATAGGCACCACTTTATAGCGGGAAGGTAAACGGCGTTTCTGTGTGCTTTGCTGGTGCTGGCTCGCCAGAGCAGCTTCGTCACGCTGGCCACGTGCCCTGGAAGTGTCTCCGGACAGCACTGGCCCCAGGCCTCTTAAGCGAGATGGGCGCGCAACCCCAGAGTCGGACACAACTGGCCCGTACGGGCAGGGGTACCTTTACTTACTTTGTAGACAAAGCAATGCCTATGGGTTGCTCAGTAGCCTGTGCAGCCTTTGAGGCATTTAGTACCTTTTTGGACTGGGCGCTTCGTTTTAGAACAGGCTCTGAGGGTGTGTCGCAGTACTTGGACAACTTTATTCTCGTAGCTGATAGTAGGCATAAGTGCTCGGCCCTTCTGGAAGCCTTCACATCTTTAGCAGGAGAGCTGGGAGTACCTTTGGCTGCAGATAAAATGGAGGGCCCAGCTACAACTATGGTTTACCTAGGCATTGAGTTGGACACAGTCGCCCAAACCTCAAAACTTCCTAGTGAAAAATTGGTTGCGCTTAGGGACCTCATTCAGCAACTTCTCCCTCTATAAAAGTTACGCTCAGGCAGATTCAGTCGTTGTTAGGCCATTTGAACTTTGCTTGTTGAGTGGTTTCCCCAGGCCGCCCATTTTGCGGCCGCCTCGCAAGGTTGTCAGCAGGCTTGCGGTCACCCCATCACAGGGTTCGCCTATCTAAAGAGGTAAAATCCGATCTGGAAGTCTGGCTGAAGTTCTTGGAAAGGTATAATGGTGAAGAAGCAACCGTTGGAACGCAAAGGCAACGCGGCCAGTACCTAATGCAAAGGGGTAGCGACAAAGACGTGTCCTTTTAAGCCTCCCTCCTTTTGCTTCACCAAGCCCCCCACAAACGTTAAAGGTGCCCCACCACCCTGCGAATGCGGCTAGAAATAAGAACCCCCAGCCAAACCTGATCCGTCGGGCAAGCTGTGCGCTTCCAAATAAAAGGACTAAACGGTGATGGGCTGGCGCTGAACGTGCAAACCGCATTCCGCAAAGCTCCACTGCAGAGAAGCCACCCAGAGAGAAGGGAACACCCGGTCGATGGGGTTTTCCAGCGCGGTTTCAGCCCTGCTGTTCCGGAGCTAAATGGCTCTGGCTGCTGAAGCGGCTGCCTGGAACACGGGCGGGCTTGAGGCAGGCAATCCAATGGGAGGCACAACACCGATGCGCGGGTAAATCCAAGTGAAAATCGATCACCGAAGGAATTGAGATACACAGCCTAAAGAAAAGGTAAGCAAGAGACAAAACAACCTTAATACAAACCAAAGCGGGATGGCTGGCGAGGCGAAGAGGGCGAGTCCCGGCCGCGCTGGCCCTAAACAGGGCAGGCTATGCCCCCCAGCCACCCAACTGGCTGGCTGGGTTGACGACACGGCCGGGATTCCCTCGGTCTCACGGGGGCTGGAACCAGCCCCCGCGCACATGGAGTGGGCATGAAGCCCGCAACCCCAACTTCTCGCCAGGTTCGGAAGTGGCTTTGTTGTGTTGAAAACAACAACTCTCTGTGGGAGCCTCAGCTTCTGATCCTAAGGATGAGGCTAATGCTTCTGGTCCTATCCCTGAAGTTCTTTTATAGGTACTGAAGATTGACTAGATATTCTGTTTATTGGTTTGGTAATGCTGTATGTCATTTAGAATGCGGTTGAAAAACTCACACCGCTCATGTGATGGTGTGATAGGCGCACGTACATAGATCAGCACAGGAAGACCGACCTGAAGCCATTTTGATTCCTAAACTGAGCAAATGTTTTCTCTGCAAGGTCAAACTGGAAAAGCCTTCCCACTGTCTTTTCCTTCACAAACCCTGTCTTAAGGGCATGTCTGTGTTTGAATAGGGTATGAGCCTGTGACCTGGCCCAGGAACTAAGTATTTATCATTACAAAAGACTGGTCAGGCTCCCCAGGCAATCCAATCAAGTAACCTGCCAGACAGGAGATAAACAAGGACAAAAACATTAAATTTCTGTTTAGACCGCCTTTTCTGTGATGTAGGTGTGATGTATCTGAGGGGTGGTCTTAGGTTACACCCCTTCTGTGATGTATGTATGATGTTCCAGGGGGTGGTCTTGGTCTACAGGGTGGCAATTTCAAGAGTCCATATAAGGCCTTGCACACCATTGTTCTGGGTCCCTCCTCCTCTCCTGCTTGTGAGGGGAGCACCCTGTTGCAACAGATCAGTAAAGATCAAGCTTACTAGCTGCCTTGCTTCTCAATATTCTCTGGTTGGCCTCTGTTATCTTCTCCTACCAATAGGGAACCTATGTAAGGACTCTATATGGGCTCTTGGATACCCCATAAGGGGAAAGGGCAATTTTTATTTACAACAGAGGCTCTCTGGGAAGTCAGCCCAAATCACGGCCTGCACCGCATCCCAGAGAAAAAGGGTGCGTGAGCCTAAAACGTACAGGGGAGGGAACCAAGCAAGCTGTTAGGGACCAATTCTCATTTACTGCACCCTCATGGTAAGACCTTGGGAAAATGCCACCTTTTCCCAGACATGAGCTATATAGAGCATGGTTATTCCTCTTGTGAAATCAGGGAGACGTTTAATTAGTAAGGAATTCCATGGGTTGTAATGACACCACCACAAATAGCTCTGAACAGGCCTCTGTCTCCAATTTCTACATTTTACCCTGGCCAGCCCCTGAAAGAGCTGAATGGTTCTGGCTTTGGAACAAAATTCTGCCTAAAAGGTCCTTCCTGGGGGTTTTTTATGTTAGCCGCTCTGAGCCCGGCCTCAGCCGGGGAGGGCAGGATACAAATAAAAAATTCTAATTCTTATTCTTATTCTTATTAAAAGGGAACACAAATGCCAAATTAAAACTAAATATACCACACTGACTTTGAGGAGAAAAAGAAAACACACTCACTCTCTATGGAGGTCGCTGTGTACCAGCGTTGCTAAGGGCCCCCGAGCCCCTGGAGACATGATGTCACAGCACTATGACAACATGATGGAATGATGATGTCAGTGGAAAAGAGACCTCTTGCTCATCTCTTTTTCTATTTACATACTATTTGCTGATTTATGATCCAGCAAACCTTCACTGAAGATGAACTAAGAACTTCTTAATGGATTGAATATTTTTTAAATTAATTCTCCATTAGTAACATTCTAATGATAACAAATCAAATCAATTCTTGCCACATCATAATACAAACAATAAAGCCAATTATACATTCCAAACTAAAAATTTTGGGGAGGCCTTTCCATGTTCTGGCTGTTGGGAGACCCGGCTGCTTCTCCCCCTCCCAACCCCGCCATATCCACGAGGGAGCGCCGAGAAAGGCGGCCCTTCTTCCTTTCAATCCCCCCTTGGTGGGCAGTGCTGAAGCGGAAACCGGGTTTGTGAGGGGAGATAGGGAAGCAGCAGCCATGGAGGCAAACGGCGGCCGGAGGGGGTGGGGCGAGAGAAGGCCTGGGCGCTCCCTCGCTCGAGGCTGGGCTGCGTGGTGGGTCTCTTCAGCACGGCCGCCAGACTCGACGTGTGCCGTCGCTGCCCGGGCCCCGGTCTCCCTCCCTCCGTCCCAACCGGCTCTCCTCCTCCGCCAGCTGCCTGGGCGAGACCCGGGAGGTGGGCGGCGGGAGGGTGTCGGGTGTGTGGATCGATAAGAGTTTGAGGCGCCTCTATTCGCCTTGCTTTTCCCTCAGCTGTGGGGGGGGAAGGAGGCGCTGCGCTTCCCGAGGCCCCCCAAAAAAGTAGTTGTTGTTTAGTCGTTTAGTCGTGTCTGACTCTTCGTGACCCCCTGGACCAGAGCACGCCAGGCACTCCTGTCTTCCACTGCCTCCTGCAGTTTGATCAAACTGATGTTGGTAGCTTCAAGAACACTATCCCACCATCTCGGCCTCTGTCATCCCCTTCTCCTTGTGCCCTCCATCTTTCCCAGCATCAGTGTCTTCTCCAGGGAGTCTTCTCTTCTCATGAGGTGGCCAAAGTACTGGAGCCTTCATGGATCACTGCCTTGCCGTGGCGAAGGGGCTTGAAGAACTCAGAGAAGCTATGAACTACACCGAGCAGGGCACACAAGATGAACAGGTCATAGTGGAGAGTTTTGACCAAACGTGATCCACCTGGAGGAGGAACCGGCAAGCCACTCCAGTATCCTTGCCAAGAAAACTCCATGGACAAAGACAACAGGCATATAAAAAAAAAGTAGTAACAAAATACAAATACAGTTGCACACAGACCTGCTGTTCTAGTCCCCTTGTTTTTTCCACAATGGATTTTTAATGTGAAAAAGAGAAAAATAGATACACTTGCACAGACGTTCAAGGCGAGCCTTCCACTGCGACTTCTCAATTCGTCTCCAACGAGCTCCAGGCGGCACTAGCACCCATTGTCGCTCTCGCCCCGTCCAGAAAGCTCGAAGCCCTCAGGCTCCATGGCAGCAAAGAGAGTTCCAGAAAACCGGCAGAGAAGAGTTCTGTCCATCGGTATAAGTTAGGAGAGCAGAGTGGAGCCTCCGCGCCCAGAGGCTGTACAGCAAAGCAGCTGTACAGAAACAGCCCTTGAGGGCTTTCCAAAGGTCCGTTTAACAAGAGCCCCTGCGTGGCAAGCGTGGAGGGGGAACTCTGCGTCTCCCGCCCACCCCCCAGCCAGGCATACCCCTCTTGTTCTCAAGCTCTCCTGAAAGACCCCTCCTCAATTCTTCTGTTTTGGCAAAGATGGTGAAGGAGGGGGCTGAGCTGCCCACCATCTCCTGCCAAGTCTATTCATAAGCAAAGTGGGTACTTAACTGGAAGGACAGATCGTGAAGCTGAGGCTCCAATACTTTGGCCACCTCATGAGAAGAGAAGACTCCCTGGAAAAGACCCTGATGTTGGGAAAGATGGAGGGCACAAGGAGAAGGGGACGACAGAGGACGAGATGGTTGGATAATGTTTGTGAAGCTACCAGCATGAGTTTGACCGAGGCTGCGGGAGGCAGTGGAAGACAGAAGTGCCTGGCGTGCTCTGGTCCAGGGGGTCATGAAGAGTCGGACACGACTAAACAACTAAACAACAACAACTGAGGAAGGCGAGGAGAAAGAACCAAGGCTCTCCCCTCCCATGAGTGGGAAAAGAGCCTTTAAAATGCTCAGCTACTTCTTGCAGCTCCATTCCCCTCCCAACAAGCCACGGAGCCATGACGGAGCTGACCAGCTTTTCTGATTTTATGTGAGTAAACTGGAACAGTGAGTGTTGAGTTTAGGGCCGATTGTGTTTATAGTGCCCAGGTTTTTTGTTTTTGTTTTGTATTCTTTCTCCCTACCTTTTATTCCCAATTGGACCATGGAGTGTGTGTGGTTGCCCACCTCTGGGTTTGAGGATCCCCCACATGCCTAGATGGTTGGCATTTGGGCTCCTGGGAGTTTAGGGTTGGTGTTGTAAGTGACCAGCGCACTCTTTTGGCGACTGGGAGAAGTTCAGAGAAAATACATGGCGCCTTTACACTCCAAAGGTGCAACTTGCATTGAGAAGTGCCGAGGCATTGATTTGGGGACCTTTTAAAAAGTAATTGTTTTCCTGCATACCTGGTTCCCTCCCATCTGTGGCTGCAGGAATAAGTGGAGAGGTGGTGGCAGCAACTACAGCACTGCAGGACTGAGTTGGTGAAGAAGTGTGACAACTTCTTGTGCGTCCCTGTTTTGTCATGGTTGCCGACAAAGAGAAACCCTGTGTAAAAAGTATTTGAAGTGAGGAGGCAACAGTGAAACAGAAAAGTTATGTTTTCTTTTTGAGGGGGAGAAATTGAAATGCCCTTTTAGTTAAGAGTAAGGAAAAGGAAGGAGAGGCATCAACAAATACAAATGCAGTTGAAGATGAGGAAGAAAAATACCATGGAACAGGAAGGAAATAGAGCTGCTGAAGTTAAAAAATGAGGTTACAAATCTAGCAGGCTGTGATTTGGAATCTGCATCCACAGACATGAGGATGCAGCTTAGTCCGTGTGTTGCATCTTAGTGCTTTCCATGCACAGGAGTATAGAAACTAAGATGCCTTAAAACCTAATAGCTGTCTTAAATCTGCAGAGAAAACTGTTTGAGCCACAAGGAACTTACAGAAACTGCCCCCTATCCTCGTCCAACATGGCAGTGCTGGCGTCACTTCCGCCCTCCACCCCCTTCAGGTGCGCCTGCCTCTCCTCCGGTGGTGCCTCTGTCCGGTCCTCACCCAACATGGCAGTGGCAGCTCTTCCACCCTTTCTTCCCCTTCCAGTCCTCCTGCCCTCGCTCTGTGAGAAACAGAGGGAAGGAAGACTGCCTGCTGCTGCAGATTGGGCCTGCCCACAACGAAGGGGAGCGGGAGTGAGAGAGGGAAGCTGCCCTTCCCGAATGCCACCAACTTCACCCCAGCCTCAAATGCCCCCCCCCCCGACTGCAGGCGCTCACATCGCTGCAGTCCTCAGTGCCATCGCAAAGGCAGGCAGGGGCACTTGGAAACTGCTTGATGGAGAATCTTCGTGATGGATATTGAGTAGTTTGGTGGAGCTGGTTGTGTTGGTGAACAAGGTGCATGAATCTGTCTTCCTGAATAGCAAATATTTCTGCAAAAGGAGTGGTGAAATTGATCCAATAAAGTTCTTCTTCTGATCCACCAAAGATTTTTTGAACAAAATAGTGACACTGAAATCCTCAGAGGTGGCTGATGAAGGTACAGTGTAGGTACCATGACTGCATAGTGCTTAAAAAGCCAGGAGAAGGCTGCAGGTTCACAGGCTCCTCTCCACCTCCTTGATCAAGTTGGAATTCCACTACTTGGCCTTAATACTGCTACATATGTTTGTTTTATTTTATGTTTTCAAATGTAGATCTCCTGATTTCTATGAAGTAGTGAAAATTAAGCTGCCAGCTAAACTCACAGAAAAACATCACTTGCTTTTCACATTTTACCACATCAGTTGTCAGCCAAAGCTCCTGGGATATTCAGTAGGTCAATTTTGGTTCGTGTTGGCAAGTTCTTAGGGAAATAGACATTTTCCACAAAGCTCAACAATGTTTCACTGCAACAATTTCCCCCTGAAAAACTTGCAAAAGATTTTATCAACCAAAGGCAAAATTATTTGAATTTCTTATGCATAGATGCAAGATTTCAAAGGAGCATGGGTGAAATATAATCCATCACACTATCATGTTTGTAATGTGTGTGACAAAAGCATACTATAAACACAATTGCAACACACTTATACATATGTGAAAGGCATATGCAGCATAGTTCAAATGACAAGAAAATGAGACAATAGGTCACAGACATGTGTGCCAGTGTCTGTTGCATCTGTTGCATGTATGGACTGGGTACATGTCTTAGTTCCCACATATAGCTCATGGTTTACATGTATATCACACTTGTCAGAGGCAGCGGAGTAGCTAGCCTCTTGGATGCCCAGTGCAGTGCACACGTCCTGGCTACACTCGTTCTTCTCTGCTTGTATATAATAAAGAAGTCCTGGTTCCTTCTATAAACTGTCCCAGCTGACAGAGGTTATTGTCCAGTCATTCCTGGCAAAACCTTTTATCTTCTGTTGTTTGCCTCAAACTCCTTATCTTCACTTAACCACACAAGATTTTTATAATGAGGGGGAGAAGAAACCAGGGTTGCAGTGTAGGCTGCTGTCCTCAGATAGGTAGTCCTCCAAACTCCTCCAATAAGCAGAGCTTGTGCAAATCAGCTTTAGAGCATTTAGCCCTGGCAGTTGCAGTTCGGTTTGGCTATGGAAAGACAAGCTCCCACTGGAAGCAGTTGCCTTGCTTGCTCTCAGTTTGGGGCACAAATGACTAGGGTGTCATAGGGAAAATCAAGCGGCAAGCCAGCACTTCAAGCTTCTTTGCTTATAGGGACTGTTTGTAGAAGGGCACCTTCATTCTTCCATCTAAACAGATCAAGTTTGTTGTGTGAGCAGCATAATGTGTTTCTCAGTTGCAGGTTCAGCTTCATGCTTAAATAATTTTTATTGACATAAGCTTACATATAAAAGATTTTTCCACTTCCCCGTCTTTCCAGGCCTACATACAAATTACCTTTGTGGAACTCTATTTTGATAACTATGAGATAAAAGACAGAGTGACCAATTTTGAGAAAAATTTCAACCTCTGACGATTTATGTATGTACTTTAACTCAGGATGGACGCCCACGAGGAAAACCGAGTGAGCAGTATAAGAGGGGGACCATATTGACTACAATGCATGCTTTCCCCATCAAAACTAGAATCAATGTCATTCAAAAGTAATGTCTGCTTCCAAAGTAATAGAACTAAAACAAAATGTGCAGGAATCATACAAGATTCAATGGGATCATCCACGTTGAGACCAAATGAATATTAAATCTCAAAAAACTGAGCTACAGCATGCGGGACTGGACACTCTTAACATTGTCATTTCTGCTTTCCCTACCCTTCTTCCCCTCCTGTTTCATTTATGTTATCTGATGGGAGTGGTTCATTTAACTTCCTCTCACTTTTTTGCCAGTCTTTTATCAAGTGGCAGAGAGTGGCAAGACCATGCTATCTACTTTTGGCTAAAAAACAACCCTCAGAAGATGACCACATAAAAACAGCTTATCATCCTTGTGCCAACTGAAGTTTCTATGTTAAAGAGTTGCAACCTACCTGTCCCTCTGTAATTACAGTTTGTTTTGATGCCAGCTGAAGTAGCTATTGAATACATGCAAGAGAAAACGCTTGAACTGGCTGTTGCTACCAGACAGGTGCTACCAGATCCCAAAATGCTGCAGATGGTGCTTCAAGGTTCTGTGGGGGCCACAGTAAATCAGATATATTGTCAGAATACTGTTGATTCCTCTTCTTTTCTTCTCTCTGCATGTTAGCAGCAAAAGCAAAACATTAAAATGGCATGTGCAGATGCACCACTTTAGCTAATGGGGCCTCCCGCTGATTTCTGTTCTCATCCTAAAGCAAAATTCTTAACCTGAGGTACTATTTCTGGGTTAGTGGAGTCAGTAACCTGAAGCGTATTTAACCTGAAGCGTATGTAACCCGAGGTACCACTGTACTGTCCCACTGAATTCCTCTCCTACTCCCTCCTGTTGCAACTGAGTTGCCCTGAAAGTTGTGTCTTCCTGATATCTGACTAGATTACTGTTTTGCCATTTATTGGGTTTCACATGATAGTAATTCTGGTTGATGCCTGATCTGGTTGATACCTGATCATCCTTTCCTCAAGAAATATGCTTTATGTAATACAATTTTATGTTCTTCTATAAGGGACCACTAGAAGTAGCTCAAGTGCTCCTGGCTGAAATTCCAGAGGATCTAAAACTTTATCGACATCACAGCAAGTTAAGGTGAGTAAATGAGGTGAGTAAAGTGGCAAAGTAAAATCTGTTAAAATTGCAATTACACTAAATCTATGTCGGCACATTCTTAGGCGTTAGCTGGCTTCACAGCAAAGATATAAACAAATCACACAATCCCCACTGTAGCATGTAATGCAGCCTCTGGTGAAATTATTGTCCCATTGAACACTAAATTGATCCTAGTAACAAGACTAAAAAGTCTTGACTGAACTTCAAGTTCAGTCCCAGCCAAACTTAATTACAAGATGCACATGGTCCAATACTGTGCGGTTATATTAATCAACAAAATTGTTTTCTTCATTTTTGGGGAACAGATGTGGTGAAGCAGTGGAGAAGAATAAATACCTGATTACTGCTGACCAAAGGGAATATCAACAAGAACTGAAAAAGAACTACAACAAGTTGAAAGAGAACCTCAGACCAATGATTGAGAGGAAGATCCCAGAGCTGTATAAACCTATTGTGAGAGTATTTCAAGGTATAAGAAACACCCTTTCCCCCACATGCCCAATAACCATAGCAAAATACAGCATAGGACGGGGGTAGCCAGTGTGGTTCACTCCAGATGATGTTGGACTGTCAGCCTCAGTTATCATGGGATAGTCCAACAACATTTGGAGGGAACCACCTTGGTTAACCAAAACCTGAAGGCAACCCTGTATAAAAAAAAAATTATTGTCTAGTGTTTTACAATTTTTTATGTGCTGTAAGCCGCCCCACAGTGGCTGGGGAAACCCAGCCAGATGGGTGGGGTATATGATGATGATGATGATGATGATGATGATGATGATGATTACTGCTGCTGCTACTACTTACTTACTTACTTGTCCAGTCATTTCTATTCTCATTTTCTTCTTATTTATTTTAGGGGCTCTTTCCCTAATTCTAGTTTTAGGAAATATGAAAATCTGCCTCCACAGAACAGTTAAAAGCAGCATCATGAAAGGGAGCTATCTACTTGCAGTGGATCAAATACAAGAGGATATGCAAATGCTGTTCAAAATCGTAAAATTTCCCCACAATTTCTCATGAACACATTTTGGAAAGATCCACATTCTGTACAAGACTCAAGAAGGAAGAGTTATAACTCATCCTGGGTATTGAAACTAGTTACAGAAAAACAGATATTTTATTATAAATTGACATGGATATTTGCACGCATAGAGAAAAGAGTTTTGTGTTTTCTCAAATATTCTAAAGGCCAGTTGGAGGGAGGGCATTTAGGGTTCCTGATCAATTCTAACAGGGAACTGAGACTGAACCATTTGTGCACCATTTGCTTTAATTGCCTAAGACCTGGGGTCCTGAGACCTCCTATATGGTCTGGGGACAATAAAGTCTGACCTGTCACTCTGCTTCTGCTTCTTTCTGAAATAAAATTGTGAAGTAAGCTGCGCCAGTGAGACAGTTGGGAAAGGGGGATAAGTTAAGGTTACCAGATTTTTTCAATGAATCCGGGGACACTTTTCAACTTCCTATTAAATAGATGGATTTTGTCAGGGGACTGATTTGTAAATCCGGGGACTGTCCCTGGAAAACAGGGACATCTGGTAACCTTAGGATAAGTACAAGTAAGGTCTGAAACAAGAACAGGAATTGGGGGAGTATGGACATCTTTATGCATACAAAATAGGGAAGGGGGAACATATAAAAAGAAAGAAAGCTGCCTCCTGCTCTTGTTCTCTCTTTTTTTAATCTACTTCAAGCAGCTTATTGTCAGTTCTGCTTACAATATTTGTATCCAGAGTACTGGGCAAACAAGTTTAATAGTTTTGTTCAATATTAATAAGTTGTTTATTTTAAGGGGGGGGGGGAGGATTCAGATACCTACCACAGTGAGGATATAAAAAGAGGCAGAAGTGTTGTAGCTCACTGTGTTTGCAAGCTAAAGATCCCAGATTCAATCCCCAGCATCTCTATGGGAATCTTTTTTGCCTGAAGAGCAAGTCAGTGTTGGCAATTTTTATTTGGGTTGACTAATAATTCTGAAATGCAGCTTCCTATATTCTGAGAACGGATAATGGATTCCAAAGCTGTGGCACGAGCTGTTGTTGCAGAATCCTAGTTCAGCAATTTGAATGACTGTTAAAATTACCGGAAAATTGAAATTTGGTTCAGTTGCTGGCCTTAGCCATTCCCCATACTTAATATGGGCTGTTCATTTTTTAAAGAAAAAAACACCCTGCTTTTAAAGCTCCGTATGATTATCTTTTTAACCATCAAATACCATTTTTAAATATGTGTGTGTGTGTGAGAGAGAGAAAGTTCTAAAGTCTGGAAAAGGCAAGCTTTCCATTTGCCAGAGAGCTTCCAAATTAGCCCCCCCTGTTCTTAAAATGCATTTTTCTTTAGTCTTGGTAAAATTTAGCACAGTAGGTCATTAGCATTATCACTGGCCATGACCACCTGGCAGATTATTTTGGGACCAAGAAAGGGAGTGATCTTAAGAAATTATACATTGTACCAGGAAGAGACCTTGCATACAGCACATTACTTCACAAATATCAATAGTAAACACCTCCCCCAAATTACTATGTAAAAACCATAAAATCATATGGGGGGGGATGTGTCACCTACATTCTAGCCAATCTTCTCAGGTTAAAGAATTTGTACTTTGAATATTTGCTCTGGAAATACGACCTTATCGCAACCAAAGTACTACCTTCCGGGGAGATGCGAAACGGAAAGACTTGCTGCCCCGAGTCTGATGCCTGGTGCACGGAGTTGCAGGGGCAGGACGGAGAGAAGGTGGCACCTCGGATCCCAGAGACGATTGCAACCCCCCCACCCACCCCAAAAAAGGAAGCCAAGGTTCCCTGGAGCCAGTCCCACCTGGCAGCCCAAGGCAGCCCCAGCGCCTTGAAGGGCCAATGCAGCCTGCCACGCTCCTTGGGGCTGGGGAAAGAGGTTTTTGAAGAGAGCCCCCGGGGACATGAAGAAGATGGAAGGAAGCCCAGCGCCTGGGCGGTCCCTGCTTCAAGCCAGGCTGTGAGGGACGGGACATAATAGAAGAGGGCAGCAAGCGCCGCCGGCGCCATTTTAGGAGAGGGCAGCGGAACGGCCTCCATGTTGGAAGAGGGCAGAAAGCGCCGCCAGCACCCTTTCGTGGGAGGGAAATTATCCCGGGGAAGCTGTGTCAGCTGTAATTCTTCTGTTTCCAGTCAGCAAAAATTGATTGCAAAGTATGCTTGCAGGTGCAGTAGAGGCCTCGATCCAGTGCCTATACATAAATATCTTTAAAGGTGCCACTGGAGTGCGACACCTAACAGTCACCTTGTGGTCCTGTGAACACCAAGCAAAATACTGTACTGAAAAACAAATTCACTAGCAACCCCCAAACCAGGCTAAACTGATATGCTATGTGTTGCATTCATGTTACGTTTCTAGAGATTTTGCTTCTCCCTGTGTTGCGTCTTCAGATTAGGGTGATTCTGCTTCTCCCCAATTGGCTTTCATGATTACTTTGGTTTGAATTATTTGTTTCTTTCATGTTTTGTGGTGAATTCAGCATTGTGGTGGTGGTTTTTCATTGTTTTTGTGTCTCCTCTGGTGTTTTGTCATTTCTGGGAGGGGGTTCCAATTTTTGTGTTTCTGGTGATATCGTGTCATTTATAAGTTATTCATAATTTTAAAAAGGAAGGAAACCACCTCAAACCAAGGAAACCACCAGAAACGCATAAATTATTTGAAAAGAACCACCCAAAAAACAAGTTAAATACTGAAAATAAATTCAGTAGAAACATAACACACAAGCAATACATAGCATTTTACTATACAGTGGGCATTTCTAGTGAATTTTCTGCATTTCTGGTGTTTCCTTGGTTTGGGGTGGTCTGCTTGCTTTTCAAAATTATCACTGACATGAAATTGACACAATATTGACAATAACACAATAGAACATTTCCCCACCCCCCGCGAAATGAAGCAGTACCCAAACACAAACAATGGAAAACCATGACAGCATGTTCACCCAAAAACACGAAACGAAGAAAAATAAGCCAAAACAAAGAAAAAACGTCAAAATCATGAATAGAAGCAGAACCACTCCAAACTGAACAAACACAAGGAAAAGAAGAAATCACCAGAAACGTAACACGCAAGCTGGCCTACACCGGAAGAGTTGGTGGCCCTTTCCAGGTGGGTCTTGGACTCCTCGTCCTCCCTGGACGGCTGCTTATCCGGAGGATGTCAAGAGCACTGCCTCCCCCTCCAAAGGTGACCTCAGTGCCAGGCGTGGCATTGGACAACATGCAGTTTAGGAACTGTGACCCCCAAAGTAAGGCTTTCTTTTCCCCTCCCCGAAACCCGGCCGACCAGATAGACTGCCCCAGGGCTTGGAGGCTCCCCATTAACCGTCCCAACATTTCCAGGTCCCCGGAGCTGCACCCCAGGCGAGTGCCTGCCGAGTGGCTGCGTGGCTGAGGTGACGGCGGAGACGTACGGGGTTGTGGTGAGCAGTCAGGGGGCATTTGAGGCCAGGGGGACGTTAGCACCACCGGAAGAGTGGGGGGAAGCATGGAATCATAACACAGGGCAAGATGGAGAATCGCCATTCAAGGAAACCTCCCAACCAGGCCAAAGCATTTGAGGTGGGTGCAGAGTATGCTCTCTGAAGTGGGCTTAGCCTTGGGAAAATCCTGAGTGGAAGTTGCAAATTGGTGGCCTCTTGTGGCAGGGAGTTCCATAGTGTGCACTTCATAAAGAAGGACTTCCTTTCTTTGATGTGTCCTGAATCTTCCACCGTTCAGCTCTGTGAGTTCTAGCATTATGAGAGAGGGAGAAAAACTTTCCTCTATCCACGTTCTCCAGGCCATGTCTCATTTTATAAACTTCCATCACAACTCTACACAATTTAATGCACAAACAGTCAAAGAACAAATAGGAAAACTCTTGTCCACTTAGCCTTCCCCTGCATTTGCTAAATAACCACATCCCTCATTTGTGTTGTTGAGATAAATTTATTTAACACTCCGATGAACTCACCTGCGAAAACACAGGAGAATATCAACAATCCAATTTTTTGTACCCACGGTGTTTTGTTTTTCCAGAATCAGCTAAAACAGAAGAGAGAGGTAAGCCATCACCCGTAAGGGAGCAAATATTCCTTTGAGAAGCTTCTCCCAAAATGGAATTCTCTTCTTTGGGAGGTATGTGTCATGCAGGTGGCATTGGGGAGCTGGATGAGGAGGCATGTCCCAGCCCTTTGGATTGCAACAAGGACAACCTGAGAGCATCTCTCACCTGCTGTGCCTGCAGCTCCTCACTCTCCCAATTGCTACCTCTGCTCCCAGCCGAGAACAAAGACCAACCTCTCTTGTGGGGTTAATGTGGTGTTCCCATTATGTAGAGACTGGTGATTCGCTTCAACTTAAGGGTCCAGACTGAGGTTCCCAGTGTGGCACGTGGACTCCATGGCACCCTCAGAAACCCTCCTTAGCACCAAGGCCCCCTGACCCATTTTTAAAGGGTGTTGCAGCACTGTAAAAACTAACAGATTTTGAGGAAACTTTTTAAAAATGGGAGGGTCAGGGGGCCTTGGTGCTAAGGAGGGTTTCTGAGGGTGCCATTTTTAATGTTTTATTTTACAATTTACAGTGTGGGTGCTAAGAAACTGCCAAATGTTTTTGTGGCATCACAGTCAACCCACAGACAATGGCAGCATCTGGGGAGGCATCACCAATCCTTGTTTTGAGACATGGATTTGTTGTAAGTAAAAAATGGCTTAACTTCTGAGTTTACGCCAATAAAACTCAGAGACAAGAGGTGTTAGGGGTCCATTGTTGTTTATTGCAAGGCAATAGGCTAAATTGTTTTGCAAAACTGCAACCCCGCCCAGTGGCGTAGCGTGGGTTGTCAGCACCCGGGGCAAGGCAAGTAATTTGCGCCCCCTAACCCGTGGACTTGCCCTAACCCCAGATGTCGCGCCCAGTGCGGCCGCCCCCCCCCGCACCCCCCACGCTACGCCACTGACCCCGCCCAAGGGCGGTGGTATTTATAACATTTCAAACAAATGATTTCAATTTTCATCAATCATGTACATCATAACCTCATTTCATGTTTAAAACATTCACAATAAGCGTTAGCAATTTCCGTTGATTCAGCTCTGATTCCCAGCGCTGTTACATTGTGTTAGTATGCGTGTTGGGAACCTGTGTTATGTGTAGCCATTTGCACCTTTGAGCCGTATCTTTGCGATTCACATATTAGCTGTATTTCTGCCCCAATGCGGGAAGGCAACTTGCAAAATCATCTTTTAAAAACTCCAACTGCCTCCAGGCACTCACACAGGACTTCCCCAAAGAATCTGGGAGCTATAGTTTGAAAACGGTGCCGAGAGTTGTTAAGAGAGTTTCCCTCCCAAAGCTACAATTCTCAGAGTTCCCTACCCCTACCCCTAACACAACTCTAACCCTAACCCAACCCTAAGCCTGTGATTGGCCAAAAGCAACGAAGAGTCCAACCTATTGCCGCTGAGAATATTTCGTTTCATGTTTTTTTGGGTGAAGTGAAATAAGCGAAAACAAAGCTTAAAAATTGATAGTTAAAAAATAAAATAAAAGGAAGGAAGGAGAGAGAGACAGAGGGACCCTTTTGCTCCTCCTTCAGCTGCTGCCCTGCAAGCTCTTTGGTCCTTGTAGATCACTAAACAGGGGTTCATTGGCCATGGAAGCTGTGGGAAGTAGATGAATCATTTCTACTCACTTAAATCTGTTTCAGGCAGGGTCCCAGCTCCCTAACTGTTTCCTTCCTATTATTTATTTATTAAATTTCTATACCACCTTTCATCTGAAGATCACAGGGCAGTATACAATATAAAAATACAAAAATATGTAACAATGCCCCTGGTATTATTATTTATTAATGTGGTCAGCAGGTGAGCCCTTAGTGTGGATTGCCTTTGGTTGGTACAGCACTGAAGTTAACAAGAGACTGTGAGCACGAGAAAAGTGTGACACACCATCACCTCAGTGGCAAACGCAACTGAAGTATTTGCCGTTGACCTATTTCTGGCTTCTTCTCTGGGAAAAACAACACATCTAGCAACTTGGAACATTAACAAGTGTTGCTTGGCCTCTCTTCTTTAAAAAAGCATTTGATGTAGCTACAGACACTGAGTGCCATAGCAATGGATGTCTTAATAGTCCCCAAGCTGATGCCTGTAAAGGACAAATTGCACAGACAGCTACATTTTGGATTCTGGCTCTGCCAGGATCATAATGAACAGCCCTGACTGTTTTACAACACTCACAAAATTGCCAAAAGGCAAAGGCAGCATTTGTCTTGCTGATGGGTGGCATTGCCCAATCTCAGGTATAAGTACATGCTATTTGCCATGCCTAGATGCAGAACTGAGGGATGTATGCCAGAAAGTGGGGAAGATTTGTTTTCAGACTCTGACTTGCAAAGTGCCACAAACAGTGAATCAGAGGAATAACAAAATGATGAACCGGGGGGGGGGGGGGGAGAAGGAAAGCCCAGTGGTTATTCCTAGGAGGGCCACACGGACTACCAAGCGTCTTCCCCCTGATAAATTGACTTTTGGTGGAACAAAAGTGTGTAATGTAAATTATGAAATTTGCCTGTGAAGAAAGGCAATGCCAGTGTGCCTAACTTCCATTTGCTTGGAGGCTGCAATGCTCAAAAGCATTTGTACGCTGCTGCACCTCACAGTTGGCTCAAAGACTTCATCATAATCTTTGCCATAGTGTTGAGAAAAGTATTGTGCTACAAGTCTGGCTTTGTAGCGCTGCACTTCCCCTTCTGTTCCTTTCTTAAAGACCCACTTACTTCCTATGGCCTTCTTTCCAGGAGGTAGGTTAGTAAGTGTCCATGTCTTGATGCAGTGCACCATGTTTTGATGCAGTGCATCCATCTCCTCCTGTGTGGCCTTCTTCCAGAGACTGGCTTCTTCTGCAGCTGGCATCTGCTCTATCTCCTCCCATGTAGAAGGTTCTTGAGGTAGTGCTGACCCTGCGAAGCACCTCTGTTGGTTCTGGATGAGCGTCTGACCTGTGGTTATGGGACCGCATCAGCATCCTCATCCAACTCTGGCATGTCTCCAAATGCATCCTCCTCTTCGACTCTGCTGCCGCCAGGAGTCTGGTCGTCTGAGTCTTCTTGAGCATCGCCTGTAGAGAGGGCTATGACACTGGAAGGCAGATCAGGACTTTACTTTTACAGAAGGAAAATACACAAGTTCTTGGACTTCTTCCGATTCCTCAGAAAAACCCAGCACACTATTTTTACTGTAAGCCTTATTTTGCTCATCAAAATAAATTGCATTATGTGCACTTACTTTACCTGTTTGTAAGTCCATTATTCTGTATACCTTTCCTCCAGTGGCATATCCCATAAGAATACCTGCTTGCGCTCTGGATCAAGCATGTGTCTATGTTCTCTGGAAACGGGGTTGTAACATAGACTTTCAAATACATGAATGTGTGACAGGTTGGGAATTCTCCCATGCCAAAACTGAAAAGGTGTACGTTTAGCTCCCTTGGTTGGCACTCTGTTCTGTATACTGTATTTTTCGCTCCATAGGGCGCACCGGACCATAGGGCGCACCTAGTTTTTAGGGGGGGGGGAATAAAGGGGGCTGGCTGTCTTGGCTTCCTCTTTAGCCGCACGCAACCTCTCCAGCCGGGAGAGGCTGCGCACGGCTTTGGCAGTATTCTATGATTCTATGATTCTAAGACACCGAGCAGGATGGATCCCGCTTTCTGTCTTGGCTTCATTGGGGGGACCCCAGCCCCTAAAACAGGTCCAGGAGTGGCGGCAAGATTGCACGCAACCTCGCTGCCACTCCTGGAGCTTGCGGATAGCTGCCTGGAGAACGAGAGGGGTCGGTGCACACCGACCCCTCTCGCTCTCCAGGCTTCAGCGAAAGCCTGCATTCGCTCCATAGGACGCACACACATTTCCTCTTCATTTTTGGAGGGGAAAAATTGTGTCCTACAGAGCGAAAAATACGGTATATACTGCATTGCTTGCTGCATCTGCCCACAACTTTTGGGGTAGGAATGCATCCTTTAACATGCACCTTGTCATCTCCATAATGGACATAAACTTTCTTTCAGCTATAGAGTTCTGTTGTGGGGTGTAAGGAATTGTGGTCACATGTTCAATTCCTTCCTTCACTAGCAGAGATTACATGTCATGTGAGCAATACTCACCCCCATTGTCAGTCATTAGCATAATTGGAGCTCTGTGGAATTTGTTCTTCACCATAGTAAGGTAGTCCTTTAACATTTCCAGCGTTTCACTGTTTTCCTTGTTGAAATATGCTACACAATACTTTGAGAAATCGCCAAGAATGTACCTGTTTTTCCCCATTGAGGGAACATTCACATGTCCACATAAGTCACTGTAGACTATGTCAAGCACTTTGTGCTTCTCTGCTCTGTGTAAGGAGGAAATGAAGGCTTAATGGCTTTCTGAGTAACACAACTTATGCATTTTGTTGGTGCTGTGTTGCTCTTTGTTACCTGCAGTCCCCTTGCAAGCTCAATTCTCTGTAGATCCAGAATGGCGCTGGTGTCTCTGTGTCCCAGCCTTCTGTGCCACAGCTCCAGGTCCGCCTCATCTTTCCACCTTAGCAGACTCTTTCTCTGAAAGATCAACCTCATATATGCCATTTATTAACTTGGCTTCACCTTGCACCATTCTTTGTCACGTTACATTCTCTGTTGCCAAACATAATCTGAAAACCTTTTCTGTCTAAACTGGATACACTAAGCATGTTACAGCTCAGCTGTGGAACATATAAAACTCTTTGTACAGTTGTTTACATTACACTTTACATTACATTGCATTACATTACACTTGAAAGTTACTGAAACTGCACCTTTAGCTTTAACAACATTGCCATCTGCAATTTTAATATGAGACTCTACAATATCATTAATATCATTTAAATATTCCCTTTTATACGCAAAGTGGGAAGATGCTCCAGAATCTAGAATCCACTTGTTGGATTTATTTTCATAATTCTGAACAGTTAAACTCTTCTTGCAACAGCATGGTGTGTTCAAATTTCCCCTTCTTTTCTCCTTTTGGCTGAAAAGGGAGGGGAGGGGTTTCTGCGCCTTTGGAGCCTTAGTTCCTTGCAACGTGGCCCTCTTTACTGCAATTAAAACAAACGACCCTCTTGGGTGTATCTTTGGGCCTTGTAAACTGCCTAGACCCGTAATTAGTGTTTCCATACATGTGCTCTAAATCCTTTAAAATTTGAGATGTATCACCTCTGCAGAATCATTGTTAGCTGCTTATCTCGGAGTCCATTAAAAATAATAGTCTTGGCATTGCTCTTTTGTAGCTTCCATAAACAAATTTTTGCAAAATCCTCTTCACTTGAGCCAGTAGGCTTAGGATTTTCAATAGCACCCAAAACTTCCCTTGATTCTATGAGTGCTATCAGACGTTGCTTCCAGTGAACAAAATTGTGTTCATTCAGCACAGGCATTCCTCACCCTGCATCTCTGACAAAAGCTACACTAGCCATCTCAAAATTTGAAAATTTGAAAAAAATCAAAATTTCAAAAATTTGCCAAAATTTCAAAATCTAAATCTCAAAAGTAAAAAACAAACAAACAGCTCTTCACTGCCTTGGGCACTGTGGGAAGGGGGGGGGGGGTGTTGCTTAATCTCCTCTACACAATGGAACAAAAGACCATGTGCTTACCAGGAAGTACATTCAGAAAAATACTCTTTAGTTTAGGATCTCAATCCTTTTCAGTCCTTCAAAAATAATGCAAAGCTGGTCCAATAACCCTTTGTGGGAATGTTCAGAGTGGCAGGAAAGGATATATTGTTTATTAATATCCTTCCTAACTTGCGCTAGGGACGTGGGTGGCGCTGTGGGTAAAACCTCAGCGCCTAGGATTTGCCAATCGTATGGTCGGCGGTTCGAATCCCCGTGGCAGGGTGAGCTCCCGTCGTTCGGTCCCAGCTCCTGCCCACCTAGCAGTTCGAAAGCACTCTTAAGTGCAAGTAGATAAATAGGGACCGCTTACTAGCGGGAAGGTAAACGGCATTTCCGTGTGCGGCTCTGGCTCGCCAGAGCAGCGATGTCACGCTGGCCACGTGACCCGGAAGTGTCTCCGGACAGCGCTGGCCCCCGGCCTCTTAAGTGAGATGGGCGCACAACCCTAGAGTCGGACACGACTGGCCCGTACGGGCAGGGGTACCTTTACCTAACTTGCGCTAGAAAGTTCCTTTACTTAGCAGAGTGCATTCCCCTTTACATAGTAGAAAACTTGTTGCAGGCTCATTAGAACTATTAAGCAATTCAGTCTGCCTCAGATTGAATTGTATGTTCCTGGTAAGATCCCCTTTTAAATCCCTCCTAAAAGAATAAAGACACCACAGGAGAGAGAGTGGCAGCATGCCTTGTCCTTTTACCAGGTCTGGAAAGGTCACACCCACCCACTAGTCACATGCAAGGAAGGATGCTCCAGGCCAGGAGGAACAGGAAGTTTCAACTGGCTGGACCAAACATTCCTTTGTACGTCCACTCTAGGAAAACAAGGAATGTTGTACTTGACTGCTCTCAGTGGATTACAATATGGCCAACTATTGCCCAGTCTTAAATCTTCCATTCTTGGACAAAGTGGTTGCTGAACAACTCCAGGCATGCCTGGAAGGTGTGGACCATTTGGATCCCTTCCAATCAAGATTCAGGCCTCCTAATGGGACTGAAACTGCCCTGATTGCACTGGTCGATGATCTCTGGCAGGCTAGGGACAAGGGTGAAAGCTGTTTCCTAGTTCTGCTGGATCTCTCAGCGGCCTTTGATACCATCGACCATGCCATCCTTCTGGACCGTCTAGACTCTAATAATAATAATAATAATAATAATAATAATAATAATAATAATAAAAAATTTTATTTATACCCCGCCCTCCCCAGCCAAGGCCGGGCTCAGGGCGGCTAACAACCCATAATAAAAACAAGTTGAATGAATACAACTTAAAAAACAAAATTAAAAACAACATTAAAACATTAAAATGCAGCCTCATCACAGGAGGAGAAAGGAACAAAGAAAGAGGGGGGAGGGAATCCAATTGACTCCAAGCCAAAGGCCAGGCGGAACAACTCTGTCTTACAGGCCCTGCGGAAAGAAATCAGATCCTGCAGGGCCCTGGTCTCATGAGACAGAGCGTTCCACCAGGCCGGAGCCAGTGTTGAAAAAGCCCTGGCTCTGGTTGAGGCTAATCTAACTTCCTTAGGGCCCAGGACCTCTAAGGTGTTGCTATTTATGGACCTTAAGGTCCTCCGTGGGGCATACTCCGTGGGGCATACTCTAGGGAAGCTAGGAGCTGGGGGCACTGTTATACAGTGGTTCCTCTCCTTCCTCCTGGGCTGTGTCCAGAAAGTGGTGGTGGGGGATGAGTGTTCAGACCCCTGGGCTCTCACTAGTGGGGTGCCTCAAGGTTCTGTCCTCTCCTCCATGCTTTTTAACATCTACATGAATCCGCTGGGAGAGATCATCATGGGGTTTGGGCTGGGTGTCCACCAGTATGCAGATAATACTCTTTCAAATTGGAACCAGTGAAGGTGGTGGAGGTCCTGTGTGAGTGCCTGGAGGCAGTTGGAGGATGGATGGTGGCTAACAGATTGAGGTTGAATCCTGACAAGACAGAAGTACTGTTTTTGGGAGATGGGGTTGGGCAGGTATGGGGGACTCCCTGGTCCTGTATGGGGTAACTGTGCCCCTGAAAGACCAGGTGCGCAGCCTGGGAGTCATTTTGGACTCACAGCTGCCTATGGACAGGTCACTTCTGTGTCAGGGCAGCTGTCTACCAGCTCCATCTGGTAGACCGGCTGAGACCCTACCTGCTTGCAGACTGTCTCACCAGAGTGGTGCATGCTCTAGTTATCTCCTGCTTGGACTACTGCAATGCACTCTATGTGGGGATACCTTTGAAGGTGACCCGGAAACTACAACTAATCCAGAATGTGGCAGCTATACTGGTGACTGGGAGTGGCCGCCGAGACCATATAATACCAGTCCTGAAAGACCTACATTGGCTCCTAGTACATTTCCGAGCACAATTTAAAATGTTGGTGCTGCTGACCTTTAAAGCCCTAAATGGCCTCGGCCCAGTATACCTGAAGGAACGTCTCCACCCTCATCATTCAGCCCGGACACTGAGGTCCAGCGCCAAGGGTCTTCTGGTTGTTCCCTCACTACAAGAAGTGAGGTTGCAGGGAACCAGGCAAAAGGCCTTCATGATAGTGGCGTCTGTCCTGTGGAACACCCTCCGATCAGATGTCAAGAAAATAAGCAACTACCTGGCTTTTAGAAAATATCTGAAGGCAGCCCTGTTTTGGGAAGTTTTTAATGTTTGATGTTTTATCATGTTTTTAATATTCTGTTGGAAGCTGCCCATAGTGGCTGGGGAGGCCCGGCCAGATGGGTGGGGCATAAGTGGTAAATAATAATAATAATAATAATAATAATAATAATAATAATAATTACACAAGGCAGGGCTTTTTTCAGCTGGAACTCACAGACAGTAGATAATGTAGAAAAATAAAAGTATGCAATTTTATGTTGTAATTTTATGTTGTGAACTACCCTGAGATCTACGGGTATAGGGCAGTATGAAAGTTTAATAAATAAATAAGATACATCAGGAAAGCCATATCTCATGATTTGGTGGGGGAATAGAGTTTTTTGTATCTGACACATAAGAAATGAAATCCCCCCCAAATGGCATAGAAATGTCTTCTTATAAACACATAATTTGTGAGTTATTTTCTCTGCAATAGCCAGATCTACAGATTCTTATGCCAAAATAAGAGGGTTTTGTTATTTGCAGTGCTATGATTTATTTATGTAAACCACTTTGATGAAAAGCAGAATGTAAAAACATTAAATAATGATATAGGGAGATAAATCTGGGAAGAGTGGGGCAGCCAGTTTAGTCTCTGACATATCTAGGTGGGCCTGGAGAAAGTCTTTCTGAAACCCCAGTGAGGCTTTCTCATGGTCTGACTTGGCATAAGGAGGCTTCCTGTGTTCCATAAAGAAATAAAAAGATATAAACCTGGAGGGGTTGCACAGTGGCTAGTAAAAGAGCATCTTCTGATTGAGCAAACAACGTGATCCTCTTCATGAGGTAGAAAGACAAACAAAGAGGCCAAACCTGGGTGTTGGAGGAAGTCAAAATGCTTGGCTGCAGAGCCAGGGAATCCAACTGCCTGGCTTTCATTGTTAGCAGCTCTCTGCTAGCGTCATAATATGAATAGCAGGAAGCAGACACAGATGTCGGTCACAGTGGTCCACCGCCAGTCTGCATTACCCACCCCTCTGCCTGCCAGGCCCTCCGTGTGTCCTTCTAGTATCCTTGCAAAGGAGCCAGCCAGAGTGGCGTCTTGGTCTGTTAAATCATTTTGGGATGTTTCGTTGAAATGTAGGGGAAGCATAGCAAACTCCTGATGTGCTGAGTCAGTGGAAATGCCCATGTTGCCACAAGTACTGTGAATTTCTTCTTGGAATAGCTTATTGCTGGAACTCTAAGTCAGGAGCTGGGTCCCAAGCTTTTGGCTTGACAGAGAACAAATTTCTAGCCTTGCCCGGGGGTGAGGAACTTGTACCCCCTCAGATGTAGCTGTGATATAGCTCCAGGTTGGGCAGGTTGACATATAAGCTCTGGTCCCTTTGCCATATAAGGGTTTATTTTGTTTGAGGGCACTCTAGCCACCACCACTAGACAACCCAGGCAGGTTCTAGGGTGGTGGGAACTCCTTCCTTGTCCTAAATCATGCCCTGAATCTGGGCAGGGAGGGAGAGAGCAAGAGGCTGCTACCAGTGGTTGGATCATGGGCAGCAGCTGCTGAGGATAGTTGTGGGATCAGGAGGCAGTCCTGTAAGGTAAGGCAAACATTATCCCTTGCCCCCTTTAGCCTTTCCCTCACTGATCCTGACATGGAGAAGAAAAAGAGGAGTTGGGGCATGTTTGCGTAAGTATTTTTCTCCTTGCAGACCCCCCAAGGACAGTCCCAGATTTACATAAGCTGTCCCGGTTTCTGATTTGATCCCAGAATGTCCCACTTTTCCTTAGGACATCCCTATTTTCATTGAGGAAATGGTAGGACATCCCTATTTTCTTCGATCATGGAGTTATGTAGTCCCCGAGCCAAGGGGCTAAGTAACTATACTATCTTTAGAAGACATCTGAAGGCAGCCCTGTATAGGGAAGTTTATGAATGTTTAATGTTTTATTAAGTTTTTACTTATGTTGGAAGCCACCCAGAGTGGCCGGGGCAACCCAGTCAGATATGGGGGGAATAATAATAATAATAATAATAATAATAATAATAATAATAATAATCCCTATCAGAGAAATGTTGGAGGGTAAGGTGGGGGGGACACAGGGGCAGCTGCCCTGGGCACAAAATTGTTAGGGATGCAAAAATTCAACACCTGGTGCTGCCTCAATACAGCTGCATGCTTCTGTTGCTGGGCTCCATTGAAAATGGCTTCTGCATGTGAAACCAGGAAGTGATCTCTCCAGACAATGGAATAACCCTTCTTTTCTTATCTCCATGTCTGCGATCTCCTGGGTGACACAGATGCTGTTAGGCAGTTGAATGTGCATGCATACTCCATCCGCTCCCCCCCCCCCCATGTGAACCTGGGTACTGGCAACCCACACAGCACTGCTCCTTGCCGACATTGTTTCATTCACTCCCCAAGAGTGCTGCCTCTAAGTATAAAACACAACCAGCTGGCTTTGGTATGTTATACTCAGCATACCTTCCTTTAAATAGATGAGGCTTCCTTCCTACTGAAAAAAATGGTAAAAATGCAATGTCCCCTATTTTTTCCATGTCTCTCTCCCTGCCCACTGGTCTGTTTGTCACCACTGGGCTGTTAGTTATTAATACACAGTAATAATAATAACCATAAAATAAAAATATAAAATACAAAATCAGCAAATACAATCATAAAATCATCAAACACGCTATAACAGGAGTAAGTTATGACTCCTATAGACCAGAGTTCAATACAAGGACACTTAAAGGTAAAGGTAAAGGTACCCCTGCCCATACGGGCCAGTCTTGACAGACTCTAGGGTTGTGCGCCCATCTCGCTTAAGAGGCCTGGGGCCAGCGCTGTCCGGAGACACTTCCAGGTCACGTGGCCAGCGTGACAAGCTGCATCTGGCGAGCCAGAGCCGCACACGGAAACGCCGTTTACCTTCCCGCTAGTAAGCAGTCCCTATTTATCTACTTGCACCCGGGACTGCTTTCGAACTGCCAGGTTGGCAGGCGCTGGGACCGAACGACGGGAGCGCACCCCGCCGCGGGGATTCCAACCGCCGACCTTTTGATCGGCAAGCCCTAGGCACTGAGGCTTTTACCCACAGCGCCACCCGCGTCCCACAAGGACACTTACTTTGCTTATAAAGGTTTCCAAATTGATAGTATGTGTTTTACTGAGAGTTGTGAAACTGCACATGCTCTTCGAGTATTTGTTGTATGTTGTTGCATGTTTTTATCTTGCTTTTCCTCCCAGGAGCTCAAAGTTGTGAACATTATCCTCCCCATCCCCCTTTATATCTTTGCAACAGCCCTGTGAGGTATATATGCACAATATATATGCACAAGCAGCAGTTATTCCCAGTGTACCAGGGAATCTTCTGGGCATGTCTGCTCATCCCAACAGGATTTAATGTATATAGAATCAAAATATGTCCCTGGATGCTGAAGTATCAACTAACCATGAACTCCTATACAGGCAGCAACTGTTTGGGGAGCATCTGATATGTGAGCGACTGCATTGCACTGAACCCGGAAATGACCCCAAAACATCACAAAAAGGGGTTGGACAGGAGCAGGATGGGGCAGCCTTACACTGGCCCTTTCAACATGAGCATAGCCAAGCAGCTGCCCCCCCTAAATCAATAAAAATCAATACAAATCTAAGGTTCTGCTCCCCCCCCCCCACAAAAATCCTGGCTATGCCCATGTTTTCCGACATGCACGGGAGTCAGGAACGTAATCCCCATGCAAATCGGTCGCTAACTGTATAAAATGACATGATGTGTGCATCCTTCATAATATGCACGTTGGAACACAATTATCAGCTGGTTTTCACACTTCCTAAATGTTCTTATTATGAGCAACATCAGGGGGAAGGCAGGGGACAAGTTCTCCCCCCACACTTGCCAGACTTACGGTAAGTCATACTAATCTTTTTCTTTCAGAGAACATCTCACGGACCTAGAAATTTACCTTGACTCTTCTGTGCCTCCCCAATGCACAAAAATATTTTCTGGTGCCACCACTGGTTCTCATGCAGTTACTGGCACACACAAATAATCAAAGCATGCTTTAAAAAGCACATTTATAAATAAAATATATTATGAAATCTGTGTTTAACTATAAACCTTCATGCAGCTTGAACAGGACATGGGGGTGATGCAGATTAAAATGCCTAGCCTTCATTTGGCATGGTGATAACACATTTCATGTCATGGCCATAGCCAGGATTTATTTTAGGAGAGGTAGGCATTGGGGGGGGGGGGGCAGAACCAAATTATCTTCAATGCAAATGGTCAGTTAGTTATTTTTATTTATTTACTTGATGGGGCAGCTGCCCCCCTGGCTATGCCCATGTTTCATGTTAACATTTGGATAAAATAGATTTGTTTTTTAAATCACTTTCACAAGCCTGCCTTGATTTAGTGCCTCTTAACTAAATACTCTGGGGAAAAATGACCAAACCCTTCAGACCAAATACTGTACCTATATTTGATAAGCAATGCCTCATTGCAGAAGGAGCAGTCACAACACAAGAGACCCCGGCAATTTCACTGTTAATCTGGCCTCTGTGGTTACTGGGCGTTGTGCTCACAGTCTGATGTCATTGGTGTAACTTGAGCCTTCAGCGTTGCTTCCAGGTTTTGCTCAGAATTGCCTTTAAATAGCCCTGCCCAGACTGAGAGTTCTCTGCAGGAGCTCCAGGGAAAGACTCCAAGGCAAATCCCGTTGCTGCCCTGTGACATCTGCGAAAGCAACGAGGAACCCTCAGGTGGGCAGCATGTCCAGCTCCTTGCGGGTGAGTCCTTCTGTCCACGGCTATCGATTTGACACGGCCTTGCGCAAGAAAGGGGTGGCCGACATCTTTGAAAGCCTGGATCAAGAGTCACTGCAGAAGCTCTTCAGGGACTCCGGGGACCAGAAAGCAGAGGAAAGGGCCAAGATCATCCTGGCCACCGACCAGGACCTGGAGGAGAAAGCAAGGTCGCTCATGGCTTTGAAGCAGAGGACAAGAGAGAAACTCTTCCAGTTCCTGAAGTTTGGGAAACACACCATCAAAGTCCACTGAGGCTCCTTTAAAAGAGAGGACGGGATGAAAGGAGCAAAGTTATTCAGCCAGACTCCTCACTTTTGAACAAGAGCACCTCCGGCTGCTTTGAAACTGGTGTGGCAAGAGATGCTGGCATTCAGCCCCATTTTTGCACACTTCAAAGTTCACAGCAAAAGACTTCCTTGGTTGACTCAAACTTGCATGCTGGAGTGAGTAAGGGAATCGGCCTGTGAACAACTGAGAAATCCAGCCACAAGTCACGGGGATGGAGCAGGCGGTGAAACAGTCACTGGTTCAGACTCAACTTTTCCTGGCTAATGAGAGACTAGATTATTTTCCTTCTTTAGCTGTCTGTTTGGCAATCTGTCCTGACACTTCTTTATTGAATGTGCAAAGCCTTCCATAAGCCAGAAGAGCTCCCTGCTTTCTTCTGGAACAAAAGGGAATGGGGAATGATCAGTAACTGCCCGTTTGCTTTTGTTGAAAAGACACACCATCTTAGTGTTTAAAGTACGTGCTTTCTTTTGTTTACGTGCAGTTCACACTACGTGCAGTTCACAGAGCAAACTTTGTTTCAGGATGCATGAAGCAACTCTGTTAGTCTTACAATGACTTTTACAAGCAGAAGTGGGTTGTTCAACTAATTGCACGAAATATGTTTTTGTTGTTGTTGTTGTTTAAATGTAAAGTTTTGTCCTGAACTGATTGAACAGACTTAAATTCTCTTTGGAACATTGAGTTCTTTTTTTGCATCAATGGCATTTTTTACTTTTTTTACTTTTTGTAAAGAATTTAACTGGCAACCAGCTATGGTGATATTTTATAATAATGCTGTAAGTAATGCTCCCATTGATTTATTGCACATTCAGAGCAAATAAATTATAAAGTTGGTATAAGTGCGCTTGGCTTGAAATGCTTTACTGCAACCAAAAATAGGGATGGCATATCCATGGCACCTACATTCTCCACCCCCTTTTTACTTACTCCCTCAACTGTTGTCCATGCTTGCTAGGGGTGATGAATGCTAAAGTCTCACAATATCTGGAGGGTCACAGGTTTCCCATCTAGGACCAGGGCTTAATCCTAGAATTTATTTACAGTGCTAGGGCTCAGCTCTGAAATACTGTGTAGAACAGAGCTAGGAGTGCCTCTGAGCATGTGCAAAGCACATTCTGTTTACTATTGAGAAGCATCAGGAACTTTAGTGCACCAGAGGTTAGGGGCAAAAGTTTCTAGTTTGCAGACTCTTCCAGGTGACCATGCATTCAGGTAATTGGCCCCAGAGGCAGAATTTTATCAGTGGATCTTTTCAGCTTTTATTGTACAAAGTACCGTAGTTAATGTAGTATCTACCTGCCACCCCAGTCTCTAAGTGCTGAGGGTTTCCAGAGGTTCCAGCTACTTACCCAGGGCCTGGTTCCCTTAGAATGAGGCACAGGGGAGACCTCAGTGTCTCTGGGATATATGGTTTATTTGCACATATGTACAGTTTGTGAAGCTGAGGCTCCAGTACTTTGGCCACCTCATGAGAAGAGAAGACTCCCTGGAGAAGACACTGATGCTGGGAAAGATGGAGGGCGCAAGGAGAAGGGGGCAACAGAGGACGAGATGGTTGGACAGTGTTTTCGAGGTTACCAGCATGAGTTTGACCAAACTGCGGGAGGTAGTGGAGGACAGAGGTGCCTGGCGTGCTCTGGTCCATGGGGTCACGAAGAGTCGGACACGACTAAACGACTAAACAACAACAACAACAGTACAACTTGAGCCTACAATGGAGGGGCTTTAACCAGCATTAACTGGTGTGTTAAAGGTCTTGCTTCTCCCATAGCCACAGTCTAGGATTCAAACAGAAATCAAGCACGGTTCTCACTCTCTGCTTCTGCCTGCAGCCTGTTTCCAGCTATCACACACAACTCTAGCTTTTTGTATTTCTCACTCCCAGCCAGGCGAGGAAAGGGGCACACCCATTTGCCCTCTAGCACAGAGCAACCTCCTTTGTTGTACAGTACTGTACTTCGGGTTAAGAACTTAATTTGTTCTGGAGGTCCGTTCTTAACCTGAAACTGTTCTTAACCTGAAGCACCACTTTAGCTGATGGGGCCTCCTGCCGCGGCACGATTTCTGTTCTCTCTTTTTTTAATTTTATTTTATTAATAATATTTATTACTTTTACAACAATTTAAACACTTACCAAAAAAAAAAACAAACAAAGAAAAAACAGTACATTACAATACAAAAACACTACATAAAAATTAACAAAACAAAACAAAAACACTTTGAAAACACATCAAAAGAAGAAATCCCCCCCCCAATATCTTATCTTTCTTTCACATATTTCCACAGCTTCCTCACACCTCCCTTTTTGTATTCCACTTCTATTAATTATTTCAGCAATTCCTTTCCATCTTCCCCTGTTTTCTATCCTATAATTATCTTAACACATTTTAACCTTATTTTCCCTTTAATACTCTATTAATCTATTTATACTTAATTCCTTATAACATTTCTACTAAAGCCATATAACTTCATTCCAACATTCTTCTAACATTCATTAATTTTACAATATTTCTATAAATAGTCTTTAAACTTTTCCCAGTCTTCTTCCACTGACTCTTCTCCCTGGTCTCGGATCTTGCCAGTCTTTTCCACCAATTCCATCTAGTCCATCAACTTCATCTGCCATTATCCAACACTTCAGTGCTTTCAAGAAGCAGCCATTCTCTCAGCCAGCAAAAAGCAGATGATTCACAACAAGGTTTAGGGGTCTGGCAGGGCAGGTCCACCTCCTTCTTTGGCATCCGTCAATATCTTGAATGGTTTCCTGCCCTGCCAAACAAATCCAGAAACATCCCTCTGCCACCTCCTGAAACAATCCATCCCATCCAAAACTTGCACTTTTTGAAACAAAAGCAACATCCCCGGCAACACAGCAACCCTCATCCCCACCACAACAACTTGGCCCAACAATAACAACTTCAGATTTGTCCATATTTCCCAATCCCCCCTGTTCTCTCTCTTTTTTAAAATAATTTTTATTCATTTAAAAACATTTATATTGTCATACATTTTACAAATTTCCATCTCTTATACAATCTTTTGGACTTCCATCAGCTCCTCTTCCGTCTTTATAGTTTCTCCTGCATTTCTTAAATTTATATTACCTTTAAAAATCATAACCAATACCAACCTTTTCATTCAATAAGGCAATAATTCAAATTATTCCCCTTACAAAACTTCCTGCAAACCTACAAATGTAATCAGACACGATTTCTGTTCTCATCCTGAAGCAAAGTTCTTAACCTTTTTCTGGGTTAGCAGAGTTTGTAACCTTAAGCGTCTGTAACCTGAAGCATCTGTAACGAGATACCACTGTAATGCAGTCCAACCCCTGTAATGCAGTAATCTTTTGCCCCATGTGGGGCTCAAACCCACCACCCTGAGATTAAGATTCTTGTCTTCTACCAACTGAGCAATCTCTCATTCTTTTTTCTTTTGGGGACCATTTAACAGTGTACATAACTAGTTTTTGCCACTAATCATACCTGAAACAGAGAGATTTTTCACTCTTTATGTGGCAGCAAACCCAGCTTTGGAAGTTAAATGTATGCTTGACTGGGAGTCCATATCCTCCAACATTTCCAAACATGATAGGGACATGCTTGTGCCATCCCTCTTCTCATGCCAAGGATCACCCCACCCCCACCCCTGTTGCTATCTTCTCTGCTCTATATTGAGTCCACGTATGTTGTAAGAGCCTTTCTCCCACTGATTTAAAAGATAAGTGCATGGGTGTTCTTCAGGTTAAACATATGCTAAGGGGAGATGATTTCCTACAGTACTGTATATTATCAGTAGAAGTGAGTGAGATTCTCTCTCTCCCCCCCAAAAATTTTTTTTGTTATTGGTTTTTACAATATTATAAACAAACAAACACACTAGACAAACAAAAATAACAAACATAAATCATAGCCTTATTGAAAATTACAGTTATTAACTTTGTTAAATGACTTCCTCGCTTCCCCTTGGTTGAATTTCATTGCATGTCCTTGTAACGGTTTTCCAAATCCCAATTTTTTTGAAATTTAACTTAAACATTAACATCCTTAAATCTTCTCCTTATAAACATATTAATTTATCACTTAACATAAATAAAATCCTAAGCCCATTAAGTATCTGCAAGCTATTTCTGGTTAGTTTAACTTAACAAATTTAACTAAATAATCATTAAATTTATTCCATTCTTCCTGATATTCCTCCTCCTTCTGGTCACGGACTCTTCCGGTCAGGTCGGCTAGCTCCAAAAAATCCATCATCTTCATCTGCCATTCTTCTACTGTTGGTAGAAGTGTAGCCTTATTGGAGTTCACCAATTGGGTCTGCGTTGCTCCGGGACAGGAGGAAGGAAGTCAAAATGACACCGAGGTTGGTTCAAAGAAAGAGTTTATTCTGCTCTCCGGATAGCAGAAGGCACTTGCGTGATCAAGTCCACAGCAAGTACAAAGAAATGACAGGTTTCATGCAGTTTATATATATCCTCCAGGCACCCTCTCACTCCTCCCCTAGGAGCCCAACCACGTCGGCGTACGTACACAGGTTGACATCACATATGTTCCTGCTCTGGTACTCTCAACCATAAAAGGATCTTCCTTCCTGCACTCCTGACCATAAAAGGATATTCCTGTTCCTACTCCTATCTTGGAGCAAAAGGTCACTTTGTGGACCTAGTAGGTATCTAAAGTCCTTCATCTTTTGTATGCCACTCCAACAAAAGCTTGTACATTTTAGATAAATTTTTACCTTTAGTATCCCACAACTCCGTCTCCAACTTGGATTTTTCAAAAGCAAAACCATTTTTCTTATCCAGTTTATACAATTCGTTAATCTGGTGGTAATGTAGCCAATTTAGCTTATCTTTAACTTGCTCAAATGGTTTTAATTTGTAACCTTCCTCTTCCTCTATTAATAAATCATAATATCTCAACCATTTGGTATCCATATTTAATTTTTTCTGGGCCTTTGCCTCCATTGGTGAGAGCCATCTGGGCGTCTTTCTTTCTAAAAGATCTTTGTATTTTATCCAAACATTATACAACGATTTCCTAATTACATGGTTTTTAAATGCTTTATGGGCTTTTACCTTGTCATACCATAAATATGCATGCCAACCAAACACGTTATCAAATCCCTCCAAATCTAATAGATCTGTATCTTCTAATTGCATCCATTCTTTAATCCAACAAAGTGCAGCAGCTTCAAAATAGATTTTTAAATCTGGCAGGGAGAATCCCCCTCTTTCTTTAGAATCCGTAAGTAATTTATATTTAATTCTGGGTTTCCTCCCCTGCCAGATAAATCTAGAGAGTGCTTTTTGCCATTATTTAAAGCATTTCGCATTATCTATAACTGGGAGGGCTTGAAACAAGAAGAGCATCTTTGGCAGCACATTCATCTTAATCACAGAAATCCGGCCCATTAATGACAATTTTAGGTTTGACCATACCTCCAATTCTCTTTTAATTTCATTCCATAATTTCTCATAGTTATCTTTATATAAATTCAATTTTTTTCCAGACAGGTTCACCCCCAAATATTTAACCTTTTTCACAAAATCTAGGCCCGGTTTTTCTTGTAGTAGTTTCCTTTCTTCATTATCCAGATTTTTCTCAATTACTTTGGTCTTGCTCTTGTTTAAAGAAGTGAGTGAGATTCTCAATGCTTCCCTCAAATTAAGTTGGAAACTGCCCGAGTTCTTCCACAGCAAAAAAGATCCTAAAAATAACCCTGCTGGATTAGGCTAAAAACCAATTTAGTCCAGAATTCCTGTTCTCACACTGGCCAACCAAGTGTGAGAAGTCTGCAGCAGAACTCAAGCTCAATAGCATCCTCCTCACTTGTGGTTCCCTGCAACTGATATCCAGAGGCATATTGCCTCTGACAGTAGAGGTAAATTGGAAAAGTTTAGAATTTTTCTCTGAGCCAAAGGAGGGTCTTTGAAAAATTGTGCTCATCTCAGCAGTCTCATTTTCAAAGGGGTGAGATGGGCAAAATTGGGTAGGTGAAAGCAGAAATCTACCCCCTCTCCACTGATGACCCATAGAATTGTCCTTCTGCTCCTACTCCCTAATTATACATCTGCAGGCTCTTTACTGTTGTTTCACCTATGGGGGAGGTTAGAAATGGACTGCAGAGGGTGAATGAGGAGGACCCACAGGAGTTATTCCCACTCTCCAAATCTGCCCCTGCAGAGAGAAGGGCAATCTCCTGAGAGTTTTGGGGCTTGCTAAAGCTCACCTTTTGTTTTCAGATTAGCTCTGTTGAGCTCCAGGTGGCCATTTCTGAGCATATTTCAGCAACTGCATTGGGTGTAATTATTGTAATTATTATTTATTAAATTTATATACTGCCCTACTCCTGGAGGTCTCAGGACAGTTCACAGACAGTAATGGCAGACTGTAAAATGCATAGTGCCTTGGTATTCATTTACACATACATCTAGATCCATTTATGTTGAGAGACAATATACATCTACTCCCCCAATTCTGAAATTTAACTGGGGCTGGGGGGGAAAGAAAGCTTAGCAAATGAAAGCTCTAGCAACTGAAATTCAGAATTATGATCAGGATCCCCACAAAAGCAAAAATTAGGCAAGTGATTTATCAGGGACCAGAAAGTAGGTACAGTGTGGGAGTCATACCCAATCCTGGCTTCCAGGTGAGTGTACACTGATTCATGTGCTTGGTTGTACTCAAACTTCACATTCTTAGCTATACATAGACAATTATTAGGTGTAGACCTAAAACCCCCAACATAACATACCAATTGACCCTAAGCTGTAGCCTACACCTTTTAGTGCAAATTCACACATTTTGTATGCAAAGCATATTTTCTATAAAATTTATTCTCTAATATTTGTGAAAATCTTAAAAAAAACTAACCTATGCATACAAGTTACCTTAGTAGATGCATTTTAGAACACGTTACTTGTCTGGAGAACTGCATTGCAAAATTCTAAGAAATGTGAATTTTTAAGGATGGTTGTTTTTCGGTTCACATATCGTTCCAGAAAGTGCAAATCAGTTAGATTTGCTTTTAAATGTGAACTGAATCAAATTTCCTTTCTATCCCTAAGCAGCACCAGTGGTGCAACAACCTTCAGTTGCTTCCTATTTAAAGTAAGGTAGATGCCAAAGCCTTTTTTTTTAAAAAAAGGGGGGTTGCTTCCCCTCCTGAATGATGCTGGACCCTCTGAGTGGAGTGGTAACCCTAAGTATTGCCCCATAGTCTAACTGTAGAACTAACTCTGAGGGTTCATCCACACTCACCTTTTGCCCTGCACTTTCTAGGCACAGGTCCATGCTTTCCTGGTCCATGTCTGAGTGCTTTTTTCTTTGCCCATCTGCTTTCCCCGGGAAAACTTGCTATTTAACGCTGATTTGTGTTTTCCATGGATTGCCATTTGCTCTGATTCAGTGGTAGAGAACAGGTTTCTGTTGAGCAAGTGCCAGGGCAAAAAACAGTACATTCGGACAGGAAGTTTTGAAGTACAGACCTGTGCCTAGGAATGTGTCACAAAAGCAAGTCTTGGATGAGCCCAGTTTTAGATGAATGTTGTATGTCTAAAATTACACACCAGTAGGCTTCACCTCCTGATCTGCCAAACACCAGGCCAGCTCTCTGCATCTTCGTGGAGACTGGGCAACTCTCTGCTTTACAGAGCATAAAGGAGGCAGGCCTGGAACTGGTGGCCATGCATTTGCTAAATGGGAAGCGGCAGAGCATCAAGGCTGACTGAAATATCAGCCCTCTGTCTTAGAACTTCTTAGTCTAAATGTGAAATTTGTTCTTCCAGCAGTAAAGGAACAGCAAATAGATTCATTTCTGTACAACAGGAATAATATTCCCCATCTTACATATACCACAGGCGTGCTGCCCATCCCATTTCACCACCTGAGTGAAGATGCTGACCCCCCTCTATTCTTCCTCTGCAACAGCCTTGCTTATGGGGTCACGTGGCTGCGTCTTCCAGCGAAATCTCATGAGGGGTCCACGAGATATTGTGGTCATTCAGAAGTCACAGTCACTTCTCTTTGCTTCTCCAGTGGTAGTGAGGTGGGCAGTGGGCATCCGGCTGCCACAGGTAGGGTTGCCACCATTGGTTGGGCAAAATAAGCGATGGGATAGGCAAAATATGGGACGAGTCAGGGGAGAATTGGGGGACCAAAAATACTGGTAAATGTGGAAACCCAGCGAAAGTAAGAAAGAAAGAAAGAAAGAAAGAAAGAAAGAAAGAAAGAAAGAAAGAAAGAAAGGAAGAAAGGAAGGAAGGAAGGGAGGGAGGGAGGAAGGAAGAGAAATTCTGTTTCTCTTGCAAACAGGGCTTTGCCTCCAACATCCCTTTCCATATAGCTGATAATGCCAATTCATTCTCTCTCTCTCTCTCTCTCTCTCTCTCTCTCTCTCTCTCTCTCACACACACACACACACACACACACACATTATCAGTCAAGTTCAACCACCTGGTGTTTAAAAAAACCCTCATCTGTTATCTATAGGCATTCATAGAATCATAGAATTGTAGAGTTGGAAGAAACCCTGAGGGTCATCTAGTCCAACCCCCTGCAATGCGGGGATCTCAGCTAAAGCATCATTTAAAGCACTCTTATACCACATTAATAGTCATGGAGTCTCCTAAAGAATCCTAGTTTGTTTGGATACCCCCTCCCCACATTCATTTCCCAGAGATATAATACACAGAGACCTCTGGGATGGACGATTGATTGCTATACCACTGTTCTTTCTCAGGTAGCAAAATGCCAACCTATTTAAACAAACAGGAACGGCTTCCCATAGCAGGTCACCATTGGGGGTTTCAGCATTTGGCTAGAGGAAAGTCACTAAGTTCTAACAATTCTTTCTGCTTCCACCCCCTGCATAATATAGGGGGTAACAAGGTTGGTCTGCAATAAAAGGTAAAGGTAAAGGTACCCCTGCCCGAACGGGCCAGTCTTGACAGACTCTAGGGTTGTGCGCTCATCTCACTCAAGAGGCCGGGGGCCAGCGCTGTCCGGAGACAATTCCGGGTCACGTGGCCAGCGTGACATCGCTGCTCTGGCGAGCCAGAGCCGCACACGGAAACACCGTTTACCTTCCCGCTAGTAAGCGGTCCCTATTTATCTACTTGCACCCGGGGGTGCTTTCGAACTGCTAGGTTGGCAGGCGCTGGGACCAAACAACGGGAGTGGACCTCGCCGCGGGGATTCGAACCACCGACCTTTCGATCGGCAAGCCCTAGGCGCTGAGGCTTTTACCCACAGCGCCACCCGCGTCCCCTCTATTGGTCTGCAATAGAGGGGTATAATAAGTGTTGGGGGGAAATGACTTTTTAAAAAATCCCACAACCAATTCTAACAATTGCAGGTGGCATGTGCCATAATAAAATATGCATTTAATTTTGTGTGTCAGAAGGGTGGGGGGGGGGAGAGAATCTTTAAAAAACAATTAATTGGCAGGATTAATAGAGGACATTTGATCAGTGATCACACACACACCAGAGCTTCTGGGACAAAACACTAATATTAATAACACTAATATTAAAAAGGTAGTGCATCAAAACAAATGCGTTTCATGTGTTTCATCTTGCAAACAAAAATAAATCAGCAGACTCCTTACGGAAGCTCCGCCCTGCTCTGCCTCCCTGCTTCAGCTGGCCGTGCTGTTTCTCTTTGAAAAGGCTGCTGCTCTACTATTGGCTAGCCTGGAGCGTCAATCAGCCAGCTTTGGAGGAGAGGGTGGGCTCAACAAATTAAATGCTCAAGCATCTAACAAATTTGCCAAACAAATTTGTGCCAAACAATTTTTTTTATTTGTGTGACTTAAAAAAAACAGGGCAAATTTGGGGCCAGACAGGACAGGGGACTCTTACCCCCCAAACAGGACTGTCCCGTTTTTCTAAGGGACGGCTGGCAACCCTACAGGAGAAATGACAATAGTGGCAGTGAGTGAGACCATGCCAGAAGCTTCTGCTGCTTCCCTGGTGGCAGGAGTGGGTGCCCTGCACTGGCTTCTCCGTCTGCTTCATCCCCAGAGCTCCCGGAGCTGCTGTGCTGAGGAGGCCTTGGCCCACGAGCAAGGCCAAGAGCTTCAAAGCTCTTTCCCTGACAGGTAAACCCAAGTGGACCCAGCATGAAAAGGGCTTTTGGATTATTTGCCTTGCTTGGGACTTTATTTGTGCCATTTTAGCCGGCGCTGTGGGTAAAAGCCTCAGCGCCTAGGGCTTGCCGATCGAAAGGTCGGCAGTTCGAATCCCCGCGGCGGGGTGCGCTCCCGCTGCTCAGTCCCAGCGCCTGCCAACCTAGCAGCTCGAAAGCACCCCCAGGTGCAAGTAGATAAATAGGGACCGCTTACTAGCGGGAAGGTAAACGGCGTTTCCATGTGTGGCTCTGGCTCGCCAGAGCAGCTTCGTCACACTGGCCACGTGACCCGGAAGTGTCTCCGGACAGCGCTGGCTCCCGGCCTATAGAGTGAGATGAGCGCACAACCCTAGAGTCTGTCAAGACTGGCCCGTACGGGCAGGGGTACCTTTACCTTTTTTTTAGCCAGCCAGCCTTCAACCACACCTGGTTGAAATGTGCGTAAGATGAGAGTGTTCTTCACTTGTTATGGACTTCCAACTGTCAGCAGGGTCAGTGGTCAGGAGTGATGGGAGTTGTAGTCCACAGTATATGGAGGCAACATGTTGGGTACCTAAGCACTTAATTTGCATGGTTAAGGTGAAAATATGTACCATCTCTACCATAAACCTAATGGTGAATGTGCTGCACACAGACCCAAGATTCTGCATGAATTGGTTCTTTGAATTAATAAGCTCATACATGTTGGAGATCTTGTGCCGGACATTAGAAAACAAGGACATAAAAGAGCCCTGCTGGATCAAGGCAAACCCCCATCTACTCTACCATCCTGTTCTCAAGAGTGCCAACCAGATGCCTCTAAGAAAGAAGACCACAAGGAGGACTGGAGGGCTATAGCGCTCCCCTTTCCTGTGATTCCCAGCAGCTGACATTCAGAAGCTTCCTGCCTCTGGTAGTAAAGGTAGAATGTGACAAAGATACCTTCCCCCCATGTGTATGCACAAACCAGCTGAAAGAGAAGGTTTCACATGTAGAGACCAATCATTTGTACATTTTCATTTCATTCTATTTTTTTTTAAATATTTTATTAGATTTTCTTTTCAAAGAGTCAGGAATTTACAGAATAAAGAATAAAAAAAAGAATAAAAAAGAAAAGAAAAAGAAATACATAAAAACCAACTTTCAGAATATTTTTACCATTCCAACTGAACTTCCCCACATCTTCCGAACCCTGCGTTCTTTGCAATTAAAGCATCAGCAATTTGTTACCTTATTTCATATCTTGCTGTATCTTTCAAATACCATGTTTCTAAATTCAAAATACTGTATCTCAGTTGTTTGTACCTTAAAATAAACATAGTATAATTATTTCATGTTGTCCACCTCGTCTTTCTTATAACTTAGTTTCCAATTCACCTAATCAGGTTGCTGAAGCAAAAGTTTCCTAATCGTACACATTCTTAACATTCATACAGCTTATAATGTTTTTGCAAATAGTCCTTAAATTTTTTCCAGTCCTCCTCCATTATTTCCTCTCCCAAATCTCGGATTCTGCCAGTCATTTCAGCCAATTCCATGTAGTCCATCAACTGCGACTGCCATTCCTCCAGCGTGGGTAAATCTTGTGTCTTCCAGTACTTTGCGATGAGGATTCTTGCTGCTGTAGTAGCATACATAAACAAAGATCTATCCTTCTTTGACACCTTCTGGTCCACCATGCCCAGGAGGAAGGCCTCTGGTTTCTTGGGAAAGGTATATCTAAATACCTTTTTTAACTCATTGTAAATCACTTCCCAGAAGGCCTTCACTTTTGGGCAGGTCCACCAGAGGTGAAAGAATGTCCCTTCCGCCTCCTTACATTTCCAACATTTGTTATCAGACAGGTGATATATCTTAGCCAGCTTAACTGGAGTCATGTACCACCGGTATATCATTTTCATAATGTTTTCCTTCAAGGCATTACATGCCGTGAACTTCATTCCGGTGTTCCATAACCTTTCCCAGTCCTCAAACATAATGTTATGCCCAATGTCCTGTGCCCACTTTATCATGGCGGATTTTACTGTCTCATCCTGTGTATTCCATTTAAGCAGCAAGTTGTACATTCTCGAGAGTGTCTTAGTTTTTAGTTCTAACAGTTCCGTCTCTAGTTTCGATTTTTCCACCTGGAAACCAACTTTCTTATCTATTTTAAAAACCTCTTGAATTTGAGCATAGTGTAGCCAGTCTCGCACCTTATTTTTTAATTTCTCCTGGCTCTGCAACCTCCAGTTGTCTCCAATTTTTTCAATTATTTCCCAATATTTCGGCCAGTAGGCCTCCATGTTGGGTCTTTTTCGAGCCTTGGCCTCCACCGGTGCATTTTCATTTCATTCTAATTACAGTGGTACCTTGGGTTACATACACTTCAGGTTACATATGCTTCAGGTTACAGACTCCACTAACCCAGAAATATTACCTCGGGTTAAGAACTTTGCTTCAGGATGAGAACAGAAATCATGCTCCGGCGGCACGGCAGCAGCAGGAGGTCCCATTAGCTAAAGTGGTGCTTCAGGTTAAGAACAGTTTCAGGTTAAGAATGGACCTCCGGAACGAATTAAGTACAGTGGTGCCTCGCAAGACGAAATTAATCCATTCCGCGAGTCTCTTCGTCTTGCGGTTTTTTCGTCTTGCGAAGCACGGCTATTAGCGGCTTAGCGGCTATTAACGGCTTAACGGCTTAGCGGCTATTAACGGCTTAGCGGCTTTAAGAAAAAGGAAACGAACTCGCAAGACGTTTCGCCTTGCAAAGCAAGCCCATAGGGAAATTCGTCTTGCGGAACGACTCAAAAAACGGAAAACCCTTTCGTCTAGTGAGTTTTTCGTCTTGCGAGGCATTCGTCTTGTGGGGCACCACTGTACTTACCCTGAAGTACCACTGTATTTGCAGAATAAACTGTTTCTTGGTTTCTCTTCAAATTGTAGTGTCCCATCAACAGTTAAACAACTTAAAACTTTTTAAAATGTAATTACTTGACAAGATTTATACGCCACTTAATCAATAAAAACCTAAACATTATAAAATACTCATTAAAAATACCAATAAAAACAAACAAATAGGAGTGAAATGTATCAAAATGTAAATAGAACCAGCAGTTATTTCAATTAATATTGAAACTAAAACAGCAACCACAAACAAAACCACACTGTGGAATAAGATGAAGATAAGAAACTGTCTTGTATCAAACCACACAAGTGGTCCATCTATCTCAGCATCATCTACACTGATTGGCAGAGGCTGCCCAGAAATTTCTCAGCTCTACATGTAGATATTGTGGCTTAAACCCCGAGACCTTCTGCATATAAAATGTTTGCTCTGCCACTGCACCATGGCTCTCCCTAAAAGAATGTAGAGCTTTACAAAAGCCCTATTTTACTCCAAGAAACCAGATGTTTAGAATTTAATACTGCCAGTGGTTTAATGGCAAGTTACGTGTATTGTGCTGATTTCTTCCTGAGTGCTTGCAAGGCCAGACTCTGTGTCTGTCAGGGTGTGCATCAGGCAGGGCAGAAAGTCTTCAGAAACAATGCAGGGTCTTTTGTCAGGGTGCGTCATATAATAAAAAGAGGAAAAGACCTGTCCAGGATACTTCCTGCTTGCAGTTGCTGCACGCTTCCATTAATTATTTTCCACTGGACATCTCCTTGCGTCTGGGTGTGGGCTGCCTGCACATGGCCAGCTAATTTTATCCATGCTTCCTCAATAAGGTGATGGTGCGTTGACAGCTACACCATAAATAACTTTGCACGATAAACTGAAACAGCATGCAACATTAGACATTTGGAACTGGAGAGAAAATGAGACAGTGGCGGTAGTGGCGCCCACCCTGTGGAACACCCTCCCTTCAGATGTGAAGGAAATAAGTGGCTATCCTATTTTTAAAAGACATCTGAAGGCAGCCCTGTTCAGGGAAGTTTCCCTTGGCCTGTAAAGCGAGATGAGCACCGCAACCCCAGAGTCGTTCGCAACTGGACTTAACTGTCAGGGGTCCTTTACCTTTACCTAGGGAGATTTGGCACCAAGAGTTGATACACAGGGCCCGTGTCTAACTTCAAGACAGACTGAATGTTAATGATGCTTGTAGGCATTCTGCGATGTCAGTTTCTGGTTCCAGCAGGATCGAAGCTCATAAACAAGACACAAGTATTTGCTTCCTGACTCAGAAGCTGATCCTGGGAAAGAGCAAGGGACCCTCGGGCTATGCTTACACTTGGCTCTTGGCCCAACTCCCCAGCCCCACACATTTCACAGAGGAAACAAAACAGCTGAGATAAATGAGGGATTGCTGTTTCATTTTAAGTGTGGCTTCTGGATCCCAGAATGTCCCATTTAAGACTGGCAGACTGGTGCCAGAGTGCCTTCTGGGATCACTTTGGCGATTGTCAAAGCAGATGGAGCAGAAAGCCTTGGGCTTCACAGAGGAGGAGGCAGCGGCCTTGCCAAGGCAGTCTTGCAGTGGTGGCAGTGGCAGGGTGCTGAATGTAAGGTGGCAGGCAGTGGGTGACAGGCCTGGGTGTGTGGGGGAAGGGGTGGGTGTGGCAGGCCAAGTCGACCTGGGTGGGTTGAGGTTGGGCGGCTTCCAACAAAACAGTAAAATACAATATCCTATTAAACATTAAAAGCTTGTCTAAACAGGGATGCCTTTAGATGTCTTCTAAAAGTTTGATAGTCATTTTTCTCTTTGATATCTGGTGGGAGGGCGTTCCACAGGGCGGGCGCCACTACCGAGAAGGCCCTCTGCCTGGTTCCCTGTAACTTGGCTTCTCACAGTGAGGGAACCGCCAGAAGGCCCTCAGCACTGGATCTCAGTGTCTGGGCAGAACGATGGAAGTGGAGACTCCTCAGCACGAAGACGCCTTGGTCCTGGGGTCATTGGGAGACGGCGGCCTTCAACGTGGTCAAGGTTCTCCTTTCATCGGACCGTGTGCTGGTACAGTACAGTGAAGCCAGGCCGCTGGTCCTTGCCTGCGACGCCTCACCTTTTGGCATCGGCGCTGTCCTCAGTCGCCGTTTTCCAGACGGAAGAGAAGCACCACTCACCTACTTTTCCAGGACGCTATCTCCAACCGAATGGAGTTACAGCCAGCTCGACAAGGAGGCACTGGCACTTGTGGCTGGAGTGAAGAGGTTCCATGAATACCTCTACGGCAGGACTTTCGACCTCATCACCGACCGCAAGCCTCTCCTGGGCCTCCTTGCTGGTGATCGACCAACTACATCGGTCCTCTCGCCGCGCATACTGAGATGGACTGTTTTCCTGGCTGCCTACCACTACCAGCTCGTCCATCGCCCAGGAAAATCAATGGGCCATGCTGACACCCTCAGCCGTTGCCCTCTTCCAGTGTTTGTGGAAGACCTGGCTCCTGCTTCATCGCTCCTCCTGACTGAGGATCTTCTGGCAGCACCTGTATCGGCTGCCACTGTGGCCTCCACATCTGCTTATGGGCCGCCGCCTCAGGTCCCCGCTCGACCGGTTGCACCCAGACTTTGCTGTGGCTGAACCCCCGGGCTGTGCCAACGCGCCACGGTCATTTGTTCCAGGCAACCAGGTCTTCGCCTGGAACTTTGTAGGGAACATTCCTTGGGTTCCAGCCACAGTACTGGGAGTCACTGGACCTCGCTCGTACCAGGTGGCACTTGAAAATGGACGTTTGTGGCGCCGGCACATAGACCAGCTTAGGTGCAGGGTTGGGGACTTGGACACTACTATGGTACCCCCAACTGTGCTCGTGGCTCCGGAACAGACACTTACAGATGGCGAGGCTCCACCTATACCTCTCTTGCAAACTGCGGGTGTGGAGCCGAACCAAGTTGCTTTAGAGGGTCTGCCAGGCTTCCCACAGACTCAGACCACTGAGACATTCCGCCTGACATTCCGCCAACTCCACTCGCGGAGGTTCCACCCACAGCAGTGGATCCAGGGGACCTGGTTTCAACGCCACTTAGGGTTGCACCACAGCCTCAGCAAGAATCAGGTGCCCCCCCGGACCCCGGCGGTCTGGCAGAGTTTCCAAGTGCCCAACTTATTTAAAGGACTATGTTGTTGGACATGTAACACTGTCGGTCTAATGGAAGTAAGTGAAATGGAAACGATATGCTTTTGTGCCTAATTGAACCATTACGTGTAGTGCTGTATATAAGGAAACCATTACGATTGCAACTAACGCCTTATCTCGGTGGGGAGGGGTGTTATGTACTGAAGTTCTCACCCTGGGCCAGCAGGGGGATACTGTAGTTAGTTTTCACTCAGGTCCACATATGCAAATAAGGGATTAAAAGTGACGTTCAGTGATTGGATAGTTACAGAAAGTGGTTACTGTTGTGTTGTAGTGGAGTTCTATATAAGCAGGCTGGCTGAACCCTTCAGTTCAGTTCAGTTCTGACCTGTGAATAAACAAGAGCTGTTTGAAGAATCTCTGTGTCATCTGATATGTTCACCCACAACTTAACAGAAAGAAGATGAGGAATGTGTAACTGGTTGGTTTGCTTCCTTGAAGCTTGTTTTTTGAGGGGTTCCTAGGCAACCATGAACCAAACTTCCTTGATTCTTCCTCCCCCTCAGAGAGCAGGTTATAGGCCAGCCTGAGTCAGTGCTCAAGAGCACAGTGCATCCGTCCTCCCTTGCCCTTTGTGATATACCACTTCATGATGAGTCCTGGGCGAGTGGCAGCATTTTAAACTGACTATGACTAAGGCTGTGTATATTTGACTTGAAGATCAACTTCAGAGGTCTAGACCAGTGGTGGAGAACCTTTGGTCCTTCAGACGATTGTTGGACTCCAACTCCCATCATTCTTGACCATTGGTTATTCGGCTAGGGCTGTAAGGAGTTGGGAGTCCAACCATATTTGGAAGGTTACAGGCTCCCTATCTGTGGTCTGGACTGGATGAGGGCAATCAGACACTAGACAGTTAAGGGTCAGTGCAGTCTGGAATGGATTTAGATTAAGTCTCTGAGAGGTCTCCAGGCTCAGACATAGTGGTTTCTTTTCTTTTATTGTATTATGAAAAAACTTTAATAAAATATAATGGGGGTGAACGGTAATGAAAGGTGCTGGGGTAAAGGGAGGTTAGTGATGGGGGTAGGCAGAGCTGGCAAACATCACAAGCAGGGGCGCACACAGCCCACTTGTATCAGTGACGCAAGAAATAAATAGTTGGCCAGCAATGTTTTTGCAAAACGATAGTACGTGGCTCTCCTGGGACAGGCTTTTTAGTTTTGGAAGAATGAAGTGTGCGGAACCTGTGGCTCTCCAAATGTTGTTGGACTTCCAACTCACATCTATCCCAGTCAGCATTAATAGTCAGGGATTATGGGAGTTATTATCCAGCAACATCTGGAGGGCCAGAGCTCACTATCTCTGCTTTAAAGAGTGCCAACTGTTTTGTTTACAGTGGTACCTTGGGGTAAGAATTTGATCCTTTTACATGATCCCTAACCCTAACCCTAACCCTAACCCTGAGGTACCACTCTCCAGTGTCTTCAACTAGAATGATAAGAAGGTACAGTGGTACCTCGGGTTACAGACGCTTCAGGTTACAGACGCTTCAGTTTACAGACTCCGCTAACTCAGAAATAGAGTGCCAACTGTTTTGTATACAGTAGTACCTCGGGGTAAGAACTTAATTACTCCAAGTGTCCCTATTTTCCAGGGACAGTCCCAGATTTACTGAAGCTGTCCCAGTTTCTGATTTGATCCTGGAATGTCCCAATTTTCCTTAGGACGTCCCTATTTTCATTAGAGAAATGTTGGCAGATATGGAGTTGTGTGACTCCCGAGCCAAAGAGATAAGTAACAATACAACCATTAGAAGACATCTGAAGGCAGCCCTGTATAGTTTTACTATGTATTTATATATGTTGGAAGCCACCTAGAGTGGCTGGGGCAAACCAGTCATATGAAATTATTATAATGGACTAGGACATCCCTATTTTTATCAAAGAAATGTTGGTGGGTATGCTACCCCTGGGTCTGGTCTGGCAACTCCAGCTGGTGCAAAATGGGGCAAACTATCACAAGCACATAACTCTGGTGCTCAAAAGCTTATACTGTCTGCCCATACATTACCTGGCCAGGTTCAAGGATCTTGTATTCATTTATGAGGCCCTTAACAACTTGATTCCAGAGTTGGGGCTAGGGTTAGGACTACATAATTCCTTATATCCCTACCCAATTACTGAGATGCTTGAGGGAGTCACTGTTAGGGGTCTTCAATGGCTTAGATGCATGGCATATATCCATTCACATTAGTGAGTCCAATTTTGAGGAACCCCTCTTCCAGCTGCAGTCAGCCAAGCCCCCTCCCTGTTGAACTTGGTCTGCCAGGCCCACAAGACCATTTTGGGCAAGTCAAGCCCACCCACATTACACCCGACAGCATACATGATATCAGGTGTGCAGCATGTAAGCATGGGTGTTCAAAGGGACAATCAGGAGCTTAAAGTGAAGTCCCAACTGCTCCTTTGCTGGAGGTTCTTTTTTTATTTTTTTTTATAACTTTTATTTCCAATATTCACTCTTTTAAAATCACAATAGAAAAGAAAAAAAAGACATCGCAAAATAAACAGATGTAGACAATAAAATATCAAGACGTAAATACATTTCTCCGAAAGTATTAATTATCATAACATCATTCTGACTTCCCTCCACCGCGATTTAAGCTATATCCCATTGATACCCTTCTTGCAGTTCCTTCTTTCTACCTTTATCTTTACTTCGCAGATTCTATAATTCACCTACTGTTATTTTAATATTACCTAAGTTTTTCTCCATGTATGATATAAATTTGTTCCAATCATTAATAAAGATTTTATTACTCTGATGCCTGATCTTCTGTGTCATTTTTGCTAGCTCAGAGTACTCAAATAGCTTGTTTTGCCATTCACTTATAGTTGGTATTTTAGATGATTTCCAGTTCTGTGCCAACAGCAGTCTTGCTGCTGTCGTTGCATACTGGAACATGGTTTGGTCTTCTTTTCTAATCTCCTCACCGACCATTCCCAGAAGAAATGCTTCTGGTTTTTTAGGAAATGTGTATTTCAGTATCTTTTTCAATTCATCATAGATAGAACCCCAGAACCTCTTCACTTCTTCACACGACCACCACATATGATGGAAGTCGCCCTCTTTTTTTTTTTACATTTCCAACATCTTTTGTCTCCAGTCTTGTACATTTTTCCAAGCTTAACAGGAGTAATATGCCAACGATACATCATTTTTTCCATATTTTCACGGAAGCTAACGCATGCTGTAAATTTCATGTCCTTAGTCCAAAGTTTCACCCATCTCTCATATTCTAAACTATATCCCAAATCTATGGCCCACTTTATCATGACCTCCTTCACCTCCTCGTCTTTTGTATCCCATTCCAGTAATTGATTGTACATTTTGGATAGAAGCTTACTCTTTCCTTCTAATATTTCCACTTGGAATTTTGATTTTTTCTCATTCATCCCTATTTTTTTGTGTTCATTCCATAGGGCGTTAATTTGGTGAACCTGTAACCACCCTATTGATTTATCTTTTAGTTCTTCAAATGATTTAATTCTCCACCCCTTATCCGATTTGGTCAGGAGATCTTCGTAGGTCCATCTTTGGCTTCTCGTGTTTAAATTTTTAAGGGATGAGATATTAACTGGAGATAGCCACCAAGGTATACCCTTTTCCAACAGTCTTTTAGTTCTATTCCAAACCTCTAACAACACTCCTCTAACAATGTGGTGGGAGAAACCCTTATGCACCCTTTCTTTATCTTGCCATAAATAGGCATGCCAGCCAAATCTAGCATCAAATCCTTCCAGGTCTAACACATCTAAGTTTTCCAGAACTATCCAGTCCTTAACCCAACATAGGCATGCAGCCTCATAATATAATTGCAAATTTGGGACGGCAAACCCCCCTCTTTCTCTCCTGTCTGTGAGCAGTTTAAACTTAATTCTTGCTCTCTTCCCCTGCCAGATAAACCTGGACAGGGTCCTCTGCCATTCCTTAAACATTGTTGTTCCTCTGATTACTGGAATATTCTGAAATAAAAATAATATTTTTGGAAGGATGTTCATTTTTATGGCTGCCATTCGTTCCTCCCAGGAGAGTGTTAATCTACTCCAGATGTCTAAATCTTTTTTAATCTCACTCCAGGTTTTTTTGTAATTATTTTCCACTAAATTTATATTTTTTGTAGTTACCCAAATACCCAAATACTTCACCTTTTTCACTACCTTAATTCCTGTTTGTTGTTCTAATTGATTTCTTAAGTCTTCCGCCAAATTCTTAGTCAGTATTTTTGTCTTATTTTTATTTAACTTAAACCCAGATAACTTCCCAAACTCCTCAAGCACTTCCAAGACTTTTTCCACGCTTTTTAGTGGCTCTTCTAATGATATCACTAGATCATCGGCGTATGCCTTTAATTTATATTCCTTCACTCCAAGTTTAATTCCTCTTATTTCCGGTGTTTCCCTTATTTTATTTGCAATTATCTCCAGTACCATAATAAACAGGAGGGGGGACAGAGGGCACCCCTGTCTTGTACCTTTTGATATCATAAATGAGTCTGTTAAATTATTATTAATAATTAATTTCGCTCTTTGGCTCGAATAAATTGCTTTGATACCCTCCAAGAAGGGCCCCTCTATCCCTACCCTTTCCATACACTTTACAAGGAAACACCAGGATACATTGTCGAAAGCTTTTTCGGCGTCGACGAATACCAGAGCTGCAGGAATTTCATTTTTAAACTCTAAATATTCAATGATGTTTATTATATTTCTTATGTTGTCCTTCAGCTGTCTGCCTGGCAAAAAACCGGCTTGGTCTTTATGAATTGATTTTATCAAATATTTTTTCAGTCTTTTTGCCATTATCTCAGCAAATATTTTATAATCGTTATTGAGTAGTGATCTCGGCCTATAGTTTTTTACGTCAAGTTTATCCGCCTCCGGTTTTGGTATTAGGGTAATATGGGCCTCTCTCCACGAGTCTGGTATCCTCCCTCCCTGTAAGATATTATTAAATACGTCACATAAGACAGGTGTTACATATTCCTCCAGGACTTTATAATATTTTTGTGACAGACCATCTGGACCTGGAGCTTTCCCTGGTTTCATTTTTTTAATAGCCTCCTTAACCTCATCCGTCGTTATTGGTTTATTTAGATGGGATTTTTCATCGTCTGTCAGCCGCTCACCCCCATTTTTCTCCAAATATCTTTCTATTTCTATTGTATCTTCATCCTCCTTTCTTTTGTACAAGGTTTCATAGAACTGAAGAAACTTTTCCTTTATTTCATTTGGGTCTTCTATTATATGTTCCTCTATTTTAATCTTATTAATCACCATTTGTTTTTTCCTTTTCCTTAATTGCCATGCTAACAATCTCCCCGTCTTGTTTGCAGACTCAAAGTATTTTTGTTTCATTGATTTTATCCTCCATTCTACCTCTTGCCCTAATAATGTTGAGTATAGAGTTTGCAGCACTTTGGCTATTTGTTTCATCTTTTCATCCTCTGGGTTTATTATTAATTTTTCCTCACATTCTTTCAGTTGTTTCACTATTTCTTCCTTTTTTAATTCTCTTAACTTCCTTCTATAACTATTCTGCTGAATCAAGAATCCCCTGAGGACTGCTTTACTTGCTTCCCAGACTATGTCAATTTTGGTTCGTTTAAATTCCATTCAAAATACTCTTTCAGGGTGTTTTTTGCTTTCTCAATAATCTCTTCGTTTTCTAATAGGTATTCGTTCATTCTCCACCTGTACTGTCCCAGTGATCTACTTTTTATTTCCAAAATAATTGGGTTGTGATCGGAGAGTGTTCTAGGTTCTATCTCACATTTCCTTGTTCTTAATGATAACTCTCTTGAAATCCAAATCTGATCGATTCTGCCCCAACTCTGATGTACATCTGAAAAGTGTGTAAATTGTCTTATTGTTGGGTTTTTGTACCTCCAAATATCAATCAGATCTAAATTTTCCTGTAAATCTTTAAAAGATTTTGGGAGTTTCCCTTGGTTCGTCTTTCTCTTTTTTTCACTCCTATCCATTTCAGGGTCGGGGACTCCATTTAGGTCTCCTAAAAGAATTAATTTGTGGCTCTCTAATTCTAATAACATTTGTTCCAATTTTTTAAAGAATTCTGCTTTTTTTGTATTGGGGGCATAGACCGTTATTACATTAAATTTTTCTCCTTGATGATTAATTTGAACTCCCAGAATTCTTCCCTCTTCATCCTTACATATTAGTGTCGGTTCCCATTTCTCTTTAACATAAACCACCAGTCCTCTTTTTTTGCTGACATCAGAATTAATAAATTCCACCCCCAACTTTTTATTAATCAATACATGTTTATGTTTTTTAGCTATATGAGTCTCTTGGTAGCATATCACATCATAATTTTTGTTCCTCAAAACTTTCATTATTTTATTCCTTTTGGATTTTTCATTTACGCCATTTACATTCCAGGACAAAAACTTCAAAGACATTACTAAAACTAAGTTCTGGTTGCTCCTCTTTCTCTTCCTAACCTTCTTCCTCCGCTTCCTCCGCTTCTTCGCCGCTCTCTAGTCCCTCTTCATTCCCCTCCCCCCCGCCCTCTCCCTCCTTCCCCCCTCCCACCCCCACCTCCTTCTCTGTCTCTGGTATTGTCCTCTGCCTTGCCAAGTTCTTTCTCATATCTCCTCATAAATTTTTCCACTTCCTGTTGGTCTGTCAACTTGAATTTCTTATCCTTAAAGAAGAAAGCAATTCCTTCAGGAAATTCCCATCTGTATCGTATCCTGTTTCTTTTCAGGACTGCTACTATTTGTCTATATCCCTCTCTTTTGCGTAAAATTCTAACTGGGATTTCCTTCAGAACAATTATTGGCCTGCCACCAATTATTAGCTTTTTATGATAACTCGTTTTTAATATTAAATTCTTCATCTCAATTGAGTTAAATATTACTAAACAGTCTCCAAGAGGTCTTTTTATCCTATTTTGGACTATTCTCATTTTTATTCTAAAAGAGTTTTCAATTGTGTATGCGACATCTTCCTCTTTCAGATCTAACCATTTTGCTAACTCTTTGGTCATCTTTTCCTTTATGTTCTCATTTGTCTCTTCCTCTACTCCTCTGAATTTTAAATGTAATTGTTTCTGTCGCATTTCTGTCATAGCAATATTATCCCAGATTTGTTCTTGCGTTTTATTCAAAGGTTCAAAGAACAGCATGGGGCTGTTTAAAAGCCCTTTTGCAAACAGTCTCAAGCTGCTCTTTGAATGTCCAGGTCTTGTAGATTTAAAGAGCAGTATGGAGATTCTTGTAAAAGGCTTTTCAAACAGGGAAAAAGGTTTGAAGCTTTTGTCCACCTTCCTCAAACATTAAGAACGTAAGAGGAGCCCTGCTGTATCAGTCCAAATATAACACTCATCATTGACAACACTTCTGACAATTTCTTGTTCACTTTGTGCAACTGGAATGACAGCTGAGCAACAGGATACTGTTGCTCAGTGAGCAATAAACTGATGAGGACAAACTGGTGAGGGCACAAGAAGAGCCTGCTAGGTTAAGCTAAAGACCCTTCTAGTCCAGTATCCTGTTCTCACAGTGGCTAACCAGATGCTTCTAAGAAGCCCACAAGCAGGAATTAGACAGCAACTTCCCCCACTTGTGATTCCTGGCAACTGATATTCAGGGACATTTCCCTTTCATTTTTCCATTTCACGTTTATTTTGTATACTGCCTTTCTGCATTAGTGTGTAGAAGGTGGCTTACACAGCAACAAAATATATAGCAAAGAACGCACACCTTATAATAATACAGAAAGTCATCATAAAACATAACTTTAAAGTGGAATGACATATCAAAGAAAGTAATATTCAACAATCTATTGGAATATAATAGTACACAATAAAATTAACTCTCAAAGCATCAGCAAATAATATTGAACAGAAATTCACTCTTAACAAGTACAATAAATAATTACTAGAAATTATTCAATAGAAATAACTGCGTCACAATGCATAAAATACCACAATACATACAAAACCATGTAAAAGGATCAAATTGAGAAACAACACACAACTTATAAAACTATTCGCCCCTTCTTTTCTCCCTTCCCAGCTGCTTCTGCTGTTCTTAAAGTCATGCCCTGGGAGAGGCTACTTGCTTAGCTGAGGGTGGAGGGAAGCCAGGCTCTTTCCCTTTCTTTGCACTTCCTCACATCTCTGCTGAATTACCGTATTTTTCGCACGATTGGACGCACCGGACCATAGGACGCACCTAGTTTTTTTGGGGGGAAATAAAGGAAAAAAATTTCCCCTTTATTTCCCCCCCAAAAGCAGGTCAGGGAAACCGAACCAGGTCGAGGAACAGCGGGATAGTGGCGCTGCGCCTCCCTGCTGTCCCCCAAGCTTGTGGGGCTGGCCGATGTCTGTCTGGCGGGCGGGGAGCTCTGCTTCAGGGCGCCCCACCCGCCAGGCAGCAGGCTGCTATCCGCAGCGTGGGGAGCCCTGTGGGGAACTCCTGCAAGGTTCCCCACTCTGCGGATGTCTGCCTGGCGCGAGGGGCGCTCTGCTTCAGGGCGCCCCACCCGCCAGGCAGCAGGCTGCTATCCGCAGCGTGGGGAGCCTTGTCGGGAACTCCTGCAAGCCTCCCCACTCTGCGGATGTCTGCCTGGCGCGAGGGGCGCTCTGCTTCAGGGCGCCCCACCCGCCAGGCAGCAGGCTGCTATCCGCAGCGTGGGGAGCCCTGTGGGGAATTCCTGCAAGGCTCCCCATGCTGCGGATGTGTTCCTGAAGCGCCTGGAGCTCTGCTTTCAGGGCGCCTGGCGCTCCGGGAAGCAGGCTGAGCGGAGTGCTAATCCCGAAGCCCCAAACTTTGGGATTAGCGTGGCGCTTCGCTAGCCCTGGGAGAGCCACGCAACGTCGCGGGGCTCTCCCAGGGCTAGCGAGACCTTGCCGGCACCCAGAAGCTTGGGGCGCGCTGAGCTCCGCGCGCCCCAAGCTTCGGGATTAGCGCGGCGCTTCGCTAGCCCTGGGAGAGCCACGCAACGTCGCGGGGCTCTCCCAGGGCTAGCGAGACCTTGCCGGCACCCAGAAGCTTGGGGCGCGCTGAGCTCCACGCGCCCCAAGCTTCGGGATTAGCGCGGCGCTTCGCTAGCCCTGGGAGAGCCACGCAACGTCGCGGGGCTCTCCCAGGGCTAGCGAGACGTTGCCAGCACCCAGAAGCTTGGGGCGCGCTGAGCTCCACGCGCCCCAAGCTTCGGGATTAGCGCGGCGCTTCGCTAGCCCTGGGAGAGCCACGCAACGTCGCGGGGCTCTCCCAGGGCTAGCGAGACCTTGCCGGCACCCAGAAGCTTGGGGCGCGCTGTGCTCCGCACGCCCCAAGCTTCTGGATTAGCGCAGCGGTCCGCTAGCCGTGGGAGAGCTGGGTCTCCCACGGCTAGCGGATAGCTTCCTGAAGCCTGGAGAGCGAGAGGGGTCGGTGCGCACCGACCCCTCTCACTCTCCAGGCTTCAGCGAAAGCCTGCATTCGCTCCATAGGACGCACACACATTTTCCCTTGCTTTTTGGGAGGGAAAAAGTGCGTCCTATGGTGCGAAAAATACGGTACTTTAGAGTCTTTCTGTAGGTTTTCTTTTGGTGGGACTTTGCCAAACAACTTCCAGTCAGGAGCACTGTCGACAGCAGGTTTGACTTCCTTTGTCTTTTTGGTAAGGCAGTTCCTCCTGAACAGTTTGGCGAAGATGGAGCGGGTGATGCCTCCCAGCTGCTCGGGGATGCTGAGGCAGTGGCTCACCTTGAAGGTGTTGCAGGAGTTGAGGTTGATGTCCTTGAAGGCCAGGTTGGGCAGTCACCCTTCAAAAATTCATTGTCCAAAGACAGGACTCCTCCTGGGGTTTTCATGCAGGTCTTGCTCCATCCTTCACAACCTGTTCTCCCAGTTGTGTGTGGGTCCTGCTCCTCTGTAGAGCCAGGAGAGGAATTTGCAATTCAACTTGCTCCATACATTCTGAAAGCAAGTGTAAGAGCTAAGCTTCAAAGTTAACTCTGCACTAACAACAACAACAACAACAACAACAACAACAACAACAGGTATACCCTGCCCATCTGGTTGGGTTTCCCCAGCCACTCTTGGCAGCTTCCAGTATATATATATATAAAACATAATAAAACATCAGACATTAAAAAACTACCCAAGCCTTCAGATGTCTTCTAAAAGTTGTGTTGTTCTTTATCTCCTTGACAGGGACGACAGGGAACCTACACAAGGCTGTTGTTTGTGGACTACAGTTCTGCCTTCAATACAATTCTGCCAGACAGGTTATTTCTTAAAATGACCAATTTGGGTATACATCAGAAGATCTGTCTGTGGGTAAGGAATTTCCTGACTGATAGGCCGCAGACAGTGAGAATGGGACCTTACTATTCTTCTACTCTAGTATTAAGCACAGGAGCCCCTCAGGGATGTGTGCTAAGCCCCTTTCTCTATTCCCTGTACACATTTGATTGCACCCCACTGTATAAGTCCAACACAATCATCAAATTTGCGGATGATACAACAGTGGTGGGGCTCATTAGTGAGAACGATGAGACTGCTTATAGGAAAGAAGTACAGGGGTTAATTCAATGGTGTAAAGAAAACAATCTTATGCTTAACACCAAAAAAACCAAAGAACTCATAATTGACTTTAGGAGAAAGAAAAGTGTATTTTTACCATTGCACATAAATGGCGAGGAGGTGGAGAGGGTTGGTAGTTTTAAATACCTGGGCATTTATATCTCTGAGGACCTCTCATGGACTGCAAATATTAATATGGTTGTGAGGAAGGTGCAGGGGAGGTTGTATTTCCTGAGAATGCTCAGGGGACTGAATCTATCTCAGCACCTACTTCTGTCCTATTATCACAGTACCATCGAGAGTGTCTTAACCTATAGTATATTATCGTGGTATGGGAGCAGCTCTGAAACGGATAAAAAAGCTTTACAGAGAATAATTAAAATTGCCCAGAATGTTATTGGGCTCCAACTACCAACCCTGGATGAGATCTTCACGTCTCGCACTTTGAAGAAGTCACACAATATCCTGAGAGATCCCACCCATCCTGCTCACAACTTCTTTGAACTGTTGCCTTCGGGCAGAAGATATAGGACAATGAAAACACGAACCACACGCCTTCTGAATAGTTTCTATCCAAGAGCTCTGATTGCACTAAATAATGATCTCAGGGCCAGTTGCAAGAAATAGCAAGCAGGGAGTAGGAAGGAATGAGATAGGTTTTAGGTTATGTTATGCCTTTAATAGGTTATGTTATATTCTGGATTATGTTATGTTTTTATAGATTATGTCTGAATAGGATGAGAGTGATGGAGATACGTGCAAATGTGTATGTGAACCCGGTCTTTGGGTGGGTGTTTGATTTTCGTTGTTGTGTATACTGTGTATATACGGACAATGACAATAAATTTATCTATCTATCTCCTTGACATGTTGCTCATGACAGTGGTGGAAGAATATACTTGTGACTAGTAGCTGTTGCTGGCCTTATTCCTTATTAATTTATCTCATCTCTTTTAAAGACATCCAATTCCATATTGTGGGATAGCAATAGCCCTTGTATTTGTTCCATATTTGGTGCCCTTTGGAGTCAGACATGTTTCCTCCCCATTTGCCTCTCAGCCCTCTCCCACATAAAGCCAGAAGACTCCTCAGAGGAGTCAGCTCTTTATCCTCCTCAGAGGAGTCAGCATCATGGAAAGAAGCTTAGTCCAGCCCCAGGGTACTGAATTCTTGATGCTGGACTATTACTTAATAGTGTTTAGAGAACAAACAAGCCTTGCTTACATTGCTAATCTCTGCTCTGCCTATTTCCTGTCTGCCTCTCCCTGGAGCTGAAGCAACTTGACTCACCCTTTCTACATGTGTTGATAGCACCTTCCAGTACCCAGCCCCTTCCAGTATCTCTTACTGAATGCCATAAGGCCCCTCCCTTTTCCAGCAGGGAAACCTATAGCTCTCCAGATGTTGCCAGAGTCTTTCTCCAACCATCCTTGACTGCTAGGCAACGTCTGGAGGGCAACATATTCCTTATCGCCACTACAGTTTTTCCCCTTTGGAGAGAAATAATTCAAGGCTGAATCTAGGGCCACTCCAATACATTTTGGCACCTGAGCCACAAATGGCTCTCCCCCAGCCAGGGAAGAAGAGGTGAATGAAGATATCAGGAATAAGGAGCATGCCACAGCTGCTGCCACCCTGGCGGCAGCAGCAAGTGATATATTCCTTGGATCTGTTGCCCCTGTGGATCCTGCTGCCTGAAGCAGTCACATTATCTCACCTCATGTGTATGCTGGCCCTGGCTGAACCATTGGATGAATGAACATTATGTAATCATCAAGGGGTAGCTTTGCATGTGTGAACCAGTCCTGAGCTGTCTCATGTTGAAACATAGATGCATGTTCACATGCCCCAAGTCTGATCCTGGGATCATATTCAACTTGCCTTGAATTCTTGGGCATATGTTCAGGGTCAACTCCAAATATATTCAAGCTCCTGGGCAAGAGTCTTTAAGTATGGATGTTTTGGAAAATTTGCTCCACTGAATCTCTCTGGGCATCAGAATTTGGAATTACCTAGAATTGCTTCTGAAATGAAACAGATATGCTAGGAATCTTCCATCATTTTTTTTTTTTTGCTTCCAAATATTTTACAGAGCATCTTGCATGCATAGTTTGCAACAGCTTTCAGCTCCTTTTCAGTTTCTTCTATGTCTTTCCCCCCTACTTGCGCTTTTAGATTTTTTATATTGTTTCAGGGTTTTGTACTCTGCATTATGTTACAAGTCACTTTGCATGAAAAAGTGACAATGCCCCTTCCGAGCGTCAGGAGGAGGGGGGTTTGCGGGATCACGACCCACCCACACTCGCTCTCGCGAGGCTGGCGCCAGCCTCGCGGGAGGCAGGGATTCCCCCAATTACCATCCCCTGTGGTGCCAGCCAATCGGCTGGCGGCAGGGGCGGGCCTTAGCGAGGCCACTTAAGGTCGGGGCAGCCCTGTGCTCGCCCCTTTTGACCCCTGGAGACGACGCGGTTTGTTTGGTTTAGGTGATCCTTCCGCTCGCTGGAATCCTCGGAGCCTTGTGGAACCTGGAGCCTTCTTCCAAGCCTTAGTGGAGCACCAGCAAGCTTAACAAGGCTATTGGGCAGGAATCGCTCAGGTTCCTCGGGGGGCTTATTCTCTTAGGTGGCTTCAGCAGCGTGACTCACCACCGGCTCCTTCATCGCTGGGAAAAAAAACCCCCATGCAGCAGGGGAGCTAGCAGCGACGCTCCCGACTGCCAGCTGATCGAGCCCTGCAGCCTCCCTTTCAGTGCTACAACCCTCCCCACGTGGCTTTACTGTGTTTCCTTGAAGCGGAGTCTTCGTATCTTCCAGCAGGTCGTATCTTACTTTATGGCTTGTTAATTTAGCTGGTTTTCCTGTAGTCCCCCTGGTGGTGCAGCAATAAAACTGCTGGCACATTTGCAAAGCTAAGCAGGGTCTGAGGTGGTTTCAAATTGGATGGGAGACATGGTGTTAAAAAGTTCAATATCAGATTATTAGAAAAAGGCAGAATATATTTTGTTTAAAGGTTACTTGTGTGTTTCCTGCTGCCGGGGGGGCTTTGTTGGGTATTTTGCAATTTAATTTAAACGGGTTACTTTTGTACTATCTGCTGCTGCGAGGGTTTTGCTGGGCATTTTTCCTCTGTGTTTACCCTCACCTGGCTTTTTAATACAGGCAGTACACGTGGGAGCCTGTGTTGCCACGTTGCTAGGCGACCGGCGCCATTTTTAAAGCCACGTGGCTTGCTTAGCGGCGGCCATTTTAGGTGTGGCGAGAAGTCCCGGCGGCCATTTTAGGTGTGACGAGAGGCCCGGCGGCCATTTTAGGTGTGGCGAGAAGCCGCGGCGGCCATTTTAGGTGTGGCGAGAGGTTCCGGCGGCCATTTTAGGCGTGGCGAGAAGTCCCGGCGGCCATTTTAGGTGTGGCGAGAGGCCCCGGCGGCCATTTTAGGTGTGGCGAGAAGCCGCGGCGGCTATTTTAGGTGTGGCGAGAGGCTCCGGCGGCCATTTTAGGCGTGGCGAGAGGCTCCGGCGGCCATTTTAGGTGTGGCGAGAGGGCCCCGGCGGCCATCTTAGGTGTGGCGAGCAGGTTTTTTCTGGTTTATTTCACTACAGTTTATAATTTACTGTGTTATCCTTCGGTTTACTGGGCTATAACTTAGCATAATAAGCAATCACATATACATATAGATATAAATAAATATATAAATAAACAAACAAATATAAGCAAATAAATAAACAAGAAAAACAGGGCAATCTTTGACTAACGACCGGTAATTAGGGCTATTGTTTCCTGTCAGCTTATCTGGCCGTGTTTTTCCCAGGTCTCCAGCTAACTATAACAGGCTGGATTGATAGTGATACAGTCACTTAAATACATATAAATAACTAATCACATATATAGAAATAAATAAATATAAATAAATAAATAAAATAAATATACATATATATATATACATATACAAATAAATAAATAAATAAATAAATAAATAATAATAATAAAAAAAAAACTAAATAAAACAAAACAAAATAAAATAAAATAAAATAAATAAATAAATAGGTAGTTAAACTGTAAATGAAATAGTTACCCGATTTGCTTCGCCCCTCCCTGAGGCGCAGCTTTGCATGAAAAAGTGACAAAAGATGATGATGATAATGATAGGTAAAAGGTAAAGGTACCCCTGCCCGTACGGGCCAGTCTTGCCAGACTCTAGGGTTGTGCGCTCATCTCACTCTATAGGCCGGGGGCCAGCGCTGTCCGCAGACACTTCCGGGTCACGTGGCCAGCGTGACAAAGCTGCATCTGGCGAGCCAGAGCCGCACACGGAAACGCCGTTTACCTTCCCGCTGGTAAGCGGTCCCTATTTATCTACTTGCACCCGGGGGTGCTTTCGAACTGCTAGGTTGGCAGGCGCTGGGACTGAGCAACAGGAGCGCACCCCGCCGCGGGGATTCGAACCGCCGACCTTTCGATCGGCAAGCCCTAGGCGCTGAGGCTTTTACCCACAGCGCCACCCGTGTCCCTGATGATAATGATAAGTATGTATGTATAAATAAATAAATAACAAACAATAATCTTTATGTTTCCAGCAAGATTATTTTTGCTTGTTGAAATCTGAAGCAAATGGCAAATGATCCAGTTCCAGAATTCATTTTAGAAATTCTTCTAACTGGAATAAAACTACAGGGCAGAGCGAAAAAATATCTGAAACAATAAGGAAACTGAATGGGCCTCGTTGCTTACTCCAGGCCATGGCCACGCGTCAGGGACACGAAGTGGTAGCATTCCCCTCCACTTATCTCTTCTCTCTGGCTTTTTTCTTCTAGCAAACTACATGTTACACTGCAGCTGTGTGTAATGAAGTCTTGGTCTGGAATGCCACAAAGCTGTGCTCTCTCCCCTCCTTCCCTGTCTGGGTATTTCAAAGAAAGAAATTGGCAAGGGAACAGCTGAGGAATAGTCCGTTTCGTCTTGGCAATTAATTTATCCACCTTCCCAGTTCTGACTCAGTCTGTGGCCTGGTGCTGATTAGAATTAGCTTGAAAGATTAATCTGCCCACTCATGGCAAAGTTCAGAATACAGCATTCCAATCACTTGGTGGAAAGGTCGAACATCAGAAGACCTGATGGAATTCAAACAATCTACGCGGGTGGTGCTGTGGTCTAAACCGCAGAGCCTAGGGCTTACCAATCAGAAGCTGGGTGGTTTGAATCCCTGCGACGGGGTGAGCACCCGTTGCTCGGTCCCTGTTCCTGCCAACCTAGCAGTTCAAAAGCACGTCAAAGTGCAAGTAGATAAATAGGTACCGCTCCGGCGGGAAGGTAAACGCCGTTTCCGTGCGCTGCTCTGGTTCGCTAAAAGCGGCTTAGCCATTCTGGCCACATGACCCGGAAGCTGTACGCCGGCTCCCTCCGCCAATAAAGCGAGATGAGCGCCGCAACCCCAGAGTCGGTCATGACTGGACCTGATGGTCAGGGGTCCCTCTACCTTTACCTTTATACTTCATTTCTAGGTAATGAGAGTCTTGACATGAACTCTTTTTTGTGTCTATGAGGTATTCCTGCTGCCTGTGAACTCCTCTACCTTCCCCAAGGTAAGGGGAACAAGAAAGGAAGGGAACTAGCCCTTAAACAGCTGATTTTTTTTAAAAGAGTCCTATCTAACACTGAAAAAACCAAACCTACCTCAGCCTCCGTCCTGGAACTTAGTCAGATTAAGGCATGTGCAAACAAATAGGATTGTGTTAGTAATTTTGTCAGCCTTACCTCCAGGGTATATTTTGTGTTCCTTTTTATACTTTTGTCATATTTATTTATTTATTAAAAATATTTATATACTGCTGATTCATAGAAAAATGTCAGAGCAGTTTACAATAATACCTAAAACCATACGATAAAAACCATTAAAAAATAAAACCGGACATGAATTAACTGTTGTGGAAAGATGTATACTTAATTGCCTGCATAGGCCTGGTATTTAAAAATTGAAATGGAAGGTGCTTTCTGAATCTCTGCATGCCTCCCTTTTTGTCAGCTATTGGTAAAAATTGTAATAGCAAAGTTAAAGTTATAAAAAACAAAACCTCTCAATATTTTAGAATTCAGCTGGAACAGGATTCCCACATGCAATAATGCATTGAAAAGGCTGAATGGATGAATGAATGAATAAACCAACAGCAAAGCTTACCTGCAGAAGATAAAGTGTGTCTGGTAATATAAGTCAAGCTGCCGCATTCTGGATTAGTTGTAGTTTCCGGGTCACCTTCAAAGGTAGCCCCACACAGAGCACATTGCAGAAGTCCAAGCGGGAGATAACTAGAGCATGCACCACTCTGGCAAGGCAGTCTGCGGGCAGATAGGGTCTCAGCCTGTGTACTAGATGGAGCTGATAGACTAAGGTTACCAGATGTCCCCATTTCCCGGGGACAGTCCCTGGATTTACAAATCATTCCCCTGACAAAATCCATCCATTTAGTAGGAAGTTGAAAAGTGTCCCCAGATTCATTGAAAAAAAATCTGGTAACCTTATGATAGACAGCTGCCCTGGACAAAGAATTGACCTGCGCCTCCATGGACAGCTGTGAATCCAAAATGACTCCCACCTGGTCCTTCAAGAGCACAGTTACCCCATTCAGGACTAGGGAGTCCCCCACACCTGCCCACACCCTGTCCCCCCAAAACAGTACTTGTCAGGTGTGATGGAAAAGTTTGTTTGCTGGGCAGGTTGGGTCACCAAGTTGTTTTTTCCCTGCCAGCAAACGGTTGACTGGCAACAGCCAGTCTGATTGGCTAGAGTTCTGGGGGAGAAATATGATTGGTCTGGAGAGGTTAGATAGGTTTCAGGAGATAAATTCTGAGGAGACTATCCATAGGGAGAGGACAGAGCCTCGCAGCTGGGATAGGGAGACCAGACTGAGGGTCTGGGGAAGGTACCCAGACAGAGGTGTGCTGGGAGGGCTGAGTCTGAACCAGGAGAGACAGATCTGGTTTCTCCCTGGGTGTCAGTCTAGCCAGGAGGGGAGAATTATTCTAGATACTGAAGATTCCCAACCCAGTAACAAGGAGAGAGGGAATCTCCTCGGTCTGTAATTGTTGTTGTTTAGTCGTTTAGTCGTGTCTGACTCTTCGTGACCCCATGGACCAGAGCACGCCAGGCACTTCTGTCCTCCACTGCCTCCTGCAGTTTGATCAAACTCATGCTGGTAGCTTAAAGAACACCATCCAACCATCTCATCCTCTGTCGTCCCCTTCTCCTTGTGCCCTCCATCTTTCCCAACATCAGGGTCTTTTCCAGGGAGTCTTCTCTTCTCATGAGGTGGCCAAAGTATTGGAGCCTCAGCTTCAGGATCTGTCCTTCCAGTGAGCACTCAGGGCTGATTTCCTTAAGAATGGATGCGTTTGATCTTCTTGCAGTCCATGGGACTCTCAAGATTCTCCTCCAGCACCATAATTCAAAAGCATCAATTATTCGGCGATCAGCCTTCTTCATGGTCCAGCTCTCACTTCCATACATCACTACTGGGAAAACCTTGGCTTTTACTATACGGACCTTTGTTGGCAAGGTGATGTCTCTGCTTTTTAACAACAACAACAATCTTTATTACGGTCCAGAGACCAACAAAACATTACAAATCAATACAGAGTTCATACAGCCTACCTCCAGGTTAATCAAGCACTTTGTTTGGAATATAGGGCTCATTTGTTCTTGCAACCACCGATAAAAACTTTGCCACTGCCAACGTTCTAGCTTTTGTCCGGTCTTCCAGTAGGAACCTGACATAGTGAGCCTCTGACTTTCCCGGGAAAGGAACCAGCAAGGGTAGTATCAGTTCAGCCCTGGCCTGCTCATACTTCGCACAATGCAACAAAATATGATCTATGGAATCGATGTCTTGAGCACACGAGCAAAGTCTGTCCTGGTAGGGAACTCCTCTCAACCTACCATCCAGCACTGCAGAGGGGAATACATTCAGTCTGGCTTTGGTGAAAAGCCTCGATAGGCTTTTTAAGATGTTGTCTAGGTTTGCCATTGCCTTTCTCCCAAGGAGCAGGTGTCTTTTAATTTCGTGACTGCTGTCACCATCTGCAGTGATCATGGAGCCCAAGAAAGTAAAATTTGGTCTGTAATACCATTCATAATACCTCAGGTGTGGGATTGTTAAGAGAGGGGAAATGCCCCTCGCTCATGAACCAAAGTATTAAGCTGTGAAGGAAGTGGTATAGAATTTATTATCTAAGTGACAGACACTGATTTGAACATTTTACCCTCTTTTCTGGAAACCTGAATATTTATCTACCTGAAGTGTGCCAACTGATGTTTAGTAACTGAAGTTTAAGAAGAGTTGTACCTATAATATTGTGTTTAAGCCTGAGACATCTTAAAGTAAAAGTAACTAGGTTGAATTCTGCCTGAAAGAACTCATTTCCTGACCCACTTTTTGTCATAAACTTCCTTTGTTTAATAAAACCTTTCATGTTTGTTTGATCCACCCATGCCTGAGACTCTAAATCATTATGTTTTCACTCACACAAGTCCCCCACTAGATAATCTGGGGTAAATTGTAGAAATTTGTGTAATTGGTGTACCGTGAGGTGGTCGCACTATATTTAATTGAGGGCTGGCCCGAAGGAGCCAGGGTGAGAAAGTGCCTTTGCACCATCTCATATTAATTGGTGGCAGCATCATGATATGAAGTTAAAACCCACACAGAAACGTACCCACAGATACAGAACAACCAGTTTCATAAAGTATTGAGGTTATTTTATTAAAAGAAGAAAACTTTTCTGTCAGAAAATGGCCAACAAGCTACAAGCAAAAGAAACTCGGGGTGACCCAATGCAGGGAGATGCAGCATCTGAGGGCAATCCTGAATTAGAAATGATGAGGCTAAGACCTTGATGGCAGAAAGTGAGGAGGAATTAAAGAACCTTTTAATGAGGGTGAAAGAGGAGAGCGCAAAATATGGTCTGAAGCTCAACATCAAAAAACCGAAGATCATGGCCACTGGGCCCATCACCTCCTGGCAAATAGAAGGGGAAGAAATGGAGGCAGTGAGAGATTTTACTTTCTTGGGCTCCATGATCACTGCAGATGGTGACAGCAGTCACGAAATTAAAAGACGCCTGCTTCTTGGGAGAAAGGCGATGGCAAACCTCGACAACCTTGCCAACAAAGGTCCGAATAGTAAAAGCCATGGTTTTCCCAGTAGTGATGTATGGAGGTGAGAGCTGGACCATAAAGAAGGCTGATCGCCAATGAATTGATGCTTTTGAACTGTGGTGCTGGAGGAGACTCTTGAGAGTCCCATGGACTGCAAGAAGATCAAACGTATCCATTCTTAAGGAAATCAGCCCTGAGTGCTCACTGGAAGGACAGATCATGAAGCTGAGGCTCCAATACTTTGGCCACCTCAGGAGAAGAGAAGACTCCCTGGAAAAGACCCTGATGTTGGGAAAGATGGAGGGCACAAGGAGAAGGGGACGACAGAGGATGAGATGGTTAGACAGCGTTCTCGAAGCTACCAACATGAGTCTGACCAAACTGCGGGAGGCAGTGGAAGATAGGAATGCCTGGGGTGCTCTGGTCCAGGGGGTCACGAAGAGTCGGACACGACTAAACGACAACAACAATGTTGAAGCAGAGAAAGAAAGGACAAAGGCAAAATTGGCAGCTGAACAGGCCAGAATCACAACTGACATTCAGTTAGCGCAGATACAGTTTGAGAGAAATATGGCAGAGAGAGAGAGCAGATTAGCTCATGTGGAAAAAGAAAGACCAGAATAACCCAAGAAGAAAGAGACAGGGAGGCAAAGATGACCCATGAAAAAGACATGTTTCTTTTAAGAATGGAGGAAATGAAGCTGAGAGCAGAACTGCCACATCCATTGGTGGGGGGTGGAGACTTTACCTCAGCTAATGTCAAGAGATTTCCTAAGTACGTCAAAGGTGATGATGGACAGGCATTCCTGTTTAGTTTTGAACAGACCTGTAAGGACTTAAATATTCCTGAGGAAAACTGGATGCTGTATTTATGCCCACAGATATGTGGAACTTTGAGTGAAATATATTTAAGAGAAGATGAAACCTCTGATTACCTCACATTCAAAGAAAGAGTGAAAGTGCAATTTTGTTTAACTGCAGAGCAAAGTAGAAAAGCCTTTTGTGACATTCAAAGAATGGAGCCAGGGTGAGAAAGTGCTGTTGCACCGTCTCAACAGGATTCAACCTCAATCTGTTAGCCGCCATCCATCCTCCAAACACCTCCAGGCACTCACACAGGACCTTCACCACCTTCACTGGTTCTGATTTAAAAGAGAGGTAGAGCTGGGTACCATCTGCATACTGATGAACACCCAGCCCAAACCCCCAGATGATCTCTCCCAGCAGCTTCATATAGATGTTAAAAAGCATGGGGGAGAGGACGGAACCCTGGGGCACCCCACAAGTGAGAGCCCAGGGGTCTGAACACTCATCCCCCACCACCACTTTCTGAACACGGCCCAGGAGGAAGGAGAGGAACCACTATATAACAATGCCCCCAGCTCCTCTAGCCAGTCCAGAAGAATGTCATGGTCGAGAAATCTAGCAGAACTAGGAAACATCTAGACAACAGATCAGCTAGACAAACAGCTAAACAACAGATCATTGACCAGCACAACCAAGGCAGTTTCAGTCCCATGGTGAGGCCTGAATCCCAATTGGAAGGGATCCAAATGGTCAGTATCCTCCAGGTGTGCTTGAAGTTGTTCAGCAACTACCCACTCAATCACTTTGCCCACGAATCGAAGATTTAAGACTGGGCAATAGTTGGCCATATTGTTGTTGTTGTTGTTGTTTAGTCGTGTCTGACTCTTTGTGACCCCATGGACCAGAGCATGCCAGTCACTCCTGTCTTTCACTGCCTCCCGCAGTTTGGTCAAACTCATGCTTGTAGCTTCGAGAACACTGTCCAACCATCTCATCTCCATGTGCCCTCAATTTTCCCAACATCAGGGTCTTTTCCAGGGAGTCTTCTCTTCTCATGATGTGGCCGAAGTATTGGAGCCTCAGATCAGGATCTGTCCTTCCAGTGAGCACTCAGGGCTGAGGTTTGATCTTCTTGCAGTCCATGGGACTCTCAAGAGTCTCCTCCAGCACCATAATTCAAAAGCATCAATGCTTCGGCGATCAGCCTTCTTTATGGTCCAGCTCTCACTTCCATACATCACTACTGGGAAAACCATAGCTGGGAAAGTATGGAGCTTCAGACCATATTTTGCGCTCTCCTCTTTCACCCTCATTAAAAGGTTCTTTAATTCCTCCTCACTTTCTGCCATCAAGGTTGTGTCATCTGCATATCTGAAGTTATTGATATTTCTTCCAGCAACTTGCCATAGTTTGCTGTGGTCAGTCAAAGGCTTTTGCATAGTCAATGAAGCAGAAGTAGATGTCTTTCTGGAACTCTCTAGCTTTCTCCATAATCCAGCGCATGTTTGCAATTTGGTCTCTGGTTCCTCTGCCCCTTCAAAATCCAGCTTGGACTTCTGGGAGTTCTCCGTCCACATATTGCTTAAGCCTGCCTTGTATAATTTTAAGCATAACCTTGCTAGTGTGTGAAATGAGTGCAATGGTGCGGTAGTTGGAGCATTCTTTGGCACTGCCCTTCTTTGGGATTGGGATGTAGACTGATCTTCTCCAATCCTCTGGCCACTGCTGAGTTTTCCAAACTTGCTGGCATATTGAGTGTAGCACCTTAACAGCATCATCTTTTAAAATTTTAAATAGTTCAGCTGGAATATCATCACTTCCACTGGCCTTGTTATTAGCAGTGCTTTCTAAGGCCCATTTGACTTCACTCTCCAGGATGTCTGGCTCAAGGTCAGCAACCACACTACCTGGGGTGTATGAGACGTCCATATCTTTTTGATATAATTCCTCTGTATATTCTTGCCACCTCTTCTTGATGTCTTCTGCTTCTGTTAGGTCCTTACCACTTTTGTCCCTTATTATGGTAATCTTTGTACGAAATGTTCCTTTCATATCTCCAATTTTCTTGAACAAATCTCTTGTTTTTCCCATTCTATTGTTTTCCTCTATTTCTTTGCATTGCTCATTTAAGGCCTTCTTGTCTCTCCTTGCTATTTTTTGGAAATCTGCATTCAATTTCCTGTATCTTCCACTATCTCCCTCACATTTTGCTTGCCTTCTCTCCCCCGCTATTTGTAAGGCCTCGTTGGACAGCCACTTTGCTTTCTTGCATTTCCTTTTCATTGGGATGGTTTTCATTGCTGCCTCCTGTATAATGTAACAAGCCTCCATCCATAGTTTCTTCAGGCACTCTGTCTAAATCTAAATCTTTAAACCTGTTCCTCACTTCCACTGTGTATTCACAAGGGATTTGATTTAGATTGTATCTTACTGGCCCAATGGTTTTTCCTACTTTCTTCAGTTTAAGCTTGAATTTTGCTATAAGTTGCTGATGATCTGAGCCACAGTCAGCTCCAGGTCTTGTTTTTGCTGACTGTATAGAGCTACTCTATCGTTGGCTGCAGAGAATATAATCAATCTGATTTCGATGCTGCCCATCTGGTGATGTCCATGTGTAGAGTCGTCTCTTATGTTGTTGGAAAAGAGTGTTTGTGAGGACCAGCATAGGTTTTGTATACCTTTTGCGTACGTTTTGTATGTAAAATACACTTTCAAAGCATTCACCATTAAAATATGCATTTTGTTTGCATCCTTTATAAAAATATATATTTCTCTGCACAGTTTTTGAGGACTGCAGAAAGTGAAGAAGTCGAATTCCATCTAGAGGTTGTGTTCAAATACACACACAGTTGGGAGTTTCTGATCAGGTTGGTCCACTCCAAAAAGCAGGCTAAATGAATTCCTCGCATCCCTAGTTAAACCGCCTCTTAAATAAATATAAACAATTTCATGAAACATTCAGATACAGTATCTATCCTACTGAGTTATTAATGCTGATTGTTTAAACTTAAAAAAAACCTAACAAGAACTTGCTGCTGCATAAATGATTTAATGGCTGCTTGTTATTTAATATAATTACCAGAGTGAGGATATGCATAAATTTAATGCCTGCAATATTTCTTTTCTAATATGTAGTGTTTATGTCTACATTGTTTCAAATATGCATATTGATATGTTACACTGCAAGCCTAAACCATGCTGAAAACTGGCTGATGGTGTTTCAGATGACACTGAAGTGTTCTCCAAGATACCAAGAGAGGATCTGCCATTGGGCCGGCATCTGCCCTAAAGACCCCTGGTATACCTGTGGAAAGTTCCACAGGCAGGCGTGCCAGCTTGGCCCTGCGGCCATGGGTGCCTTGGGCCATGGGTGCCATGCAGTGCCATTTAGAATGAGGAAACGTGTAGAGCCTGAGGGTGCCATTCCTTTCTAGGCAGCCTCTAGGCCATGGGTCTGTGGTTTGTGGGGGTCAGATGATGGAGCAGTGGATATGAATACAATACACCTCGAATTACAAATGGCTCATGTTACAAATGCTTCAGGTTACAAACTCCACTAACCTGGAAGAGTTACCTTGAGTTGAGAACTTTGCCCCAGGATGAGAACAGAAATGGTGTGCCAGCGGCGCAGCAGCAGCTAGAGGCCCCATTAGCGAAAGCACGCCTCTAGTTAAGAACAGTTTCAGGTTAAGAACGGACCTCCAGAACGAATCAAGTTCGTAACTAGAGGTACCATTGTACTACCTCTGTACACAATAGGCTAGTTCCCATACATACTCACACTCCCCTTTCTATCCTCATCCAGGCAGCCAAGAAGCACCATAAGAGTTCAAGGACACATTCTAGGCAGGCAGAAATCTGGCATGTTCTCCCACATTTCACTGATGAAAATAGGGACCGTCTATTCCATCACCACCATCACCATTTTATTATTTTATTATTTTACCTTGCTCATCCAGCAGGGTTGTGCTAGCCACCACATATATAAAAACATAATAAAACATTAAATATTTTTTTAAACTTCCCTATACAGGGCTGCCTTCAGATGTCTTCTAAAGGTTGTATAGTTACTTGTCTCCTTGGCTTGGGGGTTGCATAACTCCAGTGCTTTTATTCTTAAAAAATGTTTAGGGATACTCTCATTTTCCTACTCATATTGAAATACTGCCCCTCAATGAGGCCAAACTTAGATTCACAAAATGTTTAGGGGTATGCCTACCCCTGCTTTCCCCCCAGAAAAAACCCACTGCATAACTCCATATCCTCCAACATTTCTCCAGTGAAAATAGGGACGTCCTTAGGAAAAGCAGGACATTCTGGGATCAAATTATAAACTGAGACAGCTTCTGTAAATCCAGTACAGTCCCTGGAAAATGGGGACACTTGGAGGGTCTGCACTGTTGCACGTAAAATGGGGATGTGGCCTGGCAAGAGTCTCAAGGGCCAATCACATTCAGCATCTGGGCCTGCAGTTCTGCATCCCTGTTTTAGAAGCACAGAAACACCTGCCTTCCTTTACATCTGATCGCCTGACTGTGAGCAGGTGCCTCCTGCACCTTACTGCTCCGCTTCCCTCATTAAGGTATTATTTCTCAGCCTTTCCCGCAGTTCTTCAGGGAATCAGCTCACAGAGCACAGCTAAGGGAGGGCTTTTTTATTTTAAATGGTCCCAAGGTGACTGCATTTAATGGTGAATCTGTCCCTGCAGGCAAGCAGCTGCGCAGGGGCCTTTTACAAGCCTGGTTGTAAGGCGTGAGCTGTGTGAGGAATGCCTGTTTTCCATGGAGATGACATATTTCATTTTAAGCCGTATGTTGATTTAGGGGAGTAACTAAAGCTTTGTTGCACAAGGTTAAGAAGAGCAATTGCATAATGATATTTCCAGAGCAACTGCAGGCAAAGAGGAACTCATGGGACCAGGAGGGGGGGAGCAGCTGCCCCTGAAATCAAGTAACTTACCTAAATCAAGTAAATGAACTGACCAACTGTGTCACACATAACTCAATAAAGCCCCCCGCCCCCTCACTGAGAAGAGCCAGTTTGCTCCAGTCTGTAAGCCTTAGTAGGGATAAGAAATGGCTTTTGTAATTAGAGTGGCAAATGACAGTTCCCTATCTGAAGGATTCAAGTCCAGGTTAAAGATAAAGAACCGTAAGAAGAGAATGCAGGAGGTGCCCTAAAGCTGCCCACCAAACAGCCCCAGGACAGCTGTGTGACCTGGTGATACTTCTCCAAGATAAGATGGATTGTATGTTTGTTTAAAGGTAAAGGGACGCCTGACCATTAGGTCCAGTCGTGGCCGACCCTGGGGGGGATTTCAGGGGGAGAGATGAAGTCTGCAATCCTGCTAGGGTGATCACTTGCACATGTCAAGAAGAAGGAAAAAAGAGGACAAAAGATCTGCGAAATCTTGCATTAAAAATTAGCATAAAAATTGCATTTGCTAATGTATATAGATGGAAGTCAATTTAGAAGGAATGTCTTTAATTTAAATGCTTATGCAACATCTCACCATAGTGAATAAGGCTATGACCAGGTGATCTGTGTGCCTGCTCAGTCTGCTGCTCCACTACTCTTACGCAGCATCACTTACAAGTAAATAAGTGGACCTAAAATAAATGGACTCACACTGTTGGCCTTATTTAGTCTCATCCACACTTACCTTTCGCCCTGCACTTTCTAGCTCTGCCCTTTAAAGTGCCATATTGCTCCTTTTTTCCTTTACTGCTGAATCGGAACAAGTGGCAATTCAGGTTTTCCACTGCTCCAGTTCAGCAGTAAAGAGAGGGTTTTCACGGGGAAAGTGCAATGTACTTGGACAGTACCTGTCCCTAGAAACATGGCACAAAAGGGAGTCTGGATGAGCCCTAAGGGTCCTTCAAATTTTAAATGTGGGGGAGAGATATGCGCCTCAGCTGATCAAACACTTGGGAAGCAATGTGTTAATTTGTTGAGCAAAGTCACATTGGCAAGCCGCCAGGGATCTTATCATGAAAGTAAGGCTCATATAGTGGTTTCTAAGATTTGGATGGCTCACAGAGAGTTTCAGAATCTATCGCTTGCATTTCTCAAGAGCAGTACAGCCACTCCATGAGGTCACACACACAAACAAAGCCCTTCCCCTCACCTTCCCCTATGACTCAGCATAGCCTGCGTGTGACCAACTGGTCTAAACAACTTCATGGTGGTTTGCAACTGTGGCCTGAGGTCAGGGACTCCAGTACTGTAAACAGAAATGTTTCTACACACATTCCCTGAGGGAGGTCAGAACCAGAAAAGAAAAGTTGAAGTATGGGGGTGGGAGGGAAGCATAGGAACACAGGAAGCTGCCCTACACTAAATCTATCTAGCTCAGTATTGTCTACACCGATTGGAAACAGCTGCCTAGCATAGGAAGGAGTCTTCCTCAGCTATACCTGGAGACATTAAGGATTGAACCTGTGATCATTGCATGCAAAGCAGACGCTCTCCCATTGAGCTACAGCAACATTAGCATGATGCAACACCCAGGCAGGAGCCTTTGGTCCCTTTTAGGGGAAGCAAACTAAGGAGATGGTTCTGAGCCCAGAGAGGTCAGGGCCGTAGCCAGGGGGTGGCAAGGTGGGCGCCTGCCGGGGCACGGGTAGGGGTTTCAAAATCGGCTGCTGAGACCTTTTGCCAGGGGCCCAGGCAGGACGCGGGAAAGCCCTGGCTGCACCCGTGCCCCTTGACCCTCCTATCAGCCGGGCGCCGCGGCTTGGCTGGCTGGGCAGCCTGGTGGAGCCTTTGCATGCCCCAGCCCAGCTCTGCCTCTCTCAGACCTTGCTTGGGGTCGGGACTGGGAAGGTCCACCAACCTCAGCCCCTAACGCTGCCCAGCCCACCTCACTGCCCAACCTCTTCCCCCTCCGTTGTGTAAGTCTCTCGGATGGTGGGAATTCTCCCTCAGGGCAGAAGCGCCTCCTTACGACAGCGGAGGAAACTCCTCACAGGCTTTCCTGTGTTGGGAAATGGCCAACTGAATGCATTAGGTCAGCTACTCTGGCTACACACCACAGAGAGGCAATGGTTTCCCTTCACTTTGGGAACAGCCAAAACACGCTCGTTCCCCATGTAATAAATGAAAATCTGCCCTTATTCCCTTATGGGGGACACAAGAGCCCTTATAGAGTCCTTTGTAGGTTCTCCATCGGTCGGAGGAAAGAACAGAGGCCAACCAGAGATATTGAGAAGCAAAGCAGCTAGTTAGCCTGATCTTTATTGAACTGTTGCAACAGGGTGGCCCCCTCTCACGCAGGAGGAGGAGGAGGACCCAGAACCCAGGTGGGTCCACCCTCATATAGACATTTTAAATTGCCAGCCCTGGAGTCCAAGCCCACCACCAGAAACACCACACCATAATAATAATAATAATAATAATAATAATAATAATAATAATAATACTTTTTATATATACCCCGCTCTCCCCAGCCAAGGCTGGGCTCAGGGCGGCTAACAAGCAATAGTAAAAACAAGTTGAATTAATACAACTTAAAAACAAGATTAAAATACAACAATTAAAATATTGAAACATTAAAATATTAAAATGCAGCCTCATCACAGGAGGAGAAAGGAAAAAGAAAAAGAGGGGGAGGGAATCAAATTGGCTCCAAGCCAAAGGTCAGGTGGAACAACTCTGTCTTACAGGCCCTGCAGAAAGAAATCAGATCCTGCAGGGCCCTGGTCTCATGAGACAGAGCGTTCCACCAGGCCGGAGCCAGTGTTGAGAAGGCCCTGCCTCTGGTTGAGGCTAATCTAACTTCCTTAGGGCCCGGGACCTCTAGGGTGTTGCTATATATGGACCTTGAGGCTCTCCGTGGGGCATACCAGGAGAGGCGGTCCCATAGGTACGAGGGTCCTAGGCTGTGAAGGGCTTGAAAGGTCAAAAGCAGCACCTTAAATCTGACCCTGTACTCCACCGGGAGCCAGTGCAGCTGGAAAAGCGCTGGATGAATATGCTCCCATGGCAGAGACCCCGTGAGGAGCCTCGCTGCAGCATTCTGCACCCGCTGGAGTTTCTGGGACAGCTTCAAGGGCAGCCCCGCATAGAGCGAATTACAGTAGTCAAGCCTGGAGGTGACCGTCGCATGGATCACTGTGGCCAGGTCAGGGCGGGAAAGGTAAGATGAGGATGGCAGGACACTAGGAGTGCAGTTAACAAGAGGAAAAGAGAAACTAATATTGGTGGTATTCCCAAATGGAAATAAAAGAAGATTCTTTAAAACACTGGAGGAAAAGCTATTGGAATATAAAAATGAGGACATGATTCTTATGGGGGACCTCAACGTCAGTAGAACAAGATAGAATGGAAAGGGAGAAAAGATCTAAAGAAGGGAAACTTTCAAAATCCTTCTTCCAAATGAAGAAGACTTGAATCTAATTGACACCTGGAGAGATAAACATGTAGAAGAGAGACAATATGCATACTATTCAGAAGCCAGAAAATCTGCAGGCCAAATAGATGGAATATGGATTTTGAGTAACTTAAGGATATCAATTAAGAAATTTGAGATTCAACCCAAATCAATATCAGATCATAATCTGATGACGTTAGAATTAAGAAGTAATAAGAAGATATGTAAAAGATGGAGAATGAATGAAAGAATTCTAAATGATGATAAAATACTTCAAAAAGCCAAAGAAGCATAAAAGAATTTTTTGAAATAAATATGGCTCAAGAGACAGATATTAGAGTCATCTGGGATGCAGGAAAGGCCTTTATCAGAGGATTTTACATTCAACAAAACATAATACAAAAAAGAAATAGAGAAAAGAAATTAAATCAGATTAGGCAAGAAATAGCATTGAATGAAAATATATTGTTGAAAAATAAAAAAAAACAAAATTGCAAATCAAAATATTAAAATATTACAATCTCAGTTTTCATCACTCTTAACTCAAGAGATAGAGAATAACATCAAATGGATGAAACAGAAATTTTGAGCTTGCAAACAAACCAGGTAAACTGCTGGCATGGCAGTTAAAAAATAAACAGAGCAAAACAAATGGATAAAATAGTCCAAGAAGGGAAAGTAATTGATAACCAAGAAGGAATAATCAATTGCTTCTTGGGTTATTTTCAAAATTTATGTAAGGCAGGAATAGAGGAAGAACAGGACATATTAAAGTATCTTCAAGGGAAATATATCCCGAGAATAGCAGAAGACAAAATTGACCAACTAAATTCTCCAATTACCATGATGGAGATACATCTGGTCTTCTCACAATCAAAGTTGGACAAATCTCCAGACCCAGACAGGCTATCGGCAGCTCATTACAAAAAATTAAGCTTTGAGATTTTCGCTGTCCCATGCTGTGTAGCTTACTTACGCAGTCCTGTGTTTAGAGGGAGGCCAACATAAGCTAGAGACAGTTGCCTGGACAAATTTTCTTTTATGCTGGCTAAACATTTGTTTTTCAGCAGACAAATATACTTTATTTAGTGAAGTTCTGTTAGACTCCTTCCCTTCCTCAGGGCTACAACTGTTTTGCACAAAGATACGGCAGCTCAGACTCCACAGTTTTCATCTCTCTAAATTATACATATCTTTCATTTCTTTACAAGTTATTTTTAAAGTCCAGCTAATGTTTTTATTTGTTTACAATGGTCTCCTAAGTAAGTTATGAATTTTTCCCATTCTTTTAAAAAGTCATTATCTTCTTGATTCCTCCCAGTGAGTTTTGCCATTTCAGCATAGTCCAGCAGTTTGGCTTGCCATTCTTTACTAGTCAGGACTGTTGATTCTTTCCATCTTTGGGCTAGTAGCATCCTTGCAGCTGTTGTCGCATACATAAACAGTCTTTTCTTGTCTTTTGGGATATCAGAACCTGTAGTTCCTAATAGACAAGCTTCTGGTTTTTTTAACTTTTTAAAAAACATTTTAAACATTTCTTTTCAATTCATTGTATATCAGTTCCCAAAAAGACTTTGTTATCTTACATGACCACCACATACAATAAAAGGTACCCTCCTTTTCTTTACACTTCCAACAAATATTGGAGCTTGTTCTGTACATTTTAGATAACTTAGTAGGAGTCAGATACGGCCGGTAAATCATTTTCATATAATTTTCTTTCAGCGTACAACATGCTGTGCATTTCAGATCTGTTCTCCATAGCCTCTCCCAATCTGCCATTTGTATGTTATCTCCTAAGTCCTTTGCCCAGTTTATCAGAGCAAATTTAACCTGTTCATCTTTTGTATGCCATTCTAGGAGCAGGTTACACATTTTTGACAGAGTTTAAATTTATTTTCTAGAAGTTCTTTTTGGAATCTTAATATCTCATAACTAAAACCTCTCTTTATGTCAGTCTTGAAGATATCATTCAATTGAAAATACTGTAATCAATCTGTTACTAGTTCCCTTGTTATTGTTGTTTACTCGTGTCCGACTGTTCGTGACCCCATGGACCAGAGCACGCCAGGCACTCCTGTCTTCCACTGCCTCCCGCAGTTTGGTCAAACTCATGTTCGTAGCTTCAAGAACACTGTCCAACCATCTCGCCCTCTGTCATCCCCTTCTCCTTGTGCCCTCAATCTTTCCCAACATCAGGGTCTTTTCCAGGGAGTCTTCTCTTCTCATGAGGTGGCCAAAGTATTGAAGCCTCAGCTTCAGGATCTGTCCTTCCAGTGAGCACTCAGGGCTGATTTCCTTCAGAATGGACCGGTTTGATCTTCTTGCAGTCCAAGGGACTCTCAAGAATCTCCTCCAGCACCATAATTCAAAAGCATCAATTCTTCGGCGATCAGCCTTCTTTATGATCCAGCTCTCACTTCCATACATCACTACTGGGAAAACCATGGCTTTAACTATACTGGCCTTTGTTGGCACGGTGATATCTCGGCTTTTGTGATGGCCTGGGATTCGGACTCGGAGGCTGAACCTGAGGAATCCCAGCCTGCACAGGATTCCCCGCCTCCAGAACCAGCTGAGCTGGGGCTAGGGCTTGAGCCTGAAGGGTCCTCACCTGTGCTGGACCCTCAGGTGCAGGCACCAGCTGAGTCTGCTCTGGCTCCTGAGGAGATGGAGGACCCATTGCCTGCAGGTGCTCCACTCTCAGCCCCGTCAGGGGAAGCTGAGGTTGCCTCTGGGTCCGGTAACCCTCCAGCCTCTCCTGAGCTGCAGAGGCTCAGGGCAGAGAGGCGGAGGGAACTAAGTTCCTGCAAGAAACCTCCTCTCTCTCTTGCGTCTGTTAATAATTTTTATTTTATCCTTGGTTTTCCCCCCTGCCAGATAAACCTGGATATGTCTTTTGCCATTGCTCAAAGCATCTGGCACTGCCTATTACCAGGGTTGATTGAAATTAAAAGCACATTCATTTAATTTCTGATATTCTGATATTCTTCTCCAAAATGATAAGTTCATTCTTCCCTATATCTCTAAATCTCTTATTATTTCTTTCCATACTTTCGCATAATTGTCTTTAAATACATTAATATTTTTAGCTGTTAACCAAACTCCTAAATATTTTACTTTTTTATGTATAACCAAATCTGTTTTCTGTTGTAATTCCTTCCCCCCCTTGCTCTGTCATACTTTTTACCTAACACTTAGACTTATTTAAATTTAATTTAAAACCTGCAACCTGCCCAAAGTTCTGTATCTTTTTTAAAACTTTCGGTAGAGTATTTTTAGGATCTTCCACTGTGATTACAAGGTCATCCGCAAAAGCTTTTAGTTTACCAAATTTACATTTCAGTCCAATTTCCACTTATCCCCCAAAGAGCTCAAGGTAGTGCACACAGTTCTCCCCTCCCTCATTTTACCCCCAGTGCAAACTAGTGAGGTTGGCTAGGCCTATAACTGATGACTGGCCCAAGGCCATCTGGGGAGTTTCATGGCTGAATGGGGATTTGAACCTGGTCTCCTATATCCTAGTCCAACACTAACCACTGCACCACATTTGCTCCCCACATGTGGAGTTTTATTCCTACAGCAAAGGGGTTTATAAATTTGTAGAAGGAATAAATATAAGTCACATTTTTTTCCCTTTCCAAATTCCGGCTGTGAAAAGTTAAAGTGCAGCTTATATTCGTGACCTTATGGCATTGCTGCTGAAACAGTTGCCCAGGAGGGCCATCAGGGTTGCAGGACAATGGCTCCCCCCCCCCACAAGCAGCCTGGGAGCGTGGGCAATGGTGCACTGCCCACCCTCGACTCCCAAGCCTCTTCCAAGCTGTCAAGGAAGGGGAAGAGGCTGCCAGCAAAGCGGCATGGCTCCCTCCTCCCCCAGGAAGCAGCCCGAGAGCGTGGGACAACAGCCCGCAGCCCGCCCGCCACTCCCAAGCCTCCCCCAGCCCTGGCTGGGGGACGTAGTGCCAGGAGTGCCAGGAGGTGGTAGTGTCGGGAGGCGGGCGTGCAGCATGCTCAGAACTGAGCGCCAGCACCGGCTTGGGGAATGGTGTGCCGAGCACCAGCACAGGCCGCCCCCAGCCCCCGTATTGCTAGGAGGCTTGCGCATAGTGTGCTCAAAATTGAGTGCCAGCACCGGCTGGGGGTGGGGGGTGGGGTGGCGCGCGCCAAGTGCTCCCCTGTCCCCCATTCAGGGCAGTAGTGCTGGGAACCAGGCTGCCCCCACAAATAAGCCTTGAATGTGTGGCTTATTTGCGGTTGTGTCTTATATTTGGACCAATACAGTAATGACTGAAACTATGATCAGATACAAACTGGGGGCAGTCTTCAACTAAGGAACAACAGAACCTTCTCCCCTCTCCTCCCTGTTTGCCACACACCCTCCCCAAATCTGCTCCAAAGAGATTTAGGGGACTACGGTCTGTTGTGCAAGCCAAAATCCTTATACTGGCAGCATGCATTTGTTGCACATGGTTCTATTGGGAAAATTATGCCCTTGCGAAAACAGCACATCTGCTTTTGCAGATGAATGTTCAAAATGTGATGCCACTTTTTGGCAGAAATGCTTCTGGAAATTGCAGCAAGCATTTCATCAGTCCCTCAGCACCATCCTGCTGGAGTGCATGAACAGCTTCTGCAGCTCATCAAGATCCTGCAGATTCAATTGTCTGGCCTTGACCAATTGAGTGCATTCTGGAGAGAAGAAAACAAGCTCTCCCTATTATGCTGTGCTATTCCCCAGACATTTTCATTATCCAAGACATGGTGCCCATCGAACAGTGCCTTGTAGTAAAAGCCACTGCTGTCAAATTATGTTAGAAGGAATAGGGAGAAAGCAGAATGCTTCACAGTTAATCCTGTCACCAGGAAAATCAGAAGAGAAATATAATTTTGTAATCTTTCAAATTAAATCAAAGGCTGTTCTCTGTACTGACGAGTTAATCCAGTGCAGTCCCACTCAACCATTACTCTGCTGGGCTGGTCTTGGTTCACAGTGGGAGCTATTCTGGTCTCTGTGTGTACTTTTCATTGTTTAGGGCAGTGATTTCCATTCACATTGCAAATGGTCACTGTGATTATCCATTAAGACAGGGGTAAGAAACTTTTCTACACCTAAGGCCACACACCCTCATGGGCCACCTTCAAGGGCCTTATACCAGAGGTTGAAGTGAGAAATTTAACTTGGTAAAGAGGCCAGTCTCTACACCTACATCTGTATTCACCAACCAGACAAACATGAGGCATGATTAGAGTTCAAGAACGCACTGCAGCCAGGCAAGGACACCTAGGAGGGTGTGAAACAAGGCCAGAGAGAGGGTGTGGCTAGCTAGTTGGGCTGGGGAGTGTTATGGGTCACATAGAAAAAGGTCAGAGGGCCACCCTTGGCCCCTGGGCTTGAGCTCCCCAACCATGCATTTAAGAGGAGGCTAATATGTTGGTTTGGTTTTTAAGATGATAAACAGCCTTTGTTATTCTGCCTAGAAACTGTATCACATGGCTTCTGTGGTTTCATCATTTCATTTCTCCCCTTTTTGCATTCCATTTCATATATGATAGTGGGAACTGTGTTGCTTTGCCACAACTGAGCAGTCCAAATCCTAACATTTGTGAGTAGTCTTGCAACCATTTTTAATTTGGATACTTGCATGCAAGTTGACAGAAGACTAATCCCCCCTTAACCATAAAGCTCACTGGGTGATCTTGGGCTATTCACCATTTCCCAACCTTACCTACCTCACAGGGCTATTGTGAGGATAAGATTGAAGGCAGGGAAAAGAGCCACCTTGAACTCCTTGATTGAACAGTAGGATTTAGATTTGTTTAATATAAGAACAACTTATTTTTATTTTATTATATAACATTTGGGGGATGTTAACCATCCTTAGACCTCAAAAATGGCAAGCTGTTCTTACCCAGGACTCAGCTATACAGCTACAAATAAAACATATGCGTTGTAAAGTGCAGTATACAAATGTGACACTGGATGGCAACAGTGAGCTATGCCAATGTATTTTTCAAAAGGTTTTTTTTTAAAAAAAAACATTTTCACAGCATTTTGTGTGTGTGTAGATTCCACCCCAGAGTTGATTCGCACCTACATGCACATCACTTGATGTGCGCATCATCCAGTGACAACTTGATTTGCATGTTCAAACATGCCATTAAAGAAATAAATGAAAACCACAGGTAGAACAGTCAGATTGGTCCCAAACACAACAGTGTTCAGTGGAGTCAGAGCCATACAGAGAAATCAAGGTGTGAACCAGCCATATGTTATATCACGTTAGTGTTTGCTTTCCATGGATCCACCTGGAAGTGGTATTAAGTGCACTGCATTCCTTCCACATAAGGAGCTGAAGGGTGTATCTTTTCTCCTCCTCTTCTTGTTATCCTCAGACCAATCCTGTTAGGGAGGTTAAGCTGAGAGATCACCCAGTGAGCTTCATGGCTAGCCCTAATCCAACACTCTCGCCATGACATCACACTGGCTCTCAAATTAATGTTATAGCTAATTATGCTAGTGGCCATTCTCACCATCTCTTACAGAAGCAAGTTCCAGAATGTGTTTGTACATTTAGCTGAAGAAGTACTTTTAAAACCTCTCCTTGAACCTTTTGTCTGCTCTGCTTCCTTGCTTCCAGCTGCCTATAGGTTTCTAGGTTCAATTCAAAGTGCTGGTTCTAATTTATAAACCTATGCACTGGGACCCCAGTATTTGAAAGGATGCCTTTGCTGCAGTCAACATGCCTGATCCCTTCATTCACCATCTAAGGCCCTCCTCTAATGCATGAAGGGGTTATGAAATATACTCAGAGTCGAGCGTGGATTTCATGCTCTTCAGCTCATAGTGGTGAGGAGGAATGAAAGTTCCCCCAAAGTATCTGCTTTATATACATTATTTACACAATGGGCTGCACGTGATTGGCTAATTCCGGAATTCTCCTGTACGCCAATCAGGTTGTGGGTTCACTTCCATCTGGAACTGGATTGGGTGGCTCCTGCAGACCAATCACACTGCTGCATTGTTCTAGGACCAATCAGACTGCTGCATTCTGAATCCTGTTGTTCTAGGACCAATCAGACTGCTGCATTTTGGATCCTATTGTTCTAGGACCAATCAGACTGCTGCATTTTGGATCCTATTGTTCTAGGACCAATCAGACTGCTGCATTTTGGATCCTATTCTTCTAGGACCAATCAGACTGCTGCATTTTGGATCCTATTCAACTCAGTACATTAACAGGTTAAGACCATAGAGTAAGCTCTGTCCTGCCAGACTCAGTGAGGCACTGTAACTAAGCCAGGTTTTACTGCCTGTTCAACTTTTTCTGAATGCTGAAAAGCACATGGATCTGACCGTTGAGAGTGCCATGGTCAGATCACTTTCTGGTGCAACTGGACTTCTATAAACAACTATCTGACTTTTAGAAGACATCTGAAGGGCACCCTGTTTTGGGAAGGTTTTTTTTTTGGAAATTATTATTATTATTAGCAAATCATTTTTTACTTACCAAATGTGTGGGTTTTTTTCTATGTTAGGGGAAGTGGAAAGTTTTGGAACTCACAAGGGCATGCTGTTAAAAGTATATATTTCCATGCTTTGCTTTGCTGCATGTTTCATATTTTAAATCTCTCACCAAAGAGTACTTGCCCCAAACCTGGATCTTGGCATCCAGGGAATTCTCCGTAATATACTTATTTTTCCTTGCACCAACAGATCCAGCAGTCTCTTCTTATATTCTTCTGTTCTCCTTCTGGCTTGTAGGGATGTGTATAGATGCTAGGAGATGATATATTTATTAGATATTATTCTTCCTTCCTCATGTTTGTGAGTTCAGCAGAGTGCATCCCTTTGCAGCTTAAAGGGAAGCTTAGATAGGCCAGTTTTAGCCTTTTGGTTTAAGTAATCCAGGATGCTTTAAAGCAGTTTTAGTTGATGTGGATCTTGCCCTCTCTTGGCAGTTGAAGCAGAATCTGTTGAAGATGGCACAATGCCTTTGTACATTTCAAAGCCAGCATCCTGCCATCCTCTTTCATCAATGTGCTTTGTGAAGTCACTTCCCATACTGGAAACTCTCCTCTGTTCCAGACAATTTCTTTGACTTTTCTGCCATGAAATGTCACCTTCTCAGGTGGTTGCAGGCATTCATCACAATTAGCAGGAGCTCTAACATGTGGTGTGTTTTTTAAAAAGTAAATACAGCCAGCTTTGAACTCTGCCTGCCCCTGCAGTGTTTCCCTGATCTGATGCAATTCGTGTGCAATTTATTATGCTTGTAAAAACACGCATTCTCAACAAGCACTTGCATATTTTTTATTGCTTGCAGCCGTGCCTGCTGTGATGGGAGCTTGCCAGTCCTTAGTTGTCAGCAGCCTAATGAACCATGTGTATGATGAATAAATGCACACAAATTGACACAATATGGAATGTTCTCTATTTGACTGCTTGGGCATTAGCAAGCCTTCACCCTCTTATTGCCCAGAATTCTGGAGTGAGAATGACTATTTAATAAGCACTGCACTCTTTAGAATTTCATTAATTGGATTGTTCCCTGTGCTTTGGGAAATGACCCTGCTCATCCTCTTATTCCAAACCTCCTTCTTCCTAATGAAAATGCTAGGCATCTGTCTTTCCTGCTTATCCCTTTCCTCTTTTTTCTTCAGCAACGCCCCCGCCCAGCACAGTCTATGCAAAACTAGAATGTAAGAATATAAGAACAGATTGCTGAATCAGGCTGAGGGTCCATCTAGTTCACAGCAGCTAACCAGGTGCCTGTGGGAAACCCATAAGGAAGACCTGAGCACAAGGGTGTTCTCCCTTTCCACAGCTTCCAACAACTAGTATTCGAGAACCATCCTTGAAAGTGGAGGTGATGTTGTGTCCTTTTCATTTCAAATGGGGAAGGTCATAGACAGGAGGGGTAGGAACTAAGATCTTGACTCCAGATAAGGAGATGGACCAGATTCAGGTCTCTGAGTTTGCTGCTGCAGATCAATGAGCATGAGCCTTATAGCGAAGAGCCCACAGAATAACCTCCTGCACTATTTGTTTGTTTGTATCTATCTATCCCACCTTTCCTCCAAGAAGCTCAAGGTGATGCACAAGGTTCTCTTCCTCCTCATTTTCACCTTGCAACAACTCTGTGAGGTGGATTTGGCTGAGAGATTCTGACTGACCCAAGGTCACCAGTGAGCTTTATGGCTGAGCAGGGATTTGAGTCTCAGGTTCTCTTCCAACCACTACACCACACTGGCTCTCACTGTGACAAATGAGGCTGGACTGTAGGGCCACAACCAGGATCCCATTGAGAACTTTACCCAGCGGAACAAAACACACCTCACATACCTCACCAGTCCAGGAGCTCATGGATTGCACCAGGCAGGAGAGAATGGAAGAGAGGATGAATGCCCATCTGCAGATGAGAGAGTTCACCCTTTTAAGTTCTCCACAAGGGAGCAGAGCCCTGGGAGAAGTACTCTGGGGAAAGAATCTTGAAAAGACTCAATCTGCTCTCAGCCTGCTTTGGAGCTAGTTGCTCACTTGGAGCTATCTGTGGTCTTGAAACTCTTCTTTTGTCTTGCTGCTGCTGCCTTGCTTCCTAACATCTGGCATTGGATCTGAATGGGTGCGGCTAAAGGAGGAAGGATGGGGCTAAAAGGCCAATACCAAAAGGACCTGAGATGTTTGTGTATGTTTTGGTCGGTTTACATCAAGTGGTATTATCCACGTGTTGAACCACAGTTCCTATCAGCCCTAGTCAACATGGCTAACTGTCAGGGGTGATGGGAGTTCTAGTTCAACATTTTTGGGAGGGCATCACACTGACTATCCCTGACTTACAAAATGAATGGTTTAAGAAAATGAAATATACTTGGAGTCACGTAGTGATTTCATGCCCTTTATTGCAGCTAGTAAAACACTGAATGAATTTTCCCCAAAACCTCAGGCTTTATATACATTATTTACACAATGGGTCCCTTGAGATTGGCTGACTATGCTTCCCTCCTGGAGCCTGATTGGGCTGCTCCTGCACGCCAATCAGTTGTTGCATTCTAGGATCCTACCAAGCTAATAGGCCAGGGGTCAGCAAACTTTTTCAGGAGAGGGTCAGTCCACTGTCCCTCAGACCTTGTGGGGGGGGGAGACCCACTGCCTCCCAAAAGCATCCCCCTTGAAAGCCCCCCCGCCTATGCCACTTACGCCGCAGCCACTGGGCGGTGGAGGCAGCCTCCACACAGCTGCCGCTTCCTTCCCGCTCAGCCGCTTCCTCCTGCTCGGCCGCCTCAGCAGGAAGGAAGGGGCGGCACCCAGAGGTGTCTGTGGCTTCTGATTGGAGTTTCCTGCAGCCAATCAGAAGCCGTGCCAGCGTTGCTGCCCACCCAGAGGCATCCACAGCTTTTGATTGGCTGCAGGAGCTTCCTGCAGCCAATCAGAAGCCGTTCCATGTCGTGTCATGGAAGTCAGTCTCTGTGTGTCGAGGCCTCTGCGCCATGCCTGTTTAGCGTGGGGACTGACCGCAAAGTTCGCGGGCCGGATTAACGAGCCTGGTGGGCCGTATCCAGCCTGCGGGCCTTAGTTTGACAACCTCTGTAATAGGCTGATTAACTTCCTCCTGGGGCCTGATTGGTCTTCTCCTGCATGCCAATCAGGTTGCTGCATTCTAGGATCCTACCTGTCTATTGTTCTAGGATTCAAGCTCAGTACATAACAGAAAATGAAAGCAATACCTGTTTAACTTGCATGACATGTTGTCCAAAACTGCTTTGAGACATCAGAAAATTCGGCAAGCCAATGGAAGACACCTGCTAAAATAGTATACAACATTTCAGGGCATTTCAAGTAAAGGACAACAAGGAATTATGGAGGATAGTTTCTGGTGCCCTTCAAGATGGTAGTAACCAAACAATCACCATAATTCCTGCCTCTAGCTGGTTCAACTACTATTCTGCAATATTCATAGTGCCAACGAATCTACAAACCATGCAAAATGGGCCCAGTTATGTACATCTTCCAGAATGGACCCCAGTGGAACTAGATAAAATACTCTCAATAATCAAGAAGTTAAAACCAAATAAATCCCCTGGTCCAAATGGTGAACTCTTCAAACACAATCCAAATTAGTGGGCCCCTCTATTAGCCAATTTCTTCACTTTAAGTGACAAATTTGGAATGCTACCAGATGTTTGGCTAAACTCCATCATCTCTCCTATATAGAAAAAAGGTGACCCGAGAGACTTCTGGCTGGTCGCAGTCATTAAAGGAGTACGGGATTAGCCCTCCAGGGAAATCCTGAGCTTTGCGAGGGAAAAAGAGGTCACGCAATGGCTCTGCGGACCTCGGAACCCAAAGAGAATAATCTTTGGGATCGTGAGACCTGGCTGTGCTCTTCAGCAGCTCTCCTGTGAGTCAAACTGCTCCAATGGGAGTGGGGTTTGGGAGGCAGCATTGAGCAGAGAGTGCTAGGGTCCATTGCTAGCCTCGCAAAGTGAAGCCACAGGCTCCTGTTGAAAGTGGCAAGCATTCCGAGAATTAAAATTTAATCTGGAACATTCAAATCAAATTTTATTAAACGGTCACAGACCAGATTAACTCGTACAGCTAGTCAGCGAAGCATAACACCGGAAAAAACAAAGGACAATTTCAATACAGATTAGGCCATAACAGCAATTTAAAATTAGACAGCATAAATAAAATTAAGTATTTGCCTTCGCCTGCATATTGGCATTGGAAAGCTCTTGTTTCCTGCGCCTAATAGCGGCTACACAGAATTTGGCAACATTGATTGTAATTTCAGGAACCTTATCTTCTACCAAGGCTCTCATACGTTGGGGTTCTGGTTCATTTTTAAGCTTTTGTAGAACTGGGGCAATAAAGGTCAGGCGTAGATCCTCGTAGTAACTACAGTGCAGCAATACATGCAGACTTGTTTCCACTTCCGATGAGCCACATGGGCAAACACGTGACTCATATGGTTTGCCCTCATATCTGCCTAGCAGCAGGGCAGAGGGCAGAACGTTAAATCTGGCCAGGGTAAAGGAGTGTCTGTACTTAGGTATTTGTAAATCAGCCAGATAATTTGCAGGTGAGAACCCTCTCCCAAAGTCTCTAATTGTGGCATGTTTATCCATTTTGCCCACATGACATTGCAGCTCTATGTCCCTAATGCGTTGGAGCACTTGACTTCTGGCTCTCTCATATCCTCCCGCTATCAAGATCTGCGGGGAGAATCCCAAGCTTCTTATCTTTTCAAACAGGGAAGCTTTCCAGGTAGAATGAAAGATGTCTAAGAGTGTTAAAGGAGCCAAACCGGCCAGGGAAAAAATAAGTTTTAACCAGTAGTGTATCTTTAGAATCCACAACCGCACGTTAACGGGTGGTTGTCCAACTTCTAAGCGGACAGCTATATTAGATACATCCCCAATAAACACCGATAGAATTTTGTTTGAAATGCCTCCATAGGTGCAAGATTTTTAAAACTGCAAACCTGGGATCCATAAGTGAGTTGTGGGAGTATTTTTGCAGCAAAAACCTGGGAGGCCGCTGGAACATATTTACCCCCTTTCCCGTGAAAAAATCTTGTAAGGGCTTTATTGGCCCTTCCTGCGTTGGCAATGGCGTTTTTCATCTGTTGGTGCCACGAGACCCTTTCCTGAAAAGTTATTCCCAGGTATTTGAAAGTTGCTACCTGGTCAATAGGTTGACCATTAATTCTCCATTTGTGTTTCCTTCTTTTTTTTGAAAACACCATAATTTTAGATTTGCTGTAATTTATTGATAGCTTCGCAAAGTGAAGCCACAGGCTCCTGTTGAAAGTGGCAAGCATTCCGAGACTTAAAATTTAATCTGGAACATTGAATTGGAGCTAAATTTGAAATTAATTGGATTCAAGATTCTATCCGGTGTGTGTGAAGGGGCAAAAAAAAGGAAGTCTATCCTGACGCTGGCGAGGAAAATGGTTGCACTCCACAACCAAATTTGGGAAATTTTATATGAACTAAGAGGATTGCTTGGTGTCCGGCGGGGGGGGGGGGGGGAGGATGCCTGCTCAGTCTTGAAGTAACTCTGTTTCATCTGCCTAAGTACACTGCCCGATATAAAGGGCAAAGAGTGGATTTTGTTACAAAATACAAAAACTGCACTAAAATACTTTGTAACAATCGGTGGAAGGCAGAAACAAATTTGCTATCCTGCAAACGCCCGACTGAAATTTGTTGTTTAAGCTTGGCTACATGTCATTTCCCCCAGCGGACAGAAAGCTGTGGGTTCCTGATAGAGGCTTAGATTTGACTCCCTCCCCCCCAGTCGGAGGCATTGGATTTGATTGTTGGTTTATTTTTCTTCATTTCTTTGCTGCTGACTGTGGATTATTGAATACAATTAGATTAGGCTGACCAAGGGGCCAAAGATAGAACGGCGGGTTTGCTGCGAGATTTTTCTGTTTTATTTTGTCTTTTTTATCTGGAAGCGCAGAGACTTTAATATAGCTTTTGAGATCGTGCCCCCTTTTGAAATCGCTCTTCCCAGCATAATTGGCTTAATAAATTGTAATTTCTAGAGATTAAATTCATGATTTTGTGGAGTTGTAACAAAGAAAATGGAAGTAATTGAGGTGAACAGCTACGGTGTTTTGAGAATGGCACTTGGGCTTAGTCATAACAGGAAAAAGACTGTGAGAGTTATTACTGTCACTCAGTTTATAGACACCATCTAGTGGCAACAATATAAAGTGCAATCTCAACTTTTAAATTTCTATCAAATCTTTAGGTAAAGGTACCCCTGCCCGTACCGGCCAGTCATGTCCGACTCTAGGGTTGTGCGCCCATCTCACTCAAGAGGCCGGGGGCCAGCGCTGTCTGGAGACACTTCCGGGTCACGTGGCCAGCATGACGAAGCTGCTCTGGCGAGCCAGAGCCGCACACGGAAACGCCGTTTACCTTCCCGCTATAAAGCGGTACCTATTTATCTACTTGCACTTAGGGGTGCTTTTGAACTGCTAGGTGGGCAGGAGCTGGGACCGAATGATGGGAGCTCACCCCGCCACGGGGATTCGAACCGCCGACCATACAATCGGCAAGTCCTAGGCACTGAGGTTTTACCCACAGCGCCACCCGTGTCCCGAATCAAATCTTTAAAAGAAGGTAAACTTCGACCCCTAGTGGTGGAACTTGGTATTTTAGTGGTTGATTTTTCCTTTTTTTAATTTAAAAAATGGAACATAAAATGAAGAAGCAAGGGGCGACACCAGGAGAAAGGAGACCATCTAGGAAGGAACAGGAAGGCACAGGGGAATGGGCTGAACTTCTTTCAGAAATTAGAAAGGAGATAAAAGAAAGTGAGAAAAATATTGAAAATAAACTAACAGAGGTGCAAAAAAACCGATTGACCAGAAGATTGAAAAATCGGTAGCGTATATTTTGAGACAAATTAGAGATCTTAAAGTTAAAACACAAACTATGGAAGAACAGACAAAGTGAATTCAAAAGGAGGTTAAAGAAAATAGAAAAGAGGGAGAAAGGATTAAAGGTCAAATAGCAGAGCTTTCTCAATCTCCATCCTGGTTCTGGGAGATGTGGTGCAGGAGAGGGTGGGGAAGCACCTGGCCCTGCACTTGCTTGACCTCCTCTTTTGACCCATTCTGTGCTCCACCGTCCTGCTCTGAAACTTCCCCTGCCTTGCCTTCATCTCTTGCCTCCCCAAATCACTTGTGCCCTCTGCCGAGTCAGACTACAGACTCCCTTCTCTGGTACACACTCATCAGAGTCCTGCCAGTCCTGACACCCAAGCACTGACTATTGGGCTAGCAATGACCCTTGTGCTATAGGTCCCAAGTGCCTGACCACCAACTGAAAGTCAAGCACCTTGACTAGCCATGCAAGGGATTTTGACAGGAAGGTTATGGAAATGTTGGCCAAGGAACTGTACTGCATCCCTTCCACTTTTCAACACTCTGTGAGCTTCATTTTAAATCTCTCCATCTTCTTTTCAATCAAGGTGAAGCCATGAATACTTATTATCTCACACTCCTATATGATACACCATGTTCCCCCACCCACCCCTGTTTCATGCCACCATTGCAACAGTAGTATTTTGCAGTGGCAAGGATGACAGTGTAGGAAAAGCCAAGAGTATCATCCTGAAAATATGTCATCTTAGGAACATGGCACATCACACAGAAGATAAATTGTCTAACTGATCTGCCATTCTTCATACATAATTGATTGCCTCCCATGAAAAATGGATGAGCAACTGAGTGCGCAAAAGGAGCAGCGAAAGGGCACCACACCGTGGGTGAGATGCAGCAGAAGGAAGCCACAGATGTGCAAAGTGGGACAAGGTTCAGGCAACCAAGGAATCGTTGTGGCCTAGAAGGTGTGCAGTTAGGCTTTAAGGTTAGCTTTATTTGAGTTGTGCATTCCTTCTCAGAAAGGAAGTCTCAAGTGATTTATAATCAAACTAAAAAGCAAAATAGTAGAATCACATAAACACTGTGGAAAACAGATTTAACATCCTTGGGAAGACATTCCCTAACACTGGGGAGGGGGGGGTAGGCCTGTGAGAAGGCATTGCTTCTGGTTCCACCCTGTATTCTTCTCATGTAGCACTGCTTCCTTTCCCTTGTAGTTCATCTCCTGCCAAATACTTCGTTATGCATCTTGTTGTCCTCTATGGTAAATGTATATCATTTTATGTAAGTTACAGTATGTTGCCATTTTTTGACCCATTCATTTCAGTGCAAAGGAAAGTCATTGCAAATGGAGAGAAAAAACTTAATTACATATCATCTGTTCTAACAGCAGCAACAGATCACATTTGCTGGATTGTTTTCTGTTCTGGGAATTATGGGACGAATTAGCAAACACCAGCAATTTTTGCTCCTGTTTCTGCTTTCTGCAGAATTGTCTGACATCCCTGGGGTTGGAGGCCAGTATGGATAATTAATACTTTACCACTACAGCCCTATGATTTCACCCACGACAACAAAGACTGTGCCCCACCATTCTCAAGGACAACTTTTTTGAGGCGGGGGGAGAGGGAGGAGAAACTATTAACCCATGATCTAATATTCTCTTGAAGTCAAAATGGTAAGACCAAATACTTCAGAAAACCCACAAAACAATAAAGTCATCCCATGGGAAGGATGGAGCCCATTGATATGAATGGGGCTGGTGCAACAGTACACACAAGGCTAATCCAAGAGAACTCTGTGCCACTAAGGCTAAAACTGAATGCCCTTTTACCTGGGATTATGCCCCATTGTGGGACGCGGGTGGCGCTGTGGGTTAAAGCCTCAGCGCCTAGGACTTGCCGATCGAAAGGTCGGCGGTTCGAATCCCCGCGGCGGGGTGCACTCCCGTTGCTCGGTCCCAGCGCCCGCCAACCTAGCAGTTCGAAAGCACCCCCGGGTGCAAGTAGATAAATAGGGACTGCTTTCTAGCGGGAAGGTAAACGGCGTTTCCGTGTGCGGCTCTGGCTCGCCAGATGCAGCTTGTCACGCTGGCCACGTGACCCGGAAGTGTCTGCGGACAGCGCTGGCCCCCGGCCTATAGAGTGAGATGAGCGCACAACCCTAGAGTCTGTCAAGACTGGCCCATATGGGCAGGGGTACCTTTACCTTTACTATGCCCCATTGAAGCCCTGGTATGTCGGCCTGGTCATTATGGTCCCACCATTGTAGATCCTCACAATTGTAGATCCTTCTTCGTGGAACTCCTGACAGAGTTCAGTCCTGCCCATACCTCAAAAGCGAGGTTTCCCCACATGAAAAGCAAGGGGAGCAAGATTCCCCAGCAGATCCCATTGCTAATCACCCTGGAGTACCACTGGATCTGCACATACCTACCAAAGGACTGGAGATCCACACCTCAAGTGGCAGAGTTCCTGACTAGGTTTCATTCTTCCCCCTGGACCACAGGTACTGCCACCCAAGTGTCCTGCTAGATGCCTCTGAGGTTTTGCAGGAGGAGGGTGAGTGCATGAAAACACCTGCTTAAATCAGGTCATGAAGCTGTGCCAGATTAAACCCTGTGGAGGCTTCCAGGCAGTCGAAATCTCAGGGTGGGGACTCCTCATGCATGTGCCCTAGTGGGATAACATTGAACTAAGAATGCTTGATTGTGATTTTCTTTCAAGATCAAATCAATATTATTTGGATCCGTTGTCGCAGGGCCCCTAAAAGGCGTGGGGCCCATCAGCCGGTGCCTACTCTGCCCATTTGGTAATCCAGCACTGCCAAGAAGTGATGCAGCCTCCAAGTCCCATATAAACTTCCATTTGAGCTGCTTCCTAGCTGAAGCTACAAATTTTATCAATCTTCCTGAGCTGGAGAAATCTGCTCCATTTCCCAGTGGGGAGGAGTTGCAATGGACCACACTCCTCTCCGGGGGTTCCGGCCACGCCATTCGCCTGCCAGCCAATCCGCTGGCTGGGGGGCGTGGTCGGGTCCTATTTAAACTGAGGCGCCAGCCGGAGAGCTTCCTCTTGGCTCGCTTCCTCGCTCTTCAGCACGTGTCCCAGAAGGCAGATGGGGAAGGTTTCAGTTACAGGAAGGGGTGGTTGGGGAGCGCTGCCCTTTCCCGCCACAGGTCACCTCGTGAGTCTGCAGCTCAGCAGTGCAGCGGCCATCGCCCTCATAGCCTCTTCTTTCAATCGCCTCGCTCTGACTGCAGTTACTGCCACTTTTAATTTGCTGGGTTCCTGTGCCTTTCTTGGAGTGGGGCCTCTCTCTCTCTCTTAATTTGTTAGGCTAGTGCGCCCTTCTTTAGCGAGGCTTCTCTTGTGAGCAACGGCGAGGCACTGCCAGTTAAGCTGCTGCTATTTCCCTTTTTCTTGCGCTCGCGGCTTCCCCTGAAAGTGCCTGCGCTTTTGGTCTGTTGTCGGGCACGCACACGCTTTAAAGGATTGGACGGGAGCATTTTGGAATCCTCGCCCCTCTCTTCCTTTTCTTCCTTTTGTGTATTGTTATTTTTTATATTTTTCGTGTTGTGTGGAAAATACTAATAAAATTTATAATATTTTTTTTAAAAAAATCGGTCATGATCAAATGGGCACAAGATATAGGACATAACATACAATTTGAGGATTGGGAAAAACTGGAAAACAGATTTAAAATTTACAGATTGTGCCCTTTTGAAAGAAAATTATATGAAAACTATGTATAGATGCTATATAACACCAGTACAGATAGCAAAAATGTATAAAACCGGGTCAAACATATGTTGGAAAAGGAGGGACTTTTTATCATATGTGGTGGGAATGTAGAGAAATTTTAAAAAAAAGGGAAATGATATATAATGAATTGAAGAAAATGTTTAAAATGACATTTGTTAAAAAACCAGAAGCATTTCTGTTAGGGATTGTAGGACAAGACCTGCCAAGGAAAATAAAGAATTTATTTATGTATGCAACAACAGCGGCAATAGCACAAGGATGGAAGAACGAGGAAACCCTGACAAAAGAACAGTGGCAAGAGAAATTGATGGATTGTGCAGAACTGGCAAAATTGGCATACAAACTGCGAGATAAGGACAACTGTGACTTTAAAGAAGAATGGGAAATTTTTACAAAGTATTTAAAAAGACAACAAAATGAATTGGACTCCTTGGCAAGTTTTGAATAAACATACACAAATTTATTGATTGTTAACATAACAGATAGATAATATAAGGATTTATACAATTTTACAGTATGCAGAGAAAAATATGTGTTGAAAAATCAGAGAGAGGAGCTGTGGGAAGTCTCGACAGGGAGGGAGGGCTTGATGGGGAGGTGGAGGGGGAAGGGGAAAAAATAATATATGTTTTGATATTTTGATATGTTGAAATTGTTAATAAAAAAACTTTTTTTATATAAAAAAAGCATCCTGGGCACATTCTTTTTACATTTTGTGGGGGTGAGAGCTAATCTCAGCTTTCTAAACCACAATGAAATAACCACCTCAATTCAACATCTTCAAATGGGACAGCTATTTCCCCCCCATCCTACCACTTCTGCTCTCAGGTACATTGGGGAGAAGATGCAAATCCAAATGCAAAATGTAGGGACAATGGGAGAAATTTGATTCTGTTTACATTTAAACACAAATCTTTAAAATTTGCACTTTCCAAAACAATATGAAAACTGAAACACATCCATGCTTCTAAATCTGTACTTATCTGAATATGCGTATATTAGGGAAAATGCATAAAAGTGAATATTTTAGTGAAAATGACATGCAAAACCCACATGCTTGGAAAAAGTGTACATTAGTCAAAACTGCATACAAATGTGCTTATTTGGGAGAAGTTACATTAAGATGATGATAAAATTTCATCAGGATTTCTTTAAATTGCAAATTGCTGCAGAAATCTGGAGAAATGTGTTTAAGATTAGAAGAGCAAGAAACTGCAAGGACTGAAATGGACAGATCCACCCCCATATGAGTCTATACAATAGCAGCATATTTTAAAGTGCAAAATAAGTAAAGGTAGTTTTTCACCAGGAACAGTTACAGCATATGATTTAAGAGCTGATTCATAATCACTACAATGATCACCCCTTTGTTTGGCTCATGTTTTGTGCATGGAAATTCTTTCTATCCTCTTGAAAAGCCTGCAAGGGAAATCACAGCATGTGTGTGTGTACACAAGCAGTGTGTTTGTTGTACAAAACTCCAGTTCACCTTCAAACCCTAATCAGGTGTGGAAAGGCCCCATATAAACACTATTGGCACCCTCAGCAAAAGCGCTCTTGGCCATCTGTTGAAACATTTGTTGTCTAATTTTGTCTCAGTCTTCCTAAAAGGCTGTTGTCAGGAGTTTTGTAAAGACCTAACTGAAAGTCTGCAGGACTATATATAGCTACAGGAGATGGCGTGTGAGATTTTGCACTGCTCCATGTCATCGTGAGTGCTTTGCTTTTCATCAGGCTGCCTATGATCTAATTTCCAATTTGTTAGAGAGGGGGAGGAAAAGGGATTGCTGTCTTTCCCAAATGTTTTAACAGCTGTACCAGTTTAATCTGGTGCAGTGCAACTAATTGTTTTTCAATTGTGCCCAGATGCCAGTGTGATGCAGTGGTTTGAGTGTTGGGACAACCAGGGTTTAAATCCTCATTAAGCCATGAAGCTCACCTTGGGCCAGTCACCAGATTTCATCATAGATTGCCCTACAGGATTGTCACACAGATCTAGAGATATCAGCAAGTGCTTCTGACTTCTAGTAGTTTAACAATTGCTTAACAAAATGGCCTTTTCAGGGGTAAGTTAGGTTGCTGAAATGAAGAAGAAAAAACCCCCTCAAGGGATGGAGAAAAGAAACCAGGAGTGATTTGTCTATGAGGACTCAGACCAGTCCTCATCCCAATACAAATTCAATCCCAATACAAATTCATTTGAGAATTCCTGGAGAACAGGCAAAGTCCCGGCAGACTGGAGGAGGCCAAATGTTGTCCCTATTTTCAAAAAGGGGAAAAGAGAGGACCCAAATAATTACCGCCCAGTCAGTCTGACATCAATACCAGGGAAGATTCTGGAGCAGATCATTAAGCAAACAGTCTGTGAGCACCTAGAAAGGAATGCTGTGATCACCAATAGTCAGCATGGATTTCTGAAAAATAAGTCATGTCAGACTAACCTGATCTCGTTTTTTGACAGAATTACAAGCCTGGTAGATGAAGGGAACGCAGTGGATGTAGCCTACCTTGATTTCAGCAAGGCATTCGACAAGGTGCCCCATGATATTCTTGTAAAGAAGCTGGTAAAATGCGGACTTGACTATGCTACCACTCAGTGGATTTGTAACTGGCTGACTGACCGAACGAACCCAAAGGGTGCTCATCAATGGTTCCTCTTCATCCTGGAGAAGAGTGACTAGTGGGGTGCCACAGGGTTCGGTCTTCGGCCCGGTCTTATTCAACATCTTTATCAACGACTTGGATGATGGACTCAAGGGCATCCTGATCAAATTTGAGGATGACACCAAACTGGGAGGGGTGGCTAACACCCCAGAGGACAGGATCACACTTCAAAACGACCTTGACAGATTAGAGAACTGGGCCAAAACAAACAAGATGAACTTTAACAGGGAGAAATGTAAAGTATTGCACTTGGGCAAAAAAAATGAGAGGCACAAATACAAGATGGGGGACACCTGGCTTGAGAGCAGTACATGTGAAAAGGATCTAGGAGTCTTGGTTGACCACAAACTTGACATGAGCCAACAGTATGACGCAGCAGCTAAAAAAGCCAATGCAATTCTGGGCTGCATCAATAGGAGTATAGCATCTAGATCAAGGGAAGTAATAGTGCCACTGTATTCTGCTCTGGTCAGACCTCACCTGGAGTACTGTGTCCAGTTCTGGGCACCACAGTTCAAGAAGGACACTGACAAACTGGAACGTGTCCAGAGGAGGGCAACCAAAATGGTCAAAGGCCTGGAATGATGCCTTATGAGGAACGGCTAAGGGAGCTGGGCATGTTTAGCCCGAGAAGAGGAGGTTAAGGGGTGATATGATAGCCATGTTCAAATATATAAAAGGATGTCATATAGAGGAGGGAGAAAGGTTGTTTTCTGCTGCTCCAGAGAAGCGGACACGGAGCAATGGATCCAAACTACAAGAAAGAAGATTCCACCTAAACATTAGGAAGAACTTCCTGACAGTAAGAGCTGTTCAACAGTGGAATTTGCTGCCAAGGAGTGTGGTGGAGTCTCCTTCTTTGGAGGTCTTTAAGCAGAGGCTTGACAACCATATGTCAGGAGTGCTCTGATGGTGTTTCCTGCTTGGCAGGGGGTTGGACTCGATGGCCCTTGTGGTCTCTTCCAACTCTAGGATTCTATGATTCTTACATAGTTCTGCTGGATCTCTCAGTGGCCTTTGACACCATCGACCATAACATCCTTCTGGACCGTTTAGAGGGGCTGGGAGCTGGGGGCACTGTTATATGGTGGTTCCGCTCCTTTCTCCTGGGTCGTGTCCAGAAAGTGGTGTTGGGGGATGAGTGTTCAGACCCCTGGGCTCTCACTTGTGGGGTGCCTCAGGGTTCCGTCCTCTCCCCCAGAAACTGCAATTAATCCAGAATGCGACAGCAAGACTGGTGACTGGAGGTGGCCGCCGGGACCACATAACACCGGTCCTGAGAGATCTGCATTGGCTCCCAGTACGTTTCCGAGCACAATTCAAAGTGTTGGTGCTGACCTTGAAAGCCCTAAACGGCCTCGGTCCTGTATACCTGAAGGAGCGTCTCCACCCCCATCGTTTAGCCCAGACATGGAGAGCCAGCGCCGAGGGCCTTCTGGCGGTTCCCTCATTGCGAGAAGTGAGGTTACAGGGAACCAGACAGAGGGCCTTCTCAGTAGTGGCGCCCACCCTGTGGAACACCCTCCCTTCAGATGTGAAGGAAATAAGCAGCTATCTTATCTTTAAAAGACATCTGAAGGCAGCCCTGTTTAGGGAAATTTTTAATATTTAATGCTGTACTGTTTTAAACATTTGATTGGGAGCCGCCCAGAGTGGCTGGGTATAAATAATAAATTATTATTATTATTATTATTATTATTATTATTATTATTATTATTATTATTTTGAACTCTCGGTGTTAGGATCTTAGAAACCCAGATCTGAGCTATTCTGCTGAAGCTTTGGTTTGGTTCAGAGTGGAATGAGAATTGTCTTACTGTTGGATTCCTTAATCTCCAAATGTCAATTGCTCCTGATTTTGCAATGTGTTTCTGGTGTTCCAAAAGTGTGCACAAAAATACATATTTCATGTAAAACATCAATCCAAAATGTGGATTTAGGGGATGAATGAATTGATTCAGAATTAGGCAGCCCTGGTTCTGATATGCAGTGATAACATGGAAACAATGGAGTGAGGAAAGGATTGAAGGAATGGGTTTCCAAAACCCAAAACTGACTGCGGGCAGTTTTTAAACTGCACCAAAATCCCCATTTCTCCTTAGCTAAAATGCATAAACTTTAGCCGTTGAGCAAATGCAAAACAAGAACACAGCTCTCTCCCTTATCAGTTTGACAGCAAGACTGGCCTTGACTTTACCAGTAGAACAGACACAGACATATCTTATGTCCTGACCACAAATGACGCAGAGACCCAAGTCTGGGACTAACGCCAGAGCATGTTCTCGGAAGTAGTGACTTCTTGCTCCAAGATAGGAGTAGGAACAGGAATATCCTTTTATGGTCAGGACTGCAGGAAGGAAATCCCTTTTATGGTTAAGAGTGCCGGAGCAGGAACATATGTGATGTCAACCTACGTATACAAGCTGACGTGGTTGGAAGGAGGGAGAGGGTGCCTGGAGGATATATATACTGCATGAAACTTGTCATTTCTTTGGACTTGCTGTGGACTTGATCACGCAAGTGCCTTCTGCTATCCGGAGAGCAGAATAAACTCTTTGAATCAACCTCAGGTGTCGTTTGACTTCCTTTCTCCTGTCCCAGAGCAACGCAGACCCAATCGGTGAATTCCAATAAGGCTACAGGATCAAATGGGGATTGGAGATTGGAGACACTGGACAATGAAACAGCCAACGAAAATAAGAGGGATGCTGTGGGGAGTCTCCTATCTGAATCCCCTTCCTTAACAAAGTAGCTAAAGAGGTACCAGATCACTTCAAGCTTGTCAGAGTTGGTCTCCCAGCAAGCTTTCCTGCATTCTTGTCAAGGATCAATTGCAAAAGCCTGGTTTGCCAATTTTCTTTTTTCTTTTTTAAATAATTTTTATTAATTTTCCAAACATGTAATAAAAACAAACAATAAAACAGAACAAAACATACAAACAAATAAACATGTATAATTTCATAAACTTATTTTCCTTCACCTTACTTCCCGGACTTCCCCATACCTCCCTTTTTCTGCATCCTTATTTTTACCTTTTCACAGCAACCCTCCATTTAATTAGTTAACTCATCTTCATTATAGTTTCCTTAAATTTATGATTTACAGCTGCAATTCTCTGTTTCTTAACACCATAACATCTCATCACTCCTCAATGTTACAACAATTTTTAAGATATATTTTAAATTTCTTCCAATCTTCTTCCACTGTCTCACTCCCCTGGTCACGGATTCTGCCGGTCATCTCTGCCATTCCCATGTAGTCAATCACCTTCGCTTGCCATTCTTCCAGAGTGGGTAGCTGCTGCGTCTTCCAATACTTTGCTAGAAGAATTCTTGCTGCTGTGGTAGCATACATGAAAAAAATTCTGTCCTTCCTTGGCACCAATTGGCCCACCATGCCCAAGAGAAAAGCCTCTGGTTTTTTAGAAAATGTCCATTTAAGGACCTTTTTAATTTCATTGTAGATCATTTCCCAGTAGGCTTTAATCTTCGGGCAGGTCCACCAAAGGTGGTAGAAAGTACCTTCAGTCTCATTACATTTCCAACATTTATTATTGGGCAAATGGTAAATTTTTGCAAGTTTGACTGGGGTCATGTACCATCTATAGATCATTTTCATTATGTTTTCTCTCAAGACATTACAAGCCGTAAACTTAACACCAGTATTCCATAACTTTTCCCAGTCGTCAAACATAATGTCATGACCTATGTCTTGTGCCCATTTGATCATAGCTGATTTTACTGTTTCATCTTGTGTATTCCATTTCAGCAGCAAATTATACATTCTTGACAAGTTCTTAGTATTGGGTTCTAACAATTCTGTTTCTAATTTCGACCTCTCCATCTGAAAACCTATTTTCCTGTCCTGTTTAAATACCTCGTTTATCTGAAGGTAATGCAACCAATCTCGTACTTTAGACTTTAATTTGTCATAACTCTGTAATTTAATCCTTTCACCATCTTGTTCTAAGATTTCACCATATTTTGGCCATTTGGACTCCATATTAAGTTTTTTTTGTCTCTTTAGCTTCCATTGGTGATAGCCACCTGGGAGTTTTACTTTCCAATAGATCTTTGTATCTTATCCAAACATTGTATAGTGCTTTCCTAACAATATGGTTTTTAAAGCCTTTATGTGATTTCACCTTGTCATACCATATATATGCATGCCAACCAAATCTATTGTCAGACCCTTCCAGATCCAAAATGTCTGTGTTCTCAAGAAGCAGCCATTGTTTCAGCCAGCAAAACGCTGCCGATTCATAATAAAGTCTCAGGTCCGGCAGGGCAAACCCCCCTCTGTCTTTTGCATCAGTTAAGATCTTAAAGTTTATTCTGGGCTTTTTGCCCTGCCAGACAAATTTTGATATGTCTTTTTGCCACCTCTTGAAACAGTCCATCTTGTCCAAGATCTGGAGTGTCTGAAATAAAAACAACATTCTAGGCAATACATTCATCTTAATAACAGCAATTCGGCCTAACAAGGAAAGTTTCAACCTTGACCATGTTTCTAGATCTTTCTTCACTTCTGTCCAACATTTATCATAATTGTCTTTAAATAAATTCACATTTTTAGCAGTCAGGTTCACACCCAGGTACTTCACCTTTTTTGTTATTACTAAACCTGTTTCACTCTGAAACTTCTCTTTTTCTGCCATTGTTAAATTTTTCTCCAACACTTTAGTTTTTGTTTGTTCAGTTTAAATCCTGCTACTTGACCAAATATCTCAATTAATTCTAATACTCTTTTAGTACTAGTATCTGGCTGTTGCAAAGTCAATACTAGGTCATCTGCAAATGCCCTTAGTTTGTAATTTCTGGCTCGGACCTGAACTCCTTTGACCAATTGGTCCCCTCTAATCATGTTTAACAAAACCTCCAGGACTGTTATAAAAAGTAAAGGGGATATTGGGCATCCCTGTCGTGTACCTTTTTCTATAGGTATTTCTTCCGTAACCACATTGTTCACAATCAACTTTGCTTTTTGCTTAGAGTATATAGCACCTATACCGTTTTCAAAACCTTGGCCTACCCCCATCCCTTGGAGATTCTTCTTCATAAAGGTCCAACAAATATTATCAAATCTTCAGATCGTATAAATCTTTCGCCTTTTACTGGTTTGCCAATTTTCCAATGAAAGATGTTCAGTCCCACCACGTCCATCCATTTTTGACTATCTCGAGTCACATAGCCACTCAGTTTTGTCACCAGGGAATTGCCAGTCCTTCCTGGAAAATGCAGGGGAAGACTGATCTGGGATGATCATTTGTTTAGTCACCTGCCCAATTATCTAAAATACCTTAAGCCAGAACCCCTTCACTTTCTTGCAATTTGACTGTAGTTGCATATATCAGCCGAAGGCTTCACAACCCCTACATCAAAGTGGGGAAAGTGAGGTATGAGCATGACTGAGTTTCACTCGAGGCAGGTGTCAATTGTGTACTAATTTTAGTATGAGTGCCAGGCAATATACTTCCCCAAGCATCTTCTGTAAATGGGAACACAAGGTCTCTTTCCTATGCTTGATGTGCAGTGCTTCTACCTTCATACTTGATATCCATATATATTGATATCCATTTATGGGTTCCAAGTATGGCATGAAATGGGAATCACCTTAAGTGCTGAAATACCTATTGCCTCTGAGGCCACAAGCAGAGTGGCTATCCAGAAGGAAGCAGCAACAAGGGTACTGATTGTTAGTTGACACCAAAGAATAATGCCTAAATGTTGCTTTTTGCATTGACATGTGGGAAGATGGAGCAGAGGGCACAGGATGATGCTCTCTGCACAGATGGAAGAGAGGGCTGCTGGTTTTGATGGGAGGCAGGTCCACCCAGATCTCCTGAAGGCTATTGTTGACCACAGAGACACTTTAGCAGCCAGCCATGAGATACTTGGCTCCTCCACTTTTATCCCCGATTGTTGAGAATGACAGACATAATGGCCTTTCTGGGGTGGGAGTGACAGAAGCAGTGAGAAAGAGAAGAAAAGGTGAATGGAAGCGAGTGAGAGTAAGTGAGCGAGAGAATGAGGATGAGAAGGTGTGTCCTGGAATATAAGCAAGGAAGTGCACATGAATGTGTGAGAGAAGGTGGAACAGAGGAGGAGGAGGAGGAGGAGGAGGGAGAAGAGTCTGGAAGTCAAAGAGGAATTAGGCAAATACAAAGAAAAGCCACAGGAGATGTGGTGCTTCACTGACCACATAAGGAATTACACAGAGGATAATGCTGCAACAGAAAAGGGGTAGATGACAAGCATTACCAAAGTGGACAAAGGCAGAGGGTAGAAAGAGATTTGAAATATCTGTAGCAGCATACCCTGGTGGTGAGCCAATTATTAGAGGAGCTATCTCTACTGATCTATTGATTCATTGATCAATTGATATAGTTAGTGGTTGACATCTGTCTGTCTCAGGAGACACACACATATATAATGCCTCCTGGTGACAAGAGCTTGCCAGGGGTCTCTGAATGTAAGAGGCATGCTGGGGCTCTTACACTTTAAAACCCTTAAGTGTGCAGACTATGCACATGTCTGAGAATACATTCAAAGAAAAAGAAACTAACATGGTAATTACTTTACACTTCCCCGTATTTCCTTTCTCCTTTCTGTTCTGTAGGCTGTTAGATCACCTCCTCTTAGGAACAGCGGGCCACTGCTCAGCCTCTGAAAGAACAACAAACAGCCTTTCCTCTTCATACAAACATAATGGTCTCCTGCATTATGTAGGAGAAGGCATTAAGCCAATGCCTGTGGTGTTGAAATTAGGCAGCGAAAGGTGTTGTAAAAAAAATCTTATTGTTTTTCTAAAAAGCCGGTGCAAAACAAAACAAAAATCCCAGGAATGATTATGTCAATAAGTCAGAGAGGAACTGCTGGATTTCAAGGCGGCAATGACCATAGGTCATGCAGAAGGTACCAGTTTCAAGTTCTAGTGCTGTGTTTCCCAACCTTGGGTCTCTAGATGTTTTTGAACTACAGTTCCCATCATCCCTGACCACTGGTCTTGCTAGCTAGGGATGATGGGAGTTGTAGTCCAAAACACCTGGAGAATCTATTGAAATGGCTCTCAGGCTGCAGGTGATGAGAATACTTTCTCTGCCTAAGGTCCTGAACACTAACCAGAGGTGTAGTGTGTGTGGGGGGGGGGAGCTGGGGTGGGTTCTTGGCCCAGGTGCAGTTGTGGGGTGGGGGACATTCCTCACGACACCCTGCAAAGTGGCATGAGTTTGCATGGTGTGGTGAGAAGGATGCAGCAGCTCACGGCGCTGGGCTCGCAGGGTGCCCTGCCATGTTGTGTCCTTCTCACCTGCTCTCGAGCTAGAGGGCACTGTGAGAAGGACGCAACACCTCACAGTGCCCTGCAAGCCCAGCACTATTTTTGTGAGTCTTGCAGCATGACGTAGGGCTCACAGGGCACCATGAGCACATCCCTCAATGCAGGGTGGCATCAGCTGGCTGGACTCTCCATTGCACGGCTGGGTAGGCGATGCAGCGCAGCCCCACTTTGCTCCAGTGGGCGGGGGTCAATCCCGCAGCACGCCCTGCCCTGCCCTGGGCAGGGAATGCTCTGCCACTGACAGTGACTGCTAGTCAAAAACAGGCTGGATCAGGCCTGCACAACACAGTGCCCTCCAGATGTTGCTTACGACAACTCCCATTGTAGCACCCTGCTTGTGGTTAACGCTTAGCTGGAATGAAATATTCAACGCAGCAATAGAGAAATTAAAATAATAATTTATTTGTCAGACAAATAAATGATAGACACAGTAGTATATGGTTACCAAAGCTCTGCCCCCTCCAGCCCTGATGGCCAGCACTTATATTTCCTCAGCCCAGCCCCCTTGCTCCTCCTTTGGCTGCCTCTGTCCAATCAGCCTGGTTGAAATTCCTATTGGCTGTTTGCTAGAACCAATCATATTTCCTTCTATCCATAAATGGCAGACAAGTAGCCATATATCTTACATTTGGCTCGACAAGGCACCTTAATTACCAGATCACCTTTTGCCCCTGTTGCCCCTGCATTCCAAAACAAATGGCTAAAACAGATGGCTCATGGTATTATTTTCTGTTAAACAATAAATCTTACTATTTACCAACTCTTAATTAGTGTTTTTGCAGCTTGATTGTATTCTGTAATATGTAGGGTCAGTATAACCTTTGCTCCCAGCCTGTAATTCCCTTTTACAACTTTGAGAAACTTGTCTCCTGTTACTGCTATAAATCAGGGGGGCCCTGTTCAGGAGAGCAGGAAGATAAACAACTGCCAGAGTACTTAGCCAGCTGCTTTCTGCCTGGCATGAAACATACAAACATTTGCAAATATATCTTTAAGCTCATTTTAAAATACAGGCCTTGATCAGATGCCTCACCATCTTTCCTGGTCATGAGCCATTTGTCATGTGACAAAGGTATTTGAGAGCAGAAGCAGTAAAGGAAGCAGTAAAGGAGTCTAGAAATGTTGTGAAATGCTGAAAAGCTGCAGAATCATTCAGCATGCTGAATCACTGTGAGTCATCTTGAGGATGATTCATTCTCTGTATAAGTATTGTATCTGCTTGCAGGCAGACTCAGTCAGTGTGTGTGTCTGTGTGTGTGTGTGTGAGAAGGTGGGGCCTGCGCTCTGTGAAGCCTGTGCTCAATGGAGACTCTATGTGACTCAGTAACTCTGTGTATGCTCTGAAGCTAGTTTAATCTATGCTGTTGTTTGCACACAAGTTTATTTTAACTCAGTAAAGCTTTTATTCTTTTAATGAAGAAGACTTGCATTATTAATTTACGCTGCGCATCACCATGGGGGAAATGTGCCGAGCTGTGGAAGCGACCTTGACAGGCTTTACAAATGGAGAGGCCAAGGAAAGTCCATCATTATTCGCCTCCTGATTTTTTTTAAAGCCCTGGAATTCTACTCTGCCTTGGATTTTAAATCAATGGGAGCATTGAATTCCAGGGCTTACAAAGCTCACATCTGCTTTGAGGCTTTAATTAGTCCCGGAGGTTCCTTTCCTAAGTCTGCTTGGGAGACCTTTGGATCTCTACTAGGGATGCTTGAGGCATTTTATTTTTTTTTCAAATTCTGCTATTAATGACTTGATCTGCACCTCCCACATATTAATATCACTACAGCATTTCAGAATTTAAGTCACATCCACATGATATATTTAAAGTACTCTTATAGTACTCTGACAGCCTGTGGAATTAATAGGGATGTATAAAGGAATCTGCAGGGATTGTCTTCTTTAGATCTTTACTGTCAAGCACACATTTCTTGGATTAAGTGCAATGCATGTGTTAGATCTGAGGTGTGTACCCTGGAGCCTGCACAGCAAACTAATTTTTAAAATGAAGAGGTAGTTACTACTGAGCTATTGCAAATGATTTCCTTATCAAATAAAGACCTTCCACATGATGGAATTTTTAGGCTGTCTCTGGTGTGCAGATATTAAACTGTGAATATTGAATGCTCTGGGAGAGGCCTCATTGCAAGCTGGAAATTCATCAGATGAGCTGTTCTAAACTTATAAATTGGGACTTTCACAAAAAAAATGCATTTTTTTCAATCCGTTGCAGAGCTAAATTATTCATCTTCCTCATTCATAAGATAAGACCCATTTGGTGGTATAGGTTATCTTCCATCATCCACATAATTTGAAAGTCTCTCTTCTGGGACCCAAATCCATTGCCAAGAGGGCACAGAAATAACACAACAAATATTAGCAGCAGAAGAGCTTATTTCTCTGGAAAATTACTGGGTCTGAGCATGTTGAATATTCCAAGATTTCACCAATGAAAATGTTTTCTTTCTATCTGCTACTCTTGTTTCACCCTTCACCCTTCCCTCCTCCAGGCTGCCTCCTGGATGCTGTTGAACTACAGCTCCACCATCCCGACTGTAGGTCATGCTGGCTGGGCTGATGGAAGGTTATGCAGCAAGAAACAGTGACATTTGTTCTTGGCTAGGAAAGGTGTGGGGCTTGTGGTCTCAAGCATGTTGTGAGATGGACTGCTGGTGGCAGCCTGATTTTGGAGCTGGCATACCAAGGACCAAAGAACCAGAGGTGGGTCCCATGATTGAGGTGAGGCCAAAGGTCAGGATCCAGATCAGGAAAACAAGGATCAAAGAGCAGAAGCTGGAGACATGGTCACAGACAGGCAGGGGGTCACATATCAGATTGGGGAGAGACAAAGCCCTGCTGGTTCAAATGAAAGGTCCATCTAGCCCTGTATCCTCTTCCAGGTACCTGTCTTTCTTACTCACACCCAATCCAGCTTTCTCCTCCTTAGTCTCAGTGCTGCCTTTGTAGGACAGCAGGATGGAGATATTAGTTGGCTCCACCTATATATGAATAAATGAAATAAGAGCCTGCTGGATGAGGGCATTGACCCATCCAGTCCAGCATCACGTTCTTACTGTGGCCGTGCACATGCCTCTGGGAAATCTGCAAGTAGAACCTGCACACAGGAGCACTCTTTCATCCCGTGCCTTCCAGCAACTGATATTCAGAAGTGTTAGTGCCTCTGACCATGGAGGCAGGGCATAGCCATCATAGCTTGTAGCCATGAATTTGTTCAATCATCTTCTACAGCCATCTAAATTGGTGGCCAGCACTGCCTCTTGTGGGAGTGAGTTCCATAGTTTAACAATGCACTGCAAGGAGAAGTACTTTATTTTATCTGTCCCGAATTGTCGGCATTGAACTTCATGGAATGACCCTGAATTCTTGTGTTATGAAAGAAGAAAAACTATTCTCTGTCTATTGTCTCTTTGCCACCTCTCTCTCTGCAGTTTCTTTGCAGTTTCCTATTCTACCAATCTGCTAGGGATGGTGGAAGAATTTGTTTGACCTACTTTTCACAAGCAGACCAACCCAATCTGGAACCAGGAAACTTGCCTGCATATTAGAATGCAACTCCCATGGGGATTAGGCAGTTCTATGGATTTTCCACTGAACTTTAAGTGGGAAAAAGTGTGTGCAAAAATAAAAATTTTATGGTGAATGCATTGAAAAGTGTATTTAAATTTTTTAAAATGCACTCAATAGGACAGAATAGCATACAGTGGAACCAAACAGGATGAAATGTAGATATGGCATAGTTAAAGAAAGACCAAAATGCTGTTTAGCCCTTCCCTAATAACAACTCATAGGGACATGGGTGCCACTCTGTCTAAACCACAGAGCCTAGGGCTTGCCGATCAGAAGGTCAGTGGTTTGAATCCCCGTGACGGGGTGAGCTCCCATTGCTCAGTCCCTGCTCCTGCCAACCTAGCAGTTCGAAAGCACATCAAGTGCAAGTAGATAAAGAGGTACCGCTCCGGCGGGAAGGTGTCAGGGAATTGGAGGCTGCAAGGGAAACCACGAGGGAGGGAGACAAATATAGAGAGCCCTAGCCGGTATTCAGCAGTGTCTCTTCCTCGTCAGAGGGGGAGACTGGCAGGGGTGGAGCCTAAAGCAGGACCCAGCCATTCACAGGGCAAAACGAAAAGGAGGCGTCATTCCCGGGAATGGGCATGTTGGCAGCATCACAGATGAAAGTCAGATGACTCATCTGGATAGCTGAGTATGGATGTATGTGTCTCGTAAACGGCTTTGAAGCTGAACAATAAATCTTGTGAAGAGATGGCGCGAAGCCCGGAGTGTTGCTTTACTAGCTTATCAGCACCCTCACCCCTCACAGAAGGTAAACGGTGTTTCTGTGCACTGCGCTGGTTCGCCAGAAGCGGCTTAATCATGCTGGCCACATGACCTGGAAGCTGTATTCTGGCTCCCTCGGCCAGTAAAGCGAGATGAGCGTTGTAATGTACTGAAGTTCTCACCCTGGGCCAGCAGGGGGATACTGTAGATAGTTCAGGTCCACATATGCAAATAAGGGATCGAAAGTGACGTTCAGTTTACAGAAAGTTGTTACCGTAACGTGGTACTGGAGCTCTATATAAGCAGGCTGGCTGAACCCTTCAGTTCAGTTCTGTTCTGACCTGTGAATAAACAAGAGCTGTTTGGAGAATCGCTGTGTCATCTGATATGTTCACCCACAACTTAACACTGGCGACGAGGATGGGATCGATGGACATCAGAGCACAGCCAGATGCAGCCACTCTCTGAGCTGACCTGAGCTGAATCACGGAGCGAAATCACGGAGCAGAACCAATTCAGAGCTGACTGTTCTGGCTAGAGCACGGTGTTCCATCCATCGCCCTTCATGCTGGCATCGGAACCATGGCTTCACTCGTGCCTCTACCGCTGTTTGCCCCAGCCTCTGAATCATGGGACTCCTACCTCGCTTGGTTCGACTGCTACCTCCAAGCCAACGAGCTGACGGAAGTATCACAGGAGCATAAGCGGGGCCTATTCCTCAGCCTCTGTGGGCCTGAGGTGTTTGAGACGGCCCAAGCATTGGTTGCGCCTGTAGCAGTCCAGGCAGCACCGTGGGACACGATTAAAGAGAAGCCCTGCAACCACTACACACCAAAGCCGTCCAAGATTGCTGCCGCCATGCGTTCTACCACCAGAACCAGGCAGAGGGGGAGTCAATCCACAACTACCCCACCACCCTCTGACAGGCTGCAATGCACTGCGAGTTCCGAGACTTAGACGATGCCCTGATGGATCGAATCGACTGCGGGGTCCGGGACATCCATCTGCAATGGCGTCTCCTCACCAAGCCAGACCTCACGCTGCAGAAAGCCATTGCGGAGGCCGTGGCCTCGGAAGCTGCTGAACGCCCAGGAGATCCGCAAGGCCAGCAGCCCGCCTCTTGCTAGGAAGCCAGTTCCACTGCATCACGAAGAGGCCAGCAGTGATGAGGCATCCTCTAGTGAAAACGATGACGTGCACAAGACAAAGCGGGAGCGCAGGAAGTTCCAAAAGAAGTCCAAGGGCCAATCGGAATGTGCCAGCTGTGGAGGCAACCATTCCCGTGCCATGTGTCGATTCAGAGACGCCATCTGTAGGAAGTGTTCCAGAAGGGGCCACATCGCTAAGGTCTGCCGATCGGCTCCATCCGACACCCCCCCTTCACCGACTCGCAAGTCCAAATCTTCACTCCAGTCCGCCAAGGAAAGCTGTTTCGCTCTCACCAACTGCCACTGCCCGTCTGGAACCACGATTGGCCAAACCGACTCGCCTACTCGACGCAAGCTGAACGTCACGGTGCGCATTGAAGGAGCTCCATGTGACATGGAGATCGACACCGGGTCTGCCCTGTCCATTGTGTCTTGGAGCACCATCAAAAGACTGGTACCTAGAGTGTCAAAAAGGCAACTTGACTCTCACCGCGTACACCTGAGAGACTACCAGGGAAACGACATTCCCGTGGTAGGTGTTGGCCGGTTCCGGATCACCTTCAAGGATTTTTCAGGCCTGCTCCGACTGGTGGTGGTTGAAGGTCAGCGGCCAAGCCTCCTAGGGCTAGACTGGTTTGATGCCCTCGGCCTGGAAGTCACCAGCATCAACTGCATCTCTAACGCAGAGACTGAGGGTCTGGTCAAAGACTTTGCCAAGGTCAAGCACTTTGGGTCAATATACAGGTACGCCCATCTCCTTTAGCCTTGATCCACAAGTCACCCCCATCAAGTTAAAGCCACACCGGGTTCCCTTTGCTCTCAAGGTGGACGGACAACTGGACAAGCTGATCGCCCAAGGAGTTTTGGAACTGGTTGACCATGCCAAGTGGGAAACCCCCATCGTCACGCCTGTCAAGCCGGACGGGTCGGTGAGAATCTGCGCCGACTACAAGTGCATGATCAATAAGGCACTTCAGCAGCACGCTTACCCGGTTCCTGTTGTTCCACATCTGCTGCATTCCTTGGGTGAGGGTAAGGTCTTTGCTTAGCTGGACCTTGCCCAAGCCTATCAACAACTGCCAGTCGATGATGCCACTGCTGAAGCCCAGACAATCGTCACCCACCGAGGGGCATTCCGTTGCCGCCGTTTGCAGTTTGGGGTGAGTGTGGCTCCTGGCATCTTCCAAAGCCTTATGGAGCGTCTCCTGCAAGGGCTTCCGGGCGTGGTGCCGTATTTCGATGATGTCTTGTTGTCCGCAGACTCACACCAGCAGCTGTTTGAGCGCCTCCACGCCGTGCTGACCAGGTTCCAGGAGGCCGGGCTCAAGGTAAAGAGGGAGAAGTGCCAGATCACCGTTCCACAGGTGGAGTTCCTGGGCTATCTTATCAACGCCTCCGGCCTTCACCCGACCACATCCAAGATCCGCGCGATCCAGCAGGCCCCCATCCCAAAGAACAAGACGGAGTTGCAGGCGTTCCTGGAACTGCTGAACTTTTATAACATGTTCCTGCCCCACAAAGCCACGGTGGCTGAGTCTCTTCACCGACTCCTCAGCACGAAGACGCCTTGGTCCTGGGGTCATTGGGAGACGGCGGCCTTCAACGCAGTCAAGGCTCTCCTTTCAGCGGACAGTGTGCTGGTACAGTACAGTGAAGCCAGGCCGCTGGTCCTTGCCTGCGACGCCTCACCTTTTGGCATCGGCGCTGTCCTTAGTCACCGTACAAAATCACTTCAAACATTTGCTTAATTGCACAGAGGAAATTCTGGTTCTAGGTGTCATGTAACAACAACAACAACAACAACTCTTTAAACTGAACCAAAGTGATACGGAAGGAGGAAGAGGGGGGGGGCAACCATCCTCCCCTCCATCGCTTTCTGAAAGGGCCCGAGGCGATGACCTCGACAGTGCCCAGCTCTGCCTAGAACCCTCAGCCCCCACATCGTTACACAAGCACCACACTATACCCCTGCCTTGTTAATAAAAGGCTCTCTTTCCTATCTCTATACGGGCGAAATAAGCCCCGATCTTTTCTTATGCCTTCCTCTCGCCCTATTCCTAATGTGAGTAGACCGTATCATACTGTATCCCCATTCACTATACTGAGCCACGCTTTAGCCAATCACAGCCATGCATTCGCCCTGCAGAAGCTAGCTCAGGGAGCCACTGCACGCCTCATTTCACTCCTGACAAGCTGCTGACAGCCCCCCACTGCGAGAACAATGGATCCGAAACCACGGACCTCGTAAAACTGACAAAATCCTGTTACAATGTATCCATTCTTGCTACAATATATCCGTTCTGTTTCCGCTCTTGATCAACGGTACGGAATGGGTCGGAAAGCATAGAAACCTTTGGAAATTGATATAAAATCAACCATAACTCCGATTTCTTTGCTCTTGGTGTCATTCAACTCAGCTCCCTTTGGACTCCATGATGTGACCCCTACCTCCATAATCCCCGGAGCGACAGGACACGTACACAGGAACTTCTTAATCCTGTCAGATCACTTCGCCTAACCCTTCCTCCGGGCAATATTAGGTGGCAGACGATGCATATCTCTGGCCCATTGTCTTGCCACCACCGGTACTCAATAAATGTTTACTTATGTATATCTCTCACTCTGCATATTCCCCCCTCCCTTATCTCAAATGTTAATTAATGTAACCCCACCTTTCCTAAATATATTCATGACGTGTGAAATATATTCATGATGTAACCCGTGAAACCCAACCTTCCCATAATGTATTCATGATGTTTCGTGCACTGTACTCTGGGAGTCGGAGGGAATTTTTAAAAGTTTATGTCACCCCATTCTCGGGGTTCAATCTCGTCTTGAACCTGTTGCGCAATAAACTCGGATCTCCGCATCTTGCTCCTGTCTCCGGCTGAGCTTATTTTCTCCGCTAGGACCCGCGGACTCTGTCCGACGAACCGGGTGTCAGGGCAACTCCGCACCCGGGATTTTTCCGTAACAAAAGTAAAACAAAAGCTTCTTATTGGACACCAAACATTCCTGTCTGGAAAACCTGCTGAGTTCCACAGAACAAACAAGTTTCAAGTCACTTGGTTTGAGAAGATGCTCCTCTGCAATCCATTCCTCATCACCAGTTTTCATTCCCTTCTGTGCAAAAAGCTGCTGGTTCTGTAGTTCCCTTATCATGTCTGCTGCATCCTTTACAAACACCATATGGATGCTAATATGCCACAGCTGCCCCCACAGAGTGGGAAGCCAGGGGTAAAGGAATTGTGTGTGCTTAATGAAAGCTCTGTTTGGCAAGGAGACACTGAGTTGGCTTTATCTTTAGAAGCTCCATGTGGCTTGAGAACATATTACGGTAATTGAAAGCAGCTCTACAAACCTGTTGGGGAAGTTTAAAGGGTTGTTGAAAGGTCTGGTCACAGAAGCATGCCCTTATTTGAATAGCAGGTAAAGAAACTGTAGCAGGGCAGGTGGTGGCATGGCAGGGGCTAGAGAGAGGTGTTGGCAGGTAATTCAATCTATACTTCTCCATTTGGGATCTCTTACAGATTCCTCTTAGGTATACCTGAGATACAGCCATTCTTTTGAAAGCCACATTTCCTCTCCATTTCCTACCGTTCTTGGAGTGAACAGCCTGGACTGCCTCTTCCTCAATGCCTCCCCTGTTTGCCGTGAATAGGGGTGTAATAGCACAGCCTTGCAGAAGGAGAATAGCTTCTCGTGAGACATCTGGGTTTATTTACAGCATTTATATCCCACTGTTTAGCCAAAGGTTCTCTGAACAGCTTAGAAAAAAACGTTTCTAAGGCACTCCCTGCCCTTCAGCTAAAAATATATTGCAAAAAAAGAGAGAAGAGAATGGGAGGGTTTGTGACTAGCCAGGGGACAAAATGGATGCATAATATGCACTCTCAGCAACATACTTTGCACAATATTTGAACAAAGTTAGATGCTTGGTTGCTTTCTGCAACTTTAAGTAACATCTGCTGGGGAATGCAAGGGAAATCGCAATTAGTGAGTGAATGAGGCCCTGAATTCTTCATTTTGGCCCTAGAGAGATCTAGCAGCCTTGACAGCTCCATGGAGAAAGAAATTGATAAACCCAATAGGGTGGGTGGCAAAACAAAGGCAGGAATGGCTCATCCGAAGTGTCTGTCTGAATGTAGCAGCACAGATCTAACAACTGCACCTAGATCTCACTACAGGCTGGCAAGATGCTCTCAAGATGCTCAGATTGCCTTTCAAGGATATGTCTGCTGACATCTCTATGATACCAGAAATATTCCTTGAACTGGGTCTTTGTCAGAAAGTACATCTAGATACATTAGCGGATCAAACCATTGCTATATCCAGATTTGGCTAGAAGATCAGAAGGATCAAAACTGCAAGTAGAAACTTAACCTCAGAAGGGTCCCAGAGAATGAGTAGAAAGGAAGTTGTGGCTTTTGCTGTTGACATGGCTCAAACCATGTTTGAGTCACATAAAGAGAACTAGGGTTGCCACCTTTGCTCTGGCAAAATACAACACAGGACAGTGGCAGGTGGGCAGTGACGGGGGGGGGGGGGGAAGGATGTTGGGGACGATTCCCCCCCCCCCCACCTAGTGCTGAAATGATTTCAAGGCAATCCATTACAATCTATTTCAGCCTAACCAGATGGCCCCTCTGGAATTTGTCACATGCACACACACACATATACACAAGTTTGTAAATCTGTGCTTTGCTACCCAGGGCTGAAACACATGACCTCTCAACACCCTTTCACACACATGCAGTACTGTAGAGAAATACATGCAGGCCAGGGCAAAAATTAAATGGGGGGCATATTCTGATGAGGGGATGAGCTTTGTTCCATGTGTTAAATTTCTGAAGGAGAAAAGAAATATTAGGAGGGAGGGGGAAGGGCAGTCCTGGTGAGGAGCTACTTCTCCTGCACCCTCCTCTCTCCAATGTCATGCAGAGAACCATGTTGTGAATAGGGACTTCTGAGCCTCGGATCTTGTTGCTCTCTGAGGGATGGGGCCTAGCGCTTCTAGGCTGCAGCTCTGCAGATGGCCACCTTAACCCAGCTGAAGCTGACAACAGGAAAGCTGTGCCCTGGTTTGCTCCTTCTTAGGGGTGGGATGAGAAGAGGGAGCAAGGAGAAAAAAGGAAAGTAAAGAACTGAGAAGCAGGGATAGCAAGAGAGTGCAGCAGCAGAGTGGAAACAGGGGAAATACAGGACAAACAGCTTTCTGAAGGAGCGTCTCCACCCCCATTGTCCAGCCTTGGGCACTGAGGTCCACTTCTGAGGGCCTTCTGGCAGTTTCCTCACTGCGAGAAGTGAGGTTACAGGGAACCAGGCAGAGGGCCTTCTTGGTAGTGGCGCCTGCCCTGTGGAACGCCCTCCCATCAGATAAACTTTCCAAAGGCAACCCTAGACCAGGAAGTTTTTAATGTTTGACATTTTATTGTGTTTTTATATGTTATTGTTACTGTTATTCCTGTACTGAATCAATACATGACATAGCATTTTACATTAAAATAAGGGGCCATACTGTATTATACTGGACAGGTGGCAACCCTAGAGAGGGCATGTTACTGTCAGGAGCTCATCCTACTCTCAAGTAGGACCCTGGCAGAGACACATGCCCGACTGACATGTTCTCTCCCTCTTGGTCTTTCATTCGGGAGCTCCATAAGCTTTCTTCTGCCTGAACATCACAGCGACCGATGCCAACAGACATCGGCACACTTAGGGATCCACAGAGTCTGCGCAGTTCGCGTGACAGACCTCAGCAACTCAGCATTTTGGCTAATCTACTTTATTTATATATAAACACACAGAGAGCACTGCAACATGGCTCCCTCTCTCTCTAGCACCAGACAGCAAAGAGAGAATGAACAAAGGACAATAGTCCCATTTCACGGAACACAGTAACACAAACATCCTGTTTCTGTCACTTCCCACTTTGTGGAGTCAAAATATACACCATCATGTGATAGACAAAAATCCCATGACTGCAATCATGGAGCAGGAATTCTAACACCCTGAAGCATAAGCTTCAAGATGGTGGACCCCCAAGAGACATTGTTATTCATTTTGAAAGTTATTGAATGTGTGAACAAATCTATGCCCATTCGGCAGCTAAAGCACGTTCCCTATAAGCATGCTGAACTCCAAATCTACCAGGATGTATGTCTTGAAACTGCCGCCTCAATAAATTTTAGCAGGTTCACCAGAAAGCAGGTATCCACTACCACTGGGGATATCCTTTCAAGGGAACCCACTTTCTACAGCATTGTAAGTGGGACAGGCAGCTATCCTATTAAATGATCTCATATTGGACTTATCTGATCCCAGTTGGTGGGCAGTCACAGGAGTGAACCACAAAGTGAAAAAGTGGGGTTCCTCCAAAGACCACAGGGCCCATTGAACAACAAATGATTCCTTAATTAACCAGAAAACCTGATGATCCTGATTGAACAGCAGTAATAGATAATTTATTACCCTTTTGAGCTAATGCTTCTTCAAAGGCTAATCTCTCTCTGGTGCATACTACAAGGACTGCTCTCCTTGGTTTATTCACACGTCTGCCTCACTCTTTCCAGGCACAGGTCTGCACTTTAATGCTACGTGTCCAAATGGTTTTCGTTTGGTTTTTGTGGCCTGAGCTTTCCCCATGTAAACCTGCTACTTAAAGCTGAATTGGAACAAACGTCAGATTGGGTTTTCCATGGATTTACATTTGCTCTGATTGAACTTGTAAGAGCAGGTTTTCAGGTGAAAGCTCTGGAGGAAAAAAAGAGGGGAAATGAAATTTAAAAGCATTAGGATATAGAGCTTTAAATTGTAGACCCTGCCTGGAGAGAGCAGAGGAAAGGTAACTATGGCTAAACTTCATGAGCCCTACATGTGTCTACTGCTTTTTGAAAACAATGCTGCTGCACTTTTTTGGTATTTGCCACCCTCTTATATTGGTGGATGTAGACCTGTGGGCAATACCAGTCCAGCAGTCTGCGTTGTCTGAGACTTAAAATAATAATAATATTAACAACAACAACAACAATCTCTCTTCCTCAGCTGATCTGCATGAATCAGTTGAGGTAATGGTAAAGGAGCTCTGGACAGCTAAGTCCAGTCAAAGGTGAATGTGGGGTGTGGCGCTCATCTCGCTTCATTCTGAGGGAGACAGTGTTTGTCCGCAGACAGCTTTCTGAGTCATGTGGCCAGCAGGACTAAACTGCTTCTGGCACAACGGGACACCATGACGAGTGCCAGAGCATGGAAATGCTGTTTGGAAATATGGAAATGCTGTTTACCTTCCCCAACACAGCAGTACCTACCGTATTGGCCCAAATATAAGCCACACCTTTAAAATTGGAGGGGAAGGGGAAGAAAAAAGAAAGAAAGAAAAAATACCTGAATATAAGCCACTCCATTCCTCACTGCTCCTGGCTGCATCAGTAGCAGTGTGGTGTAGGGTCTGGGAGACTAGGGATCACATCCTGACTCAACCAAGAAGCTGACTCGGTTGACACTGGACCTGTCACTGTTTCTCATCCTAACATCACAGGATGGGAGTGGGGAGTGGGGAGAACCACGTACTTCACTTTGAGCTTATCGGAGGGAAGATGGAATATCGATGTAATAAATAATATTCTTTTTTTTAAAAAAAATATTTTATTTTGCAACACAAACACACAACACTAAAAAGAAAAAAAGAAAAGAAAACTCAAAAAGAAAACACAAAGACAAATATGAAACAAATAATGAACATGTAACTCATGCTCGGGTTCATGGGGTCACAGAGAGTCGAACACAACTAAGATGACTAAACAACAACAAACCATATTTCAGTTCTTCTTTTCTTCTATTGACTTCCTTCATCCTCAGCGTGGTTCTGCTTTCATATTTAGGAAACTGTTTCCTTCTCACTTCGTCCCCCCCCCTTTCTTTCTATTTTATGATTTTACACCATAATTTGTTTTGCCAAAGTTAATCAAAAGTCCAGGTATTAATTTGAGGGCACTGCTTTTTAAGGTCATCTCTGTATTTTTCCCATTCTTTTTGATTTTTTTGTTTAGACTGACCCTTAATTGCGCCTGTCATTCTAGCCAACTCAATGTAATCAAATATTTTTTCTTGGCATTCTTTTTTTGTTGATGCTGTCTCATTTTTTTTATTTTTATTTTTTGCAATTAGGGCTCTTGCTGCCACTGTAGTGTAAAGTAATATTTTCTTGTTTTTCCTAGTGATATCTGAATCTAGTATACCCACTAAAAAAGCTGTTTTTTAAACATAAGTTTGTTTAAATATTTTCTTTAGCTCTTCATATACCATATCCCAGAAGCCCTTAATTTTAACACAGGTCCACCACATATGTAGTAGCATCCCCTCTACTTGGTTGCACCTCCAACACATTTTTTATTTTGTTTTATACATTTTGAATATTTTGCTTGGTGTTAAATACCATCTGTAAAACATCTTTAACAAGTTTTAGAAATTACCTTTGTCTTATTTTGTATTAATCATTATCTAATATTGAAATTTCACTTGCAAAACCTTTTTTAAAAATCTGCTTTAAACACCTCATTTAGCTGGTGGTACTGAATCCACCCTGTCAGGCAATGCTTTATTTCCTTATAATTTTTCAATTTCAATTTGTTATCATTTTTTGCCCAACTTCCAGAACATGCACTCAGAAAACGGGGCCTTCCCAATAGGACGCCTGGTGCAAGCTAATGACTTCCTAAAAATTATTGCAACCCCACCTCCCTGCCAACATGACCTGGGTTGCTGTGCGTAAGAGAGACTTGGTGGACAAGCAGCGGTAAGGACAGGCCCAATAAAGTTGAACTGTTGTTGTTTAGTCGTGTCTGACTCTTCATGACCCCATGGACCAGAGCATGCCAGGCACTCCTGTCTTCCACTGCCTCCCGCAGTTTGGTCAGACTCATGTTAGTAGCTTCGAGAACACTGTCCAACCATCTCGTCCTCTGTCATCCCCTTCTCCTTGTGCCCTTCATCTTTCCCAACATCAGGGTTGTTTCCAGGGAGTCTTCTCTTCTCATGAGGTGGCCAAAGTATTTGAGCCTCAGCTTCAGAATCTGTTCTTCCAGTGAGCACTCAGGGCTGATTTTCTTCAGAATGGATAGGTTTGATCTTGCAGTCCATGGGACTCTCAAGAGTCTCCTCCAGCACCATAATTCAAAAGCATCAATTCTTTGGCGATCAGCCACCTTTATGGTCCAGCTCCCACTTCCAAACATCACTACTGGGAAGACCATAGCTTTAACTATATACAGATCTTTGTCAGCAAGGTGATGTCACACTCTTAAAAAATAAATGGGACATAATATGCCTACAAGAGACTCATGTAATTAGAAAACATAAAAGAGTGCTAATTAAGAAAAAAAAATTAGGTGATGAATTTATTTCCCCAGATGTTGTAAAAAAAGAGGTGTAATTATTTACACAAACCCAAGATTAAATCCGGAGTATGTATTTAAGGATGAAGAAGGAAGAATGATGGTGATAAAGGTAAAGAAAAAAGAAAAAATATTTTTTGTTGGAATATATGCAGCAAATGATAAGAAAGTGGAATTTTATCAAAAACTGGAGGAAAAGTTACTGAACGAAAATATTATATTAATTGGAGATTTAAATGGAGTTACTTCGCTGGAGGTGGATAGGACAATGCATGAGACAGAGAGTAAAGAAGGAAGATTGCTGCTAACCTTCTTGCAGTTGGTAGAAAATCTCAAGCTCCAGGATGCATGGAGGGTTAAACACCGAAATGAAAAGCAAGTTACACACCACTCAGAAGCAAAAAATTCATTGGGGAGAATTGATGCAATATGGGTATCGCAAAGTTTATTATTAAAGATTAGGAAAGTGGAAATCTATTCAAAAACAGTATCGGACCACATCCCTACTACATTAGAAATAAGAGAAGGAAGGAAAATAACAAGAAGATGGAGAATCAATTAATCCATCCTAAATAATGAGAAAATATTAGAAAAGGCAAAGGCGACCCTAAGAGAATATTTTGAAAACAATTTGAATCAGGAAACAGATCTTAATATCGTTTGGGATGCAAGTAAGGTGGTAATATGAGGCTTCTTCATCCAGCAAAATATAATCCAAAGAAAAGAAAGGGGAAAGAATTTGAAAAAAATTCTCAAGGAGATAAGGGAGAATGAGAAAGAATTGGCTAAAAACCCAAAGCAGGAATACCCCCCCCCAAAAAAAAAAAAAAATTACCGCAAGATATTACAAATGCAGCTTTCCATGATTTTGAATTATGAAATAGAATAAAAGATAAAAATATTAAGACAAAATATTTTTAAATTTGCCAAAAACCAGGCAGGCTGCTTGCTTGGCAATTAAAGAAAAAACAAAAGGAGACAATAATAGAGAAATTGATAGAGGAAGGAAAAACAATAGAAGAACCCAAAGAAATTTGCAAAAAATCTGCAAACTATTATAGGAAACTATATCAAGCAGAAGAGGGAGATCAAGAAGAGATTAAAAAATACCTAGCACAGAACAGACTTCCAATGATACCTTGTGGAAAAATTGAGCAATTAAACTTACCAATAAGAATGATGGTGGTGCAACAACCAATTTCAAAAGCAAAGACAGGAAAATCTCCAGGTACAGACGGCCTGTCAGCAGTGTATCATAAGAAACCAGAAGATATATTGTCAGAACCAATGAAAACAGCTATGAATGGAATTTTAAAAGAAGGAAGCAAAATCATGGGAAGAAGCATTTATCACTCTGATACCTAAACAAGGAATGGACCTGACGTCAATCAGAAATTATAGACCTATATCATTATTAAATAATGATAAAATATTCACTGATATCCTAGCCAACAGATTAAAAAGAGTATTGAATGAAATCATATATAAGGATCAGGCAGGCTTTCTCCCAGGCAGACATGTGCATAGCAACATGAGATATAATAGATATCTTAGAATATCTGGAAGCAAGAATTGATTTTTTAAAAAGCCAACTCGATGCTGGTAGATGCTGAAAAGGCCTTTGACAACATCTCTGGGAGATTTATGAAAAAATCTAAAGAAAGCTCAGGATTCGAGGAAAATTTCAGCAGGGGTATCAAGGCCATATACCGAAATAAGAGAGCCAAACTGATTTTAAATAATGAGGTAACAGAAGAATTTAAGATAAGCAAGGGGACTAGGCAAGGCTGCCCTCTTTCACCCTTATTATTCATTATGGTATTAGAACTTCTAGCGATTGCAATAAGGAAAGACCAAGACATAGAAGGTATAACAGTGGGCACGTACAAAAAATAATAGAAAGGATCCTTGAATTTGTAAAAGTGGCAGGATTTAAATTTAACAAAAACTAGACCAGTATGCTAGCAAAGAATATGCCTGTACAAGAAAAAGAAGAATTACAGAAGATTTCAGGATTGACGATAGTAAATAAGAGTAAGACTAAATATCTGGGAATCTCATTGACGAATAAAAACAGCAACTAATTTAAGGATAATTATATACAAATCTGGAAAGAAATTAAAAGGGATCTGGAAATTTGGAACAAACTAAAATTCTGTGGTAGGATATCAGTAGTGAAAATGAATGTGCTTCCTAAAATGATGTCAAATGATTTCAAATGATACCAATTATTGGAGGGGTAGGATGCTTTGAATTATGGCAAACAGATTTATCAAGATTTATTTGGCAATATAAAAATACCAAGAATTAAACACAAATTATTAATAGATAATAAAAATACAGGTGGATTGGCACTACCTGATCTAAATTTGTATTATTATTTGGCCTGTCTAAACTGGTTAAAAGAATGGATGATATTATAAAATGTAGACATATTGGACTTAGAAGGGTTTGACAACCGTTACAGGAGCCATGCCTACCTAGGATATGAAGAGGTGAAAGTCCACAGAGGATTTCTTAATCATATTATAAGAAAATCAATATATAGAGTATGGGGAAAGTATAAAGAGTTATTAGAACCCAAAATGCCATGGTGGCTCTCACCTTTAGAGGTGATAGGAGTGAAAAGGAAAAATATAGAATTGAACTGGGCAGTTCCCTCACTGACATCTGATGGATGTCACTACCGAGGGTGGGCGCCACTACCGAGAAGGCCCGCAGCCTGGTTCCCTTTAAGCTCACTTCTTGTACTGAGGGAACCGCCAGAATGTCCTGAGCGCTGGACCTCAGTGTCCGGGCTTAAAGATGGGGGTGAAGACGCTCCTTCGGGTATACTGGGCCAAGGCCGTTTAGGGCTTTCAAGGTCAGCACCAACACTTTGAATTGTGCTCAGAAATGTACTGGGAGCCAATGTAGGTCTTTCAGGACTGGTGTTATGTGGTCTTGGATTAGTTGCAGTTTCCAGGTCACCTTCAAAGGTAGCCCCACACAGAGCATGTTGCAGTTGTCCAAGTAGGAGATAACTAGAGCATGCACCACTCTGGTGAGACAGTCCACGGGCAGGTAGGGTCTTAGCCTGCGTACCAGGTGGAGCCGGTAGACAGCTGCCCTGGACAAAGAATTGACCTGCGCCTCCATGGACAGCTGTGTGTCCAAAATGACTCCCAGGTTGTGCACCTGGTCCTTCAGGGGCACAGTTGCCCCATTCAGGACTAGGGAGTCCCGCACACCTGCCTGCCCCCTGTCCCCCAAAAACCGTCTTGTCAGGATTTAACCTCAATCTATTAGCTGCCATCCATCCTCCAACCGCCTCCAGACACTTCACTGCCTTCACTGGTTCTGATTTAAAAGAGAGATAGATTTCCACGAAGTCCCAAGTGGCCCCTTGTAAGTTTGTGTTGGCATGGATGTTTAAATCCCCTAGGACAGCCAAACTAGGACTTCCGGGTTGGTGCCTCCGGTAATGGCGGAATTCCTCTGATCGGGAGGAATTTGCTCCGTGGGAATCTGGGTCTGGCCGCCACGGCGAAGGCGGAGACCCGTAAAAATCACAGGCGGGAGAAGCCTGTGAGCGTGGGATTCGGCGGGCACCCTTTGCGCCTCCCCTACTCGCGGGGAAACCCGGTTTTGGGGGTCCGGAGCGACGTGGGGTGAGTGGCGCGGTGCTTTGAATCATTTGTTGCCGGAGAGCACTGACTTTTTCCTGTGGAAAATTTGACTTCAAACCCGTGAGTAGAGCTGAAGTGGGAGAATTGGACTTTTAAACGTTTAATTTGGCATCGAAACTGGGAGGTTCAATACAGGAAGTCCGCCTCCCCCTTTTGTAAATAGACTGAAGCAATGAGGCTGCAAGCTGAAGTCTTGGAAAGCCTTTTGTAAAAGATTAAAGTTTCATCGGTAAAGAACATATATCCCCCCTTGGAGACAGGAGAAGAGGTGGGGAAGTGGTGGACTGAGTTGCCTGTAGGAGAGAGCGAAGAGAGTTAAAATACCGCCGCTCTGACCCTGGAAACAGGCTGCTAGCAGGATTGATGTCTTTTGGAATGTTCATTGACAGCGTTTAGAATGTTCATTGACAGCTAGCTAAATAAGAGAATACATTATTTCTACTGTCTCCGGCTGCTTTTAAAAAGGAGTAAAAGTAACTGAAAACTGAAACTAATTTTGGATTGTTTGATCTGTGTTTAAAAGAGGACATTACTGACTAATACAAATAGAAACTGTTTCCCCCTAGTGGAAGCCTTTGAAACTGTTTGCATTGCAAGAGCTGGGCTAGGGGAATTTTCAGCTGCAAGATAAAAAACTGTGAGACTCTGGGATTGACCTTGAATCCTTTAAGTGTTATGGCAAATGGAAAGGAAAAAAACAGACTAGTCAACTGCTGAAAAAACATTAAACACCAGGCCTTCCTGCCTTTTCTGTTGCTGCTTTTGTACCAGTACATTCAAAACCAAGAGGAATGTCGACAGAAGAGGCCTTAGCGGTTGCATTAGTTAGGATAAATGACTCACTGGTACAGCTTCACAAGAAAATAGACGTGATAAATGCGAAAGTGGATGCTGCAACTATTAAAATCGACTTAAATACAGAAAGTAGAAATAATCTGGGACAAAAGGTGAATACCAATACAGAAACCATCCAGAAATTGATACAGGAGTCTACTTTGATACGGCAAACTGCGGATGAAGCCAGGGAGAAAACTGTTGCTGCTGAATGGAAAGTAACTCAACTGAAGAGAGAGAGAGTTCCAGCCCTACAGAGGCAACTTGATGAACATAAGTTGACACTTGCCATGATTGAACTTAAAGAAAAACAGACGAATCTGAGGATCAGAGCCCTACCTGAACTGGAGAAGGAAAGTCTGACAGAGTTTCAGGAGGAGACAGGACTAACATTGGTTGAGAAAGTGAGGTATTTGGGGGTTAGCGTGACTGCCAAAAATGTGAATCTATTTAAGGATAATTGTGAAGGATGTTGGATTGTTGTGGTGGGGATGAGTGTCGCTGTGTTGCCGGGGATGTTGTTTCTGTTTCAAACATTGCAAGCTTTGGATGGGATGGAGTGTTTCAAGAGGTGGCAAAGGGATGTTCCCAGATTTGTTTGGCAGGGCAAGAAGCCTCGAGTAAAACTTAAGATATTGACTGATGCTAAAGAAGGAGGTGGATTTGCCCTGCCAGACCTTAAACTTTGTTGTGAATCAGCTGCTTTTTGCTGGCTGAGAGAATGGCTGCTTCTTGAAAACTCTGAAGTGTTGGATAATGGCAGATGAAGTTGATGGACTACACGGAATTGGCGGAAATGACTGGCAGAATCCGAGACCAGGGAGAAGAGTCGGTGGAAGAAGACTGGAAAAAGCTTAAAGACTATCTACAGAAATATTGTAAAATTAATGAATGTTAGAAGAATGTTGGAATGAAGTTATATGGCTTTAGTAGAAATGTTATAAGGAATTAAGTATAAATAGATTAATAGAATATTAGAGGAAAAAATAAGGTTAGAATATGTTAAGATAATTATAGGATAGATAACAGAGGAAGATGGAAAGGAATTGCTGAAACAATTAATAGAAGTGGAATACAAAAAGGGAGGTGCGAGGAGGTCGTGGAAATAAGTGAATGAAAGATAAGATATTGAAAATGTTTTAAATGTGTTTTAAACTGTTTTTGTTTATTTTTGGTTCTGTTTTGTTAGTTTAATGTGTTATTGTTATGTAGTGTTTTTGTATTGTATTGTTCTTTCTTTTCTTTTCTTTTCTTTTCTTTTCTTTTCTTTTCTTTTCTTTGTAGTGTTTAAATGGTTGGAAAAATAATAAATATTATTTTTTTAAAAAAACAAAGGACAGCCAAACTAGGTGTCTCCAAGAGAACATCCACCACGACCTGAAGCAGTCGGCCAGGGAATCCTCTACTACCCCACTTCCAGAACATGCACTCAGAAAACTGGCTCCTCCCAATAGGATGTCTGGTGCAAGCGTCATCAGTTCTCTGCTCATTTGTACAATTGATATGATCAGCTACAGCTTCCTTGTTCCCAGAAATCTCCAGCAGGTGCCTTCAGAGGTTCAGCCAGAGCCTGGAAGAGAAACCCTCGTTCACTGATGTGATTTTAATACAAAGCACAAGAGTCCCATTTAATTAAATGTTTTAAGGAATATTTAAAACTACTTAGGAATGATATACAGTAGCTTTTGCATTCATTAAAACACCCACCAGGGTGGATTTCTCTTGTGCTCGCAGAATAATAAACACTGGGAAAATAACAAGCAGCATTTCCAGGCGAGAGTCTTCCACACCAACAGCCTTTTGGGGAATGAATTATGCAGCTGCTCTGGTGTTTGAAGGATGCCTCCGGTCTCCTTATGTGGAGGAACTGCCTGCTGTTCCTCAGATCTAAGCAGTAGAAGGGATTATCCAAAATAGGTAAGTACAGATGGGCAAAGGGCCACATTTTGCACTTGGCAGGGATGGTAAATAGAATTTCCATGATTTGTGATAGAAGGCAGCGCAATGCATATCTGAAAGCAAATTGAGAGCAGAGCGAAGTCAAAGTCCTTTAGAGATATTTCTGTTTCCAGGAGCAGCAAGGACGGGCAATTTCAGAACCACTCCGAAAATGAGACTGGCAGGAACGTGTCCTTGAAATAATACCTCTTGCTTTCCTGGAAGGAGAATGGAGAGATGGGGTGGGGGTGGGGATATGAAGATAAGAGTGGCATCTGTAGCTCCACCCACTTTGGCCCCACCCAATATCTTATTCCAATTCTTCCTGCCACTGGCAGAAGGGAATTCAAAACCTCTGATCAAAACAAATGGCAAGGACACTGCAGAAGGAATTTAACTGTATGCTGTCCTGGGAGAATTGTGTTTGGCATGCATGGTTGTTTTTTTTAGGAGAATTGTATTTGTATATGAAGTGTAGGTGGCTTCCCACAAGGCAAGACACAGTGATAACAGCAAGAACCTTTACTGAACTACATAACTGGGAAACGGGGGCAAAGCAACTGCTTATTTACATTTCTGAAAGCCTGGGCCACTATCACTCCCAACGTGATTGGCTGTCTAAACTTCCAAGCTGTGAATCACAACTCAGAATTCAAGGGCCAATGGCAGAGGCCCAAATCCTGAAATGTTCTGTGATTGGACATCATGCATCGAATTAGAATACAGGAGCTCAGAATCCTTAGTCCAGACTCCAGCTCAGGCAAACAAAGACCACTGAATACATAACAGTATATATGTGAGGTTTTTAAAAGGAGAATTGTGTGTGCATGTGTGAGGTGTTTTTTTTAGTGGGGGGGGGGGAATTGCGTGTGTGCATGCATGGGGGTGGGTTGGGGAGAGAGACAGGATGATTGTTCTTGCACTGTTACTTTGTATTCCAAATCCAGACACTGACTTCATTGTAATTTACCTTTCACTTCAAAGGATCCTTGACAGAGTTCTGAGCCCTGCCAGAATGGCAGCCCAGTTCGAATGGAGCACACATTTCCCAAATTAAAAACTTGCTTTCTGTGGTTGGTTTTATGATAGGGTTACCAGACATCCCCGGTTCCCGGCGACAGTCCCCGGATTTGCAAATCTGTTCCCCGGAAATGTGGCAGTGGCAGCCTCAGCAGCCTGGAGCCAGACTGGTAGCGCAGTTGGCTCTGGCCGGCTTCAGGAGCTGCCCACTGCCGTGGTGCCCGCCATTGTTCCTGCGCCACGGCAGCGAGCAGCTCCTGAAGCCAGCCAGAGCCAACTGCACTACCAGGCTGGCCCCTCCTGGGCAACAGCCGCCAGCCCATGACTCCTGAGCCTCCCCATATCTGTCAAAACAAAGGGGGAAGGGGGAAGGAGATTGGGGAAGGCTTGGGAGTCACAGGCAGGCGGCGTGCCATTGCCCAGTTTTTTTAAAAACTCTGCGCATTTATGTATCACATGGTGCGAAAGAAGGGCTTCGCACCTTTATACAATATGCATGTGTGCTTGGGCCCAGGGTCTTTTGCCTCACCCTCCCCACTACTGACTCCCTGTTGCTACTCAGCTTCAAAAAAAAAAAAAAAAAAAAAAGTGTCCCCAGATTAATTGAAAAAAATCTGGTAACCAAAAATCTGGCTCAAATTATTTCAAATGGGCAGCATCATTCTAACATTTTGGAGAAGATTATGCTTTGAGCCACTGAACTCCCCACCCCAGCAGGCAGAAACGTGGCAAACACTGAAAGGTCTGCCAACTTTTCAGCTGATGTCCATAGCTGTGCCTTTTGAAGCAACTTGACATGCAGGCCTAAGGTTTATTATCTTCACACTGGGAAAAGTTTTACCTGATTGTGCTGTTACGTTTACCAGCTGTCAAGAAAAGAATGTCCTGTCCTGGTGTTTTTATCAGCAGTGAGATATGTTGAAATTTGACCAGGCGACCCTGCAATCATACAATTTTGGAAAGGGTGACAAAGTGATAGGGTCCCCCAAATTAAACAGGTAACACTTTCCCTGACATGGAGGTAAATGGGATGGGAATTCCTTTGCCAGATTAATATCTCTGTGTGAGTTCTTTGACATGCAAATGTAGGGAGGAATGTGTATAGATGCTAGGAGAGGCACTGGCAGAGGAAGAGGCATGTGTGGGGAGCGCACCGCCCACGGGAGTGCGATCTTGGTGGGGTGCCATCGCGGCTGCCCCCACGCTGGGTGCCATGTTCCTATGGGCAGCATGTCATGCCCCCAGGACACACACCATGCCCCTACAGGCGGCAGGCCATGCTCCCAGGACACGCACCACCCCCACCCCACCTGCTCTCTGCCCCCCGGTGCTGGAGCATGAAGCTCCGCCACTGAGGAGAGGATAGATTTATGAGCTATCCTTCCTTCCTCATGTTTGAGTTCAGCAGAGTGCATTCTTTTTTGTTTAAGTAATCCAGGATGCTTTAAGGCAAAGTGGATTCTCCAGCTATTTTCCCCTTTTCTCCCCCTTAAAACAATGATTACACAAATAACCTTGTAAAAGGTAAAAATAATATTTTAGCAGATGCAGCAACGTTTTCCAGGCAGGCTTAGAATGGTATTTCAGTTACAAAGACATTCTTAAGTCTAGCTTAAGATGGTGCCTGAGCAATGGAGCTCAACCATGCAGATGTTCTCACATTGCTGAAACCAGGTCAAAGAGCAAAGAGCAAGTGCCCAGCTAGGTAGGAAGATGATATGTGGCTACACCCTTGCCATGTCATGGCACTGTGGGAGTGGTTCTCAGAGTTCTCTCTAGCAAACTTAGAGGAAAACTCTGTGAGCTTCAGCTCCTATCATGTACCTGTCTAGCAAACAGGCATTGTTGATTTGACTGCATTGTAAATATCTCACAGCAAGGCCCACTGGACTGTCAACTGACCAGGAAATAACAGCCTGAGCCTTTTGCCATTTGCAGTGGACTGATTTGCATACATCTGCAGGTGCTTTCACACCATAAGCACCACCACCACTATAATACCTGGAAATCAAACCATGGCTATGAAACCTGGCTGAAAAGTAGGCAATCAAATCCAACTGGAATGAATGGAGGATCACTATCAGCTTGGCTGCATGTGTGCTGCCTGCCCATCTTGGCTACTGGTAGCTGTTAGGTTAGGTTAGGTTAGGTTAGGTTAGGTTAGGTTAGGTTAGACCCAGTTAGGTTAAGAGATGATTTTTTTTTAAGCTGCAGATTTACAGAGACTGAATTCACCTTGTGCCAGATTAGAGCAAATGCCTCAGAGCATCATTACACGCCAGCCTAGTTTGCTGAAACAATTTATCCTGCCAAGTTCCCCTCCATGAATTGCCTCCCATTGTGAATTAAACTAATGATATCTGTGCAATAACTCTAGCACCCCAGAGAAAAAGACCAAGAGAGCCCATTATCCACAAATTCTGTAAAGATTGTACTGGAGGTCTGGCAAAAAAAAATTAGCAGGAGGGTGCAGTGGCGTAGCGTGGGTTGTCAGCACCCGGGGCAAGGCAAGTAATTTGCGCCCCCTAACCCATGGATTTGCACCCCCTAACCCGTGGATTTGCGCCCCCTAACCTGTGGATTTGCCCTAACCCCAGATGTTGCGCCCGGTGCAGCCGGCCCCCCCTGCACCCCCCACGCTACGCCACTGGGAGGGTGCCCTCTGCAGTAGATCATAAAAGGCAGACATGAGAGGAGATGGTTCTTCAAGGTATTATATACAGTTCTGGGCATAAGGAAGGGCAAAGGAGAACTGGCAGTCATTAAAGGGGCAGGAGTCCTTTGGGCAACTGGAAGAAGTAGAAGAGCCCAGGACCTCCTCAGGCAACTGATGCCCATAAAGAGCTCTCTTTCAAAGGGGTTGGGTCTCTGGATTTGGCAATCCATACCTACATTTGAGTAAATCAGACTTAATTGTTCCCAGGGCACTTTTTGTGGGTAGGTGTGTTTGGGGGGGGGGGGAGCAGATCATCTCACCCCAGTTGTCCTTTCTGATGTTCTAATGTATCAGGCCATTTAGCAAGAAACATTTATTATAATGAGAAACAGATACAGGACCCACTAAAATCTGTAAATGATGTCCATGGTTTCATTGATCTAGGTTCATGTCCTTGTTTATTTTAGTCACATTCTAGTCCCAAGTGGTCAGGCCAGGGGCCAAATGCCTCTTTGTCTGGCTCTCGAAACTCTCTCAGAGTCACCCCACTTGCCCAGGCCACTGGCCCAGAAAACCACTTGTGAATAAAAGACAAAGAAAACACCACAAAGAAACCTTTCTGGTGCATTATTTTGAACTGCAAATCCCAGAACAAAGTTTGTAGGATAACTTTGGAAACTTCATTTGCTGAAGGTAACATGTTGTTTTAGCTGACATGCTCCTCAGCCACCTTAGATCTTTTGGTTCCTAGGCAAACACATTGTGCTGGAATGTGGAATGTGTACTGGAACCAGGTGAATAGAAGCTGGATTAGATGCTGGGTGAGAGTTGGGATGCCCCAAGGCAGACTAAACTAACCTATGTCTGAAAAACAGCAATGATGATGGATTTCAAAACATCGAAAATCTGAAAAGAACCTGCCCCCCCCCCCGTACCATATGATCTCATTGTAACTGGAATTATACATATTCTGCTGGTAATTTTGATAAAGTATGCATCCTTTTCCTTGGAGGATTATAAAAATAGAAGCAGTACTTTGATAAAAAAATCTATGAAGAGGAAGGGGTTGGTCTCCCCCCTGCCCACCTGCAAGAATGAAACATTCTCTTCCAAACCAAGACGGAGTGGAGGAAATGAAGACACTGATCACATAAACTTGGAACAATGTTCTCTGCAATATTGTCTTTCTAATAACATTCTTTAAATTCCAAGCCATGTATGGCATTATATTGCCACATTTCCCCAAAGGATTTGTCATTTATGATGCTGGTAATATGCTCTATTATATGTGTCAGGGACGCGGGTGGCGCTGTGGGTAAAAGCCTCAGCGCCTAGGGCTTGCTGATCGAAACGTTGGCGGTTCGAATCCCCGCGGCGGGGTGTGCTCCCATTGTTCAGTCCCAGCGCCTGCCAACCTAGCAGTTCGAAAGCACCCCCAGGTGCAAGTAGATAAATAGGGACCGCTTACTAGCGGGAAGGTAAACGGCGTTTCCGTGTGCGGCTCTGGCTCGCCAGAGCAGCGATGTCACGCTGGCCACGTGACCCGGAAGTGTCTCCGGACAGCGCTGGCCCCCGGCCTCTTGAGTGAGATGGGCGCACAACCCTAGAGTCTGTCAAGACTGGCCCGTACAGGCAGGGGTACCTTTACCTTACCTTTAATATGCTCTAGTTCACAGTCATTACTTGTGGTATGCAATGCACTCATTTCATTAGTGTAAAGGTTTGTGCAACAGAACTTTCTCCCCTCTCCTTCTCTGTGCAACAGAACTTTCTCTGTGCAACAGAACTTTCTCCCCTCTCCTTCCCCCATGCAGGCCCTGTGCCCTCACCAAATGTATTCCAGAGGGTTGCAGGGGGACCCCAGGACAGATTAAAATGTGCATGAGTGGGGAATTAGAGGTGGATTAGACCTGTTGCACAAGTGGAATGAGTTGCTTAGTGCTCCCTTGGATACAAGACTCTGCCTCTCCCACAGAGCAAGAGAACAATGTCTGAATGTGGCTCTGAGGCCTTTCTGAGGATTGGGGGGGGGGGGGAGAAAATTGTTTCTGTTTGCATTTCAAAATGAATCCATCTAATTCACACCCCTAACCTAGGTATGCGGCTGGCGATGTGGGATAAACCACAGAGCCTAGGACTTGCCGATCAGAAGGTGAGCGGTTCAAATCCCCGCGACAGGGTGAGCTCCCGTTGCTCAGTCCCTGCTCCTGCCAACCTAGCAGTTCGAAAGCACATCAAGTGCAAGTAGATAAATAGGTACCGCTCCAGCAGGAAGGTAAATGGCATTTCCGTGCGCTGCTCTGGTTCGCCAGAAGCAACTTAGTCATGCTGGCCACATGACCCAGAAGTTGTATTGGCTCTCTCAGCCAATAAAGTGAGATGAGCCCCGCAACCCCAGTGTCGGCCACGACTGGACCTAATGGTCAGGGGTCCCTTTACTTTAACCTATATCTGAATTATCATGTGATTTGAAATAACTGTTAGCTATCTTTTGCAATTCACATTTCTTTGAATATTGCCAAGCAGTTGGCCAACCAAAAAAAATATGGAGGCATTAATTAGAATATCATCCTAAGGCGAGCATTCCATTCTGAGCATCCTTCCAAGAGCCAACTGCTAGTGATGACCAGGCCCAGAGGATAAAAGTGGGTTGACCAATCTGAATGGAAGGCTACAGCCCAGCCATGCAGAAGCCAAAGGTTTCCACACTCACCTCCCCATCCAGACAAGCAAGAGGTATTTTCACAGTTCTTGCTGGCTTCCAATTTACAAAGCAAGAACCTTTTCTAGCCCAATGGTTGCATTCCTTTTATTTGAAATCTGTCCACTCCCATGCCTGCGCATCTCGGACTCAAGCAGTACTGTCAAATTTCCTTTGCTGCCCACAGCAAAGTGACACTGGAGATCTTTAGGAACTAGGGCAGAGGTTGACCTACAGTACCTGTGGCCTTCCAGATGTTGTGTGGTTCCAGCACCCATCCCAGGCAGCGCAGATGGTAATAAGTGGTGGGAATAGCGGTCCAGCAACATCTGGAAGACTACAAGGGCAAGGAAATTGTGACTCTCCAGATGTTATTGACCTACAGTTTCCATTAATCCCAGTCTGCAGGGCTGACAAGCATTGCAATCTAGCATCATTTGGGGGGCACATTTTACGGCTGGTCAAGAAGAAGAAGGCATTCCAAAAGATAGAAACCCAGTCATTTTCTTCAAGGCAACCTTTAAGGTTCTATGGTCTTCCCATCAACTGGTGTTTAAAGTAGCTTGTTCTTTATTGATTTAGTTATTATCTGAGCTGCTTTGTTGACCTCAGGGATCTGCTCCAGATTTCGATTTATAGTTCTTTTCTTTTCCTTTTTTTGAGATAATTTTTATTTGATTTTACAAGTGTAGAGTTATAACAATACAAAATACATATCATAGAACTGGATATGGAACAACTGATTGGTTCAAAATTGGGAAAGGAGTATGACAAGGCTGTATATTGTCTCCCTGCTTATATGCAGAATTCATCATGCGAAAGGCTGGGCTGGATGAATCCCTAGCTGGAATTAAGATTGCCGGAAGAAATATCAACAACCTCAGATATGCAGATGACAGATGACCTTGATGGCAGAAAGTGAGGAAGAATTAAAGAACCTTTTAATGAGGGTGAAAGAGGAGAGCGCAAAATATGGTTTGAAGCTCAACATCAAAAAAATGAAGATCATGGCCACTGGTCTCATCTCCTCCTGGCAAATAGAAGGGGACGAAATGGAGGCAGTGAGAGATTTTACTTTCTTGGGCTCCATGATCACTGCAGATGGTGACTACACGAAATTAAAAAATGCCTGCTTCTTGGGAGAAAAGCAATGACAAACCTAGACAACATCTTAAAAAGCAGACATTACCTTGCTGACAAAGGTCCATATAGTTAAAGCTATGGTTTTCCCAGTAGTGATGTATGGAAGTGAGAGCTGGACCATAAAGAAGACTGATTGCCCAAGAATGGATGCTTTTGAATTCTGGTGCTGGAGGAGACCCTTGAGAGTCCCATGGACTGCAAGAAGATCAAACCTATCCATTCTTAAGGAAATCAGCCCTGAATGCTCACTGGAAGGACAGATCCTGAAGCTGAGGCTCCAATACTTTGGCCACCTCATGAGAAGAGAAGACTCCCTGGAAAAGACCCTGCTGTTGGGAAAGATGGAGGGCACAAGGAGAAGGGGACGACAGAGAACGAGATGGTTGGATAGTGTTCTCGAAGCTACTAACATGAGTCTGACCAAACTGCGGGAGGCAGTGGAAGACAGAAGTGCCTGGCGTGCTCTGGTCCATGGGGTCACGAAGAGTCGGACACAACTGAACGACTAAACAACAACAACAACTCAGAGCTCATTCCCATCCAACTTCAGCTGGATGTGCCTCAAGGTAAATGGGTATAGGATTGCAGTCTTAAACTGTAATCCCAGCCCCATTTAACTGTGAGTAAACCCATTGAATTAAATGGGACTGACCTCTGAGTAGCCATTGTTAGGATTTATATATTTATTTAGAGCATTTGTACCCTGCTCTTTAGCCAAAAAGGTTCCCTTACAATAAATTCCTGCACACAAAATCAAACTCAGGCCCCAATTCTTAAACAGCTGGTACAATTCAGAAGTAGGATGCATAGGGTGACATTAGCTAACATGGGGTGGTTCTATCATTAGGCAGATAGGCTTGCAGCTGCTCTGTCTCATTGCAGAGGATGCAATCCTAGAAGTGAGTACCGTAGTTGCAAAGGAGCTTTCTGACATTTTCGAGTAAGACCCGTTTATATAACTCCTGCTATTTCCATAAATGATATTTTTACTAGAGGTTTATGTAAATTGCTGAAACAGGCACACAGCATACAAGGTAAATACAAATATATGTATATTGCCATTTTTAGGGCAATTTACTGTTTGCTTTGAGCCTTAATTTAAATCTCTAAAGTTCAATTTACATTGCTAGACATCATGCGAGAGGAGTTTTTCAAAACTAAAATTAATCAAGAGTTATCTTAGGTCCAGTATGAGTCAAGCTCGGCTCTCTGACTTAGACATCTTGTCAATTGAAAACAAAGTAGTGAAACGAATTGATTTTGATGATGTGATTTCAAAATTTGCAGAGAACAAACTTGGGGGGGGGGGAGGTTTTAAGTGCTTATGCTCACAATGTTAAGAAAATAGACCAGAAAATAACACTTGCAATTGTATCTTATTTTTCCTTCTTTTAATAATTTCAATGTGTGTGTGGGGGGGGGGGTGTGACAAAAAAAATTCCTCACCGGGTACACACCTACACACTGCAGCTGACACATGTCATGACACACAGTTTGGAAAGCTCTGCCCTAGAATATAAATGATGCTGTTGCAAGTACATTCCATCTCTTTGATGCTCACTTTGGCGCTACAGTGTATGTTCCAGCATGGCAAAGGAACCCTGTTGCCCTACCCCAGTTATACCACTGAGGGACAGAAAAGTGTTCTTTTTACCCTCCCTTTGGGTCAGTAATCAATGCTAATAGTTTATTGGTTTTTATTCCACATAGACTAACATCTTGCCTGGATCATCCAAAGGATCTTGTCTTTTCCCAGCAGGAAGCTGATATTGCCAAAAGAGAAGAGGAATGTGCGGCCAGATACTTGGACTGCGATCATTGGCCAGTTCAGTCCAGGCCTGGCAAATTGCTAGCAATTGCCAGAAGGGGAGATCAAACTAAATTTTCACATTCTTTGGATTTATGGAATGTGCTTTTTAAAGGTCAGGAGTTGCTAATTAAGTGGATGCAGCAGGAAACTGACAAAGATGAACTGCTTAAAATAGTCACTAAAGAGAAATTAATCATTGGAGGGAAGCAACATCATAATATATCACAGACTGGAGTTACTTTCATCTACTGTGGCCGCGGAGTTCTCTGTCTTCCTAGCGGCAAGACGTGGGTGGCTAATAAGAGGGAGTTATTATTTCTGCTAAGCTGTACTAAGGCAAAAACTTCTTTGTGGAGTTTGGAGCCAAACTTACCTGTCAGGAGCCCCTGAAAAGAGACGCAGACTTCCTGGATGGGGTCTAAGTCTGGTCCATATTTTTAAGCAAACCAACCAGATTCGCACATCCCAAAATAACATTCAGCATGGAACGGAGATAGGATGGGCAAATTTCTGTTTCTCTAAGTTTCTCATTTTTTCAATCTTCCATTTTCCACCTTTCAACATCAGCCATGGTGTGGATTTCTCTTTATACACATTTTCTGTATGCAGCTGCTTAATATACTCATTTTTACAAAGCATTTCCCCCTAATATAATGAATTTTTGTATTTTATATTCGCTAGTGTGTGCATGTATATGCACTGTCAGTACTAATGATTTTTGCATGTCTTAATTAGCTGGAGATCTGCATTGCAAAATTAGGAGATGTGCAGATTTTGAGGGCTGACTGTGTTTCTGTTCACATATTGTTTTAGAAAGTGTGAATTAGGTAAATTCACCTTTTAATGTGAACTGAATGAGATATCTTCCCCATCCCTAGAATGGAATTGTCCACGTGGTTTTGTGCATCTCTGAATTTTGCAATACACACTTGTCAACACACACACTATAATTTAAGCAGAAACACTTGCTAACACACACACTATAATTAAAGCAGAAATCTAATACATCTCATTGTAGGAAAGATTGTGACAAGATGACCCTTGTGCCTGCTCACTCTTCTGCTGTTCAGGGGTTCACTGTTGATGGGCAACTTTGAGGCACCTACTTAACAAAGAAGTTATGGGTTTTTTTGTGGGATGTAACATAAGCAGTCAAATACAGTGGTACCTTGGTTTGCAACCATTTTGGATTACAACTGTTTTGGATTACAACCATGTCAAACCTGGAAGTGTGGGTCCCTTTTTTTGGGATTACAACCCACTGGTGTTTTTTTTTTTTTTGAGGCCCCATCGGTGAAAGCATTCCTTGGGTTACAACCTGTTTTGGTTTACAGACCTCTGGAACGGATTATGGTTGTAAACCAAGGTACCACTGTACAACATTTCCTGTTTGCCTAGAGTGGACATGCAGGTGAATGTTGATCCAACCAGTTGAACTTCCTGTTACACCTGGTTTGGAGCATCCTTCCTTTGCATGTGACCAGGTAGGTGAGCGTGACCCTTCCAGACCCCACAAAATGTCCAGTCACGCATCCACCTTCCTCTTTTGATGCCTTCTCTTCTCTTGGACTGCACTGCTGGCTCTCAGCCAGCAGCATGTGGGATGAGTTCCCATATGGGATGAACTCAAACCCTCTTCTGTAACTTTAAGCTAAAGCCTGCCTTCAGGGATCCAACTGTGAACTGAATGTGAGTAAACTTCTTATTACTTTTAAAAGAAGACTGTTGTGTCTTTATCCTTTTAGGAGGGAATCAAAGGGGTCTCACCAGGAATAATAGAATTTAAGAGATTCTGACGAATCTGCAACTAGCTTCCTGCTGTGTAAAAGGGAGAATGTACTCTGATGTATGAATAAACTAACTCACTAGCGTGATTTAGGAAGTATAATATTTAATCAATATATCCTCTCCTGCTACCTACAGCATTCACTCATTTTTTTCAAACTGAGCTTGGACCAGGCAGTTCAGAAGCTGATGCTGTGCAAGCAGAGCTCGCTCCTGAAAAGCAATAGTGGCCCACCTGCTGCTAGGATAGTGGTGGCCTTCCCCACCTAGGGAGCCCCTTCAGTAAAAGGATTCCTTAAAATAGAGGACTGCCATCTGATAGATCTCCAGAGAGAGGATTGTATTCTGTAAAGGACACATGGCCATCCTACCACTGAGGTGGTCCCCCAAAGAAGCTTAATTTCTTAAGAAACATGAAGTGTTCACAATGTGGCTCAGTGGCAGTAAATTTGCTCTGTGTGTAGAAGGTCTCAGGTTCAGTTCTTGGCATCTCCAACTAGAACTAGGAAAGTGCCCTGTATGAAACCTTGGAGAGTTGCTGCCAGTTGGTATAGGCAATACTGAGCTAATGGAACATAATAGGCTCCATAATAGGTTCCTATGTTCCTAATGAATATTTCAGTGGGGGTTGGGCAGAACAGGTAGTCTGTGCCCCAAATTTGTTCAAGCAATGTGTGGATGGCCTGTGTTTAGAGGGAGAATCGTGTATGCAAAAAAGGAGACATTTTCCATAAAAATGGAGGGATATTGCATTTTATAATCGTAAAACAGTTTTCTCGAACCTGGCCACACATATTTAGAGAGTTTTGAGTCTGAATTGTGATGGCTTTAAACATGAATGCACCACAGAGCGCATAGCCTGGAAAGAAGAACCCTGGGGGTCAGTGAGTTCTCATTAGGACATTTGGCCTGTGATGCTGGGCTTGGGAAGCCTTTGCGCAGCTCAGGCTTTCAAGGATTTGAGATCAAAGGCCTAATGATGCTCCAGAACATTGCTGGCTAGCAAAGGGCAAAGATCTCACTTTGGCAGACGGGGAGGACCTAGGGCTGTATCTCAGCTTCTCTTATTCTCTTGCACTTCTCTCTGACACACATGAGCTCATGAGAAATGGAAATCCTGGAGAATTGCTGTTGATCCAGGAAATGCAAGTATTTATTACATTTACTGGCATATTAAATTTACAACCTGCCTTGGCGGCAGCATATTCAAAGCAACATCAGTGATGGTTCTTCAGCTGATTGCACAAAATCCATAGGGAAGTCCTTGGTTTCTTACTTCTGCCATAGAGTGGCTAAATATGCTTTACCTTTGCTCCACATTTCGAGGCACAGGTCTGGCCTTTCCAGGTCCCTGTGTGATTTTTTTGCCCTGGCACTTTCCCTGTGAAAACCCATTCTTAAAAACAGAATCAGAGCAAACAGCAATTGACAGAAAAGTGTGTGTGTTCCTGGGGAAAGTGGTGGGATCTGCACCAAGAAAGCATGGGGCAAAGGAAAGTGGGCATGAGCCCTCAGTTTTTGTTCCCCATCACCTAGGTAGCAATCTGGGATAAAGGCAGGCTACTGGTTAAGAACTGCTCCTCTATTGGTCAATAATGCTTTGAATATTCAAAGTATCATGGTGTAAATGTACAGTGCGGTTCAAAGTATAAGAGCAATGATACATATACAGCTCTTGTAGAGCCAGCGTGGTGTAGTGGTTAAGAGCGGTGGACTCGTAATCTGGGGAACCGGGTTCACGTCTCCGCTCCTCTACATGCAGCTGCTGGGTGACCTTGGGCCACTCACACTTCTCTGAAGTCTCTCAGCCCCACTCACCTCACAGAGTGTTTGTTGTGGGGGAGGAAGGGAAAGGAGAATGTTAGCCGCTTGGAGACTCCTGAAGGGGAGTGAAAGGCGGGATATCAAATCCAAACTCCTCCTCCTCCTCCTCCTCCTCCTCCTCCTCCTCCTCCTCCTCCTCTTCTTCTTCTTCTTCTTCTTGCTGGTATCTCTAGGCCAGTGCCCATGAAATCCCTGGGAGCAAGGAAGGCCTTCTTTTCATGGCACAGGGCACTTTCCCAACTGTTACAAATGGGCATGTGAGATGGAGAGGATTATAGAGTGAATCCTGCACCCCAATTCTGCTTCTATCTGGTTCGAAGGCTTTTGCACTGCATATTCTGTGACGTTTTTGTTTTTCCCCTTAAAAGCATGCCTCTTCTAGCACCACATTTCCCATACTGCACTGGGTTTCCACACATTACCTTTAAAAAAAAATGATTACATGCAGACAGTTCATGTGAGATTTGCCACCTTTCAGGTCCCAGGGCTCATTTCAGTGACTGCCCTCTACTTCTGCAAACAAATCCAATAAAAGGCCACACTGGCAATGTCATGAAATGTCATAGTAACACTGGGTGTCATTTGGTTGCACCCATTGAAAACAATAACTTAGATTAGCCATGTCTATTAATTTCAATGTGTCTAAGCAGGACTAGCAGTGGATACACCTCATTCTGTTCTACTTACACAGAAGGAGTAACAAAAAAGGAGTAAATGTGCCACTCAATAAGAGGACATAGAGCTGTACGAAATTTGGCGAAGATTGTGACTAGGTGACTTGCATACTGTCCAGCTGCTAAATTTTGCTGGACAGCTTCAAGCCCCTTCTCTCTCTCTCTCTCTCTCTCTCTCTCTCTCTCTCTCTCTCTCTCTCTCTGGTTCTCTATCATGAAACCTGATGTTCAAATAAAGCACTAGTGGCCAGTATGGTGCCCTCCAGATGTTGATGGGCTCCATCTCCCACCAACCTTCACCAGCATGGCCAATGGTCATGGCAGCCTCTGGAAGGCACCATGTCAGCTATCCCCAAAAGAGCCTTCAAATAAAGGGCTGCCTCTGTAAAGCTGGGCACCTGGCTGCGCTGTTCCAATGTGGCTTAGGACCAGAATATTTGAAGTACTGACGATTATGGTGATCACCCAAGGCTGCCGTCTTCTGACGCCAAGAAAGGTGTGGATGGTGGGAACACAAAGCAGGGCCTTGGCAGCGCCAGCCCCAATTTATAGAACTCTCTTGCAAGTTAGTTTGTCCTGCTGGTGGTTTTTAGGTAGGCATCAGAGACATTTTCATTTCTCTAGGCTTATAATGTGGCCCAGATCCTGCAAAGCGAAATCACAGAGCAGAGTGTCGGAGTTGCACCCAACATGGGGGGGGGGCATTGCACGTGCATGACGTAACACATGCAACATATGATGCCCAGGCCAACTAGGCCCGCCATCCCCCTGGTGAAGCTGCGTCCTCCCTTTCCACGAAGCCTGCCAAAGCGCTTTGGCATGTTTCTTTGAGATTGTCAATGTGCTTCGCCCCACTGCATCCCAATGGAGTTTGCCAATGCGCCTTCCTGGAAGGTCCTCTAGCAATTGTCAAAGGGATGCATCAGCACAAAGGCGCCCTCAACACTGAGCAGGCCGGGCCCCTGCCAATAGATCTTGAGGGGCCAAAGACACCTCGGCCCCTGGAGTTGGCACACCTGATGAATGTCCTGGGAGTAGCAGTTGATCCTATCCTCTGCTGTCTGACCTGTAGCGACTGCCTCCTCCATGTCTGCATGGCACTTGCAAAGTGGGGTGACAATGAAGGTTCCTGGTTGCACATGCCTCCCTGGCAGCCATGGTGCCTGAGCCCCTGAAAAGTGCTTGTCACTCTTGCAGTATGCAGGGTTGGGAGGTGTTGCTGGGAGGCCTCAGCATACCCCTCCTCACAAAGGAGTAGCTCTTCTGGACGCTGCAGGGCAGCCTTGGGGCAGGGAGGTTCATTGCTGTCGTCAGCCCACTATATTAGGGATGGGAGTGTTGTTGGTCCTTCCATTTAGGACCCTTTCTCCTGAACTGACCTTATTTTCAGGCTCTGTGGCTCCTCCTCCTTGTGGGTGGTTGCTGGTGTTTCTGGGTGTGCAAGGTGCAGCTGCTGCCATGTTTCTATTTGTGGGGAAAGCTTGGGAAAGACAGGTTAGTAGGGAGGCATCCTTTACTCCCCATTCTCCATTTTGGAAGCGCTCAAGGTGCCCAGTGTTTGTGGAGCATGTTCCCTGGGTACAAAGTGCCTTTTTCCAGGTGCCCTGAGTTCCTCCCACAAACATGCAAGGTCCTAGGCAGCATGCCACACCGCGGGAGGCAAAAAGTAGCTGTGACTGGAGCAGGTTCATCTTATATCCCACATACTGCTGCTGTGTGAACGACTAGGAGTTATGCTGGATTCTGAGTTCTCCTTTGGAGCTGCGCATGCAGGGCTATCAGGAGAAGCATGGCCCAATTTCTGATTAGGCCCTTGCCATTGACTGTACGCTTCAATGTACACCACCCTTTTTCCCAGGTGGACTTAGGCCAGGTTGCCAGATCACATGCCTAAGCTGTACAGACTTGGGATCCAGTGCAAGCCCCCTACTTCTGCACCACCCCTGCCACTCTCCTAGAATCTCAATTTTAAAGGGCTTATACCAGTTTAGGATCTGCCACGCTCAGCTCAGCCACCTGAGCCACAGCTGAGCCTGCCTGCAGAAATTCCACTGGCTGAGTTATAACAACTTTTAATAACTCTCTTTGGTCCAACAGCCTTCTCAGCTTCTGAGACACCAGAAAGACTGGAGCAATTGGATAATTCATTTGAAACGTTAAAAAGTCAGTGATTATTTTTTATGGATATGTATTGTCAATAAATAAGTTTGATAACCAGACTTTAAAAAATGATTGGAATGTTCATTACTACCCAAGCAGTGAGAAAGTGTTTTAGCTTCAGTTTTGAATGTGTCGATGGATCTTAAATAAAGACGTATACAGCAGAAAATACTATATTGAATTTATTCGACTCCTTTATACTTGCATAAGAAAGGACTATCTAATGTAGCCCTTTGCTGGAGATGTAATAATGCTTCTTTGAAACGCAAGTTTTACAATGTTCTGCACTTACTAAGTTTTGGGAGAAAGTGTTTGGGAGAAATAATATGTTACAGATGAATTTAAGACTTTCAGAGGTGAACATTCTTTTGAACTATATAACTATTGTATGGAATGTAACAATGGGAGAGAAAATGGATTCTACATGTCCTAATGGTGGCAAAGAGATTGATACTGATGAACTGGAAGAATAGAGATATGATTCCCCTTAATTATTACTTGACAATATGACAATATTAGGAACATATGAATGTGCTGCAGACTTTCTTTGGATAAATGAAATTCTTCTAATAAAATATTAATAATAATAAAAATAAAGATTTCTGACAGAGTCAGGGTTGGGGCCTCATGCTGGCATGGTCTACGTGAGCCAGAGATTCATTGGCTCCTCAGCTTAGAAGTGAGCTTAGAATTTCTTGCCCAATGAATGTGATGGACAAATATCAATTCATAACGTCGTCTTCTTCTTCTTCTTCTTCTTCTTCTTCTTCTTCTTCTTCTTCTTCTTCTTCTTCTCCAATCCCACAAAAAGTGTCAAGCTGACACAACATACGTGTTTGGGGGTTATGACAAGGAAGCTCAAGATTCAGGGAGAGGAATTTGGAAAACATCAAGCTACTTATAGGCTGAGTCCAAAGGCAGCCTGGATCATAGCAGACTTGCTTGGCTCCTGCACCACCACCACCACCTTCTTCTTCTTCTTCTTCTTCTTCTTCTTCTTCTTCTTCTTCTTCTTCTTCTTCTTCGGCAATCCCTCATAGCTAAGATTGTTTTCCATGGACTTCCGGTGCTAACCGCCATGGCAAACAGTGGGTCCCAAGATAGTGGACACCGGCAGTGCAGCCAATTAAGGATAATTTGAGAGTAATTATCCTTGCAAGCGCCCCCCCCCCCCGGTCAAAGGGGTGAGCTTTCATTCACAAATTGTCCAATAACTGCCTCTCGCTCTGATGGGGGGGGGGGGGCAGGGACGCTGAGTGTATAGCACTGCACATATTGGAAACTCTTCAATGCAGCCATCATGAATGGAGATACTTCTGTTTTTTAAGATAAATTTGGACTTAAGAAACAGGTGTGTTCTGGATGAAGGAGACAAGATAACCTGCTAAATGAATCAGCCACTGAGTCCCAAGGTTTTGATCTGAAGAGGATTTTCGTTGTAACCGGATTGGTATGTAAATGAAGTGAAGCCTTTGTTCTCTTTTTACATTATATTTGCTGTTTTATGATTCGGCAAGCCTTCACTGACGAAGAATTAATTACTAATGGAATGTAAATATTAATAGATTACAACTATTAATGGAATGCAAGAGGGAATCAACAAGAACTTAATATTTTTTATGGATTATTTGAACAAATAGACTGTGTTGTGAGGATTGGTGGCATTACCTTCTAAAGAGGGCGCTAACTTTGAGTTATCATTGTTTTGGCGAGACACCCGCTTGTTAGTAGATCAGAAAGCATCAAAGAAGAAAATTCTGAAAGTCTGCCTGGAGCCATGGTCAGACACCAGATATTTTTTGGTTTGGAAAAGCAAAATGGTGGGAGGCTGTAGCACAATTAAAATTAAGCCCTTGAAGGGGGGCGGAATGCTGAAATTGATTGATTGATTACAACATGAAGGGAAGGACAAATGTAAACAAATATTTCCCACAGAAAGGATATAAACTCCGCTTGCAAATTAATAGAGATGGAATAGTTAAATACAAACGAAAGCCATCACATCAGTGGCTGTTAAAATAAAGGATTATTTTATTTGGATTAATTAAGAGGATTGGAGCAGGAACAAGGAATAACATCATCTCCGGATAATCAGAACACAGGAAGTCATCCAAAATTGTTTAATTTGGAACTGGATAATTGGATTTTTTATTTGTATTATGATTTGGTATTGTATTAATGTGGCTTACATTGGATTGTTATTAATGAAAAATTAATAAAAATGATAAAAGAAGAAGATTGTCTTCCATGAACAGGGTTTTAACAGTTTTAACTCACAGGTGACTGTGGATGTCAGTTCTGGATCCGCACATCCTTCCACAGTGGGGACACAAGTTCCAGACCGGAGTTGATTATGGTGAGGGTTTGCCAAGCGTGCCTTCCTCTTAGCATGTTTCTCCCCTTTGTCCTGAGTTTGAGCATCTTCAAAGTCCATGACACCTTTGGTATAAACTGTTCTCCAATTGGAGCTCTCGCAGGCCAGTGTTTCCCAATTGTTGGTGTTTATACTACATTTTTGAGATTTGTCTTTAAACCTCTTTTGTTGTCCCCCTGCACCATGCTTTCCATTGTTAAGTTGGGAGTAGAGTAGTTGCTTTGGAAGACGATAATCAGGCATCCCAACCACATGACCAGTCCAACGAAGTTGATGTTGAATCATTGTTTCAACACTGGTGATCTTTGCTTCTTCCAGTACACTGGCATTAGTTCATCTGTCTGCCCAAGTGATATGTAAAAATTTTCAGTAACACCTTTGATGGAATTTTTCGAAGAGCTGGAGATGGCATTTATAAGTGGTCCATGTTTCATAAGAGTAAAGTTAGTAGTACAATAGCTTTGTAACAGTTTTATCTACTAATCCATAGCACTGAAGAGACTGAAATCAACTATCAGCATTTGCAACTTCTGTCGTCCTGGCATCATCAGAGATCAAGGACCCTTTTCAGCCAGGCAAAGATACTCAAAGAGGGTGCAAAGCAAGGCTGTTAAGGGGTGCAGCTGGGAAGAAGGTCTGGCCTGGGGGAAAGTCCCAAGGGCCACATTTGACCCTGGCCTGAGGTTTCCTGCCCTGGTGCTAGATGCACCAATAATCTGACTTGATACAAAGCAATTTCATGTGTCATTATGCAAGCCTGAACTCAATTTCATTCTGCTTCACTTCACTCATTAAAAAGAATCATAGAATCATAGAGTTGGAATAGACCACAAGGGCCATCGAGTCCAACCCCCTGCCAAGCAGGAAAGAGATAAAGCAAAAACTGTTGATGACTGTGTGCTCATCTTTGTCCATTTACAAATGTGCTCCAGGATGTACCACAATACAGGAGAACCATTATCCTATTTCTGAGCTGCCTCCTGCAGTGTGAAGAGTAACTTACCAGCAGGGAAATAAAAATAAATCAGTAATCATTTGGGATTATACCCTTTTGGAGTCTTGCTTTAAAAATGCTTATACTTGACCGTCATGTGTCTGTCTGCAGAGTTCCAAAAACACTTTCTAGAAAATAGAAGCCTTGGGTGACTGAGCTGTAGTGACTGAGCGAGAGGCTCATAGGAAGGGAGCCAGAGAAAGGGGGCCTGGTGGCAAGACAGAAGGGGGAAGCAGGATTGAAGACCCTTCTCCCATATTATACAATGTGACCTTTACACAGCTCTTATTCTAGTTTATGAAAGGGAAAGTTTTTCTTGAGGTCACATCCTCCCTGGCTAGAGAAGGGCATTAAGATTAATTTTATTTGTATCCCACCCTTTCTGCCAAAAGAGTCCAAGGTGACAGGCACAGCAATAACAAAACATCTAAAACCACAAACAAAAACAATTTAAAAACATGCTTTAAAACCAGTTTAAAACATTCTCAACCAGTGGCCTCAGTTGCCAGGAGCAGTGTCTGTTTATTGAGCATTCATCTTGATTTCTTTGCAGGAAGCTTTGATGGCATTGACTATTTCCCCCAATTTTTAAATTGGTTTTGCAATAATATTGCATTAATTGAACACAGTAAAATCCATACAATATATAAACCCTCTGTTGCTATTGATTTTCCTGGCAGTACCGCCTCTGGCAGGCAGTAACAGTGATACCAAGTGATTTCAATTTCTCACGGTGCCCTGGAGTCACATTGCACAGGGGCATGGAGGAACATCAAAATTGCTGGTCCCCCAGTCTCAGCACTCAGAGCATAATGCCAAAGAATAAAGAGGTGTGTGTCAAAGATGGCTATTTTCTGAGACCCTGGCAGCTGCCCAAAGATGACATAGGCTGATGCTGGACCTGGTTTAAACAATTAAGGAGGCCACATTCCCTCATGGGGAACCTTCCAGAAGCTACATGTTGGTGGTGGGCAAGACCAGAAGTCAAAGGAGGTGGATGCTACTTTCCCCTTTGTATAGGAGGCTCTTTTCCAACCATGAAAAGCTCAGTTTGCACCCACAATCACACCCACGCACCCCTCCTTCATCCAGACAGGCAAGAAACTTTCTTACAGTTCTATCAAGGATGCCTTCCAGCAGGCAAAGCATCTGTGGAGCGTATAGACCAACGCTAACCACAGACCCAGGACCTTGGGTTTCCCATCCTTGCTGCAACAAGGCAGGAGCTTCAGGATGAGATTAAGTAGTGCATTAACCACCAGATTCCAGCTAATTGAAGGGAAAGCAGTATGGTGACCTGTGTAAAAGCTTTTAGTTCAGTCTGGCTCATTGCTCTGGGCAATGAGGGGAGTTTGTTGTATGTTGTGATAGAACCTGACTGCTTTTGCTTTGGTGCCTCCAACAAAGCATTCAGCAAAGTTGAGCAGGTCTAATAAGTTCACTTCCCTTGGATGGCATTGGCAATCACTGTACAAGTAGAAACATTGGCAGCAATCCTGATTTTAATTTTTCATGTTATGTCTCCCTTGCTGCCAGAAGTTCTTAAATGGGTTTAAAAACATGTGTCCAGAATGTTTTCTTTTTAAGTGTGCTGTACTCATTTAAAGTTTTAAATGGACTGTTTAAAATCTGGCACCTTATCCTTGGGATGGAGGAGACTCCACTGCTTAATGTTACCTGCTTTTGAAGTACAGATGTTCTTGCATTTCCCCCTAGGTTAAGTGCTTTTAAAAAAACCCCTCCACACAATTGCTCTCACTTTCAGAAGCCTGTTATGCCTGCAAGGATGAAAGCACTGGGATATTACAGTGAAATTCTGAGCATCCCCTTGTTTCATGGAAAGCAGCTGCCTTATTAGAAAGGCAACTAAAACAAAGCAGGTCCCTAAGAGTAAGAAAAGCAATATACAAAGTCACAAGAACTCCCAAGAGCAATGAAAACACATAAGTTGAACAGTTGCATCTGGAGATCCAATATTTCAGGCATTTAGATAAATTGTAATTGTTATGCAATTGTGGCAATCATTTCTGCTTGTTGATATATCTCTATCTATGTATGTATGTAAAACATGTTCATTTCACAGCCCAATTCAAACCGAAGATCTGCCAAGATGAGCTTGGATTTGGTGGATCTTGGTCTCTTGGGCTTTCCTGCCTGTGTCCCTTGTTCAGCTGGCAGGAATTTACATGTGACCTAGCAACCCAGTGGAAGAAGTTAGCAAAAATGGTGGTGTGTCAAATTCCTCCCAAACAGAGAACTTAAACTGGCATCAGTTATGACAGCTTTCTATAATTAGGATTGCTCTGTCAAAATGTTCAATATAAAACATTTTTTAAAAAATTTCCATGGCTTTTTGGGTTCCTTGTGACCTTGTCTGCTGATTTTTTTTAATTAGGACAACCATTGAAGCACATCGTAACCCATCAATTCTCTAAATTCCAAAAGAAGGTGGCAGAGGGCCCTTGACCCTAAAGTCTCCTTCCTTCGTAACCACAACTCAGTTAATGATTACAGGAGAATCAAGCAAATTGGAATATATGTCTGCATTTATAAATTATGCAAAATTCCAGAACATTTACAGTATTTCATATTGCATTGCTTGAAGATAGAGATGTGGAGAGTTCTGCTTTTGCCAGAATCTAGACCAGAGTCCAGGGTCCAGAGTCCAGAGTGGTATTGTTTCAACAATAAATCCAGATCTCACTGGCTCTAGTAAGTTCTGAGTCTGTTCTGGAAACAGCTGGCTATATGGAGAGTAGCACAATGTTGCCTCATGTGGCAAATAAGTCTCTTGTCACTACTTAGGTGAAACATCTGAGAAGCTCAAAAGAAGCCAAGAGAGTTTCAATGTCTATTGACATTTCTCAGGGGCTGGCTAGGCATCTTGCATCCCTAACTGCTAGCAATTGTTATGTGGTGGTTGTTTCCATTGCTGTGCAAAATTCTGGAGGAGTCTGTAAGTGCACCCCCTGGAGAAAGGTAATAAATACCTTTAAAAAAGGTTTGAAGGTTTGAGAAATGGGGGCATTGCTCATATAGTGTACACACATCCCAGGTTCACCACTGCTTAGTGATGTAAGAATGCATTGTTTTCTGTTTTGCACTGTATTTGTCACATGCAGCAGTGTTTCCGTTCTGCTGCAGTTTGTCTTTTGCCAGAAACTTAGTTCTTCATCTCACTGCTGCTGTGGCAAAATCACATAACTTACTTAATCATGTAGTTAAGTTATATTGTCATTAAATCATTCCACTCCATTAAACTCAATGCAAAGGAAACACAAAGCAGTGTGCATAATCAGTTACTGCATATATTGTTTGTGGGCTGAAAGCAACAACAGAAGCAGAGAACGACTGTATGGACAGATTAGATTCCCATTCACGGAGCAAATAAGCAAACCTCAGCCATTTCCACTCCTATTTCTGTTTTCGATGGAAAAAGTGTAAGTAGGTATCCTGTTTGACCAGAAGTCACAGTGTTTCGGGGGGAGCAGGGGGCTGATAGGGATGGCAAAGCTGTGGTTTTCCAGATGTTGTTGGATTGAATTTTCCATCATACCTGATGATGGTTCGTCATGCTGCCTGGGACTGATGGAAGTTGAAGTCCAACAACTTCTAGAAGGACACCAGAGGGCATGACTCCAGTATGTACTACAGGAAGTGATGCTTCTCTCCATCTACTTCCAAATCTTTTCTACCTGTCTCCAGTCTACATTCCAAAGGTCAAGAGCCATTTTTTTCTCCCCCTCTCAGTGCAGATGACAAGAAGTATGCAGAATGTGGTGAAGACATCATGTTTATTTCTTGCTGAAGACTCGTTACTTACATCACAATCATGGACTATTTAATAGGATCTTATACTCTCTGAAGAAATCTAAGAATAAATATGAAAAAAGAAAAAAATATTTTATTCCAATGGTCTCTGAAGATATATTTTACATTTTTAAACATACTCTCTTGATTTCATGTTGAATATATATAGACTTATTTGCAGGGGTAAAAAAATCCATCTGAATCTTGTTATGCACCACAAAATAAAAATAAAATTAAAAACCATTCATTGTCCAAAGCAAAGATTAGCTACACATTAATGATGCCACACAGGAAGTGCTCATTGTCCCAGAAAGCCTCCTAGCCATAGTCAACATAGCTCTTCTTTGGAGAAGAAACTGTGGTGGTAAAATGTCACTGTCTTGGAGGACCTCCTACTGGTTCTTCAGGCTGCAAAAAAAAAGGGGGAGGAAGAAGCTTCTTACTCATTTGCAACAGGAATGAAAGCACAAAATTTGAGGGCTCTCTGGAGAGAGGTGGGCCAAAGAACAGGCCTTATCTGTAGTAGCCCCTTTTTTATGGGATGCTCTCTCCAGGGAGGTTAACCTGGCGCCAACCATGTCATCATTTTGGTTATTGAGAGCTGTTTGTTTTCCAGAGTTTTGGGGAGCACCATAATATATATATTATTGCATAGTTAAATCCGCTTTCACTCATGTTTCTGTGGTTTTATTGACATTGACATTTTATTGACATTGACATTTTTTGTTCTAAATTGCTTTGGGACTTACTTAGTGGGAAGTGAGGTACACATTTCACAAACCTAACCAAATGATAAGCTTAGTGGCCATGCTGTGGCAAAGCCCACACACTGTTTTTGTGAAATGCTTCACTCCCCTGGTGAGGGGGAGAACTGGCATATTAAATGTTCAAATTACCTGGGGATGGGGGTCCAACATCTTCAAAATGCCCTTTCCATTCAGGTTCCTTGACTGCAGGACTTTTAGCCACGTGACCACCAACCCCCCCCCCCCCTGCAAAATTTCCTTTTAAAATCTCAAATTAACTCCAGTGTTATGGCATAAACAGCTTGCTGGACCATTTCAATGTTTCCTGCCTGTTTGTATCTTCCCACTGCACTTTAACAAAACACTGCAAAAAAGAGGAGTAAATAAAAGAGCAACCTCAATGAGGTCACATGTAGGATTGCATGTAGGTCTTGGTGTCATTGTACATATAGTTATCAAGATTGTTTGGGGGCCATGTCATTCAGCTCCTGCACCACACCAAAAAAAGAGACTTGATGCAACCATAGGCACAACACAATCACAAAGACTGTTTCTTTGTTGTTGATTTTCCCTTTCCCCATGTGCATGTGAAGACTGAATGCAGCCTGAGACTGGGGGAGAAATGAGTACATTTTAGGCGCATCCAATTGACATGTGACTGCCAATGCACAGGTCCTTTTGGATCCAGAAGAGGGAGGAATGGGGGCGGAAAGAGGGTGGGATGCTACCAGGGCAGAGCAGGCTTAGGCACACACTGCCGACCCGCACAGGGGCCAGGAACCAACACGTGAGCAAAATGGCTGGTGCCTGGTGCAAGTAGGCATTTAAAGATGAATGCACTTTACAAAACAATATGAAAACAGAAACACGGCTATCCTTCAAAATTCACACTTCTTCCAATTTTGCAATTCAGTTTTCCAGCCAAGTAACCTCAAAAAAAAAAAAATGCATATGCTAGGGTAAAGTGTCTACAAAAATGTCTATATTAGTGAAAATAACATGCAAAAATGCATATATAGGGGGAAATTAATTTGCAAAAATTACACACAAATATATTTGGAGAAATAGAATCTCAGGCAGGTGAACTGCCCAATTCCTAGAGGGTTGAATTAGGACGTGGGTAACCAGGGTTCCAATCCTTCCTCAGCCATGAAGTTCACTGGGTGGCCTTGGGTCAGTCACTGCCTCTCAGCCCAACCTCCCTCAAAGGATTAAATGAGGAGCCAGCCTGAGATCCTTGAAGGAAAAGGTGAGGCATAAAGGCAAGCAAAAAATAAATTCTGTGCTCTGCTGGTTTTGCACCAGCAGGACAGAAGGGCCAGAGTAGCTCTGTGTAGAGCAGAAGGTCCCAGGCACAGTCCCCAGAGGACACCCTGGAGAGCCACTGCCAGTGTGGAAAATAGTGAGCTGTATGAACCAGTGGTCTGGCTCAACACAAGGCTGTTCTCTATATTGTTCCTTCTGTGGGGTTCATTATTTTGTCTATTCTTCTTTTCTCTGGTGCTTTCTGTCCCAGTTTCCCCCTCCCACTGGTTGCAATGGGAAGAACAATTGGCACGCCAATGCTGATGCACTTTCCCCCCATTCTTGGTGTGTGTGTCTGGTGAATGGGAGGATCCAATGAATGCTTTCTTCTTGATGGTGCCACTGTTGGACCACAGATGGCAGATTGGTGTAGGGCAGGTGGTGTAGTTGGTGATGCTGGACATGAACATCATCTGTGAACATCTTCTCTGAGGTTGGAGGGGGAGACCCACTCTACCTGGTGGCTGGGATGCCCTCCCAAAAACCACAGGAGAGCATCTAAACAACTAACAGTGAGAGAACAAATGTTTTCTTTTGGGTGCAAAAGTCATTCCATCACTATAATATATATGCCCCTGAAATCCATTACAGATTCAGTGATTTTCAAAATGTGATCAAAATACTTAAACAAATCAAGATAACTATTTCCCCCTTTCAACAAAAAAGAAAGATGAGAACTTTAAATCTCATCATGATGGAACTATTCCAGCCTCTTTCTAGCAGCACAGAAGTATTAAATTAAAGTGCCTTTAAATCCCAATTAGCTTTTATAATTATTCATCTGCTAGAGTTATTATTGCACTACAGACCTCTTTTTCATATATTAGTCAGTTCTCTGCATGAAGCATGAAGCTCATAGAATAAACTTGTGGCTATTAATAAATGCTGCAGCAATTCAAATTACCCCCCAAAATAATAATTTTTTAGAAAAAATGGGGCAGATGTGCTTTATTGCTTTGGTGCTTAACAAAATTTCCTTAAGTTTTATGGAAATCTAACTGGGGAGAGTAACTTGAACATCTCTCAGGAATATATTTTGATTATGTGGGATTTTTACTTTAAAGGCGAATGAAGATGAATGCAATGGAGGAAAACATTGTCTGCCTGGAAATGCAGGGTCATAAAAGCAGACAATGAAGACATTCGATTTTAGTGGCCCTTGTAAAGGTATATTGGGGAAGCTGAGAGAACACTGTGCTTGACAGCAAATTTAAAAATCTGGGGGGTGAGTTAAGGAATAGCATCCCCCCACTCTTTTTTTCTGTTTAGTGGAGCCGACTTTGGAGAAATCAAAGCTAAATCCCAGAAGCTCTTAGCAGTGGTGCCATGGGCTCAGGGTGCTGGCCTAGGATGTGGGAGCCATGATGCTCATTGGGTGAGCTTGGGCCAGTCTCTGTCTCTTAGGCTTGTTGTAAGGATAAAATGTGAAGGGGAAGAACTATCACCACAGCGGTGGTGTGCGGGGTCCGGCCCCAGGTCCCGTGCACCACAGTCCAGAGTCAGGAAGCCAAGGGTCCAAGAGTCAGGAAGCCGAAGCACAGCTAGGTGGGTAGTGTGTTGCTGTGGTAAAGAGCCAGAGGGAAATGCTGGTCTTATATACCCCTCCCGGCCCTTGCCACCAGGTACTACGAGTCTTCTGTCAAGCCTCACCTTGTGCGGCCGCACCTTGCCCTTCCAGGCCAAACTCAGGAAAGCCCCAGACCTGCAAGGCCCTACCAGTCACAGGGCTGGCTCCTGTACATACTCCTTACACTGAGGCTCCAATACTTTGGCCACCACATAAGAAGAGAATACTTTGGCCACCACATAAGAAGAGAAGACTCCCTTGAAAAGCCCCTGATGTTGGGAAAGACTGAGGGCACAAGGAGAAGGGGACGACAGAGAACGAGATGGTTGGACAGTGTTCTTGAAGCTACGAACATGAGTCTGACCAAACTGTGGGAGGCAGTGTATGACAGGAGTGCCTGGCGTGCTCTGGTCCATGGGGTCACGAAGAGTCAGACACGACTAAACAACAACAAAATAATGGTCGAGGTCTGTTTCCGGGCACAAATCAAAGTGCTGGTGATTACGTCAATTAAGCCCCCAACAGCTTGGGGCCCAGACACTGGAAGGACCACCTTCTACAACATGGTAGAATCATCAGGGGCTTTCTTCATATTGCCCCTTCTCCACAACCAGCAGGCAGATACAGTGGTACCTCGGGTTACATACAATTCAGGTTACAGACTCCGCTAACCCAGAAATAGTACCTCGGGTTAAGAACTTTGCTTCAGGATGAGAACAGAAATCGTGCAGTGGTGGCACGGCAGCAGCGGGAGGCCCCATTAGCTAAAGTGGTGCTTCAGGTTAAGAACAGTTTCAGGTTAAGAACGGACCTCCGGAACAAATTATGTAACCAGTATAGTGGCTAGGGAAGGGGGTCATAATAGCTCAGATTTCTTCATTTTTTAAACCCTGTCCACATTCATGTCCAGAAATCCAATTTAAGGCAGGCTAACTTTTTATAAATCTCTTTGAAGTGAAGGTCAACTTCCACTTAACAGAACAGTCACTGCTACTTTGGCTCAGAGGCAAAAAAGCTGAGAGAGAAATCGTTTGCATTGTCTGAAGAATGGAAGGAATAAAAATGCAGTGAGGGGGGTCTAGTCAAGGCCTTTCATATTCATAGATGCTGAGGAAAGGTGAGGTGTGCAGAGGAAATTGCAAGTGAAAAAATATAGAACATGCTAAGAAAAGAAAGGTTCTTTCTTTGCAAGAGAGCAGAAAGGGAAGATGATTGGCGCATGTGATGTTTTCCTTTGCCAAAGGCAAAGTGGGAAACCTTCAGCAGAAGTGGAGCTCAGTGGTGTTGCGTCAACTCACGGCCCTCGGAGTGGGAACGTGCGTCTGGGGGGTGTGCATGTGCCCCGGGGTGTGGGGTGTGGAGGGTGAAGGATCCTGCCATGGCAGTCCAGGCCATGCTGGGAACACCTGCTTCATGCTCCCTGAAAAACCCACGGGGGCTGACTTAAAATGGTCAGCTGATTAAACAGTGAAATAGTGGGATTTTACAAATTGGGGCGGGGGGGAGAACATAAAACTGTTATTTCAAAGTTCTCTTTAAGTTTTCATGAAGAGCCAAAGAGACCATAGAAATTTCCATCTCCTGATACCTGTACACACACACAAGCTTAGGGGACGAGCCCAAATTTCATCATTGCACAATTGCAGGGTTTTAACAGCAGAGAAAAATAAATAAATGAACAATAAAAGTATATAGCACATGTATGGCTTTCCACCAGGTATTTGGTAATCCAAATTTCCAACTGAAATTAAAACCAGAGCAGCACTGAGGGCTTATACACACCTCCATTTGACCTGCCTCTTTCCCCCAGGGAAACTCAATCTTTAGCACTGGATCATCATCATTTCAGTAAAAATAAACTAAATCAAAACTTTAAAACATTTAAAAACATTTAAGAATGGCCTAATCTTTGGAAACAGGTTGCCAGAAATTGCATATTTTAGCCATCAAATGAACAACCATCGAGGACATTTATAAATGCCCCTGAATGCTAATAATGAAGGGACAGATGTACCTCACCATGAGGGGCGTTCCGTAATCAGGGGACCACTAAGAGCCCTAAGGCCCATTCATGGGTCAGCACCAACTGGACAACACTAAGGTGGAATCTACACACATATAAAAACTATTCTGAAAATGCTTTTTAAAAAGCGTTTTTAAAAAATACATTGAATTTTCCATAAGGCAATCTAGTGTCACAATATATATCGCACTTAAAACACATTTAAATGTTTTATTTGCAGCTGTATAGCTGAGTCCCAAGTGACACGACTGCCAACAGAGGCTCATCTGCCGGCCATACGGTCCAAGATGGTTGATACTGGGGGAGGCAATCTTTTAGGTACCTGGATTCCATGCTATTTTGGAGTTTGCATGCAAGTACTAATGACTTGGGACGCGGGTGGCGCTGTGGGTTAAACCACAGAGCCTAGGACTTGCCGATCAGAAGGTCGGTGGTTCGAATCCCCGCGACAGGGTGAACCTAGCAGTTTGACAGCACGTCAAAGTGCAAGTAGATAAATAGGTACCGCTCCGGCGGGAAGGTAAACAGCATTTCCGTGCGCTGCTCTGGTTCGCCAGAAGCGGCTTAGTCATACTGGCCACATGACCCGGAAGCTGTACGCCGGCTCCCTCGGCTAATAAAGCGAGATGAGTGCCCCACCCCAGAGTCAGTCACGACTGGATCTAATGGTCAGGGGTCCCTTTACCTTTACCTTTACTAATGACTTGAATTGGGCCCAGAAACTCACTGGACAAATGAAGCTTGTGCTCTTAAAAATAAAACCTTATATTAAAAAGAAGCTGTGCTATGGCATTTTCTAATGGTGAACTCCACCCCTGAGCAACTGCTAGAGTATTTCTCTTCTCCCCCTGGAGAAATTTAGTGAAATGATCCTCCTGATTTCTCTGACACCAACAGGGTGGATAACTTTTGAGATGCTGCTTACACATAGCTCTAATGTTTTGGCAACAACCCTTCCCACAGCCTTTCTGTCTGTGACAAGTTAGCATGTCAAGAAGAAAGACATTGGCATTCTCTCCCATGTGCCTTCTCTCCCATGTGCCTGGCATTATGAAGAAAGAAAGCTTCCGAGTACATGGCTGCTTTCCGCTACATTCTGAAGTGATTCCAGGAGAGCTACACCATGTAGCAGTTCGAAACCTCTCTCACTCATGCAAGAGAGAGGATCAAAATAGAACTACAGGAAAAGTGAAAAGACAGGTTAACAAGGAAATTGGTTCCCAACATGTTTTGAGATATTCTCAAAAAATGCATGCTTTTGTTTTGTTCCCAGATTTCCCTTGGGTTCAAATCTCTAAATGCAGTGGAAGCCAACTTGCGCAGCTGTCTACATTCCTGTTTTTAAATGTCTAAATCTCTCTCTTGATAGGAAAACCCATCTTAGGTTTCCTGTATTTGAGAATGCAATCCAAAAACTTTCCTCCGTGCCTGTCTCTCCATTATGATCATACTCAAAAGTCAAGGGCACAACCCTAATTTTCAAAATAGATCTGATTGAAGATGGGGGGAGGGCAGTGCGCTTATGCCCCCTCTCTCAGACTTACTCACCAAAATGTCACACCCAGCCAGCCAGCCAGCCAACAAAGGGTTACTCACTTGGTCTGATGTTTGGACCCCTTCAGGTGTGCGTGATACTGTTCTATAGAGTTTAGAGTGACATTGCAGATGTTACAAGTATAGCTCCGCTTAAGACCTGTGGACAGAATGCATCAGAATTAGTTGCACTGTGTTATACTCACAGTGAATTATGGCAACATTTTGCACACACTCTTTGTCTGGCTCTCTGAGCGGCTATTTTGAGCTACAGATCTGCACAAACCTCTGCAAATACATTCAGAACAAGCCAATCTGCCCTTTGCTAATTTTTAGGATCTTCAGATTGATCTGTATATGACACAAATTGACCTGATTTGGTTCATGATTTGACCAAACACATCGCACATCCCGAGTTTTATATCCCACTGCTCTCATACTTAAATCCTTCCATTGAAGCTTAATGGTGCTCAGTTGTGACTGATGATTCCCAAAATGTATAATCTTACATTATGTCTCCCCATTGCTGCAACAGATGGTTCTGCAGCCATTATCAGCTTAACATATGTTACAGTGAATGCCTGAATTTGGTGACAATCCCAGACAAATTTTGTAAATGTCTAAAAACTGGCAAGATTCAGAAGTAAATGTTGACAGTCACCTAAATTGTCACCATTCACTTGTATATAGGTCTGAAAAGCAGGGAATAGTGTCCATTTGCACATGCTCAGAAAATTCATTTTGGACGCTGCATTATAATACATGTTATTATTAGAAATTTGGCTGCGTTTATTAGCATGAATTCACATACTGGAATGATATCACCTGACAAACTCTTGTCTGGTCAGCTACTTAACAAAGGAATGTTAATATTCCTTAATGGTCTGACATCTCTGTCCAGTCTGTAAAAACAGAGCTGTGCAAACATTTTGAAATTTCTTTTTTGACCGTTTGTGAAATTAACAAGAATGCAATGAAACCCTCCAGATTTATTTATTTTTTGAGGAGGGGGGGGGGGGAGAATGCTGTTATCCTGACTTAACTGTAGGAGGTGGCTAAGGCTTTTGTTTTCCTCCCTTGCTATTTCAACTTTTGAAAAAGCTTCTCACAGGATAATGAATGTTCTCTCTGCAGCTTCCCATAGGTCACACTTCATGGAACACCATGGGGACTGATGTAGGGATGTGGGAGAACATTACCAAAAATGGAAAAGGGAGTAGAAATGGTTTCTTCATCCCATGTCCAGAATGGGAATCAATCCAGCTGCTGTTTTCATTCCACAAATGATATGTCATTGATTCCCCCCCCCACTGGATTGCATCATTTGCATTGAAATTAATGGGGTGGAATGCCAATATAATTTGTGCAATTTTGTCACAGCAGACAGTGAGACAAATAATGTTGTTTTTGGCAGAAAACAAAGGACAGTGGAATGGAAACAGTGCTTCATGTGACACAAGGTGGGATGGAAAATGACACCTTCTTGCATCCCTTGAGTGATGCCACATTATGTTGCTCCCAAGGGATCCCAATAAATGCAGTTAGTAATGTGAGGCTCTCTCTGCAGCATCTCTTGATCACACCTTCTGGGGAGACCTGTAAGATCAGCAATAACTGCCTCCCAAAATCTTTGGGGAAATTTCTCTCACCTCCAAAAAGCAGTAGAAAATAGCAAGATAACACACACATTTCCACAGGGAGACTATTTTCACAAAACTGGAGGGAGGGGGGGGATTGGTCCAACCCGGAGGGAAAGTGACAACTATGAATTTGGACAGAGACAGAGAGATGCAGACAGAGGCAGAATTTTCTGCTGGAGTTGGTTTTGACAATATAAAGCCCAGTGCTGCTTGCTTGCCGAAACAGTTATTTTGCTACCTGCCATAGATGTCTACTTGCTTCCACGGTGCTCTGCACCTCTGATTGTACATAAACCAGATATTATAAAGCACCACAAGTCTCCACTGTTTTCTCACTCCATGAAATCAAAACTCAGCAGCAAGCCACACCCTCACTGCTCAGGGGGATGGGTAGCATGTAACAGTATTATCACAACTAATGGTTTAAATAATGAATTGTGTTAGGGATGGGGAACCTTTTTCACCTGAAGGACCATATTCCTTTCTGAGCAGCCTTCCAGGGGCCACATGGTTCTGGTGGGCAGAGACAAAACTGGAGTCCCAAAAAACCCCAACATTTCCAATTGGACTGGAAAAACCTTACTTTTTATTTTATTTATTAAGATAATTTCTACATCTCTAAGTGGAGTACAGAAAACTAAATCAACAATAGACAACCAAAATAATGAATGTTACAAAAAAATAAAACATTTAACACAAATTACTAATAAATCAATCTGTATATAACATTTCCTTCTACTGCTTAAGTGTCTCTCCACTCATCACCCCTCAGCATCCTGGCTTTCAGGCCTCCATGCCTCCATGCTGGCTCTCACTGAGGGCCCAAACAAACTCACAAATCACCCCCCAAATCTCACAATGAAGGAAGTTCCTGAAACCTGCTGACATCACCTACATAGGTTTGTTTTTAATTGACTGGTACCCAAGTGGATGCAGCTTCCTCAGTTGCATGGCGAGTTCCCACCTCCCACCAATAGAAATAAAGACACGTGACACAGATATTTAAGGTTAATGGGCGAAATTAGGCCACAACTTTATTGGTTACAGGTAAAGAGTGGTATTGGCTTAGGCATTGGTCCTATCAGACTACCCAGCTTCAGCCTGCTTGCTTGAAGACCGGGAAGGGTTAACACCAGCAGGTGGAGCCCTGCTGATGCACATCAACTAGGGACTCCCCCAGGGTCACTGCTCGGGGGCGCACTTTAGACCCTGGCCTCCATAGGCTTCGGACGAGGCCACGCCCCCCGGAATCCTTTACCGGACTACTCTTCAATATTTGGGGGAGATGATGGCACTCCTCCCCCCCAACAGATCTGCATAACAATACCCCTACCAATGCCTAATCGCCAAGACCAAGTGAGTTGTGACGATTTGCTACGAGGTAGGTGAAAAACCAAATGGCCTGTGCTAATTTGCCAAGTGGAAAAATTTCCTACCAGGCCCCTTAATGGCAACCAACCAAGGTCCATAGCAAGGTCGAAAGGGGAACCTTAGAGGGTGAGCAGGTGGGAAAACCTTACCAGCTGAGCAGACCCAAAGAGGGAGATCCCGGGGCCGTACTTGCCTTAAATGAGGCAAGCCATGCCCCCAGAGCCAGCTGATTGGCTGGCTCAGGGGATGACGCGGCCCCGAAGATTCCCCTGTTCGCACAGGGGCTGAAGCCAGCCTCCGCGCGTGTGTTGGGGGCGTGAGCCCGCACCACCACTTCCTCCTTATGTCGGAAGTGGCTTTTCCCAACAGTTCAGTTGCACCCCACATGGAGACAGTTTTATTTGTTAAATAATTTTTTATTAATTTTTCATTAATAGCAATCCAATATAAGCCACATTAATACAATATCAAATCACAATACAATTAAAAGAGCCAATTATCCAGTTCCAAATTAAACAATTTGGGGTGACTTCCCGTGTTCTGATTATCAGGAGATGATGATGTTATTCCTTGGTCCTGCTCCAGTTCTCTTAGTTAATCCAAGTACCACAGTTCCGATCTTAATTCTTTATTTTAACAGTCACTGGTGTGATGACTTTCGTTTGTATTTAGCTATTCCATATCCATTAATTTGCAAGTGGAGTTTATATCCTGTAACTTACTGTGTGAAATATTTGTTTATATTGGTCCTTCTCTTCATGTTGTAATCAATCAATCATCTTCAGCCTCATGCCCCCCCCTTCAAGGGCTGAATTCTCAATTATGCCACAGCTTCACGCCATCTTGCCTTTTCAAACTGAAAGTGAGCTGGCATCTGACCATGGCTTTGGGAAGACTTCCAGCATTTTCTTCTTTTAACCTTTCCAATCTACTAACAAGCTGGTGTCTTGCCAAAACCATAACCATAATACAGTGGTGCCTCGCAAGACGAAATTAATTCGTTCCGCAAGTTTTTTCTTCTTGCGAGTTTTCCGTCTTGCGAAGCACTGTTTCCCATAGGAATGCATTGAAAATCAATTAATGTGTTCCTATGGAGACCGCTTGCCAGGCTGGTGGTGCGGAGAAGGGCTTTTTCCCCCACCGCAAGCCTTCAGGACAGGTACGGGAACAGAGGGGAAGGGGCGCAGCGCTTTTCCTCTGTTCCCGGGGCTTGCGTGGGAGGAGGGTTTTTCCTCCCCACCGCCAACATTCCGAACAGCATTCTGAATGTTGGCGGTGGGAAGGAAAACCCTTCTCCCACCCCAAGTCTTCAGGACAGCCATCCGAAGGCTGGCGCGGGGAGAAGGTCTCTCCGCCCCACCGCCCGGCTTCGGAGCAGCCTTCCGAAGCCTGGCGGCGGGAGGAGGTCTCTCCGCCCCACCGCCAGCCTTCGGAGCATCCTTCCGAAGCCTGGCGGCGGGAGGAGGTCTCTCTGCCCCACCGCCAGCCTTCGGAGGAGGTCCGAGGACAGTGGGGAAGATGCACTGCGCTTCCCCGCTGTCCCGGAGATTTCCCTATGGGCTTTCGTCTTGCGAAGGAAGCCCATAGGGAAATTCGTTTTGCGAAGCGCCTCCAAAATGGAAAACCCTTTCGTCTAGCGGGTTTTCCGTCTTGCGAGGCGTTCGTCTTGCGGGGCACCACTGTAAACCAAAGTTAGTGCCCTCTTTAGAAGTAATGCCACCAATCCTCACAACATTTTCACACAGTCTATTTGTTCAAATGATCCATAAAAAATTATGAAGTTCTTGTTATTTCCCTCTTGCATTCCATTAATAGTTGTAATCCATGGATAATTAGATTCATTAGTAATTAATTCTTCTTCAGTGAAGGTTTGCTGAATCATAATGTAGCAGGTGTTTTCAGTCAAACAAAGACAAAGCAGGGGTTCAAGGAAATGACTTTATTTTATAGCTGCAGCTAGACCCCAGTCCTAAACAGACTGGAGTATTGATCTCAGTTCAGATAAAACTTATATACCATAGGTTTTTCAGAAAGCAAATCTGCATGATGTATGAACATATTGTATTGTAGTCCAGAACTTTGACAGGATTTATGAAGCAGGATGTTCTGTTAGCCAAGAAACTGACATGATGCATGAGACATTTGACATGTTACAGATGTAAAGTGGTACAGTGATGTAAAGTGGTACGGTGGTACCTCGCAAGACGAATGCCTCGCAAGACAAAAAACTCGCAAGACGAAAGTGTTTTTGGTTTTTTGAGTTGCTTCGCAAGACGATTTTCCCCATGGGCTTGCTTCACAAGACGGAAACGTCTTGCAAGTTTGTTTCCTTTTTCTTAACACCGTTAATACAGTTGCGACTTGACTTCGAGGAGCAACTCATAGCACGCGGTGTGGTAGCCTTTTTTGAGGTTTTTGAAGACTTTGGTGATTTTTGAAGCTTTTCCAAAACTTTTCCGAAACCGTGCTTCGCAAGACGAAAAAAATCGCAAGACGAAAAAACTCACGGAATGAATTAATTTCATCTTGCGAGGCACCACTGTACCTCAGGTTACAGACACTTCAGGTTACAGACACTTCAGGTTACAGACTCCGCTAACCCAGAAATAGTACCTTGGGTTAAGAACTTTGCTTCAGGATGAGAACAGAAATCGCACGGTGGCAGCAGGAGGCCCCATTAGCTAAAGTAGTACCTGAGGTTAAGAACAGTATCAGGTTAAGAACGGACCTCCAGAACAAATTAAATTCTTAACCTGAGGTATCACTGTACAGGATTTTCTGTCTGCCAGGAAGGTTGACATGACATTCTACTTCCTTTATAAGGTACTTCAAACAACACAAACAGGCTGGACATGTCAATTACTGTCCAGATTAAAGCATTCCAAAGCTGAGATACTGTTTGGCAAGCAAAACATACAAATCCTCATTAGTCCCTTCCTGTAGCATTCTTACAAACTCCAAATGCTGCTTCCTTGCAGCTAAACCTTGCCAACTGCTGAGTCTTCAGTCGGTCAGAGTCCAGTCAAAGCAAACTTTTCACCTCTTCATGAACTGCAGGCCTTGCAGAGAGAAAGTTTCTCCTTTTTACAGGCTTCAGTCTTGGGGTTTATTTTGCAAACCCTAAATAAATTCTGTTTGCTCCTTCCCTCAATAAAACAGCAATTATATTATATTATATTGTATTACACATGGAGCCAGTTCTAGGCTGCAGAAGGTTCAGTTTGGTTTCTCAGGGGCTCCAAGGAGATAACAAATGGGACACCCCTCCACTCATAGCTCTTTCTCTGGCCTCTGCACACCTCTCCTCCTCCAGCCACTACCATGCTTTTCAGGGTACAAAATACCCGTTTCCTTTCTGTCTGCAAAAGGATTACTTGAGCTGCAATCTAGACCCAGAGAGACATCAGCAGTGATATGTCTCTGGGGCTGAATAGGAGCAGAATAGCACTAAGTACTCTCCTTGTTCAAACAAGAGCTGCCATTATCTCCTGCGCATTACCTCCTGGAGTGCAGCTCTTAATCAGCATGAAAATATGGTGCACTTTAAGTGCATGGCATTATTTCTTCCTCCTCTTTCTTTCCCCCTTGGCAGAGGCTTCAGCCCAACCAAGTTGCCATCCTACCCTTGCTCACTTGCTTGGGCCAGAAATGCATGCAGGTTTGCAGACAAAGAGGCAAAAATACCCCCCTTTCTTTTCTTAAAAAAGCAAGAACCAGGAGGGGTTGGCCTGATGCATTGAAGTGAGCGGAATTAAGGCTCCCCCTCAGAACCACAAAATTTACCAGCCAGAGCCAAGTGCAAAAGAGCTGTTTGACAATGGAATGGTCTCCCTCAGGAGGTGGCAGACTCTTGTTCTTGGAGGTTTTTAAGCAGAGGCTGGATGGCCACCTGACATGGGTGCTTGAGCTGAGATCCCCGCATTGCAGGGGGTTGGACTAGATGACCCTCAGGGTCCCTTCCAACTCTACGATTCTATGATTCTATGTACAAGTTGAACAACAACAAAAAAAGAGTGCCTCTGAGAAGCTTCTGATACTAGGAATTGGTTCTCAGTACCAGAAGTGACTTGACCTGAGTGTTATTTCATACAGATTCCCATTCCAGAATCATATTTTGGGTGGGAAAGGATGTTTTGTTGTTGCTATTGTTAAACAACTAGGAGTTAGAAGCAGGGATGGGGAACCTCCACATTTTCCATTACACTGCTACTTACAGCACCCACAAAGTTTGTCCCATGATGATCAGTAAATAATTAATCCCATTTTCATTCCTGTATTTTCCAATATTAAATTTATTGCTTGCTCCCAATAGCTGCATACTTTAATAGCTCTAAGCAGCCAGCTTGTTTCTTTGGTTTTTGTTGTTTTTAATTGGGAGAACATGGGTCTTCTGCTAAAAGTGTCTCTGGATACTGACATTGCAGATCTCAGATTTAGCTTTTCAATCTCACTTTTTTCCTGTTCTTTTTCGGTAATGGAGTGATCTAGGCCAGAAAATGGGGCATTTGCTCTGTTCACAAAACCTTTTATTTTGGAAATCACTTGCTTCTGGCAGAGCAATAACAACACTTTGTGCTTATATAACACCTTTCACTGGAGGCCTTCAAAAGGGCTTGGATACATGCATCTCTGAGAACCTTTGTGGCCTGTCAGGTTGATGCTGGAGTTTAGAACTGTTGCCTGCTTCTGAGCACACAAGGAAGGAGAGTTCATAAGGCTACTTTTTATTCAGATGTGAGCCTTTACCTGTCCGAATACAGACGTAAGGATCTCCAAAAACCTTCTGTGCCACCGGGGCCTTTGGGGCCCTCCCCTGAGAAACCAAAGGCATATCACTGCTCCGTGCCTGAAAGAGGCCACCAGACCAAGGAATGTTGCAGGCCTGTGTGTCTTCAGGTCAGAGCACTGACCCTTCAAGGACCTGAGAGAGGTGGTTGGGAAGCAGAGGCTTAAAAGTGTTCAGTTTGCTCTCCATCTTTGTTGGAGCAATTTTTTCCCCATGAACCTACCTGTGCTCAGGGGATATGACAGTCATGGTATGAAGGAAGTTTCCCTCCTTCTCTCATAGCACTAGAACTTGTTGACATGCAATGAAGCTGAATGTTGGAAGGTTCAGAATTCTGAATCTTAAGAAATAGTGACAGCGAAGATTAGACAAACCATGGAGGAAAAGGCTATGGGACTGGGGGCACATTTGGAATTTTGAGAAGGTGCCAAGGGTGCCAGTTACAAAATGGCTGCCACCGGGGATGGAGCCTGAAAAAAATATCTGCCGCCTCCAAAAGTGGGAAAGAAAGAAAAGATATGGGAGCGTAATATGGTTCAAATATGGAAAATCTTTTCAATTCACTTCTTTTCCAGACATTGCTATGTTTTGTAGTCTGTTGCTGTAGATGACAGCTAGAAAATAAAAGATCATTGAACCCAGAAATAATTCTGAACTACAACCGCTGGTCACACACACACTTGCACAGCAACACAGCATTGCCCGTGCCTGGGGTGTGCAGGCACACGTTGGACGGGGATCTACCAGTCCAGCCCTTGCTGCCACCACTGCGGGACTGACGCCACCCTCACCGGAGCAAAGTGGGGCTGCACTCAGCTACCTGCCTGCCTGCACAGCGGGCAGCCTGCCCGGCAGATGCAACCCTTGGTGGGCAGAAAGGAGCACACAGCACACAGAGGGGCTGAGCTGGTGTCACCTGTGTGGGGATGACTGGTTCACCCCCCACAGCCCCCCTGGCACCCCCATACTACACCTTTCCTGCGCATGCATAGTCACAAATAAAAAGAAAAGGTTGGCAGACAAGAAAAAAGATGCAGGAAATACAAACCATCCCGTAGAATACAAACAAACCATTGCTTAGTTCAGGAGTGAAGTGACAGAAAGTACTCATGGAAAGTCAAATAGAGTGCTGCTCCTTCCAGGTTTGGGTCAAACCAAATAGCATTACAAAGCTATGCATATAATATGCAATATTTTTCTTACACTTGTAAATCAGTCATTTTGTTATTTTTTTCATTGAACAGAGCACTGTAAACCACATGTGTCATTGGAGTCATTTTAGAACCAGGTAAAAAAAAATTGTTTTGCCCCTCCATCCTCCCCATCCCTGCTGACCTGTCCTGTATTTTGTCTGAACAAAGGTGGCAATCCCAGTAGCAGTTTCAACAATACTGGCCCAAACTAGTGTGATGTTTGAGGCTGAATGTCATGTACAAGTTCTGAAAATTGGAGGTGTATGAGATGAAGACATTAGCGTTTCTGCCTTTGCCCTGTGCTCTGCCCTCCCCAGACAAGTGGGGAGCAATCCATGCAGGGGGAAAGTGCTGATGGGAGCAAGGAGGCCTCTCAAAGGTGCCTTCAAACAGCAAGAACCTCAGAACAATCAGGAAAAAGGTGGTCCTTGTCACCTTTTTCTGAGGGCCACAGGGTTAAATTGGTTTAATTTGTCAAGTAAAGCTGATTTGATCCACGGGAGACAATTTGAATATATGAAAACACATTTTAATAGGTGGGACTGACATTTCAGAGAACTTTTGTTTATTTTTTTAGACCTGTATGCTACTCTGCTGGGGAATGAGTATACTTTATTAAGGAGAGGTCTTTTGTTTCTGAAAGCAACCTCTGTTTAGATTTTTCTTACGAAATTTTAAGTTGTTTCATATTTTTCTCAGTATCTCTCCAAGGTTGTCTTCATTGTTTTGGTAACACGTGGTAAAGCAATTAAAATGTCGGTGATTCATCAAATAAAAAATATTTAATCGGTGGACAGCCTTTCAAATATCAATTGCCAGGATTTGAATATTCAGTGGGCATCTTCTGGAGGTGATGGCTTTGAAAAAAAATATAGTAGATATAAAACTTTATTCCCCAAATCCACAGCTCAGTATAATATAAATGGTACACACAATTGTAAACTCAACAAACTACCTGTTTGTTGAATGGATTTGTTACCACCAGTATTTATTTATAACAATCTAGTGCTGTTGACACCCCATTTATGGGTGTTCACAGTGGGGGCAAGGGGAACAATTCCCCCTCCAATGAACCTTCATGCCCAGATTCCCAGCTTTCATTAAGAAAAAGAAAAAGAGTAAGGTTCTATCATTCTTAGAACCTGAGATAGGAGACAAAATATACAAACACTCTTCTTGTGAGAAATTAGCCTGTTCCCTTTCCAGTGTTTTACTCCACTCCCTCAAATAAATAAATAAATAAAATAAAATACCCCCACCCTGTAAAAATCCCTGCAGACGTCTATGCCCCCATTCCCCCCCCCCCATTTCATATCACGGACAAACAGGACACCTTCCCTTTGCAGCAAACTGCTGGTGCTAAAATAATTTATCACTTTTGGTGGGAAAAAGAAATAACAGGTTTCCCCTGTGTCTGCTTTTGTGTTTTGTTGTAAAATCACAAGTTTCGATCCAAATGCACTCCTGGAGGCTTAATGGAGGATATTCTTTGGACAGGTACACACAAACACACACCTCTGTATAATCAGAAATAAGCATGGTTTGTTGTCTTTTAAATAGGGGTGCTTCTTGAACCACAGTTCAAGAAGGACACTGACAAACTGGACGTGTCCAGAGGAGGGCAACCAAAATGGTCAAAGGCCTGGAAACGATGCCTTATGAGGAACGGCTAAGGGAGCTGGGCATGTTTAGCCTGGAGAAGAGGAGGTTAAGGGGTGATATGATAGGCATGTTCAAATATATAAAAGGATGTCACATAGAGGAGGGAGAAAGGTTGTTTTCTGCTGCTCCAGAGAAGCGGACACGGAGCAATGGATCCAAACTACAAGAAAGAAGATTCCACCTAAACATTAGGAAGAACTTCCTGACAGTAAGAGCTGTTCGACAGTGGAATTTGCTGCCAAGGAGTGTGGTGGAGTCTCCTTCTTTGGAGGTCTTTAAGCAGAGGCTTGACAACCATATGTCAGGAGTGCTCTGATGGTGTTTCCTGCTTGGCAGGGGGTTGGACTCGATGGCCCTTGTGGTCTAGTCCAACTCTAGGATTCTATGATTCTATGACCATCCAGCGTGAGTTGAACACTTTAACACCTTTTGCTTGAGTCTCTTGTTGGAATCAATGGTCCTTAAAAGTGATTGTTAATACTCTGCCCAGGAGTGTGAGGTGGCCTTACACATATGTTTCTTAATCTAAAGGTTTGTCTCAGATGACTCAGAGGACCCTGGAGCTTGTATGTATTCTGTGAATTGCTGAATTGCAGTAAATAGAGCCTATGGGCATCTTTTAGGCATGAATACTCAAAACACGGATGCAAAACTGTTCTAAAGTTTTCTGCAGGTAACACACTGTTTTAGTCATCTCTCTGTAGATTTAAAAAGTCAGAATTTCTGTCCTACTGCATTTAATAATTTAACATGAGCTTTAATGTTCAGACAGTTGTTGCATTTCCACCATTTATCTCTTCCATTAGGGTAAAAAAGAAGGTCTAAGTGCCCAATTCTGAGCTCAGATCTACTGGGCTGAGCATATTAGGATCCAGTCGATCTCTGTCTCAGCTGGGCTATGCCAGCATAAGTCTCCAAACCCAGCTGAGCTGGAGATACAGTGCTACCTCAAGTTACAAACACCTCAGGTTACAAATGCTTCAGGTTACAAACTCCGCTAACGTGGAAGAGTTACCTTGAGTAGAGAACTTTGCCCCAGGATGAGAACAGAAATGGTGTGCCAGCGGCGCAGCAGCAGCTAGAGGCCCCATTAGCGAAAGCACGCCTCTAGTTAAGAACAGTTTCAGGTTAAGAACGGACCTCCAGAATGAATTAAATTTACAACTAGAGGTACCACTGTATGCTGGCATAAATCTCCCATCATGGTTTAGCCAGTGCTCAGCCAGCTTAGTCAAGATGAGTGGATATATATCTTATTTCCCAAGGAAAACCCACTTCTCAGTGCTAAATCACAGCAAACCGGAGAAAACCTGAATTGCTGTTTGCTTTGACTGAGCGCTGGGGAGTGGTTTTCCCCATGGAAAAGCATTGGGATGAGAGGAAGTGTAGAGAAGCCCTCACTTCCTTGCTTGTCTCTGGCTGTGTGGCATATTATTTATTTATTATTCTGTATTAAATGTCTAAACTACCCTCATCTGAGGATCACAGGGCAGTTTAGTTATATAAAAAAGACAAAAATACATACCATAGTAACAAACAGAAACAATTAACCCCACCCCCATTTTAATAGGCCACAGATTGTCTAATTGAAGGGACGCAGGTGGCGCTGTGGGTTAAACCACAGAGCTTAGGACTTGCCAATCAGAAGGTCGGCAGTTCGAATCCCCGTGACGGGGTGAGCTCCTGTTGCTCGGTCCCTGCTCCTGCCAACCTAGCAGTTCGAAAGCACATCAAAGGGCAAGTAGATAAATAGGTACCGCTTCGGCGGGAAGGTAAATGGCGTTTCCGTGCACTGCTCTGGTTCGCCAGAAGCAGCTTGGTCATGCTGGCCACAAGCTGTCTGTGGACAAATGCCGGCTCCCTCGGCCAATAAAGCGAGATGAGCGCCACAACCTCACAGTCGGTCACTACTGGACCTAATGGTCAGGGATCCCTTTACCTTTTATTGTCTAATTAGCCAGAAGCCTGGGAGAAGAGGAATGTTTTTGCCTGGTACAAAGATATTGTTATAGATTTTGGAAGAATTAGCGAAAGCTAAAATCAGTGACACGCTTTTCCAACAACACAAGAGACGACTCTACACATGGACATCACCAGATGGGCAGCATCGAAATCAGATTGATTATATTCTCTGCAGCCAAAGATGGAGAAGCTCTATACAGTCAGCAAAAACAAGACCTGGAGCTGACTGTGGCTCAGATCATCAGCTTCTTATAGCAAAATTCAAGCTTAAACTGAAGAAAGTAGGAAAAATCACTGGGCCAGTAAGATACAATCTAAGTCAAATCCCTTATGAATACACAGTGGAAGTGAGGAACAGGTTTAAGGATTTAGATTTGGTGGACAGAGTGCCTGAAGAACTATGGATGGAGGCTCGTAACATTATACAGGAGGCAGCAACGCAAACCATCCCAATGAAAAGGAAATGTAAGAAAGCAAAGTGGCTGTCCAACAAGGCCTTACAAATAGCGTGGGAAAGAAGGCAAGCAAAATGCGAGGGAGATAGTGAAAGATACAGGAAATTGAATGCAGATTTCCAAAAAATAGCAAGGAGAGAAAAGAAGGCCTTCTTAAACGAGCAATGCAAAGAAATAGAGGAAAACAACAGAATGGGAAGAACCAGAGATCTGTTCAAGAAAATTGGAGATATGAAAGGAACATTTTGTACAAAGATTACCATAATAAAGGACAAAAGTGGTAAGGACCTAACAGAAGCAGAAGACATCAAGAAGAGGTGGCAAGAATACACAGAAGAATTATACCAGAAAGATATGGATGGCTCGTACATCCCAGGTAGTGTGGTTGCTGACCTTGAGCCAGACATCCTGAAGAGTGAAGTCAAATGGGCCTTAGAAAGCACTGCTAATAACAAGGCCAGTGGAAGTGATGGTATTCCAGCTGAACTATTTAAAATTTTAAAAGATGATGCTGTTAAGGTGCTACACTCAATATGCCAGCAAGTTTGGAAAACTCAGCAGTGGCCAGAGGATTGGAGAAGATCAGTCTACATCCCAATCCCAAAGAAGGGCAATGCCAAAGAATGCTCCAACTACCGCACAATTGCACTCATTTCACACGCTAGCAAGGTTATGCTTAAAATTCTACAAGGAAGGCTTAAGCAGTATGTGGACGGAGAACTCCCAGAAGTGCAAGCTGGATTTAGAAGAGGCATAGGAACCAGAGACCAAATTGCAAACATGCGCTGGATTATGGAGAAAGCTAGAGAGTTCCAGAAAGACATCTACTTCTGCTTCATTGACTATGCAAAAGCCTTTGACTGTGTCGACCACAACAAACTATGGCAAGTTCTTAAAGAAATGGGAGTGCCTGATCACCTCATCTGTCTCCTGAGAAATCTCTATGTGGGACAAGAAGCTACAGTTCGAACTGGATATGGAACAATATGGATATGGAAAGGAGTACGACAAGGCTGTATATTGTCTCCCTGCTTATTTAACTTATATGCAGAATTCATCATGCGAAAGGCTGGGCTGGATGAATCCCTAGCCAGAATTAAGATTGCCGGAAGAAATATCAACAACCTCAGATATGCAGATGACACAACCTTGATGGCAGAAAGTGAGGAGGAATTAAAGAACCTTTTAATGAGGGTGAAAGAGGAGAGCGCAAAATATGCTTTGAAGCTCAACATCAAAAAAACGAAGATCATGGCCACTGGTCCCATCACCTCCTGGCAAATAGAAGGGGAAGAAATGGAGGCAGTGAGAGATTTTACTTTCTTGGGCTCCATTTCTTTATCTCGCGGGGGGTCGACCTGGCTTGTGTGATGGAGACCTGGGTGCGCGAAGGGGCAACAGTTACCTTACGAGAGATGGCGCCATCGGGTTTCTCCGTCCTCCACCAGTCGCGGACTGTGGGCCGGGGGGGAGGGGTGGCATTATTAATCCGGGAAGATTGTCCTTTCAGGGCTTTACCATCGCCATCGATCCCCGGCATTGAATGTGTTGGCCTAGTGTGGGGCTCCGAGGAGAGCTTGGCTGTCTGGCTGGTGTACCGGCCACCTAGCGCACCAGCAGCCACCCTGTCAGGCCTATTGGAGGCGGTGGCTGGCTGGGCCTTGGAGTTCCCTAACCTATTGGTATTGGGGAACTTTAACATCCATGCTGATGCCACTCCCTCCTCACAGGCTCTGGACCTGGTGTCTTCCATGGCGACTCTAGGGCTCTCCCAGTTTTTTTCGGGCCCCACACATCAAGCAGGCCACACGCTGGATTTGATCTTTGGTGTAGGTATAGATGTGATCATGTCTCCTTCGATGAAGGTGCCATGGTTTGATCACTACGCTCTGAAAGCCAGGATTGACTTTCCACCCCCACCCTGCTTAGGTGGCGAGCCAATTTGGGCTCGCCCGCAGAGGCTGATGGACCCTGATAGATTCCGCCAAGCCTTGCGGGACCTTGCTCCCCCTGGCGACTCATTGACTGAGCTTGTTGAGGGCTGGAATACCCAGCTCCTGGCAGCCATCAATGAGATCGCACCTAAGCGCCCTCTGCAACCCCGCAGAAACCGGGCTCCCTGGTTTACCGAGGAGCTCCGGAAAATGAAGCGGGACCTCAGATGGCTAGAGCAAGTATGGCAGGGTGCCTGTGACGGAGCCTCAAGAACATCTTATAGGGCTTTTATAAAAACCTACGAGATAGCGGTGAAGGCTGCTAAGAAGTCATACTTCTCGGCCTCCATTGCATCCGCTAGCTGCAATTATTTAGCATAATCAGGTCTTTAACGTCCCTTGAGGGACAGCCAAACTTAAATAACAATTTGACACACAGCTGTGAGGCATTTGCGAGCTTTTTTGCGGAGAAGGTCTTGTTTCTCCGCCATGACCTCCCTGCCAATTTGGATACAATAAAGGAACTGGAGGCCCCTTGACTGTCCTCGGGTCCAGTATTGGACCACTTCGACTGGATATCCTCAGCCGATGTGGACAGACTCCTCCGAGCTGGAAAGCCCACCACCTGTCCTCTCGACCCGTGCCCGTCTTGGCTGATTAGAGCATGTCCAGGCGAGGTGCGGGTCCCCCTGGGGGATATCATCAATTTGTCCCTTGGCACGGGGACATTCCCAGGGGAACTGAAGGAGGCAGTGGTGCACCCGCTCTTAAAGAAAACATCATTAGATCCTTTAGATCTATCCAATTACCGCCCGTTTCGAATCTTCCGTTCCTGGGTAAGGTGATTGAGAGAGCGGTTGCTGAACAGCTTGGTGGATTTCTGGATGAAACATCGGCTCTGGATCCATTCCAGTCCAGCTTCCGTGCTGGTCATGGGACCGAGACGGCTCTGGTTGCCCTAACAGATGATCTTCGTAGACAGCTGGATCGAGGCGGGTCAGGGCTGCTGATTCTTCTAGATCTGTCAGCAGCTTTCGACATGGTCGATCACGAACTCCTGGACCACCGCCTTGCCGATGTGGGGATCCAGGGCACAGTCCTTCAATGGCTGCACTCGTTTCTCTCTGGTTGGGGACAGAGGGTGGCGCTTGGGGGGGAATTGTCATCGCGCCACTCCTTGGTGTGTGGAGTACCTCAGGGTGCGATACTCTCCCTGATGCTTTTCAACATCTTTATGCGCCCCCTCGCCCAGCTTGTTCGGAGTTTTGGGCTGGGTTGCCATCAGTATGCCGATGACACCCAACTCTATCTGTTGATGGATGGCCATCCTGACTCGGCCCCAGACACACTGACCAGATGTTTGGAAGCTGTGGCTGGATGGTTACGTGGGAGCCGGTTGAAGCTAAATCCTTCGAAGACAGAGGTCCTGTGGCTGGGACGGGGCGATATGGGATGGGGGGGGGGCAACTCCCATCTCTTGCAGGGGCGCAATTAGTGCCAGCACCGTCCGTTAAGAGTTTGGGTGTAATCTTCGACACCTCTCTTTCCATGGAGGCGCAGATTGCAGCTATAACAAAGGCGGCATTTTTCCATCTCCGCTAAGCTAAGCAGTTGGCTCCTTACCTCTCTCGCCCTGACCTAGCCACTGTGATCCACGTGACGGTCACCTCCAGACTGGATTATTGTAACTCGCTCTACGTGGGGCTGCCCTTGAGACTGACCCAGAAACTCCAGCGGGTGCAGAATGCTGCAGCGAGACTCCTTACGAGGTCTTCGCTGCGAGATCACATTCACCCGGTGCTATACCAGCTGCACTGGCTCCCGGTGGAGTACAGGATCAGGTTTAAGGTGTTGGTTTTAACCTTTAAAGCCCTATACGGCCTAGGACCCTCGTACCTACGGGACCGCCTCTCCTGGTATGCCCCACAGAGAAACTTACGGTCTTCAAATAAAAACATCTTGAAGGTCCCAGGCCACAGAGAAGTTAGACTGGCCACAACTAGAGCCAGGGCTTTTTCGGCTGTGGCTCCAATCTGGTGGAACACTCTGTCACAAGAGACCAGGGCCCTGCGGGACTAGACATCTTTCCGCAGGGCCTGCAAGACAGAGCTGTTCCACCAGGCCTTTGGCCAGGGCACAGCCTGACTCCCTCCCTCGGCAATCTTCACAGAGCTCTGGCCCAATGGTTGCCAGTGGCTTGAATTAATTAATTTTATAATGAATGATTTTAGAGTGTTGTTTATGCTGTACTTTTGTACTGTTTTATTGTTGTTAGCCACCCTGAGCCCGGCTTCGGCTGGGGAGGGCGGGATATAAATAAAATTTATTATTATTATTATTATTAGTGTTCTCGAAGCTACCAGCATGAGTTTGACCAAACTGCGGGAGGCAGTGGAAGACAGAAGTGCCTGGCGTGCTCTGGTCCATGGGGTCACGAAGAGTCGGACCCCTGCAAAGTTGATGGGCATTGCCATTCAAATAGTGTGCATGCACCATATAATGTGATTGATTTTGTGGGGTGGGGCTTACCTGGGCCCCCGCAATATTTCATTCTAGTTGGCCACCGATCCTGGGAAGGCACCTGCAGCTCCCATTGCCATTCCAGTGCATGATGGCCTTGCAGAGACCCAGCTATAGTGGAGGCAGCAGCAGCAGCAGCTGCACCACCAGCGGGTGCCGTCTCATAGTGGCTAACCAGTGGTCTATGGAAAGCCTGCAAGTCAAACTTGAGCACACTAGGACTCTTTCCACTTGTGATTCCCAAGAAATCATATTCAAATGCATGCCTGCTCTGATACTGAAAATAGCATGCAGTTAGCCATCATTACTTTACAGCAGCAGAGCGATTAAGTTCAAACAAAAGAAGAAGGGGCGGGGGAGCAAGCTGGTGCCATCATCACTTGTCTAAGTAAATCTCCTAACCCTGAATTTTAAAACATTTTTTCGTCCTGGTCCTCCGCCAATTTCTTCCTCCTTTCCTTCGTGCTCCCTCCCCTTTGTTTCCAAAAGCTTCAGCTCAGCTCTAAATTACCCTAGAATTTGGCCTCTGTCCTCAGTGCTTCAGGATTAATACAGGCACATTCACCCAAAAGAGCATATCTCATGTAGTCTTAACATCTCCTCCTCTGCTACCCCAGGAGTGTGGGTGGGAGATGTCAAAGTGTCTGGCTGCTTAATTCCAGATTCCAGCCCTCTTTCCCTTCTCCTGCAGTCTCCCTGCAAACCTCCCCTAGCAAATCCTCTCCGCAATATAGCAGGGCCTCAGCCTCTGGCAAATTTCAGGCGCATAATGAGTCTGAGATGCTTCTGTTTATTTTTCATGCACACTCTCAAATATGCCTCATGCATACCTCCAGTTCCTTGATAGTCTCTGTTGTATAGTTTATTTCTTTGTAGAGGCATATTTGATTATCCATCCCCTGCTGGTTGAGTCATCTGAAATGCATCTCAGACCATGTGGGGATTTGTAATGTCTCAACAGGATTTATATTGTAATATTCAGTAATGTTCTCCTTCCCCCTACCTCGTCTCCCTTACAAGCTTTAGGATTTTAAAACACACACACCTATGTCTCACATTAAGGGGAGTTAGATGCACCAATTATTTAGCTTCCTTATAAAGCAAGAGGTGAGGAACTAGGGAGGAAGCAAGGTTAAATGCTCAACAGTGCAAAGGACTTCTCATTTGATGGCTGAGAACAGTTTTTGCTGCAGGGGCCACATGTGGGGCTGGTCACTCACACTCAGGCTCATTGAGTGCATGCTGAGATTTTGTTTTTTTCTCTACCTAATCAAAACACAAATCTAGACCTATTGCATATTTTATGCCACTGAAAGCTACTTTTTCACAAGCAGGTTTCATTCTGAAAATAAAAACAACACAGATTATTTAATTCCCCTGTTTGAAAATGGATGGAGGCAGTCCCAGCTGAATACAGGATTAGACAAAGGATAAAGTAGAAGCAAAAATACTGTTGCCTTCCACTCCCATCTCTGAGTAGTGCCAGATTCCAGGGGTTCCAGGCACTTTCCCAGGGTCCATATTTCCTTTTGGAAATGAGGCACAGTGGAGATTGTGGTGTCTTTATGATATATGGTTTATAGGGTTCAAAAATTCATTATGACATAGTGTAGTTAACGATGATCATCCTGGACAAATCTGGTTTTTAATTCCATGTGAAACATTTTATAATGGATAGAGTACTTTTCACAAAATGTTTTCTGAGAAACCTTTGTACCACAACAAATTTTTGAATTTCCTTTTTATCATAATTCTTCTGCTTCTAGAATTCTATTGTTTGAGAACCATTATTTAATTTAATAACCTACTATGTTTGAAATGTAATATCAGTTTCTGACATTTTACCAACATCAGTGGTGACACTAATAGAGGGATGCTTATAATTAAAAATAATATTTTGGCAATGTATATTTAATCACCAATATTCTTCCAAACCATGATATTAGTAACGACAACTATATCTCCAGTTTTTCTGTTTCTTTATATAATTTCCCATGCTTAAGCTTTTCCATCTCTTCAAAGTTATTTGTTATCATTTTCCCTTGTTACGTTCCCCCGTTCTCCTAGAAATCAAGTTCCACACATCTCCAAAACAAAGGCACATGAAACAAAAGAAAACACAACTTGTCCCCCTGGGCACATTATTTAAGAACCTGTTTGTGCTCCCCCTCCCCCACACTGTATGATGACACCAATGACAATCTTAGCTGCAGTGAACATGCATTTACCAGCTGATGTACATGTTCCTGCACAACTTCAGCCATCAAAACTGTGTCAGGAGCTCATCCTACTCTCGAGTAGGACCCTGGCAGAGACACGTGCCCGACTGACATGTTCACTCCTTCCTGGTCGATCGTTCGGGAGCTCCATAAGCTTTCTTCTGCCCGAACACCACAGCGACTGATGCCAACAGACATTGACACACTTAGTTTCTTGCCTCTCTGAAGAAACAGTGTCTACCCTTACAGCCTTTGGGCGTGGTTTCCCGTACCTTGAGGACAAACCCTGTACCCCTTTCAAGACTCTGGGTTTCAAGACCTGTGTCGAGCCACTAACCACAGCTAAATGTGCAACAGCTGTGTTAGCAAACTCCTGAGCATACCTGGTTGGCTTCCCACCTGATCTGCGCACCTGGCGCATCTCCTCCACTGCATCAGTGGAACTCACCTCAGTGCACCTGCTGTTTATAACAGCAACAGACTTAGTATCTATGGGGCAATGGGGTAGCCTAGGAAAATACACACATTCCCCCCCCCCCTGCTCTGCACTCAACATCCCCAGTGAGTAAAATCAGCTTGGTATGAGGCTTTAGTACTCTGTACAAGCCTCCATACCACAGGAAGAATCTATGCTCCCTGCCTCGTGATGCCTCAACCCACATGTCAGACCCATCCATTGGCATCCTGGCTTTTCCCGGGTTTATCTTGTCACATTTCCCATCAGAAACTGTCTGAATCCAGGGAAAGACCTTGCAAACTATGTTTGCCGAGCATATCGCTCTGTGACTTTGGAACCCACATGTCAGATCCAATCATTGGCATCTTGGCTTTTTCCGGGTTTGCCTTTTCACTGTCATCATCACCAATAGGGTGCTTTTGTAAAATACCCACATTGTTTCCCCCTTTTGCTTTGTCTTGAGCACTGGTACATCTGACCATCTTCATGTCAGACAGCAGCAATCTGGGACCTTCATGCTTACAACCTGCATGAAAAACATGGTTAACAGACAAAACATTACATGTCTCTTGAACCATTCCACCATCCCCTATGTTAACATTATAACATAGCAAGAACAAGCCATTTACACAATAAACATCACAATGTAAAATGTCGCTTTCGCTCTTCTGGGTTGTTTTACTCTGTTTGTTGCCATAAACAGAACAGCCACGCTGCACCATCTGGGCTTTTTGACCTGGAATGAAAAACATGTTAGACATCACAGCGTTACAGCTTTTCAGTTCTACGATCCAGGTGCTATGTACCCCCAACGAATCTCCACTCAACTGGTGGATCGAATCCTTCTGTGGCGTACACCTGGTGAACCAGTCCCATCTTCCACGAAGGTGTGCCTTCGCTTCAGATTCTAGCACAAGAGATTCTTGCACCTCTGCCCTGGAACAGTTAGTCACCATCTCTGCACTGAAGCTCTGTATCTCTGGCCTTACTTCATGTCACCTGTCAGAAATGCTGCAAACCTTCCTGGCTTTTGGAATCTGTCCAAACTTCTCACAGGACAAACTTTCCACTGCTTTCCACTGGTTGCAGTGATGGTTGCGATGATGTCACAGTCAGTTCCCCTTCTTCTCCTTCCATTCTGGAGAGTCCTCTCCCCGAACAGGAAACAATGCAATTTTCCTCTAAAACGCCTCCAAACACAACTGGAGCTTTTGCTTTCAGGAACCATTGCCTCCCATATAATGTGGGCGTCGTAGACAGCAAAGTCCACCTCTCCAAACTTCTCTGGCATCCTAGATAGCCTGCCGCCATCTTGGAATGTCCAAGTGTGCTGCAGATGAAATTCCTGCTGATCACACACTCTGGCTGTTGGCATCAGACACAGCATCAAACTGCTTTTGCAGCTTTGGGAACAAAATCACTGCTCCCCCACATTCCCAAACTCACCGGGAGAATCAGAAGAATCCTGTCTTCTCAAAGTTCATGCCTGCTACTTCAACGCAGCATTGGGGGAAATTGCTCCCTCCCCCATAGCTGATGTTTCACAAACAGCTATTGCCTTGTCAAAGCTTGCCGCTGCGCAAATCCAGCTTCATAAGCATCGGGGTATGTCCTCCCTTCTGTGGCACATAAATCAAGGCTACTTTCTCGGCAAAGACCTGCCGCATCAGGCATTCCCTCTATGTAACTCAGGGACTTGGGATTTATTTATTTTTTTTACCCCTCCAAAAGGTCCATTCTGCAGCTTAGTCCAAGCTGTTCTTATCAGATGGCTATAAATCAAGCCTTCTTCTGCCGGCTTGCCTTTTACTTTTGCTATTAGGCACAGGCTTTACTCACTATCTCCTTGCAGCTTTCCCTGCTTCCATCTCTGAAGAGGCTTGCCTCACGCTGCTGGTTCCAGGAGACTCCAACCGGTACAAAAACAGTCCTCGGTTCTTCCTCTGCTGGCACTGGGTCTGTGGCCCTGATCCCTGGGCCCATGACTGTTGTCAGGAGCTCGTCCTACTCTCGAGTAGGATCCTGGCAGAGACACATGCCCGACTGGCATATTCTCTCCCTCCTGGTCGTTCGTTCGGGAGCTCCATAAGCTTTCTTCTGCCCGAACATCACAGCGACTGATGACAACAGACATTGGCACACTTAGGGATCCGCAGAGTCTTCGCAGCTTGCATGACAGACCTCAGCAACTCCGCATTTTGGCTAATCTACTTTATTTACATACACGGAGCACTGCATGGCTCCCTCTCTCTCTAGCATCAGACAGCAAAGAGAAAGAACAAAGGACAATAGAACACAGTAACACAAACATCCTGTCTCCGTCACTTCCCACTCTGTGGAGTCAAAACATACACCGTCATGTGATAGACAAAAATCCCATGACTGCAATCATGGAGCAGGAATTCTAACAAACTGATCATAGCATAACTTGTCTTCCAGTAAAAGCCTCTCAAATACCTGTTGATGATAGAGACAATCATGTTGGAGAGAATTCAGCTTGATTTATTGGTCTATCTTGTTTTCCACAGCTGCATCTTGTCTTATAAATGGTCGTCCTCCCTTCCAGTTCCTTTCAAAAGCAGAGTCTAAATTTATGAACTTGAAAAGTCTCTTGGAAGGTCAATCTGGATTTTAATGTGTTACATCACAACTAGCACTTGGTGTAATAAACAAAATTTCACAAGATTGCAAATTGAGGCTGCTCTCAATTTGTTCGTAAATTTATTGTGGCATCTGATGCTCTTGAGCAGTTCACTGTTAATTTTAAAATTAGACCAATAATGCCAGCAGTAAAGAGGAGGAGGTGGAATTTAGATTCACCTAAAAGGAGGGGAGCAGGTGGTGCTGTGGGTTAAACCACAAAGCCTAGGACTTGCCGATCAGAAGATCGGCGGTTCGAATCCCCGCGACGGGGTGAGCTCCCGTTGCTCGGTCCCTGCTCCTTCCCACCTAGCAGTTCAAAAGCACGTCAAAGTGCAAGTAGATAAATAGGTACCGCTCCGGCGGGAAGGTAAACGGCATTTCCGTGCGCTGCTATGGTTCGCCAGAAGCAGCTTAGTCATGCTGGCCACATGACCCGGAAGCTTTATGCTGGCTTCCTCGGCCAATAAAGCGAGATTAGCGCCGCAACCCCAGAGTCAGTCACGACTGGACCTAATGGTCAGGGGTCCCTTTACCTTTACTTATAGTTGCATGGGGATTGCCACTGCACACCCAGTGGAAGAAAAAACTCTTGGGTAAAGTTACAACAAAGTTATTCTAGAGATTGAAGAGCAACATTCAGAAATGACCCAGAGACCTGGAGTGCTTGCCAGCCATCTCCTCCTGGCTTCAGTTGGATCTACCACCCAACAGAGACAGCATCCTCAGCAACTCTTGTAGCAGGACCCTTGAGAACTCTCCGAGGTCCTGTCTACTCTTTGTGTGATCATAGAATCATAGAGTTGGAAGAGACCACAAGGGCCATCGAGTCCAACCCCCTGCCAAGCAGGAAACACCATCAGAGCACTCCTGACATATGGTTGTCAAGCCTCTGCTTAAAGACCTCCAAAGAAGGAGACTCCACCACACTCCTTGGCAGCAAATTCCACTGTCGAACAGCTCTTACTGTCAGGATCTGGACTTCTGACCTGGATTCTGCCTGTTTTGCATTTGAGCCACAAGCACCCACCATGCTGGGCAGTAGGAAGCTGCCTTATTCCAGATTAGATTATCTGTTCATCTATTCCAATATTGCCTGCTTTCACAGCACATACTACCTGGTCTTTTTACCTGGAGATACCAAGGATAAAGTGGGACATTCCGCATGTAAAACACACACTCTGCTACAGAGCTACAGTCTCTCCCCATAGCCTGGGCTGTGGTTAGGATTGGCTAAGGTGCAAGGTCACAAGGAACCTTTGTGCTCCCAAAGAAGCAATTCACATAAGCAAGTTGACTTATATGCAGTGAGCCGACTGCTGCCGTGACTACATATCCCCATCCTCTAAACCACATTTCTTGCCTTGCTGTAGGGAAATCATAGGAAGCTGAGGCTGAAATATTTGCCTTGCCTAAGGCCCCCTTGCAATGAGTGAGAGTTGAAAGGAAGGCCTCCTGCATCCTGTAACTCCCAGTGGATGCAGCTGCATTCAGGGACTGGCACAAGGTCATACCATGAACCACCCCCCTCGACTGACCAGGTGTGCGGACCCAGGTCTCTCCAGCCAAAGTCCAGCATGCCAGTTCCTACCTCACCCTTTGCCAGCTCACTTTTCTCTGGCTGTCAGCTGATCCCATTGATTTGGTATATTGGGTTGTATCCAATGCTAGTCCTGTTCAGAGACGAGCCACTGAAATGAATAGGCATGGTTAACTTAGGTCCATTAATTTCAATGGCTCTACCCTGAGTAGAAGTTACTTGGCTATACCTTTTGCTATCTACTCCTATTTGGGTATCCTGCCTTTTTCTTTGGCAGGGACTCAAGATGGCTCAGAGATAAAATAGAACCAGCTAAAAACTTAAGAAAAACCCCAATAATTAAAAACAATTAAACATTAATAGCTGTCTGTTATGTTTCTTTCTACTTTGAACTTTACCACTACACTGCTGCTAAGTTCAAGAAATAGCTTAGCTCTGTCAGAGGTGACTGAGCTATGATGGCTGTTTTGACACATGCAAAGTATACTATCACTTAAGTTTGCAGTCCCCAAACTGACAGGGAACCCAGTGATAGGGTACAATTATCAGAGGGGACTGTGCATAGATTGGAATGAAGCTGTGGCTTTAAGATGAGCTTGTTCAGCTATGTAGTGTCTCTGTGTGTGTTTGCTTGGGCAGAAACAGATATGCAGATGCAGAGAAATTTACCGTATATTTCTCTCTATAGGACGCACTGGACCACAAGATGCACCTAGTTTTTAGATGGGGAAATCAAGAAAAAAAATATTATCCCCCCCCACCCCCCAGCCTCAAAGAGCGCGCAGCCTGTCCGCTTCTCCCAGAGCTTCTCGGGGCTGCGGGGGAAGCCTGGGTTCCCCCTCCAGCCCCAAAGAGCAAAGAAGCCAAGACAGCGAGCGGGATCCATCCCGCTGGCTGTCTTGGCTTCTGCCATAGCTGCGCAACCTCTCCAGCCGGGAGCTAAACCTCTCCAGCGCGGCTAAAGAAGCCAAGGCAGCCAGCGCGATCCATCCCACTCTCTGCCTTGGCTTCCTCTTTAGCCTTGCGCAGCCTCTCCCGGCTGGAGAGGCTGCGCGCGGCTATGGCAATTCCCCCACCTCCCGCAAAAGCCCACAGGAGCCGAGCACCCTTTAAGGAGCGCACAGCTCCTGCTGGCTTTTCTATGAGGAGGGAGAAGGGACTGACTGGCCGTGTCAGTTCCTTCTCCCTCCTGGGGGAAAGCCTGCAAGAGCCGTGCGAAGCTTGTGTGCGGCTCTTGGGGGCTTTTCCTGCCTGCCTCCCCCCTGCATTCGCTCCATAGGACGCACAGACTTTCCCCCTTAGTTTTTAAGAGGGAAAAAGTGTGTCCTATGGAGCGAAAAATACGGTAATATAAGAGCATTCACAGATGGAACACTCCAATTCTAACTGGGTCAGTCAGAACTAAATGATCTCTCCCTCATCACAGCAGGTCACATTCGTGTTCACATATGGAGAGATTAACTTTACTATTAATAATCTTCTAAGTAAAAAAGGGAGATAAAGCCTAGGCAGAAGGCAATTTGAATATTTAAAATGTTTTATATCATTTTAAGGTGATAAAATGAAAAATCTTGTGCTAACCTTTTTTGCCAGCAGCTGCAGAATCTTGATGATAAGTCCCATGAGGATGACAGCAAGACACGGTGGTTGGAGAAGGGGCTTTATTTTTTTTAAAGAAACATATGGATTTGATCTATTCTTGTCTTTTTTAAAAAAAGCTTTTTGGTAAAAATATTCCTTTAAATTTTTTTTTACAACTGTCTAATGTTTATCATAGGTAAAAATAGCCACTTTCTGTATATGGCAAGAATAAAAAATAATGTTTTATAAAGAGCATCCCACCCATCTAATATAGTCCCAGTTAGGGCACCAAGCACGGTATCAGCAGGTGGCATTCTCATGCAGAAAGAGTCTTGCATAAGCTGGGGGGGGGGGGACTGCTGTTACTGTGGGACTTACACTAAATAAGGATAGCACATCTGCTCATCCTGTATATTTCACTATACAATAGAAATGTAAGAATGTCTTTGTGCAGCCTCAAATAGAGGATTTGTAGTGCTGCAACACAATCTTGGATCTGCTTGAGGCCAAGGTGTGTTAGGGGTGCAAAAGTAAATGCATGTTGCACAACAATGGGGGGGGGGTTGTGTGCCAGAGGGGAGTTGCACAAAGGAGTAGAGAGGAGGATGCATGGGCATGGGTGAAAGTGGAAAGCGAGTGCCAAGCTGGCTGCAAGCAAAATAGAAAAGATAGGTGACATCAGTAATGGAACTGGGAAAGTGAAAAGTGAGCTTCATAGTTGCATGAGTTGAGAAGGGGAAGATCTAGGGGATGAATGTGGGGGGTGGGAATGGCAGGAGGGTTGGTGAGAAGAGCAAGCAGGGCCACGGCCTCCAGTCTGTCAACAGACATTTATAAAAAGCCATCACTGAAGTGAAATCTGTGGATTTGGTAGGTTCGCCTTTACATTTGAAAGGAGTCAAATTTCTCCCCATCTCTACTCTGAATACCAGTAGCTGGGAATCACAAGTGAGGAAAAGTGCTGTTGTACTGAAGTCCTCCTTGCAGACTTCCCAGAGGCTGCAGGATCATAAACTCACAGAATCAGAGTTGGAAGGGACCACAAGGGTCATCTGGTCCAGCCCCCGGCAGTGAGGAATCTGTTGCCCAACGTGGGGCTCAAACCCATGAGTCTCAGGCTCTACGGACTGTGCTATCTCTAGTCTTGAATGCTGGACTAGATGGAGACTTGGTCTGAACGACCAGGGCTCTTCTTACACAGTGTTAAGAAGATGTTAGCTTAAGACTCCTCCCTCCTCTCTCCTAGCATTGCCGGGAGTCTTAGGGCGAAAGTTCCCACTGGCAACCAAAAAGCTACAAGCCACACTAGATGGGGATGATTTCAATTCCAATCACAGTGGAGGAGTAAAGACACCCATCTCCTCTCCCCATATGCTGCCTTCTAAATAAGAATTGCCTGCCCTGTAATTAATGAAGGAAAATCAAGCTACCTAGCTGCCTCCTAAATATTCAGCAGTATCTTTCCCTGTAGATCTGAGAGGAGAGAGGGTGCCTATGCAGCAGAGATGTTCCTTAAGCTCTGTAGACTTGGGATTCTTTGGGACTTCAAAATGTCATTTGGCAGCACTTTGAGCTGGTTAAGCAGACTGCTAGTGCAACTGAGTCAAAATTGGACTCAGGATGTGCTCTTTTACACTCACCCATGACAAGAAGCAAACTATTCTGCACTAAATGCAGTTTCCAAACCATCAAAAGTAGAGTGTATTTCAATCATCCCAGTGGGAAGCTCATCAAAAGCACTGATGACAGAGGTCCAATCCTGGTCCAAGATCTCTGCCTTTACCAAACTTTGCCCCACTTTCAAACTTTCCCATGCAGAGTCTAGTTGGGCTGGATCTCTCAGCAGCCTTTGATACCATCAACCAGACATCCTTCTGGACCGTCTAGAGGGGCTGGAAGCTGGGGGCACTGTTATACAGTTGTTCCTCTCCTTCCTCCTGAGCTGTGTCCAGAAAGTGGTGTTGGGGGGATGAGTGTTCGAACCCCATGGCCCTCACTTATGGGGTGCCTCAGGGTACCATTCTCTGCCCCATGCTTTTTAACATCTATATGAAGCCACTGGGAGAGATCATCAGGGGGTTTGGGCTGGGTGTTCATCAGTATGCAGATGATACCCAGCTCTACCTCTCTTTTTAATCAGAACCAGTGAAAGCAGTGAAGGTCCTGTGTGAGTGTCTGGAGGCGGTTGGAGGATGGGTGGCAGCTAACGGATTGAGGGGACAGGCGGGGGTGGGGGACTCCCTGGTCCTGAATGGGGTAACTGTTCCCCTGAAGGACCAGGTGCGCAGCCTGGGAGTCATTTTGGACTCACAGCTGTCCATGGAGGTGCAGGTCAATTCTGTGTCCAGGGCAGCTGTCTACCAGCTCCATCTGGTATGCAGGCTGAAACCCTCCCTGCGCGCAGACTGCCTCACCAGAGTGGTGCATGCTCTGGTTATCTCCCGCTTGGACTACTGCAATGTGTTCTACATGGGGTTACCTTTGAAGGTGACCCGGAAACTACAACTAATCCAGAATGTGGCAGCTAGACTGGTGACTGGGAGCGGCTGCCAAGACCTCATAACACCGGTCTTGAAAGATCTGCATTGGCTCCCAGCAGGTTTCCAAGCACAATTCAAAGTGTTGGTGCTGCCTGGTCTGGTAGTGGCCTCGGCCCAGTATACCTGAAGGAGCGTCTCCACCCCCATTGTTCACTGAGGTCCAGCTCTAAGGGCCTTCTGGCGGTGATGTTACAGGGAACCAGGCAGAGGGTGGTCTCAGTAGTGGCGCCTGCCCTGTGGAACACCCTCCCATCAGATGTCAAGGAAATAAACAACTATCTGACTTTTTAAGACATCTGAAGGCAGCCCTGTTTAGGGAAGTTTTTAATGTTTGAAGTTTTATTCTGTTTTTGGTCCTCTGTTGGGAGCCGCCCAGAGTGCCTGGGAAAACCCAGCCAGATGGGCAGAATATAAATAATAAAATGTAGTAGTAGTAGTAGTACCAAATGGAGCCAGCACAACATATTCCTCCTGGCGGCTGGTGGTGGCAAGGAAACAGTCCCTGCAATGTGGCCAAAGCACATGCAGCTCCCTGCCAGGATGGAGGTCACACAGAGGCCACGTCCTGCCAGCACGTTGGTCAAGGGCACAAATCTGCCCTGCATGGCACGAGGCTCTTCCTTCCTCGGAAGCCTGAACTGCAGTCTTGTAAAATTAAAAACACGTCTGTACTCTGCGGATACATTTTTAATATAAACTTTGTAAATGCCACACTGAATGCATCCTCTTTGAACACACTGGTGGGGAGCCATCTGAAGCTGCTCATTCACTGACAGAGGGACCCTGGATATCCTTCTACCCATCTCTCCAAGGTAAGGATGGAGGGCAAATGCCGCAGAGTCCAACTTGAGGACCTATTTTACAGAACAGGAACAATATATGCATTGGGGTGGGAAATCTCAGGTCTAGGAGTCAATTGTGGCCCTCCAGACTTCTCTGCCTAGCCTTAGGTCATTCTTTCTCCCTAAGCCATACCTCCCCTCTCTTCTGGCCTGCTCAACGCCCTCCTTGAGTACTTCTGCCTGGCTGAACTCAGGAGTTAAGCTTGCTAGAGGGGACCCTCTTGGTATTTCCACTGCCTTCAGGAGCTTGCATGGAGCAGCCTGGGGGAGGGGATTCTCTGTGGCAGCCCCTGAGCTGTGGAATTCCCTGCCTACAGAGGTGTACCTGGTACATTCACTAGGGGGTTTCCATCACATGCCGAAGGTGCGTGTGCGCCGCCCCCCCCCCCCACAGAGGACCCACCCTGTTCTCTGACTATAATTTATTTTAAACTGAGAGTATGTGTGGGTGTGAAAGCCACCCTGGAATCTTACGTTGCGATTCGGCACTTCTGCACATGCGCAAAGCACGATTTAGTGCATCTGCGCATGCGCGATCACCAAAACCCAGAAGTAATCCGTTCCGGTACTTCCGGGTTCAGTGCGGTGCGCAACCCAAAAACACACAACCTGAAGCATCTGTAATCTGAGGTATGACTATAAAAATAATATAGAAATCTCTGGTGTTTGTGTGGCTGAAATGCCACCCCCTGTGCAGAAGTAACAGTCACCCACATTTTGCCCCTGCCCCCCCCCCCGTACTGCATGCAGGTTTTCTCCTTGATTGTGTGTGTATGTGCCCCCCCCGCCCCCCACAATACACATGTGGCAGGCTTATTTTTTAAAGGCAGGGTAAACAAATAGAGAATGCCATGCCTTTAAAATGCTTCTTTAAATCTCGACCTGTGCTAAACCAGTTAAATCAAAAGAGGCACTTAAAGAGAACATCGTGAATCGTGAGGCTGATATCAGATTTATAAAAGAGGATTATGGTAGTTAACACTCTGTCCCATATTAAACAGCTTCTAAGAAACTGAAGCTTTTTTTTTTTAAAGGTTTTATAACACCCGGCACTAACAAATCAAATAGCTTTGCAGATATTAATTAATAATTCACCCCATCACTTCTTCTGCTTTATGCATTGCTTCATCCAGCAAAAGCTGAGAAAGAGCAGAGCCACCAAGGAAAAGAAGGGTGGAGAGAGAGAGAGAGAGAGAGAGAGAGAGAGATGGGGGTAGGAATGCCCTCTAGACATCTTTTTTATTCTGTGTTCATGATGAATTGTGCCCATCGTGGTCCTGGGGCAGTTACACCTGACCCCATTTTCAATACTGTTGGTGCCTGAGATAGTTCTGGAGAGGACATACCACTTTGTTTCTGTTACATGCCCTGTCACTTCCTGATTATATCCTGCAACTTTTCATACCACAAATGTTCCTGGAGGTTCCGTTCTTTTTATCCCACTTTTGCTTTGCCTCACCATAGGGCAACAGTGCAGACACATTGGGGGATGCATCACAGAACAGCTAACAGAGGGCAGTGATGTGTCAATGGTCCAGTATAGATCCACCACTGATGCACAATTGAATGTCTCCATGACATGCTATTGCCTACACCAGCAGAAAAACACCCATCTGGAGGGGCCCTCAGGTAGTCCTGAAGAGAGGAAGTAGCTATATTTGTTTATAGAGTATTTATTTCTCAAGCTCCTCTTACAACCTTGAGCTAGTCACTGTCTCTCAGCCTAATCGACCTCCAAAGGTTGCTGTGGGGGAAGATGGAGGCAGGGGACCCAATACGTGTCACCTTATGCTCCTTTCAGGAAAGATGGGATATAAATGGAATAATAATCATCATCCATAACACTTAAGGCAGCCTTCTCCAACTTAGCAGCCTCCATATGTTTATTGGACGGAGCTCAAAATATCTAGAGGTCACTAGGCTAGGGAAGGCAGGTCCACGGAGGCTCTCTCTCAGAAAGTTGTTCCAAAGGAGAACCAGGAGTTTATATGGAGCATCTTGCATAGTAAATTGGAAACTGGATAGGAAAAAAAATAAAAATCTTTCATTTTGGTTGCCAACTTTACCCCCTGCCGATGTGCTTGTAACAGTAGGCTGCCATGGATCTCCTCCTTCAACCCTCATGCAAACAGATCTTGTTGGCAGGCTACTTTGTGAACTTAGGCACTGTCCCTCCCCACCCCCTCACTCACTTCTCCAAGTGGCCCTCAAATACAATATTTGAAAGATTGTCTCTCATTATATACTCAACTATTTGCTGCACTCTGCAGGTGAGGGCCTTCTACAGGTACCATCTTATCAGGCAGTCCACAAAATGCAGGACTTGGGCCTTGAGTGTTGTGGCACCTGCCCTTTGGAACGCCCTCCCCTTGGAGATTAGGCAGGCGCTGCTGCCTCTGTTGCCTTTTCAGCACCTGCTGAAGATCTTCCTCTTCCCACAAACCTTTTAAGTAGAGATCTTTCCCAGTCTGCACCTGTACTGAAATGGGTTTAAGTTTTTTAAAATGCTTCCATTCTTTAATCTTTTGTTGTTTGCCACTTGAGGCTCCTTTGAAAGGAATAAATAAAAATAAATAAACAAACTTGCTGCTGGCCACGAATGTGAAAGAAGAAACTAGGGCAAGCACAAAGTCTGATGCAATGCTGGAATATTAAGTTTATGGCCTAATTTACCAAGTTCCCCACAAATCTGGTCAAAGCAGCACCAATCTTTATCACTCAGCTTTACGTATTGTTTCCGCTTAATTTCTTATATTTCTATATTGCTTCACGTAGCCAGAGATGTCCTGGTATGATTTATCATAATAAATACAATCTGGATCCCCTTGAGTTCTTTAGCTGGCTTCTCTGGAAGTAGCCATGTAAGAAGGGATGAATCTATCAATCTCTCATTTTTCCCATCTTAAATTCAGTATAAAAAATCCTCTCATGAAAATTCATCAGCATTTCACTGCTAATTTTCCTTTATATACATATTTCTGTATGCAATTTCCCCCAATATGCAAGTTTTCAAAGCAATTTCTTCTAATATAAAGCATTTTTATTTATTTTTACTAATAGGCATTTTTATGCACATTTTACCATATTGCGTGCATTTCTGTATGTAGTACTTGACCGGAGAACTGTGTTGCAAAATTTTGAGATAAATTAATTTTGGAGGATGGCTGTGTTTTGGTTCAGAAGGACCTCTAAATGAGAATTGAATTGAATTCCCTCTCCCCAAGGTAGACTCGTAATCTGGGGAATTGGGTTCGCGTCTCCGCTCCTCCACATGCAACTGCTGGGTGACCTTGGGCTAGTCACACTTCTCTGAAGTCTCTCAGCCCCACTCACCTCACAGAGTGTTTGTTGTGGGGGAGGAAGGGAAAGGAGAATGTGAGCCACTTTGAGACTCCTTCGGGTAGTGATAAAGCGGGATATCAAATCCAAACTCTTCTTCTTCTTCTTCCTGCCCACCTAGCAGTTCAAAAGCACGTCAAAGTGCAAGTAGATAAACAGGTACCACTCCGGCGGGAATGTAAACAGCGTTTTCTGTGCGCTCTGGTTTCTGTCACGGTGTCCCGTTGAACCAGAAGTGGTTTAGTCCTGCTGGCCACTTGACCAGGAAAGCTGTCTGTGGACAAACGCCGGCTCCCTTGGCCTGAAAGTGAGATGAGCACCACAACCCCAGAGTAGCCTTTGACTGAACTGTCCAGGGGTCCTTTACCTTTTTTATTATTATCTAGAAATAAACAGATCTTACAAAAATGCCATAAAGCCTCCAGGATTCCTCTCATCACAAGGGAATGAACCTTCATACTGCCTGGGCATGGAGTTATAGGTGCAATGGCATCATTATTTAATTAAACTGATGAAATCCCAAATGTTAGATTTGGGAAGCGATGACTATTTCTGAAGAATGACAGTGTTATCAAAACTGGAGAGGATGTTTCATATAAAATTAAATACAGCTGGGCCTGTAAACATTGTTCAAGTGAAGCAACTCATTGGGAAAACAAAAGCAAAACAAAAACATTTTTTCTTGTATTGCTCAGGGACAGATTGTTACAAAACTTTGAAGCTTGTCAACAGGCAGAAAAAGCTGTCAGTTGGTAGAATTAGGGTGAGATTCCCCCACCCCCACCCGGTTGTTGTTATTTTGATCTTCTGGCTATTAGAGCAAGAGAAATTGACTTGGCAGATGTGAAAACCTTTGGGAAAAATTCAAAAGAGATATTTGTGCTGGATTGTAATCGGAAAGATGCGGCAGTTCTTTGCAGAACCACCCAGAAATCTTCACAGGTCTCATGATCAAGCAAAGCATTTGATTTTTCTGGAATGTGGACATGTGCTACATGCATAGAAAGTTATGTTCTTCAGGGGGATTTTTACTTATTCATTTCCACTTTTTGTCTTTTTTTTTTTAAGAGACTGAATAAAAGAAATTAGGAATAAGCTGAAACGCCTTACATTATTTTGGGTTCATTTTAGTTAATACTGGAAAATATGGTAGCCATGTGTCTTACTTTTATATGCCTGTTGTCTTTGTCCATGGAGTTTTCTTGGCAAGGATACTGGAGTGGCTTGCCGGTTCCTCCTCCAGGTGGATCACGTTTGGTCGAAACTCTCCACTATGACCTGTTCATCTTGTGTGCCCTGCTCGGCATAGTTCATAGCTTCTCTGAGTTCTTCAAGCCCCTTCGCCACGGCAAGGCAGTGATCCATGAAGGGGATCAGCAGCCATGAAATTAAAAGACGCCTCCTTCTTGGGAGAAGGGCAATGACAGGCCTAGACAGCATCTTGAGAAGTAGAGACGTCACCTTGCCAACAAAGGTCCGTATAGTTAAAGCCATGGTTTTCCCAGTAGTGATGTATGGAAGTGAGAGCTGGACCATCAAGAAGGCTGATCGCCAAGGAATTGATGCTTTTGAATTATGGCGCTGGAGAAGACTCTTGAGAGTCCCATGGACTGCAAGAAGATCAAACGCATCCATTCTTAAGGAAATCAGCCCTGAGTGCTCACTGGAAGGACAGATCGTGAAGCTGAGGCTCCAGTACTTTGGCCACCTCATGAGAAGAGAAGACTCCCTGGAAAAGACACTGATGCTGGGAAAGATGGAGGGCACAAGGAGAAGGGGGCGACAGAGGACGAGATGGTTGGATAGTGTTTTCGAGGTTACCAGCATGAGTCTGACCAAACTGCGGGAAGTAGTGGAGGACAGAGGTGCCTGGCGTGCTCTGGTCCATGGGGTCACGAAGAGTCGGACACGACTAAACGACTAAACAACAACAACAAAGTGTCTTACTTTACTAAGAACTGTCTGTTCAAAGGCTGTCCAGTTCAAGTCTTTCCTGGCTTGATAAATAGTTTTTTTTATCACAAGTGTCCACTTGTTATGGTTTTAGTATTGTTTCAAAAGTAAGAGCAGTTTGACAGTGGAATTTGCTGCCAAGGAGTGTGGTGGAGTCTCCGTCTTTGGAGGTCTTTAAGCAGAGGCTTGACAACCATATGTCAGGAGTTCTCTGATGGTGTTTCCTGCTTGGCAGGGGGTTGGACTCGATGGCCCTTGTGATCTCTTCCAACTCTATGATTCTATGATTCAAAAGTGTCTGTGTTTTTAACTGTTTTCAATTATATATAAATCTAATTGAGATGGTGTCTTAGAAGGTGATCAATAAATTAATGACACGGATGATAATGATGAGGATAATAATAATAATAATAATAATAATAATAATAATAATAATAATAATACTTTCCATTTTTTATTATATCACTGCAGTTATGAGGCAAAGGCTTTTCAGCTAGCCATCCACATTGTGGAAACCCTTTCTCAGGGACACTTGACACATCTGCTCTGTACTAGTTTTTAAGAGGCTATTTTGCACCAGTGAGCAAAACTTAGTTTTATTAGATTGCACTGAGATCTTTCTGACATGTGCGCTCTCTCTCTCTCTCTCTCTCTCTCTCTCTCTCTCTCTTTCTCTCTCTCTCTTGTTGTCCAACATTTTGCTGCCTCAGGTCCTAAGAGTCCCCTTTCTTTTCAGCCTCCCTCATTTCCCTTCTGATTGGCCCCATCACCTGCTCCTAAGAGCTATATTGCTTCTGTTCCCATTGTCATAGGGCCCATCCACACTTCCTCTTGTACTGCCACTTTTCCCTGGGAAAACCCCACTGTTTACCACTGTATTGGGATGAATGCCAATCCAGTTTCTTCCAATTCATCAGGGTACTTTCCCGGGGAAAGTAGAGGGGCAAGTGGTAAACCACTCAAACTCATGACAAGTGGAAGTGTGGATGAGCCCATAGTTGGCCATGGAACACTAGGAGCAAATGAGGGTTGATATGACTAGATAGAGGTTGTTGCTGCCATCCCTCTGTCTCGAGAGACAATGGACTGTGCCTCCAGGGGTGAAGTCACACCACTCTGTGATCTCCCCGATGTGCAAGTCTGGGCTGTGTGGACGGAGATTCTGGGCTGACCAAACAGGAAGACACCCTTTCTGGCCTCTCTGATGTGGTCCAAAGGAAAGCAGAATGTTTGGCACCAATGTTTGCCACAGTTGCTGGAAAGGGGCGCACATGGCGCCATCCAGCCATCTTAGGGATGCCACTCTGGATTTGTGGAGGGTTTACTCCTGAGCCTTTTCTTCTCCTGAAGATACCCTGCAAGGCAGCAGAGGTTAAGGAGCAGAGTTCTCCTTCTCCTAGATGGGCTCCCTTCCCAGATGGACGAGCCCCACTTGTCCCTCACTTCCTGGGGAGGGCGGGATACAAATAAAAGTTGTTTTATTATTATTATTATTATTATTATTATTATTATTATTATTATTATTTACAGCACATGCAGAAACAACCTTCTTGACTGCTGGACCCACTATTGGTCTCCTCTGCTCAATATGCCAGCACCTGTCTTCACATTCAGGGAAGTCTTTAACTCACCAAGAGTTTGAAACCCATCGGCTTCCCTCACCTGGTTTAGCCGGCCAGTCAAAGACATTCCCTGGGGAGTGGCTGCTGTCACCTGCTGACAGCTTCCTGGAGCCGCAGGTGAGAGCTGGGAGCAGGGTGAGGACAAACTACCCCAGAAGGAGCATGACATGTCCCCCACCAGAGGTACTACCCCTCCCCCAACACACCATACACCCCTATTGACTTGAGTAGACTTGGATCATTCAAGGCATTTAATACGAAGGTGCTGGGCAGGAGCTCAAGACTCCCTTGGCAACCACCTGTGCATCCCAAGGGAAGGTTAAAGCAATGGGCAGCATAGTCTTAAACCACTCTAACATAGAGGAAAGAAGCCCAGGAAGCCACTTCATGCTGCAGTTTCAAGAGTTTTGCACCAGAGGGCGCTGGAGAATAAGGCCCACGGGGGGTCTCTCGGTCAAGGCTGTTGGTTTTTCTGGAATAAGACATAAAAGGAAATTCTGCCCGAGGCGGGAGACGCAGCAAATAAAAGAGAACCACCTATTTCCATCTCACATATAATCATACTGTTAGGGGTTATGTTGCTAAATTTGCTGCCTTGGGGCAGATGAGAGGAGAATGCTTCAATCTCTGTGTTTTACATATATTCTGAAGAACACTTGTGGCATGTGCTTGTTCCAGAGGGAAGGATGCCACCCATTCAAGAAGGATTTAATAACAGGAGATTCATCTAGAAACTCAACCTGCATTTTGTGGAGCTCAGGCAGGGAAAGGGGAAAGGAACACAGCACATTAAAAAAACTATATATAATGTAGCACTAGGAAACCCTTCTGTTTTCAAATCCCTTTAGTGAGATATAAATGGATAAAACATTCCATATTTGATGGGCTTCCAGCTAATAGTACTTGACTGCAGGAAGTTAAAGGGAAAGGGGAAAGCACGTTTCCCCAACTCAGGAGATGTGTTTTGTCAAGATTTTACATAATTAACAGATTTCAGCGGAGAAGGAAGGGAATTGGGTGGGCAGTTCCAGTAAAAATGAGGAATGAATGGGCCTTGGCAAAAGTGGCTGCAGACCCTCCCTCCCCCAGGGAGACCTCACCTGCTGGGATTTTGTGGGAACAAGGTAGAAAATGGGCCATATTCTTCAGTCTGCAGCCTTCCTAAAGTAGGATATTCTAGACCAAGGGTGCCTAACCTGTGGTCTGTGGTCTGCATAAAGCCCCATCAATGGTTCATTAGTGGCCCCGGGCAAGACCCACCAGAAGTGTCTGAAGGCCATTCACACATAGGAACCTGCCTTATACTGAGTCAGACCACTGGCCCATCTAGCTCGGTACTGTCTGCACTGACTGGCAGTGACTCTCCAGGGTTTCAGATAAAGGTCTATTCCAGCCAGCCCAGGGATGTCAAGGATCTAAGCTGAGAGCTCCTGCATGCAAAGCAGATGCACCATGACATCAAGGAGTATAGGAAGCCGCCTTCTACTGAATCCAACCACCAAGCTAAGCCTTGTCTAAGCACTGACTGGCAACTCTCCAGGGCTTGAGGCTGGGTCTCTCCCAGCCCCACCTGGAGCTGATGATTCATTTACATTTATTATCTACTAATAATAAGGAGCCTGGGCTGGTGAACAACAAGTGGTAAGGTCATAAAAGCATCTTGAAAACAATTGCTGTACATGTGCAGAATGAGAAAGAGGAAGGTCTTGTATGCAATGAAAAGACAACAAAGATGGCACTTTTTGGATATTCAAGGGGAGGGCATCCCAAAGGGCAGGTGTCACAACACTAAATGCCTGATTTCTACATTGTGTGGAACAGACCTCCTAATAAGATGGCATCTGCAGGAGGCCTGAACCTTCTGCATGCAGAGCAGATGGTTTACCACTAAGCTACAGCAGCCCTTTCCCAACCATTAGGAACATAGATACATACCTTCCAAGTGTCCCAGAATTATGAAAGCCTTCCCAGCTTCTGATTTGATCCCAGAATGTCCCTATTTCGCCAAGCTCAGGGAGGAGGTTGAACTGGTGCTTGTCCTGAGCAACAGCAGTGGCGGCAGCAGCTGCGGCTGCAGTGGAGACTCTCCATGGCCTCCTCCCTTGGGCACCTTGTGGCAGATGCTGGAGAGCAGGCGAGGAGGAGGAGAGGCTGCTTTTGCTGCTGACGCCCAGTCTCGCATGAGGCGCCAGCCCTGAGTTGCAGACAGAAGGCAGGGCTGCCCTGGGCGGGGAAAATGGGGCAGCAGAGTGCAGTCTTGATTTTCTTTATTTAAAAAATGCTTTGTGTGTCTGCATCTATTTCTGCCCCTTTATAAGATTAATTTAGGAGTGCTTTTTTATTTTTGTAAATATACCAAAGAATCAAATCAAATCAAGATTAAGGGTTTTTTCTCAGGATGGTGAAGGAATGTGTGATGTATCCCTTTGGACTAGTGGTGGCAACATTTGCCCTTCTTCTGATAGGAAATGCTTTGCAGGGGACAATGACAAAAAATTGGGGCCAAGGAGGGTCAGTTGCGGCCAGGGGGGAGTGAGAAATGCCCCTATTTTCATCTGATGAATGTTGGAGGGTATGTAGATAGGAAGCTGCCTTGTACTGAATCAGAGCCTAGTGGCACCGCCTGGCTTTCCAGGTTTCAGACAGACTTCTCTCCCAGCCCCCTCTGTGCTTTTCCACTGAGCCACAACTCTTCCTCAATATAAGAAGCACATAACTGGAGGCAAACATCACTCACTCCTATGAGGCAGCAGACCTCATAGATCTCACATCAGATCCCCAGGAAAAGACAGACAGACAGACAGACAGACAGACAGACAGACAGATGCTGCACCCTAAGATGCCTTGAGCCCCTGGGGTAGGGCATTCAACTAGTGTGATGGAAATCACTGGAATCACATGGAGCCCTCCCAATGGCTTGCTACATGGACGCTTGGAGGACTGGGGAGAGCACACAGGGGGTTCCCACGTTGATGCTTTTAGAAAACCAAAGGCTCTTACCTCTTAACTCGCCTAGATCCAGCGTCTTCCCTAGTTGCTCTAGTAAATCTGCCCTGGCCGCATTCTTTTTGTGCTTCTTCCCGTCATAGTGTTGCTGTGCCATCATTGGGTTATTAAACCAAGCCGTGCAGAGCTGGCAGTACCTGTCAGAGTCTCTTCTCTGGTGGGGCGAAGACACCACAGGAGAACTATCCAGGTGTGACTGCTTTAGGGAACTCAGGTTGGTCTCTGCAAGAGAACAAAAGCAGGTCAGGTGAGCTGAATAAGAAATAGTTTTATTACATAATTATGCCCAACAGGCATTCTCACCTTTAGCTACAACAACAACAATTTATTTATACTCGCACAATCTGGCTGGGTTTCCCCGGCCACTCTTTCTCACTCCACTTTCTCACTCCACTTCCAGACCCACCTCCAGCTTGGGCCTCACTTCCTAAACTAGGTAAGGGAGGTGCCCTTAATGGTTTATCTTTCACATTTATCCTCATAGTGGCCAATGACAACTATAATTGTGGGGTGCATGCAGCCATGTGGTGAGCGCTCATCATCTGTGGCATCTTGCCACTAGCAGAGGAAGAGCCTCTGTGGTCAGACAGGGCTGGCAGGGCCTGCCATTGGACAAAGTGAGGGAACTGCTTCAGGCAGCAGATACTGAAGCCATTCTTCTCTGTTGGAGGACAGAGCTGGGGAAGAACTGCAGCACAGGGGTGGAGAATTTGCTTTGCAGGCAGAAGGTCCCAGGTTCAATTGCTGGTGCCTCCAGGAACGGCTGGGAAAAACTGCTCCTTGAAGCCCTGAAGAGACACTGCCAGTCAGAGTAGATAATGCAAAGCTAGAAGGACCAGTGATCAGATTTGGCATAAGGCTACTTCTGCACTATACATTTGAAGCAGTATCATGCCACTTTAAACAATCCCGGCTCCCCGCAAGGACTGCTGGGCACTTTGCAGTTTGTTAAGGGGATGTTAGGAAACCCCCATTCCCCTCACAGAGCTTCAATTCTCAAAGTGGCTTAATAGCCTCTTCCTCTTCCAAGGGAACTCTAGGAATTGTAGTTGTGAGATGAATAATGGGGTGGCCTCCTAGCAATTCTCAGCACCCTCAAAGACTACACTTCCCAGGTTCTTTGAGGGGAAATCCATGGCAATTGATATGACAACTGCTTTAAATATACACTGCTTCCTATGTCCTGTGTATAAGCTACACAGTCGGTTGTTTGTTCCTCTGCCCCCAAAACAGCCTGTTACTGGTGTAATGGAGGACACTATCCCAACCCCGAGTTTGAATTAAGGTTCAATGCCCACGCCAGTTGAGTGGCATATACATTGAGAAATAAATAAGTGAATGAATGAAGAAATACCTTCATGCTAGTGGTGGGTGGGGCTAAGGCCAAAAGTGGAGGGGGCAACAAATGTAAATGTTGCCTTCGTGCAGTCAGCTAGCTTTTACACCTACTCCCCTCCTTCCATTCAGAGAAGCAGGCATTATCAGAGTGCAAGGACACATCACACTGAAAGAAGGTGCAAAGCAGACTTCTGGTCGGCTGTGGGAGCCATTACTGACGCGGATTTAGCCTCGGGAAATCCGAGTTTAACAGGAGATTGGAGCTTCACAAAGGCGCTGTGAGCTCCAGAAAAACCCCAAAAGGGAGTTTTGGGTGCTGGGGACTCAGCGGCACCCCTGGTGTCTCTCCCCCAGGGCTAAAGATCCTGTAAAAAGGCTCGGAAGCCCAGGGGGATGGAGGCGCGGGTGCATAGGGGGTTTAATCGCTACTCCTGTTAAGAGAAGCCTCAAGTTCCGATGGCAAAAGGCAGCTGATTTCCCAATATAAAAGGACAATCCAAAACAAAGTAAGAATAAATTTGGATTTATTTGGCGACAACCGGTTTTGAAGACAGAGGAAACGTAAAAAGGGGGAGTCCATCTCTCTGCTGGCATGAGAATGGAGCAGTAAGTTTTCTACTACAAAACCAAGACTACGTTGCTGCAAAAGGACAATAACTGATTTATTTGCTAAACGTCTCTGACCCATTGGGGAGGGGAGGAAATACCTGGGAAAGAGCTTTATGGACACAATATTTGCAACAGAGCTACAATCTTAAAATTGAATCGAGAAGCGGTTCGAGTGTGCTGCAAAAGGGGGAATCCCGCTGACTGAGTCACGCCAAAGATTTAAAGATGATAAAGGAAGAATTTTTGCAGTTGAAATGGCAATACAGGGCGAAAAACTAATTATAGTGGGAATCTATGCACCAAATGATAACAAAGCAAATTTCTATAAAGAGTTAGAGGACCAACTTTATGGACCAAAAAATAATATTAATTATTTAATGGGGTGGTTTCCCTAGAAACGGACAGAACAGAAAAGAAAAGGATAGCAAATCAAGGGAAGCTGCCTAAAACATATTTCAGTTTGGTACAAAATAATGATTTGATAGACATTTGGAGATTAAAGCATCCATCAGAAAAACAATTCAGTCACTTTTCTGAACCAAACCAGAGTGCTGGAAGAATCGATTATATTTGGACTTATAGGGAATTGGCAACAAGAACAACAAAAACAGAAATCCTCCCCAAAACTATTTTGGACCATAATGCAATAAAAATGGAAATGAAAGGGAAAGAAGAGACTACATTTAGGTGGAGGATGAATGACGGATTACTGGATAATCAAGTAATATTGCAAAAGGCACAAAAAACATTGAAATATTATTTTGAGTTTAATATGAACAAAGGAGTGGACATTAATACTGTATGGGATGCATCAAAGGCGGTAATAAGAGGATTTTGGATACAGCAGAACGCAATTCAAAAAAGATCAAGAGAGAGTAAAAAGGAAAAGATATTAAAACAAATAATAAGTAATGAAAAAAATTAGCAAACAACCCCAAAGACAATCAAGCTAAAACTGATATAAAAAAGTTACAAACACAATTTTTGATATTAATAAATCAAGAAATAGAATGGAAAATTAAATTTTTAAAGCAAAGAAATTTTGAATCTGTGAATAAGATAGGAAAATTACTCGCCTGGCAACTTAGGAAGAGACAAAAACAGAATACGATAACTAAATTGACGGTTGAAGGGAAAACAGTTGAAAATCCAGATGAAATTAAGAAGAATTTTCAAGGATACTATAAACAATTATTTAGTAAAGGAAAGGAAGATGAAGGTAAAATAGAAGAATATTTGAAACAGAACAAATTGAAGAGAATATCAAGCTAGGAGAGAATTCAACTCAATAATAATATAACAATAGAAGAAGTTAAAATGGCAATAAAACAAGCAGTAATTGGTAAGGCATCAGGCCCAGTCAGATTGACACCCAAATACTATAAGAAATGCTCGAAATTCTGGAGACCTGGAGAGAAGCCCATATCACCCTGCTTCCTAAACCTGACACAGACCTGACTCAAGTCAAAAATTATAGACCAATCTCTCTCCTAAATAATGACTATAAATTATTTGCTAGTATTCTAGCCAATCGGTATAAACAAATATTAGGAGAGAGAATTGGGAAAAACCAAGCCAGCTTTGTGCCTGGAAGATAATGAAAGATAATGTTAGAAACATTATTGATATAATTGAATTTTTGGATGGCAGAAGGGATATGTTCTTGGATGCCGAGAAGGCATTCGATAATGTGTCTTGGCACTTCATGAAAAAAAATCTAGAAATTATGAACATGGGCACGACATTTATAAATGGAATTAAATCTATTCAGAACAATATGCCAGATTAATAATCAATAACACACTTACGGAAAGAATTGAAATATCAAAAGGGGTGCCCGTTATTCCGTTATTATTTATAACAACATTAGAAATCCTGCTGGAAAAAATAGACAAAACAAAAGAAATAAAGAGCATTGGAATTGGCTATAGAGAGTACAAGTATAAAGCATTTGCAGATGATGTTGTGTTGACGTTGGAACAACCAACAACTAGTGCAGTTGAAGCAGTGAAAAGGATAGAAGAATATGGTCACCTAGCAGGATTCAAACTTAATAAGAGCAAAACGAAATAATTAGCAAAAAATATGGACAGTAAGGAAATAGAAGAGACACAAATGAAAACACGACTAATGACCGCAAGAAGGTAAAGTACCTGGGCATATGGCTTACAACAAAAAACATCAACCTCTACAAGGACAATTATGAAAAGGTATGGAACGAGATAAAGCAAGACCTAGAAATTTGGGCTAGAATGAAATTATCGCTGACGGGCAGAATCGCAGCTATTAAAATGAACATGTTCCCAAAATTGTTATTTTTATTCCAGACCATCCCCATCGTATGCGGAACAAAGCAATTTGATATTTGGCGAAAACGAATCTCTAAATTTATCTGGCTGGGGAAGAAGCCTAGGATTAAATACAAAATTTTGACAGATGTAAAAGAGAGAGGTGGCTTCTCACAATGAGATTTAAAAATTTATTACGAGGTATCTTGCTTTAGTTGGTTGCATGAATAGATGACACTGGACAATGAGGAGGTATTAGATCTAGAAGGATTCGATAACAGGTTCGGATGGCACGTTTACATGTGGTATGAAAAGGTAAAAGTACATAAAGGGTTTCTGCACCATATCATCAGAAAATCCTTGTATGAGGTATGGAATAGGCATAAAAATCTGTTAGAACGCAAAACCCCTTGGTGGATTTCACCACTGGAGGCATTTGCAGTAAAAAAGAAGAATATGGGGAAGGAATGGGCGACATATAGAGATTTATTGGTGGAAGTCGATGGTAAATTAAAATTAAAATCATTTGAAGAGTTGAGGGAAGCTAACTGATTGGTTACAGTACCACCAATTGCAAGATGTCTTTAGGAAAGATTATAAAAGTAATGGATTTGGTAACACTAAATCAAAAATTGAGACAGAACTGTTGTGTAGTAAAAAGAAAATGGTGTCAAAAATGTACAAGGTACTATTAGAGTGGAACACAAAGGATGAGGAGGTAAAGAGTGTGATAAGGTGGGCACAGGATTTGGGACATAATATTGATTTTGAGAGATGGGAAGTAATGTGGAATAAAACAATCAAATTTACTGCATGTGTGGCTCTCCAAGAGAACTTAATGAAGATGATGTATCGTTGGTACATTACCCCGAGTAAGCTTGCTAAAATGTATAGGTGTCAGGATAAATCATGCTGGAAATGTAGGGTGAAGGAAGGGAACTTCCTACATATGTGGTGGACCTGCACCAAAGTTAAGGTTTTCTGGGATACTGTTTACAATGAATTAAAAAGGATACTAAAATACAACTTTAGTAAAAAACAACAACCAGAGGCATTCTTACTGGGGCTAATTAGTGAAGAAATTAATAAAAAAGATGTAAATTTATTCATGTACACCACAACGGCAGCAAGAATCCTCCTGGCCCAAAGATGGAAACAGCAAGAACTCCCCACACTTGAGGACTGGCAGATAAAGATGGCAGAATTTGTGGAGTTGGCGAAGTTGACGGGGAAAATCAGGAATCGATCCGATGACAGATTTCAAAAGGACTGGAGCAAATTTATTTATTATTTGAAAGAAAATTGTATTTATCTGAAAACGTTTGTAGCTTTAACATGAAATGTTTAGTAATGTGAAATTAAGATGCTAATTTACAAATGAGAGAGTGATTTTTAAATGTTGATATAAAGTAAAGAAGTGATTATGGAAATGTGATAGATATGTTAATGTCATAGGGAAGTCAGAAAAGAGGGAGGGAAGGAGGTCAATGCTCTTTTTGAGCAAATAATATATGTTGTGAATATGTGTATTGAATTAAAATGAAGTACCTTGGGTTACATACGCTTCAGGTTACATACGCTTCAGGTTACAGACTCCGCTAACCCAGAAATAGTACCTCGGGTTAAGAACTTTGCTTCAGGATGAGAACAGAAATCATGCTCCACTGGCGCGGCAGCAGCAGCAGCAGGAGGCCCCATTAATTAAAGTGGTGCTTCAGGTTAAGAACAGTTTCAGGTTAAGAACGGACCTCCGGAACGAATTAAGTACGTAACCAGAGGTACCACTGTATAATTTCAGAAAAATTTTCTGAAATTCACTAATTTCAGAAAAGGCAAGCTGGGCTGTCATGTGCAGTGTGTCAGCTGGGACCTGCAGAACAATGGTCTTGCTTGGGTTCCTGTCAGCATGCGCGCTCCCACTTTACATGTGCGCCAAAAATGTTGCCCAAAAGGGGCAGGGTGGTACAGGAATCCCCACATACGCACAATCTGTAATGGAGCCCCAGTGTAAGCAGTTCCCACAGGGGAGCTGCAGAAAGAATGTGGCACCAGGTTCCCCACCCCTGCTATAAAATCATTTGTATCCATATTAATTTCTTCTTTCCAAAAGAAAATTTTTTTTTTAGGTTCTGAGTGTTTTGGATGGCAAGCTTCCCCTCTCCTCCAATTATTATTATTGTTCTAAAGCTGCAACCCATGAGGCAGTGAGGGTGAAAGGAAGGAACTGCCCTACTGGTGAGACCATTGCTCATTAGCAAATTGAGATCCTTGGAGCATTTGGCAGTGAAAGGATAGGGACATTTTCTTTTCCATGGCATCATTTGCTCTTCCCTTCCAATTACCCGACTTTATTCCTTAGTACTCAACTTCCCTACAAAGCAACGACCTTGTCTATTTGTCGCATAACTGTTGTTGCTATGGTAGATCTACAACGGAAGAGGAGAGGAAGGAGAAGGGAAATGCTAATTAATAAAATCATCCTACTATTTGTCTTGGATCTGAACTCTAGGTCACACATCAAGCCAAGAGCAATGCTTAAATAGCATTGTGGTAGAAACATGCTTCTGGGAGGAGCAGGGCTTAAATAACATGGTGAACCTCTTCCCCTCTGTCACACAGATAGCCTCCAGCATGTGGTGGCCTGGAGGATGGGATCTGCATGATTTCTCCCAGAGAGGGAGAGACTAATGTGAGCCAGGCTGCTGCACAATTGCGTGCACATGAATTTATTTGTTCCAATATGCTGCCTTTCAGAACATAAATCCTCACCATTAAATTCACCTGAAGCACCTCCTTGTCCATTAGGCACCACTCAGATTATTGCAATTCACCTGGAGAAGCCCTCCTAATGGACCGACACTTGTTGCTGTTATTAATTAATGAATTGAATTTGCCCTTCACCCGAGGATCACAGGGTGGTTCACAATATAAAAACATAAAAATGTGTGACAGTAACAAGCAAAAAGAATACCCCTCTCCCACATTATTATTATTATTTTCATTTTAGCAATTTTAGCCTGGTTGGCCCGCTCAACTGTGGCCGTGCCTCTGCCCTGCCTGGACGTGGGGTGGTGAGGTGTGGAAACCTCTGGCCTTTGCATGGCCAATTGTACAAAGTCACATCCTACTGAAATCAGACAATTCTGATTATTTTGCCACCTGCAGAAAACATTGTTGTTTCATCATTTTTAGAGAGTGAATTTGAATAACCTTCTGCATTTTATTATTCTATGGTATTTTAATGATTTTGTTATACCATCATAAATTATATTTGTCCTATGAGTTGGTGCATTATAACAAAGGAACATAGGAAACTGCCTTATGCAGAGTCAGACCATTGGTCCATCCCGCTCAGAACTCTTTACACAAACTGGCAGCAACTCCATTGTGTTTCAAAACAGAATCCCTCTGAGCCCCACCTGAAAATGATGGGGATTGAACCTGGGACCTTCCCATGTGAAAAGGCCACTGAGCCGCGACTCTTCTTGAAATCTGCTGCCTCTGAACAGGGAGTTTCTATAAAACCCTTGTTACTAATGCCATCTGTCCCCCACTCTGGAGTTGTCTAAGGCTATGTACACACCATACATTTACAGTAATGCACACTTAAAGCACATGACTTTCCCCCAAGAATCATGGGAACTGTAGTTTATCCCCATAGACCTACAATTCTCAACACCCTTAAAAAAACTATAGCTCCCAAGATTCTTTGGGGGAGGTAATGGGATTTAAATGTGCACAGCCTAATCTTAATTCAAAACTGTTTCAACAAGTGGCCATTGCCGCATCCCTAGATTAAAGATGCGTTCTGTGAAGAAGGAACCCTCTTTTGTCTGGCTCTTGCAGGATTCCGCCACACTGGCATAGCGTGACTGGGGCTGTGGGGTGGTCGGCCCTGGGCACATTATTCTGAGGGTGCAAAAAGGCGTAACCATGTGCCTCCATGAACAGGCAACCTATGGAGAGGGAAGCTGCACCAGGGGAAGCCTGGCTGGCTGGTGTGGAGCCGTGCTCTCCTCTCTCTCTAGGAGAAGGAGGCACCATCCCAGCCCCAAAGGCCTGGCCCTGGCGCAGCTTGCTTCCTCGCAGGGCCATAAATAAATAAATAAAACATTGCCACATCTCTGTAAATCTGCAGAAGTTTATCACCAGATAGCATAAGAGAGAAGTTGTTTCACTATGTCTTGGGCCATAAAGCTAAAAGTTTTGCTCTTCTGGGCAGACAACTCTTTGTTTACCATCTTGCTTCTGCCCTGCAGGGAACTAGGCTAGCAGCCATTGCCAAAGCTGGTAGTAGTAACCTCAGAATTTATATTTGATGGAAGCGGAAGAATTATGTACTTCCCAGTGGCTGTGCTGTGCCTAAGCCAGGCATAGGTAGGTTTAGGTGGGTTCTGTTAGTATTTGTATTGTATTTGCATTGTTGCAAATTGTTTGCATTGTTGTTGTTGTTGTTGTTGTTTTATTTGTACCACACCCATCTGACTGGGTTGCCCCAGCCACTCTGGGGGGCTTACAGAATATGCAAAAACATAACAAAACGTTAAACGTTAAAAACTTCGCTATATAGGGTTGAATTCAGATGTCTTCTAAAGGTTGTGTGGTTGTTTATCTCCTTGACCTCTGAAGGGAGGGTGTTCAACAGGGAGGGCGCCAAGAAGGCCCTCTGCCTGATTCCCTGTAGCTTCAATTCTCACTGCAGCTTCCCTGAGTGGCTGTGGGTTCTAGTACTGTGAGGGGGGGGGGAGGTTTGCAAACAATCGCTGACATTTGACTTTTCTAAATGTGAGAGTTAAGAGGGTCCGCATTACTGAAGGCACAGTGGGAGCAAGCAAATATGGCAAAATGCAAGAAACCAACCCATCTCCCTCCCGCTTTTAAAAAAGGCGGAAGAAAGACTAGATTCTCCACCAGCAGCAAAGAGCAAAATGATATTCTGTATGAGTGCTGGAAGGAGAAATAAACGTCTTTGTTGAGATGTCAATTAAAGGCAGTTCCAGAATTGGTTATACATGGCCAGAGGGTACAGCAACAGCTTCCATTTTACAAGTGTTCAGAAAATAGGGAAACAGAGACACTTTTTGAGTGGCATCTACAGGAATAAAGGGGGTCCTCGTGAGCCTGTGTGGATGGGTGTTTCTAAGATTGCCACAGCAAAGCGAGCAATGAATAGCTGCTTTCCTTCAGCTTTCTTTCTGTGCTTCTTGTCTGCTGTCCCGAATCCACAAGGCCAGTCAAAGTGCCACCCTCAGCTCTGCTTAACAGGAAACTGATGCATGGATCCAAAAAGACAGAGTATTCCACTCCTTAAAAAGAAAAGGGGGGAAAGGAAAGCCTTTATCGTCAGTGTATTTGGACCTACCTGTGGCCTTTAACGTTGGCTGCTCTCCTAGCAACAGTTTTAATCTTTTGGCATGAATTTTCCCTTGATAGTGTGACTCAGCCACAACGGCTGAAGTAAAGGACATGTTACAGAGCGTACAGCATTTGTTCTTATCCACCGAATCATTGTCGCTGCCCTGGAGGATGAGAAGGAAGAAGCAAGGATGTTATGCATGTCAAAGGTAGCAGTCGCAAGAGGGCCAGACTCAGATGCAAATTCTGGTACCACCAGATCTTGGGGCTGGATTTTGAGGACTCTGGGTCTGACGGATCCATTTCAGACATCCGCCTGAAATCATGAGGCATCTGAAAGGGGGAAGGAATAGGAGAAGTGGGCTGGGATGAAAGGCAAGTGGCTAATGTGGGACTCTCCAGATGTTGTTGGACTCCAGCTCCCATCAACATCTGGAAAGCACCAGGTTGGCTACCCCTGATATCAGGGGTATAGTGGGGGGGGGGCAGGGGGGCTGTAGCCCAGGCCGTGTTTAGGGAAGTTTTTAATGTCTGGTTTTTATTGTATTTTAAATATTTTGTTGGCTGGAGAAACCCAGCCAGATGGGAGGGGTATAAATAATAAATTATTATTATTATTATTATTATTATTATTATTATTATTAGGCACAAGCCAGGTGCCCCCCACAGGGATCCCCGCCCCACCCTGCCTGCTGCCTTGGAGCCTGGCTGAATAGCTGCCCAGCCAGCGTCAGGGGGGGAGGATTGCCTGCCAAGGGCCACGTCAGCCAGCCAGGCTTCTCCCTGCACGGATGGGCAGTGACACAGCACAGCCCCACTTGGTTCTGGTGGGCAGGGCTGAACTGGCACATGCACCCCATGGTGTTGGTGGCAAGGGCTGGCCTGGCGTGGTGGGTTCTGTTGACCCTCCATGCCCTGCTTGGGGCATGTGCCCCAGGCAACAAAAAAGGATGCAACAGTGCTGCCTGATATAAAGAACAATTACTTGTTGCATTCCTGCCAACATGGACCTAGAAGCACGGCCTTGTCAGTGAAATTACCTAGCTAGGAAGGTAAGAAGACTAGCCCTGGCCTGGCTCCAAATAAGAATGTTTGTGTTTATTAAGGGAAGTGCATTCTTGGTGAGAAATAGTTCTATAGTCCTAGCTAGCTAAGTAGCTGGAGAAACAAAGAAGCCATGCTTGCTCCTTTCTTCTCAGAAAATACATCCAAGAGTAGGAGGCAGTTGTAAAAAGGATATAAGCTAACACATTATCAGTCTAAATTTCAAAGGGCAGAGAGAGGTTAGCATACAAGTTAAAGGTACAGGGTTAGCCTGTGAATCTGGAGGCCCCTTACTCTGCTTAAGCACCACGCAGACCCTTTTCTGCACGCTGGATCACACCCAAACCTCCAACAGGAACAGCAGAGGAACTCTCTGCAAGCCACTTCAGCAGCTGAGGTTTCTCATAACAGCCCTTCATCTGCCTGCATCTAAATCAGGGCTGGCAACTCACTGGCTGAGGGGACAAATGCAGCCCTACAGGCCTCACTATGGTCTTCAGAAGGTTGCCCAAGAGGGAATGTGGCCCTTGGGTAAAAAAAAATCCCCCAACCACAATTTAAACAACCACAACAACAATTTTATTATTTATACCCTGCCCATCTGGCTGGGTTTCCACAGCCACTCTGGGCAGCTTACAATAGATGCATCCTTGTCCTGCCCAAACGTTTGATTTCAAGAGGCTCAGGAGAGGAGACAATGCTTACAAGACTCTAGCGCACAAGTGTATACTTCATCAGCATTTTCAAAAAGCATCCTCAGAAGTCAAACAGGGACAGGTAGCAGAAAACCGGGTTAAGCTGGAATAGATGGACAGCTTTGACAGTGGACTCATTTCCTGTGAGCTGCCTCTTACACCCCCCAAAGCATCCCCCAGTGTGAGTAACACTGATGCTGCAAGCTTGTATCAAACACATTATGCTAAGCTTGAGCCCAAATTTCTCAAGGACATTTTTCAAGGGGTGTGTGGCCTGAGATGTTTTTATTTTTCTCACTGTGTCCCCCTCCCCAGAAAGAGAAGACCATGCTGCAAAATTACAGCTGAATATAGTCTACCATCTAATCATAGTGGATGCTGTTCCCTGACCCAAAGAAGCAACAGCACCCCATAATGACACACAACATCCAGAGCATTGTGATGGTGTCCTGACAGCTTCTGCCCTTTGCCCTGACATTCCACCAAAAACCTGAAACAAACCTTGGGAGCGGGGGAAAAGAAATTTCTGTTCCCCCTGGAGGAATTTAAGAAATTAGTCCTCCCAGTTCCTTTGTCCACACACAGTGGTGATGAATTTCGAGAGGCCATTTATACACAACAGCTACATGGGAGAAGCAGAAGCCAGGACAACAGCAGAGTAGGTAAACCTTTGCCATCTCTCCCTGCTCTGCATTTTGGTTGCTCTCTCAGCAAGGACAGCCGAGCTGCCAGACTGGAGTTCCCATATTTCAAACAGTGAAAATCCGGACAGAAAAGTTGTTGAGTTTTTAAGGGAAATCAACCAAAATAACACTGCTGGCGTGGATTGCCATTTAAACAAAATTGCCATGTTGATGTGTCTTATTATTCTGGGCTAGGGAGGGTTGCAGGTCATTTCATTGCTAGGGTGGTACCAAAATTTTCTATTTCTCTTGGGTGGAGTATCATCATGTTTTAATATTTTATATTGACTGTTAATGTTTACATGAATTTCTCTTCTTTTCTGTGGCATAATGTTTTTATGTACCGTATTTTTCGCTCTATAGGACGCACTTTTCCCCCTTCAAAAATGAAGGGGAAATGTGTGTGCGTCCTATGGAGCGAAGAAGCCATAGCCCCGCGACCCTCTCCCGGCTGAAGAGGTGACGCGCGGCTATGGCAGGAGCCTCTATAGCCGCGCGTCACCTCTGCAACAGGGAAAGTGCGGGGGGGGGGGGGCTAAAGAAGCCCCCCCCCGCTTACCCTCTCCCAGCTGGAGAGGTGACGTGCGGGTATACCAGGAGCCTCTATAGCTGCGCGTCACCTCTCCAACCGGGAGAGTGCGCGCGGGGCTAAAGAAGCCCTCCGCGACCCTCTCCCAGCTGGAGAGGTGACGCGCGACTATGGCAGCAGCCTCTCCGCTGTGTGCCTTTCTGCTTCTCCCCAACCTGCTCTTTGGGGCTAGTGGTGGGCTTCCCCCCGCCAGCCCCAAGGAGCAGGTCGAAAGGAACCTGAAGCCTGGAGAGGAGAGGGGTCGGTGCGTGGGACCCCTCTCGCTCTCCAGGCTTCCAAGGTTGCCGCCTGAAGGCGACTGAACGCACCTTAAATGGCAACTTGTTTTAGAGGGGGAAAACAAAAGGGGAAAATTCTCCCCCTCTCTGCGCAACGCCTCCTGCCGCTTCGCTGAAGGGGCGCTGGGCAGAGAGGGGGAGAATTTTTTTTTCTTGTTTCCCCCCCCCCTCTAAAACAAGGTGCATCCTATTGTCCGGTGTGTCCTATGGTGCGAAAAATACGGTATATGTTTTCCAATGCAAGTCACTTGGAGACTTGTAAGTAAAAAATAACTAATATGCTTAAATAGTAATAGTAATAATGCTTTAAATTGTGCTTTAAATTGAGCTTAAACAGATGACCAATGGAGATGGCATAAGATCAGAAACGACTGCTCCAATCTTTAGGCCCAGATAATAGTCTGTTGACAGGAGTACGCCAGCAGTAAATCGCACTGTACACGTTGGAGTTAACCCTTTATTAACAAGAACAGGATCTGCACAGATTTGGCAGAGTGTCAGGCCTAATGAGCGCAGGAACTCATCCCCACTAGGTCTTGCTGCATGGATCAGTTACCAAGACGAAAGGTCCTCACCTCCCCACAGCTGTCTTTGTCTCCTCTTCTTCTGGTTTCCCCCCAAGCAATCAAAGACTGTGCCTGTGTGCCTCCTGTCTTTGCTCCTTTTACTTCATGCCTCTTCTGGTTCTGGGAGACCAGCAGAGATGGGAGATCGTTGCAGTAGCAACCCCTGCTTCAGCTTCACCCTCCGATTCTGGACTTCTCCCTGCCACACACTCTCCCAGCTCACTGAGCCCTGTTACCCCTTCAGTGACACCTCCTCTTCCCAGTCTTTTCCCTCTGACCACTCATCATTGTCCCACCACCGCTCCCCATGCTCTGAGCCTTCTTCCCTTGGCAGTTCCCCAGCTGGTTCCTCCCACCATTCCCCTGCATCCAACCAGTCCATGACATCTGGACTCCATATTTTGGATCACTTGATGTTTCTGGAATGCCTTTGAAAGACCGTGGATCCAGTCTACCATTATTTAATGGACATGTTTTGAGAGGTGAGCTGCATGCCATATTGAGGCCCTTTATGCTGGGCACCTCTTATTTAGTTATTCTGCCATCTTTCTCTCACTCCATAAACACAAGCACAGCTTCCATCAGTAACAGCCATGACAGTTAGACCACCTGCAAATAGAACCTGTCATAAATTAGAAGATGCTTCCAGCCACATTAAAAATTAAAACTCTAGGAGATTAGTTTGTTTTTAAAAAGATCACAAAAATTAGCAGCCTTCCAGCCAAAAATACATACCCATGCTGGGCTTCCACTGCATGCAAGCTCAGTGTTCTGGATGACAAATGCAGCAAGGAAGCCCGATTTGTATGTAATGAATATTCACCAAGCCCTATCAGATTTGTGAAATGGTAAGCCTGAACTTTAGGAACATAAGAGAAAGTGAAATGCTGTGATGTGCCCAAATTGGACAACAAACCTATAAACTAAGGGCATTTGCAGATGACGTAGTTCTTTTTGTGGTAAACCCTTTGGTTAATGTGATAAAGCTATTTGAAATGATAAAGCAATTTGGCGATTTAGCTGGTTTTTATACTAATAGGGATAAAACTAAAATGTTGGTGAAAACTATGGATCAGCATATGAGAAAAGTTCTGCAAGAGGACTTGGGGTAAAGGAGGAAAAAAAGGTGAAATATTTAGGTATATGTATAACAAATAAAAATGCAGTGTTATATTAAAATAATTATGCAAAAGTGTGGAACAGCATGAAATTAGATTTGCTAAGATGAGAAAGAAGGAAGTTTTCATTGTTGGGAAGAACATCGGCTATAAAAATGAATGCGCTCCCTAAGATGTCTTTCCTATTCCAGACAATACCAGTAATAAGTAATATGAACTGCTTCAAACAATGGCCAAAAGAACTATCTAAATTTATCTGGCAGGGGAAAAATCCAGGAATAAATTTAAAACTTTAACGTATGCTAAAGAAAAAGAAGGGTTTTCACTGCCAGACCTAAAATTATACTCTGAAGCAGCCCATTTGAGTTGGATGAGGGAATGGATGGTATTGAAAAACACGAGGTTACTTGATGTAGAAGGTTATGGGTGGCATGCATATTTATGGTAGGAGAAAGTCAAGATCCACAGAGAATTTTTAAATCATGTTATAAGAAGAAGTTTGTATAGCGTGTGGATCCAATATAAAAAATTTCTTGAAGGAAAACACCATTGCGGTTATTTCCAACAAAGGCATGTGCTCAAAATAAATTGACTATGGAAGCAGAATGGGGTACATAGAGAGAGAGGTTGAGAGAGGTTTTCTGGAGATGGTTGTGAATTGAAAACACAGGAAGAAATTCAGGAATGGGTGACGGGATGGCTTTAATACCACCAAGTAAATGAATTATTTAAGAAAGATAGGACATATGGTTTAATAGACCAAATATCTGAATTTGAATTAAGAGTGCCAGAAGGCAAAGAAAAACTGATTCTGAAAATGTATAAAACGTTATTAGAATGAGAAACAAAATATGAACTGATTAAGCCCGCAATTATACATTGGGCTAAAGATCTGGGACATAATATTGATATGGTGGCATGGGAAAAGTTGTGGAAATTAGATATGAAATATACTGCCTGTATAATGTATAAGAAAAATGATTTGAAAATTATATACAGGTGGGTCCTTAATACCTAATAAACTGGCCAAGATGTGTAAGATTGTTTCAAGTAAATGCTGGAAATGCAAACAGTCTGAAGGGACATTTTTTCACATGTGGTGGACTTGTAAAAAAGTGGCAGGCTTTTGGGAAATGATACATAATGAATTGAAGAAATGTTTAAAATAGACATTAGCAAAAAGCTAACTGATTATTTTGGGAATAATCAGTGCTTTTTTCGGGGGGGACATGGGGGGGACGTGTACCCCTAAACATTTGGAGGAGCAGCAGTAGTAGTGGGGGATTTGAGTAGCTTACACGCCCTGCAGAAAGAGGATGAGGTATCCTCTTTGTGGGTGAGTTCCTTTTTTTCCTTAGCGCATCGTATTTAGTTGGGGATCCTGGCTGGCCTTTGGGAGTGGGGGCGGGGGCGCATTGGCACCGAGCGGAGTGACTGAGGGAATGCTGCCAGTGGCGTCCTCTCTCTCCGCCCCCATGCACCACTTTCTCCTGGGCGCGCATGCGCCTAAGGCTGAATGGAAGCAGCCTGGAGGCAGGGCTCAGCGGCTCATGGGGAGCGTCTCTGAGGTGGGAGATGTTGAGCAGAGGCGTGAGGGATGCGTGGCAGTGCCTGTGTGCATGCAACTTAAGAGAGCGACCTGCTGTCTCTCCCCTCTCCCCCCACCGCCCCTCACAGAGTCCCTGGCACAGCTTGGTGCTACTACAGCTGCTGCTGCTGCTGCTGTTTGGATGAAGGTGGCTTCTTCTGAACGCTGAGCCACTGAGGGACGGCAGTCTCCCGCCCTCTTTTTTTAGTGGGATGCTGAGCTAAAGGCAGTGTTTTTCCCCACATACTGTATTTATTTTCCCCAATTTGAACTATAAAATGGTGATTTTCTTGAGTCAAAATGAGAGAACCCCCCAAACATTTTTTAAGAAAAAAAAAAAAGCACTGGGAATAATAGTGACACAGGTCCCAAAAAGTTGCTTAAATTGTTTGTGTATGCCACCACCGCAGCCAGAAATCTCTAGGCACAGAAATGGAAAGAAGAAGTTCCAACAAAAGAGGAGTGGGATTTGAAATTATTGGACTATATGGAAATGGCAAAATTGACAGCAAAAATAAGAGAACTTTTTTGAATTAACTGAGGAAAATATTAGTCAAATGAAATTGCAGGCAGGACTTGAAATATAAAAGGAATGAGAATGATAAATGAATGTAATGTAGGATACATGTTTTAGCTAAATATTACATTTGTGGGTGTAGATGAATGATTTGAATAGAAACATCATGGAAGTAAGGGTGGGAAGTCAAAATTTTAAGGGAATATTGTACTGAAATTGAATTGGATTTGTTAAATTGTTTGAAAACTAGTAAAAATTTGTGGGGGGAAAGCCTGAACTGTAAAAATGTACATACTACTGAGGGAAATGGAAAGACACCCCCAGCACAAGACAAGTGGTGACTCTGAGGTGCCATTAGCGTTTATCTTCTGTATCACTGCATGCAGCACTGTTTCTGTTCCACAGCAGTTCATCTTCCACCCAAAACTATGCAAAAATGCTAGGATTTTTGAAGTGTAAAAATACCTCACTTTTACTGCCACATTCTGCACAATGGGTGGAATATCTCTTAGAGACTCTGCTCAAGTTGTTGCTATTGCTATTGTTAGTAATATCAATATTAATATTTCTCATCATTTTTTACAAAATACCTCAAAGAAGCAACTTACAAAATATTCAAGTACTGAAAAACTTAACAAACTTCAAAATTCATAACACAGAATAAACCATAAGAATAATAAAAAGTATTCACCCGTCAGCAAGAATAAAAAGACCAATCCTATTCCACTAAAAGGTGAACTACCAAAACAGGCTGGAATAAAGTTATATTTGCAGCACGGCAGCTTCAGTAACAAGTGAGTTCGACAACATATGGCTGAGGAGTTCACAGCATTTGCCCCTTACCATCATTGCACATTAGGACTGGTCCAAGTTATTTTGCTCCCTGAAGCAACAGGTGAGATGGTGCCCTCCCTTTCTACATAGAAGAGCCAAATTAGGCTGTGTAGGCAGTAGAGGGAATGCTCACCCCTTTCCCCCTTGCCCAGCACCTGCCACCTAAGGCGGTTTTCTCACCCTGCCTAATGATAGGGCCTGCCTTGCTGCCAGGGGTACTCTCATCCTCTCCCAAATTTGGGCCTTCTGACATTGCTTCCGTAGTGCAGGAAGGAGCTGCACAGAAGCAGCAGGCATTCTCAAAGGTCATGCCAGGAGGGGTCTTTGGTTGGGGGACACTTACAGTCCCAGCAGTAAGAGCAAAACCAACAATTTCCATTAATCTATCCAAGTCTAGTAAGAAACTTCCTTTTTGATTACTGTGACTGTATGAAATCCTTCCCTCCCTAATTTCCAAGCCAAATTAATTAACGTTCCATTTATAATCATTAGTTCTCATACACGCAAGCTTCTTTAACCTAAATTACTCTTCCACCCCTACTGTGTTACTTCCTCTGATGTATCGGCTATAAAATAAATCACTCCCTCCTCTCTCCAGAGCTAAATAGGCAAACTCTCTGCTCTTATGCATTTTCAGAAGTGTTCACACATCAGCTGTGAAATTCCAGCAATAATCTGCCTGCTTCTTATGCGTAACTGGGTTGCCTTAAGTTTTCACTGAGGCTATGCCCTACAGAGGCTGTGAATTTCAAGTGCACATCTGGTATGTTTTTATTAGCCTCACAACAATTTTCTTGTAGTACCTTTATGAGGACATAATAGGGCTGGCAACAGATTGCCAAGCCAATAGCTATGAGCCACAGGGCTCAATCACATGTCACAGCTGATGAACAGCCATAGCCAAGAGTCAGCTGATCGCTCCCTTTAACAACAAACACAGGTGGTGAGTGTTGACAGGATTAAAGCCAGAAATGGAAGCAAGAGGGAGAGAACACTGAAAAAGTCAAGGGGGGGGGGAATCTCTACCCGCAACCCCCAGCCCAGGGAGGACTGAGGATGTCATGGAATGCTAACTGAAGAAAGAAAGGGGGGGGGGGGAGAGAGACTGACTGTAGAGCCAAACAGGTACCTACTGGACATATCTGCAGGAAGCTGACTTATACTGAGTCAGACCCCTGGTTCATCCAGACCAGTGTGGTCTCCACCGACTGGTAGTGGGTTTCTAGGATATTTGACCAGGAGTCTCTCTCAGCCCCTCCTGGAGATGTCAGGGATTGAACCTGGGTCCTTCTGCATACAAAGCAGGTGCTGCACTACTGAGCTACAGTCCCCTCCACCCTGGTTAGGATGGAGGATACACTAGGTTGCTTTGTTACAGTGTCTGCTTCTATTATATCACTGACAATCTAGTGGAATGCTCAACATCACTAGGACAGATGGTGTGAGGTTCAATCTCCCTACATGGGAGCTATCCTCAGGGTGCCACAGCCTTGGTACACCATGAAAGGGCAACGGACCTGAAAGACTGCCAGCCCCTGTATAAACCTGAAAGATGACTTAGACCACCTGGGGAAATTCTACTTATGGTACCGCACCCCAAAGAATATCATGGGGCAGGGACCTGAGAATGGGCATTTTCCACGATTGCCACTGTATCACAAAACACCCTTCCCTCTGCCATATGTGTTGATCATTGCTTGCTTCAGATGCCTTAGTATCGTTTTGCTCAGGCTTTTCCTGACCCACAAGATTGGACCCTGTCTTCATTTGCCTGAATTCTAAGTTTTTGTTTTCATATATTTTTGCACTACTGTTCTCCTGGCTTTTGTTGTACATTGCTTTGAGGGGTTTTTTGTGTGTTTTTTTTTACATGTTTTAGAAATGCTTTTAAATAATATAATATAATATATTTGTGGACAACCCTGGAGGTGACAAATCTGTTTCTTCCTTCTTGTTGCTGTGACCAGTATTTGATGCAAAGGATCCTTCTCTTGAGGCGAATGCCGCCGGTGGCTGGTCTGAGTTGCAGAGCACCAACTTTCTTCCATTTTCAGACCCCTGTAGCAGTGGCAAGATTTGCTTTTGAAGCTTGAGCCAATTTCCTACTTTCTCCTAGTGTGATGAATAAGTAAGATTGTATTGCTATGGTGACTCCCCCTCCCAGTTGTTATTCCAATTTTTGTTTTCTGCTTTTACCTATGGTTGAAACAATAAAGACTGACTGACTGACTGACTGGTGTGAAGGCTTGATGTTGTTCCATCTCAAGTCCCAGGGGTCACTTCTAATGCAGCTCTACATTAGAGTCAGTCAGCAGTAGACTTGTTCATCTGGAGAAATGTTTTGTGCCAGCGGAAGTTGGCTTCCCAAAATAATTCATGAGAGGCTTGCTGGTAACTTTGCTGCAGAATGGATTGCACAATCTGTTGCGTTACGAGTTGCTGCTAATGCAACTGTTGCACTGGATTCCTCTGTTGTGCAACACTGAAACTCACCCCTCCATTAGTGAAAGTGCTCTTGTGCTAGTAGAGCAAAAACATTAGTTACAGTCTCCAGATTGTGGCCCCTTTTTATATTCTTCCACAGAACTGAATGGGAACTATGAAGAGCTAACCCACCACACTCTGCATAGACCTTCACTTTATAGCCCCAGAAATCAAACATTGCTGGCAAAGGATGCTTTAAACCCTCCTTCCCCAAGGCCTGTATACAGATGAAAATCATGCCTCCCCTGTACACATGTCTTTTATTTAAAAAATTAAATGCCTGATGTGCTTCCAAGTGACACATCTAGAATTATATCTAGTTTTGGACTTCACTTATATGCTTTCCTAAGTTGTTACCAAAAGAAACTTCCCTATCCCCAGCTAAAAATGGTTCCCCATCCCGGATCTAGAAGAAGCTGCAGCTGGGGCACTAGCCTAAACTAATGAAAGACTGCTGCAAACTGTAAAGTGGATGTATCAAACTATGGAAAATGCATAAATAAATAATAAAAATAAAGACTGTTGCATGGATTGCTGAAGCAACATATGTGATGCTCCTTTGATAAATATTCTATATAACAAGCTGCATATTATCAATAACCAGGCAAGTTATATTATAAAGTCTTTTTTTCACCTTGAAAACCCAGGGACTAGAAAATTAGAAAATGTTTTAAACTGGATTTTATCATATTCTTGATTTTATCATACAGAGTATTTTGACTACTGAAGGTGTATCTATCAACATGCATCCTAGTCCTCTCATGCATGTTTATGCAGAAATAAGTTCTGGCTTCTTCCTCCCAAGAAAACATGTCCATGGCAAGGCAGCTCTAACGTCAGGCTGTCTCTGCACTTGTTTACAGTGTCCACCACAAACCGATCTGATGTTTCATGGGAAGTGGCAGCAAGTCCTTCATTAATGGCACAAAATGCCTGTGCTGAGAGTCCAGCAGCTTCAGAGCTATTTTTAGTGGTGAAGTTGCTACTGGGTTTAATTAGCTTGCCTGACAGAAATATTTCCTGCTATTGATGTACCAGGAGAATTTATTAATAAGAGCTGCTAAAGGTTCCCTTGTGTGTGAAAACATTTTTTAATCTTCTTGTTTTCATTACTGTTTAAGTGCCAACAATCATATCACATTCTTTACCATAAAAACATGTCTGAAATGGACATCTTTGTGGGTCTACAGCCCTTTCGCACAGAAGAGCGGGGAGAAGGCCACAGGGCATGCGTGCACACAGAAGGTTCCCGGCTCATTCTCCAGGCAGGGCTGCAAATGCCCCTGGTCTGGAGCCCTGGAAAGCTGCTGGCAGCCTGAATGGACAACACGGAGCTAGATGGACCAATGGTCTGAATCCGCATGAGGCAGCTTGCTATGTTCCTATGGCCAGGGTGCCCCACATGCCACTGCAATCAGGGTTGTATCCAAGCTTCTCGGCCAGAGCTCTCGTGCTGGCAGACAGATGGATTCTAATTTTGTGCAACAGAAACTTGTGCAACAGATTGCACAGACTATTGTGCCCTGAAGTTATCAGCAGCTTGCTTATGCATTCTTTTGAGCAACTATGTTCCACTTGTGCAAAACATTTCACCAGCACAACTACTATATCGCTGAGTAACTTTAACTTAGTGCTCCACTGGATATAACCCATACAGCCCAAACCGCCTAAGGAGGTGGACTTGGGAGTATCTCCTCCCAAGCGAAATGCACAAGACTGCTCTATCTTGGAGCTGTAGACATGACAGCGCCAGCTTGGGATCACAGAAAACTCCATTTGGGAGAGCTTCCCACTTTGGATATGTTTGCTGATTCTGACCGGCAGGGATTCCAGCCCTTCTGCCAGCCTGTGCATTTGGTGGGTGGAAAGGGGAGCTCCAGGCCAGCAGAGACCTTGGTGTCACTCCAGAGCTGGAAGCCAGAGAGAGGCCAAAGGAGGCTGGCTGGGCTGTGGAAAGGGAAACCTGCAACCCATCGGCACACACCATTATCTAGTGATAAAACACATATTGAAACACATATTTAAATGCAAATGTTTCTACTTAACAAAATAGATTAATATGGAAATAGGACCACTCCTTTTCTTCTCACAGTGGTCAATTCTGCTGGGGTCCTCATGCTGTGATTTAAGGACAGGGAGCTGTGTTTAGACGAAGCACTCTGGCAAGGGGACAATAATTTTCTGACCCCTCAGACTGACTTGAGAAACGTTTTTCCTCCAACCATTATTATTTTTTTTGCAAGAACCTCAGAAAACTGCATACATTGGGGTGATGGGAGTTGTAGTTACATTAGGGACAGAGGGCTGAGAAAGGTTGCACCAATTTGATACTCATGAAGGACACACTGCAGAAGATGACAGTGGTGTTGGTGCCACCCCCAACGCCTCCTGCAGCAGCCTTGCTACTCCTGCTAAGGCCACAATGGGTGGAGAGCAGTTTCTCTCAATTTCCCCTTTTCCCAATCTTAAATTCATCTCACCACATTGCCATACCATTTTGAGATTTGTTTACCTTGTGAGAATTCATAAGCATGTTAGTTTGACTCTCTCCCTCCTATACAAATCTTTATTTGCAATTTTTCCTACACATAATATTCATTTGTTTGCAAGGTAATTTCCCCTAATATAGTGCATTTGTGCGTGTTATTTTGCCAATATATAGTTGCACGCCACCCCAATCTCTGAACTATGTGAGATTCCAGGGGTTCCAGGTGCTTCCCTAGGGATCATGTTTCCTTTGGGGAATGAGGCACTGTGGAGACTGGGGTGTCTTTATGATATATGGTTTATCTACACATATACCGAGCCCTATTCAACTTATATATAAATGACATGGTCAAATACCTAACATCCCCGGAGTTTCATGCCCCCAAATTGGCCGAAAAATCAATTTCAGCGCTCCTCTATGCGGACGACGCGGTTCTCTTATCACGAACTAAAGTAGGCCTCAAAAGGCTACTAAGAGAATTCTCAGCCTACTGCAAGAGAGATCAACTGGTGGTTAATCACCAAAAAACCAAAGTCATGGTCTTCGCTAGGAGACACAGACAGCACAGATGTGAGATGGACAATCAGCCAATAGAACAGGTCAAAATTTTCAAATACCTCGGAGTAGTCTTCCAGTCAACAGGGGCCTGGGAGGCCCATCATAAATATGCTAGGGAAAAGGCATCTCAAAGCGCCAAAATACTGTCTCGCTTTTACTTTACGAAGGGGAGCAGACATATCCCAGCAGCTCTGGAGGTCTTTCAAGCAAAACCCTTGGCGCAATTACTCTACAGGGCCCAAATCTGGACGGGAAATCATTGCCGCACACTTGAAACGGTCCAGTCTAAATTTCTAAGACAGATTCTAGCCGTTCCACCATGCGTACCAAATGCGGCCCTACGGCTGGAGACTGGCCTCCTCTCTGTCGAAACCCGTACCTGGCTAAGAACATTCAACTATTGGCTCCGCTTAAACTTAAACACATCTGGACTACTACCTCTAGTAGCACGAGATGCTCATAGAAGTCGGTGGTCCAAAGTAGTGCATCAAAAACTACTTACATGTGGCCTCCAAGCACAGCATCTCCTGAAAATGGGTCTACCCAAGGCAAAAACCATTATTGACCAGCGCATGAAGGATATTGAGCAACAGAATAATCTGGCCTATATTAAGAAATTTAGTGCTTGGTACGCTTATCTGCCCCCCTCCCACTTTGATTTTCGGGCACCCTATTTGTCTACCTTAACCATTCCAAAACTTAGGCGGGCCTTTACACTGGCCAGACTAAATATGTTACCCTCAGCTGTTCTTGAAGGTAGATATCAAAAAATTTCATTTGAGAACCGGCTCTGCCCCTGTGGAGCTGGTTACGTGGAGACTGTATCACGCGTTCTCTTGTCCTGTTCCCTGTATAAAGATCTCAGGGATGAGACCATCATGCCGCTACTATCTGCCATCCCGGGCCGCTCTTGTGAAGCTAAGTTGTTCTCACTCCTAGCCGACCAGAGCAGCTCGACAACAGAGAAGGTTGCCAGGTTTGTCGAGAGAGCAATGAGACTGAGAGCTGCTGTCTGAATGACATCAGTGTCGTCACCTGGATTCCTCGCCTAGGATCTTATTCTTATTATTATCATTACCTCTGCCAAGTTTTAAGTACTGAGATTATTTTATGATAACTATTTCCGTAATGTATTTTTGTTTCTGTCTGTCCTTCGATGCAATGGCCTGTTGGCTATGCAAATAAAGTCTATTCTAATAATAATTCTACACATATATACAACCTGAGTCTGTGATGGGTATGGGTGTGTGTGTGTGTGTGTGTGTGACAACATCAGCACCCCCATTTGGTATTTGACCATGTTTCTCCTATAGCCACAGCCTTGGATTCAAACAAATCCAACATTGCTCTCAAACATTGTTCTGGCTCTCTTTCCAGTTGCTACTTTACATATAGGTCACATCACTCCCAAACTCTCTATGCTAAACACTGGCTTTATCTCTTGGGGGGGGGTACCCATTTGCCTCTTGCACCAAGACCCTTAATCCCCCATCAGCTCAGGAGGGAGCTAGCTTGGCTATTTCCCAGAATTAAAAGGCTTGATTAGCTTTTAACACTAGCTGAATCCAGGGGATACTTTCTTTCAAAGCCAGGGCCTAACCTGGGAGAGAGGGGTTTACATGACAAAAGAGGTTAATGGCCCATCTGTGAGGAATCTTGGGCCTGGGCAGAAAGCAGTTGTCAGGGGGATGTGGTGTGTGAGAGAGGTGACAGAAAATGAGTCTTTTTAGCAAGGTGCTCTGGGGCAAAGAAGTGGGGGAGAACAAAGACCCAAGGGGCAGGCTGCCTGAAGACTGGCTGGGAGAGATGCCTCGGACTCCAGGGCTTCACCTCTGTGGGGAACAAACCCCTCTTGAAATGACCATACTGTAAGATCTGGACTCCCTCCATGCAGAATGAAGGTGTAAATAGGTGAATAAACCATAGTTCTTAAAGCTACAACAGTGTCTGCCGTGTCTTCAATTCTCCAAAGGAGCACAGACCCTGGCTGAGGGCCAAGACCCCTGGAATCCCCTGTGGGGCACAACAGGGATTGTGGTGGCTGGTAACAAAACACACCTTGCTTGACTGGAGAACTGCACTGCAAAATTTGAAGAGTGCAAATTTTGAAGGATAGCTTGTGTTTTGGTTCACATGTTGTTTTGGAAAGTATACATTACTTCCCCCTTTAAATGCAAACTGGATAGAATTTCTTCCCCGATGCTGGTGTGGGAGGGTGCAGACTGGCTGCAGGTAGAGGAGATCTGAGGGCACTTTGGCAGTGATTTCCTATAACCTGAAGCTGATGCTGCTATTCTGTTACCAGCTGAACCTGAACACATAGGCTTCCTTTTTTCTTCCTGGATAATTCCAGTTCAAGCCCACCTGAAGTTTGGGTTTCTGAGAGTTGCAAACCTGGTTTATTATGCAGTCAATTTGTCTCTCACCTGGGAGAAAGGGACTGAAAAGGAACTCTCCCCACATAAAGCATGTTTACTGCTCATCAAAATCTAGTAGGGAAAAAGACGATGTTCTAAACTACAGGGGCCATAAATGCTCATTAGCAGAGAGCCTTGTTTTTCATGCCCTGTTTTTATTTCTTCTTCTTCCCTTCCTCTTCTTCTTTTTACATCAAACTCTACTCTGCTCTAAGACCCCAGGGAATGATTTCAAAGTCATTTCAAAGTTGAAGTGCAATGAGAAATGCTCTGGATTAACGGATCGACATCCACTGTAACTCTCAAAAGAGCCACCCACGAAGGTCTTGTTTGAAAATCTGATTTAAAGGATGTTTGTGCTCTGGGATTCTCTCTCCCTCCCCCCCCCCCTCTCTCTCTCACACACAGACATGCTCGAGATGTGTTTGTTCTGAGCACCAGTGTCATTGGTTCTCTTCAACCTACTTTCAGAGAGATATGTGATTTAAAAATAAAAAATAAAAATCCTCCTGACAAATCAGATGCATCTTATTTCAAAATCCAGACTGTTTCTTTTCTCCTCTCTTACTGTCAACTCATTCTTCGTCCTTGTTCAGATGTTATGTTGAAGATTATGGCAAGTGCCTCACAGGAATGCTTAAAAACAACCTTATCCCTAGCAAAGAGTGCATTCTTTGCATATTCCTCTTCTGTATTTTAGGTGATGCTTTACTATTCAGAAGGGGTGGGGGAGGATTTCCCCCCCTCCAATTTTTGCAACAGTCTGACTCCCAAACTTGCTTGAGAATTGGAACTCAACTCCCAGTTCTCTGGAGTTTGCAGTGGATTTTCAGTGCACAAAAAGTACAGAGTCCTATTTTACTGGTGAATGCACTGGAAATCATTGAATAGGATGATTTTTCCGTAAAAGGGGTGGATTTTACATAAATGTGTGCACAAAATGTGTATAATGGGATGGAATGGGACAGAGTGAGTTGGGATGGATCTATGGCTCATCCCAGCAAGGTCAAAACAGGATGGAATTGAGTCCTCAGCCCCTGCTCCTTCCCTCCTTTTGCAGCGTGGTGCATTTTGTCATTAGCTGCTTTGTGGTTTTATGATTTCAGTTGGACTTTTAAAATGTGTGATACTTTTGTAGCCTGCCCTTGAGGCATTAGGTGAAGTAATATAATAATAATAATAATATAATAATAATTTATTATTTATACCCCGCCCATCTGGCTGAGTTTCCCAAGTCACTCTGGGCGGCTCCCAATCAAGTATTAAAAACAATACAGCGTTAAATATTAAAAACTTCCCTGAACAGGGCTGCCTTCAGATGTCTTTTAAAAATAGGAAAGCTACTTATTTCCTTCACATCTGAAGGGAGGGTGTTCCACAGGGTGGGCGCCACTACCGAGAAGGCCCTCTGTCTGGTTCCCTGTAACGTTACTTCTCGCAATGAGGGAACCACCATAAGGCTCTCGGCGCTGGATCTCAGTGTCCGGACAGAACGATGGGGGTGGAGACGCTCCTTCAGGTATACAGGACCGAGGCTGTTTAGGGCTTTAAAGGTCAGCACCAACCCTTTGAATTGTGCTCAGAAATGTACTAGGAGCCAATGCAGATCTCTCAGATTTCTGCAGATCTCTCAGTGTTATGTGGTCCCGGCGGCCAGTCCCAGTCACCAGTCTAGCTGCCGCATTCTGGATTAATTGCAGTTTCCAGGTCACCTTCAAAGGTAGCCTCACGTAGAGCGTGTTGCAGTAGTCCAAGCGGGAGATAACTAGAGCATGCACCACTCTGGTGAGACAGTCCGCGGGCAGGTAGGGTCTTACCAGGTGGAGCTGGTAGACAGTTGCCCTGGACACAGAATTAACCTGCGCCTCCATGGACAGCTGTGAGTCCAAAATGACTCCCAGTTACCCCATTCAGGACCAGGGAATCCCCCACATCTGCCCGCCCCCTGTCCCACAAAAACAGTACTTCTGTCTTGTCAGGATTCAACCTCAATCTGTTAGCCACCATCCATCCTCCAACCGCCTCCAGGCACTCACACAGGACCTTCACCGCCTTCACTGGTTCTGATTTAAAGGAGAGGTAGAGCTGGGTGTCATCTGCATACTGATGAACACCCAGCCCAAACCCCTGATGATCTCTCCCAGCGGCTTCAAATAGATATTAAAAAGCATGGGGGAGAGGACGGAACCCTGGGGCACCCCACAAGTGAGAGCCCAGGAGAAAGGAGCGGAACCACCGTATAACAGTGCCTCCAGCTCCCAGCCCCTTTAGACAGTCCAGAAGGATGCAATGGTCGATGGTGTCAAAGGCCACTGAGAGATCCAGCAGAACTAGGAAACAGCTCTCACCTTTGTCCCTAGCCCGCCGGAGATCATTAACCAGCGCGACCAAGGCAATTTCAGTCCCATGGTGAGGCCTGAATCCCAATTGGAAGGATCCAAATGGTCCGCATCCTTCAGGTGTGCTTGGAGTTGTTCGGCAACCACCCGCTCAATCACCTTGCCCAAGAATGGTAAATTTGAGACAGGGCGATAGTTGGCCAAACTGGCTGGGTCTAAAGATGTTTTTTTAAGAAGCGGTTTAATGACCGCCTTTTTCTGCGGGTCTGGGAAGGCTCCCTCACAGAGAGAAGCATTCACCACCCCGCAGAGCCCATCGCCCAGCTCTTCCCGGCTTGCTTTTATCAGCCAGGATGGGCAAGGATCAAGGAGACAGGTGGTCGGTTTCACTTGTCCAAGCAGCCTGTCCACATCCTCGGAGGTAACAGATTGGAATTGATCCCATGCAACAGGACTAGACAGAACTCTAGCACTCTCCCGCCCCGGCCCTGCTCCCACGGTGGAGTCTACCTCCTTCTGAATCTGAGTGACTTTATCTGCATAAAACTTTGCAAAAGCATTGCAGGAGATCTTGGGGTCTCTACCAGGCCCCGGTGGTGCAGGTGGTTCCGATAGATTGTGAACCACCTGAAAAAGTCTCTTGCTGCTGTTTTCTGCATGTGCAATGGAGGCAGCGAAGAAGGCCCTCTTTGCCATCGCCATTGCCACTTGGTAGGCTTGACGTTGAGCTCTAGCCCATGTCCGGTCTGATTCAGAGTGAGTTTTCTGCCACCGGTGCTCTAGCCGTCTCAACAATTGTTTCATCACCCTCAGCTCCAGGGAAAACCACGGGGCTGTCCGGGCTCCATGCAATCGGAGAGGGCGCTTCGGAGCCAGACAGTCAATAGCCCTGGTTAATTCCGCATTCCAGCGGGCCACCAGAGAATCAGCTGGGAGGCATCAACTTGGGATAAAACAACCCCTACCACTCTCTGGGAACCAGTTGGATCCATAAAGTAGTGGGGGCAGACCATCCGAATCGGTCCCACCTCCCTGCAGAGGGGAAGGGTCGCGGAGGAGTCCAGTTGCACCAGGAAGTGATCTGACCATGGCACTTCTTTTATTTCACTTTTAGTTAGTGTCAGATCACCAACATCCGTAGAGGCAAACACCAGGTCCAAGGCATGTCCACGGCTATGGGTAGGGCCAGACTTATTCAGGGACAGCCCCATGGAGGCCATGCTTTCCACAAAGTCCCGAGCGGCCCCTTGTAAGGTCGTGTTGGCATGGATGTTAAAATCCCCTAGGACAACCAAGCTAGGTGTCTCCAGGAGAACATCCGCCACGACCTGAAGCAGCTCGGGCAGGGAACCCTTGGTGCAGCGGGGAGTTTGGTACACCAATAGGAATCCTGTACTGCCCCTATTGCCCAACTTCCAGAACATGTACTCAGAAAACTGGGTCTTCCCAATAGGACGCCTGGTGCAAACTAATGACTTCCTAAAAATCACTGCAACCCCCCCTCCCCGCCCACATGACCTGGGTTGCTGTGCGTAAGAGAAACCTGGTGGGCAAGCAGTGGCAAGGACAGGCCCATCTGCTTCATCCAACCAAGTCTCTGTCACACATGCCAGGTCAAGTCCTCCATCCACAATCAGGTCGTGGATGGCAGTGGTTTTCTTCATCATTGACCTGGCATTGCACAGCAACACTTTCGGGTCATGTGGGTTTCCCTTGCTGATTCCAGTATCCGTCTGATCAGGACCAGACCTGGAGGCAGGGATAGTCCTCAAACAACAACTAAACCTGCCTCCTTGGTAATGACACGGTCTGGTCTTAGCGTAACTCCTCCTCCTGCCCGTGATCACTGAGATTGGGTGTCCCAATACATTCCCCCCTGTGGAACCTGCCCCAGCCATTCTATTGGCTGAGACCCACTCCCAGGCAGCCCTGACCCGTCCCCTAAAAAAGCAAAATACAAAATATATAATAACTTAACAAAAAAGAAAGAATAAAAACAAAGCAAAAACAATTATACTAAAATTAAACAACTCCCCACACTGACTAATTATTTATCCCACCCCTAGCAAAAATAATAAAATAATATATTATACAAAAAAACCACCATTTAAGGTGTAGCAAATTAAAAACACTTAAAACATTTAAAACCATTTTTGTCACTTGCTGCAAGGAGCTGCTCAGGCCTCTTAAGCTGTGGCGGTGAGTGCAGGGCCCGCCCCCTAGGACCGATGGAGTTGGCAGGAGAGGGAGCGGTCCTCCCAGCACTCACGAGAGGATGTGTAAACAGATAAATCCGTAAGAACATAGGAAGAGCCTGCTGAATCAGGCCAATGGCCCACCTAGTGAGGCAACCTGTTCTCACAGGGGCCAGCCAGGTGCCCCAAAGGGGAGCCCACAAGCAGCTCCCACGGAAGGCAGTGATGGCCACCAACCTGAATGTCTTTAAAAGAGGACTGGAATGATTCCTGGAGATCCATCTATGCTCCTGGCCACAATGGCTCTGCTGTGTCTCCATGGTCAGAGCTGGAAATCACCATGGGGGGGGGGGCATGCTCTTGAGCTTGGGTCCGTCTTGTGGGTTTCACCAGTGTAAGACCAGGATGCCGGACTAGGTGGGCCCTTGGCCTGATCCAGCAAGCTCTTCTTATGTTTGGTTGGGAGGTGGGTGTTGGAGATGGCTGTCTCTGTCTCCTCAGCTGATCAAAACAAACACTCAGCCTGGCAGCTGAGGGGGCATTCTTGAGGTGTTCTCACCCCCCCCCCCCGAGCTCTTTGCCCCTCTGCAGTGGTGTCAGAGTCATTTGAACATAATGGCCTCTGCCCCCTTCTTCACCTGTGACACCACACTGCTTACTTTACTGCACCCTTTGTGTCCTCAGCAAAAGGATTTACAACAGCATCAGGATCACATTATCCCAGAAGAAGTTAGCTTTCTGCTCTAATTTCTCTGTATTGTTAGGGACAGCTGCAAACAAGAACTCTAGTTCCATAAAGCATAAAAATGTATAGCTGCCCTGGTGGGGAATCCTGAGGCATGAATACTCTGCACTGATTAAGAAAACTGCCTTGCCTGGAAACTGCGCTCTGTGAATTTTCACTTCATCTCCCCCACACCCCAATCCTGTTTGGTGATATTGTCTCCCCTGATGGCCATTTCCATCCCCTCCAACCACTGCTTCCTTATCCTTCTTGGATTAACCATAGGGATGATGCCAGACAACCAGAGATAACATTGTGCATATCTCTATGCTCTGTGATCAGTTTGGCTACAGTATGAGATCACCAATATGGTCTGATGCTCCTGGCTAAGTGTCACAGATAAGTAGGAAAAGCAAGCCTTTCCCACGCAAAGAAAGTTGTGAAGGTCCTCAGGGAATCTCAGCAACCAGACTGGCTTCAGCCATGGCTGCCCTTTTCAGAAGACCCTGATCCCAGAGACTGGTGGGACAAGGAACAGTTGCTATAAACCTAGGAGGAATGAGGGCAAATAGTCCAGTGTCAGGGACTGGCTGGATACTGATGAATGGGCATCAGGAGAAAGGGGGTTGGAGACTGACTTGGAAGAAGGGATCAGTGAACTGGAGGAACCTGTAGCAGCCAGGAGACGAGAGTGAGAGGCAGGAGAAGCTGCAGGATTGGAGAGTGAAGAGCAGGGGCAGGAGCGTGTAGAGAGAGGTCAGGGCTTCCCCATGTCCTCCTCCTGCCCCCACCTTTCCTGCCCCCACTGTCTCCCAGGACCAGGTGAGGACAGAAGAAGGTCACATGCAGGCAAAGTCTTCACCTGCTTGCGTGAAGCGTCTAGGTTGGGGATGGGGCCCCTTTGCTATAGCAGCTGTTTCATCAGGTGCACACCTGGGAGTAGCTGAGAGATGTACTTTTGACAAGGGAACTTTTTCCTCCCTCTGGGCATCCCATGCCTGACTGTGCCATGAAAACCAGAGGCAGCAGTTCATGGGGGGGGGGGGAGGCTGGTGTGCTGGAGAAGGAAAGAGAGGAGCAGATATGTGTCACCTCCCCCCCCCCATCAACATGTCACCTCTTGGCTCCATTCATGCTTCTTCCCCAGCCTTCAGGGAGGTTCTGGGGGTTCTGATAAGAAGGTGGAGCTGCTGCTTGTGGTTCCACCAGCCTGGCGGTGGAACACCTCCTTAAAGCCTGGACACACATGTAGAATGGCCATTGCCCCTGGGCATCATGGGAATTATGTAGTTTCCAGTGCTTTCCAACTTACTCACCAGAAGTGGGAGGCAACGGACAGTAATTTTTCGGGCTTCCTGGAATTAATTGATACTCCCTGAGCACATCTACCACGGCAAGCAGCACTCAAGCTGCCCATGTCCCCTCCTTTTGCAAGCAAGGCGAATCTGCCAATGTTGATCTCTCTCTGTTTCTCATATTTCTAATCTTTAGTTATCCACATTTCCACATCAGTTTACATTTTTAAAAAAGTCATCATGAAAATTCTTTAGCATTTAAACTAATATACACATTTTTGTATGCAATTTTGCCTGATGTACACATTTGGCAAAGTAATTTCCCCGAATATACTGTTCTTTTCACCAATAGGGATTTTAATGCGTGTTTTTCCCTAGTATATGCATTTTTGTACACAATATTTGATTGGAGAACTCAGTTGAAAAACTATGGATTTAAGATTGATGTTTTGGTTTGCACATTGTTTTGGGACTTGAAAATAGATAAGTTGACCTTTAAGCGCAAACTGAATTGAATTTACCCCCCCCTTTTTTTTTTGCAAAGAAAACTTTGGGAACCAGCAAAGAGGTGGTGGTGCAGGCCTTCAACACTGTAAATCGTAATGCCCTGTGGACTGTCCTTCTGAAAATTGGCTGCCCAGATAAATCTGTGAACATCCTTCTGCTCCTCCATGATAATATGACAGCAACAATCACAGATAACAATGGCTCTCAAAGTGAACCATTCACAGTGGGATCAGGTGTTAAACAGGGTTGTGTTACCACTCCAACTCTATTTATTATTTTTATTGCCATGATTCTACAATTTGTTGAATGGAAACTCCCCACTGGAGTAGAAATCATATATCGAACAGATGGAAAGCTCTTTAATCTGAGTAGGCTAAAAGCAAAGAGTAAGGTTACCATAACTTCCATCATGGAGCTTCAGTATGCTGATGACAACATCAGTTGGGCAGTTTCAATATCCCTCTTAAAAACTGATTTTGAATAACCTCTAGGTGAGATAGGTTGACAAAAGTACCCCAAATTGAGATGGCATAAGCAATTGTCGGGATCACCTTGGCCTTGAAGACTTTCAACGCCGATGGGATATGAAGGGCCCCATCGGTGAAGAAGAATCGCAAGATCGCCAAGGAGATAGCTTTGGCTCTATTTGTAACATAGGCTACATGGGCCTTCCATCTAGGGTTATGTTGTAACCAAACTCCCAAGTATTGGAATCTATAGACTTGTTCGATGACTCTCCCATCATAGTGTGTGCACACTATGAGGATGACCTCCAAACCATCCTAAATATATTTGCTGAAGCTTATGAAAAGTTTGGCGTATCGCTCAACATCCAAAAAACCAAAGTGCTGCATCAATAAGCACAAAACAACCCCTCTGCAACACCACAAATCCAACTCAATGGTGTAATGTTGGAAAATGTTGATCACTTCTCCTACCTGGGCAGTTATCTTTCCACAAGGGTCAACACTGATGCCGAAATCCAGCATTGCCTGAGCTGTGTGAGTACAGCTTTCTCCTGATTGAAGTGCAGAGTGTTTGAGGACCGGGACATTCACAGGGAAACCAAAACGCTTGTTTACAAAGCTATTGTACTACCAACCTTACTGTATGCTTGTGAAACATGGACCACTTATAAACGCCATCTCCAACTCCTCGAAAGATTCCCTCAATGGTGTCCCCAAAATTTTTACACATCACTTAGGAAGACAGACAAACTAATGCCAGTGTACTGGAAGAAGCAAAGATCACCAGTTTTGAAGCAATGATTCTTCAACATCAACTCCGTTGGACTGGTCATGTGGTTTGGATGCCTGATTATCTTCTTCCAAAACAACTACTCTAGTCTGAACTTAAAAATGGAAAGCGTAATGCTGGCGTAAAAGAGGTTTAAAGACTCTCTCAAGGCAAATCTTTAAAAATGTAGTATAAACACCAACAATTGGGAGATACTGGCCTGCAAGCACTCCAGTTGGAGAACAGCCTTTACCAAAGGTGCCATGGGCTTTGAAGACACTCGAACTCAGGACGCGAGGGAGAAACATGCTAAGAGGAAGGCACACTTGGCAAACCCTCACTGTGATTAACTCCCACCCAGAAACCTATGTCCCCACTGTGGAAAAACATGTGGATCCAAAACTGGCCTCCACAGTCACCCACAGACACAATGTTAAAACCGTGTTCATGGAAAACAATCTTACTCAGCTATGAGCGATTGCTGAAGAAGAAGAAGAAGAAGAAGAAGAAGAAGAAGAAGAAGGTGGTGGTGCAGGAGCCAAGCAAGTCTGCTACGATCCAGGCTGCCTTTCAGAGTGTTTGGACTCAGCCTATAAGTAGCTTGATGTTTTCCAAATTGGGGAAGTTCATTTCTGAAAATTCCTCTCCTTGAATCCTGAGCTTCCTTGACATAACCCCCAAACACATGTGTTGTGTCAGCTTGACACTTTTTGTGGTAGAGTGACAGATGTTATCAATATACTTTACTAACTGCCAGATAAATATTAGCATTCATTTTCAGCTCACTGGTAAAGGTTAGCTCACAAATGATTTTGAATTGGGTCATTTATAACCAGAAGTGTACAGTAGGAACACTAAATGTGCTTAATTGTAATAGGGTTGCTGCACATATTCATTACTTTCCTTCTCAGATATGAATATGGCATATTGACAGCTGTTGGAACATGTCCCAAAATTAAGAGCTGCTCTCCAAATCATTAACCTGAAAAGAAAAGAAAAGAAAAGAAGGGAAGGGAAGGGAAGGGAAGGGAAGGGAAGGGAAGGGAAGAAGGGCAGCAACACAAAGTCCAAACAGTTCATAGACTGGGGGCCCCATCACCAACCCCTTCATTAATTTTTTTCAGGATATATTTGTGCCTCCTGGGTTTTTCTCCCCACAAAGCTAGGATTTTCAGACTCAGATTATGAACAGCTGCTAGCAGCAGGGTGGCAATGGTAATTCAGATCTCCAGAGCTGGGGAGAGAGACGTGTCCAATTCATAGCTGAGCTGACAATATATGCTCCTACACTTTCCTGTGTTGCTTAGTGCTTCAAAGGTATTGCCATTGTTAAGGGCCCCATGAGCACACGAGGAACATTGTCTCCAAGAACACGAACAGGCTTAGTTCTTCATAGAACAGGTTGAATCCTACCCAGACCTCCCAGAATGCCCACACTTCCTGCATAGTGCATTCTGGGCCCCAAAGGATGATGGCGACCTTGACCACATCTTGGACCCGATCCATTTTAAGAGGTGTTTTGTAGTCCTGTTGGGTAACTGCTAACAGATATAGCAACAAAACTCACATTTTCTGACCGCAGCTTCTTCGCAGGACAGCCTCCATCTAGTGGGTGGAGCATATAGTAGAGACGAACTTTGCTGGCATGTTTCCGGCTCTGGGGAAGAAAACCCAAACATGTTGTTTGATATGGCATACTTGAAGGATGCCCCATTTTAAAAACAAAACAATACACCTCCTCACATGTGGAAAAGCAGCATGTCAAGGAGGAGGCTTCTGCAGTTCTGCCCTATTGAGGCACAGGAACATAGCACAACTCTGCTACAGGCTGGCCTGAGGCTACATATGGACCTGTGGCCTGTGGCTCACCAGCCCTGCTATTAGGCCCAGGAAGTCCTCTTCAGAAAAGGAAGGGAAACTCTAAGCCCAACCCAATGCTGCATGCATTGCCAGCTCACTTGCACAGTCTATTGGAGATAGATGCAAGATGGCATGCTCTGACCTAATCTCTCCAAATGACATTAATTAGGCTAAACAAAAGAGCCAATGTGGCAGGTGCCCCAGAGGAGCAGCAAAAACAAGAGACTCTGGAAATTGTTTTATTGGGTCATCTGATCTCAGTGGATGTGGAGGCCACTTTAAAGGGGGGGGGGCAAAATCTGAAATGCTGTGCCAGCTACATGCAGCATGAGCTGCGCACTGCAGCAGCCTTGGAAAGAAGATGATGGATAGAAATGTAATAACTGAAAACCCAGTGGGAGTATTGAAGGGTGAAAGGGCTGCAAACACCTGAGTTCCATCAAATCCCCTGCCTGCCATCTGGGAATGAAAAATAAGAGCATTATGGCCTGCACAGTGGTGAACAGAGCTCCAGTGGCATGAGGAATATCATGGGGAAAACAAAGCAGGGTAGACCTTGGAAAGCCAAAACTTGTGTTTTCGATCCTTAGTTAGTGGATCATAGAATCATAGAGTTGGAAGAGACCACAAGGGCCATCGAGTCCAACCCCCTGCCAAGCAGGAAACACCATCAGAGCACTCCTGACATATGGTTGTCAAGCCTCTGCTTAAAGACCTCCAAAGAAGGAGACTCCACCACACTCCTTGGCAGCAAATTCCACTGTCGAACAGCTCTTACTGTCAGGAAGTTCTTCCTAATGTTTAGGTGGAATCTTCTTTCTTGTAGTTTGGATCCATTGCTCCATGTCCGCTTCTCTGGAGCAGCAGAAAACAACCTTTCTCCCTCCTCTATGTGACATCCTTTTATATATTTGAACATGGCTATCATATCACCCCTTAACCTCCTCTTCTCCAGGCTAAACATGCCCAGCTCCCTTAGCCGTTCCTCATAAGGCATCGTTTCCAGGCCTTTGACCATTTTGGTTGCCCTCCTCTGGACACGTTCCAGTTTGTCAGTGTCCTTCTTGAACTGTGGTGCCCAGAACTGGACACAGTACTCCAGGTGAGGTCTGACCAGAGCAGAATACAGTGGCACTATTACTTCCCTTGATCTAGATGCTATACTCCTATTGATGCAGCCCAGAATTGCATTGGCTTTTTTAGCTGCCGCGTCACACTGTTGGCTCATGTCAAGTTTGTGGTCAACCAAGACTCCTAGATCCTTTTCACATATACTGCTCTCAAGCCAGGTGTCCCCCATCTTGTATTTGTGCCTCTCATTTTTTTTGCCCAAGTGCAATACTTTACATTTCTCCCTGTTAAAGTTCATCTTGTTTGTTTTGGCCCAGTTCTCTAATCTGTCAAGGTCGTTTTGAAGTGTGATCCTGTCCTCTGGGGTGTTAGCCACCCCCACCCCCCAGTTTGGTGTCATCTGCAAATTTGATCAGGATGCCCTTGAGTCTATCATCCAAGCCGTTGATAAAGATGTTGAATTAGACCGGGCCCTGTGGCACCCCACTAGTCACTCTTCTCCAGGATGAAGAGGAACCATTGATGAGCACCCTTTGGGTTCGGTCAGTCAGTCAGTTACAAATCCACTGAGTAGTAGCATAGTCAAGACCGCAATTTACCAGCTTCTTTACAAGAATATCATGGGGCACCTTGTCGAATGCCTTGCTGAAATCAAGGTAGGCTACATCCACTGCATTCCCTTCATCTACCAGGCTTGTAATCTGTCAAAAAACGAGTTCAGGTTAGTCTGACATGACTTATTTTTCAGAAATCCATGCTGACTATTGGTGATCACAGCATTCCTTTCTAGGTGCTCACAGACTGTTTGCTTAATGATCTGCTCCAGAATCTTCCCTGGTATTGATGTCAGACTGACTGGGCGGTAATCATTTGGGTCCTCTCTTTTCCCCTTTTTGAAAATAGGGGCAACATTTGCCCTCCTCCAGTCTGCCGGGACTTCGCCTGTTCTCCAGGAATTCTCAAAGATGACTGCCAGTGGTTCTGAGATCACATCTGCCAGTTCTTTTAATACTCTTGGATGCAGTTCATCTGGCCCTGGAGACTTGAATACATCTAAACTAGCCAAGTATTCTTGTACTACCTCCTTAGTTATTCTGGGCTGTGTTTCCTCTGCTGAATCATTTGCTCCAAATTCTTCAGGTCGGGCATTGTTTTCTTTATCGGAGAAGACTGAGGCAAAGAAGGCATTGAGGAGTTCAGCCCTTTCTGTGTCCCCTGCTTGCATTTCACCATCTTCTCCTCTGAGTGACCCCACTGTTTCTTTGTTCTTCCTTTTGCTACGGACATACCCATAAAAGCCTTTTTTGTTGCTTTTAACCTCTCTAGCAAGCCTGAGTTCATTCTGTGCTTTAGCTTTTCTGACTTTGTGTCTACATGTGCTGGCTATTTGTTTGAATTCCGCTTTGGTGGTTTCCCCCCTTTTCCATTTTTTGTACACATCCTTTTTTAATCTTAACCCAGTTAAAAGTTCTTTAGATAGCCACCCTGGCTTCTTTAGGCACCTTCCATGTTTCCGTCTCATTGGTATTGCCTGAAGTTGTGCTTTTACTATCTCCCTCTTAACAAACTCCCAGCCATCATGAACTCCCTTTCCTTTTAGTATTACTGTCCATGGGATCTCACCCAGCACTTCCCTATGAAGTCGGCTTTCTTAAAGTCAAGAAATTGAGTCCTAGTATGCTTGGCTGCTCCTTTCCGCTGTATAGTAAACTTCAGAAGAGCATGATCACTCGCGCCTAATGATCCTTCCACTTCTACCCCACTAACCAGGTCATCAACATTGGTTAGGACCAGATCTAAAATGGCTGTTCCTCTTGTTGCTTCTCCCACTTTCTGGACAATGAAGTTGTCTGCAAGGCCAGTGAGGAATCTGTTTGACCTTATGCTCTTGGCTGAGTTTGATATCCAACAAATATCCGGGTAATTGAAGTCCCCCATTACTACTATCTCCCTTCCTTTTGCATGCTTGGCCATCTGTTCCAGGAAGGCATCATCTATGTCCTCCGTTTGGCTTGGGGATCTATAGTAAACTCCCACAATGAGGTCTCTGTTATTCTTCTCTCCCTTAATTTTGACCCAAATGCTCTCACTTTGGCTTTGAGGTTCTAAATCCTGGATCTCTTCACAGGTATACACATCCCTGACATATAACGCCACTCCTCCTCCTTTCTTGTCTGGTCTGTTTCTCTGAAATAGATTGTATCCCTCCATTATTACATTCCAATTGTGGGACTTATCCCACCAGGTTTCAGTGATGCCTATTATGTCATATTTAGTTTGCTGTACCAAGAGCTCAAGCTCATCTTGTTTATTTCCCATGCTTTGCGCATTAGTGTACAGACATTGAAGTCCATTAATCATTCCCCCGTGTCTCTTATTTAAGGATTTTTTCCTCCCACCACTAGGTCTGTGTGCTATTTGCTCCATTTGGTCTATAACATTTGGATGATCATCTTCATCAATTGATAGACTCCTACCTTCAGGAGCACTGTCTGATTACCCTCATCAGAATCGTTACAAAATATAGGCCTGGCCCAGCTGTGCTTCATTATTTTCTACTGATCTCAATGAGACTTCCACATGGGTTTCACTTACTCCCAAAGAAATCAATTGGACATAGAAGTATGAGTAGGGGAATAAGTTCAGTTTAGTTCACATTTAAAGGCAAACTTACTTAATTCACACTACCTGGCTCAATATGTGACCCAAAACACAGCATTCTTTCAAAACCTTCACTTCTCTGAATTTTGCGGTGCAGTTTTCCACTCAAGTAATGTGTGCAAACATTAATTTTTTAAGGTAAAGTGTACATAAAGTGCTGCATATATATATTAGGGAAAGCAGCTTGCAAAAATGTGTATATTAGGTAAAAATGCATTTAAAATGTGCTTATTTTGAGAAATTCACACCAAAATGTTGATGAATTTTCGTGAGAACCTAAAAATAAATTCCATAAACTGATGTGGAAAAAGAGAGATTGAAATAGAAAGATTTGCCCATCTCTACTTAAAAGTGCTTAGCTTTGCCTGGAATGTGCACTGTGTATTAGGAGAGTGAGCGGGGGGGGGGGGAGGTGTTTAATATGTACCCTCCAACAATTTCACAAATGAAACTAAAAGCATTCTTGCCTAGTAAGAAAAGTCCCTAACTTGTACCCAGCCAGGATCACTGGCAGACCACCTACCCACTATTAAGTATTACAGACAACTCTCCTTTCCCTGCTGGGTGTCCTGACTGAGCCTGTCCTGCCAACGCAGTGCATCATATTTGGTCCTCTAATATACCAACAATTCAAAAAGAGCAAACAGGTGAAATGACAAACTGACTACATGGTTCCTCAGCATTTATAGACTCAACAGGTTAGAGGGAGTCCCAAGAGTCATCTAGTCCTGCTATGTAGGAATCAGCTCTCAAACAGCTCTTATCAGGGCCGGATTTAGGTTTGATGGAGCCCTAAGCTACGGAAGGTAATGGGGACCTTTATATGTCCAGCTGTCCTTTGTCACTGTTTTTTGTGTTGAATTTCTTAAATTACTTACATCATAGGAGCCCACACAACACAAAACACTGTTGCTGTATGTTGGTTTTATTTTATTTGTTTTTTTATTTTATATTTTGGAAATGTACATCCAGTTTTTTTGCCTTTACATTTTTTGGGGGCCCCCAAGAGAGTGGGGCCCTAAACCAGTGGTGGAGCTAGGGGCTTTGCCACCCGGAGCGGGGGACGTGGCACATTGCCTGCCCCAGCGACTCAATGGGAGCATCGAGGGAATTGTGGATGGCTGCAGCAGCAACAAGAATAACTTATGCAGGGCTTGCAATGCAAGTGATACTGCCAATGAAAAGCCTGCTCTCCCGCTAGTTCAAACACAAAGAAAGAAATAAGAAAGGAGCCCCCCCCCTTCACAAACAGCGAGGGAGGCAAAGAACAAAACACATGGAGAAAAGCCCCCTTAGTGCTCCATGAATTTGAGCGAGGGAAAGGCTCAAAACAGTAGGGGAAAGAGAGGTAGAGTAAGGGCTTGGGGGTGCTGACACGAAGTCAGTTGCGATTTAAAGCAACAGTAGGGAATGTAAGAGAATGGGCTACTTGGGGTGTGGGGAGAGAAGCCCTGAGGCGCCAATCCGCAGCAAATGTGTTCTTCTGAGGAGGGGCCTGGGGAGCTTTGCTCCTCTTTGTGTTTGTGTGTTGCATGTTGCTGGGCTTTGGAGGCTGGGAGAGACAGGGGAGCAGCTTTGCCACAAGCCAGGGAGCTCGGCTGGAGCGCCCAGTTGGGGACCAGCCAGTCAAGGCTGACCGTTGGGGACTCCCCTGTCCTCCTCCCTCCCCAGTGGAAGCTGGCAAGCGGCAAAGTGGAAGCCGCTTACAGAAATCTGGGGAGGGAAGGAGGGGCATGGAGCCATGGCTCCCGTCTGTCCCCAGCCCCTCCCTCCCTCCTGTAAAGTGACAAAGCAGGAGCCACTTACAGCGAGCCAAAGCTTTGCCACTCATGGGCTTGGGGGTCGCAGGCGGGGCCCCCTGCCAAAATGTCACTCCCCTTCAGGATGGCACCCGAAGCGGACCGCCCCCTCATCGGTACGCCTCTGCCCTAATCTATAGCTTATTTAGTTTATCTATACGTAAATCCGGCACTGGCTCTTACAATCCAAATTCATGTTTTGTTGGAATCTCCTTTCTTGTTAATTTGAATCAGTTGGTTTGAGCGGTAGAAAACATGTTTGCTCTCCCTTCTATGTGAAAAGCCCTTCAAATAATTGAAGCTGGGCACTATACTTTTGTCGATGCAGCCTAGAACTGCATTAGCTTTTTCTGCTGCTACATCGCATGGTTGACTCATGTTAGGCTTGTGGCCTATTAAGACCCCTGGATCCTTTTCACGTGCACTCCTGTTAAGTCAGGTGTCCCCCACCCTGTGTTTGTGCATCTGATCATTTCTGCCTAACTGCAGAACCTTACCATAGTCCCTACTGAAATTCATTTTGTTCTTTGGGGCCCCTTTCTCCAACCTGTTACGGTCATCTTGAATCCTGTTTTTGTTTTCTGTGCACACATTGCACACTTTGGAACACCAGAAGCTTCCTTCTTCCACCATTGGCCCATCTCACTCACCACTAACTGGCAGCAGTTCTCCACCCCCACCTTGAGGTTGAAGCTGGCGCCTTCCGCAACCAGGGCAGGTGTTCTGCCACTGAGCCCAGGCATGCAAGTCAAGATGCATCAGAGCCCCAAAACTCAAAGAGATTTTAACTTTTAGCAGCCAAAATGAAAGGGTCCGAATGCTGGGAAACTGAAGCCTACATCAACCATAATGTTTTAATGTATTGTCAAACTCCCTCAACCTAATAGCAAACACGGGTGGTGAGTGCTGACGACTGAGCCAAAACAGAGCCACTGGGAAACAAGAGGGAGACATTAATATTTGCAGAAGTAAAAGCCACCCCCTTTCAAAACAGTTTGTTGTAGGTCACACTTGTCTTTCCTAAAAGGCAAAGTAAAGAGAGTGATTTATCCAGGTCACGCCACCCAGGAAGCTGAAATGGTCTCTGTCAAATTGGGAGAGCTGGAGAGTAGGCAAAGGCCCAGAGAAATGAAATGGGTGCACCAGGTCCTGTTGCTGAAAGTACTGTATATGGGAGAATTGTACTGGCCTGTGGTTCTAGGTTGTGCTATTAGCGGTTGAGTTATTCAGTTCAAAGAAAAGTGCAAATTTTGCATTTTGAGTGAAGTCATTTACTTTGCTTCAAACAGCATTAGGTTTTATGCTTCCGGGACTGGCATTGCCCTCTTGTTAATTAAAACTTTGCCCTGCAGCATTCTTTGCTCTTCTAGAGGAAAAGGCACATTCTCACATGGAGGTCTTTGCAAGAGCCTGGGGACTTCTAAGAAGGGGAAGGCACAAAGCCTGGAAATTTGCATCTCATCTGAGCTGCAGAACAAACTTCTACATCTTTTCAGCCACACCCCCTCCCCAGCTAAAAATAAATCTGAGGCACTTGGGGGCAGGAAACACCCCCATAGCTTGCTGCTATAATGATCATTGTCAAGTTTCGCTTGCAAAGTCCTACCACAACAATGTGGCAATGAAATGAGAGGACAGGCAATGGCGGAGCAAGCCGATTGGGCACCTGGGGCGGCGCACGTGCCCTGTGCCCAGGGGCGGGGCCAGTCACCCGTGGGGGCGGGGCAAGGTGGGGCAGGATGCTCCATGGGGCCTCTGAGGAGTCTGCCTGCCTCCTCCCACTCAGCTGCCCTACAGCTGAGGTGGAGGCGGTGGGCAGACCATTTGGGGCAGCGTGGGGGGGGGCATTGCAGGCCCCATGGTGAGTGCTGCCAGACATTTTGTCACCCCCCTCAGTGGTGACACCTGGGGCGGCCTGTACCCACTGCACCCACTTCCTCTGCCCCTGAGGACAGGGGTCCTAGAGGCTCCAGTGTCTCCTGGGGTAGCAGTGCCTTCTGCTAACTTCTTCTGGTCCACCAGCCATGACCATGCCTGGACATGGATAGTCTGACCGCTGCAAGCCCATCTTGAGCCTGGATTACTGCCATGCCCTCTCTATGGAGCTGCCCTTGCGCCTGGTCTGGAAGCTCCAGCTTGTGAAGACTGTGGCTGCTATACTGCTGGTGCAGGTTGATAGCCGGCAATGTGTGCCGCCCTTGTAAAAACAGCCGCCCTGGCTGCCCATTGGCTACTGAGACAGGTTCCAGGTTCTTATATGAATCCTCAAAGCAACCCAGGGGCAGGGTGCCTCAGGGACGGCCTGACCCCTGGTGCCCGCACTTGTGCACCGAGATCCTCTATAGGAGTAGTTCCCTGAGTTGGTGAGGCTCGCCTGATGTCATGAAACGGAGCCTTCCGTGTTATTGCCCCCGTCCTGTGGGTCAGGCCTCTTTCGTATTAACATTAAACATTCTCTGAAAATGCTTTCTGCACTGCCAAACCTATGCAGACAGTTAAAAGGAGGGGTTGATATTATAATTAGCCAGTGATTTTGGTTCCTATTTGGCTTTTATTGTATATACATTTGTTGTGCATTGTTTTGACTTTTTAATTCTATTTATGGATTTGGAGTATTCAAGTATATTTTAAAAAAATAAACTGACCAAGGTAATATTGAGGGCCATTGGCTACCCTCACCTGGTTTAATCAGCAAGTCAAAGAAGTACCGAAGGGGTGGTTGCTGTCACCTGCTGACTGCTTCTAGGAGCCACAGGTGAGAGCTGAGTACAGCATGGGGACCAAAGGGGGACAAACTACCCACCAGAGGTACTACCCCTCCCCTAACACCCCATACTCCCCAATCTATTCCAAGTGCTGCTCATATATTAAAAGACAGCCCCTGCCTAAAGGCTCACAATCCAATAGACGTGATACAAAAGGAAAAGGGGATGCGTTGGGCAGAGGAAAGCAAGCACTGGAGCAGCTTCAGCTTCAGTGACTGATGGACAGAGCTCGGCTGGTCCCTCCCAGGGAGACAGGGAGGGAAGCCTGCCAGTGGCCCTCCACAGACCACGGTAGCAGAAGCTAGACTGTGCCCCAGAATACCAGGTATCAGGCCTATGCAGCAGCAGGGGCAATGCAAACAGGTCTGTTTGGAATCCTTGCTTCTAATGGCACCACTCTGTTGGAATTTCAGATCACAGATCAGCGACTGGGAGGGGGCAGAATTAAATTGCCATTAAACTATGTTAGAAGAACATATTTCCCTCATCCAAGAGCAGAAGCAGTTCCATTTGTATGCATCACTGTGCCTGCACATTTTTTTCAGGAAGAAATTTGTGCATTAAATAAAAGAGAAGAGTGCAAATAAGAGAACGAAACAAATTAGCAAGGATAAGTGGTGCCAAATAGCTACACTCTTTGGGTTGAGTGTTGGAGCAGAGAAGGAATGTATTTTCCCCTGACAGACGCTCAGATGATCTAAAGGAAAAAAATCACTTTTAGTGGCATGTGAAAATATCCTTAGTGTTGCATTGCAGAGGAGCAGCAAAGTCTCCAAATGTTGTGCTGCAGTTCTCCACCTCCCTCCCCCATAAATTGATATTGAAAGTGAAAAATACATATGGCAAAATATTAATAAGGAGAAATGTGCATATGTATATATTAGAGATATACAGAAATGTGTTATATTAGGCAAAATTGCTTAGAAAAATATGCATATAAAGAGAAACAGCCACTAAAATGCTGATGGATATTCATTAGCTGCCCCTCCCTTTAATGGCAAACTGATGTGGCAAAGTGGCACACCGAACCTAAAACTGAAAGGAGAGAGAGAAATGGGGAGAAATTAAAATGTCTCCAATCTCTAGAGGTCTCTGCACCCAGTGGTGGAACTTCATGCTCTGGCACCGGGGGGGGCGGGGCGCGGAGAGCAGGCGGATTGGGGCTGGCGTGCATCCTGGGGGCGGGGCATGCCGCCTGCAGGGGGGTGGCACCCAGCGTGGGCAGGCGGGGGGGGGGCAGCCGTGATGGCACCCTACCAGGATCGCACTGCCAGGGGCGGTGCGCTCCCCCTGCATTCCTCTTCCTCGCGCTGGTGTCTGCACCCAGTTCTGCCACAACAGGCACTGGGGCTTCCTTGAAACTTGGTTGAGTTGCATGAGTTGTAGTCAATATTACCCCTACTCAAAGTAGACCCATTGAAAATAATGAATGTAACTAACTTAGGGTCATTGTTTTCAATTGGTCTACTCTGAGTTGAACTGGGTAGAAGCCCGTGTCTTTTGGTTCTTCATCATGCATGTATCAACTTTATCACTTTATCCAGCTACTGGCCCTGATCCACCTACATTTAAGCACCTAACCACATTCCTATGCTCAGTCAGAAGCAGCCACCATTTGTTTCAACAGGACTCACTCCCAGATAAGTGTGTACAGGATTGCAGCCTGCACATGTAAGACCGCAATTCTAAGCACATTTACTAGGGAGTAAGCCCCTTTCGTGCCTCGGAATTTGGGACTTTAAGCTGGCAGTAATGGCTTGCAAAACGAGGGCGATGGGAACGGGAGTCCCTTTCGCAAGCCGCTTTTAGGGGACGCGGGTGGCGCTGTGGGTAAAAGCCTCAGCGCCTAGGGCTTGCCAATCGAAAGGTCGGCAGTTCGAATCCCCGCGGCGGGGTGCGCTCCCGTTGCTCGGTCCCAGCGCCTGCCAACCTAGCAGTTCGAAAGCACCTCCGAGTGCAAGTAGATAAATAGGGACCGCTTACTAGCGGGAAGGTAAACGGCGTTTCTGTGTGCGGCTCTGGCTCACCAGAGCAGCGATGTCACGCTGACCACGTGACCCGGAAGTGTCTCCGGACAGCGCTGGCCCCTGGCCTCTTGAGTGAGATGGGCGCACAACCCCAGAGTCTGGCAAGACTGGCCCGTACGGGCAGGGGTACCTTTACCTTTAAGCCCCTTTCACTTCTATAGAGTTTACTTCTGAGTTAATAGGCTTATGATTGCCTTGTAAGGCTGCAACCCTGTGCATGCTTACCTATGAGGAAGGCTCACTGCAGATAATGGGCTTTCCTTCTGAACAAGCACACATAGGATTAGGCTACATCTCCCACTGAAATCAATTGAACTAGTTAGACATCCAGATGCTTTTGGTGGGACAGAGCCATTCCTGACTATGGCCAGACTAGGTCCACCATTCTCCTGCCCCCACCCACCCACCCACCCCAAATTTTTTATTAAGTTTTACATTTTTATCATATTTACAACATATCAAATCATCAAAATGAAACAAAGCATTCCCCTGGTTTCCCCCCCCCCCCCTTTGACTTCCCTCAGCTTTCTCTTCTGGTTTTCCCCGATATTGGCTTCCCCTGCTTTCTTTCTTATATCTTCATATGAATTCTATGTATAAATTATATTATTATTTTTTAGAATTTTGACATCTTTATAGCTTTTATACTTATTTTTGTTGATTGTAAGTGTTTACTCAAACCCTGCTAATGAGTCTATTTCTTTACATTGTTTCTGTAAATACAACATAAATGATTCCCAATCTTTTTAAAATTCTCTATTGTCTTTGTCTCTGAGTCTCTCTGTTAGTTTCGCCATTTCAGCATATTCCATCAGTTTTTGTCTCCATTCTTCCTTAGTTGGTATTTCTTTGCTTTTCCATCTTTGGGCTAGTAGCATCCTAGTCGCAGTCATAGCATACATAAATAGTTTCTTCTTTTCTGTTGGTAGTTCTTGACCCGAAATGCCTAGTAAAAAAGCTTCTGGTCTTGTAATAAAAGTCAATTTAAACATTTTTGATTTCATTATAAATCATATTCCAATAATTTTTAATCAGTTTGCAAGTCCACCACATAAGGAAAAAAGTGCCTTCCTTTTCTTTACACTTCCAATATTTGTTGGAACCTGTTTTGTACATTTTTGCCATTTCTTTAGGTGTAATATACCATCTGTACATCATTTTCATATAATAATAATAATAAATAATAATAATAATAATAATAATAATAATAATAATTTCTTATTTGTACCCCGCCCATCTGGCTGGGTTTCCCCAGCCACTCTGGGCGGCTTCCAACAAAGATGAAAGATACACTAAAATGTCACATATTAAAAACTTCCCTGAACAGGGCTGCCTTCAGATGTCTTCTGAATGTCAGGTAGATGTTTATTGCTTTGACATCTGATGGGAGGGCGTTCCACAGGGCGGGCGCCACTACCGAGAAGGCCCTCTGCCTGGTTCCCTGTAACTTGGCCTCTTGCAGTGAGGGAACCACCAGAAGGCCCTCGGAGCTGGACCTCAGTGTCCGGGCAGAATGATGGGGGAGGAGACGCTCCTTCAGATATACTGGACCGAGGCTGTTTAGGGCTTTAAAGGTCAGCACCAACACTTTGAATTGTGCTCGGAAACGTACTGGGAGCCAATGTAGGTCTTTCAAGACCGGTGTTATATGGTCTCGGCGGCTGCTCCCAGTCACCAGTCTAGCTGCCGCATTCTGGATTAGTTGTAGTTTCCGGGTCACCTTCAAAGGTAGCCCCACATAGAGCGCATTGCAGTAGTCCAAGCGGGAGATAACCAGAGCATGTACCACTCTGGTGAGACAGTCTGCAGGCAGATAGGGTCTCAGCCTATGTACCAGATGGAGCTGGTAAACAGCTGCCCTGGATACAGATTTGACCTGTGCCTCCATGGACAGCTGTGAGTCCAAAATGACTCCCAGGCTGCGCACCTGGTCCTTCAGGGGCACAGTTACCCCATTTAGGACCAGGGAATCCTCCACACCTGCTCGCCTCCTGTCCCCCCAAAACAGTACTTCTGTCTTGTCAGGATTCAACCTCAATCTGTTAGCCACCATCCATCCTCCAACCGCTTCCAGACACTCACACAGGACCTTCACCGCCTTCACTGGTTCTGATTTAAAAGAGAGGTAGAGCTGGGTATCATCCGCATACTGATGAACACCCAGCTCAAACCTCCTGATGATCTCTCCCAGTGGCTGCATGTAAATGTTGAAAAGCATGGGGGAGAGGACAGAACCCTGAGGCACCCCACAAGTGAGAGCCCAGGGGTCTGAACACTCATCCCCCACCACCACTTTCTGAACACGGCCCAGGAGGAAGGAGCGGAACCACTGTATGACAGTGCCTCCAGCTCCCAGCCCCTGAAGACGGTCCAGAAGGATGTTATGGTCGATGGTATCAAACGCCGCTGAGAGATCCAGCAGAACTAGGAAACAGCTCTCACCTTTGTCCCTAGCCCACCGGAGATCATCAACCAGTGCGACCAAGGCAGTTTCAGTCCCATGAGGAGGCCTGAATCCCGACTGGAAGGGATCCAAATGGTCCGCTTCTTCCAGGCGTGCCTGGAGTTGTTCAGCAACCACTCGCTCAATCACCTTGCCCAAGAATGTAAGATCTGAGACTGGGCGATAATTGGCCATCATGGCCGCATCTAAAGATGGTTTTTTAAGAAGCGGTTTAATGACCGCCTCTTTCAGCGGGTCTGGGAAGGCTCCCTCACGGAGGGAAGCATTCACCACCCCACGAAGCCCATCACCCAGTCCTTCCCGGCTAGCTTTTATAAGTCAGGATGGGCAAGGATCCAGGAGACAGGTGGTTGGCTTCACTCATCCAAGCAGCCTGTCCACATCCTCAGAGGTAACAGATTGGAATTGATCCCATGTAACAGGACTAGACAGAACTCTAGCACTCTCCCGCCCTGCTCCCACGGTTGAGTCTACTTCTTCCCAAATCTGAGCGAATTTATCTGCAAAAAACTTTGCAAAATCATTGCAGGAGATCATGTGGCCCGTACTGGGCCCTGATGTCGCAGGTGGTTCCGCTAAATTGTGAACCACCTGAAAAAGTCTCCTGCTGCTGTTTTCTGCAGATGCAATAGAGGCGACGAAGAAAGTCTTCTTCGCCTTCGCTATTGCCACTTGGTAGGCTCGACGTTGAGCTCTAACCTGTGTCCGGTCAGATTCGGAATGAGTTATCCGCCACCGGATAATGATTGTTTCATCGCCCTCAGCTCCGGGGAAAACCACAGGGCTGTCCGGGCTCCATGCAATCGGAGACGGCGCTTCGGAGCCAGACAGTCAATAGCCCTGGTTAATTCCGCATTCCAGCGGGCCACCAGAGAATCAGCTGGGAGGCCATCAACTTGGGATAAAACATTCCCTACCACTCTCTGGGAACCAGTTGGATCCATAAAGTAGTGGGGGCGGACAATCCGAATCGGTCCCACCTCCCTGCAGAGGGGAAGGGTCACGGAGGAGTCCAGTTGCACCAGGAAGTGATCTGACCATGGCACTTCTTTTGTTTCACTTTTAGTTAGTGTCAGATCACCAAAATCCGTAGAGGCAAACACCAAGTCTAAGGCATGTCCGCGGCTATGAGTTGGACCAAACTTATTCAGGGACAGCCCCATGGAGGCCATGCTTTCCACAAAGTCCCGAGCGGCCCCTTGTAAGGTCGTGTTGGCATGGATGTTAAAATCCCCTAGGACAACCAAGCTAGGTGTCTCCAGGAGAACATCCGCCACGACCTGAAGCAACTCGGGCAGGGAATCCTTGGTACAGCGGGGAGGTCGGTACACCAATAGGAATCCTGTACTGCCCCTATTGCCCAACTTCCAGAACATGCACTCGGAAAACTGGGTCTTCCCAATAGGACGCCTGGTGCAAACTAATGACTTCCTAAAAATCACTGCAACCCCCCCCCTCCCCGCCCACATGACCTGGGTTGCTGTGAGTAAGAGAAACCTGGTGGACAAGCAGCGGCAAGGACAGGCCCATCTGCTTCATCCAACCAAGTCCTCTGTTACACATGCCAGGTCAAGTCCTCCATCCATGATCAGGTCATGGATGGCAGTGGTCTTATGAATCATTGACCTGGCATTGCACATCAACACTTTCAGAGGAGTGTTGCCTCAGAGGAGATAAAGGCCAGCCTGCCCAGTCCCATGTTGCAGGAGCAACATCGTTGGTTACCTGTTCCTGCCGGCACCCTGTCCTGCTTTCTGCCAGAGTTCCTGACCACGGGCGATGCCCTGCCTTGGACCCCACTTCAGCCTCGGACCGGACACTGACCATGCCGCACGGTACCCCCCCCCCCCGGGACCAGCACAATACTGTATTATTTAATGCCTGTATTGTCTGAAACAAAAACAACATTTTTGGCAATGCGTTCATCTTAATGGCTGCAATTCTTCCTAATAGTAACTTCCTAGATGGCTTTGTGATGGACCATTAGAAGAGCTGCACCTTGCCTGGGCTACCTGTGGGATTGGCTGTTACCTGCCCACATTTTGGACCTGAACTGCTTCCCTGTGCTTGATATTTCTTGGATTGCACTGTACCGTCGTCCCTGCTCTTCTTGGTGAGTGTTTTGGTAAGAGGCTTATACCTCCCGCAACTGGGATGCTAGATCCCAAGGGCAACCACTGGAGCAGGAAAGCAACTGGGAGTCAGTGAAATTGAGGCAAAATCAGTGCTACGTACGATGAACAGCTCACTTCAGCTAAAACTCTGGCAATTGCAAACTGGGACAAAATGTTGTCCTCTAAGGAAGGTCAAAAGTTTAGGTACAGCCTCCTGCTGTTTCTTTGCTGGGTGTTTTGTACACGACTTTCTCTTTTTATTGCCCGGTTCATTTGCAACTTATTACTGGGTGTTTTTGGGTGTTTTTGTTTTTGCATCCTGTGTAATGTGCTCAGATGTTTTACCTGACTAATGAATCTCAGAATAGATCCTTGTTTCTCTTTAAATAGCACCCAATCATTGATTCTTAAAGGGACTATTTGGACTCAAACCCTTGGTTCCTGTCTCACTGAGGAATCCAATAACATCTTAAATGGATTCATTTTAATGATATTATCATTCATTCATTTTAATGATTATCAAATGGAATGGCAGAGTCTGGATGCACCTAGGGAATAATAGCTGAATCCTTTATCTGTGTCAAATACCGTATTGACGTGAATACAAGCCACACCTTTAAAATTAAAGGCTTATTAGTGGGTGCGGCCCACCTCCCAGCTCTACCACCCTGAATGGGGGGCGGGGGCGGCCAGCGCGCCCACCTCCTGACACTACCACCTCCCGGCACTACCTCCCCCATCTGGCACCGGGGGAGGCCTGGGAGTGGCGGGCGGGCTGCTTCTTGGGGGGGGGGGGGGAGCCGTGCCGCTTTGCCAGCAGTGTAAGATTGCAAATATAAGCCACACTTTAAGTTTTCAGGGTTGTAATTGCGGGGGGGGGGGGGGGAGGAGTGTGGCTTATATTCGGGCCAATACGGTAATAGCTGAAGCCATTTGCTACATAACTGGTGATTATGAAATTACAGCAGTGTCTCCCAAATTCCCCATTGTCCCTGCACATGAGATAAAACTGGAGGCCCATTTCATGCTCACATTTCCCCCATTCTGTTCCTTTGTTGTTTTCAGTGGTGCCATTGGGGTAGGAAACTGGAGCAGATGCGGAGAAGGCTGCTTGGCAGAATGAACAGGTGGGCTCCTATATACAGCAGGACTAGCCTAGCCATTTGTAAGCAACTGCAGTAATGCATCTGTGTCCATTAGGGATGAATGAACTTGTCCCAGAAGAACATTCCACTCTCTCATTGGCTGTTCTGTTTCTAATATGCCTGTATTACCAGTGGCAGGGTGTGTGTGTGTGTGTGTGTGTGCACGCTAAACCCTAGAAACTAATAAATGGTAGGATTATGATTATTTTGGCTTTGAGGGAAGAGATACCAGCTGCAGAGGAATTGCTGGGCTAGCCTATACAAGATGACCGGACCGAACTGGGGCCATTAAGAAACAATACAGGGCCAACCCTGCCCTTCCCCTTGCCCCGAGGTGTGAACAGGGACTGGGTTCAGAAGGGGGCCACGATAACTGGGTGTGAGGAAACAGGAAAAAGAGAGTTTGGTAGCAAGGGGTTTCTTGGGCAGGCTGGCTGAAGGCTGGCTGGGAGTGATGCCTTTGACTCCAGGGCTGCACAGCTGTGGGGGTCAAGCCCCTCTTGAGGTGACCATGCTGTGAGCTCTGGACTCCCTCCATGCCGAATGAAGGTGTAAGTAGGTGAATAAACAATGTTTCTTAAAGCTACGACAGTCTCCACCGTGCCTCAATTCTCCACAGGGACACAGACCCTGGGTGAGTGCTGGCAACCCCCTGGGATCTTGTCACCACTCGGCAGAGAGAGGGGCAGGCACCCAACCTCTGTGACGACATCATCATCATCATCATCATCATCATCATCATTATTATTATTTATTGCAATGCCAGCCCAAAGAGCTGATTCCAGATCCAAACTGTTAAACTGATTGGCTTGCAATAAGTAACAGAAGGGTTACAGTGAAATACCATTCTGTTCTAGTCTTTTCAATTGTCTTTACCATTTCAACTGTTTTAACTGCTTTTCTTATTGCACATTATAGTGTTGTAACCTGCCCTAGGTGAAGAGCAGGTAAGAGATCTTATAACTGAAATGAATAAATGAATAAAATATATGAAAACCATTTGCAAATAGGGCATTGTTCCTTAGAAGGTAAAGAGCTACAGGAATCGACACGTGAGCTGAGCAGGCCCAAAGATGCACCGGTCTGGATACTTACTCATGAACACCACATATGCTCAGAGGCTGGAAACTAAATCATAATCAATCTCTGTTTGCATTCCAAAATGTTAAAGTTCGTTCAATGTTAAAATGGTCCTGGTGCACATCCAGGCATTTACAGACCTAGCTGATTCATCCGCTGAGGTGCCTGTTTTCATGACCCATATTCCTCTGGTGTTTTTACTGTTGCTGTCGCTGATGGAAGTATTGAGGGTGCTGTTGTATTAGCATATTGATGATTGCTATGTTTAAACTCTGTACTTTTGTTCTGTTTGTGAGTTGCCTAGAGGCTATTTTTGTATTGGGTGACTAATAAATCAAATAAATAAACAATTTCGAGTTTCAGCTGCATCGCTAATTACTATCTAAAGAGAGGGAGCTGTAAGACCATTACATTACCTAACTGCCACTGCTCATGGTTCCAGTGGGAGGCTTTCTAAAATAAATTCCAGTACTGGAGTACTAAATGCAGCTTTTTTGTTCTTTCTATTCCATCACTGCCTGGGCCATAGTGGGAGGCAAGGGAACAGGCCAGCAGGAATAGTGAATAGCCAGGAGCAACTCCAGGGAGATCCTGTCCATGAGCCCTGCTCGGGGGGTCCTGGGCAGAACACCAGACTATGGTGGCCCCAGACTCCTGGGGTTGCCTGGTCAGGAGCATCCCAAACCCTGAGGTTTCAAATCAGAGACCTGGAGCATGTTGGAAATCAAGCCTATATAGGGAGAAACTGGCAGCTCTCCCAGGCACCTGGCTTGGTCTCCGGTTGACCTCCCTGGCTGCATTCCCCAGCAAGATCCAGGCTAGGTCTCGATAGGCGATTCTTCCCAGCGTGGGAAGAACACACCCACTCCCTCCTGCTCCCCCGGCAGGGAAAGGAGATAGACAGAAACGTATTTACATGCTTTTATTTCTGTCTCTTCAGCATTACAGAAAACGTGTCTGTACTCTTCAAACTCCAGCAATCAAGTGGCAAAGACTTCCTGTACTTCCTGTACATACGCAAGAGGAAGGTCTCAGATTACGCTCTGAGCAAATTCCGGTGCATTGCCCTGTGAATTGACTGTCCCACTGTTTCCCACGGACAGTCCCAACATTCCCATCTGTGATGTTTTCAAGCTCACAGTTTGCAGCTGCGTTGCATCCATATCGTAACAGGCCCTGCTGGTGACACATCGATCATTAAGCACAGCTGCTGATTGCATATCATTCAAATAAAAACAGAATGTCTAACAAACAAACAAATATGTCGCTTGTTGGAAATTAACCTCAGCTAGTGCAGTGAGTTGGGGGGGCGGGTTTCTCAGGTAGAGCTGAAGTAAGGGGGTCCCTCTTCCTCACCGGCTGAGGTAGAGGCAGCCCAGTGGATAGGAAATGTTTAATGTCAGCTGCACTGGCTCCCGGTGGAGTACAGATTTACTCAGATTTAAGGTGCTGGTTTTGACCTTTAAAGCCCTTCACAGCCTAGGACTCTCGTACCTACGGGACCGCCTCTCCTAGTATGCCCCACGGAGAGTCTCAAGGTCCATAAATAGCAACACCCTAGTGGTCCCGGGCCCTAAGGAAGTTAGACTGGCTTCAACCAGAGCCAGGGCCTTTTCAACACTGGCTCCGGTCTGGTGGAACGCTCTGCCTCATGAGACCAGGGCCCTGCAGGATCTGATTTCTTTCCGCAGGGCCTGTAAGACAGAGTTGTTCCGCCTGGCCTTTGGCTTGGAGCCAATTTGATTCCATCCCCTTATTTCTTTTTTCTTTTTCCTTTCTCCTCCTGTGATGAGGCTGCATTTTAATATTTTAATGTTTCAATATTTTAATTGTTGTATTTTAATCTTGTTTTTAAGTTGTATTCATTCAACTTGTTTTTATTATTGCCTGAGCCCGGCCTTGGCTGGGGAGAGCGGGGTATAAATAAAAATTTATTATTATTATTACTCCCACCTTCATCAAGACTTATGCCGTTCTACAAGACATTCTTGTTCGTTCAGAAGAATACACAGCATTAACTTTTGACTCTAAAATAATCTTTTTCCAAGCTTTTCATTCTAGTATGTAAAAATACACAGCCCTACAATCTCAAATTTGCTAACAGCAACAAAGGTGTTAATAGCAAAAAGACTGAGACATATAAAAGCAATCCCTTCAAGGTGGATGAATGATAGGGCTGCGCACAGTCCCCCTTCCTGACCCGACCCAAAGGAGGCCAACCCCTCCTTCCTGTCTCCCGACTAGAAGCAGAAGTGTTTGATCCTGCAAGGTACAAGGTGCTTCTTTGCAAGAAGCACCTGCAGGGATGTTGTCACTTGCAATGGAGTGTCATGCAGGATTGAATCCCAATTCACCCTTCCTCAAACACCTCCCTGCCAGACCTCCAAACCTTCCAACATTCCTTAGGTGAAAATAGGGACATTACTCACTCCCAGCAGCCACCACCACACCAATGGGACACAGCACACATGGCCTTCACCGTCCTGAGAAAGCCCCTTCATCCCAATTTTAATTTACGCTTTGGTGGATTGACAAAAAGACAAACACACCATTAAATACACTCTAGAAAGGGGCAAGTAAAGGGACAAGGGTGGCGCTGTGGTTTAAACCACTGAGCCTTGGGCTTGCCGATCAGAAGGTCGGCCGTTCGAATCCCTGTGATGGGGTGAGCTCCTGTTGCTCAGTAGCTGCTCCTAGCACTTCAAAAGCATGCAGTGCAAGTAGATAAATAGGTACCGCTCTGGTGGAAAGGTAAACGGCGTTTTTTGTGCGTTGCTCTGGTTTTGCCAGAAGCGGCTTAGTCCTGCTGGCCACATGACCCAGAAAAACTGTGAGTGGACAAATACCGGATCCCTTGGCCAGTAAAGCGAGATGAGTGCCGCAACCTTTAGAAAGGGGCAAGATTTAGAAAGGGGCAAGATTAGACACGGATGCACACAAAAAAAATTATTTAAAAAATCAAGGCTCCTTCCGCTCTGCCCCACTCCCCCTTTCTTCTCGCCAGGCTGGCCCTGCCCTCTGCCTGCCCCTTAGGGCCAATGCGTCACACAGGGCTGGACCTCAGAAGCCCAGCCTTTCCTCCTCCTCGCCTGCTCTTCAGCAGCCACTATGAGCTGCCCAAGGGAGGTGGCCGGCACTGGTGGCCCTGGAGAGTCCCTGGAAAGGCCCTGGAGAGGAAATAGGATGCTCTCTTGCAGCCACTATTGCTCAGGTCATCCTGCTCACTGAGTTCAGCAGCAGCAGCACTGGCAGGGGAAATAGGGACATTCCAGGATCAAATCAGAAGATGGGATGGCTTTCGTAATTCTGGGACTGTGCCTGGAAAATCTGGAAACTTGGAGGGGATGGACCTCACAGCCCATTCCCAAAGTCCCATTGTTACAGCAGCTGCCTGGGCATACCTCAGCGACACCCCCCCCCCAGGTCCCAGGTTCTCTAGAACTGCTGGCTCCTGCAGCACAGCAATGGCTGATGGTAGTTGGCTGGGCAGTTGCTATGGCAACAGGACCTTAAGGATGGGCAGTGAAGAGGCTTGGGGCTGGGTTCTGCAGAGTGCTCTTTTGCAAGATCCTTCCACTCATGAAGAAGCACCCACTGGCTGGTGAGTGGATGATTCAGTCCCGCTATGCCCTCCCCCTAACACTCCAGGGTGCCTGACCAAAGATGATCCTGTGGGTGCCAGCACCCATCTTGGCTGAAGCCTGAATTTCCCCCTCCCTACTCTGAATCAGCATGATTTGGCTTGGGATTCAGGCTCTGGCCAAATCTGGTGCACAGTTCTAATAAAGAACGCATGTCAATGGGCACAATTATTGGAAATTTATTGGAAATAGTAAAAATAATTTTAATTAACTATTGGAAGATAAATTTTGGAAGATAAATTTTGGTGTAGAAATTAATGCATTCATGTTTTACTGTTATATAAGCCACAGTTTAATATAGTTTGTATAATTTTTAAGTGGATTGCTTATGCTGTCTAGATATATATTGTCTAATCTTGTTTTCATATTTATAATTTTTTAAAAACAGTGGTGAATGGACAAGAGAAGCCATAGCAATCTCAGGAGGAAGGGCCGTAGCTCAGTTACACAGCATCTGTTTTGAGTGCAGAATTCCATCCCTGGCATCTCCAGGTAAGGGCTGGGAGGGACTCCTGTCTGCACCCCAAGAGAGCGGCTGCCAGTCAATGTACGCAATACTGAGCCAGATGTACCAGTGGTCTGACTTGGAAGAAGGCAGCTTTCTATGTTCCTCATCGTATCTCCTACTTCACTGTGGTTTTTAAAGGGACATACACCTTCTCCAGACCACAACTGGGCAAAATGAACTTTGCACACAGAGATAGTACTCAAGAGGAATGATTGATGGTGGTAATGTTACACTCATTCCACTTCCGCAGGGTTTGGTTTCCTTTGGAAGGTCACTGGAGGCGCATAGCATTTTGTAAAAAATGCCTTTATACACAAATATCCAGGCTGGGCAGAAGAGCCACAGCATATGCTCTCCAGCAGGCAGCTACATACCCTGCTCCACATCAGATCTCTGGGTAGAGGCAGGCTGCACCCCAAAATGCTGTGAGCTTACAGAGCCCCCAAACATAATCCTTTGTTCCCTTTCACAGATCCCTGAATCACACCATCCTTCCCTTGGAGTGAAGTGAGGTCTGCTTTGCCCTATGCAGAAGCCTTAAGAACCAGCTCTCAAGAGCAATCACCGGACAATGAGCTCTCATGGCGACACATTGCATTTAATTTCCCTGGCAAAAGTTGTACCTGGAAATTTCACCACGACTGTTAGCCGTTTCTTCCAGCAATGTTCCTACTAACCTTCTCTGTCCAAACTCCTCAACTTGCAGCCATTCCACTCTTAAAGTCAGTGTCCAGGATTGTGCCTTGGCTACGCGCATTGGACTAGGCTAGACTACTTCTGCATCCCATCCACACTCCATTTTGGGCTGTGAGATAAATAGAACAACCATAGCAGGACAGGCTAATACATGTGTGACATTTCTAATGGGCTATGTATTCCTTTAGAGCACCTTCTTTCCAACTTTGGAGCCCCAGAAATTGTTGGACTGCAACTCCCATCATCCCTTGCCACTGGTCCTGCTATCTATGGATGATGGGAGTTGTAGTCCAACAACATCTGAGGACCCAAGGTTGAGAAAGGCTGCTTTAGAGAGGCACAGAAAGGACAGTGTGAGTTGCCATGGGGGCAGGGATGCAACTCCACCTATGAGAAGCCAGAAAACTTTTGTGACCTCATGCACGTGGCAGGTGTGGGTGGGAAGAGTCACCTGAGATTGCTGGGAGAGAAGAGGAGGCATCAGGTGCTTCTGACCCCTCCCCACTCCATTTCTGAGGCTAGGGCAGAGGGTTGAGAAGCCAACAAAAAAGAGCCAGAATAGAGCCATGTTTCATAAGCCTTCCTGCCACCACTGGCAGAACTCTAGGATACTACAGTTGGGCAAAGAATTCACAGGAATGTTTCTGCCATCCCCTCCAAGAGAGATGTGACAGAATTCCATGGGAAATGGAAGCAGGAGCAGAAATTGCAGCAATCCCATTGGACATCTGAGGTCAGAAACAAAAAATCATGCAATAAAATACAAGCGGAATGAACTGTCCCTCCCTTCTTTTAGTACACAAATATTATGTACATAATAGTGTTATTTTCTGAATTGTTTTAGATGTTTCCCTAGCACTGAAATTATTTATGTAATTAATTGCATCCATATTGGCCACAGTGGATTGCAAGGCTAATAAGGGGTTATAGCAGAAGCTGGATTTGCAGCAGAACAGAAGCAGCCCTGATTGCGATGGTCACAGGACAGGAGAGACATCACTACCTCCCATCCCTACCTCCCAGTGAGAAAATGAACTATTCCTAAAACCACCACCTCCCTCACCTTAAACTTCCTCTTCCCAAAGTTAGAGATAAGTTTCTAGTGCATTTATATTTTTCTTCTGGTGAAGGTTAGTGGATGGGGAGAACAGACTTGATTTTAATTAAACTTGTCAGACATTCACTGGCTGCCTCGACCTTCTAGCTTTTACAGGCTGACAAGAAAAGGCAGATAAAACAGCTTTGTTCAGACCCGTGTGGACTCAGGACTGGAGTTCACTTGTCTTCAACCTTTGTTTTAGCTTTTTAAAAAAATCAGAACAACTCAGACCTCATGCTTCCCCACCACTTCTTACATTGCAATAATGGAGGAGGAGAAAAGGGCACTCCAGTTTGCAAGAGGCAGGAAATGCATTGTAGGATTGAAGTAAGATTGAACCCAAATATGTAATATAAAAAGATAGATTGCAGCTATGAAGCAGGGAAGGGCAAAATATTTCCTATTTCTGTGCATGTTTCCATCTTGCCAAAGAATGACTCTGCATGTTTGGAATCTCAAGATCATGGGTTTGCGACCGATGTTGAGCAAAATATTCCTTGCATTGCTGTGGGTTGGACCAAGGGTACTAAAGCAGCTTGCAGATGTAATCTGAGAGCCTCTGTCTATAGTCTTTGAGAATTCTTGGAGAACATGTGTGGTTCTTGCAGATTGGAGGCGGGCAAATGTCCTCATCTTCAAAAGGCAGGGAGAAGGAAGACCCCGGTAACTACCAACCAGTGAAGTTAACATCGATACCAGAAAAGGTCCTAGAACAACAGACAGTTTGTGAGCGTTTAGAAAAGGATGCTGTGATTTCTTTAAAAATAGGTTTCTCCAAAATAAGTTTGGTGGATTCAGGAGAATGCTGTGGACATAGTGTATCTTGACTTCAACAAGGCTTTTGACAAAGTCCCCCATGATATTCTTGCAAGGAAGCTGGTAAGAGCTGTTTGACCTTGGAATGGTCTCCCTTGGGAGGTTGCGAACTCTCCTTCCTTGGAGGTTTTTAAGCAGAGGTTGGGTGGCCACCTGTCATGCTTGAGCTGAGATCCCTGCATTGCAGGGGGTTGGATCAGAGTTTGCAGGGCAGCAGCTGAAGAAGGTGCAAAAAAGGGTTTTCTTGTGTGTGTTACTTGTGGCTGATTAGCTGCTCTCCCTGTGCAAAGGTCAGAGGGGGCAGGGCTTCTGTTGAGGTAGGTGATTTGCTGTGGGAGGAGCTTATCAGAGTTTGCAGGGCAGCAGCTGAAGAAGGTGCAAAAAAGGGTTTTCTTGTGTGTGTTACTTGTGGCTGATTAGCTGCTCTCCCTGTGCAAAGGTCAGAGGGGGCAGGGCTTCTGTTGAGGTAGGTGATTTGCTGTGGGAGGAGCTTATCAGAGTTTGCAGGGCAGCAGCTGAAGAAGGTGCAAAAAAGGGTTTTCTTGTGTGTGTTACTTGTGGCTGATTAGCTGCTCTCCCTGTGCAAAGGTCAGAGGGGGCAGGGCTTCTGTTGAGGTAGGTGATTAGCTGTGGGAGGAGCTTATCAGAGTTTGCAGGGCAGTGGCGCGCGCCTAGCGGCGCGCGCAGTTTGATCCATCTTTTAGATTTAGGGGAGCTAGTCTCACACGTTTGTTGGCAGAGAACTAGGGTTTTTTGGGGGGGAGTTATTTGTCCTGTCTTCACGCTTTTTTATGATGGAAGACCGCTGTAGTCACCCCCAACGACATGTTCTCAAGATGGAGGGTGAGGGAACAGCTGCAGTCGCCTGTGATTCCTGCGCAATGTTTGCCATCTTGCCAAAGGTTGCAGGCAGCTTTACTTGCAGCAATTGCATGTTGATTGCACTCTTACAAGACAAAGTCCAGCAACTGGAGGGACGTGTAGCTACGCTCCAAAGAATTAGAGAGCTAGAGCTCTTCTTGGAAGCAACAGAGCACACCGTCTCCACCAAGGAGGAGACAGGAGACTCCCCTGAGAAGGAGGCTAGTTCACCAACACAGGAGCCAGATATATGGAGAAACGTGACTCAAAGAAGTAGGAGGCCCAGGGTTCGCTCTGATTGTTTAGAAATACACAATCGCTTTGAGGTCCTCTCCCCTAGCATGGAAGACGAAGAGCAGACCCCATTTGAGGATCTCTCCCTCATTACAGTCGATCAGGTATATGAGGACGAGCAGCAAAGTCAGTCCTCAGGGAATGTGCAGGCGACCTTGGAACGGACAGCTCACGGAAGAACCCCGACCAGACCTAAGAGGAGGCGTGTAGTGGTGATAGGGGATTCCCTACTGAGGGGAACAGAAGCAGTGATCTGTGGGCCTGACAAGATGTCTCGGGAAGTGTGCTGTCTCCCCGGGGCTAAGATCCAAGATGTAACTGAACGACTGCAAGGAATCATAAAACCCACTGAAAAATACCCCTTCCTCTTGGTTCATGTGGGAACCAATGACACTGCAAGCAATAGCCTCCAGAGGATCAAAAGAGACTACGAGGCTCTGGGCAGGAAATTGAAGCAATTAAATGCACAAATTGTCATCTCATCTGTCCTCCCAGTTGAACGACGTGGCCCAGGGAGAGAGGGAAAAATAGTGGAAGTGAACAACTGGCTTCGCAAATGGTGTAAACAGGAACGGTTTGGATTCTTAGATCACGGGCTGCAGTTTCTTAAAGATGGACATCTGGCAAGCGATGGGCTGCACCTCACAACGGTTGGGAGGAATGTTTTTGCCAAAAATCTCAGAAACCTCATCAGGAGGGCTTTAAACTGACTAATGTGGGGGAGGGAGACAGTGCTCCTGAAGGTAGGAGTCTATCAATTGATGAAGATGATCATCCAAATGTCATAGACCAAATGGAGCAAAGAGCACACAGACCTAGTGGTGGGAGGAAAAAATCCTTAAATAAGAGACACGGGGGAATGATTAATGGACTTCAATGTCTGTACACTAATGCGCAAAGCATGGGAAATAAACAAGATGAGCTTGAGCTCTTGGTACAGCAAACTAAATATGACATAATAGGCATCACTGAAACCTGGTGGGATAAGTCCCACGATTGGAATGTAATAATGGAGGGATACAATCTATTTCAGAGAAACAGACCAGACAAGAAAGGAGGAGGAGTGGCGTTATATGTCAGGGATGTGTATACCTGTGAAGAGATCCAAGATTTAGAACCTCAAAGCCAAAGTGAGAGCATTTGGGTCAAAATTAAGGGAGAGAAGAATAACAGAGACCTCATTGTGGGAGTTTACTATAGATCCCCAAGCCAAACGGAGGACATAGATGATGCCTTCCTGGAACAGATGGCCAAGCATGCAAAAGGAAGGGAGATAGTAGTAATGGGGGACTTCAATTACCCGGATATTTGTTGGATGTCAAACTCAGCCAAGAGCATAAGGTCAAACAGATTCCTCACTGGACTTGCAGACAACTTCATTGTCGAGAAAGTGGGAGAAGCAACAAGAGGAACAGCCATTTTAGATCTGGTCCTAACCAATGTTGATGACCTGGTTAGTGGGGTAGAAGTGGAAGGATCATTAGGCGCGAGTGATCATGCTCTTCTGAAGTTTACTATACAGCGGAAAGGAGCAGCCAAGCATACTAGGACTCAATTTCTTGACTTTAAGAAAGCCGACTTCATAAAACTTAGGGAAGTGCTGGGTGAGATCCCATGGACAGTAATACTAAAAGGAAAGGGAGTTCATGATGGCTGGGAGTTTGTTAAGAGGGAGATAGTAAAAGCACAACTTCAGGCAATACCAATGAGACGGAAACATGGAAGGTGCCTAAAGAAGCCAGGGTGGCTATCTAAAGAACTTTTAACTGAGTTAAGATTAAAAAAGGATGTGTACAAAAAATGGAAAAGGGGGGAAACCACCAAAGAGGAATTCAAACAAATAGCCAGCACGTGTAGACACAAAGTCAGAAAAGCTAAAGCACAGAATGAACTCAGGCTTGCTAGAGAGGTTAAAAGCAACAAAAAAGGCTTTTATGGGTATGTTCGTAGCAAAAGGAAGAACAAAGAAACAGTGGGGTCACTCAGAGGAGAAGATGGTGAAATGCAAACAGGGGACACAGAAAGGGCTGAACTCCTCAATGCCTTCTTTGCCTCAGTCTTCTCCGATAAAGAAAACAATGCCCGACCTGAAGAATTTGGAGCAAATGATTCAGCAGAGGAAACACAGCCCAGAATAACTAAGGAGATAGTACAAGAATACTTGGCTAGTCTAGATGTATTCAAGTCTCCAGGGCCAGATGAACTGCATCCAAGAGTATTAAAAGAACTGGCAGATGTGATCTCAGAACCACTGGCAGTCATCTTTGAGAATTCCTGGAGAACAGGCGAAGTCCCGGCAGACTGGAGGAGGGCAAATGTTGTACCTATTTTCAAAAAGGGGAAAAGAGAGGACCCAAATAATTACCGCCCAGTCAGTCTGACATCAATACCAGGGAAGATTCTGGAGCAGATCATTAAGCAAACAGTCTGTGAGCACCTAGAAAGGAATGCTGTGATCACCAATAGTCAGCATGGATTTCTGAAAAATAAGTCATGTCAGACTAACCTGATCTCGTTTTTTGACAGAATTACAAGCCTGGTAGATGAAGGGAACGCAGTGGATGTAGCCTACCTTGATTTCAGCAAGGCATTTGACAAGGTGCCCCATGATATTCTTGTAAAGAAGCTGGTAAAATGCGGACTTGACTATGCTACCACTCAGTGGATTTGTAACTGGCTGACTGACCGAACCCAAAGGGTGCTCATCAATGGTTCCTCTTCATCCTGGAGAAGAGTGACTAGTGGGGTGCCACAGGGTTCTGTCTTGGGCCCGGTCTTATTCAACATCTTTATCAACGACTTGGATGATGGACTCAAGGGCATCCTGATCAAATTTGCAGATGACACCAAACTGGGAGGGGTGGCTAACACCCCAGAGGACAGGATCACACTTCAAAACGACCTTGACAGATTAGAGAACTGGGCCCAAACAAACAAGATGAATTTTAACAGGGAGAAATGTAAAGTATTGCACTTGGGCAAAAAAAATGACAGGCACAAATACAAGATGGGGGACACCTGGCTTGAGAGCAGTACATGTGAAAAGGATCTAGGAGTCTTGGTTGACCACAAACTTGACATGAGCCAACAGTGTGACGCGGCAGCTAAAAAAGCCAATGCAATTCTGGGCTGCATCAATAGGAGTATAGCATCTAGATCAAGGGAAGTAATAGTGCCACTGTATTCTGCTCTGGTCAGACCTCACCTGGAGTACTGTGTCCAGTTCTGGGCACCACAGTTCAAGAAGGACACTGACAAACTGGAACGTGTCCAGAGGAGGGCAACCAAAATGGTCAAAGGCCTGGAAACGATGCCTTATGAGGAACGGCTAAGGGAGCTGGGCATGTTTAGCCTGGAGAAGAGGAGGTTAAGGGGTGATATGATAGCCATGTTCAAATATATAAAAGGATGTCACATAGAGGAGGGAGAAAAGTTGTTTTCTGCTGCTCCAGAGAAGCGGACACGGAGCAATGGATCCAAACTACAAGAAAGAAGATTCCACCTAAACATTAGGAAGAACTTCCTGACAGTAAGAGCTGTTCGACAGTGGAATTTGCTGCCAAGGAGTGTGGTGGAGTCTCCTTCTTTGGAGGTCTTTAAGCAGAGGCTTGACAGCCATATGTCAGGAGTGCTCTGATGGTGTTTCCTGCTTGGCAGGGGGTTGGACTCGATGGCCCTTGGGGTCTCTTCCAACTCTATGATTCTATGATTCTATGATTCTATGATTCTATGACTTGATGACCCCTGTGGTCCATTCCAACTCTACAGTTCTGTGATTCTACAAAATTCTCAAGATATTGGTATCCTAGGAAAAGTGGGATACATTCCATGTTGAAGTGCTAATGTGGTTCATTTTGCTTTCCTTGTTCACCCTCAAAGCATCGGGAGGCTAGCTTGGGGACTGTGTATGCTTCTTCATTCTATCCCACTGGCTTAGAAGGGCAAACAACTTACCAATGAGGGAAAATGGGCAACCTCTATCTGCCTCAGTCAGTCCCTGTGACCATACATGTCATTCCTTCCGGCTCTACCTCAGATTGGGCTGCATCCACACCACAGTTCATTCCATTTCCCTGACTTTCCCCTAACTGTTAATATCTGCATTATTTCTGAGCTTTCATGTGTTGTAAAAGCCACTCTCAGAAAAACTGAATGTTGATATGTTGGCTGTTCTATTCTGTGTTATTAGATTCCAGAAAATTTTTGTTTTGCAGTTCCTTAACCTGGAAAATCATGGGCATAAAGTGATGAAATCTGGGGTGGTATACCAGCACACAGTTCTTTCCTGCTGTTTCCATGGGGGAACAGATGCATGAATGTGCATGAAGAGTGGGGGAACAGCAACACTGTCCAATGACGCTGGTTGCTGTGCCACACCGCATCCACATGAAATTTAGTGTGACATGCTGGCATACTGGTCAAAAAGCTGCAGTTACACAACACGAATACTGCAGTGTGTGAAAAGAACATTAGAAAATGGGAAAGTGGCAGTAGCATTATGATCAGCCAAAATGAGTGCAACGAAGACCCCTTCCCAGCTTCCCAGTCCTGACAGGCACCACCACTCGCCACCTTCTTTTGAATGATAATTCTGTGCAAACTTCTTATTGACTGGCTCAACCAGCTGAGTGTCTAAATGCCATACCTTGGAGATTCAAATGGTCACACCAAGGAGCCTTTATCCATGCTGATGACGGGGTCCAAGAAGGCTTTCTCTCCTTTAAGTAAATGAAATGCGCCTGAGCTTTTAAAACGTCTTTTCCACTTGGATCAAAAAAGCCTCCCTTTCCAAGCTTTGCTTGAATATGTTGACCATGTTTTCCACAACATGACATCTTAGGGCTGTATTTTAGTATTCCACATTATGGGCTACACCCGTTTGGGTCATATGGGCTAACACAGGGGTCTGCAACCTTTAAGACAAAAAGAGCCACTTGGACCCGTTTCCGAAGGAAAAAAAACTGGGAGCCGCAAAACTCGTCATTATAAAAATAACTTTTTTGTCACTTTTTTATTATTTCTTTGTTTGACCCCTCAGAATTACTCCTCCTCACAGAAATAAACGTTAAATTAACTAGTTACCTTTTTGTGTGTGTGTGTTCTTCACTCCCCTTCAAAACAGTGACCAGCGTACATGCCCCCTTTCAATGCAGTGACCAGCGTACATGCCCCTTACAATGACGCGGGCAGGCGGGCGGGAAGGTGACGTCGGGACGGTGCGTGACTAATGCATGCACCGCCCCCATGCGACGTCACAGCCAGTACAGCGCCCGCCACAGTGGGGGAGTGTCGGGGCGCACAATGCGCCTCCTCCCCTCGCTAGTATCCGCCCCGGAGCCACGGCAAAGGTGTAAAAGAGCCACATGCGGCTCCGGAGCCGTGGGTTGCAGACCCCTGGGCTAACATAACTAGCAGGCATTCCAACATGGGACACTCTACAGAGCAGCCTGAATCCCCCTGGGTTCTCCTTACCCCATGGATATATGTGTCCTAGGCCAATTGTAAGCAGTTTATCTGCAAAAAGCCACTTGTGTCAACAAGAGCTGTGAGCATGCCCTTAGAACAGCCTTTACCAATCTGGTGCCCTCCAGGTGTTTTGGACTACAACACCTAGACAGGAGATGTAGTCTGAACATTCTGGGAGGTATCAGGTTGAAGATGTCTACCTTACAGTGTGGAAACTAGTGAAAAAGTCATTTGTTGGGTGGGATGAAGCTGCAATACTGGTTTTTCAGCAGGTGGGTTGATGTTGCTTACCAGCAGGAAAAACAAGGCAGTAGTGAGGTCAGTGCAGTGTAAATGCATCAGCAGAGTCCATCTATACCCCTACAAGTGAAAATGCACTGTCCAGGATTCTGTGCTGCCTTGTTCCTCCCTCTTTCCTGCCCCGTAAGGTATAATGACCCACCTGTCAGAAAGCGAGCACAGCAGCCCCACCCCAACCAGCAAGCAGCTTCCGATTACTGTCAGTAATTTATGAATTGCCTTCCACATGAATCTCAAAGTGATGTTCATAAAAGCAACTAAAAATAGCTTTAAAAACAGCTCCAAAACCCCTCCAACTAAAAACCAAAGGGAATAAACACCAAAGGCAGACTTCTTTGCACCCAGCTGGAAAAACTCAATGAAACTGCTTTAGAAACCTTGGTGTTAACCAGCATAAATAATAATTTTAAAGTATTAATTGCTTTGTCTAGATGAAGTTTGGCTGACCATTTGCTGTTATTAATTTACGTTATGCTTCATGTATAATTACTTTGTACACTGCTTTGTGAGGGCAACTGACTTGAAAGGGGTTTATTTAATCATTTAATAAGTAACTAAATTTTTAAAAAGCATAATGGCTCAATTTAGCAATACTTAATAGGAAAGATCCAACTCCCTCCAACCTGACTGAGAAATTCCTAGGAAGCAGTGGCGAAACTGGGGCACAGCCCTCCCTTCTCTTTCCTGTTGCACACACTTCCTTGAATCTCCTGTTCTCTAACAAATCAACTCTCTGCATAATCCAAAAGTATGACTATGGCAATGACGTCCCTCCCACATGACTTGAAGAAGAAATAAACATGTAACTGGTTCAGCTACAGGGAAAGTCAGTCCTGGGAAGAAAGCTCTGACTCCACCTGTTGTTCAAACACACAAGCAGCAGAGTCTTTCAGTGCAGTTAATTCTTCAGTTAACTCCTGAAGTGCCGTTTCAGTGCAGTTAACTCCTGGCTGGTCTTGCCCGTAGAGAGAAGTTGCCAGGATGGACAGTGCCCTCCTTCTTCCCCACTAAGGCTCCTCCCCTGCAGCCTCAAACTGCATCTGGGTACCTGCTATCTCTCTTCCGCATCATCCTGCGCATCCTGGGAGACAAGTGGGGAGGGGAGCTTGTTGCAGTAGGAAAAGCAGACTCCTGGCATTCTCCTGCAGCCCCTTGCTCCCCACCCTCTGCTTCAGTCTCTGAGTCTGAACTACTCCCTATCACTGGCTCTCCTTGCTCTCAAAATCCTGTGGCCTCTTCAGCATCGAACAATGCCCCCGACTCTTCCCCCTCTGACCTCTCCTCAGTGTCACACCACCAATCCCCGGGCTCTGAGCCTTCCTCCTCTGGGGAGTCCCTTGGGGGTTCCCTAGCTGGGGCCTCCCACCACTCCTCTTCATCCAGTCCGTCCCAGCCTTCTCCAGCACAGTAGATACAAGAGGAGTCAGGACGGCTTTGAAAACAGTCCCATGTGGTAGCATTAGCCTATCAGAATGTGTGTGTTGGTTGGAGCACTTTGTTAATTTTTTTTGGGGGGGGGGGTGTTCTGGATAATGAATAGTTAAATTGATTTCAGGGGAAGAAAACTGCATGAAGCTGGAAGCAAGTTTTCCTCACTTTTTAAATAATGTGTTTAGGGTTGGTTTTTGTCTCATTTTTTAAACAGACATGTACATGTAAACAATTGTAAGTTTAAAAATTGTAAGTTGTGTGATACAGCTTAATTTCTAAATATGAGGGATGAAATCAATGTTGCCTGGAAATCCTACTTGGGCTTTCCTATGTGGGAGCTCTTTCCTTATCCAGAGATGTGCCAAAAATAATTGAAAATATATATTTTTAAAGATGAGAAGGGAATGGCACTCTGCCCATTTGTAAAGGCACACTTTCCTATGTAAGTGCTGTACAAGCCATGTTTTGATTAAAACAGCAAGCTTAAAAATGGCAGCCCTACGAAGTCAAAACTTTACCAGCCTGTACTGCAAGGAATCCTACTTCAAGGGATCCCCCTTCATGGATCACTGCCTTGCCGTGGTGAAGGGGCTTGAATAACTCAGAGAAGCTATGAGATATGCCGAGCAGGGCACCCAAGATGAACAGGTCATAGTGGAGAGTTTCGACCAAACGTGATCCACCTGGAGCAGGAACTGGCAAGCCACTCCAGTATCCCTGCCAAGAAAACTCCATGGACAAAGACAACAGGCATATAAAAGTTATGACGCTGGAAGATGAGCCCCTCAGGTCGGAAGGTGTCCAACATGCTACTGGGGAAGAGCGGAGGACAAGTACAAGTAGATCCAGAGCTGATGAAGCGGCTGGGCCAAAGCCGAAAGGACGCTCAGTTGCGGATATGCCTGGAAGCGAAAGGAAAGTCCAATGCCGTAAAGAAAATTATTGCATAGGAACCTGGAATGTAAGAACCATGAACCTGGGTAAGTTGGATGTGGTCAAAAATGAGATGGCAAGAATAAATATAGACATCCTGGGCATCAGTGAACTAAAATGGACGGGAATGGGCAAATTCAGTTCGGATGACCATCATATCTACTACTGTGGGCAAGAAACCCGTAAAAGAAATGGAGTGGCCCTCATAGTCAACAAAAGAGTGGCAAAAGCTGTACTGGGATGCAATCTCAAAAATGATAGAATGATCTCGATACGAATCCAAGGCAGACCTTTTAACATCACAGTAATCCAAGTTTATGCACCAACTACTGGTGCTGAAGAAACTGAAATTGACCAATTCTATGAAGACTTATGGTCTGAAGCTCAACATCAAAAAAACGAAGATCATGACCACTTGTCCCATCACCTCCTGGCAAATAGAAGGGGAAGAAATGGAGGCAGTAAGAGATTTTACTTTCTTGGGCCTCCATGATCACAGCAGATGGTGACAGCAGTCGCAAAATTAAAAGATGCCTGCTTCTTGGGAGAAAAGCAATGACAAACCTAGACAACATCTTAAAAAGCAGAGACATCACCTTGCCAACAAAGGGCCGTATAGTTAAAGCCATGGTTTTCCCAGTAGTGATGTATGGAAGTGAGAGCCGGACCATAAAGAAGGCTGATCGCCGAAGAATTGATGCTTTTGAATTATGGTGCTGGAGGAGACTCTTGAGAGTCCCATGGACTGCAAGAAGATCAAACCTCTCCATTCTTAAGGAAATCAGCCCTGAGTGCTCACTGGAAGGACAGATCGTGAAGCTGAGGCTCCAATACTTTGGCCACCTCATGAGAAGAGAAGAGTCCCTGGAAAAGACCCTGATGTTGGGAAAGATGGAGGGCACAAGGAGAAGGGGACGACAGAGGATGAGATGGTTGGATGGGGTTCTTGAAGCTACCAGCATGAGTTTGACCAAACTGCGGGAGGCAGTGGAAGACAGACGTGCCTGGCGTGCTCTGGTCCAGGGGGTCATGAAGAGTCGGACACGACTAAACGACTGAACAACAACAACAACAACTGCAAGGAACAACAACTGCAAGGAAGAATCCAATGAGACAGAAACATGGAAGGTGCCTAAAGAAGCCAGGGTGGCTATCTAAAGAACTTTTAACTGAGTTAAGATTAAAAAAGGATGTGTACAAAAAATGGAAAAGGGGGGAAACCACCAAAGAGGAATTCAAAGAAATAGCCAGCACATGTAGACACAAAGTCACAAAAGCTAAAGCACAGAATGAACTCAGGCTTGCTAGAGAGGTTAAAAGCAACAAAAAAGGCTTCTTTGGGTATGTCCGTAGCAAAAGGAAGAACAAAGAAACAGTGGGGTCACTCAGAGGAGAAGATGGTGAAATGCAAAGAGGGGACACAGAAAGGGCTGAACTCCTCAATGCCTTCTTTGCCTCAGTCTTCTCCGATAAAGAAAACAATGCCCAACCTGAAGAATTTGGAGCAAATGATTCAGCAGAGGAAACACAGCCCAGAATAACTAAGGAGGTAGTACAAGAATACTTGGCTAGTTTAGATGTATTCAAGTCTCCAGGGCCAGATGAACTGCATCCAAGAGTATTAAAAGAACTGGCAGATGTGATCTCAGAACCACTGGCAGTCATCTTTGAGAATTCCTGGAGAACAGGCGAAGTCCCGGCAGACTGGAGGAGGGCAAATGTTGTCCCTATTTTCAAAAAGGGGGAAAGAGAGGACCCAAATGATTATCACCCAGTCAGTCTGACATCAATACCAGGGAAGATTCTGGAGCAGATCATTAAGCAAACAGTCTGTGAGCACCTAGAAAGGAATGCTGTGATCACCAATAGTCAGCATGGATTTCTGAAAAAGAAGTCATGTCAGACTAACCTGATCTCGTTTTTTGACAGAATTACAAGCCTGATAGATGAAGGGAACGCAGTGGATGTAGCCTACCTTGATTTCAGCAAGGCATTTGACAAGGTGCCCCATGATATTCTTGTAAAGAAGCTGGTAAAATGCGGACTTGACTATGCTACCACTCAGTGGATTTGTAACTGGCTGACTGACCGAACCCAAAGGGTGCTCATCAATGGTTCCTCTTCATCCTGGAGAAGAGTGACTAGTGGGGTGCCACAGGGTTCTGTCTTGGGCCCGGTCTTATTCAACATCTTTATCAACAACTTGGATGATGGACTCAAGGGCATCCTGATCAAATTTGCAGATGATACCAAACTGGGGGGGTGGGGGTGGCTAACACCCCAGAGGACAGGATCACACTTCAAAACAACCTTGACAGATTAGAGAACTGGGCCAAAACAAACAAGATGAACTTTAACAGGGAGAAATGTAAAGTATTGCACTTGGGCAAAAAAAAATGAGAGGCACAAATACAAGATGGAGGACACCTGGCTTGAGAGCAGTACATGTGAAAAGGATCTAGGAGTCTTGGTTGACCACAAACTTGACATCAGCCAACAGTGTGACACGGCAGCTAAAAAAGCCAATGCAATTCTGGGCTGCATCAATAGGAGTATAGCATCTAGATCAAGGGAAGTAATAGTGCCACTGTATTCTGCTCTGGTCAGACCTCACCTGGAGTACTGTGTCCAGTTCTAGGCACCACAGTTCAAGAAGGACACTGACAAACTGGACGTGTCCAGAGGAGGGCAACCAAAATGGTCAAAGGCCTGGAAACGATGCCTTTTGAAGAACGGCTAAGGGAGCTGGGCATGTTTAGCCTGGAGAAGAGGAGGTTAAGGGGTGATATGATAGCCATGTTCAAATATATAAAAGGATGTGATATAGAGGAGGGAGAAAGGTTGTTTTCTACTGCTCCAGAGAAGCGGACATGGAGCAATGGATCCAAACTACAAGAAAGAAGATTCCACCTAAACATTAGGAAGAACTTCCTGACAGTAAGAGCTGTTCGACAGTGGAATTTGCTGCCAAGGAGTGTGGTGGAGTCTCCTTCTTTGGAGGTCTTTAAGCAGAGGCTTGACAACCATATGTCAGGAGTGCTCTGATGGTGTTTCCTGCTTGGCAGGGGGTTGGACTCGATGGCCCTTGTGGTCTCTTCCAACTCTATGATTCTATGATTCTATCTGGTCCTTTGGCTCACAAGCAATGTCAGTTTCAAACCAAAATCAGAGTATTTAATTGAGCCAATGGGTCTTCTCAAACCACCATCAGGGTGGAAACCTTTAATGCTGCAGTTTTGCACAACTGATTAAATTAACAGACCTGTGATTCTTTCTGTCTGATTTACTGATCCAGCTGGTTTGGAGAAAAGCAGCAAATTTCCAGTATGCTGAACAGGTGCTCTGAACAGCTTAAAGCAACACCATACGCACAGGCTTTTTCAGGCATTGCATTAGAGCAGAAGGAGGGAACCAGTAGCACTGGCCTAATTCCATGCAAGTGGCAGGATGGGGAGAACCAAGAAAAAGAGTTTGTGGAGAGAGGGCTGGGCTGGGCTGGGCTGGGCTGGGGTTGCCCTGGCAAATGTCCAGTTATCCAACAGATCAACCTTGAGAGAATGTGACCCTTGACAGAAAAACTGTCACTGCTCCTCACCCCCCATTATAACAACAAGTTTCAGACTTTTCCCCAAAGGTCTATGGAGTTCTTGGACACTTACAAAGGGTTCTTGATAGCAATATCAGGAGTAGCAGATAGCAATGGGAGTCAAGTTCAATTCCGTTCGCATTTAAAAGCAAATGAACTTGCAATATATTAGGAGAAATTTGCATTAAAATGCTGGTGAATTTTCATGAGGACTTTCTTTTTAAATCACAAACTAATGCTGGAAATGTGAGCAATTGAATTTAAGATTGGAAGAATGAGAGAAACTACCCTTAATAACACTTCTAAATTTCTTTGGAAGATCTTGCCCATCTCTCCTGACCTTCTTTTCCAATGCACAGTCACAACACAGCATTGACTGTGTCAAAAGGAGCACTCATGCTTCAGGTGCTCTAACTCTGAGCTAGAGAACTCCCCTTGCCACAGAGGGGAGTCAGCCACATTCCTGGTCTAGCTTTCATCCTATGCTGCAGATGCTCCTCTTCGCCTTGGCCTTTGACACCTGTACATTTTAGGACCTACCCTATTCTTTTGTTTGTGAATTGTTTTACTGCTTTTAGTATTTTTTTTTAAAAAAATATTTTTGCAACCTGCCCTAGGCTCTTATAGTGAAGGAGTGAAGGGCAGGTAAGAATCTAATAAAGACTGCTAGTCTTACTGCTAACAACAGCTGCTCCATTAAAAAAAACCCCAGCTCACAAGCGTGCAAAATCACATCAGCTCCACAGTTTATGCACATGGTAGAACCACATGAGCACTGATGGCAAGGTAGCCAAGGCCACCAGCCCCAGCCAGGATGGACAGTGGGCAGGAATGATGGGAGTGATAGTGCAACAACATTTGAAAGGCATTTGATTGGCTACCCCTGAGCTAGCCATCTTTATGGCTGAAATTCCATCTGGCAAGTGCCTCTTGCTAGTTCTTTATCAGTGTGGCAGTGGCCCATTTCCAGCACCAATTTTACAGGGGAGCAGCTGCACCGGCTTTCCTTAGCAACTTCCACATTTGTTGCTTGCCAGCTGCAAACTTCTCAATGGCACCCAGCATCTCTGTGTCACTTTAAAACCATGCAGACCATCACTTCCCTCTCTAGGTTTTCGTTGGACAGTTTTTGCTGCATGGCTGCTGCAGATGCCTAAGAAGCAAGCCATTCCATGTGTCCATGCCTCGTATTTTCATCAAAGCCCTTCCAAGCTCCTCCCTCAGACTCTGCACTAGAGGATGGCCATGAAGAGTCCATGTGTTTCCCTCACCTGGGCTGGCTCTAGACACATCAAAGAAGCATTTCAGTTAAACGCGTTGTAAACTTTGTATGAGAAATGGGGTTGGCAAAAACAGAAAACAGCCCCATCTGGTGTCACAGTTTTATAATGCATATACAGCACATTTCTATGCCAATGTAGCTGCATCCCTGTAATAAAAGGAGAGGGAGCAAACCACCAGAACAGAATTGCTGGCATCCTGCTTTGGGAAATATACAGTGGTACCTCAGGTTACAGACGCTTCAGGTTACAGACTCCGCTAACCCAGAAATAGTACCTCAGGTTAAGAACTTCGCTTCAGGATGAGAACAGAAATTATGCGACTGTGGCACAGTGGCAGCAAGAGGCCCCATTAGCTAAAGTGGTGCTTCAGGTTAAGAACAGTTTCAGGTTAAGAATGGACCTCCAGAATGAATTCAGTTCTTAACCCAAGGTACCACTGTATAGTGAAAGTTGGTTGTATTCAATCAAAAGCCTGCCATGAGTCATAAATCTGTTATGGAAGGAGCATAACAGAGTACTCACAAGCCCATCAACATTCCCTGATGACTGTCTGGCTTTCTCTGCATTAATGGATTTATCTGCTTAATCACGGTCTCTGTTAGATCAAGAACAAGATGAAATAGCTACAGATGTCTCTGGAGTCATTCCGTTCCTGTTAACAGCCTGGAACATGGGCGTTGGGGGTGGGGGCAGTTGATCCCTTGGTGTATCTCTTCAATTAGCTTAGAGTAATCTTTTAATACAGATAACTGTTTTCTTCCTCCTGCTCCAGCATAGGGCAAACCCAGTCTTGGTAAGGAAATAAATGAGACTGAGCTCTGCTTCTTTCCCCACTCCAGCACTACCATCATTGAGCAGGGGAGCTCACCATTACCAGCCATGGATGCGATGAGGAGGAGGAAGATCAGTGGCGTAGCGTGGGTTGTCAGCACCCAGGGCAAGGCAAGTAATTTGCGCCCCCTAACCCGTGGATTTTAGCACTCGAGTCTCTTCCACTAGATTAGTTAGTGCGAGCGCACCCCCCCCAGATGTTGCGCCCGGTGCGGCCGGCCCCCCCTGCACCCCCCCACGCTACGCCACTGATGAGGATGATGATTTCATTTCCTCCATGTTTCTCAGCAGCAGCACAAAAGGCAAAGCTCCTCTAAAGTAGCCTGCCCGCCATTTTGCTCACCCCATAATGCCTCAGGTGTCGTGTCATACTGTGTAAAAATGGCAGTCCCCCACCTGGCTGTCATTTCTCCCTAGAGGGCCCTGGAACAGGTGTAGGGAACCTTTGCCTCTTGAGATGTTGCTGAACTACAACTGTCATAATCCCTGGCCATTGGTTATGCTTGCTTGGGCTGATGGGCGTTGGAGTTCAACAATATCTGGAGGGCCAAAGGTGCCCCACTCCTGTCCTGGAACAACACTGCACCTCTTGAATTGTGAGGAGATGAAAATGGAGACTGGCCTGATGAAGAGAAAGTTTGCCATGAGGGCCTCCATTGCCTAAGGTGGAGGCAAATAATAATAATAATAATAATAATAATAATAATAATAATAATAATAATAATAATAATAATAAATGCAAAGAGACACTAACCCATACCTCAAGTAAAGGTAAACTCCTCTCAACTGCAAATAGTTTGTGAATTTCACCCTCCTGCCAGAAACACCTAGCTGTTTTTTGTGGGGAGGGAATATTCTCTTTGGGGAACTTTTTGTGGGATAACCAGCCTCATATAACCAACATGCTTAAGTTTAATGAATGCATGAAGGTACGCATGATGCATAGAGGATGCTGTTCAGTCAGGCTTAGCTATGTCACTTCCCTTGGGAGGAAAGAGGCCATCAATCCTATTGTCCCTCCCCCAGTCTAGCTGAGAAACTCAGCGGGTGAAGAGGTTCGAGCTGTTCTAGCTGAACCACATGGCTCTTGAGTTCCTATACCAATAATCTAGGAACCTTTACCACTTTGTAACTAAAATGAATTCTACTGCCTGTGCAACTTTTTCTGAATGCTGTATGGAATAGCACATGAACCTGACCTTTTTATTATGCATTCATGATGAATTGTGCTCATGATGGTATTGGTGCAATTATACACGATCCTGTTCTCATGTTTATGCTTCAAAGGCTTTAAGGTGGACCTGTGGCTTCCTTTTCCAATCAGTGCACACCCCATAGTTTCCTGTTGAAATTCTGTAATTTTTTTAATGCCTCCAATATTCTGAGAGGGGTTTCTTGGTGCACAAAAGAGTGCTCCCTGAGGTGGCAATAATGTAACATTGAGGAAGAGTTGCAGAACAACTAATGAAACAAAATGATGTGTGGACAGTCCAGTAAAAATCCACCACTAACACACTATTTTTGCATCAATTGCATCTTACAAAAAAACCTCCACCAGTCTGGAGAGGCACCCTTAGCGCTAGTAACCAAGGATTTCAACATCTCTATCTCACACTGACAAGAGGTACCTTTCAGTTTTGAACATTTCTTCTGCTGCTTCAAAGTTATCCAGCTATAGACTCTTCCTCTGGCATCAATCTTTCAGTTTCAGGAATGTGATTCCTGCTTCTTGATGCTTAACACATTATTGCATCAACAGAAAATGGTACAACTCATTCATTTAGGCAGGAGAGGTTTTGCACGCCATTCTGTCTACAAATGGACAAGCCAAGTGCCAGGAGATTTAACTCAAGGCTCATCAAAGCTATTCAGACATTGATCACGCTGCCAAAACTGATTGCCCAAAGTGCTCATATATGACAAGACGAGGGCTCCCAGAGGCAGCACAAACTCAGGCACCAGCAAGAAAAGGACAGGAGGCCTTGCTTGTGTCTATGCAGGGAAGCAGCGTTCACATTTTAATTGACTTCCCATTCACATTCCCCAGAATTTTGGTCAGCCAACTGACAGCTGGATAGCATGAGCCAGGCGATCCCAAAATAACATACCTTTCAAAGTACACCTTCTCTCTCTCTCTCTCTCTCTCTCTCTCTCTCTCTCTCTCTCTCTCTCGTGTGTGTGTGTTTAAACCATAGCAAAATAAAATAGTAGCAATTTTTAGACATGGTGTTGTTGTTTTAAATGACACGAGAGGAAAATTTTAGAAGAGCAGTTTAAAGAACACATGTGTGCTTGAATAATTTGGCTCAGGGCTGAATCTGAATTTACCTGAGTAATTTGCCTGTAGTATTTTTGCAAGGAGAGACTCAAGGCAGGCAAGAAGCTGCCTTCTGTTGAATCAGACCATTGGTTCATCTAGCTCAGAAGTGTTCTCAGAGCCAAGAGGTAAACGGCTCCCTGGACCCTGTCACAAGCAGAATAAATGCCATGTGGGTGCTGTGGACTTAGGGTTCCTGAGTCATGGAAGCTGTTCCGGATGGTTTTCCACTTCCCTCCAAGAAGGAGGTGTGCAGCTTCAGAGCATCCCATGGGGCCCATTTGGCCTCAGGGGCCCACAGCACCTTTGCTTTATTCTTTTCCATTTTCTTGTATTTTGTTTAATTCTCTATGTTTGTTAATATTGTATGGCAGGTTTTCAAGTTTTATGTCCACCATCCTAAAACGCACCATCCTGAAATTCTCCTCCCACTCTGGAGTAACCCCCTGGGGGCCGGACTGGAGGCAAGTGGAGCCAAGGTCAAAAGTAGTCGGGATGCTCCCATTTCTACCTGCCTCTCCCCCCCCCCCCTCGGGAACATTTTCTTCCTCACGCTTTCTGGCCCTCCTCTGCTATCTGCTTCTTTCTCTCTGCCAAACGCTCTCTCACTTTCTTCCACCCCCTTTTCCTCTTTCTGCCACGTCCTCCCCCATACCAGGCCACCCATATGACTTTGAGACCATCTTGGCTGCCTCTTATTGCAGACCCAGGTCATGGAACCTTTGCTCTGCTCTTTCCAGGCACAGCCTGCAATTTCTGGCAGATGTGATCTCAGAACCACTGGCAGTCATCTTTGAGAATTCCTGGAGAACAGGTGAAGTCCCGGCAGACTGGAGGAGGGCAAAGGTTGCCCCTATTTTCAAAAAGGGGAAAAGAGAGGACCCAAATGATTATCGCCCAGTCAGTCTGACATCAATACCAGGGAAGATTCTGGAGCAGATCATTAAGCAAACAGTCTGTGAGCACCTAGAAAGGAATGCTGTGATCACCAATAGTCAGCATGGATTTCTGAAAAATAAGTCATGTCAGACTAACCTGATCTCGTTTTTTGACAGAATTACAAGCCTGATAGATGAAGGGAACGCAGTGGATGTAGCCTACCTTGATTTCAGCAAGGCATTCAACAAGGTGCCCCATGATATTCTTGTAAAGAAGCTGGTAAAATGCGGTCTTGACTATGCTACCACTCAGTGGATTTGTAACTGGCTGACTGACCGAACCCAAAGGGTGCTCATCAATGGTTCCACTTCATCCTGGAGAAGAGTGACTAGTGGGGTGCCACAGGGTTCTGTCTTGGGCCCGGTCTTATTCAACATCTTTATCAATGACTTGGATGATGGACTCAAGGGCATCCTGATCAAATTTGCAGATGACACCAAACTGGGAGGGGTGGCTAACACCCCAGAGGACAGGATCACACTTCAAAACGACCTTGACAGATTAGAGAACTGGGCCAAAACAAACAAGATGAACTTTAACAGGGAGAAATGTAAAGTATTGCACTTGGGCAAAAAAAATGAGAGGCACAAATACAAGATGGGGGACACCTGGCTTGAGAGCAGTACATGTGAAAAGGATCTAGGAGTCTTGGTTGACCACAAACTTGACATGAGCCAACAGTGTGACGCGGCAGCTAAAAAAGCCAATGCAATTCTGGGCTGCATCAATAGGAGTATAGCATCTAGATCAAGGGAAGTAATAGTGCCACTGTATTCTGCTCTGGTCAGACCTCACCTGGAGTACTGTGTCCAGTTCTGGGCACCACAGTTCCAGAAGGACACTGACAAACTGGAACGTGTCCAGAGGAGGGCAACCAAAATGGTCAAAGGCCTGGAAACGATTCCTTATGAGGAACGGCTAAGGGAGCTGGGCATGTTTAGCCTGGAGAAGAGGAGGTTAAGGGGTGATATGATAGCCATGTTCAAATATATAAAAGGATGTCATATGGAGGAGGGAGAAAGGTTGTTTTCTGCTGCTCCAGAGAAGCGGACATGGAGCCATGGATCCAAACTACAAGAAAGAAGATTCCACCTAAACATTAGGAAGAACTTCCTGACAGTAAGAGCTGTTCGACAGTGGAATTTGCTGCCAAGGAGTGTGGTGGAGTCTCCGTCTTTGGAGGTCTTTAAGCAGAGGCTTGACAACCATATGTCAGGAGTGCTCTGATGGTGTTTCCTGCTTGGCAGGGGGTTGGACTCGATGGCCCTTGTGGTCTCTTCCAACTCTATGATTCTATGATTCAATACTGAGCAATAGACCACTGGTCTGACTCAGCATAAGCTTCCTATGTTGAGCCAGTGTGAAACAGTGTTTGGAGTGCAGGATGGGGGCCTGGGTGATCTGATTCAAATCTCCATCCAGCCCTAGGGAGATTTGGGGCCAGTTACTGCCTCTCAGCCTAACTTCCCTCACAGTGTTGTTGTGGATAAAATGGAGAAGGGAAGAATCGTGTGAACCCTCCTTGGAGGGAAAGTGGAATATAAATGCTTAAATAAATAAAAGTTCCTGCCTGCGTACCAAGCACATGTCATTCCAAATCCCCAGGCAACCTCGTCCTTTCTTTAAAGCCTTCTAGGTTAGAGATATTTCCTACAGCTTTTCATGTGGATGAGAGATGAAATCCAATTGTCATTATTCCCAGAGACAAGCAGGAGGAGGAGGAGGAGGAGGACGGCTGTCACAAAGAGATGTCCCACAAGGGCAGCATGTTGTTGCATGTCAGGTCAGAAGCAAAGATTTGCAGGAAACATTCTGATTCTTTTGGCAGCTCCTCATTGCATTTGCCTTTGGAAAATAAATATGACTATAATATCTGCAGGATTGTTGACAAATTATGACCAGAATCCATTCTGGCCCTACTAAAAGGCAATGTAGGCAGTTGCCCTAGATGGCAGTCTCTAGGCACCAATCTGACCGTCAGAGAGGGAGACAGATAGATCTGACCCATGGGGCACAATCCACCAAGCAGTCTCCTGGTGCAAGCCCCCTAGAAATGGCTGGCAGCATTGTTTCAATGAAGTCTACATGGGAGAAATTCCTGGCCCACTGCTCATCTGAAGCAGGTTTGTCAGTGTATTTGGCTAGACACTCTTACAAGCCTTCTCATGACTCTGTGCGTTATTGTGAAGAGGTTTGTAAGCACGTTCAGCCACACATGAGTACAGACTTTCCTGCAGGGATGGAGTCCTCATGCCCGGTGAGCATTGGGAACATAAGGAAGAGCCTACTGGATCTGGCCAATGGCCCAGCTAGTCCAGCATCCTGCTCTCCCAGTGGTCAACTGGATGCCTGTAGGATTGCCGCAAGCAGGATTCAAGCAGAAGAGCCCTCTCCCCTCTTGTGGTTTCCAGCAGCTCAGATTCAGAGGCATTGCTGCCACTGACCAAGCCATCTGACCAAACCCTCTCCTCCTCCAAGAATTTATCCAATCCTCTTTTAAAGTCATTCAAGGCGGTGGCCATTCCTGCCTCCTGTGGGAGCAACTGCCATGCTTTATGACCTGTGGGGGGGGGGGAATTATGCTGCCTCTTCCAAATTTAAGCCCTGATATATATTTTTAAAAAGGGACGCGGGTGGCGCTGTGGGTAAAACCTCAGCGACTAGGACTTGCCGATCACATGGTCGGCGGTTCGAATCCCCGCGGTGGGGTGCGCTCCCGTCGTCCGGTCCCAGTGCCTGCCAACCTAGCAGTTCGAAAGCACCCCCGGGTGCAAGTAGATAAATAGGGACCGCTTACCAGCGGGAAGGTAAACGGCGTTTCCGTGTGCTGCGCTGGCTCGCCAGATGCAGCTTGTCACGCTGGCCACGTGACACGGAAGTGTCTCCGGACAGCGCTGGCTCCCGGCCTCTAGAGTGAGATGAGCGCACAACCCCAGAGTCTGTCAAGACTGGCCCGTACCGGCAGGGGTACCTTTACCTATATATTTTTAAACGCATGAAAAGGACTCGCATCAGTTCGTACATTTGTTCTGACAGAAGGCCAAGCAAGACATTTGGGGGCAGAAAAGAGCTTGCGACAAATAGATTTGTGTGACAAATGCAAGGTGGAGCAGAAAACACCTTCCTATGTTTCCCTTCTGGCAAATAATGCCCCACAAATGCACACTAAGATGGACAGGTCCATCCCAAAAGCTCACAACCATGGTTTCTAACTTGCCTATATTGCTAGGCATGTCATTGTTCAAGACACTGTGGAATGTGAAACACATAGCAGTCAAGTACAACATTCCTAGAATGGACATGCTAGGGGATGCTTTGTACGAGCCAGGAGAAAACTTCCTGTTTACTCCTGAGCTGGGACCGAACTCTCTCTGCACGTGACTAGATGTGGGTGTGGCCTAATCTGGGCAAGATGGAGCACACGTTCTTCTTTTGCTCTCTTCTTCTCCATTTTGCTTTTCCATGTGTTAGCAGAGGTGACTGCTGACTTGGAACTAACTCCCTTATGGGATAGTTCTACATGTGTATATAGTTTTGTAACCTAAGTCTGCCTTCAGGGATCTAACTGTGAACTGAATGATTGTCAGTAAACTACTTTTATATTTGTTATGTATTGAAGTTCTCACCCTGGCCACCAGGAGTATCGTGTATATAGTTTTCACTCAGGTACACGTCAGTTACTTTAGGCGGGAAACCCTGGGTTGTTGTTGCTACAATGTTGACAGCCGGCTGCCTCGAAAAGCAGGCCGGCTGAGCTGTTTGCTGTTCAGTTCTGTTCCAGCTTACAAATAAAGAGCTGCATTGGAGAAATCACTGCGTTGTCTGCTATTTAACACTGGCGATGAGGATGGGATTGATGGACATCAGAGCATAGCCAGATTTGGACATTCACTGAGCAGAATAACTGAGCGGAATCACTGAACAGAACCAATTCAGAGCTGACCGTTCTGGCTAGAGCACTGTGTTCCATCCATCGCCCTCCAGGTCGGCATCAGAATCATGGCTTCACTCGTGCCTCTACTGCCGTTTGCCCCAGACTCTGAATCATGGGACTCTTACCTCACTCGGTTCGACTGCTACCTCCAAGCAAACGTGCTGACAGCAGTGTCAGAATCGCGTAAGTGAGGCCTCTTCTTCAGCCTTTGTGGCCCCGAATTGTTCGAGACAGCCTGAGCACTGGTTGCACCTTTAGCAACCACTACGCGCCAAAGCCGTCCAAGATTGCTGCCCGCCATGCGTTCTACCACCGGAACCAGGCAGAGGGGGAGTCAATTAACAACTACACCACCGCTCTCTGGAAGGCCGCACTGCACTGCAAGTTCCGAGACTTAGACGATGCCCTGATGCATCGAATCATCTGAGACATTAGTCTGCAACGGCGTCTCCTCGCCAAGCCAGACCTAACGTTGCAGAAGGCCATTGAGGAGGCCGTGGCCTCAGAAGCTGCTGAACTCTCCGCCCAGGAAATCTGCAAGGCCAGTAGCCCGCGTCTTGCTAGGAAGCCTGTCCCAGTGCATCACGAAGAGCCCAGCAGTGACAAGGCATCCTCCAGTGAAGATGATGATGTGCACCAGACAAAGCGGGAGCACGGGAAGTTCAAACAGAAATCCACGGGCCAATCAGAATGTGCCGGCTGTGGAGGCAATCATTCCCGTGCCAAGTGTCGGTTCAGAGACGCCATCTGTCCGTGATGTTCCAGGAGGGGTCACATCGCTACCATCTCACAAGTCCAAGTCTTCCCCCCAGTCAGCCAAGGGAAGCTGCTTCGCCCTCACCTCGCCACTGCCCATTCGGAACCATGATTGGCCAAACCGACTCGCCTACGCGTCGCAAGCTACACGTCACCGTCCTCATCGAAGGAGCTCCGTGTGACATGGAGATTGACAACAGGTCTGCCTTGTCAGTCGTATCCTGGAGCACCATCAAAAGACTCATGCCCAAGCTGTCCAAGAGGCAACTCGGCCCACACCGCATACATTTGAGAGACTATCAGGGAAATGGCATCCCCGTGGTAGGCGTTGGCCGGTTCCGGCTCACTTTCAAGAATTTTTCAGGCCTGCTCCGACTGGTGGTGGTCGAAGGCCTGCAGCCTAACCTCCTAGGGCTAGACTGGTTTGAGGCCCTCAGCCTGGAAGTCACCGGCATCAACTGCATCTCTAACGCAGAGGTTGATGGCCTAATCAAAGGCAGGAAACCCTGGGTTGTTGTTGCTACAATGTTGACAGCCAGCTGCCTTTTAAAAGCAGGCTGGCTGAGCTATTTGCTGTTCACTTCTGTTCCAGCTTACAAATAAAGAGCTGCTTTGGAGAAATCACTGCATCGTCTGCTATGTCTACCCACTATTTAACAATATTGACTTTAATAACTTTGTCGTGTATATTCTTTTTAAGAGGGACAAGAAGGGATCTTACCAGGAATCTTATATAGAGAGGCTCAAACGAGCCCGGAACAAACAAACCGCTGTGTGTTTAAAGGGGAATGTTGAAACTGCTAAGATATAGAACTTGCTAACGCAAGTTAGTAAGAATATCATTAAACAATATATCCTCTCTTGCCTCCCTGAACATTCCCCACAGACACAACATGCTCCTGAGAAATGGCTTGAGGAGGAAGAGAAAAGGAAGTGTTCTCTGTTAAGCCTCTGGTTCTCAGAGAGCAATTTCATTGGCAATAATGAAAGCACATTTTAAAGCTTTACCAGTGCAGATAGAAAAATGAGGGAGGGGGGGGGGAGAGATGAACCTCATTGCCAACAGCTCCATTTTTTGAATACTGTAAGTGTGCCGCTCCTTTTGATACTGTAAGAGTGCCACTTATTCCTCACTTCATGAGAAATAACTTTATAGGTCATTTTTTAAAAAATCAGTACATTTGAATTTTCGACACTGGGGGACAAAGTCAGAGAGAGAGTAAGGCAGCCCTTGCCAATTGGAGTGGGAAGGGATGAAAGAGGGACCAGGTGGATGGATTTGTTACAGAAGGAGGTGCTGGTAACTGTGGAGAAAGCAGAATGTTCTTTTAACTCTCAAACATGTTCTGCTTGGGCACCCATGCTTCCCTGACATGTGCCAATTATTTCCAACAGCCACCTGTTAAGCAGTCTGTGAGTTTAGCTGCCTATCTTGGGAAGGAGATTAGTAACGCACATGTATTTTGATTTTTTGACAAAGGTTGGCCTGACATTTTTCTACCGTCCTTCTCCCCTACACACCAGAGGCCATGGGAACACCCTTCCATGGAATCAGGTGCCATTCAGAGTGACAAGGTGCATCTAGGATACCAGGAAGCTCACCCATGCGGAGTTATTGCCGATTTGCAAGATTCAGGGTTTTGGGCAGTGGGGTTGCTTTTGGTATTTTGTCTTTCTGGGGAAAGTGTCATGACATCTCTATGTAATTTGCAGCCCATTTATTTGCACTGAAATGAAAGGGGTGGGATAACAACTGTCAGGGAGAGGCAAGCGGGAAAAGATGAAAGGACAGAAACCAGCAGTTATAGAGAGCCTAAAGAGATTATCAGCAGCTTGTCGTCTGACAGTCAGTCTGACGTAGAGGGGGAGGAGGAGGAGCCTGGGACAAGTCATTCTGGGCACAGAGGAAGTAAGGGGAGGAGTTTTCGCAGACTTGCATGCTGGGTGTGGAAAAGGAGGAAGTAACATTAGAGGGAGCAACTGCACACAAGGGGAAGGAGGTTAATGGAAATGCTAGAGATGTACGTTTGAACTTTGTCAAATAAATCAATTGTTTGGAACTGGCTGGGAGCCCGGAGTCTTATCTATGGCCAGCTGGACAGCACTAAACCTCTGACAACAACAATGTAATTTACATAATTAAGTACGTATATTACATCAGCTAGGGACGCGGGTGGCGCTGTGGGTTAAAGCCTCAGCGCCTAGGACTTGCCGATCGAAAGGTCGGCGGTTCGAATCCCCGCGGCGGGGTGCGCTCCCGTTGCTCGGTCCCAGCGCCTGCCAACCTAGCAGTTCGAAAGCACCCCCGGGTACAAGTAGATAAATAGGGACCGCTTACTAGCGGGAAGGTAAACGGTGTTTCCGTGTGCTGCGCTGGCTCGCCAGATGCAGCTTTGTCACGCTGGCCACGTGACCCGGAAGTGTCTTCGGACAGCGCTGGCCCCCGGCCTCTTAAGTGAGATGGGCGCACAACCCCAGAGTCTGTCAAGACTGGCCCATACGGGCAGGGGTACCTTTACCTTTATTACATCAGCTATGGGAATTTGACACAGTGGACAGGGAGGCGAGTAAAGTCTTTGGCAGATGGTGAACTGCAGTGGAGCAGAAATGGTATAGCACATTACCAAGAGGCTGGAGCAGAAAACAGCTTCCTCTTCTAAAAAAAAGTTCTTTGTTCTTTAGAAACAACACATTTTTAAAAACTTGGTTGTTTATGTTTTTTACAAATCTCTTTGCCCCAGGGGTGTGGATTGGATACAACCACTGTCCTCCGTTGCTGAGGAGCTCAGGTGTGCTGTCACTGAGTTTCACTTTATAGGCAACTGCTGAAAGCATGAGAATTTTGCAAGCTGGAGAAAGGGAACACTTTATAGATGGCCTCCATAATAGGCATTACTAACTTTCTACCTGGGGGAAGCAAGGGGGAATGTAAATGCCTTTCTCTGGACCTGATTCCCCCCCCCCCCTACAAACTACCAATAAAAAGCCACTTATTAGTCCTGGTGAGAACAAAAGTTCCTTTCCAACAAAATTCTCCCTCCTGGTAAACTTGGCAACAGATGCTTTCATTTCTTCAGGTGAGGATCCACCACCTCCGTTTTGCACAGAGAACCCTTTTGCACTCACTACTGGTGCTTCAGAAGCAAGCTTCTGTAGCTGTGGGGAAACCACAGAAAAGGCCACCCCCTAAATGCACATGGAGGAGGACATCCGTAGACACAGCATGGCATCTATGGGAGAATGAGAAGGTCTTCCATTAGGCACTGTGGTCCCAAGCTGTGAAGAGATGGGATAACTCAGCTGGCAGTACATGAGACGCTTAATCTCAGAGTCGTGTGCTCTAAAAAGAGCTAGCTTTCCAAAAATTCCTGCATTGCAGGGTTTGGACTTGATGACCCTCGTGGCCCCTTCCAACTCTATGATTCTATGAAATGGATCTGGAACTGAATCAGAAGCTAGCAGCAGATGGGTGTCCACTTCTTCATCCACAAGATGCCAGACTGAGATCAGGATGCATCACCCTCACCCCCCTGCAAAAATATTTGAGAGGGCCGCCCCCCAGGTGGATGGGCATTGCCATTTCAATGGGGTGTGTGTGCTGTATTTCAATGGTGTGTGACCTGGGCCCCCCACTATTTTCAAGTTGGCATCCCTGAGATGCAGGATAACTCTTTCTGCTGTTTCTCTAGCATCATCTGCGTAAAGAAAGGGTGGGTGGGTGAAAAACAGAGCCAGCAGGAATAGGGAGTGGATTCCACCACTGAGTGGAGGAAAATCCCACCCCCATTTCCACATACCTCCCCCAAGAAAATCCACATTGCTCAGGCAGAGCAGCAAAAATGGTAGCAGTCATTAGGCTTATTCTTGATAATGAAAACAAATCAGTGCTTTTTACAATGATCTGGCAGCAGAGAGCATTTGAGCAGAAAAACTGATTGTGAGATTATAGCATTCTTCACTAAACTGTCCCCATGATGCAGGTCTGTTTCAGGTGGGGAGGTGAGGGTATCTTTCTTTCTCTCTCTCTTTAGCTGTCTTCCAAAACAGGAATAGCAGGTGTTGCTCTTAGAATTTGATACTTCCTTTGCAGTCAGAGCAGGGATGGATGAACCATCAAGCAAAATAAGCAGGTTCTTAGGGCATCAAGGGAAGGGGGCACCACAGAAATTTTCCACTGCTGGATTTTTAACATTAATGGTCACAAATTGCTCAGCTGAGCATTCATTTTCTCAGCTGAAGGATATAAAAAATCCCAGCAGAACAACTGTGCAACAAGGCAGGCTGGATGCCTTACCTCTGCTAAGTATAGAACCAGATGCATTACGTAAGATTAATTTTGAGGATCAGATCAAACACTTTGAAATTAGAAAAGTACAGAAATTTTTCAAGTATAAATAAAGGGGAAGTATACAAAAATAAACATTTTTTTCCACTGTACTGTAGGTTTTGTTTCATTTCGGAAAATAAAATTTTATTTTATGGTTTCTTATTTAAAATTAGATATATATGGGGGCACCAAAATCTTTTAAGTGCTTTAGGGCCTCTAAAGGTCTTATTCCAGCCCTGAGTTAGAGAACAGCATATCCTGCAATAAATTTTTTATAAAATGAAATCGCTCCTTTTTGTCTGTTTGTTGCTGGCATTAATTTACATTAATTAGCATCAGTTATGACAAAGACAAGCTGTTAGGTCAGTTTTCCCCATGCATTCCTTTCTTTTATCAGTTTGGGTGATTAGCAGTAAGGAAGGCCAGACACCCCTGTTATTGCCTCTGCTGTGATTACAAAAGTTAGCCCCCCCCCCGCCCATTTGTATTTTACCCTTCCCCTTCCCTTCGTGGGCAATTCAGAGTAGAGAGAACAGGAGGTGCAAGCTGGCTTTGTCACAAGCTGCTGGTGTCCCAACATTAGCGTGAGCAGGCACTGCAGGGAGCAGAAGCCAGTACTCAGGCAGCTGGTGCGAGTTCCACAACCACAGTAATCCTGCTTCTTCCTCCGCTGTCATCCAGCTTGCCTCTCTGCCAGCTGCTTACCACCATTCCACTTTGCCACAGGTGGATATGATTTGCATTCCAGCTGCCCAGGACCATCAACCAGAGATGGGCAAATCTGTCAATTTTGGTTTCTGTCAGTTTTCAGTTCTCAGCATTTCCACATGAGATTTATTTTTAAAGTCAGTTGAAAATGATCAGCGTTTTGGCGCAAAATTCTCCTAATAGTTAATATTTATTTATATCCCCTCCCCAACCAGGATCCCATTTTATATACCCATTTCTTAATACAATTTTGCATAAAACACACCTTTTCCCATAGTGATTTCCCCCTAATATAATGTATTTTTGGCTGCTATTTGCACCAATATGTAGATGTTTATCCACAGTTTACCCTAGTATATGCATTTTTACACACATTACTTGGTTGGATAATTGCATTGAGAAATTCATAGAAGTGCACATTTCAAAGGATGGTTTTGTTCTGGTTTACACATTATTTCAGAAAGTGTGAATTCAGTTCACTTTTGATTGCAAACTGAATCAAATTAGTCACCCCTACAGTCAAATGCCCTTTTGTTTCCATTAGTGTCACTCATCAATGACCAGTCTCTCCTCTGGGTCACATGACACCATCAATACAGCATTCTAAGGGCTCCTTCCAAACACTTTCTCTTGGTCATATTGTTCTGAAGTTGCCAGGCAGACCAGGACAGGTTTGTGGAAACAGGAGGAGCAAAACATATAGAAGCCCACTGCTCACGCTTCGCAGGGACCCCTCGCTCAAGCCATGACCTGCTGAGCATCAGGACAGACATGCTCTCAGTTGTATTATTACAATGAAGTCTGAAGTGTGTTGCTACATGTTTTATAGCCAGTTGATAACACCCTTTAACATGTCTTTTAGCAGACAGTCACACAAAAACCCTGAATGTATGTTCAGCCTGTGAATTTTTAACATTTATAATAGAAAGCTGAAAACATCTGACACACCATTGAGGATGAATGAGATATTCAGTTCAGTTGACATCTTAATGCAAAATTACATAATCTTCACTTTCCAAAACAATATGAAATGAAATGTAGCTATTCTTCAAAATTCATACATCTCCAAATTTTGCAATGGAATTTTCCAAACAAATAAACTTTCCAATTGCTTTAAATGCTCACCATCCCTGTACAATCCAGCATATACAGGGATGGAGCCAGGCTACCCAATTTGAGTTCTATTGAGCTTAATGGGGCTCACTTTCAGATGAATGGGCATTGGCTGTGGGGAGGAAGGCAGTTCAACTATCCACATCCAAATGCCAGCAGGATAGAAATGAGGTTGGAGGAAAAATCAGGAGGAATATCCAACTTTCCCTGCTGCATAAGGATGTGCCAGGAGACTGGGGTGGCTTTGGATCCTTTGGCACCCAGCCATTTCTCACCCCTCCCCTGGCACCCCTTTGGGCTCTCTTGTCACTGCTCAGATGCCAATTGGCCCAGGAGGTTAGAATTCACCATTGCATCTCATTCTCTGATGTTGCAGCCTCACACACAGCAGATATAAAATAATCTCTAATGTCAGAGCAGGATATCTGAGATTTCCCATGTTCCTGGGAGCCAGGGTCATAGAACTGCACCCAAATTTAGGTGACTTTAGTTCCCATTGAAAACAATGGGGCTTAGGTCAGGATGAATAATTTGTCCCATTGATTTCGGTGGGACCTAAGACCAATTCGCAGAGGCTGCTTACACATCACACATTTAGAGCACAATGCTCCCACACAAAAAAATCCTGGGAACTATAATTTACCCCTCAAAAAGCTACAATTCCCAGCACCCCTAACAAGCTACAGTTCCCAAGACTCTTTGGTGGAAGTCATGTGCTTTAAATGTATGCTGTGTGCACAGCCTTACTCTGGATCCTACCCATTCTCCTTATTTTCTTTTTGTGGATCCAACAATAAGATTCTCACCCTGCTGCCCATTGAGAATGCCTATTCACAACAGCAACTGTACAAAGTTTGCACTGAGCAGTGGAAAATCAGAGATATTTGAGAGCACCCCTGACAGACCTCTTTGTAGCCCAGAGGTACTGCAGCCCTCCAGATGTTTCTTACCTCGTAATGAGCCACACGCTGCGATTCTGATATTAGCTGAGCGCTGCACACTTTGCAGTAGCTTTCTGTGAATAATTCCTGGTCAATATCTGATGACTTCATCTGCTTATAGGGAAAAAAGAAAGGAAAACAATAAAAAAATATGTGAATCGTTGTTGTCGCTGTCTTACTTGCAGCAGTTATAAAATAGCATTTCACAAAGACCCATGAAAAGAGCTGTGCAAATAACTTTTCTGAGGAAAAGTTGGAGATAAAATCAAAATTGTTGTTACAATTGAATTAGACTATTGGAAGAAAGTCTGTAGAATGTAGAATTGTAGCTGACACTGGAACTCGGGACACAAGGGAGAAACGTGCTAAGAGGAAGGCACACTTGGCAAACCCTCACTGTGATCAACTCCCACCAGGAAACCAAAGTCCCCACTGCGGAAGGATGTGTGGGTCCATAATTGGCCTCCACAGTCACCTAAGGACTCATTGTTAAAATCCGTGTTTTTGGAAGACAATCTTACTCGGCTATGAGGGATCGCCAAAGAAGAAGAAGTCAGTCCGATCCATCTGAGAAGAACTTGCTTCTCGTAAGTGCTGAAGTACAGAATAGAGTGAAAATGAGCTTTAAATGTGAAAGTTACAGTTTATGCTACTTCTGATTTCAGGATTGAGAATTTCCAGTTACAGATAGGTAGCCGTGTTGGTCTGCCATAGTCAAAACAAAAAAAATTCCTTCCAGTAGCACCTTAAAGACCAACTAAGTTCTGAAGAAGTGTGCATGCACACGAAAGCTCATACCAAGAACTAACTTAGTTGGTCTTTAAGGTGCTACTGGAAGGAATTTTTTTTGTTTTGAGGATTGAGAATGTCATAGAACATGCTTTAAATCAACAGACTTTAAATCCCTCTTGCAAGTTAATGGATATGGATTTTTTGAATATGAGTGAAAGTCATTATACCAGTGGCTGCAAAAACAGAAGACAGGATCAAGATTGGAATTGCTGTATTTGGATTATAGATAAGACTATGCGCAGGACCTAGGAATAATTATTTCCGGACTATCATAACACAGGAAGTCACTAAATTTGTTTAATTTGGAATGTATAATTGGCTTTATAAATTGTATTATGATTTGGTATGATTTGACATTGTAATGTTGTTGTTTAGTCATTTAGTCGTGTCCGATTCTTCGTGACCCCATTGTAATAATGTTACATTGTAATAATGTGGCCCATATTCATGACAAATTAATAAAAATTATATATATTTTTTAAAGAGAATGTTATAGAACCATAGCATTGTGGACTTGGAAGGGACCCTGAGGATCATCTAGTCCAACCCCCAACATGTCCAACATGTTTGAAACCATACTGGCCTCTAGCAGTTTTATTGCTATATGTCAGTGATGGCAAGCCTTTCAGAGACCAAGTGCCCAAACTGCAACCCAAAACCCACTTATTTAACGCAAAGTGTCAACACGGCAATTTAACCTGTATATCTCATTTTTTCTGTGTGTTTCATTTTAAAAAAAAAAGCTTTATTAATCATTTTTCATGTATATACAACACGTAGTTATCTTCATTTCAGTCAGTCCAATAAGGATATCTATGCTCACAAAGAAAATTACATATAATTTCAACTATGTGTTTTCTACCCAAACATAAGACCTCCCATTCTCTCCATGTTTCGCTTTGTAATAAACATATTACTTTAATTTGTTATTATTATTTGTAAAAATTCTCTTTTCTATTTTGATGTCATTTTCCTTTATATATATCATTTACAGAAATCATTCAAAGGGAACTACTGCGCTTACATTACAACTATTTTTCAAGTAGTTCTTGAAGTTATCCAATTCTAGAATGAACTCCTGTCTAGGTTTGTCTCTGATTCTTTCAGAAAGAGAGGCCAATTCTGCATATTCTGTAAGTTTGAGTAACCATTCATCTCTAGTAGGAAGTTTGTCATTTTTCCAATATGACGCAATAAGCACCCTCGTGGCCGCAGTTGTGTACAGAAATTTTTTTCTTAAGCCCTTGTGGATATCTGTACCTGTAATACTCAAAAGAAATGTTTCTGGTTTTTAAGGAAAATTTACCTTTAGCATTATTTTTAGTTCTGAGTATATGTCATTCCAGAACTCTTTGACTTTTCGGCAGGTCCACTATATGTGAAACATGGTGCCTCCTGTTTCCCCACATCTCCAACAAACATCTGGTGTGTTTTTATACATCTTAGAGAGTTTATGTGGCGTCAGGTAAAGGTAAAGGGACCCCTGACCGTTAGGTCCAGTCGTGGCCGACTCTGGGGTTGCAGCGCTCATCTCGCTTTACTGGCCGAGGGAGCCGGCGTACAGCTTCCGGGTCGTGTGGCCAGCAGGACTAAGCCGCTTCTGGCGAACCAGATCAGTGCACGGAAACACTGTTTACCTTCCCACCGGAGCGATACCTATTTATCTACTTGCACTTTGACGTGCTTTCAAACTTCTAGGTGGGCAGGGTCAGGTACCACAGGTATAACATTTTTTGCATATTTTCCTTTATGGAGTAACAGGCAGTAAACCTCTAATTTACCTTCCACAAATTCTCCCATTGGGACATCTGTATAGTGTGGCCTAGATCTTGGGCCCATTTAATCATAGCCGACTTAACCTCCTCTGGGAAGTCAAGGAGGAGTCGGTAAGCCTTAGAAAGTGTTTTAATTTTGGAATTAATGACATCTGTTTCAAATCTTGTATTTTCTACCTCAAACCTTTTTTTTGTCAACCTTAAATCTTTCAAGCAATTGATAGTACAGTAGTACCTCAAGTTACAAAGCCCCAGGTTACAAATACTTCAGGTTACAAATGCCACTAATCTGGAAGAGTTGAGAACTTTGCCCCAGGATGAGAACGGAAATGGTGTGCTGGCGGCGCAGTAGCAGCTAGAGGCCCCATTAGCAAAAGCGCACCTCTAGTTAAGAACAGTTTCAGGTTAAGAACGGACCTCTAGAACGAATTAAGTTCGCAACTAGAGGTACCACTGTATTGAAACCAGTCACTCATTTGATCCCTTACTTCTTCAAATGTTTTTAATTTTAATTGGTTTCCTTCCTCCTTAAGTAATGTTCGGTAGGTAGGCCAATTCCTACTTGAATTTTTCCTCTTTATGGCTAATGCCTCAGTTGGTGAGATCCACCATGGTGTCTTCTGTTCTAGAAGGTCTCTATATTTATCCCAGGCTTTAAATAAGGATTTTCTAATGATGTGATTGGTAAAATCCTTGTATATTTTAGCTTTTTCATAAATCAGATATGCATGCCAATCATATCTGATATTGAATCCTTCAAGATCTAATGTCTGGGTTCCCCATTACAGTGGTACCTCGGGTTTAATTAAGTACTTAATTAATTCCGGAGGTCCGTTCTTAACCTGAAACTGTTCTTAACCCGAAGCACCACTTTAGCTAATGGGACCTCCCGCTGCTGCTGCCCCGCCGGAGCATGATTTCTGTTCTCATCCTGAAGCAAAGTTCTTAACCTGAAGCACTATTTCTGGGTTAGCGGAGTCTGTAACCTGAAGCGTATGTAACCTGAAGCATATGTAACCCGAGGTACCACTGTATACACCATTCCCTTAACCAGGTGAGACAGACTGCCTCATAGTACAGTGAGAAGCCTCCTCTGTCCTTAGTGTCAATGAGTATTTGATGTCTTATTCTAGGCCTCTTCCCCTGCCAGATAAATTTTGAGGTGTATCGTTGCCATTCCCTGAAGCGGTCTGTCCCACCCAGTATCAGGATTGATTGGAAAAGGAATTATAATTTGGGGAGCACATTCATTTTTATTATAGAGATCCTTCTTAAAACGGATAATTTCAATTTGCTACAGGTATCCAAGTTTCTTCTGATTTCAGCCCAAGCTGGGACATAATTATCCTGATATAAGTTGATATTCTTTGAGGATATCCAAATGCGCAAATATTTAGCTTTTTGGCAGATCTTTAATCCTGATGTTTTTTCTAAGTCTGCTCTTTCTTCATTTGTTATATTTTTGACTAATATTTTAGTTTTTGTCTTATTCAATTTAAAGCCTGCCACCTTGTCAAAATTTTCCATCACCGCAATTGATCTATGAAGACTTTCTTTAGGGTTTTCTGTCATCACCAGCAGGTCATCAGCGAATGCCTTCACTTTATACACCCTTTCTCCTAGTGTTATTCCTTTAATCATATTATCTTCTCATATCATCTTATTTAATACAGTGGTACCTCGTTTTGAGTCCGCCCCGTTTAGCATCCATTTCATGGAACGTCTGCGGCAAACCTGGAAGTACTGGAATGGGTTACTTCCGGGTTTGCCACTCGCACACTCGCAGAAGCACAAAATCACACTTCAAGCATGCACAGAAGCACAAAACCGCTCCACACGCGTGCTCAGAGCGGCACTTTGTCGAGAGTCCCTTTCGTCGGGTTAGGGTCCCTTTCGTTGAGCATCCGGGGCTCCGGAACAGATACTGGACTCAAAACAAGGTACCAATGTACTTCCAAGATCAAAATAAATATTAAAGGAGACAGCGGGCAGCCTTGGCGTGTTCCCTTGCTTATTGGTCATTCTTCTTCTTTTCTGTGTGTTTCATGCGTCTTCTTCATGACTGCTGTTGTAATAAATAATCCTTCTTAAAAGTTATTGCATTACATTCTTCATTAAATTATTTTCCCATTGATATATAATTTTATGGTATAACTCAGTGCTTTTTTTCTAAAATAAATGTTTAGAGGTACTCTCATTTTGACTCAAGAAAATCACCACGGGGGGTGGGGTGGAATAAATACAGTTCAAATCGGGGGAAATAAATATAGTGGTACCTCAGTTTTCAAACAGCTTAGTTCTCAAACTACTTGGAACCTGAACGCTTCAAACCTGGAAATGAGTGTTCCAGTTTTGGAACTTTTTTCGGAAGTCAAACATGCTCTCTTCTGAGTATAACTTCCATTTTGAATGCCACACTTCCGTTTTCCTAGTGAGGAAAGGCACCTGCCACCCTCCAATGCTGGGTTCTGCCGTTGCAGCCACAACATCAACCACCCCCTCCTCCAGCTCTGGCAGCTCCGGCACTGAGTGAGGGAAGGCTGGGCCAAGGCAGAAAGCGAGCAGGCAAGGGATGCTGCCACTGCCACCCCCCGCCTGCTCCTACTTGCAGGCGAGTAGGAGTGGGATCGGGCTGCTCCGCTAGGCAGTGTTGCTGCTTACATGGGAACAGGAGCTGGATCAGGGCTGCTCAACTGGGGAGGTGCAGGCTCTGTCACACTTTCCATTGAGGGATTTGCGGCTGCACTCCCCTCAAGGAAGAAGAAGTTTAAAGGAGCCCCCACCTCCGCATCAGATCCCCTGCAACCCCGTGAAGGCAGCCAGGCTAAATAGTTGCTGGGGTTGGGGAAGGTGGATCTGAGAGCCCCTGCACCACCTGAAAGCAGCCAGGCGCTCCTTAGATGAGCTGCCCGATCCTGCTCCTACTGGCTTGCAAGCAGGAGTGGAGGCGGGGATCTCTCAGCACAAAGTGCACTCCACTTCTGAGAGATCCCCGCCTCCACTACTTGAGCCCTACTCTCCCCCTCACCCCCAGCACAGAAGCAGCTGCCCTGCTGGGGTGACCGTGCCATAGGTTCGCCACCACTGCTATATGTCTTGCCACCCAAATTCCACCAAAGAAATCCTTTTTCATTGTACTTTTCAGAACAAAGGCATAAATTAGACATTACAAAAACCATTTCCAGAGGGGCTGCTGTGCGAGCCTCTTGCAGAAAAGACAACAAAAAGCTTTGTAGCACATTAAAGGCTACCCAATGTATTATGGCATAATCTTTCCTATACTACAGTCCACTGCATCAGATGTATGCAGGGCTTTTTTCCTGGAGGGACGCAGGGGTACCTTAAACGTTTTGTGAATCTTTGTACTTTTGTCCATTTACTGTATTTATTTTTCCCAATTTGAACTATAAAATTGTGATCTTTCTTTAGTCAAAATGAGAGTACCCCTAAACATTTTTTTTAGAAAAAAGCATTGTGTATATGGATACTGTTTATGTCTTTTGACATGGTGTTATTCTACTTTTGTGTGTGAATATATGTATATACACTCTTAGATAGTAAGTGGAAATAATTAAATAAACCAATAAGCAAACTAGCAGCATGATGCCAGGCTCTGCCACACCTCAACAGCCTTGACGTTCGCTTTTCGTAGGAAACACGAGACAGAGATAACAGAAATGCTGCTAACTCCATGCTGGAGCTACAAACATTAATGCAAAGTTGTTTACTGCAGATGTAAATGAAAATTTGATACTGGCTCAGTCACAAAGCAATTTGCAGAGACAATTGTTTGGCACACTGTTCACAACAAGGCTGTGACTGAAGAGCCCAGGCGTCTTTCTTAAGAAATGCTCAACCAGAAGTGACAATTCTGTAGTTTTGAATCCCTCGCCCAAACATGTTCTCTCCAGCTAGAGAAAAGTGCCGTGGTGGTTCTGTATTTCAGGATTTTCTGTCAAAGGAAACAATGAACATGTACCACTCACTTGAGCTTACCAGAGCCTTCAAAATATTTGTGTCCTCCTGCAGTTTTCAGTAAAGATTCCCTCTCATTCATGGATGACCTGCTTCAAGGAAAGCTGGCATCGCTGTTCCTTCCTCCCTTGTTATCTGGGTGACTGGAGATCACCCACTGAGAGCAAGGGGGAGCCCAGGGGGAGTAGCAAATTGCTCCTTAAAGGGTGAGACTCCCTTCTAAGCAGATTCGAAGATGAGGTTAGAAGCTAGAAACAAAGGGGAGGGTGGAATGCGGGTGCTGGGCTCATTCAATCCTTCTAATGAGATACACAAGTGTTTAATGAATTCACAAGTGTTGGTGACTCAGAAATGAGTAGGCATCCTTTTATCAGCCTAAGAGGTGGGGGAACTTTTTCAGCCCAAGGGCCACATTCCCTTTACAAAGTACAGCTTCCAGAATTATTTGGGGCAAGGCACAAGATTATAAGGTGCTATCATAATATTTTCAATGCAAGGTGTGAATGTGGCCTATATGATGAGGCTGCAAGGTGACATGGATCAGACGTGCCCCATCACTGATGCACAGAGTGGCCACAAACAGACCATCCATGCTTTTGCCACTGTGTGCTAGGATATGCCCTAGGGTTGCATCTCGTTCATTTGGAAGCGATCCATGTGTGTACAAGACTCCCTTTACATGCTGTGTAGGCATTAGGGGATTATGGCAGCCCTGTGCAATGGGATTGGGGCTAGAACATATGCCCCTGCAGCCCCACTCATGCATTTTTCTATTCTTTTTTTGGGAGGGGTGACATCTGAACCTGCTATTAAGGCTACCTAAGGTTGAGTGTGAGTAAAGAAAAGGCATCCCCAGCTTACATTCTAAGGCTGAAATTCTATACGGAAGAAGGTCACGAGATGGTCCATAGCTTGGTTGTAGACCATCTGCTTTGCATTCAGAAGATACCAGGTTCAATCCCAGCATTTCCAGATAGGGCTGGAACTGTAACCCTGGTAAGTCAGTGTGGACAGCACTAAGCTGGATGGACCAATGGTCTAACTCAGTATGAAGGTAGCTTTTTATTGATAAATCAAGATGCAAATCCTAGCAAGGACCTGAGAAGCCAACTGAAGGCTCCTACATGTCTCACACTTCTTACCTTATGACATGACCCCTAAATCTAGCATGGAGCCAGAGTCAGAGATGGGAAGTCAGGTCTGGGTCAGGGCTCAGAGCTGACTTCTGAAGTTAGGAATACCCTTGTGTCTGAGACTGTTGAACAAAAGTTCCAGAAGAACCTCCCAGGCCACCAAGGGAGCTCTGCAGGGCAGAGCCTTGACCCTTCTCAGGCACCTTCCCCATAGCTTGAAGAACAGGTGCCCCCCCACTGCAAATCACAAGTCCAGCAGTGCAGGCGGGGCATCTGGAGGGAGGCTGCAGGAGAGAGGAGGAGTGATTGTCTTCAGGGCAGAGAGTTGGTCCTTTAAGGCTCTGAGGTTCTCTACAAGGGGGTGGAGTCTGGAGGAGATAGTCTGGAGATAGAGGCTTGGAAAGCCTTAGTCTATTTCTAGTGTTCCTGGGAGTAAGTTGCTACTTCCATGACCTATGATCAGCTTTGCCTGACCTCTTTCTCCATGGGATTGGGAAATGCACAGCATCATGACAGCCAAAGGTGAAGGTCTAAGGCAGCTTCCTTTATCTTGATTTTAATTCGATTTTAAGCTGTATTTCAGTCAATTGCTGGATTTTATGTCTTAATGTATTATATATTTTTTGATGTTAGCCGCCCTGAGCCCGTTTCTGGCCAGGGAGGGTGGGATATAAATAAAATTTATTTTTATTTTTATTATTTCTAAACTTGTTGCTCCATAGGAGAAGATGTGTGTTGAATTCTGCTGCAAGTTACTGTGCTAGATGAGGCCCATGTTGAATATTCTCTTTGTCTTTTTGAGGCCAGAAACAGTGTTGGGAGGGAGAGAAATCTTTTCCCTAACATCTTTTCAGTGAAACAATATTCATCCCCCCCCCCCAAAAAAAAATCAATTGTCCACTTTCCAGCTATTTTCTGGTGTTTCAATGCCGCCACCCCGCCTTCTAGCTATGGCTCATTTCCCATGCCTATATTATTTATTTGTTTATATACTCTATTTATAGACCATCCTAATGGCTCCCAAGGTACTTTACAAAGAGCCAAATTAAAATAATTCACCAATACAGCAATCTGAGTCTACGTATAAAAAAATCTAGAAACAAAATGGGCATGGAGTCTACCTCTTGCAACAATGAGTGGAGCACAAAGCCACATGGGCAATTCCAACTGGGATCATCATGTCACGACTGGTATACTGTCGCCCTGCTAGGTAGCCATGCAGATCTGGCCAGGTGATTCTGCTGCATATACATCATATATTTGAAGTACATTTTAAAAACATGAATTCCCCCAAAGAATCCAGGGAACTGTAGTTTAGCCATCACAGAGCTACAATTCCCGGCACCCTCAACAAACTACGTTTCGCCGGATTCTTTGTGCTTTAAATGTATGGTGTATATGCAGCCAAAGTCACTGAGGTCAATGTACTGAACCAAAAGAGAAGTGGGTGGGGATGTCAATAAACAGGCAAAACATTTCTGAAGACCTTGTGGGGGAAATGTCAGAAGACGGTACGCAGTTGGTGATGTTGCAGAAATATTCCCAATTAGGAATGTGCACCAATCACAACATGAAGTTCAGACACTGATTCATTGTTTCAAAAACAGCCCACTTTGGTTCAAGAGCTATACAGGCTCCCAGATTTGGCTTACAGTCCTTCAAAGTCCACTTCATCTCTCCCTAGTGGGAAAAACAAGAAGTGCCATTTGTTTCCTTTTGACAGATACGTAAGAAATTTGCAGGCATGCAGTGGATAAATCCTGCCAAAATACAGTAAATAGGCCCAGGGGCTTTCATGCTGGGCACCTTTATTTTGTTAAAGAAACAAATAAATAAAGTGTCACCTGATCTCCAATTTCAGATATCGTGATATATCAGAATATCACAATGTTAAACTGCTGATATATCACAATGTTGAAAATGAGGTATTGTTCAGCCCTAGTATGTTTTTAGTATATCTAAAATCCTGTGCTTATTAAGGGCTACCCCACATTTTGTTCAAAAAATTGTTTTGTACAGGTAACTACCATAGAGTTACCAAAATTTTCAAAAGGAGGGGGCCTGTGGCTTGGCTTTTGAAAAACAGGGGGTCCTCAGTAATTAGCTAATTGGGAACCTCTGCTATAGATACTTTGCCTGACCCTGAGCTCCTGCAAACCTGCTGGTCTCTTCAGGGGAACTGAGTGGATGAGCCATCTCCTACTCCTCTGCACATTTTGCTTCAGGTGCTGCTGCACAGAGCAGATGCTGAGCTGCCCTTTTCAGATCCCATTTTAGTTTGCACACAGGTGAGCAGCCTTGCCAGGAAGAATAATACCCAACAGAGGAGGTCCATGACTTGGCAAGGGGCTCCTATTTGCCCACAATTCTGGTCATAGCTACACAGTCTCACTTTTGACTGCTGCAGATCCCTTGAAGATTTAGCTTTATTGTAAGAGCTGCATGCACACTTGCAAAAAATAATATTCATAGGTACAATCAAAATTCTATACCCCAAATGTTGCAAATAAAAGAAATGTGCATCAAAGTACTGTGCCTAATTCATTTGTTTCCAAGATCCACCCCCCCCCCCCGGCCCGGCCTAATAATTTGGCAGCGGGGACTGCAGAGGGCAAAAAGGGAAGGGGAACTGAGAGAGGGGGGGAATCAATATTTAATAGCAATAATAAGAATAATATGACACAAAAATTGCTACTTGGGATGCAAAGCAAGGGCACATACATTTATGTTTTAATTATATCAGTATAATTGGTTGAACTCCATTGCACTTTCATAAAACTGGGCTGCAAATAAGAATGTCAACTGACATGGGGAGGAGGTGATGGATTGCTTTGAAGCCAAAAAAGCAAGAGATAAAGGTGTGCCCTTTTAAAAGAACCAAAATGAAAGCTATACATCTTAGATCAGACTTTCCCAACTGGCTAGTGGACTACAGCTCCCACCAGCCCCAAACAGCATGCAGGATGTAAACAGGCAACAATTTCCTCTGCAGCCTTTGTTCATTGCAACCAGCACTGTTTCTGTTCTGCTACACCTCAGCTTCCACTAAAACCTATGCTGCTCATCTTGTTATCTGCTATGGCTGAAACTAATGTACTTAATTTCATTACATTCCAATGGACAAAAACCACCAGCTAATACTGCCCATATTAACTTGCATAATTTCTATTTCTGACCTCCAACAAATGTGTGAACTGCAGCAGTTCCTACTGCTTTTTCTGATGGACATTTCTAACCAGTATGACCAATAGGTGAGGGTGGGTTGTATTCCAAAAACACTTTGGAATTCCCTGTGGGATGTGAAACACAGAGCAGTCAAATACAACATTCCTAGAGTGGACATAAAAGGGGATGTCTGGACCAGCCAATCAGAACTTCCTGTTTCCTCCTGGGCTGGGACAGGCTTCCTCTGCATGTGACCAGAGGTGGGCATGACCTCATCTATGCAGGTAACAAAATACCTCAGGGGAGGCAGCCATCTCTCTCTCTGACTCCATTCCTCGAAGAAGCAACATCTGCTTCGCCTGAGATGCTCTCTTGGCTTCAAGAGAGGACAAAGGAACTATCTCCTTATGGGATAGGTTCAACGTGTACATATTTTATAACAAGTCTGCCTTCTGGGATCCATCTGTGAACAGAATGTGTGTGAGTAAACTCTTTTATACTTTTATACAAGACTGTGTCGTGTCTATCTTTTCATGAGGGAATAAAGGGGAATTACCAGGAAACTTACTTTAGAGGCTTAAACAAGCCTGGCAAAGACGTTATCCACTGCGCAAGTTTAAAAGGGGGAATGTTACTCAGCTAAATTATAGAACTTGTTAACACAAGTTGGGAAGGATATAATTAAACAATATATCCTCTCCTGCCTCCCTGAACATTCCCACATTCCCCACTTATGCTCTACACTTTTATTCAACCTTATTCACCCTTCCCAAAATTCTTAGGGCAGCATTGCTGGCAGTTGTCCAAGTTTATCTTCTCATTAATCTTCTGGAGCTGGTTAGACTGAGAGCAATTGGCTTGACCAAAATGAGGGTATCCTTCAAACTCACTGCTGCAGCTGATTGACCATCGAGTTGTTTTACTGGACAGTCAATTTGAGGAGGAAGTGGAGAGCAGTGAGCCAAGATGCCACCTCTGTCCCTGGAGATTTCCACCTCACCCAGCATTTGTTACAATCAGTGCTGCTTCCATGCCACTACATTTCAGCTTGGACTAAAACCTATATCATTCAACTCTGCTATGGCCATACATAATGCAATTAATTATGTGATTTATTTCAGTGCCCTTCAAGGGAAAACAATACAGAGAAGAAAGTAATTATTTACATTATATTGCAGTTTAAAACAACAATAACAAAGACCATTTGTATTTGCTTATATGATTTCTGTTCCTGACGATTCCTTTCTGCCTCCATTTCTGTTTCCAGTAGAATTCTCTGAGATCCCTATACTACACTGCCTCTTTCCAAAGTGAAAGGGAAACACCACAGTGATTTCCAGGGTGAGGAGGGGAGTGTGGTGACAAATGCCTCCAAAGCAGCGCACTAAAGGTAGCTTCCTATAGATCAAATCCCCCAAAATGCATTTCATAGACTTCAGGACTATTTCAACAGAACTGGCAAAAATGCATTCCATATATACTGTAGCCTGCATTTCTCTCCTCCCAGTAAGGTGTGTAGTCCTCCAAAGCTATTATAGAGGTCCTGCTGCGGTGTTCTTGGGCTACCCAGAATACCTTCTAAGGGCTTAGAAATGCATCGTCACAGCCCCCAAACACACTGAGCTAAAAGGAAAAGCAGAGGGTCTGGCAGCTGATGCAAGCAATTCCTGGTGTAGCAAGCCAGGAGGGCCAAGACATGAAACTCAGAGCCAAATGCCTTGGAAGGAGTGGAATGGGAGGGCTGCTTTCCTCCCTCCCTTAACCCAGCCCCAAGTGTCCTTGCTGATGAAATGCAGGGGTCTGTAGGGAGAACTGTGTGTTCTGAGAAGTTTCCTTTCCCTCCCTATATCTCTAGTATCTCTGAGTCAGAAGAATATTTGAGCTATAAGAACACAAGAAGAGTTTGCTGAATCAGATGCCAGCAGAACCTGAGCACAACTGGCATTCAGCGGCATACTGCCTCCAACAGTGGAGATGGAACATAGCCAGCAGGCCTGGTAGCCACTGGTAGCCGTAGATCCCACTCTTTCCTCTGCACCTCCTCTAACTTCCCTGGTCACTTTCACTGCTGTTCCCACCGCCAATGGATGGGGAGGGCTTTTGAGGATGGGTTTTGAGGCTGAGGAATTGAAGGACCAATTTTTTTAGAAATGGAGAAGGAACCACAGATGGGCAGGTAATTTTTATAAGCCTCTGGGTTTGACTGTGTGGCAGCAGGGAATATCTGGGATATCTGATACTTCCCAGTTATTTGCATGGCAACTCGAATAACGTCTGAGTTCATCTAAAGCAATTCTTGGATAGCTTGCTCATCTCTGGCTGTTGGTATTCCTTGCATCTTGCCAGCACCACTGGCAATTGTTATCCAGAGCTGGCAATTAGCCAAGGATACTAGAGGATTTTGTTTTGCCTTCATTTTTAAGAGCAACAACCCAGTTTGCATTTACTGAACCAATGCACAGAGTGGTGCAAATGCTCCATCCTTTGTAGGCACAGCCTCCATGTTTTCAAATCTATTTCCATAATAAAGAGGACTAGAAACTCTGCTTGCTTTTCAAAATGAAATGCAAATTTCTCGGAATACTAGGTCAGGTGCTGGGAATTAATGGCACAAAATCTCAAGCTTTGCCAAATTTCCAAAGACAGCTGGAGATCCGACAGCCATGCACCAATTGGTTTTTCAGCATACACATCTCTGATCTCTCAGCTCCTCTGGACCAGTCATCAAGTCCGAGACTCCCACTAAATTACTCAGGAGCAATAATAATAAGAAACCCCCAAGCACTTACTGTCTTAAACACTAAAAGCACCCACTAATTAGCCAGCCTCCTCCATCCCTGGGAAAAGTACTATTAGAACTTTTGACAGCATAACCCAACCCATTTGACATCACTGGAGTTAAATCCTGGTAAGTAAACCTAAATCTGAGTGCACTGAGATACCATTAAAGCCTCCCTATATTTACAACTCAGCAACGAATTTCTCCCTACACGCAGGGGGTCTGTAGGAGTGGTGGGAGAAGCCATAGTTTTGCATGCCAAATGTCCCAGGTTCAATCCCCAGCATCTTCTGGTGGGGCTGAGATCAACTCCTATTTGAAAGCCTGCAGAAGCCAGTCAATGTAGACAAATGGATAGAACAGATGGACTCATGGTTGGGCTCAGAGCAAGACACATTTCTCTCTTGCTAAAGGACACCTGGGGATGGGCCATCACAGTGGTAGAACGCCCACTATGTGAATCACCCTGAGATCTTGTGATGAAGGGTGGTATATTAACAAGAGCAACAGCCCCAGCTTCAATCCAGGTTCAGCCAGGATCAGAGGTTGAGTGGTCTTGGGTCACAAGGGCTCCATCTCCAGCTTCCTTGAGGGCCTAATCAACATGAAAGTGACATTTCTGTTTGCCTCGTGCCTAGAAAGCACGGGTCCGACCAATTTCCTGCTTGTCCTGTGCTTTCTAGGCATGGATCCAAGCATTTGTTTGCCTTTTTGCCCTGCCACTTCCCCTTAGAAAACCCACTCTTTATCACAAAATCAGAACAAATGGCAGCCCGCCGAACACCCAGTTGCCATTTGTTTCAATTCAGCACTAAACCATGAGTTTTTCTGGGGGGAAGTGGTGTGGCAAACAGAAGTGATTTAAGCTGAAGGGTGTAAAGGGGCAACATGTTAAGATCTGCATTGATCACTGAAGTGCATCTATTGTTGTTGTTGTTTTTGTTGCCTCTGTGGTCAGTGGGGATGCTTGCCTCCAGGTGGCATGGAAGGATTCCATAAGGTACTCTGCAGCGACCAAGCAGATTGGCAGCTGCTGCAATGACAACAGTAAGTTGCTCAACATCCTCCCAGTCTCTGCCACTCTTCCAGATGCTCTTTTTAAAAATTCCTCTGTTCCAAAGCCCTGCCTGTACCTTCAGCAGGTGATAAGGAATGCAAGAAGTGAGGCATGGAGTGGTGATGAGCTCTGCTCCCTTCCAGGGAGTTGGAGTATTAATGCACAGCCACTCTTATTCTTGCCAGCTGGACTTTGACCATCCAGTTGAGCACAAAGCACTTTAGAGCTCAGCAAGGCCTGAATATTTCAAGTGTGTGTTCTCTCTCTCTGTGTGTGTCTCTCTCTCCACCCCCTCTTTACCTCCTTGGTTCTCTTCCTACCCCCCTCTGCTGTAGACAATGGCTGTTTTGTTTGCTTCTGTCATTTCACTAGAGTTGGTTTATTATTTGTTTGTCCTCACTGTTATGAACTTGCTGGAATTGACCTGCTATACTTCACTTTTCTCTAATCTGTAACTTCCCTGTGTGATGGTTCAGCAGCCCTGATGGTAAATTGGACAGGATGGGGGGGGGGGGGCTAATGGCACAGCTAATCATTTCTCAGAAGTGTCTGATTTCTGGCAACAGTTAGGGTTAACAACAAAAGAAAAAGAAAAACGGATTGGTGGCCTGCATTCTGAACACCTCAGTGCAGGACCACTACTGTCTTGTGATTCCATATGACTACAGAAAAGCTTTGGTACTGGCTTCAGGATTCAGCATCCTGAAAATTTTGGCTTTCATTTTTTTTAATTGCCAAGTTTCTAGCCCATGTGGGAAAGCCTTACTGAATCAGAGCAGTGGTCCATCTAGCCCAGCATCCTGTTCTCACAGTAGATAACCAGATGCCTCTTCTGGGAAGCCCCTGAGCAGCATCCAATTGCTCAGCACTCTCCTCCCCTGTGGTTCCCATTAACTGGTACAAAGTGTGCAGGGAAGACCAAGCGAAATCTTCAAAACTGGGTGTTCAGGGGTCTGGGGCGGGGCTCCAGTGCCTTATGTAGCTCATTGCTCCTTCTAATGAAAAGCAATGGCAGAATATGGAGAAATTGAGGTTCAAAGACGCAAAGGGTCTTTCCCATCACCAGCCACGTGCTGGGGTTTGCACATGGGACCTTCTACAAAACAAAAAAAACTGGGATGTGTGAATCCCAAACTTGCTGCCCTATGTATAGACCAAATTCTTCCCCTGGTCCCATGCCACATGTGAAAAAGGATTTTGCCTGTCTCCCCAGCATCACGATGCAGCAGATTATAAATTGTTATTGTGCTATTCATCATGCTTACATTTAGACATCTTCATTACACTTTGCATTATACTGGTGCATAATCTGGTGGCTAGAATTGCTCACAAGGCAATACGGTTTGTGCATTTTGCACTGATCCTGGCCCAACTGCACTGGTTGTAAATTAGTTTCCAGGCCCAATTCAAAGTGCCGGTTTTGACCTCTAAAGCCTTAAACAGCTCAGGACTGCCTCTCGCCATATGAATCAACCCAGACCTGCAATCGCTATCTGAGGCCCTTCTTTGTGTGCCCTGCCCTCAGAGAAGTCCAGAAGGTGGCAACACAAGAAAGGGTCTTTTCTGTGGTGGCTCCCCATTTATGTTGTGAACCCTCCTGTGATTTTCAGATGAAGAGTGGTATACCATATCCTCCAACATTTCTCCAATGAAAATAGGGACGTCCTAAAGAAAAGTGGCACATTCTGGGATCAAATCAGAAGCCAGGATAGCTTTTTTCTATCCAGGGACACTTGGAGGGTCTGGTATACCAATTTAAATAATAAGATGAGTGCTTATGGAATCATGTTCAAGCAGTGCCTATTTTAATCTATATTGCTCAAGTTGTTGTTGTTGTTTAGTCGTGTCCGACTCTTCGTGACCCCATGGACCAGAGCACGCCAGGCACTCCTGTCTTCCACCGCCTCCCGCAGTTTGGTCAGGCTCATGTTGGTCATTGCTCAAGTAGAGGATTGCAAAACTACTTTCTTTTTCTAGGTAGACAGCCTCACTCATTCCCTTTTGTTGGAAGAATAGCTCATCTACGCCTCTGCTTGTGCTGCTGCTTTCTCCCAGGAAAAGAACTGATTTTTCTCCAATTTAGCACTAAATATCAGGTTTTCAAGAGGAAAGCAGCAGGGTAGAGGCCAGACCCCTTGGACCCAGGCCAAGAAAGCACAGGCCTGCTTTCTAGGTCTGGGACAAGCAGAAGTGGGGGTTAGCCTAAGGTCAAGTAGAGGTCAGAGATGTCATTTGGGAGCCACAATGTCAGCAGGATGTACACTAGGTTGCTATGCTATGATTTGGGATGGGGAGACAAAAACCACCCGTTAATTCATGGTGGAATCTGATGGGCATATAAAATGGAGGGATAGTTCAGGAGCCAGGGTTCAAGGTGTCGCAAGACCCCAGATTCAAATGTAAATAAAAATTTGGAGAAGCAGAGATGCGGTCGCTGAACTCTCCAGCTGGACTAGTCTAACTTGCACAACTCACAAGACCCACCCAGTGAAGCAGCTGGTCTCCAAGAGAAGCAGCCCGGGGCCCTTGGGAAATTTTTGGGCAAAGTGGAGGGGTGATGGCCACCCAGCTCCACATCATGGTCAGTACAATCCACACCGGCCCAAGTGCACGGGAGCTGAAAACGTCCACTTTAGGCATTTTTTACAAGCCTTCTAGATCAGAAACAAGTGAAGACACAAACATTTTCTGCACACGCGCAAGTGCCATGGTGCTGCAATGGCTGCCCAGTGCTACTGGATCAGACGGATGGGTCTCTCTTTTGCTTATTTCTTACATTTCTCCTCAAGGAACTTGAGGTGGCATGCACAGCTCTCTTCTTCCCCATTTTAGCCACACAACAACCCTCTGAGGTAGGTTGGGCTGAGCATGAGTTAGTGGTCCAAGGTCACCCAGTGAGGTTCCTGGCTGAATGGGGATTGGAGCCCTAGTCTCTCCCAGGTCCTAGCCCAACACACTAACCACTGCACCACAGACCAAAGGACCACCTGTGTCAGTGCTCTGTTCTCACAGGGGCCAACTGGGTGCCCACAGGAAACCAGCAAGCATAAGCAGAGTGGAAAAAAGCTCCCCCCCCCGTGATGCACAACATGGCCGCAAAATTGCCCAAAATAGGTGCCAATGGTGGTGGCGCTTCTCTGCTGCTGGCAAAGGTGACAGGGCACCCACAGGAAGGCCATGGGGGGGGGGGGCTTCTGCCACCCAAAGCAGTGGCCTCACCTGCCTCATGGCTGGGCCAGCTCTGCTTGTCACCAGGCAGCATTAATAACCCAGAATATATGTGGCTGTTTTTCCTCTCACAATCACATTTTGTTATTAAAGGGGTGAGGTGTCATTGCATTGCACTGCATTGCATTACACAGATATGAGTCAATGGGAGTCATGGCAAAGCCTATGGGGATGAAGTGGAAATATGCCCCAGCTGCCAGGGGCATGGAAGGAGCCAGAGCCACCCACGCCAGGCCACGTTGTGCTTCCCCCACTCCAGGCACCCGCAGGTCTCCAGGAACTTCTCCTGCAGAGTCAGATTAAAAGCAGTCTCCCCCCCGCTTGAGGTTCTCCAGCTGTTTGGGACTACAGCTGCAGTCCAAGACGTTTCCTGGGCATGGCATTGCAGAAGGCTGGATAAAAACTGAACAACAAAAACCAGACCAGCCCTTTCCCACTCTCCTCCTAGGGCCCAGTTTAACCAAAGGAAAGCCCAGCCAAAGCACGCAGAGGCCTTAGAAGAAGCCATGTTTATGGACCCTGATTAGCAGCTATTGCATGCAGGAGCAGGGATGGAGAACCTTTCTCAGCCCTAGGGCCACATTTCTTTTGCAGCAGCCATCTGGGGGACATGTGACAGAGGTAGGCGGGGCCAGAGGCAAATGTGAGTGGGGCAGTGGAGGCAAATCCTGCCTTTGTACCATAGGCTTTTTCCTGCATTCTCTCTTCGTCCTTCATCCAAGCAAGCAAGAGACGTGATCGGTGTTCAAGAACTTGTTGCAGGCGGGGGGAAAGGAGAGTGCAAAGCAGGGCAAGAAAGGGGCGTGGCCTCAGGAAAGAGGGTGTGGCTGGGGAGAATTGGCATCCTGGACCTGAGAGTTGGATCCCAGCTCTGAGATTTACCTCTGGTGTAAGGCTAAAGTGCTGGACTTGTAACCAGAGCATCAGCTCCCATCACCCCTGACCCTTGGCCACACTGGCGGAAGTGCCTGGGAGTGGAAGCCTACAACCTCTGGAGGGCAGCCCATTGGCTCCCCCTGATTTGCAGGATGCAAATAGACAAAGTTCGACTGAAACATCTCATCACCTCCCTCCCTCCTATTCCATGGTCCTGCTCACACACAAGCTGAGCAAGGAGGGTTTTGTGAACCCTGTTCACTCCCTTCAGAGCTTCCATTTCATGCTTACAATGTTTATTTTAAAACATTTGGCTCAGCCCTTGCAAAATAGAGCTTGTGGTGTCGCTGGAGCTGTTGGCGGCAAGGGCTGCATCCAACACAGCACTAAGTGAAAGTCACCTAGTGGAATTCTTGTTCTGCTGGCAAAATGTTTTATACCTCCGGAACATTTTTGCACAAGAGAATGCATAGGCAGGTTGCTGGTGACTTTATTGGGCAATTGTTGTGCAATGAATTACTGCTAACACAACTGTTGTGCTGGGTTCCTCTGTTGTGCAACTTGCCTCTGCACTGGCAGACAGCTATCATTGGATAGAGCCCCGTAGGGTGGTGAGTTGTGTACTACCTGTGAATGGGTGCCTTCAATGCCCCTCCTGCTCTCCCTTCCTATGGTCCTCTTTAGTTTCAAACCAGACTGGAAAGCCTTCAAATACAGGGCTGCCCTCTGACAGCACCCTGAAAATGAGGAGTGTCCTCCATATAGTAAGACACATGACCACCCTCACAAGATGCAAGTCTGGAATAATTCCAGGGAAGCTTCTGTTGACTGATTTTTTTTAATCTTTGAGGGTGTTATATATATGTGTATATATATATATATATATGTGTGTGTGTGTGTGTGTGTGTGTGCTACCAGCTTTCTTTAGCACACTCAGTGACAAAGACAGCTTGCAACAGGTTTGTGTTTTCTTCCTCCCAAAAGATGTCAAAACCTGGGCTATGTTTAACAAAATGACAAATTTAGAAGGCACACATTAAACCATACATTGTGCTACAATCTCCCCTAAGGGCACAGGTGTGCGGCAACTGAAAAGCAAAATGGAGACAATCCATTTGTAACATGATTTTCTGATTGATTTTTTTTTTTAAAAAAAGGTACCTCAAGGCAACTAACAGTAAAACTAACAAACCATCCAAACTGACAACTCAGAGAATTCAGGCCTCAACACAATAACAATTTGAAATTGTAAAAAGCAATATCAGCCGCATAAAATCAAGAGGACAAAGAATCACCAGCACTGTGACTACATAAGAACACATTCATGTGTAAAACTTTGCAGAAAATACCTGAAAATGAATCTGTTGGTCATTTCCAAATGCCTTGCAAAGCAACACTGGCTCAGGCAGGGGAGGGTGGCTTTACTGGCCCTTGGCCCTTCCAAGGAGGATGTCAAGCGGGAGGAGAAGGTCAGACACTCTGCAACAGCTGTTCAAGGGGCTGGGTGATTACTGCATACCGGGGGGAAACAAAATTATGGCTGGGAATGCTACAATCTTTTTTAATGAGGCAACAGGACTGCTTATGCAGACTTTCCAAGTGTCCCTATTTTCCAGGGACAGTTCTGGATTTACAGAAGCCACCCCAGTATCTGATTTGATCCTGGAATGTCCGGCTTTTCCTTAGGACGTCCCTATTTTCATCAGAGAAATGTTGGAGGGTATGGAGTTATGCAACCCCCGAGCCAAGGAGATAAGTAACTATACAACCTTTAGAAGACATCTGAAGGCAGCTCTGTACAGTATAGGGAAGTTTTTAAATGTTTTATGTTTTATTATGTTTTATATATGTTGGAAGCTTCCCAGAATGGCTGGGGCAACCCAGTCAGATGAGCAGGGTATCAAAAACAACAACAAAGCTGATGATGGAATAGGGCGTCCCTTTTTTCGTTGGAGAAATGTTGGAGTGTGTGCTTATGCCAGTGCACTGAGGACATCGGCAGCAACCTGTACTTGGGAGGATATCACAGACTCTTCAGAGACAGAATTGTCTGAGAGACCGTAGATCAGGATCTCAATGGCAGGCCACTGCAAGAGCCAGATTTAACCCTGACCCATTGTTTGAAGATTGGCAGAGCAGAAGCTTCTCAAGTGAGGCTTAGGAGGGCACCAGAAGCCACTCACATGGTGCAGGCGCATGCAATCTGACGCCAGCCAGGTTTTCACTATGAGCACGCAGAGAGCCACAATGATGACTGCCTAGCACATGGTGCATATACTGTGGTAAGCAACGCAAAGAGAAAAGAGCCCAGCAGGTGGAGAGAAGGGCTCAGGGTGTGGCAAACCTGATCGCTTCCCAAGGCTCTGCAGGAGCCAGAGGAAACCTTGTGGGCTGGCCGGGAGAGCCAGGAAGGATGGAAGTGAGAAGTCCAAAGGGTGTAAGGATGTCTTCAGCCTCGCTCTGGGATCAAGGGAGCACAATGCCCACATAGGAGGGGATTCAGGGACCAAAGAAACCTGTCCCAGGTCATTTTCAACAGAATTGTGGAGCCAGCTGTAATGCGCTGCCATTAGCTCTAGTTGATGGAGAAACCAAGATTGAACCAGAGAACCCTGAAATGTGTCGTGAAGCACAGGCTTAAAATTCTCAGTCCGAAGAACAGTAAACTCTATTGCCTACAGTTCATCATCATTAAGGGAAATGTCCACAGAGCACTGCTAGGAAGCACAATAGTTCAAGACATGACATTGACTCAGGTGCAACAGGAGCACATCTTGCCTAAAGTACAATCCAGTGAGCAGATCCATTCTGTGGCATGGACAACAGAGAAAACGCTGGAGACATTTGGGGATGCTTTTCTTTTTCCTATACTAATTTTTATATAGAGATGCACATTTAGAAAGAAGTGCTACAACTGAAACACAGTACTGTATTTCCATATATTATTTTTTATGGATAGATGCAAATTTAGAAATAGAAAAGTAATATAATGTAAATAAACATGACACGTTCACCATATCACCATAGTGAGGGAGAGTGTGGCCTCCTCATCTGCTGTCCAGCTTCTCACTGTAGATGGGCACTTTTAAGGCCCATTGAGGCCTCTTTTCCTTCTTCTGGGTCTTTTTGGGGGGGGTGGGGGTGTTGCAAGTGAACAATATCACATTTGATTCTTGCAAGCAAATAACAAATAGGGAGGAGGAAACAATGAGGACCAACATGTCAACATGGAAAGCCATTCTGAGTTGTCCCTGTTACACGTGTGAAAGGGGAAGGACATTTGGCCAGGAAACTCAAGCTTGAGGTGGATCCTTTGATCAAGCCAGTAAAGATCCCTCCTCCCCCGTCGAGTGCTTGCAGTGCTGGCAGAACCACGGAGGAAGGAACTGGCAAGCCTTCAAGTCAAGGGCATAACTGCTCCAGTAGAGAACAGCACAGTTTGAATGAAGAGCTTAGCCATTATACAGAAGCCGCCTGGTAAATTGCTCTGGCTACAAATGCCAATGGACATCAGCCCAGCCCCAGCCCCTAAGTATTTCAATGCAGATTGAATCAAGAGATGGAAAATATCCCAGGACTGAAGATAATTGCAGGTAATATCCTAATTATGGGAGAGGGAGATGCAAGAGACCAAGGGATCATGACAAACAGTTGTACTGTTCCCTTGAGTGGTGCAGAGATGGAAACATAAAGTTGCATCAAGATAAGGCTAGGATGAGACTGAAAAAAGTACCCTGCATTGGCCACCTGTTGACGGCAGGTGGTTTGAAAGTGGACCCTTGGAATGTTAAGGTGAGACAGGAGGTGCCACTACCTGAGGTTGTGAAAGGTGTTTAAAGATGCCTGGGAATGGGAATCTACATGGCAACATTTTCCAAGGGGCTAACAACTAGCCATGAGCAGGTGACGCTGTGGTCTAAACCACAGAGCCTAGGGCTTGCCGATTGGAAGGTTGGTGATTCGAATCCCCACAATGGGGTGAGCTCCCGTTGCTCGGTCCCTGCTCCTGCCAACCTAGCAGTTTGAAAGCATGACGTGCAAGTAGATAAATAGGTACCGCTCCAGTGGGAAGGTAAACATCATTTCCGTGCGCTGCTCTGGTTCGCCAGAAGCGGCTTAGTCATGCTGGCCACATGACCCGGAAACTGTACGCCAGCCCCCTCGGCCAGTAAAGCGAGCTGAGCACCGCAACCCCAGAGTCGTCCACGATTGGACCTAACAGTCAGGGGTCCCTTTACCTTATGAGCCACTGAGACAGCAGACACATGAAGAAGTGGAGTGGGAATGGTCAGGCATTTGCTAAAATAAAGGTTACAGTAACGAAGGACCCCCCTCACAACCACCACCAATTGCTTCTCCCAGTAAGACACTGTCTGAATCTGCAAGAGGATGTGCCCAAATGGGAAAAGAACGTTGGGCTGTACAGTGTTACCTCTAGATGCGAACGGGATCCATTCCAAAGCCCCATTCGCATCTAGAAGCAAACGTAACTAGTGACGGCACATCTGCGCGCATCGCTTTTCGCCGCTTCTGCGCATGCGTGTGATGTCACTTTGAGCATTTGCGCATGCGCAAGCTGCAAAACCCGGAAGTAAGCGTGCTCCGTTACTTCCAGGTTGCCGTGGAGCGCAACTCGAACGCGCTCATCCCGAAGCACATTCAACCCGAGGTATGACTGTATGCAGTGCTTCCACCAGCTCCCTTTGGGACAGACAGTGTGCATGTGCAATCTGATCACAAGTCATGATGCAGAAACCATTGTTTGACAGCCCTGAAGAGGCTTCAGAGGATGTTGATGAGACTTCAACATCAAGTATGATGTGCATATCAAGTATCATCCAGGCAGGGGTGCCAGGTTCTGCCCCACTTTGTGGGTGCCTGGCACTGGCCTGTGATGTCACGCGGCAAGAGGAGGCCACAGTGGGCCTTCCAGAGGCCACGGTGGGCCCCAGGTTCATGGTATGGAGCCGCACGGCGGGGTAGTGGTAGTGGGGGATAGTGGTGGTGGCAAGTGGCAGCAGCGGTGGTGGCACACATTGGCGTTGATCGTTGTGGCGCCGGCGGGTGGGGGCTGAGCACCCATAACAACAAAAATGTGGGTGCAAGGGCCCCCTGAAGTTGGGGCCACTGCATCTAGGCAAGCACCTTCCAATGGCAGACACACTGAGCAGAGTACCTCCCTCAGAGCCCAATGAAGATGGTTCAGTAGAAAAGGACATAGAATTAAACAAATGTGCTGCAGAGTCTACCCATTGCATTGCCAGACCAACAAGTGATCCTGGGTCCAGAGTTGCCAATAGCCAAATGTATTATCCTAGACAATGAAGTCTCCAGAAGAAATGGATGACACTTGCGCAAAAGCAACTGGCCTCTGTGGCATGCAGATGTACCAAGAGTATGCAAAAATGTTCAAATGGGAGAAACCACTCCTTGGGACACCCTGAACCAAGACCACATGGGGGTTTACAGGCCAGGACCTATACATTAAAACTGACCAACAGGTCAACTGAAACCAACATTATTCCTACTGGTCAACATGTTAGGGCCATATGTCAGAGGAAGGAATGGTCCAATTGAAAGTGAGCATTGCAAAGTTGAAATCTCCACCCTGCTCTCACTCTCTCCTCTCTATCCCAAGCCCAGGGCTGCAATGGGAATTAAGATACCCAGCCTCCTGCTAACCTAGCAAATAGCTCAGTCAGTAGAGCATGAGCCTCTTAATCTCAGGGTTGTGTGCTCAAGCCCCATGCTGGGTATAAAAATTCCTGCATTGCAGGGGCTTGGACTTGATGACCCTTGTGGTCCCTTCCAACTCTACAATTCTATGATTCTACAAATATCTGTCCTTCTTCTCGCACCATTGCAAACAGTTAGGAAAACAGGAAGGAGAGAAGTTATGATTCTGGAGCACACACGATGGCACATGAGGAGGAGAAAAGGCATCTTGGCCAGATTAGAAGGAAGCTGGAGTAACAGGAAGCTGGTTGGTTACTGATAGTTTTCTACTGCAGCTCCAGAAGAGGAGTCTGAGAGCTGGGGTGGGTGGGTGCTGGACTTAGTGCCACAGAGACTATGGGGCAGCATTAAAGGAGAGAAGTTATTCACTCTGATGCTTGCAGGACCCATGGAGGCTGTTTGCAGAGGTATGGATTCTACATCCATGTTGCCACGGATGTCATGTTTCCTCTTGGCCTTTTATTGGAAGGTGCATTGTGAGTTCTGTTGCTAGAAATGTCAGCCTTAACCTTACAGAACAGTACCATACTACCTTGGCAGAAAATAAAATAAAAGGAATACAGAATTGTTTACATGATGTTAACATCCTAGATACAATGTTCATCTGAATCCTATTCTACATCAGCCTTCCCAACCTGGTTCCTTCCAGATGTTTTGGATGACAACTCCCATCAGCCCCTGGAGCCAATGGGAGCAAATAGTTCAGAACATCTGCAGGAAAGCAGGTTGCAGAAAGCTGTACTGAAAAACAGCTTGAAAGCAGATATTTTTAGTGTCTGAGCCAAATCTCTCTCTCTCTCTCTCTCTCTCTCTCTCTCTCTCTCTCTCTCTCACACACACACACACACACACACACACACACACACATATAATTATCATGGGGCACAAACAGCAGCAGTGATGATGAACCTGTTGCCCTACAGATGATGTTGGATTCCAGCTCCCATCAGCTCCAGGCTGCACTGCCAATTGTCAGGGATGATGTGAATTGTAATCCAGCAACTCAGCAGAATCTGGGCAGACATTGGTTCCCCACTTCTGAACCTCACCCGCATTTCTCAGGACCCCAATTCAAATGAACAGGAACTCTACAAGAGCATGGAAAGAGCATCTGGCTGAGCCTATGGATTCTAATCAGAGTGAGCTCATGGGAAATTACTTCTGACTTGCTCAGGATTCCACTGCAAATGAAGCAAATCCTAAGCAAACATGGTATCAAGTCAGAAATGCTTTCCTTCCTCCAGCTCCTTCCCGACCCATTTAGATACAGTCATCCCATAATGTATCTGTTGCTGTGGCAACCAAGGTTTTGCACAAACAGCAGCATAAATAATTTTGTGAGAGCTTTGCCCAAATGTTTGGATCCTTGCTGCCGGGTATCAGAATGCACCTTTGCAGCTGAAGGTTTTCAGTGCACTTGGATTTTCTCCTAGCACAGCATCACTTGATGACCAATCCTGCTAGCCGGTCCATAGGAAGCTGCATGAAAAGTGTCTTCAACAGAGATGCTGGGAAAGCACATTTAAGTGAGAAATAGAAAATCAGTTCGGGGCATGTCTCCTGCCTATAAAATTTCAGTGCAGTTATTGTCCAGAGGAAGGACTTTATTTTTCCAGAGAAGCAGAACCTCCTTGTTTTCATCATCTGGTGCATCCCCCAAATACTTCAAAACAAGTGGAGCTGAATCCTTTCTTTCTTGCTTCAACGAGACTCATAGCCCCAAGTGCTCTGCATAATCCATCCCTGCCAGTCCTCATCAAAATCAACTTGGAAACCCAAGAGGCAGAATGATGAAAGGTGGCAATGAGCTCAGATGTGGAGAAAGCCTTTCGGGATCAAACGTGACTCACAGCATTTAAGCAATTGTTTTAATACTGGTTGCCTGGCTTGCTGGCTGGCTTGCTTTATTTGTTTATTTATTTATTTTAAGCATCTTCTGTGGTCTGATACTCTGGCTTAGATAAACAGAGCATACACAGGCAACTGGAAGCTCAGAGGAGCAGATCAGTCCCTGAAAGGCTTCCCACATGGGCTCCATCATAGCTTGCCATCTCAGGCAGAAAAGTCCACAAGTGTGTGAAAGTCCATCCATGTTCATGCAAGTTTGAGTCACACAGGACTTCATATGGACTTCCTTTACAGAGAATTCCTTACTAATTCCTTACTATTTCTTACTATTTGGTCCTTGGGACTGAGGTTCCCCATCCCCATTCTGCCCATTTCCAAATGCTCTTTATTCTAACACTACATTTTAACATTGCAAAATGGAGGGAAATAATTGTGAACAGTAACAGAATGTAAAGACTTGCAGCTCACTGGATCAACTGCATTGCAAATTGAGCTGCATTCTTCTCTGGCTCAGAATTTAAGCTGAACTGTTCCCTCCCTCCCTCCCTTCCTGGCACTTTGAATTTTCCTGTTTCAGCAGCCAGGTGCTAAGGACACATGAGTGTGTAGCTTCTCAGGTCACTTGAGCCCTTTGTCTGAACATTAGACACCCTTGAAAAGAACATGTCCGGGGGCTTTTTGCTCATGACACCATCTCATGCACAAAAAGTCCTGGGATATGTCATTTCCAGAGTGACTGATGTGTACCCGGTCCTGGGTTTGCTGGAAAACTACAATTAAGAAGGCATTTGACAATGTCTCCTGGAGGTTTATGGAAATAACACTGGAGAAATTATCTGTCATTTCTATAAGGTATAAATTATTTGCAACAAAGAGTTAAACTAGTTATAAATAACAATCTAATGGAAAACTAATATTAAGAGAGGTAAGAGACAGGGGTGTCCTTTATCCCCACTGTTATTTATTTTGGTGTTGGAAATTCTGAACACAAACATCAGAAAAGAAAAGAACATAAGGGGTATAGTTGTTGGAAACAAGACCTTCAAAGTTAAAGCCTTTGCTGACGACCTGACTATAACAATGGAAACCCCAAAAGAAAGTGTGCCAATAGTGATAGAGAAGATTACAGAATTTGGCTTAGTCGCAGGGTTCAAACTCAATAAAGAAAAAAACAAAATGTAAGTCAAAAATATAAGAGAACTACAATCATACCTCACGTTGCATCCGCTTCAGGTTACGTGTTTTCATGTTGCGTCCTGTGGCAACCCGGAAGTACTGAAACGGGTTACTTCCGGGTTTCACCACTCGCGCATGCGCAGAAGCGCTAAATCATGCCACATGTGTAGACGTGGCACTTCAGCTTGCGTCAGTTCTGTGTTACAGATGGGTCTCTGGAACGGATCCCGTCCGTAACATGAAGTTCCACTGTACAACAACTTACAGGACTGACAATTTGTAAAAGAATCAAATATCTAGGAATCTGCATATCGGCAAAGAACATAAATCTTTATAAAGACAACTATATACCAATTTGGAAGGAGATAAAATGAAGCTTGGAAATATGGGACAGGTTAACATTATCATTCTGGGGTAGGATCTCCACAATAAAAATGAATGTGTTGCCTAAAATGCTTTTTCTATATCAAGCTATCCCAGTAGTGGACAGTGCAAAACATTTTAAGACCTGGCAGAAAGATACAACAAGATTTATTTGGCAGGGCAAGAGGTCAAGACTAAGTTATAAATTATTGACAGATGGCAGAAAAAGAGGAGGTTTTGCACTGACAAATTTAGAATTGTATCATGAAGCTGCATGCCTATCTTGGATTAAAGAATGGCTAGTATTGAAAAACACTGTCACACTAGACCTAGGGGGCTTTAACAATCGTTTCGATTGGCATGCTTACTTATGTTATGACAAGGTGAAAGTCCACAGAGACTTTATGAATCATGTAATAAGAAGGTCCCTATACTCAGTCTGGTTAAAAAACAAAGGTATCCTGGAACAAAAGACACCCTGGTGGCTATCGCTGATGGAAGCCATGACAATAAAAAAAAGGTTATCATCATGAATGATTGGGTTACATATAAAGAAATTCTCTGTGAAGGAGGTAACCGATTAAAACTCAAGAACTTTGAAGAGTTATGAGGGTCCCACCAATTCACATCCTCTAGTTAACCATAATAGTGGCAAGACCTAGCAAACGTTGGCTGCTCACACAGTCCTTAGGTACTGTGAGCCACACCGGATCCTTTCCCAAGAGGTGTAGATTGGCCTCTCCTTCAAAGGAACACACTGGATGTAATACAATGGGCCCCATCAATCTGTGACCAAAAAGGGGGGTGGGGCTCAATTATCTTGTAAAGCAGGAGTTGCCACCGTGGTGTCATTGCATGCCCTTGAGGTCTTCCTCTGGCCCAAATAGCCCCTGCTTTGGTCACATGGAGGTAGGGGAGCTGCTGCCCCCGCTTAAATCAAGGAAATAAATAAAAATACTTAACTAAAAGTAGAAATTGTAGAAAGACAGATTTTTCTGAGCACTTGGGGCCAAAAGAAAGCAATTTAAAACAATTGTTGCTGAGACATTTCATTCCAAAGCTGCTGCTAACAAGTGGGTGTCCTGCCCCATCCGCCCCCCCCCCCCCCCGGCCATAAATCCTGGCTATGCCCCTGGCTGGTCATGAGATGGTGAGGGGGGCTACCCTTTTCTCCCTTAAAAAGTGCTGAAGGGGAAAGTTGGAAGACTGACACACTTTCTTCCAGCTCAATGTACTTTTCAGGACTCAGATTAATTCTATTGGCTCTGAGGCTTCCCAGAACACACATTGTGTGGGAGTCTATGGAGTTTTACTCAGAGCTGACCTTTTGAAATCAATGGAGCCTAGGTATGTTCATTCATTTCAGTGGGTCTACCTTTGACTTTTTCTGTCTCACTGGGGGTTGGGGGGGGGCTAATTCCAGGGAGGGAGACGGGAAGTGACCAGAGCGGAGGGTTCCCGCGGCACTAGCTGAAAAATCTGAATGGGCCCACAGGCTTGAAAAGGCCAGCGCCCCCTGCCCATTCACAAGGGACCCCATGCCATGCAGACACAGGGAGGGAGGGAGGACCCCCTGGCCTGCTCTTTAGCCTGCTCTGGTTTTTATTCCTCTTCCTTAGTGGCTTGTTATGAGTTTGATCCTGCACTCAGCTTCCCCTCACTCACAATTTCTTTCAAAAACAAGAATGCCACATGTGGCTAGCTTGAATGGTCCAGTTGCTCTTGAACCGTAAAAATCCTCCCTGTACATTTGTGGCCACAGGGCCATGCGTGAACGGCGCTTGCAGTGTTCGCCATCGAAAAAGAGCAAGCGAGCATTTCAAGCTTCACTTCTGCAATCATCCAGTTGCACTTCACTGATGCTCACTGGGACCAGCTCTGGCTTCAAGGCTGCTGATCCCTCCCTCCGTCATTTCCTCTCCTGACCCTCCCCTCCCCCATGCATCCAGCCCTGACCCAGAACAACCAGCATGATCAATAAGAGGGACTCATGCCTGCTTTCCAGTGACTGGCTTAACTCTTTCCTCACCAGAGGAAGGCCATAGGGATTCTTGTGCTGAATCTCATTGAAATGTTGGCTAAAAAGAATAAAATTGCATTTTAGTGCAAGCTCATTCATTTGTCACTCGGATACATCCTGGCTCCTCTCTTTCAATTTGGGTCCTTCTCTTCATAAGGAATATGGATATTAGAACAAGAGCTGTGCAAAAAAAAAAAAAACAACAACTGTGGGGGGGTTTTCTACCATCAGTTGATGGGGGGAAATTTGCACCTGAAAATTAACAAGGGAAGAGAAAATGTAAGCGACATTCTCATAGGTGGGGACGGAAATTAGCTGCCTTATACCAAGTCAGACCATTGGTTCATCTAGCTCAGTACTGAGTACACTGGCTGACAGCAGCTCTACAGGATTCCAGGCAGGAGTCTCTCCCAACCTTACCTGGAGATGCCAGGGAATGAATATGGGACTTTCTGCTTGCAAGGCAGACTCTACCACTACGGGCTTTTCAATGCACTAAACTTGTAAGAACTTGTGAAGCGACCAAGGGCAATTTGTGAGTGTCATTCATTCTACAAATTGTTTCACCAACGTTCTATCCTCTGCAGCCTCCCTGGGTGTCCATGCATCAATTGAAGCCCAGGGAAAGACATTATTAAGTTACTCCTCCTGTGGGGCTTTCTCAGATCAAGAAAACCAGGCAACCAGGGAGGCTGCAGAGCACTGAAGAACAGAACAGATATTCTCTTTCTCTCTCTCGGATGAACACACACACACACACACCCCTCAACCACACCTAGGGATGGCAATATGGAAAAATGGGATTGGTTCTCTCAATATCTCACCCCCCCCCATCTAAATTCAGTTCTCTAAATTTCTGCAGCAATTTGTGCTGCAGGGAAATGTTTATTCTGCTAGGATATGCTTTTGAACGCTGTCAGCAGCGTGTCAAGGCCCAAGACACCACTGGCATGGTGTGACTGGGGCTGTGGGGACAGCAACCGCAGGCGCATGATTCTGAAGGCACAAGAGGGTACAATTTAAGGAATGGCAAAAGATACTATCGAGGTTATCTTATAATAGATAAAAAGGAAAGAGGTGGATTTTCAATGCCAGATTATAAACTTTACTACGAGGCATCCTGCCTGTGTTGGTTGAAGGAGTGGATAACTTTGGAAAATACGGATTTACTAGACTTAGAAGGATACGAGAACAGATTTGGATGGCATTCTTATTTTTGGCATGACAAAGTAAAAGTTCATAAAGGGTTCCTAAACCATGTGATAAGAAAGATTTATGAAGTGTGGGACAGATATAAAAATTTGTTAGAACGGAAAACAGCATGGAGGCTTTCACCAACAGAGGTATTGTCTGTCAAAGAGTTGAACATGGAGGGAACCTATAGTGAGATATTGATGGAAACAGAGAAAGGCTTAAAACTGAAACCATATGACCAAATAGAGGAAGTACTTACGAGTTGGTTGCAATATCATCAAGTAAATGATATATTTAACGGAGACCCCAAAAAACAGGATTTGAAAATAAAAAATCGAAATTCCAAATCAAACTGCTGGAGAGCAAAGTAAAATTGTTATCAAAAATGTACAATTTTTTGTTAGAATGGTATACAAAAGATGAAGAGATCAAAGAAGTTATGATAAAATGGGCTATTGACTTTGGGTATAATATTGAGTTTGAATCTTGGTCAAAATTGTGGAATGAAATCTTAAAATTGACTGCACGCATGGCCTTAAAAGAGAATGTAATGAAAATGATGTACAGGTGGTATTTGACACCGGTGAAGTCAGCCAAAATGTATAGGATGAGGAACAAACTATGCTGGAAATGCAAAGAGAAAGACGGAGATTTTTACCATATGTGGTGGACTTGCAATAAAGAAAAGGTATTTTGGGAACTGATCTACAATTAGTTTAAAAAGATGTTTAGATATACCTTCCCCAAAAAACCAGAAGCATTTTTGCTGGGTTTGATGGGAGAAGAAATTGCAAAGATAGATCAAAGACTATTTATGCATGCCACGACTGCGGCAAGAACTTTATTAGTCCAAAGGTGGAAAATGCAGGAATTACCAATGATCAAGGAGTGGCAGACGAAAATCATGGACTATGTGGAATTAGCCAAGTGACAGGTAGAATCTGGGACCAAGACGACAAAAAATTTCAGACAGACTGGAGTAAATTTATTGAGTATATAATTATTGTAAAAATCTGAAGATACTAGTGGGATTGAAATAAAGCCTGCAATGAAAAACCTGAAAAAACTTTAAACTTTCTAGACCAAAGAGTCTAGATTATAAGGATACAAAGATCAGAAGTTGAGGATTTAAAGTGTGATATAAAGACTTGAAAACAAAAACCTGTTGAAGGGATGGAGGGAAGTCACGAGCTCAGCAGTGCAAAGAGTTTATTTTGTTTGTTACTGTATTGCTATGTTGGAAATGTGTTAAACTTTTTAAAATTAAAATTACTTTTAAAAAAACCAAAACATTTGAAGGTGGACTTACCTAATTCACAAACTGAAACTCATCCGTCTTTTGAAATCCACAATTCTCTAAATTTTGCAGTATAGTTCTCCAGCCAAGTAAGGTGTACACAGACACACATCTGGATAAAAGTGTACTTAGCAATGCACACACAAAAATTCATTGCTTAGGGGATATAGTTTGCAACAATGTAAACAAAAATATTTACATTATGGAGAAGTTCACACTAAAATGCTGGTGAATTTTCACGAGGACTTTTTAAAAAAAGAATTTACAAATTGATGTAGAAATGCAGAGAACAGAGGGGAGCCAAAATTGACAGATTCATCTGCTCGCACCTCTGGTGGCCTTGTGGTAACTTAGTAGTGAGCTTACTGCAGGGGTGAGATTCAGACCAAGAAATCTCCTGGCTCACCACTTGGTCTTTTGTCCACTTCCCATTCTGGCGAAGGAGTTTTGCTCACTGGCAAAGCTCCTGTGCAAATGGTCCCAGTTCAGTGGAGGCTACCACTGCCCACAGCTACTGGTCAGGATTGCTATGGAGCATCTCCAGTGCCAGCAAATACCAGGTGCTTGTGGCCAACCCAGAGGGATCTATTTTCTTTCTCTCCCATATGCTTTCTTATCTGATTCAGTAGAACATCACAGGTAACACAACCCAACGTGAAACTCTCACAGCAACTGGGCATCACATGCTGAAACATGGACCGAGGAGGGTGACCAAGATGGTCAAGGGTCTGGGGTCAAGGGTTCCTAATGAGGAATGGTTGATGAAGTTGGGTGTGTTCAACCTGGAGGAGACTGAAAGGAGATATGATATGATATCTCAAGGGCTGTCACATGGAGGGGGGAACAAGCTTGTTTTCTCCACTTCTGGAGGGTAGGACTCGAATCAACCGCTTCATATGACACGAAAGGAGATTCCGACTATAATATTTAGGAAACCTCTGACGGCAGCCCTGTGTAGGGAAGCTTTTTAAGGTTTAATGTATTACTATGTTTTTATATATGCTGGAAGCCTCCCAGAATGGCTGGGGCAACCCAGTCAGATGGGCAGGGTACGAATAAAAAAATAAAAAATGACGCTGCTGCTGCTGCTGATGATGATTAGGAAGAACATTCTGACAGGAAGAGCTGTTCGACAGTGGCGGTTGTGGACTCTCCTTTCTTGGAGGTTTTTAAGCAGAGGTTGAAAGGCCATTTGTCATGGATGCTTTAGCTGAGATCCCCGCATTGCCGGAAGTTGGACTAGATGAACTGAAAGCACTTAATAGAAGGCAGCCTTCTTACCTCCTAAGCCCTGTCAACTACCGTTTGTGCCCCCAGGCGGAAGAATAACCATGAAGCAGAGAGGAGCACATCAGAGCATTATCCAGGGATGCTACACATTGGTGCATTGAGAGAGGTGCTAGAACAGCCCACCCTCCCCAGCCAGCAAGACCCCATGATGGTGGTGCTCATGTGATCACAGCCATGCTGACCAGGGCTAATGAGAGCTGTGATCCAAAGCGTTGGTGGAAGGGCTCCCACTTGGGAAGGCCACACTATAAGGAAAGAACAGCAGTTTCATTTCCATAGGAAACAATATGTTCTCTTTAGCCACCTTTTGCTAACTGAGACAAAACCGGCGATCAGGGAAGAAACAAGAGCATTGCAGTTAACAAGAAATTAAGCCAGCAATAAAATTAGAGAGGAATTAGGAATGGCTCCCCGGGGAGTGTTTCCTCAAGTCAAGGTCATTCTGTGAACTAGATATCCCTTGACAACTTTATTTCCTTCTAATTAATAAATATGTACGTGAGCAGCAAGACTCCCAGAGAAAACGGCACCGGCACCCACCCCCACCCCCGCAGCCAACCTTGAGCCCCATGTCTGCGTAGGTCATGTTACCTGGCAGCTGGCGCCAGCAGGGGCTCCTACTGCTGGGAGGAAAGCAAGAGCATCAGCACATTGAGCAGACGCGGTAAAAGTGCCAGCCGGCACTTTCATGCCAAGGTGACCAGGAGCGGACGGAGCTTTGGGCAAAGCTGCAGAGAGTCAAACATCAAGGACTGGGGGACTCTTTCAGCAAGGCGGGGGGAGGTTTTGTGCACCCTGAGGGCCACCTTCCCGTCTGGGCAACCTTTCAGGGGCCACATAGCAGTGGGGGTGGGTGGCAAGAGGCAAAACTGGGCAGGCAATTGAAGTAATGTTCACCTTTGCCCAGTAGGGTAGTTTTTGCACCCTTTCTCTCTCCTCCATCCAGGCAGGCATTTTCAGAGTTCAAGGACACATTCCAGGTAGGCAAAGACATTCCAGGAGGCTGCAAACAGGGCAAGGGAGGGCTTGGCCTGGGGAGGGGGGGTGGCTAGGGTGGCCTGGTGAGAGTTCCAAGGGCCACAGAGAGAGACCTTGAGGGCCACTTTAGAAGTAATCTGCCTCATTTGGAGATGAAACGGGGAGGGGGGGGGTTACAAGCATGATAAGATACTTGCTACAAAATAGCAGGGGTGAGCCAAAACTTACTTGCCTATTCGGCACAGTAGGAAGGGAGGGAGACCCTTACTTGTCCTCCACAATGTCACCACGTGATCAATGTGATAGCTCTCTTTTCGTTTACTGAAGCCCCTGTAACTGAGATGTAGGGTCAGGATGCTGTCCATTCATGAGGTAGCCTCTGGTCAGATGGTGGTCATCCACATCTCTAACACAGGAATGCAGAAGGAACAGCAGGCAAGGAAGGGGCAGGGCGAGAAGAGCCACGAAGAAAACAGGCAGCCGAAGGGGAGGTACCAGAGAGCACTGAACAGGTTCAAAAATAGTAAATATGCCTAAAACCTTCTCCAGAAGAGGAACATTGGTAATTTCAAGGGCAGGAGCAAAGTGCTTCCTCCCTCATGCCTCCAAATACTGCCCTTTACTGCTACTCTGAAAACAGAAATAAGATCAGAAGGGGGAGGGGATCTACACACCTCTCTATAGCTGTTGGTGAGTGACTCGCATCTGCCACCATCACATGTAGTCCCACCACAAGTAACTGGTGTCTGTGGAGGGATTACCCAGCTCATAAATTCTCCCAGATCAGATCTGCCCATATTCCCTGGAAGAGTTTCTATGACAAAGATCTGGCTCATCCGTGCAGTACATCACTTTATCTCTTGCCATGTGATTGCACTGAGCTGAGTCGGCTAAGTGTCTCTGTTACAAGCATTCTGTTTGAGTTGACATTGGACGATACAAATGTTCTTTCCTTGGTGATTAATGTGTGATGGCTCATTTTCACACACATGACAAAGGATGAACTTGCACAACCAAAATGCAAGTAGCTTTTTAAGGAGAGTAGCAAACTGTAATGGGCATCACATAAAAGGACCTGGGCTCCTTCACGCTCCCTCGCTTATAGTCACATTTGTCCCTGTTTCTGTCTTTTAGTTATGTAGGATATAATCACATTTTAACTACTAGTGTTTATCCCTTACCTGTTTTATTTGCTCAGTTTATCCTCATATTTTTAATCTTATGCTGGTCTGTGACCAAAATAAAGTTTGATACTGATACTGATACTGATATACTGATATACTGATATACTGATATACTGATATACTGATATACTGATATACTGATATACTGATATACTGATATACTGATATACTGATACTGAATGGGCATCACAAAAGGGGAAGGGGTTGTTGTCTTTGTCCATAATTTGAGCACTGCTTACATGGTCCAAAACATCCACTGTCCACTTTTGCCTCTGATCTCACCCACTACTGGAATGTGGCCTTTGGACTGAAAAAGGTTCCCCATTCCTGAATTACACATACCCAATGCACAGCAACACACAGCCTAATACCCAGTTTGTTAGGATCAGCATGACCGAAATCCTATGCATTGTTTTTTCCTGGGAATAAACTCCATGGAATCAGGAGAGGTTACTTCTGACTGCAGAGATTCTACTTGTAAAAATGTGTTAAGAAAATACATTTGCCGCACTGAAACAAAATCTTTAGCTTTTAATAATAAATGCAAACCATACTGCAAAGAAGTGCTACCATTTAAAATGCTAGCCTGAAATAGAAACTCCATGAAAGAAAAGGAAAAATATCCATCTTCTGCTTGATTGTTTTTCTGATTCTCTGGCTTCCTCAGGCCTAATCTGTCACAAGCAAACTTGAAAGACTCCTTAACACCTCACATATGTGCTGGGACAAAAGATGTTTGTCAGTTGTGTTGATGCTCTGGCAAATGCTCTGGAACGGCTAAGGGAGCTGGGCATGTTTAGCCTGGAGAAGAGGAGGTTAAGGGGTGATATGATAGCCATGTTCAAATATATAAAAGGATGTCATATAGAGGAGGGAGAAAGGTTGTTTTCTGCTGCTCCAGAGAAGCGGACACGGAGCCATGGATCCAAACTACAAGAAAGAAGATTCCACCTAAACATTAGGAAGAACTTCCTGACAGTAAGAGCTGTTTGACAGTGGAATTTGCTGCCAAGGAGTGTGGTGGAGTCTCTGTCTTTGGAGGTCTTTAAGCAGAGGCTTGACAACCATATGTCAGGAGTGCTCTGATGGTGTTTCCTGCTTGGCAGGGGGTTGGACTCGATGGCCCTTGTGGTCTCTTCCAACTTTATGATTCTATGATTCTATGAAATAATGGCATCGCTCCTGCTCTGAAAAAAGTCCCAAAGCTGAGTCCCACTGTACTACACCATTGCAAAAGATGGGGCAGAATTTTGATTCAGTTTTGCATTTGAAGGCAAACTTACTTAATTTTTGCTTTCTGGAACCATATGGGAATCAAAACACTGCCATCCTTCAACATTCACACTTCGTCTAATCTTGCAGTGCACTTCTCCGACCAAGTAATGTGTATAAAATGCATATTGTTGTGAGTTTGTGGATGCCAAACACCCTAAATAGCCAGACCTGGGTGTATTAAGCCAGACTCATGTGCATTAGGCTTTGTATGAGACACCTATAATTCCCCAGACCTGTGTGTATTAAGCTGTGTGTTAGACACCTTTCTAAACCCTAGGAATCAGGATGTGTTAAAAACAAATTAGATGATAACCAGGGGGCAGGCCATTAAATAAACCAAGCATCAAAAGGACTCTGACTGAGATGGCCAGTGGATGGGGCCCCTCCCTCCCTCAGCAGTGACCGGGAGACACAAAGCAGCAGACAGAACATGAGGTCTGCTTGGATCAAGGGCTGCACCTATGGAGGAAGCAAGACCCTCCTGGAGTGCTGATGCTCATTTCCAAAAGAAAACACAGACCCTGAGTAAGCCTGACTGGAATCTCACATTGCTCAGAGATTGGCGCGGGCTGCAACAATATACTAGGGTAAGGTGTTAATAAAAATGCACATATTAGCAGAAATAACAAAAACATGTGCTATATTTTGGGGAAATGATTTGCAAAAATGTGTACATTAGGCAAAATTGAAGACCATTTTGAGAAATTTGCGTTAAAATGCTGGTGAATTTTCATGAGAATTGGGGTGTACCTGCAGGTGTCTGCACACAGGAGAACAGCATTTGCAAGTGATATAATTTCTTTCCAGGGCATACTGTGATCAAGCCACAGCTAAAAACACAGCAGCAAGGGCTGGTTAAAAAGCTGGCAACTATTAGGACCACAAGGCAAAAATAGGTCTCCTGCAGTTTGTAACAGATTTAACAACAACACAGTCCTATTTTAATCTCAGTTGTTGGAGATCTGATGGGGCTGATACAATTGTTTATTTAAAAAGGTGCATGGATACAGCACATGAATAGCAGAAGGCATATGTTGAGATCAACAGGATCTGAAAGAGTATTATTCTCCTGCCCTCCTTCTCTCTCTCTCCTCCCCCCCCTCCGCCCCCCGCCCCCCCCCCCCCCGGCTGTGGGGTTACATCTATGCCGGATGCAACAGCCATTGGGAGGTGGGGAGGGGGTGAAATCAATGCTTTGTAGCAATATGTGGGACTGCATTGCATTGCATTTTTATGAATTATGAAATGCCCAAGGCAAGCCCTGAACGTCAGACTAACCTAAGTTGGGAAACAGAGCTTTGGGGTGAGCCAACATGAACCTGAGAATATTATCATGGAGATAGCAGTATAGTTTAGGAAATATGGAGCATGGAAATGCTTCAAAATTTACAACAAATCAGCCTGTTTCTGGTCTGGGCAGGTTCTGCCTGTATCCATGCATATATCTTTTCCATCGTATTTCCAATTATTAGCTGCATTTTAAAAAAATAAAGCCTCATGAAGATGCATATTTAAAATGTTCTTTCAAAATACTATTGAAATATGTACTTTATCTCAATGTATGCATTTCTAAACAGTGCACATTTTAAGAGCATTCTGGTATCTTTCTGAGCCACAAAAATGGCTCAGAATCCAAGACACTCCACAGACATCCAGATCCACATGTTGGTCCCTGATGTGCAGAGTGGATCAGTTTGCTTCAGGATTCATATAAATCAAATTCTGTGAGCATGCCTAATGGACAACAACTACTACTACAACATAACCTTAAGCAAACCTTCTGTCTCGCACAAAGGCACAATCTCAAAAGCTTCTGCTGCCGATTCCAGGAGGCTTCAAATGTAAAACATGCTGCCCCTGGCAATTTGGGGAGAGGGGACTGAATTAAGGACTTCTGTATAGAAAAAAAAAACCTGGGAGCCGACTATAGGGAGAAAGGGTGATAATTTCACTGGGATGGGGGGGGGGTCACAGAGAGACTGGCAGCAGAGTAGAGGAAAGAACAAGGTGTTAGTCTTTCCAGGTGACTCTCCAGGGATTGATGGAAATTACTCAGCATAACACAATGCAAGCGTCAAGGGATAACTATGGGCCAGCCCTGCGCTTGAGGATGAGATAAAAAAGCTGCTGTTTAACAGGAAGACTTTATTATACAGTCTAGCCAAACTAGACAGCATCTTAAAAAGTAGAGACATCACCTTGCCAACAAAGGTCCGTATAGTAAAAGCTATGGTTTTCCCAGTAGTGATGTATGGAAGTGAAGGCTGGACCATAAAGAAGGCTGATCGCTGAAGAATTGATGCTTTTGAATTATGGTGCTGGAGGAGACTCTTGAGAGTCCCATGGACTGCAAGAAGATCAAACCTATCCATTCTTAAGGAAATCAGCCCCGAGTGCTCACTGGAAGGGCAGATACTGAAGCTGAGGCTCCAATACTTTGGCCACCTCATGAGAAGAGAAGACTCCCTGGAAAATACCCTGATGTTGGGAAAGATGGAGGGCACAAGGAGAAGGGGACGACAGAGGACGAGATGGTTGGATAGTGTTCTCGAAGCTACCAGCATGAGTTTGACCAAACTGCGAGAGGCAGTGGAAGACAGGAGTGCCTGGCGTGCTCTGGTCCATGGGGTCACGAAGAGTCGGACACAACTAAACAACAACAGCCAAACTGGAGAAAGGCCAGAGCCCAGTGGTAGAGCATCTCCAGTTTGGGCTGGAAATGTTTCCTGTCTGTAACCCTGGAGATATGCTGCCAGCCAGTGTTGACAATACTGAACTAGATGCAACCAACTGTCTGACTCCGTACAGGACAGCTTCCTAAGTTCTTGAATTCAGCAAAGGCTAGCGATGGAAATATAGTCTGGGAGAGGTGGGAAGGTGCTATGACACAAACTACTGGGCACATGGCTTCTCCTGCAAGCCAGCTGCATCAGTGAAGGGCAAAGCTGCTATGGAAAACTCTCTGTCTGCATCTGCCCACTGGCCACACTTCCTGGAATGCCTTGGGAGCAACACCACGTCTCTTTGCATCTTGTCACTCAAGGTATTCTGGGAAGGGGGGCTAGCAGGAAGTGGGACAAGGCTGTCTCCACAGCTTCCCACCAACTGCACTTTGGACCAAGAGCCAGCAGACATAGCAGGAACCCCATCCCAAACATTTCTAAATGCCTTCCGAAAAGAGCAGAAGATTTGCACTCTTTTCCTTAGAGAAATGTTGTCAAGAAACTGGAAAAGAACCCATGGAAAGCTGCGTCTTTAGTGGAAGACATACAGTCAGGCTGCTTAACACTTTCCTGGCAAGCTGCTTAGTTCTTTTCTCCCACAAGCAAAAAAGTAGTTGAGTAGAAAATTGGGTGGTGGGGAAGAACATCAGAAGATGGATCAGGCCAAAAGGAGTCCATCTAGTCTAGAGTCCAGTTCTCACCTTGGCCAACCGGATGCCACAACGGACTCTCCTCACTTGTGATTCCCAGCAGCTGGAACTTATGGCAGTTCTCCAAGGAGCTCCAAGTGGCATACATGGTTCTTCCAATCCTCATTTAATCCCTACAACAAGCCTGTGAGGTGTGTTAGGCTGAGAGGCAGAATGACTGGCCCAAGGTCACCCAGTGAGCTTCATGGCAGAGCTGTGATTTGAACCCTGGTCTCCCAGGATCCAGTGCTCTAATTGTTACACCACCCTGGCTCTAAGGATTCAGCCACCCCTACACACTCCAACCTGATTTTCCATTTTCCTTCTGGGGGTGGTAGGTGGCAAGGAGAGAATCACAGAATTACACATAAGGCGCAATCTGGTCCTAAATTTAGAGAGCTGCAAAGATTACCAGAGGGAAGGTGAGGGGGGGCATTAGGACACCTATGCCTTGATGCAGATGCAGGCCTTCAGTTTCTGTAAGGAGGTGATGACAAAGGAGCAGCGTCAAATGCTTCACCTGAGAGGTAGGTTTTGAGCAGAGATTTTAAGGAAAGCTGGCTTTGTGCTAAAGCCATAAAGGCTACACACGCACCACACATTTAAAGACTGCAACTCCCTCCAAACAATCCCAGGAACTGTAGTTTTCTAAGAGTGCTAGGAATTGTAGCACCGGGGAATATAGTTCCCAGAATTCTTTGTGCTTTAAAAGTGTGGTGTGTCCACGGTCAAAGTCTGCATTGGTCTCGGGCATGATGAAGAAGGGCCGTGACTCAGGGGCACAGCATCTACTTTGCCGGCAGAACGCCCAAGCTGGTCTGGGATAGCACCCCCCCACACACACACCCTGAAATCCTGGAGGGCCACAGCTAGTCACTGTACGCACGACTGAGCTACAGAGGTGGACCAATGGCCTCTCTCAGTCTGAGGCAACTTCCAATGTTTCTAAGAGGGTAAAGGAGGTAGCAGACTTTATAGATGAGGCACTCCTAGATGTTTATGCAAGTTCCAGGTTACACTAGGGATTCAGAGATGAAAAAACACCTAACAACCAATTCTCTAAATTTGGCAGGGGGGGGTACCCACCCTTCTCTAAATTGCCAGGCCCACTTTCTTGTCCCCTTCCGTGCCCCTTTACTCACCAACCAGTCTGATGAAGAGTTTTGGAAAACGCAAAAGTTGCTTAAAATTTTGTGACATTTTGGCTGGCTTAATAAAGTCATTCGGGATGCGGGGGGTGCTGTGGGTTAAATCACAGAGCCTATGACTTGCTGATCAGAAGGTCGGCGGTTCGAATCCCTGCAATGGGGTGAGCTCCGATCACTTGGTCCCTGCTCCTGCCAACCTAGCAGTTTGACAGCATGTCAAAGTGCAAGTAGATAAATAGGTACCGCTCCGGTGGGAAGGTAAACGGCTTTTCCGTGCGCTGCTCTGTTTCGCCAGAAGCGGCTTGGTCATGCTGGCCACATGACCCAGAAGCTGTACGCCGCTCCCTCGGCCAGTAAAGCGAGATGAGCGCCGCAACCCCAGAGTCGGTCACGACTGGACCTAATGGTCAGGGGTCCCTTTACCTTTACCTTTAATAAAGTCATTGCCCTTCAGTGAGGTCTTCGCAGGACACAGCTAGTATGGTGTAGTGGTCAGAGTGCTGGACTAGAGCCTGGGAGACCTGGGTTCAAATCCCCCTCTCAGCTACAAAGATCAGCTGACAGACCTTGGACCTGGCACAATCTCTCAGCCTAACCCAACCTAACTCACCAGTAGGAAAGGAGATAAACAAATACAAGAAAAACTGAGAAGATACATAGACAGCCCCCAAACAGAGCATTCTGAAGGTGGAGAGAGACTGGTGTGATTTAGGATCTTATGTTCATATACACTCCCCATTTTATCTTCATCTGGCTTTCCCCCAATACCTGATAACCTCCTCAAAAACCTACTGAGCAAGCACCAACTGGAACTCTTGGGTCAAACATGGCAAAGTGAGTCTCTAGAGCAACATCCATGACGGTTCACACCAATAAATCCTGAAACATGCAACAAGAAGGATTTGCCCCAGGAATGTTGGCTGTCTCTACTATTGCTGTGCCAAATTTTTCTCCTACAGGCCCCTGCTCATCAATTAATAAGAAAGCAAATTGTATTTGAAAATTATGACCAGAGAGGGAAAATTTCAGTGAGATTCTCATGGGTAAGGTACAGAGTTATAGTTGAGCTCACCTTACTTTTGAATTTTTGTGAGTGGCCTTTCTCTTGGTCCACAGTTCATCTCACCTGTGATCTGTACTCTGCTGTCTTCCCAGGTGCTCACACTTCAATCAGAGCCCAGGGGAAGAGCCTCCCAGGAGGCTCTTTTGAACCAGGAAGTGTAGGCAGCTGGGAAAATGCGAACTGAAAATAAAAACACAGGTGCAACACTTGACCACCTGACAAGGGCCAGGGCTCAGTCACAGAAATGATAATGAAATCACCACGTGTGCTGTGAAGGAAGCGGGGGTGGGGGGTGGGGAATCGAAGTCTCTTTTGCAGAGGCAGAAAACATCTGAGAAATCGAGGCACAAATTTCTGCACAGCACTTGTTTCTAGATTTTTTAGCGCACTCGCCATCCTTCTGACCTTCACATGCTCTGCTGCACACTGCTCTCTGACAACGCCACACTTCCAGAGCTGCAGCATGGAACACCTACAACAGATTCTGCCACCAGACTTTGCTCCCACCTTTTGCACCACTTTCCCAGGAGGTTGTACAGGAGGTTTTCTTCTTGTTAAAATATCTCTCCCCCCCCCACCACCACCACACACAAGAAAGGTGGGAAATATCCAAAGGTATAATAGAAAAATAATTTATTGTATTTTATTTTAAAAGTTTATTCATTGTGTCACTGTTTCCAGTGGAAAAAGGCATGTATAAAGATTAATTACTCAACAGTGTTATAATCTAAAAAGGAAAGAACAGAAAGTCAATGTTTTGTGCAAACTTTTTTTTTTTAAAAAAACACCTACATGTTTTTCTTCTGTGAATTAGTACAGCTCTTGTTTTTAGAATCACTAAACATCCTCTAGCAGATAAGGTAATTCTGCACAGACCTGCAGAGGAGGAGAATCACTGTGCCGAGCAAAAAGTATCGTACAACATCATCGCAGCAAGACTCCAGACTGTCTTCAAGGGGTAAGATTTAGAGAGGTGCAAAATTATCTTGGGGAATTTTATGAGACCAGCTCATAAAATTCGTCTTCTTGTTTCCCCCCAAAAGAATCCTCCAGGGTTGCACCAAGACACCACATTGCCAAAGCATCATTCAGCAGCATAAGGCTTGCAGTGCTATGCGCATCCACCTGCAAGGAAGCCTCTGATAACTCAGGGGGACTTACTTCTGAGTAGACATGCAGAGGCTCAGAGTGTGCATTTGACTTGATTTCTTCCACTGAAATCCACCAGGGCTGCTGCAGCTGGCTTTGGAGCAGGTTTAAGGTGGCCAAATGTGGAGAGGACAGACAGGCCTCTTGCCACACCTCTCATCAACTTCCTACACACCATACATTGAAAGCACATTATGGCTTCCCCCAGTGACTCCTGGGAACTTTCATTTATACCCCACAGAGATATCAGAGAGTTGTGGAGTTTGAAGGGATCCCGAGGACCATCTAGAGCAACCCCTTGCAACGCAGGAATCTCAACATGGGTCTCCCATCCAATTTGAAACCATACTGGACTTTGCATAGCTTTGCAAATGTGCTAGTGGTTTTATTGCTGCACAATTTGCCCTGTCCTCCTTTGCACCTCGCCAGCCAAAGTGGCCCTTTACTTTTTTAAAACATTAGAACAATATTTTTATAGCTTTTAATCATCTTATGGATATCTCCTTGATAGCTTCAGAGAGGCAACCCAGAAGCAAAATGGATCATCAACTGGCGGCTCCGAGAGTGAGGCTGAGCCAGACGCAGGAAAAGGGCTTGTCTACTTCTTCTACTGACCTGTGTGGTAGGCAACACCTCCTGAAGTTCCCTCGGCTACACAACTACTTTGGGGATTGGACTAGATGACTATTTGGGTACCCTTCCAACTCTGTGATTCTATGATTAAAGGTACATAAGCCTCGTCCTCATTTGCTGCTTCTGGGCCACCCTACTGAGAGCACTGCCTGCCCTCCCTGCCCCCACCAAACAATATGCCAGAGGCGACAAGTGCAGAGGGAGTGGCATCTGAGGCAAGGGGACTTGCTTAGCACTCCTTTTCTTGGGTGGATCAGAATATCTATGGCCCACCAGGGCTCTCCCCAAAACTACCTGCCAACTCAGACCCCTCACACGAGAGCAATTTAAAAAGTGGTCCAGGTGAAACTCCCCCATGCCTGTGCTGCAGCAACCCTCTCAGCAGCTGAGCAGGTGTGATCTCTGTGCTGCCACAGTTCCTGCTGCAGCTCACTCTTCAGCTACAGACAGGTATTCTCCCCATCACCACCTCCCAGGAAAGTGAGAGATACCCTTTGCTCCTTTCTCAAGCTCCGCCCCCCCCATCCTCCTGTTGTTCTCTTCCTACAGCAGATGAGTCATTTGTCTGCAACCCTCTTTCAAAGCATCTCTCCTAATATTCTGTCTCAAATCAAAAGCCTTTCCCAGTTGGCAGCCGAACAAATCCTGCAGAGTCTCCGGAAAGCAAACACAGACTCTCAAGGAGGAATCCGTCCACTGCCTTCAGAAACCCGCAACTCTCTTACGCTTCGTCAAATGCTCTGCTTTTGCCCATCCAATGGAGCCACTGATACAGTCAAAGATTGGGGTGGGGTGGGGGAGGAATCGCTGGGGGCGAGAAGATCGCCCTGCACTCTCCGACTCTCTCTGCCTTTCTCTCTGGCCTGCGGGGGGGGGGGGGGGCTGCCTGTTGAGGCATATATGAACACATTTGTGCAAGAATACACACACGCGGGGGGGGGGGTCGGGGCAGCAAGCAGCCAATTGCTGTTATTCTTTGTTAAGGCTTGTTGATTGATGGTGCTGATTATTGGTAGTATTAGCATTTCAGTTTCTGATCTGCCCTTCACCCAAGAGGTCCCAGGGTGGGCATCAGAAATTTAAAACACACAATATTAAAATCAGTGCAACGCTAATGCAATTAAAAGAAGGTGACGGGTCCTAAAATATAAAGATCTCTGGTGCCAGGATGAAGAGGTGCATCTTCAGTGTTTGGATCAGTTCAGGTTGGAAACATCAATGTCATTCCTGCACCTGACAAAGTGGAAAGCCCTTTCTTAGGGAAAGCCTGAGTCTGTGCACAGATTATTGCTTGTGTGGGAGGAGGAGGGGTCTTCCCAGAGAACCTGCATGCAGAGGCATCATTGGCAATGGTGTGCTCCCTCATCCTCCTGTGGTTGCTGAGCAAATAGGTTCAACAGGTTTTGGTAGTGCTTCAAAAACCTGCCTCACCCATTGGAACTGGGCTTGCAGCTGACAATATAAAAATGAGCCTGCTGCAGCAAACATTGCCTCCCCCAGACCACTCTTAAAGAAGACTCCTCATTCTCCAGCCCAAGAGTATATGGGACACACCAGATCAATCTGAGCAAGCATACTCAGGCAGTGCTGCTCTCCATTCCTATATGGATAAGCGAGCCAATATGGGGAGGTGAACCAGAAACCTCACTAACCCATCAGCCTGGGACCACAAATGGACAGGCCATAGCTCAGAAGCAAAGCATTTGCCTAGCACACCAAATGTCCCAGGTTCAATCACCAGCATCTTCCCTTGATATCAGGCAACAGGGAAGGAACTTTGCTCAAGATCGTAAGCTGCTGGATTTCAGAGCAGATGAGAATGCTGGGATAGAAATGCAGACCAGCGTTCTAAGTTCAGATGCTCAGCCCCACACACATGGCTGTGGGCCTGGCTTGGGTGCAGATTTAATGTTCTGTTTGCCTCAGACACATGTTGAAAGCTGGTTTTATTAGGTAAAAGGACCCAAGTTCAAATCCAGCCCATTCCACCTATGAAAACACAGCTGCTATAATATTGCCCAATCTGTTTTTGCCCTGCCAGGCTGTATTCACACATGAGGCATAAGAAAGCCATTGCCCTCAATTTCCCACAATTGCAATTCAAAAGCAAAATCCATCCTGGCTAGAACATACTTTCTAATGAGAACTGGTGCTTTCTACCCCACATTGGAAATGTCCACACATGCGCTGAAACAGTGTGAGGCTCATGGCCATTATATGAAGCTGCATGTGTGAAACCTCTTCTCCAGTCTTTTGGTTTTTATCCTTTTTCCCCCAGCCCCAAGTTCCTTAAACTGAGGTTTCATATTACTGAGGGTTGGCAATTCAGAGAGTGAGAGTGGATACCCTTTGAATAATAGTAATAGCAGTAATCATCCTCACCTGACTTTTCTTTAAATAAGGAACCTTAAACATATTTGGCTGGTGACGCTTTTCCTAGGATGGGGAGAGGTGCCGAGCAAATATTTACCTATTAAATTTCTGTGGGTCAGGGCTCTTAAAGACACAGGAGCAAGCCCAGTTAGAAAAAGACAGCATGCATAGCCACCATAGGCACCCGGCTGAGGTGTGCTCTGAGCGCCTGCCTATATCCAGGCTGACAGCATGGGCTCAACTGCACAACTGCAGAAGCAAAATGCCAGGAGCTCTCTATACCCAGCCCTCTGTGGGCCACTTCAAGGTGGCTTGGGGTGGGGGCTCCAGAGGATCACAGGTGAAGTGCAGGACAGGCATGCTCAAGCAACATTTGCTATCCCAGAAGGGGATAACACTTTGCACTTGGGGTCCTCTTGATGCTGCTGTGCTACAACTCCCAGAAGCCTCAGAAGCCAGCGTGGCCAAGGATGAAGAGTGAAGGATGGTGGGAGCTGGAGTCCAGCAACATCTGGGAAGCCCCACAGGTTCCCCACACCTGGTTTAGAAGCATTGTGACAAAAAAAGCTTTCCCAAATTCCTCCTCCTGTTGTTTTAACTGTTCTAAGTGCAGGATGCCCTCACTTCCTTGCAAGAGTGGCTTTCTAACAGCCCTTGAATGGTCCCTGAATGTCAACATTTTTTGGCTTGCAAACCAGAGAGCACCGTTGCATGGCTGCCTGTCTGCAGACATCTGCAATGTACTAAACAAACTTCACGTGGACAAGCCAGGATCTTGGGGACGGACCAGTCCAAGTTTGACAGCTCACAGGAGGCCCCCTCTAAAGTTCTGAATTCAAATGGTGCCCATATTTACTCAGGAGTAAGCACCACTGAACACAGTGGGATTTACTTCTGCCTTAGCACACATTGGAGGATTGCATACTTTAAAAAAAACACTCACACACATGCCAGGTCTAAATAGATTTACCTCTCATGGCACAACAAGGCTGATCAGACTTGGCAGCGCTTTGGACCTTGCTGCTGCTGCTGCTCACTCACACACAGCATTAAAAATGCTCAGACTATTAGTTGCTGCTGTTTTTACAGGCACATACACTGCCAGTCCTACACATACCCCTGCCCCGCATTACCCCCATCTTAAAGTTAGGAAGGGGGGAGCAATACAGAGGTACCATATTGCTGCTGCTGCTGTTTTTCAGGCAAAGAAGAGAAGCTAGTAGACCATTTTCCTTTTCCACACAAGCGGCAGAAATTTTCCTAATAAAAACTTTTCTCTGGCTGCTAAAGCATCACAGACCCAGACCATATGATCCACCCAGGTGGCAGTACCTTTTACCAAGGAAGACAGGAAGGAGGCAGCAGGAGGCAGTCCAGGGTTGATGCTACAGCAGCGTTCCACAAACACCGGTGCTTAGATTCCTGCTTCCCCTCTCACTCTGCAGCCAGATCTTTCAGCAGCCCAGACCAACTGGGCTGGAAATGCATTTAGTAATTATTTGCCGGATCTCAAGCCCCACCTCCAGGGCTCCGATTGGTTGGTTGATCCTGTGCTGGCCCATCTCGGCTTTAGTGCAGCCTCCCTCTCCGTTTAGCTGCTGTTGTTATCAAGAGCGTTGGGGAAGGCTAATTATGTGTTCGGTAGACAAGCTTCGGATCTTGCGATGTGCCGACTGGTGTCAAGGGAAACAAAGGAAGTTCTCCGAGGTTGGAATGGAAGCCGGTCACGTGCCCTGCGAGCCCCTTTGAGAAATGGTAATCATGTCAGCTCCTCAATAGTATATTCACGTAGCAAATCGCACTGGTGCCCAGCTGATTTCTGCAACCTGCATATTTTATGCAAATCGAGCAAGTTTTGCATAATTTATTGGGGGGGGGGTGTTTGCTTTTTTGTATAAATTTACACCATTTCTTCTGACCATGCAGAGGGACAAGGGATTATTAGAAGAGACACTGAACTGCCTGTTTCTGACAACTGGCAACAGCAAAACCTCCTTGAGCTGCCCCTCAGGCTTCAGAGATCTCAGCAAGTGACACCTGCCTCTGCAGGAATCTGTAGATTTCACTTTCCCTGACTTTCTCATTTCCCACTTGAGTTTTCCACATTTCCAAATCAGTGAGCAATTTCCCACAACTTTGTTTCCTAAGATAATGCATTCTTGCTTCTCATTTTCACTAATATGTGCATTTCTATGCACACTTTACTCCAGTAATTTTTGGACTCAATCATTTTTGCGATATGCATCACAAAATTCACAGAAATGCACATTTCAATGGACAGCCGTGTTTTGCTTCATGTATTGTTCTGGAAAGTGTGAATTAGGTCAATTTGCCCTTAAATGTGTACTGAATTGTATTTCTTTCCTATCCTTATTCTTCACAGCCATTAGAAGAAAGTTACTTCTAAAAAACAGAAGCTGTAAATCTCAGGAAGCTGGACTTGCCACATAGTATATTTTCTTCCATGCTCTCCCTCCAAATCAGAGCAGAACCTCCCTTTAGATCTTCTTCATTTTCTGCTTTTAGCGTCACTTTTTTTCATTCTGAAACCTGGAAGAATGTAGGAAGGTGCCTTCTAACCAGGTCAGACTATTTTCCTGTCTCCCCCAGGATTCCCAATTCTAGCCTTCTGCAAGCTGATACCCTCCAGATGTTTTGGACTACAGTTCCACATGCCCTCCAAGTGTCCCAATTTTCCAGGGACAGTCCCAGAATTACAGAAGCCATCCCAGTTTCTGATTTGATCCCAGAATGTCCCGGTTTTCCTTTTTCCTCCCCTCCGCGTCTTGGAGAACAATTAGAAGTGGTGGGTGTGGGTGCAAAAACAGAGTCCGTTACAGAAAATAAAATACCTGCACCAAAGGAAGGAAACTGTGAAGCAGGCATATGAAGTCCTTCCTATAATGTTGAAGGAAAATGTAACCACTTTAAATTATTTAATTATAATGCTTCAACAGCCAGCCATTGATTCCTTCATTGTAAATGGAGCCTTACACTGTCTTCTCAGAAGTATTCAATGGAGCTTACTCCCAGGTAACTGGGTCAAGCCTGGGCAGCCTTACACTGCAACCCTAAGCATTTTTCCTCAGAAGTAAGTCCCACCGAGTTCAATAGGATTTACTCTGTTATGTTCCTAATCATTCTAAGTTGTTGCTGTTGATGATGATTAGATAAGCACTAAGTAAATCTATCTCCTTAGCCCCTCAAAAACCCAGGGTGGGTAGTTTGAGGTTGTTAACACTCAAAAAATAGTATTTATGAAAGTTAGGGACGAAGGCTATACAGTGTCAAATTAATGTAGTTTGGCCCCTCACTTTCCTCATAGCATGTTTTAACATTTCCAAGTGAGCGAGATGCTGAACAAGCTTATACCAATGTGCAATCAAAACTCCCAGGGATGTTTTCCAGTCTCCAGATATTGTTGATGTGGCTGCAACCAAGAGGGATTTATTGAGATATTTATGGAGGCGTTTAGGGCTAGTGAAAATAGAAAGAAGAGCTGAAGGGGCTACTTTTGGGGTGACTTTGTTTGCTATTTTAGAAAAACAAGCAAAGATTCAATCCCAAAAGCTACAGATATGGGGCAGAACCACCACATGTGGAAGTAGGAGCCTTGTTCTGAGGATTTGTCTATGAGATTTTTCCAAGCTATGTAGCTTTCAAGGGTATAGTCTCAGGTACAAGTGGGGGAGAAATTCTATTCAGTTCACATTTAAAGGTGAACCTACCTTATTCACACTTTCCAGAACAATGCACTAACCAAAACACCAAACTGAAATCCTTCAAAATTCACTCTTCTCCAAATTTTGCAATGCAGTTCCCCTGTGAAATAAAGCATAGAAAAATGCTTTACTGGGGTAACGCGTCCATAAATATGCATATATTAGTCAAAATAACATACAACATGCTTTATATTGGGGGAATTGCTTTTCAAAGAAATGTATTTTAGGCAAAATTGCATGCAAAAATGTGTATAGCAGGAGACGTTTGCACTATAATGCTTGCAAATTTTTATGAATTTAAAATTTAAAATTTAATTTAATTTTATGAATTTAATTTTTAAAATTAAAAACTAAATAAATGCACAAACTGATGTGGAAATGTGGAGGGCTAAACTTCAGGTCAAAAAAAATGAGAAACTGGGAAACTGAAATTGACAGATCCACCCAGCCCTAGGCACAGGTATTACATACCTTTTACAAATGGATTTTATTCTCCGTATTCCATCAAGAACACTCTCAGTCATGAGCAATCTCCAAGAAAGGGGATAGCCAAGGCACAGGCAGGAAAATTGAATAAAGAGGAAAGCTATAGGCAGGGAACTGGCAAAGGATGAGTCCAGCATTTTAGCTGAAAATAGGGACATGCTTGTACTCCTTTGAGTCATTCCTTCATTCACTGGTGGAATGGATTTCTAACACATCTGTCACCATAAGATCCCGGTGATGAGTTACAACAAATCAATGGCACAATTTAAAACCAATAGAGAGTATAGTACCAGGTTTCCCAGGCCAACACTGAAAGGACTGCACTACACTCCCTTTCAGGTATGAATGAATCAGCCAAGGTACAGTCCATGTCAGTTTCACATGTGCACATAAGTTTAGTCTTGTTTCTGCATCAGTAAATGCAGAAAAATGTGCCTTGTTCTTGGAGGTCTAGCGGTCACATTCTGGATTAGTTGTAGTTTCCGAGTCGCCTTCAAAAATAGAGTCCAAGCGGGAGATAGCCAGATAACCAGAGCAATTGCATATATAAAAATTATTTCAAATTCAAAACAGATACCAATAGGTATGCAAATCTCTACTTTAGAAGGCTTGTTGAGAGAGGAAAGAGGAAAAAGCAGCCCAAATGGAATAGGACAATGTCCCATCTAGTTCAGCATCATGTTCTCACAGTGGCCAACCAGATGCTTCAATGGGAAGGACCTGAGTGCAAGAGCAACTCTCCCTATTTATGATTCCCAGAAACTGAAACTCAGAAGCATTACTGCCTCCAACTGTGAAGGCAGAAGGTAGTTTGTTGTTGTTTAGTCGTTTAGTCGTGTCTGACTCTTCGTGACCCCATGGACCAGAGCATGCCAGGCACTCCTGTCTTCTACTGCCTCCCGCAGTTTGGTCAGACGTCCAAACTGTCTGTCCAAACTGTCGTCCTCTGTCGTCCCCTTCTCCTTGTGCCCTCCATCTTTCCCAACATCAGGGTCTTTTCCAGGGAGTCTTCTCTTCTCATGAGGTGGCCAAAGTATTGGAGCCTCAACTTCACGATCTGTCCTTCCAGTGAGCACTCAGGTCTGATTTCCTTCAGAATGGAAGGTAGTTTAGTAGGCGCTAATAATCTTTTCCTCCTTCGTGAATTTGTCTATTCCTGCCTCTTGGGGGAGTGAATTCTGTACACTGAATTAGATGAATGGAATTTCTGTTCTTATAAGTGCTGCTTTGAACTACTGGGAACAGAGTGAGCAGTAAATCTCACTAACAACAAAATTAATGAAACAACAGATCTCCTGACTTTATTGGAGGCTTTCTGAGAATTGCATGAATTTCATAGTTCATATTTAGGGCTTATTTGGACAGACAAATGCCAAGCCACAGGTTTGGGGCACCATTAAAGGGTAGAAGAATGAGAAACAGATTTTGAGTGCCACAGGAGGAGGAACAGGATAGGGGGCAGAGAGAACACATGGGGTGCAACGTCTTGGGAAGGTAGCTCAGGGGTAGATAAGGGTGGCTGCTTATTTATTGCATGCCCAGAACATAAATCAATCCACTGAATACAATCCATCCTCATTCTTCTTGTTTTCAGTCTGCAAATGATATATACTTTATCATGACCCCCTTTCCCCATTTGCATTGTGTTTCCTTTTTACTGGATGGTGTGGAATACCCTATTTATTTCATAAAATTTATATGCTGCTTGATTGCAAAACCCTCAAAGTGGTTTACAAAAAGAATAAAACAAGAAAATTATCAATAAAAGCAATAGAAAATAACTATTTAAACATTCCCAAATAATTAAAATCAATTATAAGCTACAAACAGGTTAAAACACATGTCTGCATTCTGCGTAGCTGGATGTTGTTGTTGTTTAGTCATTTAGTCGTGTCCGACTCTTCGTGACCCCATGAACCAGAGCACGCCAGGCACCCCTGTCTTCCACTGCCTCCCGCAGTTTGGTCAGACTCATGTTTGTAGCTTCGAGAACACTGTCCAACCATCTCGTCCTCTGTCGCCCCCTTCTCCTTGTGCCCTCCATCTTTCCCAACATCAGGGTCTTTTCCAGGGAGTCTTCTCTTCTCATAAGGTGGCCAAAATATTGGAGCCTCAGCTTCACGATCTGTTCTTCCAGTGAGCACTCAGGGCTGATTTCCTTCAGAATGGAGAGGTTTGATCTTCTTGCAGTCCATGGGACTCTCAAGAGTCTCCTCCAGCACCATAATTCAAAAGCATCAATTCTTCGGCGATCAGCCTTCTTTATGGTCCAGCTCTCACTTCCATACATCACTACTGGGAAAACCATAGCTTTTACTATACGGACCTTTGATGGCAAGGTGATGTCTCTACTTTTTAAGATGCTGTCTAGGTTTGTCATTGCTTTCCTCCGCAGTGATCATACAGCCCAAGAAAGTAAAATCTCTCACTGCCTCCATTTCTTCCCCTTCTATTTGCCAGGAGGTGATGGGACCAGTGGCCATGATCTTCGTTTTTTTGATGTTGAGCTTCAGACCATATTTTGCGCTCTCCTCTTTCACCCTCAATAAAAGGTTCTTTAATTCCTCCTCACTTTCTGCCATCAAGGTTGTGTCATCTGCATATCTGAGGTTGTTGATATTTCTTCCAGCAATCTTAATTCCGGCTAGGGATTCATCCAGCCCAGCCTTTCGCATGATGAATTGTGCATATACCGTATTTTTCGCTCTATAACACGCACCCGACCATAACACGCACATAGTTTTTAGAGGAGGAAAATCTGTAGGCTTGCCACCCGTAGGCATTCCCTCCATAACACGCACAGACATTTCCCCTTACTTTCTAGGAGGAAAAAAGTGAGTGTTATGGTGCAAAAAATATGGTAAGTTAAATAAGCAGGGAGACAAAATACAGCCTTGTTGTACTCCTTTCCCAATTTTGAACCAATCAGTTGTTCCATATCCAGTTCTAACTGTAGCTTCTTGTCCCACATAGAGATTTCTCAGGAGACAGATGAGGTGATCAGCCACTCCCATTTCTTTAAGAACTTGCCATAGTTTGCTGTGGTCCACATAGTTTGGTGTGGTCGAGCGTAGCTGGATAGGCTCACCTAAAGAACAATGTTTTCAGCAGGGAAGAGGGCAGGGAAGGGAGGGAGTCCCAAAGTGTAGGTGCTGCCACACTAAAATACAGATTCCTTACAAATATGGAATGAGTATTATGTGTCACCCATAACACTGCCAGTTCCACAGACGGAAGGTATATATGGAGTAATGTGATCCCACAAGTAATCTGGTCCCAAGCTGTTAAGGGCCTTATATACTAATAGTAACACCTTGAACTAGGTCAGGTAGCAAATCGGCAACTACTGCAGAACTCTGAGCAAAGATGTTATATGCCGAAGGGTCTCACTCTTGTCAGCAGTCAGGCTGCAGCTTTGCGCACCAACTGCAGTTTCCAAAGCAAGCACAATGGAAGCCCCACACTGAGTGCATTGCAGTAATCAAATCTTGAAGTAACCAGTGCATGAGCTGCTGTGGCCAAGCTTTCCACAGTAGCTACTACTTTCCACTATGACTAATAATAGCAAAATTAATTATGTACAATTCAACCACAGTAAACAGAGAGACGAACACTGTTTTTGTAGGAAGCTAAACTGTGGTGTAATTAAAATACCACTGAACGTGATGAACATGGGTCAGAACAGAAATTTATGCCTTCTTACATCCCATGGGAACGGTGCAATTCCTGGCACCTCCCTGACTTCTGTCTTGCCTAAAATTCTGGAGAGCCACTGCTAGTGAGTACAGACATTACTGCACAGTAGACAAAGGTGCAGAGGGTACACCAGATGAGAGAGTACAGAGTGCAGGAAAAGTGCCTGTCTATAGGCCAGAAGGTTAGCCCTTGAAGAGATCTTCATTCTTCAAAAAGGATCAGAGCTTAGGAGATGTAGACGAGACAGAAACGCAAAAGACATCAGCTTACTGCCAAGCCTTGTTGAAGCAAATTGTTCACAGAGAGCTCTCCATGGTATTGACTGGCTCTGTGGGGAAAGCATTTGCTTTGCATTCAAAATGTTCCAGGTTCAATCCCTGGCATCTCCAGGTAGAGCTGGGACAGATCCCCTGTCGGTGTAGACAACAGTGAGCTAGATGGCTCAATGGTCTGATTCAGTATAAGACAGCTGCCTGTGTTCTTCACTTCCTGTTTTGCAAGTAGATTGTGTCCTGCGGGAGGGTTTGCCATTTCTACCTTAAGCACCAAAATGACATGAAAATGAGACAAAATGACATCCTGGACACAGCCAGCTTGTGAATGAGATCAGGCATCACTAAGCTTACCCTATACAGCACCTGAAAGACCTGGCCATTACTGTGCTCTGCTAAGCTTAGACACACGGAATTTCATAAAAGACATTTTCAGGCAGAGATGAAAGGAAAACAGTGCTTCCTGAAATAATCTTGTTGCCTACATCTATTCTAGTTTTAAAGACAAAACAGCTCTTACATTTTCATCTCACTCTTCTTAAGGTCCTTTTTGGCTACCTTGGAAGGATTTGTCATTGCAATGCAAAAACACAACTATAACCATCAAAACTATTGTGCCATCAAAAAGAATATCTATAAGAGCAGCCAAGTCATCAGTGGAATAAACAACTTTTTATGAGACCCGGCCCTTGGATTCCCATTGACACATTCTGGTTCAGAGTCGCTGAAGAGCCAATCTGTGTGGCAAGTAAAAACAAAAGACAAAACAACCCATTCACCTTCCTGGTTTCATGGTTACCAGTTCAGCCCAACTGGTTCCACAAGCTTTTAAGTGCTTTTGCCACTTTTGGCAAGTTTATATTTTTGTTTCTTCAATCTAGGCAAATGCATCTATTTCAATGAATAAGGATTCTACACCCACTGAAATGAATGGACCTAAGTTAGTTGTGCCAATTTTCAATGAGTCTACGCTGCAGCCCAACAGTATCATGTAAAAACATGATGGTCAAAACCTTTTTATGGTTCTGCACCACTAAGGTATTTGCTAATTTTAAACAGTCTTCTTTCCAAATAAATACCAAGCATGGTAATGCTTTGGGGTAATGTGCCCCAACAACATACCCTCTGATGTGGCACAGTTCAAAACTGGGGTGTAAGTGCAATAGCCCTGATTTATACCAAGGGTCACTTGCCTGATCTTATTCCAACACCCATTGCTGAAGGATTTACACCATCTCCTGCAGGCACTGATTTAAAAACAAATAGGGTATTTGGATTTTTTTCCTTGTGTGTTAAAGATATAAAGAGAAAACTTAATTGTCCTGCATTCTATTCGACTAACCCAAATGAGCCTCATTAGGCTGCACAGTGCATGGTGCTTTGCTGTCTCTTCATAGGCATGTGCGTTTGAGACAAACACCATCTGCCTCCCACTCACAGCAGAGATGCCATCCAGACAGGACTTTAGGGCAGATGTTGAGGGTCCCTACTCTGCAGAATGAATGGGAGGGCCCCAAATTTAGCATACGCCAGATGTGTCCTATCACATTTGCAAGAAGGAAACAATACACATGGCCATCTAAAGAGAGAGAGAGCCTCACAAGACCATTAAGTTGAAAGTCTAAAACTGCCTAGCTGCACGGGGAGATTTAACTTCTGGAGGCTCTGAGAAGAGAGTTGATTCAGTTGAACCCTGAAGAACAACAGTGCTAAACAAACATTTCAACAAGGCATTCTTGAAAGGCAATAATAGAGATAGGAATTTCAGGGGAACAGGTAACTGAAAATATGGAAAGTTTCTGATGAATGGGAACATTTGGAATGTACTCAGGCATGAATGAGTGTGCATGTGCTCATTTGATTTCACCAACCATTGTTTCCATATTTTGCTATTCTGAAGCTGTTGTAGCCAGAGACCCAACTGTGGAATTGTGGAATTGTGGAATATGGGATAGAGTAACAGCAGACATAGTTTTGGCTGGATCAAATAGCACATTTTCTCATTTGACCAGCTTGCCTCTGGACAAAAAAGAATATAGCCTTGAGTAAAACCTTCTGATGAAGCACTCTTTTTATTAAAAAATAATAATTCCCCCCCATTAATAACACTCCAATATGGGACACATTATTACAATATCAAATCATGCCAAATCATAATTGTTAAATGTTCGGAAGAAGTCAGAAGCCCAAGGCAGTATAAGTTCCTCAACTACGTTTATTTAACATTTGTCAGTGACAACAATTCACTCATAGGAAAACAAGAACCAACACAATAATAATGCCGAGCAAGAACTGACCATTGACAGTTGAAAGTGCATGCACTTACTTGCCATTGGAACGTTTGTCTTCCACCGCTTATACGATTGATTAGAACGCACCTTGTAACATAAAATGTGTTAAACCCAATACATAACAATAATACAATTTATAAAGCCAATTATACATTCCAAATTAAACAAATTGGATGACTTCCTGTGTTCTGATCGTTCAGAGATAATTTTTCCTAAATCCTGCACATAATCTCATATATAATCCAAATACAGCAATTCCGATCTTGATCCTTTCTATTTTTGCAGCCACTGCTGCAAATAATGTCTTCACTCGTATTCAAAAAATCCATATCCATTAACTTCCAAGAGGGATTTCAAGCCTGTAGTTTTCTGTGTGAAATATTTTTCCTTTGCGCTTCCTTTCCTGTTATAATCCATCGTCAGTATTCCGTACTGTCTCCCTTCAAGAGCTATTTTTCAAACTGTGTCAGAGCCATCGCCATCTTGTTTATCTGAACCAAAAGTATACTGCATCAGGCTAAGCTCTGGGCGGACATCTAGCTCTTTGTTCTTTAATCTTCCCATCTTTTTTAACAAGCTGATATCTCACCAAAGCAATTATAAATCCAAATTAATGCTCTCCAGAGGAGACAGTGCCGCAAAACCATACAGTATTTTACACAGTCTCTCATTTGAAGAACTCCGTAGGGAGATTCTAAAGTTCTTGTAAAGTCCCTGTTACATTCCATTTATAATTGTAATCCAATAGTAAACTCAATCCAATAATAATTACTTAGTTCATCTTCAGTGAAGGTTTGCCAGATCATAAATCAGCAAATATATTGTAAATATAAAAAGTGAAGGCCCCCCTTCACTTACATAATAATCCTGTTATGGCAAATTCCTCTCCAGATCAAAACCTTGCCACACAGTGGCTAATTCATTTAGCAGGTTATCATGTCTCCTTCTTCCCAAACACACCTGTTTCTTAAGTCCAGATTTTATCTTAAAAAACAGAAGTACTTCCACTCATGGCTGCCGCATTGGAGAGATTCTGATTCATGCAGTGCCAAGCACTCAGGGCCCCTGCCCCTCGTATTCCGTCAGAGCGAGAGACAGTTAACGGACAGTTCATGAGTGAAAGCTCGCCCTCCCCGACCCTGAGGGGGTCACAAGGATAATAACTCTTATATTATCCTTAATTAACTGCACGATTGGAGACTGTTATCATGGGTCCACTGCACGCCATGGCAGTCCGTGCTGGAAGTGGTCCAATGAAGCACTCGAGGAATTTCAGTAGCAGCACTAGGAATGGAAAATTTCAACATGCCCATTTCTTGGGAAATGTTTTGATTGCCACCAGGGATGGATGGTGAAGATTCTTTCAATAGTGAAGCTTGCACCTGAGCTGACCACTGGTTGCTTGCCTGCAGCCATTCACAAGCATGTGAGTGACATTTAGCAGCACAAATTTCTTCAGTCATGAAAAAAATAACGAACTGATTGGCAACTTATTGAACTAGACTATTATAACTGTGCAACACAATTTTATGTCAGGTCTATTGTGCTGCTGAAATATGTATTCTCTTGAACTCTGTTAAATTGAGGTGAGGACAGTGGCCGTTAACACACCTTGTTATGTTTCTAATCCTATCTCCTATCATGGTATTGCCAGGGGGCAGGGGAGAGTAGCTGTGCTTGGGGGGTACTCATCAGGCAGCTCAGTTATTATTGTTGTTGTTTTATAAAAGTCGTGCAAACAAGAGATGCTATGCAGTACAAGATGTCATTGCTGTGGTGATGTCACTACTTCCAATAGCAGCTGATTATTATTTTTAAAAACCATTTGCGTACATTTCTGGGTAACTAACGTATGTCTGCCTGCTGTAAGCCACATTTAGAACAATGGTTCTTACTCCCAGGTAAGTTGGGTTAGTATACAACCCTTAATGCATATTTTTTTATTAACACTAAATACACACCATAGAAAAATCTGACCACTTTTGCTCTCTGATCCTCTTTAACATTTTACTATTAAGAGTGGGGGGGGGGAGGAATGCAGGTGGGGTTTAAAAGGGACAGGACTGTTGCTGTGTTTGGCATTGCAGGAAGCCAAGAACAAGACAAACAAATTGCAGTCCCCCTGGGGGCAGGCCAATGGGTACTTGGTGATAGTGAGCAAGGATTTGCAGTAGCAAAAGTGCAGGAAGCAAAATCTATTGTACAGTACAAGGAATTCCCTCAACACAGCCTGGAGAATCAAAGTCAATTATGTCCTGTTGGCAAAATTTGAGAGCATGCCAATCTGACAAGCATTTTATGAGCTGTGCACCAAAAGGAACTGAGTTTACACAAGGACACACACACACAGAAAGAGAAGGAGGGAGAGAAAGAGAGATAATGAAGGGGTACATGACTATGAACCCCAATCCCAGCTGCTACTGAGTTTTAGCTAAAGCAAAATTCCAAAGCTAAATTGAAACAATTCAAGGATATATATTTTTTTTTTAAAAAAAGGATTGAGAAGGCGGGTGAGATACTTCATACCTACCATTTCAAAAACTTAATTAAATGCCTGCCATGCTCAACCCCACCAGGGATAGCCAAAGTGGTGCCTTCCAGAGGGTGTGGACTATGTCTCCCATCAGCCCCATCTATCGCATGGCCAATGGTTAGGGTTGGTGGGACTTGTGACCCCAAATATCCCAATACGCTCCAGGCACCACCAGAGCCGGCCCACCAATGATACAGGGCAAACTGCCTGCCTCAGGCGGCGGAAGAGCCAAAGGTGGCGCATGACCTGCCCGCCCCACTGCTTCCGCTGCCGAAAGGGAGGCATTCCAGCAAGCAGCAACACTTGGAGGAGCACCCCAGCTCCTGCCAAATTTGGCAAGAACTGGGGTGCAGCAGCAGGTGCCCGGCAGGCAGGGCCAGGAGGCAGCAATTCCCATTTCACCTCAGGTGGCGAAGCAGGACAGCCACCCCTGGGCAGCACATTGGCCACCCTGCATTAGACTAATGACCTCAGTGATTAAGCCAGGATTCAGTCTATGCACCTCCACCTAGCTCTGCCCAAAGGAGGAGACGCGAATCACATCAGCTGAGGAAGCCTCTTTGCATCAATAGGCTAGAGCAGATCATGTGACAATTCCTGATATGCATGCAAGCTTCTGGAATCATATGTGTTGGCAGTTTTAAGCAGCCAGAGATCACCTGTTGCCTTTGCTTTGCCCTGCCCTCAACTGCACAAGAGCCAAGTGTGTTGGGCCAGCTCCAATTGCACCATTCATTATAATGAAAAGAAAGACCAGAGATTGGCTGTACCATTTACAGTGCATTTTTACAGTACTGCAGTTCTAAACTGCTGTTACACCCACTGTGTGATGCATGGGGATAAAGCAACAGTATGCACAGGTTTAGAACAGGAATGGAACTGCTTACAATTGTCGCAAAGCAATATGCCATCACTGGAAACACCTAAAGCAGGGAGGAGGAGGAAGACTTGCTGATGGGTTCATTATTGATCCTGTATTGGAGAAAACGTTAAGAGGGGAAATTCCTGGCCTAATAGAAATCTAATAATAGCAAAGGTTCCCAAATGCATCCCTACAGAGATCGTCCAATAGAGGAAGAGGTTCAAGTTGCATCCAAACCAAACCTCCTGTGCCCTTTATTTCCATTGCAATGCAGTTTTGCTGTTTGCTGACCGTACCAAAGTACAATACACTTCCAGCAGAACAATTAAAGATGGGAAAGGGCCATAGCTCTTAATTTCATTATACTATATATCATGTTCTGAAAGGCCTTTGGTTAGGCAGGTCTAGGTTTTAATCACAGCTAATGATCTTCACAGGACATTAAGGTTAAGGGGATTTGAGGGATGGATGCTGAAATAAGCATTTGAAATGGCATTTGTTTTTCACATGAATCTATGCTGCTTTCCCCCCATATATATGCCCCTGCCCCTCCCACAAGTCAGTGAAGATCTCTCGATCTCTCTCTCTCTCTCTCTCCATGCATTCCCAACATTCCCTGGTGGTAGAAGTCTTGAGGAAACCGAGCTCTTGCTGAGAGGTGATGTTTCCCCTAGGTCAGGTTTTCCCAGGGAATCCATGATTCTCCCAGCACAATGCAGGTTGTTGGAGAGAGCTTTCGCTGTCCTGTAGAAAAGGCTGCACCCTGAAAAGTCCATGGTGGGAGTGGAAGCCCACTCCCCTGAAAGACCCTTGGAGTAACATGTCCTTCCTGGGGTGATTTTCTCCACCCCAGTCTTTTTGGGGGACCACTCCTATTTTTATTGAGAACTGGACCATAAAGAAGGCTGATCGCTGAAGAATGGATGCTTTTGAATTGTGGTGCTGGAGGAGTCTCTTGAGAGTCCCATGGATTACAAGAAGATCAAACCTCTCCATTCGGAAGGAAATCAGCCCTGAGTGCTCACTGGAAGGACAGATCCTGAAGCTGAGGCTCCAATACTTTGGCCACCTCAGGAGAAGAGAAGACTCCCTGGAAGAAACTCTGATGTTGGGAAAGATTGAGGGCAAAAGGAGAAGGGGACGATAGAGGACAAGATGGTTGGACGGTGTTCTTAAGGCTACCAGCATGAGTTTGACCAAGCTGCGGGAGGCGGTGGAAGACAGGAGCGCCTGGCGTGCTCTGGTCCAGGGGGTCATGAAGAGTCGGACATGACTAAATGACTAAACAACAACATGTGTTTATTTCCAACATATATATATATATTGACAGTGTTCTTATGCATTTAAATCATTTTCAATTTTTTACACATCTGAGATTACTTGAATCCCCGGACTTTCCCCCACCCTACCCCTGGTTTCCAATATTTATCTATTCTTTTTACTGCATGTAATTACATTTTTCAAATTCATTTTATATCCATTTTTAACTTCAGTCTTATTACATTATAAGTGTTATAACAATCCTGCTAACGTTTTTAAATATCTACAGTGATCTTTAAGGTACTCTATAATTTTCCCCCACTCTTTACTGAATTTCTTATCATCTTGGTGTCTGATCTTCATGGTCGTTTTTGCCATTTCAGCATAATCCATCATCTTAGTTATCCATTCTTCCTTGGTTGGGACTTTCTCTTCCTTCCATTCTGGACGAGAAGCATTATTGCGACTGTCAATGCATACATAGTCTTTTCAAGTCCTTTGGTATTTCATCTCCTATTATTCCTAATAAGAAAACTTCTGGGTTTTTAACGGAAGTTGTCTTAAACATTTTTTGAAGTCATTATATATCATTTGAAGGAGTGTCTTCACCCCCGTCATTCAGCCTGGACACTGAGATCCAGCACCGAGGGCCTTCTGGCAGTCCCCTCATTGCGAGAAGTGAGGTTATAGGGAACCAGGCAGAGGGCCTTCTCAGTAGTGGCACCCACCCTATGGAACGCCTTCCCAGCAGATGTCAAGGCAATAAACAACTATTTTACTTTTAAAAGACAACTGAAGGCGGTCCTGTATAGGGAAGTTTTTAAATATTTAATGCTGTGTTGTTTTTAACACACGATTGGGAGCCGCCCAATATTAAAGTCTACCACCGAGAGATCGCCTCTGCAGCCATCATTCTAAACCTTGCAGCTTCTTCCCCTCAGAAGAGGTAACCATGCCTGCAAACTGCATTAACATCTGGCAGAAAATAAGGAAGACCTTTTCTTTTTCTTTTTTAAAAATAAATAATATTTCAAACTTTAACGATGCCATGCAAAAAATACCCTGGATATATCTGACTACAATCTAGCAGCCTTGGTCCACTCTGGTGGGACCTCTATGCCTGCAAATGTCATTTCCTGCTGTGCAAAGGAAAAACGTTACAACCATTTTTAGATTCCCCATTATAATGAAAGAGGAGCAACAGAACTCGGTTTTTAACCGATCTAATTTAGTCTCAGATAACAAGCAGAACTGGAAAGCTTGGAAATAGATCACACTGATTCCCCAAGTTACAGATAAAAATAGAATCTTGAGCCTGGTTCACACACCCTTTGTTTATAGCCCTGGGTAGCCTTGTCTCATCCTCTTCTAAGGCCATGCAAAGTGGCCAGCACTGCCTCCTGGGGAAGGGAGTTCCACAGTGCTTTATTTTGATGGTTACGAATCTTTCATCATTCACTTTCCTTGGATGGCCCCAAGTTGTAGTATTATGAAAAGTATGAGAGGAAGAAAAACGTTTCTCTATCCAGTATGCATATCATGCCCTCCTCTTACTTGCCTTTTTTCTAAGCTAAAAAGGCCCCAATGTGCAGCCTTTCCTCAGCTTTGCTTGGTTGTTATTACAGAAACCAGAAATTCTGCTCACCAGGGCAGGGCTTAGCAGAAGTCAGAGGGCAGCACTGAGCACAAACACAATTCACTGCTTGTGTGCTAGGAGCAAAGAGACCCTCGTTCCCAGCTTCTTTAGCAATCGGCTTAAAAGGGCAGTGAAGTCTGATTCATTAAAATGAATGGGGCACTGCCCCCCAAACCCAAACCTCAGCCTGCCCTCAGACAACACCCACCTGCCTGCCTTCTCGGGGGGGGGGGGAGGTCCTCATGTCCCCTTCTTACTCCATAGCAGAATGAGTTGGCTCTGCCAGTCTTTGGCCCTGGCTCCACTGACTGCTCAGGCTCCCTGACTCCCCTCCCAGCCAGCCCCAATGGGCACCAGCCACCAGCCTTTTAAACATGTTCTTGATATCTCAGCATACCTTAACCATCCTCTCCTAGGGGCTCCAGGGCGCATGCAGGGGCTCAAATGGGAGCAGGGTTCTCCAAAACTTCAGGAGTGCCTGCGCATCATGCCAAGGATGGGAAAAAAATGCTGACAAATTTTCATGATTTTTTAAAAAGAAGAATTTGCAAACGGATGTGGAAATGTGGACAACTGAATTTAAGTCTGGATAAATGAGAAACTAAGAGAACCCAAATACTTCCTAGTGCATAGAGGAACCTGCAGGCTGCACTTGGCTCAATGGCCAAAGGTCAGACAAGAGTTGATGCATTCAGTGTTGTGAGGATAGGCAGAATTTCCAAAACTTCATGACAGTGAGGAGCCCCTGCTCACCAGAACCCCAAAACTGCATCCCTGAAGTAGAAACATTTATAGCCAAGAGAAAAGATTTCAGCCCCCACCCTTTCCAAATTCTGACTTAATCTGCATGACAGGAGCTTTTATAAATGGTTAGGAGCTGTGATGTTCTATCATCCCGGCTGCCTCTTTAGCTTTTGAATAGCTGTTAAAGACTGGTTAAGCTCAACTACTAAGCCTTTGAAATTGACACAAGCTGCTTAAAGCAGCTGCCTGGAGCCTTGGATACTTAAATGCCAAGAACAGGGGCAAAAAAGACCAGGATATATTTAGTTAAGAGGGAATTTGGTCCCAACTTTTAAAAACTTTCATAGGTTATATAACTTGCAGCCTTGACAGCTGTTTCTGCTAAGCAAGATGTGTTAGAAATAACTTGCAAATTGGGAAATCCTTTAATCCCCTATCAATTCTTTCTTAAGAGTTTTGTTTAAGATTGCCGAGGAATATAATACCATTTACATTTTAAAAAACATCTCACTAACTAGCAATGGACATGAAAGTACCAATCTTCCATGCAGAAGCTCCAGACCATCCACAGGCAACCTTAATAATAAAATATTTATAATTCCTTCTGTTCCCTGCCAAAGGAAGCCAGAACTGCGTTCGTAAATGTTACAAGCAAAGGATCAAGCTCTGCCTTTAGGGGAGATACACTTGGAGGAAGAAGATCAGGTGCACTAAAGCTCAGAATAAGCTCAGACTTGCACGAGACGTTTAAAATAATAAAAAAGGGTGGAAGAACAAGAAAACAGTAGGTTCTCTACTAGTAGGAGAAATGCTATTGGGTAACAGAGAGAAAGTGGAGCAGTTCAACACCTACTTTGCCTCTGTTTTCTCCCAAAAGGAAAGCAGTGCCAAACCTGGTGATAACAGAATAAATGAGGCAAGGAGGGAGCTGCAGTCCAAGACAGGAAAAGAGGTGATAAGGGAACACCAAGCTACTTAGAATGAATTCAGTCTCCAGGGCCTGATGAACTGCATCCAAGGGTCTAACAGAGCTTGCGCATATAATCTCGAAGTCTCTGTCTATGATCTTTGAGAATTCCTGGAGAACAAGTGAGGTCCCTGTAAAGTGGAAGCGGGCAAATGTCATACCCATCTTGAAAAAAGGGGGGGGGGAGCGAGAAGACCCAGGTAACTATTGACTGGTGAGCTTGACATCAATACCAGGTAAGGTTCTAGAACAGATACCGTAAACAAACAGTTCGTCTGTGGGCATTTAGAAATTACTAAGAGTGATTACTAAGAGCCAGCATGGATTTCCTAAAAACAAGTCTTGCCAGACTAATCTTACTTCTTTTTAGACTTCCGGAGGCGGCGCGAAACCGTGATGGCGGACCTCTTCGAGCTCTGAAGAGGGGCACCGCAGAAAAGGGTTGTTTCGCTACGGCGCAGCGGCAACCCATCAAGATAAACCACGGACAGAGTGAGTTCGTGGCCGTGGGACTCGGCGGGCACCTGGAGCGACCCCAAATTCGCAGAAGGGACCCTGTAAGGGGCTCCGGAGTGAAGGAGGGGGAGCGGTGCTGTGAGTTCATCGCTCTTTCTGCGGAGGCGAAGCCGCGCGGCTGTCACGGATGAGCGCTGACCTTTCTTCCAAAAATACCAGCCTGAAACAGCAAACCCGTGAGTAAGGATTTAAGATTTGCTAAAATAATTTGAAGAAATTTGGCTGAAACCGGGAGACGAGAAAGAGGAAGTCCGTCTTCCGGCACTGCTTTCAACATCAAAGCAGACGGTTCAAAGAGCGGAAAGCGCTGTGAACAGGGAAGCCTTAAGGCTTTAAAGTGGGACTTTCGTGCACATTTGAATTCTATCTTTAAAGAAAAAATACAGCTAAAAATACAGCTAAAAATATAGCTTAAAAACTGACTTGGAGCGGTCTCCCAAGGGGTGAGGGAAGACTCTAACCCCAAATCTTCGGGTGGCCGGGTGAAGTTGCTTAACTGCGGAACTGTAACAAACTTCCAGATACTTTTGCAACTGAAGTGCAACTTTTGAGCTTACTTAGCTTGAGTGGATACAATTGCAGGCACCTTGTTGGAACTTTGTTAAATGTTTTAAAGTGCTCTGCAGGACTTTCTTCTTAGTGTTTTGGAACTAACTTGTTTTTAAAATTGTCTTCAAAAATGGAACAAAAGGGACTTTAATGGCGGAAAAGTTACCTTCTTCTTACTAAATTTTGGTGGCACTCCCCCTAGAGGATATTGGGATAACAAAGGCCTGGGAAAAGTTTTTTCTGTTTACCTTCTCTCTCCAGACTGTTTTTAAATTTGGGCTTGTCTTTCCCATGGGATTACAACATTTGACCTTGAACATTGACTGATGAGTGGCACAGGAAAGACAAGAGCAGCCAAAGCTAAGGAAGCTAAGGAAAAAGAAAAAGCGAAAAAGCAGGCACAGCTCTTGCAAACAACTTTAACTCAGGGACGCAGACTATCAGTCCCAGCTGTGCTTGCAACACAAAAAGTAGAAAGTGAAAAGCCTGAAAAATCTGAGGAGGAAGATATGGCATCAGGAGGATCAGAGGCAGTACTGAAACAAGTCTTGGAACAATTGTCAGCATTAAACCAAAAAATTGATAATCAATCAATAAAAATTGACCAAGCTACATCCTCGATCCAAAAACTGACAGATCAGGTTTCCCAACATACCCAAGCAATTGAAAAATTGCAAGGAGCAACAGAAGAGAATCGTAAATTGGCAGGGGAAGCCGTTCAAATTGCAACAGCAGCTAAAAAAGAGGTTGAGGAAGTCAAAGCAGAAGTCAAGCCTCTGCACAAACAGATAGGGGACCAACAAACCTACCTCTCTTTGGTGGAATTGAAAAATCGCCAGACTAACCTTAGGCTGAGGGCGGTGCCAGAAATCGAACAAGAAGATTTGATTGGATTTTTGACAACAGAGTTTTCAAAGTTTTGGGGCCTAAAAGAAGATAGTGATTTTAAAATAGTATCGGCTTTTCGATTGGGAAGATTGGTAAGAAAAGACAGATCAAGAGACTGCTTAATAGCTTTGAGATCAAGAGAAGAGAGAGATAAAATATTAGGCCTACACTTTAATAACTCAATTGAGATACAAGAGAAAAGGGTGGAAATTTACCGAGACATCCCTAAACAGCTACTGGATTTGAGAGCCACCTACTCAGAATTGGCCAAGCTGTTGAGACTCAACACAATTCCTTACAGGTGGGAGTTTCCACAAGGACTATCTTTTACTTACAAACAGAAGAAGGTTAAAATAAGAACGCCAGAGGACCTACAAAAGTTCCAGCACGACCACGGAGAAGATCTCCAAAAAGAAGCAGCAGCCCATTGGCCTCTACCTAAACCAGGACCCATTCTGCCAGCAGGCGGAGGGACGCCTATACCCTCGGAACCAGAGGAAAAAGAAGACACACCGCTCTAGGTGTAACAGAATAGTTCAGGATGTCTCTGCAGCTACTTAGTTGGAATATAAATGGCGGAAATTCCCCGGAGAAAAGAAGGAGGCTATTTCATATATTGAAGAAAGAGCAATTGGACATTATTTGTTTACAAGAAACCCATGTAACCAGGCTCCACAGGAAAGTTTTGGTTAACAAAAGACTAGGCCAAGAGTTTATCTCTTCAGATAAGGTGAAGAAAAGAGGAGTGGTGATCTACGCTAAGGAGAGCCTGACACCTAAATTTCTATTTAAAGATGAACATGGAAGAATTTTGGCAATTGAAATTCAGACCCAAGGAGAAAAAATATTGTTATTAGGAATTTATGCCCCAAATGACGGGAAATCGGAATTTTTCAAGAAGCTGCATGAGACTTTGCTGGACTATCTGGACTATGCTAACATCATAATGATGGGAGACATGAATGGAGTGGTGTCTACACATATGGATAAGTCTTACAACCAAAATTTAACATCAGACGGCAGACTGCCTAAAACTTTTTTTGAAATGACTGACAATCTGGATTTGATTGATATATGGAGGACAAAGAACCCCCTAGGTAAAGAAGGCACTTTCTTCTCTGAGGCCCACCTGTCCTGGTCAAGGATCGACCAAATCTGGACCTCCAGGGGGCTGGCACCCAAGACCAAAAAGGTGGAAATCTGCCCAAAAACATGCTCCGACCACAACGCCTTGAAAATAGAACTCAGATTAACTCAACCCGGTTCCTTCAGATGGAGAATGAATGACACACTACTAAGAGATCAAGAGATTGTGAAAAAGGCCCAAAAAACACTAAAGGACTACTTTGAGATAAATCTGAACACTACAGTAGAAAAAAGAACAATCTGGGACGCAAGCAAAGCTGTTATGAGAGGGTTTCTGATACAACAGAATACAATTAAAAGGAAGCTCTGGAATGGAAAGAAAGATAAAATATTGGAGAAAATACACCAAGGAGAGGAAAAATTGAGAACCAAACCAAAGTCAAAGGAGCTGCTGAGAGAAATTAAATTCCATCAAGCAGAATATTCAAAATTGATTAACCAGGAGATTGAATGGAAAATAAAACAGATGAAGCAAAGATCTTTTGAATCAGCAAACAAATGTGGAAAGCTGCTAGCTTGGCAGCTGAAAAAAAGACAAAAGTTAAATACGATAACAAATCTAGAGATTGAAGGAAGGATGGTACAGAAACCAGAAGAAATTAGGAAGTGTTTCCACAGATATTTCAAAGAACTTTATACACAGGGGCCGCAGAAAGAATCTGAGATAGATCAATTTTTAAAGATAAATGGACTATCAAAAATAACTCAAGATAAAAGATCAATCTTGAACTCTACAATAACTACTCAGGAAATTGAAGGTGCCATTCAGAACATGCAACTAGGCAAATCTCCAGGCCCGGACGGGCTTACTTCCAAATACTACAAGACTTTGAAGGATTATTTGATACAACCTTTGTTGGAGGTATGCAACCAGATTTTGGATGGGAAGAGGGCACCAGAAACGTGGAAAGAAGCCTTCATCACATTGATACCTAAGACAGAATCTGAAAAGACTCAGCTCAAGAACTACCGCCCCATCTCACTCCTGAATGTGGATTACAAAATTTTTGCAGACATTTTGGCAAGTAGACTTAAAAAAGTTTTAAATGAAGTAATTCACAAAGACCAAGCAGGCTTTCTCCCTGGTAGACATTTATATGAGAATACCAGAAACATCATTGATATTTTGGAACTTTTACAAACCAACATGAACACAAGGGCGGTGTTAATCTTTATTGATGCGGAGAAAGCATTCGACAATATATCTTGGAGGTTCATGAAGAAAAACTTGGAAGGGATGGGAGTGGGGCGGGGGTTTGAAAATGGGTTACGAGCAATTTATTCAGAGCAAAAGGCTAAATTAATAGTGAACAATGTGGTGACGGAGGAGTTTAAAATTGAAAAAGGGACACGACAAGGGTGCCCTCTATCCCCTCTTTTATTCATTTCAGTCCTGGAGGTGCTATTGAATATGATAAGGAAGGACCGGTTGGTACAAGGGATAGAGGTCGGAGTGAAACAATATAAATTGAAAGCTTTTGCAGATGATCTAGTTTTGACACTGCAGGAGCCAGAATCCAGTACAAAAAGAGCTCTTGAACTTATATCTGAGTTTGGTCGGGTGGCGGGATTTAAGTTGAACAAACAAAAAACCAAGGTTTTGACCAAGAATTTGACACCTACAGAAACAGAGGGGTTTCAGAGAGAAACAGAACTGAATGTGGTAAAAAAAGTGAAGTACCTAGGGATCAATTTGTCTTCCAAAAATTTGAATTTATTTAAGGACAACTATGAAAAATGTTGGTCGGAAGTTAAGAAGGATTTAGAAATTTGGTCAAGATTGAAACTTTCCTTGTTGGGAAGGATTGCAGCAATAAAAATGAATGTGTTGCCGAAAATGTTATTTTTGTTTCAAACCCTACAGATCGTGGACAGAGTGGAATGTTTTGGAAAATGGCAGAAGGATATATCTAGGTTTGTCTGGCAGGGCAAAAAGCCCCGAATAAAGTATAAAATATTAACAGACTCAAAAGAAAGAGGGGGGTTTGCCCTGCCGGACTTGAGGTTGTATTATGAAGCTGCAGCCTTCTGCTGGTTGAAAGATTGGTTTTTGCTAGAAAACACCGATGTCCTAGATCTGGAAGGTTTGGATAATGCTTTTGGTTGGCACGCATACCTATGGTATGACAAGGTTAAAGTTCACAAATTGTTTAAAAGCCATATTGTCAGAAAAGCAATTTTTGCAGTCTGGACGAAATATAAAGACTTATTAGAGAGTAAAACACCGAGGTGGCTGTCACCGGTGGAGGCCAAGACTCAAAAAAGACCCAATATGGAGGCCTACTGGCCGAAATACTGGGAATTAATTGAAAAAATTGGAGACAGTTGGAAGTTGCAGAGCCAGGATAAACTAAAAAACAAGGTGCGAGATTGGTTACATTATGCTCAAATGCAAGAGGTTTTTAAAATGGATAAAAAAGTTGGTTTCCAGGAGGAGAAATCGAAACTAGAGACAGAATTGTTAGAACCAAAGACCAAGATTCTATCTAGAATGTATAACTTGCTGCTTATGTGGAACACACAGGACGAGTTAGTTAAATCTGCTATGATAAAATGGGCACAGGATGTTGGACATAATATTATGTTTGAAGACTGGGAGAGGTTATGGAACACCGGAATGAAATTCACGGCATGTAGTGCCTTGAAGGAAAACATTATGAAAATGATACACCGGTGGTACATGACCCCAGTCAAGTTAGCTAAGATACATCACCTGTCTGACAATAAATGTTGGAAGTGTAAGGAAGCAGAGGGGACTTTCTTCCATCTCTGGTGGACCTGCCCAAAAGTGAAGACCTTCTGGGAAATGATTTATAATGAATTGAAAAAGGTATTTAGGTATACCTTTCCCAAGAAACCAGAGGCCTTCCTGCTGGGCATGGTAGACCAGAAAATGCCAAAGAAAGACAGAACCTTGTTTATGTATGCCAGCACAGCAGCAAGAATACTTATTGCTAAGAGCTGGAAGACACAAGATTTGCCCACGCTGGAGGAATGGCAGAAGCAGTTGATGGACTACATGGAGATAGCTGAACTGACCGGCAGAATCCGAGATCTGGATAAAGAAACAATCGAGGAGGACTGGAAAAAATTTAAAGACTATTTGCAAAAATACTACAAGCTGTATGAATCTTAAGATAGTGCATGATTAGGAAAAGTTATGCTTTAGCAATCATGATTAAGTAAATTGTAAAATAAGTGATAAAAGAGAAAATGAGACAATTTGAATCGAACATGTTATGTTTATTTTAAAGGTATGGAAACTGAGATACAATATATCGAATTTGGGTACATAACATTTGAAAGTTACAATAAGGCATGAAATAAGGTAACAAAATGCTGACATTCTTAATTTAAAGAACGCAGAATCGGAAGGGGTGGGGAAGTCCAAGTTGTTTTTGTTTGTTTTTTTTTTTGTTGTTGTTAAAAAAAGGGGGAAATTTGTTTCTTGCAATTATGTTATTTGTTTGTAACCTATAAAACTATGGAAAGAAACGCAATAAAAAATTTATAAAAAAAAAATAATCTTACTTCTTTTTAAAAGAATAGAGTTACAAGCTTGGTGGATCAGGGGAATGCTGTGGATATAGAGTTATCTTGATTTCAATACAACCATGGAATTATAGAATTGTACAGTTGGAGCATCTAGTCCAACCCAGCTAAATCTCAGCTAAAGCACAGTACCACATGATATTATTGTAGAGAAGCTGGTAAAATGTGAGCTAGTTGATGTTACTGTTAGATGGATTTGCAGCTGGTTAACTGACCAAACTCAAAAAATGCTCTCCAATGGTTCCTCGTCATCCTGGAAAAAGGTGACAAGTGCGGTGAAACACCATAGTGTTGTGTCTTGGGCCTGTTGTTGTTTGACATCCTTATAAGTGACTTGGATTAAGGAATTGAGGGAATGCTCATCAAATTTACAGACAACACCAAACTGGGAGGGATAACTAATATTCAAGATGAGCTTAATAGACTGCTAGTTTGGGCCCAGTTCTCCAAAATGAATTTCAATAGGGACAAATGTAAGGTTCTGCACTTAAGCAGAAATAATCAGATGTGTAAATATAGGATAGGGGGATACCTGGCAGCAGAAAAGAAAAGAAAAAAGGCTTATGCAATTCTAGGCTGCATCAACGAAAGTATGGTGTCCCGATCAAGGCAAGTAATAGTACTGTTTTATTCTGCCTTGGTCAGACCACACCTTGAGTCTTGTGTCCAGTTATGGGCACCACAGCTTAAGCAGGATATTGACCTGTGCAGAAGATGGTGACCACTGTCAGAAGAGAGTGCTGTGCTGGATGATCCATTAGTCTCATCTTCTTATGCTCTTATACTGAGCTAGATGCACCAATGATCCAATGTGGTTTAAGGCAGTGTAATAAACTTTGATGTTCCTCAGGCATCTTGCCCAACCTATGTGACTTTACCTTTTCACGGAGATCTTTTGCCAGTTGCTACAGTATAAGCCCCAAATGTTCCTTAGGATTCTTAACAGGCTTCTGTTTTTTGACACCCACCACTGGATTGGTTTTCTGTTTCTAAAAAAGGCAGAGTTTCTAGACAAATGGCTGTCTTGGGATTTAACAATCTCCCCTCTTTAGTGGGCAAAAGAATCCTGGAACGTTTTAGCTCTGATGTCATAATGAGGATGAGAATTTGCCAAGCACATTCAGAGAAAAATCACTACTTCCAAAGCTGAAATAACTCACATGAACACATCACATCCAAATTCTCATCCTCAAATATTGGTGGTGAATATTATCTGAATATATTCTATCATGCAGATATTTAGAAACTATTTGACATTCTACTGCAGCATTTTTTACACCTGATGGTTTTGCAGTCAAACATTTGCAGTGTTTGATAGCCAACATTTGGTAGCACTTAATATTGGACAGTTTTTGGACAAGCATCAATCGGTATTTGACAACTCTTAACACTGTGTAGTAGAATTCAATATCTAACTGCTGCTTTGCAGTTGCATCTTGTAAATTTATACTAGGGATAGGGAAGCTGGGTTGATTCCAGCTTGAAGGAAATTTGGGTTTCTGCACCTTCATTCACAGTTTCCCCAACAGGTGGGAAGGGAGACATTGGACATGTGAATGGGCAGGAGCTGCAGAAGTAGCATGCCTGGATGTAAGGAGTAATCTCCTATAGCATGGTCTAATGGTCCTGTCTGATGCCCATGCACTGGGGATGCTAAGGATCCACACTAGGGATGGGGGACCCCTGCCTGTCGAGATGTCACTAGACTCCAACTCCCATCACCCCAGACCATTGACATGCTGGCTGGGGATGATGGATGTTGGATACATTTGGAGGGTCACAGGTTTCCTACTCCTGACTTCTACTAATTCCATTCATTCATCCACCCCATCAGAAAATACTCCCTTGAATGGGGGGTGGGAGGGAGAGATTTTAAATTTTGATGTCAAAATCTGAGTGACAAATTGGGGTGGGACAAATTTCAGACTCACAATTCAATGTCTGTTGGGCAGTATATAAATTCTAATGATGATGATGATGATGATGATGTTTCTTTAAAAAAGCATTTCCATTGTATTGCTATTTTATTGTTATTGTTATAGTAACTGAATTTTAACTTGTTTGTTTTATGTTGCAAGTCACCATGAGAAGTTGTCAAAGGGTGCCCTATAAATACTGTAAAAACAAACAAACAAACAAACAAACAAACAAACAAACAAACAAACCATACAGTCTGATATATGTTTCCCATAATGGATTATCCATTGAATTCAATTGCATCAAGTTTACATTGCACTGAGCTTGCATTGCATGACATTGACTTGAGTTCAACTGCATTGAGTTCAATTAGGATTATTTCCAGGTAAGTGCAAGTAGGATTGCAGCCTTAATGACACATGCAGGAGTGAAGTCACACTCCTCTCATCTTGTGTGTATTACTGTGCACAGGTTAGGCTGATAGCTGTCAGGATGACCTGGCAGAGTTCCTGGCAGAGCAAGGACTTGAAGGCAGCCCTGTGGCCTCACACTCCACACCTTAGCTCAGGAATCCCTGGTTGCTAAACTACACTGGCTCTCAACAGCCTAGCCAGAAAAAACCTTTAAATCCCTACCCCTTTTATGAAAGCCAAGAGACCAGGCAGTAGGATGAATTATTGAGTTTTCCATTCCACGTCCACACAGCAGAGGATAATCCACCTGCCTCTGTGACATTAAGGCTGTTAAATATTTCAGGTGCTTGATATCTTAATGGGAACGGTCCAATTTTCTCTTCCAGAAGGAGAAAAGGAAACATGTGATTCTATTTGGTTTGACTCCTTCACTGTTACCAGTCATATTGATTAATCTGAATCTTACTCTCTGGCCCAGACAGTTTCCTAAGGCACAAGATATGAGTCGAGAGAAGCAAACTCATTTGGACATTCACTCATCAACCTCCAGGGCCCTTTTAAAGTCAAATATTTTTCAACTTCCAATTATAGAAAGGCACCATCTTCTGGTTAGTAATTAATCAGCTTAAATACTTGAGAGCATGTGATGTGTGCCATGCAGAAAGAGCCTGCAATAGTGTTTGTTCAGGATACTTGCAAAGGCTGTGGGCTGATTCCAAGGGTGAGGAACCAGAAGGGCAAGGACAGCATCGCTGGGCCAGATCAAAGGTCCACCTAGACCAGCGGCCACCTTTCCAATACCCATCTTCCACTGTAGCTCCTCAGCCAGACTCAGCACCGCCACCCAGTGTCCCAGGGCAGATGCAGGAGCCTTAGTACAATGACTATTGTTGTTCTTACAACAGAGATATTGTACAGGCGGAGATATTGTGGTTCAGTTCCAGGCCATCACAAGGAAGTGAATATTGCAATAAAGCAAGTCACACAATCCCCCTGCTGCAGTACATATAAAAGTTATGTTTACACTTTGCAGGAATCTATTAAGCCAGGTCCCCTTCATGGATCACTGCCTTGCCGTGGCGAAGGGGCTTGAATAACCCAGAGAAGCTATGAACTATGCCGAGCAGGGCCACCCAAGATGGACAGGTCATAGGGGAGAGTTTTGACCAAACGTGATCCACCTGGAGCAGGAACTAGCAAGCCACTCTAGTATCCCTGCCAAGAAAACTCCATGGACAAAGACAATAGGCATATAAAAGTTATGACGCTGGAAGTTGAGACCCTCAGGTCGGAAGGCGTCCAACATGCTACTGAGGAAGAGCGGAGGACAAGTACAAGTAGATTCAGAGCTGATGAAGCGGCTGGGCCTAAGCCGAAAGGACACTCAGTTGCGGATATGCCTGGAAGTGAAAAGGAAAGTCCAATGCTGTAAAGAAAAATATTGCATAGGAACCTGGAATGTAAGAACCATGAACCTGGGAAAGTTGGATGTGGTCAAAAATGAGATGGCAAGAATAAATATTGACATCCTGGGCATCAGTGAACTAAAATGGACGGGAATGGGCGAATTCCGTTTGGATGACCATCATATCTACTACTGTGGGCAAGAAACCCCTAAAAGAAATGGAGTGGCCCTCATAGTCAACAAAAGAGTGACAAAAGCTGTACTGGGATGCAATCTCAAAAATGATAGAATGATCTCAATACGAATCCAAGGCAGATCTTTTAACATCACAGTAATCCAAGTTTATGCACCAACTACTGGTGCTGAAGAAACTGAAATTGACCAATTCTATGAAGACTTACAACAGCTTATAGAAGTGACACCAAAGAAAGATGTTCTTCTAATTATAGGGGATTGGAATGCTAAAGTAGGGAATCAAGAGATAAAAGGAACAACTGGCAAGTTTGACCTTGGAGATCAAAACGAAGCAGGGCAAAGGCTAATAGAGTTCTGTCAAGAGAACAAACTGGACATCACAAACACGCTTTTCCAACAACACAAGAGACGACTCTACACATGGACATCACCAGATGGGCAGCATCGAAATCAGATTGATTATATTCTCTGCAGCCAAACATGGAGAAGCTCTATACACTCAGCAAAAACAAGACATGGAGCTGACTGTGGCTCAGATCATCAGCTTTGTAGGGATATCACGGAGAGTGGGGGGTGGGGTCCGGAAGGAGCACATTCCCCCACCCGCAGGCAGCATCAGTCTGCCTGCACGCGTGACCCTGGGGTGCGAAACATTCTCCCCCTCACGGAAATGTCTGAGGACATCGTGGCCTGTATCTAACCTCTTTTGTGGTCTCAGAAGCCTGCTGTGCCCTGTCTGTAACCTCTGTCCTTTGAGACCTTTGTCTCTTTCTAGAAAAACATTATGCAAGGGAAAAGTGACATGGGGAAACAAGTGCCAAAATAACTTTGTGCCACCCCTCGATCTTGGGATTGGAAGATTTGTAAAGGTCACAGCCCAAAACGTATCTGCATGAGTTTGCATGTGTGTATCAATAAAAAGAGCTTCTGCGGGCTTGGCAATTAGCGTGCACCTGCATTGCTCACTTGCTGATCAACACCTGTCTCGTGCCTTCACTTCAAGCTTCTTATAGCAAAATTCAAGCTTAAACTGAAGAAAGTAGGAAAAACCACTGGGCTGGTAAGATACAATCTAAATCAAATCCCTTATGAATACACAGTGGAAGCGAGGAACAGGTTTAAGGATTTAGATTTGGTGGACAGAGTACCTGAAGAACTATGGATGGAGGCTCGCAACATTATACAGGAGGCAGCAATGAAAACCATCCCAATGAAAAGGAAGCACAAGAAAGCAAAGTGGCTGTCCAACAAAGCCTTACAAATAGCGGAGGAGAGAAGGCAAGCAAAATGCGAGGGAGATTGTGAAAGATACAGGAAATTGAATGCAGATTTCCAAAAAATAGCAAGGAGAGACAAGAAGGCTTTCTTAAACGAGCAATGCAAAGAAATAGAAGAAAACAATAGAATGGGAAGAACCAGAGATCTGTTCAAGAAAATCGGAGAAATTAAAGGAACATTTCGTACAAAGATTACCATAATAAAGGACAAAAGTGGTAAGGACCTAACAGAAGCAGAAGACATCAAGAAGAGGTGGCAAGAATACACAGAGGAATTATACCAGAAAGATATCGATGTCTCGTACACCCCAGGTAGTGTGGTTGCTGACCTTGAGCCAGACATCCTGGAGAGTGAAGTCAAATGGGCCTTAGAAAGCACTGCAAATAACAAGGCCAGTGGAAGTGATGGTATTCCAGCTGAACTGTTTAAAATTTTAAAAGATGATGCTGTTAAGGTGCTACACTCAATATGCCAGCAAGTTTGGAAAACTCAGCAGTGGCCAGAGGATTTGAGAAGATCAGTCTACATCCCAATCCCAAAGAAGGGCAGTGCCAAAGAATGTTCCACCTACCGCACAATTGCACTCATTTCACACACTAGCAAGGTTATGCTTAAAATTCTACAAGGAAGGCTCAAGCAGTATGTGGACCGAGAACTCCCAGAAGAGCAAGCTGGATTTAGAAGAGGCAGAGGAACCAGAGACCAAATTGCAAACATGTGCTGGATTATGGAGAAAGCTAGAGAGTTCCAGAAAGACATCTACTTCTGCTTCATTGACTATGCAAAAGCCTTTGACTGTGTCGACCACAGCAAACTATGGCAAGTTCTTAAAGAAATGGGAGTGCCTGATCACCTCATCTGTCTGCTGAGAAATCTCTACGTGGGACAAGAAGCTACAGTCAGAACTGGATATAGAACAACTGATTGGTTCAAAATTGGGAAAGGAGTACGACAAGGCTGTATATTGTCTCCCTGCTGATTTAACTTATATGCAGAATTCATCGTGCGAAAGGCTGGGCTGGGTGAATCTGAAGCCGGAATTAAGATTGCCGGAAGAAATATCAACAACCTCAGATATGCAGATGACACAACCTTGATGGCAGAAAGTGAGGAGGAATTAAAGAACCTTTTATTGAGGGTGAAAGAGGAGAGCACAAAATATGGTCTGAAGCTCAACATCAAAAAAACGAAGATCATGGCCACTGGTCCCATCACCTCCTGGCAAATAGAAGGGGAAGAAATGGAGGCAGTAAGAGATTTTACTTTCTTGGGCTCCATGATCACTGCAGATGGTGACAGCAGTCACGAAATTAAAAGACGCCTGCTTATTGGGAGAAAAGCAATGACAAACCTAGACAGCATCTTAAAAAGTAGAGACATCACCTTGCCAACAAAGGTCCGTATAGCAAAAGCTATGCTTTTCCCAGTAGTGATGTATGGAAGTGAGAGCTGGACCATAAAGAAGGCTGATCGCCGAAGAATGGATGCTTTTGAATTATGGTGCTGGAGGAGACTCTTGAGAGTCCCATGGACTGCAAGAAGATCAAACATATCCATTCTGAAGGAAATCAGCCCTGAGTGCTCACTGGAAGGACAGACCCTGAAGCTGAGGCTCCAATACTTTGGCCACCTCATGAGAAGAGAAGACTCCCTGGAAAAGACCTTGATGTTGGGAAAGATGGAGGGCACAAGTAGAAGGGGACGACAGAGGATGAGATGGTTGGATGGTGTTCTTGAAGCTACCAGCATGAGTTTGATCAAACTGCAGGAGACAGTGGAGGACAGAAGTGCCTGGCGTGCTCTGGTCCATGGGGTCACGAAGAGTCGGGCACGACTAAACGACTAAACAACAACAAAATGTGGTGATATTATGTGGGGTTGGAAATATTTTACTTTGTTGGTTTTTTCCCCTTTTTTCTTCTTTTTTCTTTTGCTGTTACGTTAAAGTTATGTTTTTATATGAAACTTAATAAATATTATTGTTTTTAAAAAAAGGCATCCTTCCCCTGGAAGCAACCAGGCTGCCTGCAGCTGTACTCCTGTCCTTGTAAGGAGCGCAATAAAATGAGTCATGCTGTGCTTCCCTGAGATGCTGCAACACGCAGTTCAGTGGCTCACCACAAGGGGCACACAGACCCCAGGTGCTCCTGGCAAGTGGATACCTGTGAACTGCCCCGAGACCTGCAGCTATACGGCAGTGTATAAATTCAAATAATACTAATAATAATACCCTGAGGGCTGACCCATTTGACTGTTTTCATGACCAGGACTTCTTTGTCTTAACACTGTCAGCCCTCAACACAGCAAAAAGCATAAAACAGGCTTACGCTAAGGGACTATGTTAAGAAAAAGGGGGCCAGGACTACCGAGCCGTGACCTGCAAGACTCCCCCACAGCCACCCACCCCATTTTCCAGAACTGATGGAAACAGCAAGGTGAGTGGGGAATTGTTTCAGGAAAGATTTTGCCCTGTCTTCCAAATTACACTGTTCCCCCAACCCCCCAGAGAAGATCTGGGGAAGGTGTAGGGAACATGTAAAGGGAGGAGAGGGGGGAAGTGCAACCATGAAAGAAGATATCCTTGTGCTGACGGGATGCGTTAGTTGGATACCTCCCCAGCACTGCAAGAATCAATGTACCATATATTTTCCCCATAGGATGCACTTTTTCCTATGGGGCGAATGCAGGCTTTCGCTGAAGCCTGGAGAGCGAGAGGGGTCGGTGCGCACCCACCACTCTCGCTCTCCAGGCTTCAGGAAGCTATCTGCAAGCCTTGGGAGCCCGGCGGGAAGTCGCACCGGGCTCCCAAGGCTTGCGGACAGCAGCCTGCAGCCCGAAACCCAGGGAGCGCACCCTGGGCTTCGGGCAGCTCTCCGCAAGCCTTGGAAGCCCGGTGCGACTTCCCGCCGGGCTCCCAAGGCTTGCGGACAGCAGTCTGCATCCCGAAGCCTGGGGCGTGCTGAGCAAAGCGCCCCGGGCTTCGGGCAGATATCTGCAAGCCTGGGGAGACAGCGGGAGTTCCCGCCGGGCTCCCAAGACATGCGGATAGCAACCTGTTCTGGGGGCTGGGTCGAGGGAAGCTCGGGCTTCCCCCGCCCCAGCCCCGTGCCTGGGGGGGGGGATATTTTTTTTCTCTTTATTCCCCCCCCCCAAAAAAAAAACTAGGTGCACCCTATAGGGCGAAAAATACGGTATATACAATTTGGCATGCATGGTGTTCAGGATGCTAATACTCCCCTCTCTCAATGAGTGAAGCCTTGGAGTGACATTGTGATGTTGTTGCTGCAGAGATCCCACAATTCAAAACAGGGCAGGGAGTAGGATGGCCAGATGCACCTTTAATAGTTGTGTAGAAGGGGAAATGTCAGCGGATGAGTAGTTTGTCATGCAACCTACAGCTGCTGAAATTCCCTCCTCTGCACAGCTATTCTAAGTGCTAGAGCTACACCCATTTTTGCATCCAGCTACCCTAGTAGGGGGAACAAAGTATTGCCAGTTACACATTCCCCAAAAAGATGACACATACTTGCTTAAAATGTAAATATATATGCTACTTTATATGCATGGATGCACATTTAGAAATAATTGCTACCTTAATATATAATACAAACATAAGGGGGTCATCATGCTGCAGTTTGCTTGGCCACAGGCAAGAGGCACTGCAAACTGCAGCATGACAAGAGGTGGTGGATGGGCAGTTTGGGGGAGACATAGAGGGGCAGCCAGAACAGGCTGCAGCAGGCCCCCTAGATCCAATGGCTCCTCTGCTTGGAGCTCCAGGGTCCCCAGGTTGGCCAGCACCACTACTGACCCAAATGTCATGTGTGGAAGTAGCACTGGATGTCCTGGATTGGACACAGCAGGTTGAAGATGGCACTGTAGTGCAACCATATTCTGCCAAGCCTTCCATAGTGCTGCATTTTACAACATACAAAAGGCAAAGTATGCAGGTTCTGCTCATTATGTGGTACAGCAATGGGAGATAATGCTTGTTTTGTGCAGAGACATGTTTACTAAGTGTGTGAAGATTCATGCTGGGTTCGTGGTAGTCAAGGAGACTCTGAGCTATTGAATCCATTAGAGCCTGCAGGATCTAACATTCCAATTAGCAGCACAGCCTATCAGGGACTCATAAGGAGTGATTTACACCTAGCTTGGCCTCTTTTAGTTGCGCAGGGCAATGGAGAGAACAAGGAAGTCTGGGTTCTCCACTGACATGACAGAAGGGCAAGCTTTTCAGGTGTGATTCAATGAGTACTTTCTTTCCATTACTTCATTCACTTTCTCCCCATTACTTTCTCTCCAGCATCACTTCTGGTCTTTGATGAGACTCGCTTCCCCACGAGGACACCGGAGACAAGTGGCTCTTAGCTACTGACCACATTCCACACACCAATCACAGCTGAAACTGCCCAGGGCTGAAATAGCCCACACAGTTTCAATAGTAGCTATACATTGTGCCGTGATGGCTGGTACTCAATGGAACAGTTGGACAGGAGGCAGGTGAGCAACCATAGGTAGACACAAAGCCACATGTACAAAATTCAGCCAAGACCTGCACATTCCTCAAGGCCTCTTGTGGATTTGGTATATTGACCAAGAAATATGCACAATTCCCTCTTCGTGTGACCCTTATTTGCACGTTATCCATGAGGCCCAGTGAATGTGCACATTGGTTACATATTACGCATATTATTAAGCACTCAGCTTACATTCCCCTTAACACACACATACACAAATATTTGTTATAATATTTATATTTCAAAATGTATTTATAAACAATTTTTCTCTCAGCATACAGATTTCTAAACGTACATTCTCTCAAAATACCCATTTTTAAAACAGGAACATTCAAGAAGTGCAGAAGCCTGCAGATGACTATGTGTCAGTCTTTACATTCATCCAGGAGACCCAGATCAGGGTTGGTCATTTCAGAATTCCCAGTGATCAAATCCTTCAGGCATCTCTATTTCCCATTAGGGTTTACAACAGGAGTGGGGAACGTGTGGCTCTTCAGATGTTGTGGGACACCAGCTCCTGTCTGCCCCCCCCCCAGCCAGCCAGCACAGACAATGGTCAGGAGTGACTGGCGCTGGACTCCAACAACATTAGAACTCAGGGACATGCAATGAAGCTGAGCAGAAGAGAAGCCTGCTGGTTCAGGCCCTGGCAGCATCCTGCTCTCGCAGTGGCCAAGAAGATGCTGCAGTGAGAATAGATGCTGGACAAGGTGGGTCCCTGGCCTGAACCAGCAGACTCCTCTTCTGCTCTTATGGTAGGGTTGCTGTATTTTGAAAAGCAAAGAAGAGGACACATTTGCCAACTTCTACTTTTAACTATGAATCACTATGACAACTCTACCCCCCAAAAAGACGACGTGTCTGGTGGAAAAGAGGAAATATGGCAACCCTATCTTATGGATGTCCACAGGTTACCCTTCTCTGCGATCTAGGTACTACCCCTCTCTGTCTCAGTTACCTGTATGTGCTTCAAAAATTAAACAGTATTGTATTCTAGGCAGTTTGGTGTGCTGGTGAGTGGATCAGCAGATTGACGCCAGTGGCTTCATCACAGTTACAAGCACAGCACAAACCGAACAGGCATCGTTTTACAATTTTAGAGTAAGTTCAGGGCCTCAGACAAGTGGCGCCAAGCTGGGCTGATCCATATCTACTAGGAGATATTTGGTGATCTGCAGTAAATCTGCAAGGGTGTCTGTCTCCTGATAGTTTAACAATGCCAAAGTAAAAAGAAAACCTTTTGTCATGACTGATTATCACTTCTCTTTCAGACTTAGAATTTCCTGGCTACCTCTGACCAGATCTCTGCTGTCTGCTGTGTTGCATTAGAATTCCTGGTCTGTAATAACTCAGATATAGATTCCTGCTTGAGAGGACACCTTATCCCCGTGTCCTTCCATGGGGTCAGGGAGGGAACTGGCTCACTCCTTGAGTACCTAGAGCCACATGTCAACCCACAATTTTGCTCCTGTTTCCGGTTAGTTGGAACTGGGGGTTTGGGGAAGGGAACGAAGCATATCCCGCAAGACTGTAGCCTGCCCACTTCATATTAAGCTATTCAGACTTCTAAAATATACTGTAAAGAACCTATACTTCTGTGTTCCAATGATAAGCAAAATGCCCATTAGTATCATGGGCTGCATTAAGGGTTGGCCAAGATGTTATGTTTATCACAGGCCTGCTGCTGAAAACCTTGTTCAGTGACTGAGAGAAAGTAACTGGGCTGCAAGGAGGCAGATTTACCAGAAGAAAATTAAATGAAACCGAGATAATACAAAGCACAGCTGACATTTATTTGGAACAGAAATGCTCTTTTGTTCTTCTAGGGGTGGCTGCTGGCCTTTGTCCTATACAGTTGTCCCTCACCTTACATTGGGGGTTTGGTTCCAAGTGTAACATGTATATGCAAAAATCATGGCTGAATCTTCACTTATATAAAAACGCTGTGAAAATGCTTTTTTAAAAAAGTTTTTTTATATATGTGGAATTTGACATTAGCTCACTAGCACCACCTAGTGTCACATTTGTATAACGCACTTAAAACGCACTTAAAACGTCATACAGTGGTACCTCGAGTTACAAACGCCTCAAGTTACAAATGCTTCAGGTTACTAACTCCGCTAACCTGGAAGAGTTACCTTGAGTTGAGAACTTTGCCCCAGGATGAGAACGGAAATGGTGTGCCGGCAGTGCAGTGGCAGCAAGAGGCCCCATTAGTGAAAGCACGCCTCTAGTTAAGAACAGTTTCAGGTTAAGAACGGACCTCCAGAACGAATTAAGTTCGTAACTAGAGGTACCACTATATTTGAAACTAACGTATATCCAAAGTCGTGTTACACTTATAGCTGTTTGCTGGCTTTGGGGATGTGCATAGATGCTAGGAGAGGATATATTTATTAGATATTATCCTTCCTTCCTCATGTTCTTGAGTTCAGCAGAGTGCATCCTTTTGCAGCTTAAAAGGGAAGCTTTGATAGGCCAGTTTTAGCCTTTTAGTTTAAGTAATCCAGGATGCTTTAAGGCAGGCTGGGTTCTCCTGGTATTTCCCCTTTTCTCCCCCTTAAAACAAAGATTACACAAACAACCTTGTAAAAGGTAAAAATAACATTTACTCACCCAGGCAGCTCTGTATCAGGAAGCTTTCAATGTTTGAGGTATTACTATGTTTTTTTATGTGCTGTAAGCCATCCAGAGTGGCTGGAGAAATCCAGCCAGATGGGCACAGTATAAATAATAAAATTGTTGTTGTTGAAGAGTAACTGATACTGCAGCTTTGATCAGGCAGGCTTAAAGTGGTAATCCAGTTACAAAATCCAGTTTAAGATGGTGCCTGAATAATGGAGCTCAGACATGCAGATGTCCTCACACTGCTGGAACGAGGTGAAGGAGAAAAGAGCAAAAAGCAGCTGAAGAGATTATCTGTGGCTACGCCCTCACTCTGTCAGGGCACTGTGGGAGTGGCTCTCAGAGTTCTTTCTAGGGAACTTACAGGAAAACACTGTGAGCTTCAGCTCCTATCATGTGCCTATCTAGCAAACATGCATTGTTGGTTTGACTGCATTGTAAATATCCTGCATCTGTCTGTCTAGGGAGACAATGGAGGAGTGTGCCTTTGGGGGTGAGGTTTTTGTAGCACAGAATTGATCTACCAATTGGCCTGGTGCCTTGGGGATCCTGCCATCTTCCATTCTGTGGACATGACCAAGCCAGCATAGACATTGGTGAGATGGGAGTGAAAGCATGCTGGGAATGTGGCCTTGGGAGAGTACATCTTTGTTTGGAATTTGCCTTGCCAAAGGCATCTGACGCAACACATGTGGAAGGCATTGAGGTGTCGCTCCTGATGGTTGTAATCTGCCCACAACTCACTTCCATAAAGCAGCACACTCAGCATGCAAGCCTGATAAACCTTCATTGTGGTATTGGATGTTGGCATCGCATTCTCCCATGCCCTTTTGAAGAGGTGAGCCATTGCTGTAGCTGCCTTGCCAATGCACTTGTCCAGCTCAGCGTCAATGGAGACATTGTTGGTTATGATGGAACCCAGGTAGACAAAATTGTCTACCACCTCTAGTGTGTGGTCATCAGTGTGGATGTGTGGAGTGCTAGCAGCATCCTGAGCCTGGATGCTGGTCCTCATCAGGCTGATGGTAAGGTCTGTAATAAATGAAAACCTGCCCTTATTCCCTTATGGGGAACACAAGAGCCCTTATAGAGTCCTTTGCAGGTTCTCCATCGGTCGGAGAAAATAACAGAGGCCAATCAGAGAATATTGAGAAGCAAAGCAGCTAGTAAGTCTGATCTTTATTGAACTGTTGCAACAGGGTGCCCTCTTCACACGCCGGAGAAGGAGGAGGACCCAGAACCCAGGTGTGCCTACCCTTATATAGACATTTTAAATTGCCCACCCTGGAGTCCAAGACCACCCCCAGAAACATCATACATACATCACAGAAGGGGTGTAGCCCAAGACCACCACCACCCAGATACATCATAGCTACATCACAGAAAAGGCAGTCTAAAACAGAAATCTGAGTGCGTTGTTTTTCTCCTGTCATTGTTTATCTCATGTCTAGCAGGTTACCTGTTAATACTTACTTGATTGGATACCCTGGGGAGCCTGGCCAGTCTTTTGTAGTGACAAATACTTAGTTCCTGAGCCAGGTCACAGGCTCACCCTATTCATACACAGACATACCCTTAAGACAGGATTTGTGAAGGAAAAGACAATGGGGAGGCTTTTCCATTTTCCTTTGACCTTGCAGAGAAAACATTTGGTCAGTTTGGGAGCCAAAATGGCTCCAGGGCTGCCCTCCTGTGTTGCCTCAGACATGTGGCCCATACAATTTATGTACGTGTTTGCCTGGCACATCCATGAACATTTATTATATATATATATATATATATAAGACCTTTTTTTTTTATTTCAGGTCAAACTCCTTGCAGGCTTGGGCAAAACAGCTGGTGAATCTCTGTAAATCTTCCTCAGAGTGCATTTTCAAGGATGTGTCATCTGCATACAACATCTCTTGGATAAGAACCTGCCACACTTTTGTCTTGGTGTCTTGGACGTGCCCCGTTGCTCCTTGTATGGATGTACACACAAGCACACTTGGCTTGCCCCCGTGATTGAGGGGGCTGGTGCCAAAGGCATGTGCTTGCCACGTAACGTATGGACATCACTCGCACATGGCACTTGATGTGCTGGTGTCACTTGTGCACACCGCACAATGTGCTAACATGTCGTTTGTATGCTGCGTGGCTTTCACATGTAACACAAGCATTTCACACGGCATGCACAAGCGAGGTGAGCACCTTGCACTGTGTGCACACACAGCTGCCACTGAATTTTTAGGGGGGCTGACCCCCCCTCCTTGAAAATGGTTTGGGGGGGCCCTCAGCTCCCGCTAGATGACACCCCCACACACCATCTTCAGCTGAGCTGAAGGCATATGAGAGCAGCAGGGAGAATTTGCCAAGAGGGCTGGGGCAAGAAGAGAGCCCTGTTTCACACCATTCTTGTGAAGCTACAAGAACAAAGGTGACCTCCAAGACTGCAACAACTACCGTGCACTCTCCCTGCTGAGTACGGTGGGGAAGGCCTTTGCTCATGTGGTTCTCAACAGATTGCAGTAACTCACTGACAGTGTCTATCCTGAGTCACAATGCAGCTTTAGAGCTCAGGGGTCAACAGTCAGCACGATTTCCTCACTGTGCCAAGAGCAGAAACGCCCCTTGTACATCGCCCTCATAGACCTGACAAAGGCGGCTGCTGAGGGAGGGAGAAAGAGCATCCCTATCAGTCTCAGAGCTGGCATGTGAAGCAGGCCTTGCCCAAGAAGCAAGGCCCAAAAGCTCTTTGCACAACTCTCAGCCTTGCTTCTTGGGCAAGGCCTACTTTGCACGCCAGCTCTGGGACTGATATGGATGCTCTCACAAGACGTCACAGGGTATTCTGACTTCCTACAAGATCTCATGACAGCATACCAATCTTACCCACATAGGATTGAAGTTGCACAGGTTAAATACGTGTAAAATGCAGGCGTAATGTATATATAAGAAAATCAATTTCTCAGCTTCTGTCTCTAGGGCACACTGGGCTTCAAATTCAAGGTGACCTCTGCACGCTGGGGGTGAATCTGCTTTCATCCACCACCTGCCTGATTGCAGCCCCATATAAATTTGGAAGCAGCTAATCATTCTCATCTTCTTTCTCTTGGTCTCATTGGCTTTCTGCAGAGATCTACGCACGTTCCTTTGTCTACCTGTGTGTTCTTGCCTGGTGGTTCCTGTCTCACCCCAACATTTTGACCAACCTCCTCCTGGCCATCTGCACATGCCTCCACGAAGTGCTTTTTTCTGGGGGGATGCAGAGGTATGCATACCCCTAAACATTTTGTGAATCTTTGTACTTTTGTCTATTTACTGTATTTATTTGTCCCAATTTGAACTACAAAATGCTGATTTTCTTGAGTCAAAATGAGATTACCTCTAAACATTTTTTTTCAAAAAAAAAAAAGCACTGCCTCCACATGTTTTCCTTATGAATGAAGAATTTCTTATGCTCTTTCTAATTTCAAAATCATGCCATTAGAGGGATGTAACACTCAGCTGGTATTACTATTATTACTATTACTATTATTATTATTATTATTATTATTATTATTATTATTATTATTATTATTTATTGAATGTATATACCGCCGTATACCCGGAGGTCTCAGGGCGGTTCACAGAACAAAATCAAAATATAAAACCACCAAATATATAATCAAAATAAAAACAACCCAATAAACACCCCCCTTAAAAAAAAAGAACCACGTTTTAAAAAGGCATAGGATATAAATCAGATCAACCAAAGGCCTGGTTAAAAAGGAATGTTTTTGCCTGTCCCCTAAAGGTGTATAATAAAGGCGCCAGGTGAACTTCCCTGGGGAGAGCATTCCACAGACGGGGAGCCACTGCAGAGAAGGCCCTGTTCTTGTGTTGCCACCCTCCGGGCCTCTTGAGGAGGAGGCACACGAAGGAGGGCCTCAGAAGATGTTCCAAGTCAAGCCATCATTTGCCTTATTAAGTCATTATATTAATTACTGGTATAACAGTGAGCATTACTATTAAATTCTCCTTAGGCTGATGAGAATTGTAGTGCATGAACATCTAGAGGGCACCAGGTTGCCAAAGTCTGCCATCATCCATTTAATATTCTTTAAGGTGCCCCAAGACTCTTTGTTGCTTATGTATCCTACTGGTTATTTAAATTGGATTTCTAATATTGGACCAACGTTTCTTAATAATAGGACAAACTCCCAGGCAGGGGCTGTTGGGGTTTGCAATTCCAAGCATCTGGAGGGCATCAGGTTGACAAAGGCTGGAGCATCCTGTGACACAGACAACAAATGGTTTGCCCAAAGCAGATGACAGCTGCATAATTGGTTGCAGTGCTGAGGGGATGTCAGGCTTGTCTACCAGCTGCTTCTTCCCATCTATGTGCAATTATGGTGCAGAGACCGTCTCACTGCATTTTCTGATGCCCACTCTGTCCTGTCTCCTGAGAGCACATCAGTCTTTGTCATTGAGCTTCTGGAAAGGAAGCCTCCATGAGAATCTGGCGAGGCCAAAAATTTGTCATGCACCTTCACAAACTGTTGGAAGAATTTTGTCTCTCTTCATTCACCCTCTCCCTGGAAGAACAATATATTAATGCCTCCCTTTAATTTCACCACCTGCAAAAAGCTTGGAGAATTTTTGAAGGCTATTTTCTCTCAGGCTGTGATTGTTATATTATTTCAGGGAGGAGGACTTTGCAGTCTCCCTGAGAGGGCACACGGCAGTCTAAGGGGCCAAGGATAGGGCAATAGGGCACCATAAACGGAGATTCAGATATCAGGATGTGCAGTTCCACATACCCCTCTGGGTCAACTGAAAATTGGCCTCAGGTGCACCTGGAGATGAGGCCCACACAAACATATCTATTTTCTGGGTTCCTTTTCCTAAGCCAACCTAAAGGAAGTAGTGGAGAGGCTGCCCTCAGCTTCAGGAATGGCCCTGAAGGGATGGTCCCTCCCTGTCAGTTTCTTCTTCCGTAGTCTCAGGCTGCATTCAAACAGCAGTTTATTCTGTTTTCATGACATTTCCTTTCTATTAATTTCAGCATTATATCTAAACTTTCTCACCATATAAAATCCACTTCCAGAAATATTGTGGGATACAGCACAATATAACACTACAGTGGTGCCCTGCAAGATGAATGCCTCGCAAGACGGAATACCCGCTAGACGAAAGGGTTTTCCGTTTTTGAGTTGCTTCGCAAGACGAATTTCCCTATGGGCTTGCTTCGCAAGACAAAACGTCTTGCTAATCTTGCGATTTTTTTTCTCGCTCCCCCCCCCCTTTTTCTAAGCCGCTAAGCCGCTAATAGCCTTTTAGCAGCTAAGCCGCTAAGCCTTTAATAGCCGCTAAGACGCTAATAGCGCTAATCCGCTAACAGGGTTGCTTCGCAAGACGAAAAAACCGCTAGATGAAGAGAATCGCGGAACGGATTCTTTTCGTCTTGCGAGGCACCACTGTAATTTCCATGATACTTGGTTCCAGAAAAAAACACGTTTGCCTCTCGTCATATGAAATGACCTATGATCATCATCCAATTGTAGGTTTGGAAGAGACTCCAGGGGTCATCTAGTTCAACCCCCATGATGCAAGAATCACAGCTAAATAATTCCTAACAGATAGCCATCCAACTTCTGTTGACAAACCTGCAATGAAGGAAGGTCCACCACCTTCTGAGGTAGTCTGTGTTGCTGGCAAGGAAAAAATGGATATGAAAAGGATGGCAAGATCCAGGTTTGGGGCAACTGCTCTTTGGTGAGAGAACCCCAGAAAAGCTTTAAAATTACAAAATATGCAGCAAAGTAAAGTGTTGAAATAAGCCTGTTAGATCTTTAAAATATGCCATTGTGAGTTCCCTCTTCTTCTAGCATAGGGAAAGACCATACATTTGGTAAGTTAAAAATGGTTTACTTACAAACTTTCCAAAGGTCAGATTCATGTGCTTTTTCATACAGCATTCAGAAAAAGTTGCATAGGCAGTAAAACTTGGTTTAGTTACAGTGGTGAAAGTTCCTATATTATTGGTATAGGAATTCAAGAGAGGCTTGTAACAGCAAGAACATAAGATTGCAACATTTTCTGTGGGACAGCCCTTCAGGTAGTTGGAGGCACTTGGAGGATGGATGGCGGCTAACAGATTGAGGTTGAATCCTGACAGGACAGAAGTGCTGTTTTGTGGGATCAGGGGGGCGGGCAGATGTGGTCCCTGGTCCTGAATGAGGTAACTGTGCCCCTGACGGACCAGGTGTGCAGCCTGGGAGTCATTTTGGACTCACAGCTGTCCATGGAGGTGCAGGTCAATTCTGTGTCCAAGGCAGCTGTCTACCAGCTCCATCTGGTACGCAGGCTAAGACCCTCCCTGCCCGCAGACTGTCTCGCCAGAGTGGTTCATGCTCTGGTTATCTAGACTACTTGGACTTGGACTACTGCAATGCACTCTACGTGGGGCTACCTTTGAGGGTGACTCGGAAACTGCAATTAATCCAGAATGCGGCAGCTAGGCTGGTGGCTGGGAGTGGCCGCCGGGACCACATAACACTGGTCCTGAGAGACCTGCATTGGCTCCCAGTACGTTTCTGAGCACAATTCAAAGTGTTGGTGCTGACTTTTAAAGCCCTAAACAGCCTTGGCCTAGTATACCTGAAGAAGCGTCTTCACCCCCATCTTTAAGCCCGGACACTGAGGTCCAGCTCCGAGGGCCTTCTGGCGGTTCCCTCCCTGCAAGAAGCGAAGTTGCAGGGAACCAGTCAGAGGGCCTTCTTGGTAGTGGCACCCACCCTGTGGAACGCCCTCCCATCAGATGTCAAGGAAATAAACAATTATCTGACTTTTAGAAAACATCTGAAGGCAGCCCTGTTTAGGGGAGTTTTTGGTGTCTGATGTTTTATCGTGTTTTTAATATTCTGTTGGGAGCTGCCCAGAGTGGCTGGGGAAACCCAGCCAGATGGGCAGGGTATAAATAATTTAAATAATGATGATGATGATGATGATGATGATGATGATGATGATGATTATTATTATCCCCAACTCCCTCAGCTGTCCCTCATAGGGCTTGGTTTCCAGACGCCTTATCATCTTGATACCTGCTGCTGGTGCTGGCTCCATCAACTGTTGGCCTCCCTACCTTCTGTCCCACAAGTTCCAATAGAGCAGCCACTATTGCAGCATGGTCAGAGAAGCCATAGCTCAGGGGCACTGCCTCTTCTTCCCATGCAGAAGGTGCCAGGTTAAATCCATGGAACCCCCCACAAAAAGGGATCAGATAACAAGCATTGAGAAAGTCACCAGCCCATGGGCCTAATTAAGCCCATAGGTCCTGGTGATGTGGCCCGCAAGGCTGTTCTAGTCAAGCCATGCCCACCTGCCCATCACATATGATAACAGGAGTGAGGAAGTAAAGGAATGGCTGGATCTGAGGAGGAGTTTGCCAGCACTGCTGAGTAGCTGATTGGCAGCAGCTGCAGAGCCCTGCACACAGGGTTTTGCAAACCCTGAGGATCACCTGAACCATGGGGCTTGTCAAACCTGGCCCACGGAAGGTAGAAGAGATACGGAAGTGGGGAGATAAGACAACACTGAGTTAGACAAAGCCTTGGCCTGACTCAGTGTAAAGGCAGCTTCCTGTGTTTCTAGCAATCAAAATAAATTCCCTGTCCTCAATTCCTGTTCAGTGAATAAGCAGGCAGGGTGGGTGGGAACAAAGTGCCTCTTTGGTTGCCAAGGTTCTCTCATCTTTATAGATCACTCTGTGTATTTATAGTGCCCCTTGCAACAGCAGTCAGTAAAGGAGGAGTGCGGGAGACAGCCCTCCACCTTCCACAACAAAAATATGCATTTCTTTTTTCCAGGACATGTCTTCAAGTGTTTTGTTTTGTTTTGTTTTGTTCTCCACCCCACCCCCCACCCCACCCCGAGTTCCACACTGGGTTTCAAAACCAGATTTCAAAGACATTTTCATGCTTAAAAGCCAAAATTAGGTGCCATTTCTTGTTGCTTGCAAGCTGTCGTGATGATGTGGCCCATATTAGAAGGAAGGGATTTTGCAAGTATAATGTTTTGGAAACAAGTGTACAAGAACAACAACAACTGATACGTTAAAATATAGGGCTTCAGGTATCAAGGAAAACCTGCCTAACCATCAACTTTGTATCAGCCCTGGAAAAGGGCTAATTTTCTAGAATCATTTTAAAAACATTACAATGGGCCCCCCAATGTCTCCTGTTCAGGTTTGCAAGACTCCTAGCAAGAACATTCACAAACATCCCTCAGCTGCTGCGAAAGTAAAGTAAAGGCATCTCAAACCCTGCATCCCATCACCAATGACAACTTCACCAACATTTTATCTCCTTTTTGGTAATTTTGAAATGCAATTTCTTTTTGTTAAGTTGTGGGTGAACATATCAGACGACACAGAGATTCTTCAAACAGCTCTTGTTTATTCACAGGCCAGAACTGAACTGAACTGAAGGGTTCAGCCAACCTCCTTATATAGAGCTCCACTACAACACAACAGTAACCACTTTCTGTAACTATCCAATCACTGAAAGTCACTTTTAATCCCTTATTTGCATATGTGGACCTGAGTCAAAACTAACTACAGTATCCCCCTGCTGGCCCAGGGTGAGAACTTCAGTACATAACACCCCTCCCGACCGAGATAAGGCGTTAGTTGCAATCGTAATGGTTTCCTTATATACAGCACTACACGTAATGGTTTAATTAGGCACAAAAGCATATCGGTTACATTTCACATACTTCCATTAGACCAGCAGTGTTACATGTCCAACAACACAGTCCTTTAAATAAGTTGGGCGCTTGGAAACTCTGCCAGACCGCCAGGGACCAGTAGCCAGATCTGGGGGGCCACCCAATTCTTGCTGAGGCTGTGGCGCAACCCTAGGTGGCATTGAAACCAAGTCCCCTGGATCCGCTGCTGTGGGTGGAACCTCCGCAAGTGGAGTTGGTGGAATGTCAGGCATGGCAGTGGTCTGAGTCTGTGGTAAGTCTGGCAGACCCTCTGAAGTGGCTTTGTTCGGCTCCACACCGGCAGTTTGCGAGAGAGGTGTAGGTGGAGTCTCACCATCTGTAAGTGTCTGTTCTGGAGCCACGAGCGCAGTTGGGGGCCCCACGGTAGTGTCCAAGTCTCCAACCCTGCGCCTAAGCTGGTCTATGTGCCGGCGCCACAAGCGTCTGTCTTCGAGTGCCACCTGGTACGAGCGAGGTCCAGTGACTCCCACTACTGTGGCTGGAACCCAAGGAATGTTCCCTACAAAGTTCCGGGCCAGCATGAAGGGCGATGGATGGAACACCATGCTCTAGCCAGAACGGTCAGCTCTGAATTGGTTCTGCTCCGTGATTTCGCTCAGTGATTCAGCTCAGGTCAGCTCAGAGAGTGGCCGCATCTGGCTGTGCTCTGATGTCCATTGATCCCATCCTCGTCGCCAGTGTTAAGTTGTGGGTGAACATATCAGATGACACAGCGATTCTCCAAACAGCTCTTGTTTATTCACAGGTCAGAACAGAACTGAGCTGAAGGGTTCAGCCAGCCTGCTTATATAGAGCTCCAGTACAACGTAACTGTAACTATTTTCTAAAACTATCCAATCACTGAACATCACTTTCAATCCCTTATTTGCATAACTATCTACAGTATCCCCTGCTGGCCCAGGGTGAGAACTTCAGTACATAACACTTTTCTCATTGATTGACAGAAAATAGTAAAACAAAAACAACAAACCAAGAGGAGGGCGAAGCAAATAATTTTTATGCACATCATTAATTTAAAGTAATGTACACATTTGGGTATATTCAAGATTCCCAAGCAAAAATAATAATTATGTAGCATAAAAGCATTTGCATTGTTAGCTTTTAAACCTCATGAGCTGGGTCTGAGCACCTTTTTCCCCTTTTTTGCCCAGGCATCTACACACACACACCCCAAACAACCCCACTTCAATCAGTGCTGAATCAGAACAAATGGCAGTTCAGGTTTGCACTGGATTGCCATTTGCTCTGATTTGGCGGCAAAGTGGGTTTTTGGGGGTTAGCACTGGGGCAAAAAGTAAGTGCTTGGACATGACAGTTTAAAGCACAGACCTGTGCCTAGAAATATGGCACAAAAGGAAGTCTGGATGAACCTTAAGCCTTAGCCATTTCCATTGATTGATTGATTGATTGATTGATTGATTGATTGATTGATTTACTTTCACACAGTTGTGTAGTGGCAAATGCTGAAATGCATGAGCTCAATCTGACAGTCCCTGCAGCCATGCTCCATTCAACTCAGTGGTGCTGACAGTACAGATTCCACTTGCAAAACACATTGGGCTGAATCCAGTGCTAGTCCTACTCAGAGTAGATCCTTTGGACAGGGCTCACTTTTGGCTCATACATTTCTATGCATCCATCAGGGCGAATGAAGCACTGCTTGCCAACTTACATCTGTCCTCAGCCAGCCCTCGCCTCCCTGCCATCTTACTTGCCGGGGGGGCCCTGCCTGCCTGCCTGCCTGCCTACCTGCCTCCTCCTTCTCAGTCTCAGGTGCTGGCCTGGTGCAACTCAGCCAGAAGGAGGAGGAGGGCAGGGGCAGAGGTGGGGGGGGGGCGGGGCGGGGAACAAGCTGGCTCTGCTTCCCACTGGCTCTGGCTCCACCGATGGTTGGGCTCCTTACCCTCTGCCCAGTGGGTGTCAACCACCACTGAATGGGTCTACTTGGAGTAGAACTTACTTGGACACAACCCACTAAGCTTCAGCAAGACATCTTCAGCTAGCTGAAATGCAACACTAAACTTTTAAGTAGAAATGCAGTCAATCTTGCAAAGAAGTGTTTAGGGTTTAAACTCCTAGTAAGAAGCAGAAAAACACCAAGCAAGCAAAGGAAAGACATAGCCATTCTTTTCTTGATTATTGTCCTCATCTGCAGACTTCTGATGTGTCACAAATATTGGGGAATCATGAAAGCCTGGTTAAGAAAAAAAGTTCCAGAGCTGCACCCCACTGCCCCCCTCCTTACTATGCTTCTGTTTTTACACTTCATAACTATTTACATTAAAAGCAAAAAATTCGCCATCCACATACAAATTAAACTACCACCATCCATTACAAATTAATATCTACCTAAAGTATCCATCTGTTCCATCCACTAAAATTAAGATCAAACTGTATTTCAGGTATTGGGGGGTGGGGGAGAGAGATAGTATTAAAAGCTGTCTAAAATGAGTGGTTTTATCCCCATAAGTTGCAATGCCAGCCTGAATTTTAAACTCTGCCCAAGCCACTCCAATTTATTCTTGGTGTTCCTTCCTAATGAGGTGATTAATTGACAAATTATGAATCAGAGAGAGGCGTCTCATTTCTGTTTCCTTACAGCGCTGGAGATTATCAATTTCAGAATGTTCTGGGGACTGAGTTTTACCTTTTCATCTCGAAAAAAGCAAACACAGCAACGTCAAAAAAGCAGGGAGCAATTAGAGAAACAAATACAGGAGACTCCATGCTCCAGAAAGAGGCAGACTGCTAATTGCATCAAAATGGCATCTGCGCTTATGTGACGCAGCCGTTGCACCTGTATGCAGTGCCCTTGCGCATTCCCTGAGTTGGTCTGATGGCTGGCTCAGGAGGCATCCCAAATTCACCACAGGACACTTCAAGGCCCATGCTGTGTCCAGAAATATAATTCCAAAGTTTCCCCCACCCCAACTATTTTCAATTAATGAAAAATGGATGGATGGCAGCTGTGACTGGTGCCCATTTGGGCTGGCAGGGTGAAGAGCAGGGAGCCAGGGGTCATGAGAGGCAGAGCCAATAAATTCTTGCTAACTGGCAGCAGCCCTCAACCCTGGGAAGCCAGATGAGCAATGCCACCCTGCCTGGCTGCCCTGCTGACTTGTGCATGAATGAGGGTTCTTTTCCCTCACAAAACTATGATTTCCACAGTTCCCTGGGGAAGAGGGACTGATGGTTAAATCAGACTGGGAACTGTAATTCCATGAGGAAGATTCCCTGGTCCTGAATTGGTTAACTGTGTTCCTGAAGGGCAGGGCAGCTGTCTACCAGTACCATCTGGTACGCAGGCTGAGACCCTACCAGCCTGAGGACTGTCTCACCAGAGTGGTACATTCTCTAGTTATCTCCCGCTTGGACTTCTGCAATGCACTCTACATGGGGCTACCTTTGAAGGTGACTCAGAAACTACAGCTAATCCAGAATGTGGCAGCTAGGCTGGTGACTGGGAGCAGCCACTGGAACCATATAACACTGGTCCTAAAGGATCTACACTAACTCCCAGTATGTTTCTAAGCACAATTCAAAGTGTTGGTGCTGAACTTTAAAGCCCTAAACAGCCTTGGCCCAGTAGACCTGAAGGAGCATCTCCTCCCCCATCGTCCAGCCTGGACACTGAGTTCCTCTTCCAATGAACTTCTACTGGTCCCCTCACTGCAAGAAGTAAAGCTACAGGGAACCAGGCAGAGGGCCTTCTCAGCAGTAGCACCCACCCTGTGGAACGCCCTCCCATCAGATGTCAAGGAGATAAACAACCTTTAGAAGACACCTGAAGGCAACCTTGTAAAGCAAAGTTTTTAATGTTTAATGTTTTATTATGTTTTTGTATATTCTGGGGCAACCCAGTCAGATGAGAGCGGTGCAAATTAAAAAAATACGATGATGATGAACCTCCTAACAACTCTGAGCACTCTTAACAAACCTCATTTTCCAGAATTCTTTGAGGGAAGCAGGACTTCTTAAAGTGGTATCACAGTGCTTTAAGGGGGGCCTTGAACTGCCTGCCTTACTGGCATACCCTCTTTCGGAAAGGCCAGGAGAAGCCCCTGTCTTCCCTTCTGCTCTCCCTTCCCTGACAGCCTATAGAGTGAGCGCAGGGCAGTGAAGGGTGCACAGAGCGCTGCCATCCTGCACCCCAGTGCTGCTCTTCACACCAGGAATTGGCCACTTAAGGCGTTCAGCTCCACCAAGGGAGCAGAGTGACTGGCATTTCTTGTGGGGAGAAAAGGCCATCTTTGGGAACTTGAGGAGCTAGGCAGGGAGGAACATGGAGCCTTTTGATTTATTGAAAGCCACTGACTCAGACAAAGACAACCAAGAGTTTTGCTTGTGTGTGTGTGTGAAAATGAAATAGAAAAGAAGGTCATTCGAGTACCTGCTGACCACTCAGAAGTTCCGACAAGCACAAAGCAGGGCATTTTGCAAGCCTCAGCACCAAAAGCTTCTCAATAGTGCCACTGCCAGTGCCACCCAGCGCCACCTGGCCCTGTTCACAAAGGATGTGCTTACAAAATTGACTCTACCTGGCGGGGGGGGGGGGGAGCGGGGAGCAGAAACTCCCTCTCCCTGCAGGTTTGCTTTCCCTACGCAAGTGTTTTTTTGCTTTGCACTCCCTGGAAACATTAACAAAGCCATCAGTATAAATAATGGTACATTATTCCGGACATAATAAATACTATTTATTGTGTGTGACCCTGATGCACAGTTTCCACAGAGAAATTGGTTTATGTGCAGAGTTTGCCACCAGGTGGCCAATACTAGTATGGCAGCGGTGAATTATGATTATTTTTTTAAAGCATCGGGATTTTTTCTTGTGACTTGCAGAACTTCTGGAAACACCTGCAGCACCTGAGCAAGGTAGACTCCAAGTGGAGCCTTTCCTTCAGAGTCCCAGTGCTGCTTGCCGAAGAGGCAGCCCCTTCCCCATTTCTATCTCAAGGGTCTTGAAAACTATGTTTGAAGGGGTCATGGGCAGAGTGCGCCCTGGTGGGCTTATCTGACGGCAGCAGCATCAGACAGTGAATCTAATACCCTTTCAGCCTCCCACAACACCTCACAGGGATGTGGGGATGTCCATTCCAGTTGCCCTCTTATTCTTCAAGTCTTAACTTCTCCACATGTCTGCATCAGTTTGTAAAGTCCTTGTGAAAACGCAGCAGTATTCTTGCATGCAATATTCCCCAATATACCGTATTGCCCCAAATATAAGCCACACTTTTTTTTCCAAATTCCGACCGTGAAAAGTTAAAGTGCGACTTAAATTCGTGACCTTAAAAAAATGGGCTTTTATGATATTGCTGCTGAAACAGACATACGGTAAGACAGAAAGGGTGTGAGTGCCTGCAGAATTTTAAGGGAGCAGCTTATATTTGGGTATTGTCTTTTTTCCCCTCCTTGAATTTTAAAGGTGCAGCTTATTTGTGGGTGCGGCTTATATTTGGGCCAATACGGTACATCTTTATGCTACAATAATGAAAAACCACAATTCGGTTTTAAAATTGTTCTTTGAAGTGCAAGATTTCTTTCCATTCCCTATACAGTGGTACCTTGGTTTAAGAACAGCTTAGTCTATGAACAACTTGGATTAAGAACACTGCAAACCCAGAAGTAGGTGTTTTGGTTTGTGAACTTTGCCTTGGAAGCAGAACATGTTCCACTTCTGGAAAGCACACCTTGGTTTAAGAATGCTTTGGTTTAAGAACAGACTTCCAGAATGGATTAAGTTCGTAAACCAAGGTACCACTGTAGTTATGTCACATCAGAAATATTGTGGAGTATGAAAAGGAGCACAAGATGGACCACAAGCACTGGGTGTTTCTCAGAGTGCTGCACCTGAAAAAGAATTGGGGGGGGGGGCAGGATGGGTGCCAGCCTTGATCAAGAGTGCCTTTACTATATTTTTATGTATTTTATCTGACAAGATATGTATGCTGCTTAATAATCACAAACCTCTATGTCAGTCACATAAAACAATATAAAAATACCACTAAAATCAAATGATTATAAAAATTGACATAGAATTTATCAAAATAGAAATAAATTCAGTTGTTTCAGAACTAAAAATTGTGCTGTTGTGGTCTAAGGACTAACACAATAAAAATTATTCAACTCACAGAAGGAAATGGCATGCTAAAATAACATGTCTACTGAACATTGCTGTGTGGCACAGAAATACAGCTAATTGATTGATTACTTAATTGAAGACACAAATGGGTGCAAAATAGGAACAGCTGTTTACAAAGGACAGGTAACAGAAAATAAGGACTTTGTGATAAACAGGACTCCCATGGCAGGCTCCTTCACCTCCTTCTGGAGCCATGGGAAGGCAAGCTGTGCCCAGGCTGGGCCTTCAGGGCTGTGGTGGCGCTTCCTTCTCCTCACAGCCGGCAAAGGGATGCCCACCCCTTGGCAGAACTCCTGCTGGCTGGAGCCTGGACTTTTCTTAGGGCTTCCCTCACAGCATGTGTCCTTGGGCGAGGTGTGCACCCCACAGCAGGAGCGCAGAGACCTCCTCGCCCAGGACCCACCTGCACCTGCCTTCACACTACTCAGCCAAGGAGAGGCGGCTGGGGAAGGGCTGTGCTTGGCACCTCGGCCTGCTCTCTGCCTGCCTCCTCCCAGACCTGCTGCAGCTGTGGCTCCAGCACTGATGTGACTCTGCCAGGCCTGCCAAGGAGTACCAGCTGCTGCTCCTGCCAGTCGCTCACAGAGCAGAGAGGCTGACCGTGCTGATCCCATGCGCAACAGAATTTTTTTCATCAAGGATTTCTGGTTTCCAACTCATTGTCTGTTGTTGTATGCCCCTCATGCATGACAAGAAGGAAGCCTTGAACATGCTTATCCATTTCCAAAACCAGTGGAGTTTTGTTCTTAACAAAGGTGAATGGCTGTGCTTTCGCTTAGTCCTCTCTCATTAACAGTAACACTCAGTGGGGCTGGATTTGTCCCATGGGTTTCTAATTTATTTAATTACCGTATTTTTTGCCCTATAAGACTCACTTTTTCCCTCCTAAAAAGTAAGGGGAAATGTGTGTGCGTCTTATGGAGCGAATGCAGGCTGCGCAGCTATCCCAGAAGCCAGAACAGCAAGAGGGATTGCTGCTTTCACTGCGCAGCGATCCCTCTTGCTGTTCTGGCTTCTGGGATTCAGATTTTTCTTCTTGTTGTTTTCCTTCTCCAAAAACTAGGTGCGTCTTATGGTCTGTTGCGTCTTATAGAGCGAAAAATACGGTAATTCATTCTATAAATCATCCCTCCCGTGTTCTGAACTCTGCAGCCTCCCTGGATGCTAACCCTTCACTTGAAGCCCAGGAGAAGGCATCATGATGTAGCCCCTCCCATGGAGCTTCTTCAGGAAGCCCAGGGAGGCTGCAGAGAAATGTTTAATGGGGAGAAAAAGACACAAACTCACTCACAGCCCCACACACCACCTTTGGTCACCTTGTAATGTTTATAAGGCAAGCTCAACCCCCCACTCACCCACTGAAATTTTAAAGTGCCCTGAGAATGAAGCAGAAAAACTGAAGGCTCTTTTGAAAAGGAAGAACATTTTTTTGTGAAATTGAAAGATACAACACTGGTCCCACCCCCTCCCCGCGCAGGACCACAGCAGAGAACAAAACAGTCCATGGCTCTTATTTACATAACTAAAATATGCGCAATGAGTCCCTTCACATAATTAACACCACAACTAGTTGACCCAAGTCACCAACTCTGATCTCTCCTGTGCCACAAATCTCCCCTGGGAGAAGCTAATCTCTCAGCTGCTGTCCTCATCATAGCTGTCTGAAATGTGGGGATAAGGACAGCAGTCTACCTGACATAGTTGTGTTGAGGGTCGTATGACAGGATAACTGCCATTTTCAGAAGCAGCTTTGATTCTCCCTGCACACAGCAAGTCATCCTGCTGGCTAGCAGAACACAAAAACTCTCCTTTCAAGACACAGTTCCTAGAAGATGTTTCTAATTAAAGTGATTAATGATTTCTGCTCCAGACAGACTGAAGCATGTGGGACACAGTCACCTTATCTTGAAATGGACACAACACAGACACGTCATTGCTAACCAGGGTGAGCAGCGACTCATGGCAGATGGGGTCACACACACAGAGAAGGAGAGCTGGAGCAAAAGAACTTGTAAATCAGCATGCAAGTTTGCACACAGTCCTGCAGTCTGAAGGACTGGTGAGGCACTTATACCGAAAACAGAGACTGAAAAGACACAGCTCAAGAACTACCGCCCCATATCAGTGCTTAATGTGGATTATAAAATTTTTGCAGAGATTTTGGCTAAAAGATTAAAAAAGGTGTTAGCAGAAGAAATCCACAAAGACCAAGCGGGCTTTCTCCCGGGCAGACATTTGTCTGACAATACGAGGAATATAATTAACATTTTAGAAAAACTACAAGTGAAGATTAATACCAAAGCAGTTTTGATATTTGTGGATGCGGAGAAAGCCTTTGACAACATTTCCTGGAGTTTTATGAAGAAGAATTTATCGGGGATGGGGGTTGGTCAAGGTTTTGGAAACGGTATAGGTGCAATTTACTCAGAACAGAAGGCTAAATTAATTGTGAATAATGTAGTGACGGAAGAATTTAAGATTGAGAAAGGAACACGACAAGGTTGCCCAATCTCTCCATTACTTTTTATATTGGTCCTGGAGGTTTTGTTAAATATGATTAGAAGGGACCAATTGGTAAAAGGTATACAAGTGGGAGCCAAACAGTACAAATTGAAAGCATTTGCAGACGATCTGGTATTGACTTTACAGGAGCCAGAATCTAGCACCAAAAGAGTATTAGAACTGATTCAAGAATTTGGTCAGGTAGCAGGTTTTAAGTTGAATAAGACGAAAACTAAGGTTCTAGAGAAGAATCTAACTGAGATTGAGAGAGATAAGTTTCAGAAGGAGACAGGATTGACACTGGTTAAGAAAGTGAAATATTTAGGGGTTAACATGACTGCTAAGAATGTGAATTTATTTAAGGATAACTATGAAAAATGTTGGACTGAAGTGAAAAAGGATTTAGAAATATGGTCAAATTTGAAGTTATCGTTGCTAGGCCGAATCACTGTGATAAAAATGAATGTATTGCCAAGAATGCTGTTTTTGTTCCAAACATTGCAAATTTTGGACAAAATGGACTGTTTCAAGAAGGGGCAGAGAGATATCTCTAGATTTGTCTGGCAGGGCAAGAAGCCTCGTATAAAATTTAAGATATTAACTGATGCTAAAGAAAGAGGTGGATTTGCCCTGCCAGACCTTAAACTTTATTATGAATCAGCCGCTTTTTGTTGGCTGAAAGAATGGATGCTTCTTGAAAATACCGACGTGTTGGATTTGGAAGGTTTTAATAATGTATTTGGTTGGCATGCATATTTGTGGTATGACAAGGTTAAAGCACATAAAGCGTTTAAAAACCATATTGTCAGAAAAGCACTGTTTAATGTCTGGATAAGATACAAAGATTTGTTAGAAAATAAAACCCTGAGATGGCTGTCACCAATGGAAGCAAAGGCTCAGAAAAAACTCAATATGGAGGCCAAATGGCCGAAGTATTGGGAAATTCTGGAGCAAGAGGGAGATAGACTAAAACTGCAGAGTTTTGAAAAATTAAAAAATAGAGTGCGAGATTGGCTCCATTACTATCAAATAATGGAGGCATATAACTTGGACAAAAAATTAGGCTTTCAGGTGGAAAAATCAAAATTGGAAACAGAATTGTTAGATTCTAAAGTTAAGAATTTGTCAAGAATGTATACCGTATTTTTCGCACTATAGGACGCACTTTTTCCCCTCCAAAAATGAAGGGGAAATGTGTGTGCGTCCTATGGTGCGAATGCAGGCTTTTGCTGAAGCCTGGAGAGCGAGAGGGGTCCGTGCGCACCGACCCCTCTCGCTCTCCAGGCTTCAGGAAGCTATCCCAAGTCTTGCAAGCCCGGCGGGATGTCCCGCGGGCTCGCAAGGCTTGCGGGCAGCAGCCTGCACCCAAAAGCTGGGGACAGCGGGGAGGCGCAGAGCCGCCACCCCGCTATTCCCCGACCTGATCTGGAGGCTGGCGGGGGGAGAAGCAAGCCTGCTTCTCCCCCCCCCCAGCCCCACAACCTCCAGATCAGGTCGTGGAATAGCGGGATGGCGGCGCTCCGCCATCCCGCTATTCCCCGACCTGATCTGGAGGCTGGGGGTGGGAGGAGCAAGCCTGCTTCTCCCCCCCCCCCAGCCCCACAACTTCCAGATCAGGTCGGGGAATAGCGGGATGGCGGCGCTCCGCCATCCCGCTATTCCCCGACCTGATCTGGAGGCTGGGGGTGGGAGGAGCAAGCCTGCTTCTCCCCCCCCCCCGCCCCACAAGCTCGGGGGATAGGGGGATGGCGAAGCGCCGCCATCCCGCTATTCCCCGACCTGATCTGGAGGCTGGGGGTGGGAGAAGCAAGCCTGCTTCTCCCCCCCCCCCAGCCCCACAACCTCCAGATCAGGTCGGGGAATAGCGGGATGGCGGCGCTCCGCCATCCCGCTATTCCCCGACCTGATCTGGAGGCTGGGGGTGGGAGGAGCAAGCCTGCTTCTCCCCCCCCCCAGCCCCACAACCTCCAGATCAGGTCGGGGAATAGCGGGATGGCGGCGCTCCGCCATCCCGCTATTCCCCGACCTGATCTGGAGGCTGGGGGAGGGAGAAGCAAGCCTGCTTCTCCCCCCCCCCCCAGCCCCACAACCTCCAGATCAGGTCGTGGAATAGCGGGATGGCGGCGCTCCGCCATCCCGCTATTCCCCGACCTGATCTGGAGGCTGGGGGTGGGAGGAGCAAGCCTGCTTCTCCCCCCCCCCCAGCCCCACAACTTCCAGATCAGGTCGGGGAATAGCGGGATGGCGGCGCTCCGCCATCCCGCTATTCCCCGACCTGATCTGGAGGCTGGGGGTGGGAGAAGCAAGCCTGCTTCTCCCCCCCCCAGCCCCACAACCTCCAGGCTTCAGGAGAGCCCCACCGCCAGCCCCACAAGCTCGGGGGACAGCGGGAGAGGCGCAGCGCGCCCTTCCCGCTGTCCCCCGACTTGGCTAGAAGGCTGGCGGGGGGAGAAGCCTGCTCCTCCCCGTTGCCAGCCCCGCAAACTCGGGGGACAGCGGGAGAGGCGCAGCGCGCCTTTCCCGCTGTCCCCCGACTTGTCTAGAAGGCTGGCGGGGGGAGAAGCCTGCTCCTCCCCGTCGCCAGCCCCGCAAACTCGGGAGACAGCGGCAGGGGCGCAGCGCGCCCTTCCCGCTGTCCCCCGACTTGGTTAGAAGGCTGGCCCAGCCCCGCAAACTCGGGGGACAGCGGGAGAGGCGCAGCGCGCCATCCCGCTGTCTCCCGACATGGTTTGGAGGCTGGCGGAAGGCTTCCTCCTCCCCCAGCCCCGCAAGCTCCCAGAGCGATGCCAAAGCTGCGCGCAGCTTCGGCATGGCTCTGGGTCCTGTTCTGGGGGAGGGGGAAGCTCGGGCTTCCCCGCCCCAGCCCCGCGCCTGGCGGGGGGGGAATAAATTTTTTTGCCTTTATTTCCCCCCCCCCCCAAATCTAGGTGCGTCCTATGGACCGGTGCGTCCAATAGTCCGAAAAATACGGTAACTTGCTGTTGAAATGGAATACTCAAGATGAAACGGTGAAATCTGCTGTGATTAAATGGGCACAAGATGTTGGACATAATATTATGATGGCTGACTGGGAACAGTTATGGACCACTGGTATGAAGTTTACGGCATGTAATGCCTTAAAAGAGAATTTAATGAAAATGATTTATAGGTGGTACATAACACCAGTCAAGCTTGCAAAAATTTACCATTTGCCCGATAATAAATGTTGGAAATGTAATGAAACTGAAGATACATTATTTCACCTTTGGTGGACATGCCCAAAGATTAAGGCATTCTGGGAGATGATCTATAATGAAATGAAAAAGGTATTTAAATATACCTTTCTGAAGAAACCAGAGGCCTTTCTCCTGGGCATGGTCGGCCAATTGGTGCCAAAGAAGGATAGTACTTTTTTTATGTATGCTACAACAGCAGCAAGAATACTTATCGCAAAGCACTGGAAGACACAAGATCTACCCACCAGGGAAGAATGGCAGATGAAGCTGATGGACTACATGGAACTGGCGGAAATGACTGGCAGAATCCGAGACCAGGGAGAAGAGTCGGTGGAAGAAGATTGGAAAAAATTTAAAGTATATTTACAAAAATATAGCAAAATTAATGAATGTTAGAAGGATGCTGGAATGAAGTTACATGGTTTTAGCGGAAATGTTATAAAGAATTAAGTAAAAATGGATTGTTAATGGGCCAAAGTGTAAAATTTAAGGTCAGATTGGGTTAAGGTAAATTATAGAACAAAAATTGAGAAAGATGGAAAGGATTTGCTGAAATAGCTAAATTGAATTAGAATACAAAAAAGGGAGGTGCGAGGAGGTCGATGAAACAAGTAAATGAAAGACAAAGATATGGAAATACTGGATGTGTTTTTAAATGTTTTTGTTCTTAAATCTTTTTGTTCTTTTTTTATTGCTGTGCTGTATTGTTTTTTATTTTGCTTTTTATTTTTTGATGTATTGTAACTTTTTATTGTCTTTTTTCTCTTTTTTGTAATTGTTAAACTTTTAATAAATATCTTTTTTTAAAAAAAAAAAAGGACTGGTGAGGAACAAGCTGATCCAACAACTGAGGATGCAGCTCTTGATTCTGAAGTTGGAAAGAGTTCCATCCAGATACATGGTCAGGGGCACAGATACTCTTAGGGGCCACAGTCCGTACACCTCTGGTCTATAACTGAGCTACACATTATGCCGATCATGAAGGGTTAACCTCATTGGCGGGAGAAGAGGGAGCACCACATCCCTGGGCAAATATAATAATCTCCCCACACCCATTGCTTGGACTTCTGTGGTTACTTGAAGGAAAGGCACTTTTCACTTACAAATTATAACTGAATCAAAAAGTGGAAAACAAACAGCTCACTGAGGTCTGAGCATGCTCAGCAGTAGGAATGTCAGAGAATTCCGATAAAAATGGAAGCGGGAACAGAAATGGATGATATTTGCTTATTCATCCCATGTCCAGAAAGGAAATCAATCCAATGAATACAATCAGTCTTCACTGCTGTTCTTGTTGTTGTTGTTGCTGCTGCTGCTGCTGCTGTTGTCTGTCCTCATTTGCATTGTGTTTCCTTGCATTGAAATGAATAAAATAATGATAATGTAATTTATGAAATTTATACATTTACACAAGTTATGTAATTTTGCCAAGGCAGACAGTGAGACAAATAACACAGATTTCCATGGAAGATGAACTGTGTTTGAACTGAGGCTATGCTGCTGCATGCAACAAACATAGGACAGAATGGAAAATGATGCCGTCTTACATGCACTGAGAAGTCACAGAGAACTGGGGAAGGGCAGGGGAGGCAGTATCTTCAGAGAGGGCATGGCTGCCCAGCCAGCAAAATAATACCAACAGAAGCATCTGGGGAGCAGGGAGTGAGAAGAAGTAGTAACCATTTCTTCTATTTCTTAATATTTCACTATGTATTGGCATGGTGGTTGTGCTCCACTTGTGAACCACATTGGATCAGGCCATGACCCACTAGTAAGTCCTGACACACCTGGTGAAGACCAGTTGAAGTCATCTATTTGACTGTATTGTGACTTTAAAAAACCCCACCAGTGCTTATTGTAATAATCTTACAGAAACTGCTTTGTGAAAACAGTATACAAGAACTTTACATCCATAAACTCTACGCAGGAACACATTTGCTAACCAGTGAGGTTAGCAACATTTTGCCACAGTTCTCTCTTGTGCACAACTTGAAAACTGACCGCAGAGGAGTCTACAGATAGGAACCTAGAAAACATAGGTAACATTAAAATCACAGATCATGCCCCAGTAGAAGTTACCCTTAAATTAGGAGAGAGAACACAAACCACCCCATCATGGTCCTTCAGCCCCATCCTAACCACAAATAAATGAATTAGAGAGAGTCTCACAAAAACTCTCCAAAACTACTTCAAGGAAAATGATGTAGACAATATAACAACTCCCCTCCTATGGGATGCAATGAAAGCGGTCACCAGAGGAGTTTGCATAAAAGAGAAAGCATTCCTTAAAAAACAAACCTCCTCAAAACTTAGCAAAATAGAACAAGACATCACAGCCCTCTCATCACACTACAAACAGGATCTAAAAAACTCAAACTTATTGAACAAAAAAGGAGAGAACTAGACTTCCTAGAAATCAACAAAACAAAGATCAACATTATGTACTCTAAACAATGCTTCTATGAGTATGGAGGGGAAAACTCCAGACTATTAGCAAATAGGTTTAGGGAAAAAGCACTTAAAACAAGAATACACTGCATCACCAAAAAAGACGGCAATCTAGATCAAGGGAAGTAATAGTGCCACTGTATTCTGCTCTGGTCAGACCTCACCTGGAGTACTGTGTCCAGTTCTGGGCACCACAGTTCAAGAAGGACACTGACAAACTGGAACGTGTCCAGAGGAGGGCAACCAAAATGGTCAAAGGCCTGGAAATGATGCCTTATGAGGAACGGCTAAGGGAGCTGGGCATGTTTAGCCTGGAGAAGAGGAGGTTAAGGGGTGATATGATAGCCATGTTCAAATATATAAAAGGATGTCACATAGAGGAGGGAGAAAGGCTGTTTTCTGCTGCTCCAGAGAAGCGGACACGGAGCAATGGATCCAAACTACAAGAAAGAAGATTCCACCTAAACATTAGGAAGAACTTCCTGACAGTAAGAGCTGTTCGACAGTGGAATTTGCTGCCAAGGAGTGTGGTGGAGTCTCCTTCTTTGGAGGTCTTTAAGCAGAGGCTTGACAACCATATGTCAGGAGTGCTCTGATGGTGTTTCCTGCTTGGCAGGGGGTTGGACTCGATGGCCCTTGTGGTCTATTCCAACTCTATGATTCTATGATTCTATGATAACATTCTTCCCCAAAGAAATAACCTCAGAATTTGCAGAATTTTACTCCAACCTATACACCTCCCATAACCCACCTGAGGAGGAAATCTGAAAATTCCTAGAGGGACTGACAATGCCTACCTTAACTGATGAGGAACAGGAATTCATGGACAGTCGTATCATCCCAGAGGAAATAGATATGGTCCTCAAAAATCTGAAGCCCCACAAAGCCCCAGGCCCAGACGGCTTTGCAGCAGAATTCTATAGAAAATTCAAAGAACCCCTTATGCCCTACATGAACCGCCTATTCAATGATATCATAAAAGGGGGAGCCTATCCCCAAAACATGGACCTACTCCAAAATACAGTAGTCTCCATCCCAAAACCACTGAAAGACAGCCTCAAAGTAGAATCATACTGCCCAATCTCATTAATAAACCAAGACTACAAAAAAAGGGGGGATGCGGGTGGTGCTGTGGGTTAAACCACAGAGCCTAGGGCTTGCCAATCAGAAGGTCAGTGGTTTGAATCCCTGTGACAGGGTGAGCTCCAGTTGCTTGGTCCCTGCTCCTGCCAACCTAGCAGTTCGAAAGCATGTCAAAGTGCAAGTAGATCAATAGGGACCACTCCGGCGGGAAGGTAAACAGCGTTTCCGTGCACTGCTCTGTTTCGCCAGAAGTGGCTTAGTCATGCTGGCCACATGACCCAGAAGCTATACGCCGACTCCCTTGGCCAGTAAAGCGAGATGAATGCCACAACCCCAGAGTCGTCTGCGACTGGACCTAACAGTCAGGGGTCCCTTTACCCTTACAAGATATTCACAACAATCTTGGCCAACTGCCTAAAAATCTTCCTACACAAGTTAAGAGCCCCAGACCAGACTGGTCGCAATATAACAGACCCCATCAGGGAACTACTGAACCTGATTGAACACAGCAATGCAAGTAAACTCCCACTGACAATTATGTCCCTAGACCAGTGTTTCCCAACCTTGTGCCTCCAGCTGTTTTTGGCCTACAATTCCCATCATCCCTTGCCACTGGTCTTGCTAGTCAGGGATGATGGGAGTTGTAGTTCAAAAACAGCTGGAGGCACAAGGTTGGGAAACACTGCCCTAGACATCCTCAAAGCTTTTGATTGCTTAAAGTGGAAATAACTATCAGCAGTACTAACATGAAATTTGGCCCCAACTTCCTACAAACCCTCAAACAAATATACTCCCAAGCCTCAGCAAAATGCCGGATTAACAATATGGAGTCTAATACTATAGCAATCCAAAGAGGCACAAAACAAGGATGCCCACTATCTCCCTTCTTATTCATCCTGAATCTGGAACCTTTAGCAATCTGAATCTGAGCAGCCACAGACATCAGACTACATTTTGTATAGACTTAAATACAGCATGTCAAAAGAGTCACATTTCCAAGCATGTCTAATAACATCCCAATTTAAACTTATTAAAATGAAATTGTGCTTAAGGTTGGGGGAAAAAGTAGAGAGTAGTCCTGGGCCTTCTTCAATTCCAACACAAGTTCAGCCAGAAATTATTTATTGTTAAATTTCTATTCCCCACCCCCACCCCCTTTTACCCTCAAGGAGATCAATGTGACCTGGATGGTGTTCTCCTCCTCCTCCATTGTATCCTCACAGCACCCCTGAAAAGTTCAGCGAGAATTTAGGAGGGTTAGGAGTTGAAATTGCCTTCTCTTTCTGCATTTTGGGGGATCAAAAACCCCATTTCAAGGGGGTGGGATTCAAGAGAGCTCTGTTGCTGTGATTATTTCATTTCATTAATTTTATTTTGTTCCATCTATGAACTACTTCCTATAAAACACTGCAGAGTGATTTAACAATAAGAAGGTCAGTAACCAAAACAATTTCAAGTGTAAAATCAATTTAGGATCCAATACAGAGACAGACTGGCATAAAAAGAATTTCCAGCAAAGCAAAGGCTTGTTGAAAAAGGAAGGTCTTCAATGAGCACTGACAAGGCAATAGAGGAGCTCAAGATGGCCCATATGGTTCTCTCCCACCTCATTCAACCCCCACAACAACCCTGTGAGGGAGGTTAGGCTGAGAGGCAGCGAATGACCCAAGGTAGCACACAGGAGCTTCATGGTCAAGGAGGGATTTGAACCCTGGTCTTCCTGGTCCTAGTCTGATACCCTAGACACAGGTGGTTTTTTTCTCCTGGTGGTACTCAAGGGTACCTTTATTCTAGAAGAAAAGCACTGCATAAACACTACAAATTAATTATAATCGCAACAAAATAAACTATCACAACAATTAATAATAAAACAGGAGCTTCACGGTGGGAGGAAACTCACTGGGATTAGCACCTCCTGTCCGTGTGTTTGCTTCTGCGCCCCCTTAAAACTTGCTCAAACTAGGTGGTCATTTCTGTTTTTCATGCTCATTGTTGCAAAGGTACTGTAGGTGGGTCTTCGGTGTTTTCTTCTCTAAAGGACACTGGCCTTTAAAGTTGCCATGAACTCCCCACTGCTTAGGAAAGGGGGAAGGGACCAGGAATGTAAAAGTGTTATCCTAATTTTGACCAGGGCAATCCATTACCCACCAAGGCTGTTGCTCCTGACTCCTCTTCCACCTCAGTGCTGAAGATGATTTCCTGCCTCCTGTGTGGTGCAGGCCAGTTTCCCAGCCTAGGATTCAGGAGGGGACACAGTTTTCCCCTCAGGAAGAAGTGTTGCTTGCTTAAGTCTGGCAAGAGTATGCTGGGCCAGAGCCAATTCCCCAGTAGTTCTTGGCTGCAAAGAATTGGGGGTGGGGAACACTGCCTCCCTCCCAGATCTTCAAGTGCATTCCCAGGCTTTGGGGGACATGCTTTATGTCAGGAAATGAAAATAAATCTTCGGCATCTACTTCCTCAGTCTGACGGCAACTTGCCTACCAACTTTAGTGCAAAGGAAAGTAGCTCCTTTTTGCAAAGGTGCCGGTGCTCCAAGTGTGAGTGTCTGAAATGGGCCTGGCATGTCCACACAGGAGCGGTGGCCCTGCCAAGAGGCCAGAAGAAGAAACCATCTCAGGTGGTGGGTTGGGGGGGGGCAGTTAAAGATGGCCAAGTAAAAGTGTCAGGCAGCCCTGACCCACAGGGTAGGGCTGTAGCTCAACTGTAGAAGAGCATCTGCTTTGTGTGCAGAAGGTCCCGGGTTCAGTCACCTGTATCTCCGGTTTGGGCCAGGAAGGACTTCTGCTTGAAACCCTGGAAAGCTGCTGCTGCTCAGTGTAGACAGTACTGAACTAGGTGGCCAGTTATGTACCACCCTTTCCATGTCGAGAGACATGTTGCCATAGAGACAAGTGGGGGGGGGCTTTCCCCACCTCACCTGACTGTCATCCTAGAATGGAGGCTACGGGAGTGAGAGAGAGTTTTGGCTGGGGCTGGAAGGCATGTCTTGCTCTGTGCTGGACCCACAGCTGTGACTTAGGTCCCTGGACCCTAATGGGGAAGGAGGATCTGTGGGAGTGTTGATGCTGTGAGCCCCTCCACCCAATGCTCAGCTTGTATTTTTGTGTAAATAAGACCATACAGTCTAAAGTCTCCATAGTCTCCACTGACTTTCATTCCTAGGAAACCGAATTCTGGTGAAGCACTGGAAGCCGTGGGGTCTCTCACCACTCAGAGATTAGGGTGCATGGAACACTGTGCTGTGTTCCTGTGGAGCACGAAGAATCAACCGGGAAATGCTGCTAAGCAAGAGTATTGGAAAGGAATGGAAGCTCTTGTTCAGGACTGGCCCCAAACATCTTGCTTACTAAGAGAGAGGGTGGCTGTGTTCTGCCTCCATTATTGGGACACAGTATCCCTCTGAATACCAGATGCTGGGAATCACAATAATAATAATAATAATAATAATAATAATAATAAATTTTATTTATATCCCGCCCTCCCCAGCCGAAGCCGGGCTCAGGGCGGCTAACAACACCAAATAGTGCGACATTATAAAAACATTATAAAAATTAATTAAAATCAAGATTGATGGCAGCCATAAAGTTTTGTAAAGGTTGCCAAAGGAGGGAGTCAGGCTGCGCCCTAACCAAATGCCTGGCGGAACAACTCTGTCTTGCAGGCCCTACGGAAAGATGTCAAGTCCTGCAGGGCCCTTGTCTCTTGTGACAGAGCATTCCACCAGGTTGGAGCCGCAGCCGAAAAGGCCCTGGCTCTAGTTGAGGCCAGCCTAACCTCTCTGTGGCCTGGGACCTTCAAGGTGTTTTTGTTTGAAGACCGTAAGTTCCTCTGTGGGGCATACCAGGAGAGGCGGTCCCGTAGGTACGAGGGCCCTAGGCCGTATAGGGCTTTGAAGGTTAAAACCAGCACCTTAAACCTGATCCTGTACTCCACCGGGAGCCAGTGCAACTGGTATAGCACCGGATGAATGTGATCTCTAAGCGAAGACCCCGTAAGGAGTCTCGCTGCGGCATTCTGCACCCGCTGGAGTTTTTGGGTCAGTCTCAAGGGCAGCCCCACGTAGAGCGAGTTACAATAATCCAGTCTGGAGGTGACCGTCGCGTGGATCACAGTAGCTAGGTCAGGGCGAGAGAGGTAAGGAGCCAACTGCTTAGCTTGGCGGAGATGAAAAAATGCCGCCTTTGTAATAGCTGCAATCTGCGCCTCCATGGAGAGGGAGGTATCGAAGATTACACCCAAACTCTTAACGGACGGTGCTGGCACTAATTGCACCCCCGCAAGAGATGGGAGTTGCCCCCTCATTCCCATATCATCCCGTCCCAGCCAGAGGACCTCTGTCTTCGAAGGATTTAACTTCAACCGGCTCCCACGTAACCATCCAGCCACAGCTTCCAAGCATCTGATCAGTGTGTCTGGGGCCGAGTCAGGATGGCCATCCATCAGCAGATAGAGTTGGGTGTCATCAGCATACTGATGGCAGCCCAGCCCAAAACTCCGGACAAGCTGGGCGAGGGGGCGCATAAAGATGTTAAAAAGCATCGGGGAGAGAATCGCACCCTGAGGCACTCCACACACCAAGGAGTGGCGCGATGACAATTCCCCCCCAAGCGCCACCCTCTGTCCCCGACCAGAGAGAAACGAGCGCAGCCATTGAAGGACTGTGCCCTGGATCCCCACGTCGGCAAGGCGGTGGTCCAGAAGTTCGTGATCGACCATGTCAAAAGCTGCTGACAAGTCTAGAAGAATCAGCAGCCCCGACCCGCCTCGATCCAGCTGTCTACGAAGATCATCTGTTAGGGCAACCAGAGCCGTCTCGGTCCCATGACCAGCGCGGAAGCCGGACTGGAATGGATCCAGAGCCGATGTTTCATCCAGAAACCCACCAAGCTGTTCAGCAACCGCTCTCTCAATCACCTTACCCAGGAACGGAAGATTCGAAACCGGGCGGTAATTGGATAGATCTAAAGGATCTAATGATGTTTTCTTTAAGAGCGGGCGCACCACTGCCTCCTTCAGTTCCCCTGGGAATGTCCCCGTGCCAAGGGACAAATTGATGATATCCCCCAGGAGAGCCCGCACCTTGTCTGGACACGCTCTAATCAGCCAAGACGGGCACGGGTCAAGAGGACAGGTGGTGGGCTTTCCAGCTCGGAGGAGTCTGTCCACATCGGCTGGGGATATCCGGTCGAAGTGGTCCAATACTGGACCCGAGGACAGTCGAGGGGCCTCCAGTTCCTTTATTGTATCCAAATTGGCAGGGAGGTCATGGCGGAGCAACAGGACCTTCTCCGCAAAAAAGCTCGCAAATGCCTCACAGCTGTGTGTCAAATTGTTATTTAAATTTGGCTGTCCTTCGAGGGACGTTAAAGACCGAATTATACTAAATAATTGTGCCGGGCGAGAGCTAGCGGATGCAATGGAGGCCGAGAAGTAGGACTTCTTAGCGGCCTTCACAGCCATCTCGTAGGTTTTCATAAAAACCCTATAAGATCACAAGTGGCAAAAGTGCTATTGCGCTCAAGTCCTGCTTTGGGGCTCCCCATAGACACCAGGATGTTCCTTGCAAGAAGAGGATGCTCAACACAGTGGCCTTGGCCTGATTCAGCAGGCTCTGCTTATGTTCTTCAGGAGGAGGAAGTGAAGTAGGAGTGATGGAATTATAATAAATGCATTATCTGATATGAAAAGCCCTGTTTGATCAGACCAAGGAACTACTGTGTGACCGGGCATTCCAACTTAGATCAGCCATATCCCTCTAGGATTCACACAGGCAGCACATGAAGTGGGGGGAAGCTTTCCTAGTTGTTCTTCCCAGCACTTGATATTTAGTGGTCTAGTGCTTCTGCTCATGGAGGCTCCATTTAGCAGTCATCAATAATAACCACGGATAGTTCTCCCTATATCATAGGTCCCATCTAGTTTCTAATGTAGCTTGTGGTAGAGTCTTGACACAGTTATCCTTAAGGTCAGAAACTGAGAAATGACTAGCACAAGAATTCAACAAAACAAATGTTACATGAGAGAAAGAGTGAACATTGGTGGTCAGCCCATGTCACACAGAAGTTGTTTTAATATGCCATTTCAACAATATGTTCCTGTCTGAAAGGATGCCACGCCAAACGGAAACTCACTTGATAAGCGACTGGAGCTCAGAAATAGGTCCTATCCTCATCTAAACCTTTTTTCTCTTTTTTAAAAAAGCAGCTTGTCCAGTCAGAACATATGTACAAAATAAAGCAGGGCTATTCAGAGAAATTGTGACAGGCATTTTCAGGAACCAAACGCTTCCCAAAAGCCCAAGCTCATCTGCTTTCCAAACCCATGGAGACAGGGGAATATGCCACATTCTGGATTGTGCTGTTGCATTGTAAAAGAACTTAAATCACTCATGATTTATGACTTCAGGAGCCCGAGAGTTCCAAACGTCATGAGCTGTACTTTTGACAACCAAATGGATTCTTTCTGGTCCTTATTCATGCCTTCTTTAAAATTCTGATTCTCAGTTCCCTTGGAGGGTAACCAAACAACATTGATATAAGATGCTAAGAGAGAATCAATTAAAAAATATCTCATTAGTAATAACCATGGATAGTTCTCCCTATATCATAGGTCCCATCTAGTTTCCAGTGTAGCTTATGGTAGAGTCTTGACACAGTTATCCTTAAGGTCAGAGGCTCAAACTGCACATTACGTCAATCATGTGCAATTTTTCTTCTGTTTTCTCTCTTCTTTCTGCTAAAGTGCTGCCAGAAATCACAGACCAGCAGAAGGACTGTAGGTGAAAGCAGCATCTTAACCTCTTCCTCTCCACTTATTTCATACCTCCCGCCCCCATCTGCTTTTCTCCCAATGAGAGAAAACAAGCAGTTACCAGCAACAGTTTTCCAAGCTCAGTTGCATTTTTGCTTCTTGGTTTTGACCACACAAAAGGTTTCCAGATCCATCCTGGTATCTCCAGGTGAGGTGATAAAGGACTCCTGTCTCTAATTTTAGGGAGACAGTACTGCCTTCAATGGATGAATCATAGAATGATAGAATCATAGAATCATAGAGTTGGAAGAGACCACAAGGGCCATGGAGTCCAACCCCCTGCCAAGCAGGAAACACCATCAGAGCACTCCTGACATATGGTTGTCAGGCCTCTGCTTAAAGACCTCCAAAGAAGGAGACTCCACCACACTCCTTGGCAGCAAATTCCACTGTCGAACAGCTCTTACTGTCAGGAAGTTCTTCCTAATGTTTAGGTGGAATCTTCTTTCTTGTAGTTTGGATCCATTGCTCCGTGTCCGCTTCTCTGGAGCAGCAGAAAACAACCTTTCTCCCTCCTCTATATGACATCCTTTTATATATTTGAACATGGCTATCATATCACCCCTTAACCTCCTCTTCTCCAGGCTAAACATGCCCAGCTCCCTTAGCCGTTCCTCATAAGGCATCGTTTCCAGGCCTTTGACCATTTTGGTTGCCCTCCTCTGGACACGTTCCAGTTTGTCAGTGTCCTTCTTGAACTGTGGTGCCCAGAACTGGACACAGTACTCCAGGTGAGGTCTGACCAGAGCAGAATACAGTGGCACTATTACTTCCCTTGATCTAGATGCTATACTCCTATTGATGCAGCCCAGAATTGCATTGGCTTTTTTAGCTGCCGCGTCACATGTCAAGTTTGTGGTCAACCAAGACTCCTAGATCCTTTTCACATGTACAGCTCTCAAGCCAGGTGTCACCCATCTTGTATTTGTGCCTCTCATTTTTTTTGCCCAAGTGCAATACTTTACATTTCTCCCTGTTAAAGTTCATCTTGTTTGTTTTGGCCCAGTTCTCTAATCTGTCAAGGTCGTTTTGAAGTGTGATCCTGTCCTCTGGGGTGTTAGCCACCCCACCCCACCCAGTTTGGTGTCATCTGCAAATTTGATCAGGATGCCCTTGAGTCCATCATCCAAGTGGTTGATAAAGATGTTGAATAAGACAGAACCCTGTGGCACCCCACTAGTCACTCTTCTCCAGGATGAAGAGGAACCATTGATGAGCACCCTTTGGGTTCGGTCAGTCAGCCAGTTACAAATCCACTGAGTGGTAGCATAGTCAAGACTGCATTTTACCAGCTTCTTTACAAGAATATCATGGGGCACCTTGTCGAATGCCTTGCTGAAATCAAGGTAGGCTACATCTACTGCGTTCCCTTTATCTACCAGGCTTGTAATTCTGTCAAAAAACGAGATCAGGTTAGTCTGACATGACTTATTTTTCAGAAATCCATGCTGACTATTGGTGATCACAGCATTCCTTTCTAGGTGCTCACAGACTGTTTGCTTAATGATCTGCTCCAGAATCTTCCCTGGTATTGATGTCAGACTGACTGGGCGATAATTATTTGGGTCCTCTCTTTTCCCCTTTTTGAAAATAGGGACAACATTTGCCCTCCTCCAGTCTGCCGGGACTTCGCCTGTTCTCCAGGAATTCTCAAAGATGACTGCCAGTGGTTCTGAGATCACATCTGCCAGTTCTTTTAATACTCTTGGATGCAGTTCATCTGGCCCTGGAGACTTGAATACATCTAAACTAGCCAAGTATTCTTGTACTACCTCCTTAGTTATTCTGGGCTGTGTTTCCTCTGCTGAATCATTTGCTCCAAATTCTTCAGGTCGGGCATTGTTTTCTTTATTGGAGAAGACTGAGGCAAAGAAGGCATTGAGGAGTTCAGCCCTTTCTGTGTCCCCTGTTTGCATTTCACCATCTTCTCCTCTGAGTGACCCCACTGTTTCTTTGTTCTTCCTTTTGCTACGGACATACCCATAAAAGCCTTTTTTGTTGCTTTTAACCTCTCTAGCAAGCCTGAGTTCATTCTGTGCTTTAGCTTTTCTGACTTTGTGTCTACATGTGCTGGCTATTTGTTTGAATTCCGCTTTGGTGGTTTCCCCCCTTTTCCATTTTTTGTACACATCCTTTTTTTAATCTTAACTCAGTTAAAAGCTCTTTAGATAGCCACCCTGGCTTCTTTAGGCACCTTCCATGTTTCCGTCTCATTGGTATTGCCTGAAGTTGTGCTTTTACTATCTCCCTCTTAACAAACTCCCAGCCATCATGAACTCCCTTTCCTTTTAGTATTACTGTCCATGGGATCTCACCCAGCACTTCCCTAAGTTTTATGAAGTAGGCTTTCTTAAAGTCAAGAAATTGAGTCCTAGTATGCTTGTCTGCTCCTTTCTGCTGTATAGTAAACTTCAGAAGAGCATGATCACTCGCGCCTAATGATCCTTCCACTTCTACTCCACTAACCAGGTCATCAACATTGGTTAGGACCAGATCTAAAATGTCTGTTCCTCTTGTTGCTTCTCCCACTTTCTGGACAATGAAGTTGTCTGCAAGGCCAGTGAGGAATCTGTTTGACCTTATGCTCTTGGCTGAGTTTGACATCCAACAAATATCCGGGTAATTGAAGTCCCCCATTACTACTATCTCCCTTCCTTTTGCATGCTTGGCCATCTGTTCCAGGAAGGCATCATCTATGTCCTCCGTTTGGCTTGGGGATCTATAGTAAACTCCCACAATGAGGTCTCTGTTATTCTTCTCTCCCTTAATTTTGACCCAAATGCTCTCACTTTGGCTTTGAGGTTCTAAATCTTGGATCTCTTCACAGGTATACACATCCCTGACATATAATGCCACTCCTCCTCCTTTCTTGTCTGGTCTGTTTCTCTGAAATAGATTGTATCCCTCCATTATTACATTCCAATCGTGGGACTTATCCCACCAGGTTTCAGTGATGCCTATTATGTCATATTTAGTTTGCTGTACCAAGAGCTCAAGCTCATCTTGTTTATTTCCCATGCTTTGCGCATTAGTGTACAGACATTGAAGTCCATTAATCATTCCCCCGTGTCTCTTATTTAAGGATTTTTTCCTCCCACCACTAGGTCTGCGTGCTGTTTGCTCCATTTGGTCTATGGCATTTGGATGATCATCTTCATCAATTGATAGACTCCTACCTTCAGGAGCACTGACTCCCTCCCCCACATTAGTCAGTTTAAAGCCCTCCTGATGAGGTTTCTGAGATTTTTGGCAAAAACATTCCTCCCAATCGTTGTGAGGTACAGCCCATCGCTTGCCAGAAGTCCATCTTCAAGAAACTGCAGTCCGTGATCTAAGAATCCAAACCATTCCTGTTTACACCATTTGCGAAGCCAGCTGTTCACTTCCAATATTTTTCCCTCTCTCCCTGGGCCACGTCGTTCAACTGGGAGGACAGATGAGATGACAATTTTTGCATTTAATTGCCTCAATTTCCTGCCCAGAGCCTCGAAGTCTCTTTTGATCTTCTGGAGGCTATTGCTTGCAGTGTCATTGGTTCCCACATGAACCAAGAGGAAGGGGTATTTGTCAGTGGGTTTTATGATTCCTTGCAGTCGTTCACCTTTTTCTTTTCCAGATGAAGGGTAGGAAGTTGGGAACAGAAAACTAGTGGAAAGGAAAGGGTTTATGAAGCCCATTCTCCCCCTGCCCCCCGCCAACCTGTGAAGAAGGCCTTCATTTGGAGACTGTGGCCGTGGGCAAAAGGTGTGGGAGACACTGCAGGGGAAAAGAATCATGAGCCAAGATCTGGTTAAGTTGTGCAAGGATGGTGTGGGGCAGGAATTTGATTAAGTTCACATTGAAAGGTCAGCCTACCTGATTTGCCATTTCCAAAACTCCTGCCCCTTCTTTTCAAACAAGAACAACTCAGAGACAAACGAAGTGCAGAGCTGGCCTTCCTGCAAATAAAGAGCTTTAAGTGTAATTACAGGCTGTATAATCAGCATGAAGAAAAGAAATGCATTGTAATTGATGTCATATTTTATAAATATTCTGGCTGCTTCAGAAATTGAAAAAGCCCTTTGTTTTCAAAAGAAATACTTTAGCATAATGATTATAAGGGATTTAATGGGAGGAATCTATTCTCTGAAGCTGGATTTTCGGCTCAATCTCAGGAAGATAAGTAGGGTTTAATTGCCCTGGTTTGCCAGCAAGCTCCCACCAGCACACCCCAACGAAGCACACACCCCTCCGGTGAGGTGCTGCTCCCTCCCTTAGTGAGCACGGCATATATAGAATCCCTCATTAGGTCGGCCACGTTTAATGGGCTAATCAGTTAGATCCATTGGTTTAAGGGATTTTAATCAGCTTTAAACCACTGCTCCCAATTAAATCAGACAGTGGTTTTTTTTAAAGTATCGTTTTCAAAACAAGCACTTATAAAAGCTGCAGGTGACAGTTTTGGAAGGAAAGGCTTTTCTAAAACTTAGGAACAGAGACTTCTTTTGGCCTGAGGGACACGCCAAAGGCAACGGGAGGGGGGGGCACGATTCTTACTTTATACAGTAGGTTACATTCCAGCCACACAAAAGTCAAAGGTCTCCAGACACCTCTCTATTCTCCATCCACACAACACACACTTCAAGGACACATGTAAGGGGTGTGGTCTGAGGGGAATCCCAAGGGCCACCTAAAGAAGACTCAAGGGCCACATTTGGTCTCTGGGCTTGCCCACTTCTGTTCTAATATGTTGTCATCCATGGCTCATGGGAGCATCATCTTTACAAAGGGCAGTCTCGTGCTCTGGTTACTCAGAAGTTCCACTGGGTTTCATGGAGCTTACTCCAAAGTAAGTGAGTGTACTAACACCATATAGGGTTGTACCCTAATTAATGGATTAATGGATTAGTTGATTAAATCTCATGCTATTAATTAAGTCTATAATCCTTTTTAAAAAATTGAATTTAGAAAAAGGTAAACAAAAATTATTATCAAACATCTTTTTTGTCAAAAGTAAACCATTAATCTAGATAAAAGCACAAAAAAGAAAGAAAAAAGAAAGAAAAGGAAAATAGAAAAAATGAGAAAAAGAGAGAGAAAGAGAATGAAGAAAAAGAGAAGAAATGTGGGAGGAGAAGAAGGAAGGAAAATAAAGAACTTCCAATTCTTCATCTATCAACTATTTGTAAACATTATTCAATTTATCCACTCCAGTATTATACCTAACGAAACCACTTTGTATAAACCAACATTCTCTTCAGTCTTCAAACCCAAATCTCATTAGTTTGTTTTCTTTTTTACACAGGTGGTAGCACATGCAAGATGAAAAGAAAGAAAAATTAATATGGAAAGAATGTGATGATCTAAAGTGGATAGGCAAGGGGATTTATAACCTCATTTTTTTAAAGGGAATATGATACTGTTATGTAAATATATGAGCAGGAATTGATAAATTGATAGCTGATGGATAATGGGAAAATTAAAAAAATTTAAAAAATAAAAATTGTAAATTGAATATAAGGAAGGAAATGTGAATTAGAGGTAAATATGTAATATCAAGCAGCAAGGGGGAAAGTAGGGGAGCATCTAGGATGAAGAGCAGGAAGTCAACTTTTTGGGGGGGGATTGTAATAAATTTGATGTAATTTGGCATTGATTTGTTAAAAAATTGGAAAAATAATAAATATAAAAATAATAAATATTATTTGGCAAAAAAATGGAGCGTTTTTTAAAAAAACTTCAAGAGGATCATCACCCCACATTTCACTCCTTTTCTTGGAGTGCATTTCTGGCAACTGGGATTACTGGATTACAGCTCTCTCCTTCAGTGGGAGTCCCTGAAAGAGATGGTTAGGGTGCCGTCACCTCCCTGGAAGTCCCCTCTAAGCCTACAATCCTGTGTTCCCTGAAAGGGCATCCTGGGACCAATAGACCAATCAGATCTCCCTCCATGACAGCGGAGATTGATTACTGAAATCAGCGAGGGAGATCTGGTGTCAGGTCTCCCCTCTCCCCACGGCCACATCATCTAAGCTATGTCTGAGTTCTGGCGTTGGTAGGGCCAAAAATGGAAGGATAGCTGCTTTTTGAAAGGAGATAGAAGAGATAGAAGATAGAAGATAGAAGATAGAGAGATAGAAGATAGAAGGGACGCAGGTGGCGCTGTGGGTTAAAGCCTCAGCACCTAGGACTTGCCGATCAAAAGGTTGGCGGTTCGAATCCCTGCGGCGGGGTGCGCTCCTGTCGTTCGGTCCCAGCGCCTGCCAACCTAGCAGTTCGAAAGCACCTTCGGGTGCAAGTAGATAAATAGGGACCGCTTACCAGCGGGAAGGTAAACGGTGTTCCGTGTGCTGCCCTGGCTTGCCAGAGCAGCGATGTCACGCTGGCCACGTGACCCGGAAGTGTCTGCGGACAGCACTGGCTCCCGGCCTATAGAGTGAGATGAGCGCACAACCCTAGAGTCTGGCAAGACTGGCCCGTATGGGCAGGGGTACCTTTACCTTTACCTAGAAGAGGGCAGAAGAACATGGAAGCATTTCTCCACCGGTAACTTGCACAGCTTGGGCTTTGGGGAAGTTGGATATGGTAGCTGAACGATCTCTGGATTTCCAGAACCAAAGTTTTAGGATTACAGCCTATGCTATACTACTGTGCTATTACTTTATAGTTTGCTTTCCAAGGTGGCCTAAAATGGGCCACATCAAATTATCACAATCAACACCATTGTTTTTCTGCTGCTGCTACTTATTATTTACAAAGCAGCTAAAATCTACTAGGCACTGTTCAAAAATTAAAACAAGACTGTCCCTGCCTGCAAGTTTAGAGTACGACAGACATGACAGAGAAGGAAAAGGTGATTGGGGGGCAGGGAGACAGACAGACAGAGAGAGAGAGAGAGAGAGAGAGAGAGAGAATTAAAACCAGGCACCAGTTTTGAAAGTTACACAATTGTTTTTCTAATGACCAGCAATAATCGGGCACCCAACATTTGTACTTTCCAGAAACAACTGAAGATATTTTTGTTTCCACAAATTTTTCCATTTGGAAGAAAAAGTTTCTCTCTGCCTTGGTTTGCATTGTTTTTAAATAAAGCTTGGGTTTTGGTATTTAAGTTTTAAAAGCTGCTTTGAAATGTACATGAAAAGCAGTTAATTTGTTAATTAATCAGTCCTGGCCCAAGACATTCAGCTGTTTGAAGTCCAAAGTGTTGTGGAGGATGGTGGTGAAAAAGAAAATCAATCCTCCTGTCAGACTGGGAATATCCCCTCAATCACCCAAGTTTAGGGTATTCCACCATACTCACATATATGTCAAACAAAGCTTTAATAATAAAGAAAACGGTAACACAATAACACACTGTGAGAGAAACTGAAAGAACATCATGAGGCCAGAAGGACCTGAAATATACTCGGAGTCCTGCATTGATTTCATGCTCTTTATTGCAGCTTGTAAAACAGTGATTGAATTTCCTCCCAAACCTCAGGCTTTTATATACATTCTTTACACAATGAGTCCCAACTGATTGGCTGATTCTGCTTCCCTCCTGGAGCCTGATTGGGCTGCTGCTGCAAGCCAATTAGTTGTTGCATTCTAGGATCCTACTTGCCTATTGTTCTAGGATCCAAGCTTAGTACATAACAGGACCCTTGGCCTCTCAAATGGAATGGGACGCCCAAAGCACAATACAAAATCCCCGCCTACCAGATGACTGACATTCTACTAATCCCATTAGGTCCCAGTGTTTTCCTAACAAAAAACACTCCCACCCCCACTGCCCCCCACATCGTCTCCCTGGTTAAGGGTCCCTTTTTAAGTGCTTTGGCTGCCCCCTTCAGACACCCTTTTGGGCCTTCCTCTATGTCCTGCCCCTCTCCTTCCCATGGGACCCCCTTCTAGCACTTCCTCTGGCTGCCTGGGAAGGCTGCCTGGAAGGCGATGGGTGGCCCCTGCTCCCTCTGCTGCACTCCAGTCCAAGGGCGGCTCAGAGAGGAGAAGCCAAACGACAGCTGGCATCTGAGCCAGGAGGGCGAAGGGGCTCCAAGGTCTCACCTTTCCCATAACTAACAGGCAGGCGCTGGATTTGTGGGCAGCCCCAGCTCCCCTGATCTTTTCACTTGTCTCCTATACCCAGGTCCAAGGAGGTGCTTTCAAAAATCCCTGTTTGCACAGGACAGCGGGCTCTCTCCAAGTGAGAGGGTTCAGTGGTTGTTGAGTAACAACAATGCATAGGCCCTTTTTTCTCTGGCAGCAAAAAAGATCAGGAAGAAGAAACTGGATAAAATAGCCATAAACTGTAAAGTAGATTCAGAGTGCAGTGGTACCTTGGTTCTCAAACGCCTTGGTTCCCAAACACTGAAAACCCGGAAGTGAGTGTTCCAGTTTTCAAACATTTTTTGGAAGCCAAACGTCCAATGCGGCTGTCGACTACTGTTTCTGGGGCACCTGCACCAATCAGAAGCTGCACCTTGGTTTTCGAAAATTTTGGAACTCAAATGGACTTCCGGAACAGATTAAGTTTGGCACTTTTGTTTTTGCTATTTATTTTGTGTTTTTGTTTTTGAGGCTTTCTCGGTTAATTTGTTTTTGTGACTATGTGGAACCCAGTTCAGCTACTGATTGATTGATTGATTGTGTGACTGCGGAAATGGATTAAAAAAAAAACCTCATCCAAACAATCAGTGCAGGTAAGAAAAAATAATAATTTTAATTTTTATCATCTACAATACTGTCTTATTTATTTTATAGTACAGTACATTGATGACCTTGAGCCAGACATCCTGTAGAGTAAAGTCAAATGGGCCTTAGAAAGCACTGCAAATAACAAGGCCAGTGGAAGTGATGGTATTCCAGCTGAACTATTTAAAATTTTAAAAGATGATGCTGTTAAGGTGCTACACTCAATATGCCAGCAAATTTGGAAAACTCAGCAGTGGCCAGAAGACTGGAGAAGATCAGTCTACATCCCAATCCCAAAGAAGGGAAGTGCCAAAGAATGCTCCAACTACCGCACAATTGCACTCATTTCACACGCTAGCAAGGTTATGCTTAAAATTCTACAAGGAAGGCTTAAGCAGTATGTGGATCGAGAACTCCCAGAAGTGCAAGCTGGATTTAGAAGAGGCAGAGGAACCAGAGACCAAATTGCAAACATGCGCTGGATTATGGAGAAAGCTACAGAGTTCCAGAAAGACATCTACTTCTGCTTCATTGACTATGCAAAAGCCTTTGACTGTGTCGACCACAGCAAACTATGGCAAGTTCTTAAAGAAATGGGAGTGCCTGATCACCTCATCTGAGAAATCTCTACGTGGGACAAGAAGCTACAGTTAGAACAGGATGTGGAACAACTGATTGGTTCAAAATTGGGAAAGGAGTACAACAAGGCTGTATATTGTCTCCTTGCTTATTTAACTTATATGCAGAATTCATTATGCGAAAGGCTGGGCTGGATGAATCCCTAGCCGGAATTAAGATTGCTGGAAGAAATATCAACAACCTCAGATATGCAGATGACACAACCTTGATGGCAGAAAGTGAGAAGGAATTAAAGAACCTTTTATTGAGGGTGAAAGAGGAGAGCGCAAAATATGGTCTGAAGCAAAATATGGTCAAAAAAACGAAGATCATGGCCACTGGTCCCATTACCTCCTGCCAAATAGAAGGGGAAGAAATGGAGGCAGTGAGAGATTTTACTTTCTTGGGCTCCATGATCACTGCAGATGGTGACAACAGCCACGAAATTAAAAGACGCCTGCTTCTTGGTAGAAAAGCAATGACAAACCTAGACAGCATCTTAAAAAGTAGAGACATCACCTTGCCAACAAAGGTCCGTATAGTTAAATCTATGGTTTTCCCAGTAGTGATGTATGGAAGTGAGAGCTGGACCATAAAGAAGGCTGATCGCCGAAGAATTGATGCTTTTGAATTATGGTGCTGGAGGAGACTCTTGAGAGTCCCATGGACTGCAAGAAGATCAAACCTCTCCATTCTGAAGGAAATCAGTCCTGAGTGCTCACTGGAAGGACAGATCATGAAGCTGAGGCTCCTGTACTTTGGCCACCTCATGAGAAGAGAAGACTCCCTGGAAAAGACCCTGATGTTGGGAAAGAGAAGGAGAAGGGGACGACAGAGGATGAGATGGTTGGATGAGTTTCTTGAAGCATGAGTTTGACCAAACTGCGGGAGGCAGTGGAAGACAGAAGTGCCTGGCGTGCTCTGGTCTATGGGGTCACGAAGAGTCGGACACGACTAAACGACTAAACAACAACAGTACATTGATTATTGCTTTCATTTTATTGATCAATGGTCTGGTTAGATAGTAAAATTCCTGTTAAATTCTTGTTTTAGGGGTTATTTTTAAAAGTCTGGAATGGATTAATCCCCTTTGCACTACTTTCTATGGGAAAGTGCACCTTGGTTTTGGAACGCTTTGGTTTCGGAATGGACTTCCAGAATGGATTATGTTTGAGAAACAAGGTAACACTGTACTAAATTGAAACTCAGTTAGTGTAGAAGTAGAAGAATCCCTGTTGTTAAGTTGTGGGTGAGCATATCAGACGACACAGCGATTCTTCAAACAGCTCTTGTTTATTCAGAGGCCAGAACAGAACTGAGCTGAAGGGCTCAGCCAGCCTGCTTATATAGAGCTCCAGTACACATAATTGTAACAACTTTCTAAAACTATCCAATCACTGAACGTCACTTTCGATCCCTTATTTGCATAACTATCTACAGTATCCCCCTGCTAGCCCAGGGTGAGAACTTCAGTACACCTGTTATCGGATATCTTGCATTAAATGTCTACTGTTTTTATTTGCAGATGTCTGAGTTATATTTTGTGATTGTATGAAATTGCCATGGCCCTCCGCTAGTACAATAAGCCCCATCATCCAGCCCAGACATTGAGGTCCACCTCCAAGGGCCTTCTGGTGGTTCCCTCACTGCAAGGTTACAGGGAGCCAGGCAGAGGGCCTTTTTGGTAGTGGCGCCCACCCTGTAGAACGTCCTACTGTCAGAAGTCAAGGAAATAAACAATGCTCTGACTTTTAGAAGATATCTAAAGGGAAGTTTTTAATGACTGATGTTTTATTTTGATTTTATATTTACTGGAAGCCTCCAAGAGTGGCTGGGGCAACCCAGCCAGATGGACAGGGTATAAATAATAAAATATCATCATCATTATCATCATCATCATCATCCAATATTAGGTGGAGCCAGAGCCAAAGAAAAGACAAGTGGAGCCAAATAATGCTACTTTTGTCCCGTTCTTTTGGAGTCTGCCAATGACACTCCCAGCTGCCCACACTTGCATTATTCCATCAGGAGACACCTCCAGTCCACCCAACCATCCACACTCCTCACACAAGCAGGTCTGGATTGCTCTTCCTGAAAGTCCCCAACATTTAGTCACAATAATAGCTATGGAAATGCTGCTGCCCACTGATGGGCGTTGCACTCCAAAATGTCTGGTGGGCACCAGGCTGAGGAAGCCTGCATCTTATGCACGGGAAAAAGCAGCCCCCCTTTCTGGTTGCAAAATGAAGTGCCCCTGAGGCTGGGCCTTCAAGAAGACTGTTCCCTATTTTTAATATTTGTTTTAACCTGTCGGTGAGATTTTTCTTCCTCCCTATGTAGCCGGGGCAGGGTCTGGATTTAATCAAGGCTGTGGTCCAAGTGTGTTTGGTTTGGGCGGGCTATTTTAGTAGAGCCATGGAAAGAGTTTCAACAAATGTATCAGCCCCTAGCAGATGGCACCTTGGTGTAAATATACATGATGAAAAGGGGCTTAACACAGAGAAGCCACTCTCTGCTCTCTGCACTTAGAAGCTCCCCCATCCACTCAAGCGAGTGACAAATGATGAAGGATGGTCGCAAGCGGTGGATCTTTCAGCCGATGCTAAGTAAAGCTTTCAGGCTGAAACGGCACCATTTCCTTTTTGTGCCAACTGATGCTTCAGATGGTCAAAGTCTTGCTGGACCTGGCCAAAGCACAGAGTCCTTTGTAGTAGCCAAGCGACTCTGGAAGCTCATGCACAGAGCATGAAGGAGATGGCCTCCCCTTGGGGCTCGTCCCCAACAACTGTCATTTGGGGATATACAGCAACTGCTGCATTCATTTAGCCTGGCTCATAGCAATCCTATGCAAATTGGTAGAATCATTCATTCATTCATTCATTCATTCATTATATTGACAGTCCACTTTTCTTCCAAGTTGGGATTCAAGGCAGCTTCCAACATTAAAAAATTATGACAAAATGCTAAATAAATACTGTAATAGGTTAAGATCTGGTTAACGACAACAATTTTTTGTAATGTATACAAGTCTATTTTGTTTTCTACATGGGTTCTTTCTTTCTTTCTTTCTTTCTTTCTTTCTTTCTTTCTTTCTTTCTTTCTTTCTTTCTTTCTCCCTCCCTCCCTCCCTCCCTCCCTCCCTCCCCCCCCTCCTCCTTGTTTAAAATAAAATAAAATGCTAAATAAAACACATGTTTTTACAATGTCATATACTTACTAAGTTTTGGGAGAAAGTAGTGGATTATACAATAGGACTGTGTGGAAGAAGCAAAAATTTTCAGAGGATAATATTCTTTTGAACTGCATGCCTACTATATGGAAGTTGACACCTGGACAATGTAAATGGATTTTCTGTGTCCTCACAATGGCCAAAAGACTTGATAGTGCTGCATTAAAAATATAAATGTAAGATCTGACTACACTTGCCACCTGTGAGCAGACTGCTTATAGATGCAGACTTTGCATGGACAAGTATAATGAAAGTTGAAACTCATTTATACAAAATACAGTAGTAAAAAAAAGAGAGAGTTATATGAGTGTATTAGAAATAACTATATATCTTTTTGTATAACGTCTATATTAGATAAGGATATATGGAATTGTAACTGTTAACTGTTAACATTTATGGCAATATACTATATCCTAAAATAAATAATAATTTAAAAATGCTAAATAATAAAAACAAACTAAAAACAATAGTTAATATACATCACAACACATTTAAAATCAGCAATTAAAATCCAGTTTGCCAGTGGTTAGCATCATCTGCTCCTTGGTTCTCAAAGGCTTGTCTGAAAAGGAAGGTCTTTAGGGTACAGGCAGAAGGAGAACAAAGAGGGAGCCAGTCTAACTTCTCTTGGGAGGGAATTCCACAATGTGGGAGTTGCCACAGAAAAGGCTCTCTCTCGTGTCACCACCAACCGTGCTTCTGGCTTTGATGGGACCAAGAGAAGGTGCTCACCTGAGGTTATTAGGGAGACACAAGAAGTAGATACTTCCGGGCTGCAGTAGCCCAAGCTATAGAGCTTTAGATGTCATAACTTGGGACTAATGACAGGCTAGGGATGCATTTTAATTTGCATTTCAAGGCAAAGCTTCTTACCACAGACTTCCCAGCTCAAGGTGATATTGTTGATATCACTGCCTGAACTCTCTTAGCCAAAATGGCTGTTAGTATTTTAGAACTGATCTTCAGACTGGGGAAATGTTTTCGAGAAAATCAAAAACATCAACAGATTCACCTATGGATCTGTTCAGTCTATAGAACCACTGCCTGAATCCTGACTCTTGCCAAAGCTTGAGGTGTGTGTGAGCATGTGTGCATAATGGTGTCATTTCACTGTTTGATGACCATAAAATTTAGTGACACAAGATAATTTAGTGTTGTGGATCAGGAAATAATATCTCTCAGAAAGTTGTAAATGTGATGGCAGCTCCTTATCCCGAGGAGTATGACAACTTCTTACAACATGTGAAGATTTATGGGTCTATAATAATAAATATCACAATGAAAATATCCCTCTTGGGGGCTTTGCTGAAGAGTCCTGAAAATGCTGGTGCTAGATGTGGTCTCTGCTACTTCATCACACACAATGTGTGTCAGGTTACAAGGTTAAGTCAAGAACAAGTTCAAGAATCAGACACATCACCACCAATCCATTACAATGGCAATAGGATGGCGGGACAGATGGCTTGAGTAAATAGCAAGGGTTTTTTCCAAAACAAAGAGGGCAGTTAATGCAAAACTGCTCTTTATATTCAGTATAAACACTTCCCACGTTCAGTAATGCCCTTTGACCTCATGGAAATGCCAACATTTTCTTAACAAAACCTTACAGATATTCCTCAGCCTTCTGCAGACATATGTCTGGTGGTATTTTCATTGCTTAAAAAAAACAGGTTGCTTGCACAGAAAATGTTCCATATGCAACTAGGACACCCTGGAGAAACAGTCACTCAGGGGTGCCTGACTGAATGAGCCAGGCTGCCTCAAACCTTTGCTAGCAAGCTGCAGAAGAGAACACTGAACTGTACTTTTTCTAATTTAATTCCCTTTCTCAACACCTGTTTTTTTTCTAATGAATTGATGCTCTTATATTTTGCAAATGTCTTACCTTGCTGCAAGTTTCTCATCGGCTTCTGATCTCTACCAAACAGCAATGTGGGCAAAGAAGAAGGAAGATGCCACTGAGAGAAAATATATATAAATCAGGGGAGCAAATGAGTGATGAAGAGCAGCAAACCAACACAAACAAGATGAATATTTGCCTAGGTGGATGTAATGCTCAGTAGTTTGGCTGCATCCAATGGGCTGCTTCTGAATATCAAAACTGGAGATTTTTTGGCACAGTCTTCTTGTGATTGGCTGGTCTGGTAAAGACATGTCCTGCTGGCATCAGACATCTTCACCAGCTCCCAGCAGAAGTCCCAGGTGATTCACTTCTGCTTTCCTTCTCCTTCAGGTAGTTGCTTAGCAATCAAACCCCACTAAAGTAAACATTAAATTAGGACATTTTGCCCCAATATTCAACTCCTTACACTGAATTGCAGTTGCCATTTTACTCCCCATTTCCCAGTCTGGAGAGATCCTTTCAGAGTTCTTCACAATCCCTGCACACATATCTCAGTACAGATCCTTGGAAGACTCTGGTCTCTACATCCCTCGCTTGGGAGAATAGATCACTTACCTCCAGCTTTGGTTGCAGTCTGGCGCAGCAGCAGAAAGTCAGCGCTGTCTCTGACACATCTGGGGGAAGGTGTCACTTCCTCCTCCACCAGGCATGGTGGGTGCTGGGGTTAGCCGCCAGGGAGGGTGGGATACAAATAAAAGTTGTTGTTGTTGTTGTTGTCGTCGTCATCATCATCATGGTTGTAGCCAATCACGGGTGAGCTAGGAGGCGTGGCTTGGGGAGCAGACCAGAGGGATGAAGTCTTCCCTCTGATCCACTCTCTGACCACAAAAGCCAGCTGTGCCCAGGCCCTGGCTGTGCCCCCTCATTGCTGGATTCCCCACCTACCCTCCCTGCTCTTTAAGTGGTTGGGCTGCCCAAGGATAAATAGACAGCCCCTTCAGAGGACCTTGCTACAGAAGTATTGTATTTGGTCGCCATATTTGGAGACAGGGAGGAATTTGCTTTTAAACAAATTGGGCCTGTCTGGGGGTTTTACCTACCTCATAGCAATTGACACAGCTTGATGACAGATAAGGCATTTGGTTGCATCATTTGTGGACAGTGGGTGGATGGGGGCCCACTCCAAAGGATCAGGGTATCCCCTTAAAGGGATCCAGTGGGGTGCATTTGTCCAGATGTCTCAGATGGGGGGCGGATGGGCCATGGCACCCCAAAATGCTGTGGTTTTTTATGTACACCATAGGATAGATCCTTACCCTTGGTTAACCCTGCCAAAGTAATCAACTAGCAGATAGGTTGGTTGATTCAGGATACACACCTATTGCCTTCAACAAAACCCGCTGATACCTGTAATCAATAAAGTTGGGGTCTTGGATGTCCTGTGGCGAGTGCTTCCGGACCAGAAAACATCCATGTATTCCTGCCATCTGCCTCCCTTTTCTTAAGCAGTTACTGATATACAAGAGGACTTCTGCACTTATTCCATGGCTGCTTTCTCAAGAGTCTTTGGTGAGGCATCTAGAGGCTTGCATCTATACAGTGGTGCCTTGGGTGACAGACGCTTCAGGTTACAGACGCTTCAGGTTACAGACTCTGCTAACCCAGAAATAGTGCCTCGGGTTAAGAACTTTGCTTTAGGATGAGAACAGAAATCGTGCGGCAGCGGCAGCAGGAGGCCCCATTAGCTAAAGTGGTACCTCAGGTTAAGAACAGTTTCAGGTTAAGAATGGACCTCCAGAATGAATTAAGTTCTTAACCTGAGGTACCACTGTGCATACAAGTCAGCAGATGCAATTTTTATGCAAATATGTGTCAGCTTTGGCCAACTTCTTTGTTTGGATACATTTCACACGGGGGGTGAGGAAGTAGCTGCCTTACTTGCTTCTCTGGCTCAGACATATAGCATACGTAGGCTACCCCCGCAAAATGAGCAATAACTGGTTTTATTTCTTAGTTTCTGGTACCCAGCTTTTCATCCGGCATCCATCGCAGAGCCACTTCCAAGGACAAAGGCCTCAAGCATGCTCAGTTCCAACAGTTTCCTCAAAAGAACACATTTGCCTTTTGGCCAATGGGGGCAACCACATAAACATACGTTACAGGAGGTTCTTGGGCATCCCACCCACTGCTTTTCCTTTGCTCAAGATCCCTCAGCCTCACATCTGACTTCCAGGGCAGCCCACAGCTGTTTGGCACTCTGCAGTGATGTCCCATTCAGGCACCCCAGGGCACTCCTGAGGCACAGCTGCTCCAATGCCACAAAGACTTATGGGCTGGATGAGGGTCCGGCCAGGCTGAGGTCACAGCCACTCATATCACAACAAAAAAGTAGCAAGGCTCGGAAGACCACACATGTTCTGATTACGGTTTCTCTCCTACAGTCTTCACAGGCCAACCTCATCATCAATCTTCCTCTGAAAGTCATCCACATCTTCATAAATAAATGCCACTTAAGGGCTGCTGAGTTTCCCCTTTCTCAGCACAGTTTACATTTGGCACTTATTGGGCTGTAAAATTTTTCCGAGGAAGGAATCAAGCACTTTCTCTATTTGCTTTCTTTCTCTCTCTCTCTTTTAAAAAATAAAAATTCGTGTGCCATACTCCAGGTATAATTCAGGCAGATCCAATAAATAAACGCTTCCTGGAGAGCGAAGTTAAATGGAAGTTGTCCACTTCAGCTAAATTGTCTAAATGCTCCCACCCTAACTCTGCTGCCATTGCGGAATATGGAAGCTGGACATTTTGTCCTGGAAGGAGAAAGCAGGCTGGGGGAACCTTTCTCCCCACAGGGCCACGTTTCCCCAAACTTTGATCAGACAGCCTTTCAAATAGAGGACTGCTCATGCCATTGCCAGTTTATTTATATGCTGAATTTTCCACAAGCACATTTGTGCTCAAAGTGGTTCACAGAAAAATCAAGTTCTGACTATGGTAATACAGTAAAAATCTATACAATATCACTGCACATAGCACTAAAAGAATGAATACTGAATAGCCCACAACCGACAGTTCCCTTGGGATCCCTTCCAACTCTACAGTTCAATGATTCTATGAAATAAACATTTAACCAGCCATACAGTTACAGATGGGTACATGGGATATTAGGGAAGGGGTAGTACATCTAGGGAAGGGGTAGTACCAGGGGTAGTACCTGGTGGGGGACATGTCCTGCTCCTTCTGGGGTAGTTTGTGGCTCCTAGAAGCTGCCAGCAGGCGACAGTGGCCACAATCCCTGGAAGCAGCTGGCTAAACCAAGTGAGGGGAGCGGATGGGTCTCAAACCCTCTATGAGTGAGGGACTTCCCCTGCATGTAAAGACAGGCTCTGGCATAGACAGGACCAATCGTGGGTCCAGTGGGTAAGAAGGCGGTTGGAGCTTTTAAGCTGCAGCCTTTCAGGGGTTAACTTTATGTAGTAGATGAAGATCCTTACATCATACATGGGGCTGCTGCTCACAATCCCATTGGTCGCCTACCCTGCCTACCCCTGGCTTCCGGCAAAGCCATTATTCCGAGGAAACAGACAAATCGCCTCATGGGGGCTGAGTTGCAAATCCAGGACCCTAATGGGGAACTACAAGCCTATACATTTGGGAAGATAATGGAATGTGAGCTTACTTTTTAACTGCAAGAGATAAGTCACATGGCCTTATGTTATCAAGACACGAGGTCAGTCGTGGCTAATTACCAAATGCCATGGTCAGCTCTTCAAGACCACGGCCATCAGGGTGACCTGGGCTCCCATGCTAGAAACAGCAGGGGCAGCTTGTCAACCCTCTGATGTACCTGAGAGTCCTATCCCTGGGGTTCCCCTGGCTGACTACAGGGACAAGGTCAACCATATAAATAGGGGAAATCGAAGCACTGCTGAGATCAGAGACCAGAGGCAGATGACGATCCCAACCCAGATAGAGGTTCCAGCTCAGACTTTGTGATGGCAGGAGGAGACCATCCAGCTCTAGGCATGTCCATTTGCTGTTGGGTCTGATAGCACAGACCCAACGAAGAAGCCTGGGAAGGCAATGCTAAATGCTTAAGAGTTTGCCCTAGGGATTGTGTGTGTGTTTTATGTGTAAAAACTTGACGAAGCTAATAAAACTTGTAAATCTTCACCCCCAAAGTACGCTTATTGCCTCCGAGTCCAAAAAGAACATCTGCCCTTGAGCAGAACACCATGCAAGGCAAGGATGGCAGTGCACTTGGGATTCTCTTGCAGCTTCTGAAATGGCCAGAGCTGCCCCCACTCCCCCCCCCCCCTGGAGCCAGGCATTCAGGCTGCAATGCTGCCAGCCTTGACTGATGGGGCTTAACAGCTGCCAGACAGTAACGAGAATTCAGTTCTGTGCAAGATGCTTAGCCAGCCCTCAAGAGCGTAAAAGCAACATCAATCTCAGAAACAAATTTTGGTCAGAGCCTGGAGCTGAGGCGCAATGAAAGCTGGTTTTGTACCTCCTGCCAGAGATTTTGCAACCAGAGACATCTTAAGGCGGGTCGTGCACAGCCCCATCATGTGTAGGCAGGCTGCCCCGTGCCATTTTACAGATAGAAACAGAGACCCTCTTGGATGGTTGCAATATTCCTGTTCTTCCTCTCTCCAAGGCTCTCTGCCCCCATTATACATTACGGAAGACCTTTTGCTTTTTGTACTCTGTACACATTTTGCCATAGCCTGTCCTGAAGTGATTTAAAAACCAAAAGGACTTTGGTTTTGGAGTAGAAGATACACCTAGAATTTTTTTATTACAGTATTATTATTATTATTATTAAATTTGTGTCCCACCTTTCCTCTCCAAGAAGCGCAGGGTGCCAGATATAAAAAATTTAAAACAGCACAATTTAAAATAAAATAAAAACATATTTAAAATATTTAAAAACAATTAAAATCATCTAAAACATTTAGAACATCTCAAAATATTTAAAAGCATTCGCATTCCCTCACAATTATTTATTTCATGGTTGTCTTGGCTGGTATCTCTCAGCCATCAAACGCCTGGGCAAACAGGAATGTTTTAAAGTTTCTCCTTCTGAAAATCAATAATGAGGGAGACAGATGCACCTCACCAGGGAGAGCATTCCACAGATGGGGTACCACCACCAAGAAGGCCTTGGCACGAGGCAACGCCAACTGGGCGGCACCATTATTCTTTAGGAATATGCCATCAGCTGGTTAACATGAGACACAGCTGCTGCAGAGTGTGAACTGTCAGGCTGTACATTTCATAGTGTCTGACTTATCACATTTACAGTGGTGCCTCGCAAGACAAAAATAATCCGTTCCGCGAGTCTCTTCATCTAGCGGTTTTTTCGTCTTGCGAAGCAACCCTATTAGCGGCTTAGCGGATTAGCACTATTAGCGGTTTAGCGGCTTAGCGGCTATTAAAGGCTAAAGCAGCTAAAAGGCTATTAGTGGCTTAGCGGCTTAGAAAAGGGGGGGGGGGCGAAAAAAATCGCAAGACTCGCAAGACGTTTCCATCTTGTGAAGCAAGCCCATAGGGAAATTCGTCTTGCGAAGCGCATCGAAAAACGGAAAACCCTTTCGTCTAGCGGGTTTTTTGTCTTGCGAGGCATTCGTCTTGCGGGGCACCACTGTATATCCTACCTTCCCTTCCTGAAGCTCAAGGAAGGGGGGGGGGGGTTAGAGAAATAAGTTCAGCTTCCATGTTAATGAGAACCAGCTAAGTCACACTTTCTGAACCAAAGCGTGAGCTGAAACAACTATCCTTTGAAAGTAACAGTTCTTCAAATTTTACGGAATCCATATTTAAAGTGTATGTTAGGGAAATGTGTGCAAATCTGTGTGTATGAGTGAAAATAAAGTATGAAATCCACTTTATTAGATAATATTGAGAACGCAAGTGCATGCATTAAAAGAAATGTGCACCCAATATATGCAAATGTTTGACCATCCTAGCTCAAGGTAATGTGGCCTCTTGGGGGACCTCCATCTCCCCCCACCTGCCCGACCTGTGGCCTCTCAGAGGACTTCCAGGCCAGGACCTACCTGCAGCTGAGCAAGTAGGGAAGGGACCAGGACCCCAGGCAGGCGGCCCTGGAAACACTGGCTGCACCAGCTCAGCAGGCCCCCGCGGCGAAGCCTGCCTGCTCTGGGGACGCCCCTCCCCCGGGGGCAACACCAAAGGGGCTTTTCCCCCTGGGGTGGCACTCTAGAGGTGGAACGAGGGCCTGGGCCAGCTCTCTTGTGATGAAATTATGGTTTTATTTTTTTATTTTTTAAAAAAGATTTTTATTAAAGTTTTCAAAATGTTACAAAAAGAAAAAATACAAAGTAAAAACAGTTAAAAACAATTCAATCTTTCTGTGTCTTATCTTTCATTGCTTGTTCCCCAGACCTCCTCACACCTCCCTTTTTTGTATCCAGTTCAATTAGTTGGTTCAGCAAATCCTTTCCCTCTTTGTTTTTATCCTAATCTTTAATCTTAATATATTATACCTTTAGATTATCACCTGTTAACAATCCATTTTTACACATCTTTATAACATTACTGCTGAAAACCACTTAACTTCAATCCAACATCATTCTAACATTCATTAATTTTACAGTATTTCTGTAAATAGTCTTTAAATTTCTTCCAATCTTCTTCCACCGACTCTTCTCCCTGGTCTCGGATTCTGCCGGTCATTTCCGCCAGTTCCATGTAGTCCATCACCTTCATCTGCCATTCTTCCAGGGTGGGTAGATCTTGCGTCTTCCAATGCTTTGCAATAAGTATTCTTGCTGCTGTTGTTGCATACATAAAGAAAGTTCTATCCTTCTTTGGCACCAATTGGCCGACCATGCCCAGGAGAAAGGCCTCTGGTTTCTTCAGGAAGGTATATTTAAATACCTTTTTCATTTCATTATATATCATCTCCCAGAAAGCCTTAATCCTTGGGCACGTCCACCAAAGGTGAAAGAATGTACCTTCAGTTTCTTTACATTTCCAACATTTATTATCGGGCAAATGATAGATTTTTGCAAGCTTGACTGGTGTCATGTACCACCTGTATATCATTTTCATAATATTCTCTCTTAAGGCATTACATGCCGTAAACTTCATACCTGTGGTCCATAACTGTTCCCAGTCAGCCATCATAATGTTATGTCCAACATCTTATGCCCATTTAATCATAGCAGATTTCACTGTTTCATCCTGAGTATTCCATTTCAACAGCAAGTTATATATCCTTGACAAAGTCTTAGTTTTGGGATCTAACAGTTCTGTTTCCAATTTTGATTTTTCCACCTGGAATCCAATTTTCTTGTCCAAATTGTATGCCTCCATTATTTGATAATAATGAAGCCAATCTCGCACTTTGTTTTTTAGTTTTTCAAAACTCTGCAATTTCAATTTATCTCCCTCTTGTTCCAAAAATTTCCCAATATTTCGGCCATTTGGCCTCCATATTGAGCTTTTTCTGAGCCTTCGCTTCCAGAAATTATGGTTTTAATGGAGATAGAGTTTTAACTTCGGTGGGTGTAGTTTTATTGGGAGTGGAGCTGTTTTAAATTGTTTTAAAATGTTATATGTGGATTTGTATTTTGTATTTGAATTTGTGAGCTAGGATATTATTTAGGGGATTATGTTGAGAAATGTATTTTTTATTAGTTTGTATACATCAGTATTGCTAACTGCTTTAATTATTGTTATTGTGCACTTTGTGGTGCCAGTGTGGTGTAGTGGTTAAGAGCGGTGGACTCGTAATCTGGGGAACCGGGTTCGCGTCTCCGCTCCTCCACATGCAGCTGCTGGGTGACCTTGGGCCAGTCACACTTCTCTGAAGTCTCTCAGCCTCACTTACCTCACAGAGTGTTTGTTGTGGGGGAGGAAGGGAAAGGAGAATGTTAGCTGCTTTGAGACTCCTTAAAGGGAGTGAAAGGCGGGATATCAAATCCAAACTCTTCTTCTTCTTCTTCTTTGTGCTTTTTATATTGTAACTTTAAGTTGTGAACTGCCCTGAGACCTACGGGTATAGGGCAGTCTACAAATTTAATAAAGTCCAACTACCTAGGTGGTCTCCTATCCCTTTTTTGCATCCCATGTGCAAAATGGCCACCCTAGCCCCATGTCCGTTCTAAGGCCATAGGGTCTGCCCAGAACAGAGGCTGATTCTGTCTGCATGCAGGGACATGTCAGGACCTCTTCCAGAAAAAGAAAGAAAAAGGACAATGCATGGAAAATGTTCCTCCTACCAAAAAACAAGGCCAACTTCGAAAAGTTGAAAGCAGACCACAGTTATAGGGGCGTATCCTCTGTAATGAAAGAAAGCTTTTTTCCTATTAATTTCCTTTCTTTCAATTTCCCATGTTACTGCTCCTGCCTAATGGAATTAATTTGTCATTGCAGCATGTTCTGGCAGTATGTTGTTAGTCTGATAGCAACTGTGACTCAAATGACCTGATTATTTTCTTGCGCCATGGAGCAAGCTTTTTGGCAGAGTTCCATAAAGTGTTGTCCAGAACATACAGTATCTGGATGGCAAAACCAATAACAGTGATGTGGCCTTTTCAATGCCTTCTGAATGCCTACATTCTGTGCAGTCAGAAACTGTGTGGGCTGAAGCAGGACTTCACCCAGCATCCATGCGATTTACCTCCAAACTTTCCCTTGTTTCTTCTGCACCAAGCAAATGAACATGTGGAGGTGAAGAACGGGGCAGTGGGGGCAATACCACTCTCACCCATACATCCAGGCAATGCCTGCTCTGGGTTTCAGAGTACCTTTGGAGGAAACCTCCTCCAGGGGCCCTAGGGTTGCCACACCTTCAGTGCCAGGTAGGTGTGAGTGTCTTTTTTTATAAAAAAAAAAAGGTCCGTGCAGCTTGCAAGATTCAGGATTAGGCAAATCCATGGAGCAGGCTGCAAATTATTGTATAGACTTTTTGGCAAGCTTCCCCTTATATATTCTACCCTCTCGGACACAGGGCTACAGTTAGAGATTAGGATCCTGGCACAGCTACCTCTTTGCTCATCCCTTACAGAAAATGACTGTTCTCCTGCACTGTCAAACTGTTATGTACTGAAGTTCTCACCCTGGGCCAGCAGGGGGGTACTGTAGATAGTTTTCACTCAGGTCCATGTCAGTTATTTTAGGCGGGAAACCCTGGGTTGTTGTTGCTACAATGTTGACAGCCGGCTGCCTATAAAAGCAGGCCGGCTGAGCTGTTTGCTGTTCAGTTCTGTTCCAGCTTACAAAATAAAGAGCTGCTTTGGAGAAATCGCTGTGTCGTCTGCCATGTCTACCCGCTATTCAACACAAACCATGATTTAGCATTGTGAGGATTAGTTTATCTTGGGCTCTCATGTCCCGTCCCCCGTCCCCCCACTCTAGCATGGCCACATGAAGCAAATCAGAAGCTTCCACTTACAAGCCAGCTACATAAACCACACCTTGTTTTAGTCAACCAAAGTTAAGACTAACCACAGTTCATCCAGGTTTGGATGTCACAAGATACAAGGGTGAGCCGAATATGGAAAGCAAAGCTTTTGAACTCTGCCAGAAGAGCTGGAAGGAAGGGCACACCAGCCTGAGGCTTGCACAGACTCAGCCCCACGAAGCCCATAATGCCAAGCCATGCTTTCATAATACATGGACATGCAAGGCTCGCTGTTCAGGAGCAAAATGGCTAACCTTGCAGTAACAAGGCCTCTGCAGCAAACTCTTTGTGGCACATTCAGCTGAGATGGATGTCTGCAGCCAGCCGAGGGGTTATATGTCCAGTTCATCTTGTTTGTGGCCCCCTCCTCTTCCCCGGAGGAGCTGTGGGGCGAATTGTCCCCATCATAAGAGAAAGCCAGATTCTTTTCAATAGTTTTTATTTTATTTCTCTCTCTCTCTCTCTCTCTCTCTCTCTCTCTCTCTGTGTGTGTGTGTGTGTGTGTGTGACTTAAGGAGTTGTGAATTGATAAAGGCTTCCTACCAGTCTATAAAATCTGCTGATACTTTAGCTTGGCCATAAACTCATAATCGCATGCAGACTATGCTGTGCCTGTAAGTGCAAGCAGATGTATCTCATTGCTGAAATGCTAAATCAAAGCACAAAGGCCCTCGCTGTTATCTCCAATCATCAATTTACATGAAAAGCAAAGGGCAGATTTTCAAATTTTATCTTTTGCAGAGCAGAACTGAGAGATTACATTCCCGAAGAAGCAGGACATTGCAAGAAAAACAAAACAGCTCAGAGAAAAATAAAGTTTTGTTACTTGGGGTTTGTTTACTTGGAAGGTTTTTGTCTCTTTTAAAAAAAAACAACAATCACCAACACACACCCACTCTGAATCCCATACCAAAAGGAATCCCTTCCCACCAATGAATTGTCTCTGTATTGTAGAAGAAAGTACGGACTCCTATGGAAAACTGCCACTGATGGAGGGTGTAAGGATGGAGGGAAACATGCTTTGTTCAGCCTTTTTCCTTTCAGTGTCAGATAGTGTTATGTAGTGTAGTTTCACCCTGGGCCAACAGGGGGATACTGTATATAGTTTTCACTCAGGTCTGTAGATAGTTTTCACTCAGGTCCGCGGCAGTTATTTTAGGCGGGAACTCTGGGCTGTTGTGGTTACAATGTGACAGCCGGCTGCCTATAAATACAGGCCGGCTGAGCTGTTCACTGTCAGTTCTATTCCAGCTTACCATAATAAAGAGCTACTTGAAGAGATCGCTGTGCCGGCTGCTATGTCAACCCACGACTTAACACTGGCGACGAGGATGGGATAGATGGACATCAGAGCACAGCCAGATGCGGCCAGCCTCTGAACTGAGCTGAATCACTGAGCTGAATCACAGAGCGAAATCACTGAGCGAAATCACTGGGCAGAACCAGTTCAGAGCTGACTGTTCTGGCTAGAGCACTGTGTTCCATCCATCGCCCTTCACGCCGGCATCGGAATCATGGCTTCACTTGTGCCTCTACCGCCGTTTGCGCCAGCCTCTGAATCATGGGACTCCTACCTCGCTCGGTTCGACTGCTACCTCCAAGCCAACGAACTGACAGCAGTATCACAGGATCGGAAGCGGGGCCTATTCCTCAGCCTCTGTGGGCCTGAGGTGTTTGAGACGGCCCGAGCGTTGGTTGCGCCTGAAGCAGTCCAGGCATCACCATGGGACACGATCCAAGAGAAGCTCCGCAACCACTACGCACCAAAGCCGTCCAAGATTGCTGCCCGCCATGCGTTCTACCACAGGAACCAGGCAGAGGGGGAGTCAATCAACAACTACACCACCGCCCTGCGACAGGCTGCAATGCACTGTGAGTTCCGAGACTTAGACGATGCCCTGATGGATCGAATCGTCTGCGGGGTCCGGGACATCCATCTGCAACGGCGTCTCCTAGCCAAGCCAGACCTCACGCTACAGAAAGCCATTGAGGAGGCTGTGGCCTCAGAAGCTGCTGAACGCTCCGCTCAGGAGATCCGCAAGTCCAGCAGCCTGCGTCTTGCTAGGGAGCCCGTTCCGGTGCATCATGAAGAGGCCAGCAGTGAGGAGGCATCCTCCAGTGAAGACGATGATGTGCACCAGACAAAGCGGGAGCGCAGGAAGTTCCAACAGAAGTCCAAGGGCCAACCGGAATGTGCTGGCTGCGGAGGCAACCATTCCCGTGCCAAGTGTCGATTCAGAGACGCCATCTGTAGGAGGTGTTCCAGAAGGGGCCACATCGCTAAGGTCTGCCGATCGGCTCCGTCTGACACCCCCCCTTCATCGACTCGCAAATCCAAGTCTTCACTCCAGTCTGCCAAGGAAAGTTGTTTCGCTCTCACCAACTGCCGCTGCCCGTCTGGAACCACGATTGGCCAAACCGACTCGCCTACGAGACGCAAGCTGAACGTCACGGTGCTCATTGAAGGAGCTCCATGTGACATGGAGATCGACACCGGGTCTGCCCTGTCCATCGTGTCATGGAGCACCATCAAAAGACTGGTACCCAGAGTGTCCAAAAGGCAACTCGACTCTCACCGCGTACACCTGAGAGACTACCAGGGAAACGACGTTCCCGTGGTAGGCGTTGGCCGGTTCCGGATCGCCTTCAAGGATTTTTCGGGCCTGCTCCGGTTGGTGGTGGTCGAAGGTCAGCGGCCAAGCCTCCTAGGGCTAGACTGGTTTGATGCCCTCGGCCTGGAAGTCACCGGCATCAACTGCATCTCTAACGCAGAGACTGAGGGTCTGGTCAAAGACTTTGCCGAGGTTTTTGACGGCACCTTGGGCCAATATACAGGTACGCCCATCTCCTTTAGCCTGGATCCACAAGTCGCCCCCATCAAGCTAAAGCCACGCCGGGTTCCCTTTGCTCTCAAGGCTAAGGTGGACGAACAACTGGACAAACTGATCGCCCAAGGAGTTTTGGAGCCGGTTGACCACGCAAAGTGGGAAACCCCCATCGTCACGCCTGTCAAGCCAGATGGGTCGGTGAGAATCTGCGCTGACTACAAGTGCACGATCAACAAGGCACTTCAGCAGCACGCTTATCCGGTTCCTGTTGTCCAACACCTGCTGCATTCCCTGGGTGAGGGTAAGGTCTTCGCTAAGCTGGACCTTGCCCAAGCCTATCAACAACTGCCAGTCGATGATGCCACTGCTGAAGCCCAGACGATCGTCACCCACCGGGGGGCATTCCGTTGCCGCCGGTTGCAGTTCGGGGTGAGTGTGGCTCCTGGCATCTTCCAAGGCCTTATGGAGCGTCTCCTGCAAGGGCTTCCGGGCGTGGTACCATATTTTGATGACGTCTTGGTGTCTGCAGACTCACACCAGCAGCTGTTCGAGCGCCTCCGTGCCGTGCTGACCAGGTTCCAGGAGGCCGGGCTCAAGGTAAAAAGGGAGAAGTGCCAGATCGCCGTTCCACAGGTAGAGTTCCTGGGCTATCTTATCGATGCCTCCGGTCTTCATCCAACCACATCCAAGATCCGCGCTATCCAGCAGGCCCCCACTCCAAAGAACAAAACGGAGTTGCAGGCGTTCCTGGGGCTGCTGAACTTTTATAACATGTTCCTGCCCCACAAAGCCACAGTGGCTGAGCCTCTTCACCGACTCCTTAGCACTAAGACGCCTTGGGCCTGGGGTCATCGGGAGACGGCGGCCTTCAACGCGGTCAAGGCTCTCCTTTCTTCGGACAGTGTGCTGGTACAATACAGTGAATCCAGGCCGCTGGTCCTTGCCTGCGACGCCTCACCTTTTGGCATCGGGGCTGTCCTTAGTCACCGTTTTCCAGATGGAAGAGAAGCACCGCTCGCCTACTTTTCCAGGACACTATCTCCGACGGAACGGAATTACAGCCAGCTCGACAAGGAGGCATTGGCACTTGTGGCTGGAGTGAAGAGGTTTCATGAATACCTCTATGGCAGGACTTTTGACCTCATCACTGACCACAAGCCACTCCTGGGCCTCCTCGCCGGTGATCGTCCAACTCCACCGGTCCTCTCACCACGCATGCTGCGATGGACTGTTTTCCTGGCTGCCTACCACTACCGGCTCATCCACCGCCCGGGGAAATCGATGGGCCATGCCGACGCCCTCAGCCGTTGCCCTCTTCCAGCATTTGTGGAAGACCCGGCTCCAGCTTCATCGCTCCTTCTGATTGAGGATCTTCCGGCAGCGCCTGTGTCGGCTGCCACTGTGGCCTCCGCATCTGCCCAGGATCGCACCATCAGCCGGGTGCTCAACTGGGTGTGGAGGGGGTGGCCACAAGGGCCCTTTGCATCGGAGTTCCAGCCCTTCGCAACCAGACAACATGAACTCTCAGCTCATCGCGGCTGTCTGCTGTGGGGAGACCGCGTCGTGATTCCCCAGGGACTCCGTCAGCGCGTCCTGGAGGCTCTGCACGTTGGCCACCCGGGAATTGTCAAAATGAAGGCGTTGGCTCGGTGTTACGTCTGGTGGCCTAATATGGACGATGCCATCACTGCCTGGGTGTCCGCCTGTCAAGCGTGCCAGGAGTCGAGGCCTGCACCACCGGCAGCTAAGGGATACACGTGGGAGACGCCAAAGACACCCTGGTCGAGGGTGCACATCGATCTGGCTGGCCCCTTTCACGGCCGGACCTTTATGGTAGTGGTGGACGCCTATTCCAAATGGCTGGAGGTCGCCCTGATGCCCTCCACCACTACCGAAGCTGTCATCCGGGTGCTGCGAGGCCTGTTTGCAACGCATGGGTGTCCTGATGTCCTTGTCTCTGACAACGGACCGCAGTTCACATCAGGCACGTTTGAGCGGTATCTTTTGGGACTGGGCATCCGCCATGCCCTAACGGCACCCTTTCATCCATCCAGCAACGGGCAAGCGGAAAGAATGGTGCGCTCGACAAAAGAGGCACTGGCGCGCCTGGACCGGGGAGACTGGCATGAGCGGGTCGCCGAATACTTGTTCGCGCAACACATCACCCCTCATGCGGCCACAGGGAGGAGTCCTGCGGAACTGCTTATGGGCCGCCGCCTCAGGTCACCGCTCGACCGGCTACACCCAGACTTTGCCGTGGCTGAACCCCCAGGCTGTGCCAACGCACCACGGTCATTTGTCCCAGGAAACCAGGTCTTTGCCCGGAACTATGTGGGGGACATCCCTTGGGTGCCAGCCACAGTAGTGGGAGTCACTGGACCTCGCTCGTACCAGGTGGCACTCGAAGACGGGCGCTTGTGGCGACGGCACATAGACCAACTTAGGCGCAGGGTTGGGGACTTGGACACTACCGAGGTGCCCCCAACTGCGCTTGCGGCTCCAGAAGAGACACGTACAGATGGCGAGGCCCCACCTACACCTCCCTCGCAAACTGCCAGCGTGGAGCCGAACCAAGCCGTCTCAGAACAGACTCAGACCACTCCACTTGCGGAGGCTCCACTCACAGCAGCGGATCCAGGGGAGTTGGTTCCAACGCCACCTAGGGTCGCACCACAACTGTGTGGCCCTCCGGACTTGGCTACCAGTCCCCGGCGGTCCGGCAGAGTTTCCAAGCGCCCAACTCATTTAAAGGACTATGTTGTTGGACAGGTATCACTGTTGGTCTAAGTATGGGAAATGTAACCGATATGCTTTTTGTGCCTAATTGAACCATTACGCGTAGTGCTGTATATAAGGAAACCATTACGATTGTAACTAACGCCTTATCTCGGTGGGGAGGGGTGTTATGTAGTGTAGTTTCACCCTGGGCCAACAGGGGGATACTGTATATAGTTTTCACTCAGGTCTGTAGATAGTTTTCACTCAGGTCCGCGGCAGTTATTTTAGGCGGGAACTCTGGGCTGTTGTGGTTACAATGTGACAGCCGGCTGCCTATAAATACAGGCCGGCTGAGCTGTTCACTGTCAGTTCTATTCCAGCTTACCATAATAAAGAGCTACTTGAAGAGATCGCTGTGCCGGCTGCTATGTCAACCCACGACTTAACAGATAGGGAATTTCTGCAGTGGGAAATTCTGCTTTTAAAAAATGCTGCCTTCCCAGGCCTGTGGCAGGTCTTCTGGGGCTGAAGTAATGCTCAGCAAAGGTTAGGTTATCAAGCTGACATCTTTTTAGCATTAGCTTTCTTGCCCTACACAATGTCTAAGCAGTGTTGGCTTTCAGATGTCTATATTAGCATGTTCCAAGCAGAAGGCTACCTCCCAATGTGCTGCGTGTGGGAGTTGGGCAACCCCCAGCGCCAGGGAGCTTGCAGGCCTCTTGTTCTGTCTCCCCCAGGGCCCTCCTCCCTTTCAGCAAGGCTCTCAAAAGCCCCGGGCTTCCCTTGGGACAAAGGCGGCTGAAGAGCCTTCCAGCAAGCAGGAAGCAGGGAGCACTCGTGCCATTCAGGGGCAGTCACCCAGCAAAAAAGCAAGAGCAGAACCTAATCTCCTCACAGTTACCCAGGGAGATTAACCATTCTGTGCAGTTTATTGTGACAGAAATTGTCTGTGTTAGTGACAAGGCAAATTGAACCCAGAAGGCTTGGGGGCCGCCAAGGTCCAGGGCATTTTCTCCATCCGAGAGAGAGAGAGAGAGAGAGAGAGAGAGAGAGAGAGAGAGAAGCTGCCCCCTTTTCAGCTTGCAGTCTGGCAGATTCTGGAGATGGATGCTCTTCTGCTATTCACAAATTTTAGGCATCTGGGGCTCCAGGCAAAGAGTCTGGCCCAATGGCCAGTTGCATTCTGCTCCCATGGACAGACAGGTGAGACTGCATTCTTGGTTCTTGAGGGAGGCTTCCAAAAGTGTTTTAGTTTAGAAAAAAGCAAATAAGCAAATAACACTGGAATTCATGGACATCCAATGAAGCTAAATGCTGGAAGATGGAGGACAGATAAGAGAAAGTCCTTCCTCCTCCCCCAGGAGGCAGTGATGGCCACCAACCTGGATGGCTTTCAAAGAGATTAGGACAAATTCATGGAGCCTAGGGCTATGGATGCTCACTGGTGATGAGGGCTTTCCTCTGCCTCTCTTCCTCCTTGTATGTCCCTTTGGCCCTGATCTGCTTTCTGTGGCTTCAGCCTTGGCTCTTTGGCCAACACCCTTATCTCAGCATCTGACCACCTAGAGCAGATCCCTGCTGAGACCAGACACAACTATACCTCTCAGATCTGATCGCTTCCACAATCAAATTCAGTTGATCCTGGCAGAGATAAGTCCCATAGGTTAACTCTGTGCAGCATGAAAAGGGACTTCTTAAAATCTCCCTTGTATCTTCCAACATTTGGCTTCATTGGATTTCTACAAGTTCTAAAGTTATGAGAGAGGGATGAAAACTCTTCTCTGTCCACTTTCTCCAGGCCAGGCATAATTTTCCTTGCTCTTCCTTGCCTTTCCCCTCCACTAAGAAGCCCCAATGCTGCAACATTTCCTCATAGAAAAGTCACTCTGCCCCCTGGATCATTGCAGTTGCCCTTTTCTGACCCTTTTCTGACTCGACAATGTCCTTTTTGAAGTGAGGTGACCAGAACCCTTCACAGAATTCCAAGGGTGGTTGCACCATAGATTTGAATAAAGAAAGATGAGTGAGTGGAATGTCCTTTGTCAACCTTGGGCACAACACCAAATGACCAATATCACTGCCGTCTAGAGATGGTCCTAAATTATCACCATGCCAAAGAATGGAAAGCAGTTCCATAAATTATGTTACCGGCCACCTGAATCCCTGCCGAGCCATTCACAGGATTCCAGGGGTTCTGGCCTTCGGTCAGTGTCTGTGCTCCTTTGCAGAAATGAAGACATGGCTGAGGCTGCAGTAGCTTTAAGAAATATGATGTATTAACGTATTTACTCCTGAATTTAGATGGAGGGACTCTAGATCTTACAGCATGGTCATCTCAAGAGGGGCCTGTTCCCCACAGCAGTGCAGCGCTGGAGTCCAAGGCATCTCTCCCAGCCAGTCTTCAGCCAGCCTGCCCAAGATGGATCTCTGTCTTTGTTCACCCCTCTTCTTACCAGTACACCTTGCTAAAGACTCTCTTTTCCTGTCACCACACACCCAGTTATACTGGCAACCTTCCAAATCTGCTGTCTCTGTTCATACTGTGGCATCTGAATATAGACTGCATTTTTAATCAAGGCATATATTGGCTTATATTTGATCAGGTTCCTAAATTAAATGGGCTTAGATTTTCAAATGTTTCATGCCAGGCAAGAAGGCCAGCTGTTTATAGAGAAAACCTTGGCCATTCTCCTAAGACAAGGGGCCCCCCTTTGATTTATAGCAGAAAACAATTCTCAAAGTCATAAAAGCTGGAATTACAGGTTAAAGAGCAAGGTTACGGAAAATAAAACCATGTGCCTTAAACTTGAGCCAGATCTTCTTTCTAAGGTTAAAAGGCCAAGACCAAATGGAGAAGCATCTAGCTGGCAGAAAGAGAGGCTTTTTGGGAAGTCTTTTTAAAGCATTTTTGGGAAGTCTTTTAAAACTGTTTCTTTCTTAAACTGAGAGAGTTAAAAAGAGCAATAAATGTTGGGAAAGGCAACTGGCTTGGCTGGGGAAGAAGAAGCTTCTTCCTATTTTATTTTGAGGCTGGAAAGGAGGGTGAAAGGGGGGGGTGAACTGAAGAGGTTCCTTTTAAAAGCTGTTTTTTACTGAGTTCCTTCCTTTTTACTTTGAGAAGCTTTATTCTTTTAAAAGGTTACCTATGATAATGTATGAAATATATTGGTTTAAATGTAATTATGCAAAGGATCTAGAAAGAAAGAAATGTTAAATTCTTATTTCATAGAGTCATATTGCTGTAGGAGACCAGGGGGGCAGATGAGCCTAGCTCCCTGCCAGAAATGAGACGCCATCCGAGCAGTTCTGATATATATGGTTGTCAGACATTTGTTTAAAGACCTCCAAAAGGAGATATTTCATTGATGATGCATGAGAATATGAACCCAAGGTCTCTGACATCTGTTCAAGATAAAAATTTAAGATTAACCATTTGTTTTAGAAGGCAACAGGGCAAGGAGGGCAAAGAGGTGAGCTGGTAATTAAGATTCCTTGTTGAGACACATGTAAAGATATATTAATACTTGTTTGTCAATTATAAATGGAAGGAAATATAGCTCTTTGTCTCCCATAAAAGGCAATAGGAAATGAGTGTATTTTTGTGATTGGTCATACCAATCAGCCAATAGGAATTCCAACCAGGCTGGTTGGACAGATGCAGCCAGAGGAGAAGCAAAGGGGGCTGGATTAAGGAAATATAAGTGCTGGCCATAATGGCAGGAGGCCAGGCCAGAGCTTGGTAATCATATACCACTGTGCCTCACATTTATTTGTCTGACAAATAAATTATTATTTTAATTTCTCTGTTGCTGCGTTGAATATTTCATTCCAGCTAAGCGTTAACCACAAGCAGGGTGCTACATTTTATGGTGCCTGCGACTCGGATAAGTGGTCTGCTGGAACGCAGCCCCTTCGCCTACTGAGCAGGGTACAAGACAGAGGATCACTCACTGCCTACTCAGCGCGCAATGGAAAATTTTTTTCCAGGGGAACGCAGCAGTCTCGTCTGTCTGATACCCTGCCCACCGACGGCGACGGACCGGGGGGAAACGGAACCAGCTAAGGGTAAGTGCACTAAAGGGTTTTGGCCCTCCAATTAATTGGGAGGAAGAGAAGTCCTGATCAAACTTCTGCGTCTCAGTAAAGGGGAACTGAGTACGCTAGGTGGCTGGGTACATCAGATGGTGATCTGGTGTAGGGAAAAGGGAAGATTGGGAGGTAGAGTGTGGGTGAAGTATCTTGCGCATTGCATGTGTGAGAAAGTACAATGTGTAACTGACCTAAGTGTGGAGTGAGTACTACTTCGTTTCCCAGTAAGGTGTGTGTGTGAGTGACTGAGTGGATACTTCACAGGGCCATACAATGGGAGTTGGGGGTTCAAAGGGGGGAAATACACCTCTTGAATGTATGTGAAATAATTTTAAGAAAGCCTTCTCAGGGGCATATGGAGTCAAAAGGACGCCAGAGCGCTTGAGAACGTTATGTGAACTAGAATGGCCAAAACAAAATACTGAATGGCCATTTCAAGGAACCTTTGATATAAATTTAGTAAGCAAACTTTGGTCTAACATCACCAAGGAAACTGGAGGGTGCCCAGAACAATTTTCATATATAGATTCCTGGCTGAGCACATTAAATAAAAATCCTCCATGGATAAGGGAATGCAAAGTCCAACGATGCAAATTATTGGCTGTAAAAGCCAAAGCTAGGAAAGGAATCTTGCCAAACAAATTCAAACCCTCCACCAGTTGTAACCCCAAGGCAAGAAAGTGGAATGAATAATGGGGGTGGAGTCATAGAACTTGATTCCTTGATAGATTATGATAAATATCTTCAGGAGGCATTGGAGTCCTATAATGAAGCCCAAGCAGAAGTGGTTATTCCACCTGTGAGTCCCAGTAGAACTCCATCTACAGTCTCCTTTAGTGGAACAACTGATTGCCTACCCTAAACCCCTGTACATCTATTATTACAGAAGTTACAGGGAGACCTTAATCGGTCAGCAAGCAATACAGCTAGGCGTATAGAGCTGCCAAAAGAACGCCTTGGGACAGATACCATCCCCTATGATTTGAGGCCCCTAGAGCAAAGCGAAGAGAAAGGTCACGTAGTAGCCCCTCTTAGAAGAGTATTTGATGCACTTGAGGAGCCTGTGCTGGTTAATGGGCAACCTGGACCACGGCCACCTCGAACTTCGACCCTGCAATGTATTCCATTCACAACTACAGTCTGATGAATTGGAAAACGCCCCATCTTTCGCAGAAAAACCTCAGGCTATGATGGACTTGGTGACTTCAATAGTAATACTCTCTTCACCACTGAGGAAAGGAGAGACATAATTGAAAAGGCACAGATATATTTGCGTGAGCAGGCCAGAGTGGGAAATATTTATAATATTGACCGTCATCTCCAGGACAACTATCCCTTGGAAGATCCTAATTGGGATCCAAACAATGCGATTTACCTGGCCAGACTTACCACCTACCGCCAGACGCTTGTGCAAGGTATTTGCAGGGCATGCCAGAAGCCCACTAATATGTCTAAAGTCTCAGGAGGGTAGATGTGTTACCCATAACACTGTTTCGTGTTCGGTGCGCACCCACAAAAAGACTTAAGTTGTCACCTTTTGAGCTCCTGTATGGGAGGCCGCCCTCCTTTGTTCAGGATATTCCAACTGACCTCAAACAAATAGGAGACCATGTGACACAGGGATAAGTGCAATCTCTCCCCCGTGTTTTTGTCTCTCTCCCGTGTTTGTTTGTTTGTTGTTGTTTTTTTCTTAACAGGTGGGCCCTCAAGCACACGCCGTGCAGCATTGCCAAGCCGATTCATCAGCTCCAGGCTGGCATAGCATATGGGTGAAAGAGTGGAAAACGTGATCCACTTGCACCTAAGTGGCGTAGACCTTACACCGTCTTGCTTTCTACTCCAACAGCGGTGAAGGTAGCTGAGGTGACCCCCTGGATTCATCACTCTCGTTTGAAGAAGTCTGAAGGCAGTTGGACGTGCAAAGGTGACCCCTCTAATCCTTTAAAATTGACTCTTTCTAAAAACCCCTGTATCTAGCCCTACCGGTAACGGGTTAGGTCACGGGCAACATTAGACGACCGGCCTGCTGCAGCCACAACTTGGAAGCTGGCTGACCTGCGCACGCCTGAAGCTTGAGGAGCGTCTGAACCAGCGACTGTGAGCGGGAAGATTCTCTTATACAATTGATTGACTGCCCCCTTGTGGAACAATTATCAGAGATATTACACATTGGGGATCCTTGGGATATATGTTTTGGTCTTGGTGGTTCCCCATTTCTGTCACTGGGGGAATTATATTGGGACTAATAGTTTTATGCTATCACAATAAGGTAATCTTTTGTGGAAGGAATGCATATGCTAGACATCAACATGATTTTATTATTAATCCTGATCCCTTGGTAAGGGGAAGGGTCCTTGAATCTGACCAAATTTGTTAAATATGGATTCAGCCATGACCACAATATGTGGGTAGGCTTAGCTGAAATGGTAGCCAATGTTGCAAATAGGACCAATTGCCTTGTTTGCTCTCTTGGGCCAGATGATTCAGAGGGAGGTATGCCCTTATTACTGATACCATTAAATGCCATTGGTATGGTAAGCGAAATGCCACACCAAACAGAAATACAGAATTTCCCCGGATGGAACTCAACTAAACCATTACAGTTACACCTGTACAAGGGGAATTCTGTGTACATAAATCATCAGATGCAGCTGATTCTACCATGATAGGCTCTTCTCATTGTCACTATACTTGGGATTATATTAAGAATAGTCATACCTGGGCACACGGTACTACCTATCGAACTCGGAATACCTTGCCCTGTGCACCTCCTTTTATTCATGCATGGAAAGTGGTATGGAACATAACTGTGACAGAGAAAGGCAATCTAACATACTGCACTGTGAACTCTCTGCCTCTTTTGATATTTCGCCTTCTGTACTCCACGTACCAAAAACCTCAGACCCGATGGTTGTGGTGGATATGTGGAGAATGGGCATACAAGAAACTCCCTTCCAAATGGAGTGGGACTTGTTTCCTGGGACGGGTATTACCACTAATGTGGATTTTGCCCACTAGTTCAGCTAAGCGAACACAAAGAAACGCTGATATTTCTCGTATAGCAGGAGGAAGTACCCAAAGTTGGAGCGGTACTAATGATTGGCCACCAGAGCGCATTATAGCCTATTATGATCCTGCCTCCTGGAATCCTGGTGAGCTCATACAAGGGGCACGGGATCCTATTTATAATCTAAACAGAATAATTCGATTACAAGCAGTAGTGGAACTTGTAACCAATGCAACGGCCCAGAGTTTGAGACTTATTGCATAACAGCTGGATGAAAGTAGAGCCGCTATTTTGCAGCTGAAAATGGGAATGGATTATGTACTTGCCAGGCAGGGAGGCCTATGTGGAGTCTTGAACTTGACAGGGAATGCCTGTTGCTTTAACATTTCAGATAATGGTTTTATGTATGGTGCCATGTATCATCTCATGTTTTAGGAGTACAATTAGCAAGATGATTTCAAATGAAACTTTACCTCATATCATGGCACTATATAGAGCCTTACCTCAGGAATATGATGTAGATCAAGCTATCAAGGACGCTTTGTAGCCAGGTCCTTGAGCTTGAAAGGGGGGAATGTGGCATCTGAATATAGACTGCATTTTTAATCAAGGCATATATTGGCTTATATTTGATCAGGTTCCTAAATTAAATGGGCTTAGATTTTCAAATGTTTCATGCCAGGCAAGAAGGCCAGCTGTTTATAGAGAAAACCTTGGCCATTCTCCTAAGACAAGGGGCCCCCCTTTGATTTATAGCAGAAAACAATTCTCAAAGTCATAAAAGCTGGAATTACAGGTTAAAGAGCAAGGTTACGGAAAATAAAACCATGTGCCTTAAACTTGAGCCAGATCTTCTTTCTAAGGTTAAAAGGCCAAGACCAAATGGAGAAGCATCTAGCTGGCAGAAAGAGAGGCTTTTTGGGAAGTCTTTTTAAAGCATTTTTGGGAAGTCTTTTAAAACTGTTTCTTTCTTAAACTGAGAGAGTTAAAAAGAGCAATAAATGTTGGGAAAGGCAACTGGCTTGGCTGGGGAAGAAGAAGCTTCTTCCTATTTTATTTTGAGGCTGGAAAGGAGGGTGAAAGGGGGGGGTGAACTGAAGAGGTTCCTTTTAAAAGCTGTTTTTTACTGAGTTCCTTCCTTTTTACTTTGAGAAGCTTTATTCTTTTAAAAGGTTACCTATGATAATGTATGAAATATATTGGTTTAAATGTAATTATGCAAAGGATCTAGAAAGAAAGAAATGTTAAATTCTTATTTCATAGAGTCATATTGCTGTAGGAGACCAGGGGGGCAGATGAGCCTAGCTCCCTGCCAGAAATGAGACGCCATCCGAGCAGTTCTGATATATATGGTTGTCAGACATTTGTTTAAAGACCTCCAAAAGGAGATATTTCATTGATGATGCATGAGAATATGAACCCAAGGTCTCTGACATCTGTTCAAGATAAAAATTTAAGATTAACCATTTGTTTTAGAAGGCAACAGGGCAAGGAGGGCAAAGAGGTGAGCTGGTAATTAAGATTCCTTGTTGAGACACATGTAAAGATATATTAATACTTGTTTGTCAATTATAAATGGAAGGAAATATAGCTCTTTGTCTCCCATAAAAGGCAATAGGAAATGAGTGTATTTTTGTGATTGGTCATACCAATCAGCCAATAGGAATTCCAACCAGGCTGGTTGGACAGATGCAGCCAGAGGAGAAGCAAAGGGGGCTGGATTAAGGAAATATAAGTGCTGGCCATAATGGCAGGAGGCCAGGCCAGAGCTTGGTAATCATATACCACTGTGCCTCACATTTATTTGTCTGACAAATAAATTATTATTTTAATTTCTCTGTTGCTGCGTTGAATATTTCATTCCAGCTAAGCGTTAACCACAAGCAGGGTGCTACAATACCTCAGAGCAAGTGAGAAGGATGGTTCTCTTGCCTTGCCAATGGCCCTCAATGCTTTCTTAATGGTCCTAAGCTTGGCCAGGTCATCCTGCATAGGCTAGCTCAGGAATTCCTCTGCAGCTGGTATTTTCCCCTTTTGATCCCAAATAATCAGAATCCTACCATTTATTAATTTCTAGGGTTTAGTGGTGCCCCTTCTAAGCCTATAACATCAGTCTAAGAGAATGCCTTCTCCCATGGCATTGAGGTCAGAGAAGGAGACCTGGCTGACAGTCGTTACACAGAATGACTCATGCAGTGCCTGGTTCCATAGAAGGGCCTTTTCAGTGGTGGCTTCACATCTGCGGAGCACTCTCCCTACTTCAGGTGCATCGAGCTACACCATGGTTTTCTTTTAGGAAACTGCTGAAGGCGTCACCTTCTAGCCAGCTTTTGGGTGAGATCATCAGTGACTGAACAATTCATGAATAATTTGGCACTGCTGATTATTATGAATTGTAGTGTTTCAACTATCATCATCATTATTATTATCATCATCATCACTTCATGGGAACTGTGTTACATATCCACGCTATGTTGCTTTTTGTGTTACTCTGTTGTAAACTACCCTGCACAGAGACCCTTGCACCGTGAAAGCCAGCAGATGTCCCTTGCTACTTGACTAGAGACAGATCTGGCCAGGCCAAATCCCTCCATTGCCCATTCATTCTATTTGAGGAGCTCACAGAGTCCCAGGCTGTGGGGCTCCTGGACCCACATTTGGGGAGGGGTGCATGTTGGGGGCAGGTCTGCCAAGGAACAAGCAGATTTCTTACCATTCCTTAAAGAACCCAAGGCTTGGACTGTCTCCCCACAGCCCGGGTCGTCTCAAGCGAAGTCGAGCTGACAGGGTGTTTAGCAAACATTTAAAGCCAGGAAGCTTAATAGCTCTTTCAGGATTATTAAATAAACATTGAGAATGAGTGAGGAGGCAGGCAAAGGAAATGGTGGTGGGATTGGGGGTGGGTGGGGGCTAACATAAACTTTCCAAGGCTTGAGGCCAGGGGAGGTGGAGCAAGGCAGAATCCTGCCAAGTCACGACGGCCCTCTCATAATTTGAGAAATGCCACAAATTCGTGAAACTTTGCACTGCTGTGTCGTGTTAATTTTGGGAGGGAGAGCCATGCAAATGTTTAGTCTGGCATTAATATTTCATTCCAGTCAAGGCCACCTTCAGGTGGGAGGCCAAGGCATCTGTTCCCAGTCCTGCGTTGAATTCAGTGACACAGCATTTTACACACAGGTGTCACGAGATCTGTGATGGCGGATGGTGACCTGTTCATATCAGGATATAATGAACCTTTCAATCAGCAGCTGGGTGGGTGTGCTAGAAGAGATTTGGGGGGCAGCACACACACACCCATGTTCAAAGGCAGCCAAGGAGGCTGAGCGCAGAGCCAAGCGCAGTGTGGCTTCAGTGGCTGGCTCCTTCTGCTCTTCCTGCCATGGAAGGGAAAGAGCGGGGAAGCAGCCCCCGATCAGTGGTGTTGGCAAGAGCAGCAGCAGGAGGAGCCACGGCCACTGAAATTCCATGGCCACCACATCCAGCTCCACCTACAGCTCTTTCCGCGTCGTGATATTGCACACGCAACACCCCCACAATTCTCTTTCGGAAGCTGGCGCCTCTGGACCAGAGAGAGATGGGACACTTTCCTCCAAAGGCGTTCATTCTCCTTTCCATGGTGACCCACAGAGGCATAAATAAGATAATGCAGCATTTTTAACAGTCAGAAGTATGGACACATACAATTTTTTTTTGTTTTGTCCTGCTGTCACTCCTGATCAAACAGGTTTTGCACCATTATCAAAGCATGCAAAGAAACCCCGTACAAAAACTTTTAACCAGAGATAGAAATGTGCTAAGAGCAGTCATCCCTCTTGAAAACTGTTTTCCGATTGGGGCGGGAGGGGGGAACTATTATCTATCTCAAGCCCCAGAAAAGGCCCTTAAGTTAAAGGAAGGGCGAAAACTTAGATACAGATAAAAACCTAAATATGGATTTATTTACAGGTGATCACTCAGGTCGCTTGAAACACAACAAACTAGGGTTAGAAAACAACATTTCTTCATAAAAACACTCATAAAAACTTTAGTTAAATGAACGTGAATAGACACAGGGAAAGCACTTGAGAGGGAAACAGAAGAAGTATGAGCCTGCACATAGAAGTGAAGTGGTTCCATCAAACAGTGTGTCCAATTCTGGGCACCAGCTCCGGCCACTGATGTGCTGGAGTCTCTTCTTCCTTGAAAGCCAGATCCTCGGAAATTGGCCTGGGCCCTAAAGTTGCAAGCCTGTGCCGGCTTCCTTGGCAGTGAGACCCAATCAACTCTCTTCTGCGCAGGGTCAGGCTGCATGTTTTGCAAACACCCGAGGTGGCCTCACCCTCTCTCGACTCCATTGGTTCCACTCAACAGCAGACCTCCAAGGAAGCAGGCAAGGGGCATTCCTAGTCCTGCTAGATGATATCCTCTTAGCTGGAGATGCTGGGGATTAGACTTAGGACCTTCTGCCACTGACCTAGGAAAAGGGGGAGCTGCCATCTGCCTTGCCAGATCATGGGCCCATCTTTCTCCATATCATCAACACTGACTGACAGTGGCAGACCAGGATTTCAGGGAGAAGTCCTTCCCTTGTGCAATGACCTGCACACAGATAATCACTGGCCCCAATGTGTAGCTGATAGTGCTGATATGGGCGGCGGGGGGGGGGAGGCCTAGTGATGGCTCCCAAGAGAATGTGCTGGAGCTTCCAGAACATCCCTGCACATTTATTGATTACTTTGCTGATCCAATGACCTCTACTGACACTCCTTAAGAGACCCAGAGCCACTACATCGCAGGACTGAGGGAGGCAGCGTGTTAACCAAATGCAGGTTTGTTTTCCCCACTCAAACAGGTGCTTCCCTTCAGAGCCAAAGCTAGCTCATTGCCACATACATTGCTCTGCACTTCTGCCTTGGACAAGATCCATCATTCCCCTTCACTGGGGAGGTGGGGCAGAAAATGAAACTTGCCACTTGAAAAGATAGCACAGAAAAATGTTGTGTGTGCGGAAACCAATAGGTTGCCTTCAGTATTCCGACAAACGAAGGTCACCCCAAGAACTCAGTGCAGGACAGCCTGATCCCATGCATGCTTACTCCAAAGTAAGTCCCACTGAGTTCAGCAGGGCTTACACCCAAAAGGGGCGCATAGGACTGCAGCCATTGGCAGAAAATCCAAACGTTTTATTCAACACCCTTATCAGTATTGAGCACAATATCTATGTGAACAATTCTCCTGCTCAAGCCCCATTGGGAATGGGCAAGATCACAGCAAAAATAAGCATCTGAGTTGGGCCTGACTACATGGAACAAATCCGATTCTTCTGCCCAGTAGTCCCACAAAATGGAACTGGAAAAGCTTGATTCTGTGATTGGGAGGGAAATAGGAAGAGACCAGGCAAATTTGCCTTGAGCATGTCTTACCTCTCTACTCCCCGAGAGGAAATGCATTTATAGTATCCCTGCTCTTCATATTCTTGCTCTCTCCACCCCACCCCACCCCGCATTTCCCAGAATTGCCACTGGCAAAAAGCTCCCCTCATTTTTGGCTTGCCAGTTTTATGTTGGGGGGATCTTATACACAATTTCCGTTTTTCTTTATAAAGCCACAATAAAAATGCATAACTTTTAGAAGTGAATCCAATATGCAAACTGGAAATATTTGCATATATTTAGCCAATTTGTAAATGTCTCATATTGCCTCATATAACAATGAAGAAGAAGAAGAGTTTGGATTTGAGTTTGGATCCCGCTTTATCACTACCCGAAGGAGTCTCAAAGCGGCTCACATTCTCCTTTCCCTTCCTCCCCCACAACAAACACTCTGTGAGGTGTGTGAGGCTGAGAGGCTTCAGAGAAGTGTGAACAGCCCAAGGTCACCCAGCAGCTGCATGTGGAGGAGCGGGGAATCGAACCCGGTTCCCCAGATTACGAGTCCACTGCTCTTAACCACTACACCACACTGGCTCTCACAATGGATATTATGCCTGTTTCCAACCTGGTGTCCCGTCCCCCCACATGCTGTTTGACTACAACTCCTATCATCCCTGACTACTGGCCATGCTAGCTGGGGCTGATGGGAGTTAGAGTTCAAGAACACCTGGAGGGCACCAGGTTGGGGAAGTCTGGGATATTGTGGCAGCTCTGGTTTGGGGCGGGTGGTGAGTCAAGGTACCATGGAGCCATGGTTGGGCAGAATTTGGCTGTGCTGAGTGCAGAGGCCCCAACCAGGCCACCTGCTTTCTCAGCTTTGAACAATGGATGTGTCTTCTGTCCCTTCCCAGCATCCATGAGGAACTGATACCTGATCCCATTTTAAATGGTATTGGAAAGAGAAGTCTGTGTTTTGTGTCAGAGACCTTGCACAGAGAATCATGGGGCTGCTGGGGTTGGGCAAATGTTGAGACTGCTTCTCTCCATAGAGCCTTTGCTGGAGTGGGGGACCTGCAGCTCCCCCAATGTTACTGGACTCCAACTCCCACCAGCTCCAGCCAGCCTGACTAATGGCCAGGGATGCCCCACATCTCTGTTTTTCAGAGTAATACAAAGATTTACAAGTAGCCTAAAAAGATTGCCATATGGCATTGGATGTATTTTTCTGCTCCTTGGGTTCTGTTATTCTTATGAAAATCAATATTAATAGAATAATGAAGAAAAAAGCACAAACTCCATTCTTAAACCTCAACATATCTCACATTTAACAACAAAATAACTGAATTTAAGAGGGGGTGGGGTTCAGGAAACAAGAAAATAGCATACTTTAAAACTAGAAAAAGCTACCAAAAACAAAATCCAAGGAAGGGGGTTATAAACAATCATGTAACTTCTCCCTCCTGGGAAATAAAAAGGAACCCAGCAAGGTCCAAGCACAGTTAAAATAACTTGACACATTAATTAGCAACAGTTCATTAGATTACACTTTTCAGTAAATAACTAGAACAAGAATGGGCCGCTGTCAGCCCCCAGAGCAATGTTCATCTAGCCTCTGGTGATGCTGTCAAAAGTGAAGTCAGTATGCAGTAAAAAGCTTCATTCATAAGGACGATAAAAATGTTTTCAAGTTGCAATACATATTCCATACTTTAATGCTACACATCTCTTTTGCTTTCCCTAAGCAATTTGTAAATGTAAAAATTATATTGGTATGTAATATGCTGTTCCTGAGTGCATGGTGTGCTCCATAATTGTGAGGCTGTTAATGCTGGATGGCACCTGGGACAGCTCAGTGGATAGCGCCAGTGGCGGAGGAAGGGGGCAGGGGACAGTCCACACTGGGTGCCATCTCTGAGGGGGGTGACAAGAAGGTACCCCGCGGGGTGCTCGTCCCGCCGCCGTGAGCAGAAGATCCCACCGCCATCCGTACGGCGCTTGAGTGTATCAGTGCCGCGCATGCACTACCGGGCGGTTTGCCCCGCCCCTCGACACCCCACGCTGGGTGCTGGAGAGCCTTCCTTCGCCCCTGGATAGAGCATGAGACTTAACCTCAGGTTTTGGGGTTCAAGCCCCACATTGGGCAATGTTGGAAAAGATTCCCACACTGGAGGGGGTTCGTCCCTTCCAACCCTACAATTCTATGAACATTCCAGAAGGATCTGTTTCTGCAGCAAAATGCACTTCTTTCTCCGAGCCCTCAGACCATTGTGTACAGCAGCCTCCCCAACCTAGGTGGCAAATCCAATGGTCAGAAATGAGGGGAGCTGTAGTGTAAAACAAATGGTTGGGGGAAGGCTGATTTAAAGAATGCCTCCCCCCCAAATACAGACACCAGTCATTTCTGAACTATGGCATTATTAAACTTACTCTACCCCCATTCTGCCAATTTAACAATTAACTCTTTATCTGCTTAATCCTGTGCCTTGGCAACACACAGGACAAATGGAGTGGAACCCAGGGGTTCTCGAACTGTTTCTCCCCTCCCTTCGTCCCCAGGGGTTCTCGAACCATGGTTCTCCCCTCCCTTCGTCTGCCTTGAGGAGGCAACCGGAACCCAAGTGCTTCCATTTATTCCACAGGAGAGTGTGAGGGTTGCACACAACCTTCTGCTGGTTCATGTGATGATATGTGGGCTGAAATACTAGCCGAGCTGTGGAAGCAGAAGAGGAGCCAGATGGGGCATTGAACTCCATCTTTCAACAACCACCTATGTAGAAATTTTGTCAGAAGAAAGAAGCTCTTCTGAGCTTCCTTCTTTCAAAACTGAATTGATGAGCCAAAGGGGAGAGATTTCTACCAATCTAATGTGAATTAATGAGGGTCCTCCAGCAGGGGACACTGAACTATGATTAGGGGAGAAATTCAATTCAGTTCCCATTTAAAGATGAATCTATCAAATCCACACTTTCCAAAACAAAACACAATCAGACCCCTCGTTAGGAAGGACTTCCTGATGTTACAAGCTGTGGAACAGACTTGGAAGGGGGTGGACACCCCTTTGTGAGGGGTTTCTTAAGCAGAGGCCGGACGGCCTTTCAGGGAGGGACTGAACTAGGTAGTCTTCTAAGTTCACTTCCAACTCTATGATCCAATGAAATGATTTAAAACACATCAAGTAAGCATGACATATGTGGGTGGTCTTAGGGTCCTCATTACTTCCTGTTGCACCTGCAGACACTCAGACTAAAGCTGAGTTTTTGTTTTTTTACAGACTAAAGCTGAGTTGAAATACCTCACAGTTTTTGTCGATGTTTTTGCCTTGCCAAAAGGAAAGAAAGAAAGAAAGAAAGAAAGAAAGAAAGAAAGAAAGAAAGAAAGAGATGTCTTTCTATTCAGTTATATATTCCGTTATACTGCCCTCAGTTACCTACAGTGGCATCATCACACAGCAAAATCTAACTGGCCACCTCTTGCTATGACACTATCCCATTCACCACAGGATTCCTTACTGGGTGGGATCATCCACATGGATGGTCACTGAAGAAATAGCCAGGAGAAATGACAGAATCAGAAAAAGGAGGTTATTCAGAAATCTTACTTTTTTAGTGAAAACTTACACCCCAGTGACATTGAAGATTTCTCCCTGAAAACTGGAGAGCAGCCAGCACAGCTCTGCTGAAAGTGCTTCCTTTCAAAATTACCTCAGTCAGGGGCTTATAGAATCATAGAATTATATATAAAGTTGGAAGGAATCGAGAGGGTCATCGGACTCCAACCCCCTGCATTGCAGAAAGCTCAACTAGATCATGCGTGACAGATGGCCATCCAACCTCTGCTTAAAAATTTCCAAAGAAGGAGAGTCCACGCAACACCAGATTTAGGGCAGTGCCCTGCACAGGGCACTGAGCTAAGGGGGCACAACATTGAGAAGATCCATCACTGAGAAGATTCATTTGGGGTGCCAAATTTTAGCCTGGCTCAAAGATTACCCAAATCTGCCCCCATCCACCACCTCTCATGGGAGTCTGTTCCCCTGTTGAACAGCTCTTACTGTCAGAAAGTTATTCCTGTTTAGTCAGAATCTCATTTCTTGTAACTCGAATCCACTGGTTTGAGCCCTACCCTCCAGAGCTCCCTCTTCCATGTGACAGCCCTTGAGATATTTGAAGACGGCTCTCATATCCCCTCAGTCTCCTCGTTTCCAAGATGGCCTGGGCAGGGGTGCGTGGCTGAGGAGATGTGTCCCCAGTGACAGACAGAGAGGCTTGGAGGGCTGCATTTGGACCTGGGCCTGAGGTTGCCCACCCCTGCTCTAAAGGAACAAACAGAAAGAAACGACAAGGGATCAAAGTTCAGTGTCCACCAGGGCAGAAGGAGCCAAAATGTATGAGCCACCAAGTCCAAAAGAAAGTCTGTGCAAGTTCAGGGCCAGCAACAAAACAAAACAAAGAGAAGAGAAGAAATGTTCCAATCCTGGCACCATCTGATCATTTGAAGACGGAGTGAAATGTGGGGCACTCAGGACTTTTCATTTTCTTCATGAACTTTTTGAACTCTTTGTTTTTCTTATCCCACTTGTGGATGGCCGTCAGAAGGTACTGGGTCTTCACTTTGCGCCCCATGATGAGAAACTGGTGACTGAGGTTGTCCAGTTGGTGGCAAGGACAGTCTGCCCCGTTCTTCAAATACAGCACCAGCTTCTTGAGATCTTTCTTCTTGATGGTGCCCAATTTCAAGGGCTTCTTCTTCTTGGGGATGATCTTCTTGTCTCCATTTTCTTTTTTTACCTCTTTTATTTTCATCTTTAAAGCTGGAAGTCAAAAGAAATGGGAAAAGGAATTTTTAAAACTCTTACCCATCAGGCACATGTGATCATAGGACAGGTGAAAGCAGAATCCCATTTCACTGCATGGAACGACTTCATTTCTTATACCACAAAATTAATAAGACATGAACACTGATGCAGCACGCATCAACTTGAAAAAAATAATCGTGGGAAAGGTCAAGAGATAAATTATTAATAGGGGTTAATAGATAGGTTGGCATTATGATTTGCAGGTCTTGGTGTCAGCAATCAGGGAGTGGAAAGGCGTCATCTGCTCTCTTCGTAACAAAAGTGGGAGGAAAGATAAAATGTTATTTTCCTGTTGCAACTTCCTGTTGCAGATAGTTTTCTATTGCAAAGCTTTATAATAAAAAGAAATAATTGAGAAATAAATGAGTGCTAGCCTCTTACAGAAAACAACAATAGCCAACTGTCCTGTGGCCAAAGATGGAGGGATATTGCATATCCCTATATGTGTGTACATACTGTACATACATTTCACCCAACGGCATCTGAATTTAGCACAAACAAGCTTGTTCAAGTCTACACTCACGGTCTCTTAAGTTGTGATCTTCTGTCAATTGCATTGAGGCAGCAATCAAAAAACCAAGGTTTACCTTGATCACCCTGACTTTTGAGCAGGCCTGCATAGGATTGCACTGTGAGCGATCCTAGATATAGGAGCTTTAGTAGCACCCAATCCTTGCAGTTTTGCTTGCAACTTGAAACAGAAGAGCAATGCCACTTCCAAAACTCTGGAACCCCAAGTGAACTTTTGCAGCCAGACAGGCAGGATTGCCCCTCTCCCTAGAGCCAAGCGCTGTGTGGGTTGTTTGTGCACATTTGTGTGGTGGGGCCAAAAGGTCAAATGTTCCTCTCCATCTCACTGCAGATCTCTCATTTCCAACTGTGGCTGCAATTTAGTGGAATTTTAAAGAAACAGATAGTGGCCAACCAAATGCCTGTGGGAAACAGGACATGAGCACAGGATCACTCTCTCCTCTCTCCACCTGCAGCTGTCAGCAATCCAGAAGCACAAAGCAGAGCAGTTGCAGATATAGTCACCCCACTCTGGCTTTTGCAGGTCTGGAAGGTACACATAAAGCTAAGAAGAGTCACACTGCCTGCTCCACTCATTTTTGCCTCTGGCACCCCCCACCACCCCCCACCCCGCGCACAATGCAAGTGGTTCTTGGAAGGTTGTCTTTGAGGCCATGTGGCCCTCTGGCTGATAAGGCTTGTGCCCCACTCCTGACCTACACAGGGCCACACCTCCCCCACCAACACCACCACTTTAAATACCGGTCAAAATCCACCATTTCTGTGAAGCCCTCAGATTAACTCCTTTGTCCCTCACTCCTTTCAGAAACTAAACCTAAGTATGTGGAACTGGATGTGTCTCATGTTGGAAATGCAACAGCAGAGATCATTCAGTGTATAACTCAGGGGTTAATTCTGTTGGTGTTAAAGTCGACTAGCTAAGAAGGGGAATGATGGAGATGTTGCTTAGCAACCAGGCAGAATAGCTTAATCCTTGCTGAAGTGCTGATTGTACAGTTCTGCAAAAGCTTTTCTTCTGTATGTCTGGTTATATGTCTGCCTGCTATAAACAAGGTCTGCTCCTTTCTTCTCAAATTATACACTGTTTTTGCTCAGTTTGCTCAGTAAAGTGTTTATCGGGGCTTTCCTCTCTGGACTCTGCCTGTATTATTTAAGTGACTTTGCTAAACTCCAACCCAGTTGCCTGTTACTCCTACCTCTGTCTCTTCCCACCCATCTCTGCTGTTCCTTTCTTCTGTCATCTCCCTTGCTTTGAAATTTACACTGTGAACTCTTCTCAGGGCAGGTCTTTCCCTTTGCTTCCTTTACTCTGCAAAGCACCATGTACAACCAAGAAGGTAGCACGACAAGAAAAGGGCGCACGGATGATGCACCATGTTTCAAGCATGGTGCAATCTGCAGACTGACTAGTCCTGCTGAAGGGCCATATGCGCTTGAGCAACAAACAGAGCCAAGCAGGAGAGAGAAAGGGCATGTTTAATGCACAACACATTGACGTCCTGTTTGCCCTATTAAACTGAATTCCATCACACCGTCACCCGCAAAGGAACATTCACTGTGGGCTGAAGCTGCAATCAATAACTCAGAGAAAGCTCTGTGCCCAGCTGAGAATATTTTCCATTTAAGTCACAGCAAATTAGCTTCTCTTCCTCCCCCCCCCCCAACACACACAAGTCTGGGGCTGTGCCTGCAGTGGCAAGCTGTCCCGAGCACCTTCACTCTTGAGGTGCAGAGCGGGAAGGCAGAAACTGCATCTTCCCGAGAGAGCAGCACCACGGCATGCCTGGCTGTCATCCACACAGCTTTGCTGCTGACTTGTCAACAAAGCCCAGGCAAAACGGGACCCAAGAGTTGCAGCACCTTAAGCACAAACAACATTTATGGTTGCATAAGCTTTTATGGGCCAAAGCCCCCTCCATCATATGCCTGGAGAACATCAGCCACAGATTGGATCCTCCAGGGCCACATGCAACTAAAGCAACGGAAAAAGCTTAAGCGGTCAAACATCTTGTTCAGTTCATGGTACAATCTGTGCTCCCAGCTGCACATATTTCTCTTGCCTTGACCTGGTCCTGGCTTGGTCCCTGAGGGGGAAGGCAGATGCCCAGGGCAGGGTTAAGATAGCAAAAGGCCCGTCAGGGTAGGGAGCCAAAGCAGGAAGCTGCCTTACACAGAGCCAAGGAGCTGGGCTCTTCCAATAACTAACAACTGGCCATGGGGAGCTTATGTGCCTTCATAAGCCAGACTCTGTCAAGTTAAAAAGGGTTAGCCCAGCCCTCTTGGCCTTTGCAGAGGGTGAATGGCAAGGCCTGGCCAGGCACAGCGGGCTCCAGCGCCCCTGGGGGCCATGGGAGCATGCTCCACCGCTGCCCCTACCTGAAAGCCGCTGCCAGTCAGCGTAGAACAGGGACAGCCACATGGTGTCCTCAAGATGTTGGTGAACTCCAGCTCCCACCAGCCCCAGCCGGCAGGTCAGGGATGATGGAAGTTGTAGTCCACAAACATTGGCTCTCCCTGGCACAGGCAATGCTGAGGTGGGTAGGCCCATTGTCTGACTCAATATCAGGCAGCTTCCTATGCTCCTATTGGTGGGATTTCTGCCAGATTTCAGGGGAGGAACTTACATTTTTATTTTTATTTTTACTGAATTTATAGACCGCCCTATACCCGGAGGGACGCAGGTGGTGCTGTGGTCTAAACCACAGAGCCTAGGGCCTGCCGATCAGAAGGTCGGCGGTTCAAATCCCCGCGACGGGGTGAGCTCCTGTTGCTTGGTCCCTGCTCCTGCCAACCTAGCAGTTTGAAAGCACGTCAATGTGCAAGTAGATAAATAGGTACCGCTCTGGCGGGAAGGTAAACAGTGCTTCTGTGAGCTGCTCTAGTTTCGCCAGAAGCAGCTTAGTCATGCTGGCCACATGACCTGGAAAAACTGTCTGCGGACAAATGGTGGCTCCCTTGGCCTATAGAGTGAGATGAGCGCCACAACCCCAGAGTCGTCTGCGACTGGAATTAACTGTCAGGGGTCCTTTACCTTTACCTTTATACCCGGAGGTGTCAGGGCAGTTCACAGAATAATTTCTTTTTTAAAAGAACTGTTTGCTGACACCCCTGCAGTGGAGGAAGGAGAGCTCCAGGCACTTCCCAACATTTGCCCACCTAGCTTTTCTGTATTTCCAAATTTAGTTGTTTTCCACCCATTCCTGAGGCAAGTCCACTGTCCTGCATAGCCCTCATCCCACCTGGAGGTTGGTCCGGCTACTGCAAGGACTCCCTTTATCGTTTTCGCCTGCAGAAGTCATTGGGCAAACGGCCAGAGGAGAAGACTGGCTTGGAAGTCTTTCCTCTGAAAAAAAAGCCTTCACCCCCTAACCCTCCACTGCAAGCACTGCCAGGGAAAGAGTAGAGTTTAAATACAGCCACTTATCATCACAGGTCTCGGCTTTTGGCCTTCAGTGGAGCTGCCAAAGCAAATATCCCTTTGCTGGTCCCCCAGCTTCCCCATCAGCACGCTTGAGCATCCTGTCCCAGGTGGGATCCCTGAGGTGCAAATGACGGAGAAACTGGAATCCCATCCAGATTGATGGGCGTTCAGCCACTCCACTGAACCCTGCACCATTCGGTCATCCTTCATCACAGCCATTATTCACCCAGAAAAGAGCTCAGCAAGAACTTAATTTTAGCATCAGCATGTACAGGAAATATCCAGATGGATGCAGCTAGACAAAAGAAAAGAAGAATGTACGAATGCAGTGAGTTGCAGTAGGCTATGGGCATCAGAGGACCAGGTAAGAAAGGGATGCTCAACTGTAAGCAGGACTGGCTCTAGACATTTTGCTGCCTGAGGCAAAGGCGAAGGTGACCCCCACACCCTCCCCATTCCACATACAGAAACAGATCAAACTAACGGCTGAATCAGGATAGGGTCCTCTTCTGCAGCTCAGGGCGCCAGGCTTCTGAAGGGGTGCAGGGTGGTCCCCACGGAACACACAGCTCTGTCCTCCGGCATTTCATCTCACTCCCTCTTCCACCTGATGCCTGCTTGCCACTCACTCAAGCATATGCCACAACGCGGCAGTGGCACCGGCCTGCACCCTGTGGGCAAAGCAGCACACACAGGTGGGCGCAAGGCCTGCTGTGATGCACAGCCCACTCATGCGGCCTGGGGGCTTTCCTGGCAGTGCTGCCTCTGGTTACCATCCACAGTAGGTAACCCAGGAGGGGGGTGGCATCATCATGTGAGCTTCATGTGAGCAGCTCTTTCTACAAGAAGGGATGGGGGTGAACAACAGCCTCGTGAGCCCCCATCAAGCCTACCCCTCTGCAGTTCACCACCCTGCCGAAAGAATCCTTAAGAGGCTGACCTCCAGGCTGAAGCTGAGCCCTTTCTGTGGCCTCCTGCCTGGCAAACTCTCTCCACCTCTGGGGTGACACAGTAGGAGCAGTAGGAAGGGCAATCCGGCTTGGAGGAAGCTGCCTCCGTCCTCCCTTCCTCCTCTAACGGGGCACTGGGCAGTGGAGGTATGGCTGAGTCCTGTGAGCAGTGGCAGGAGCAGCCCTAGCTTCTCTTCCTCGCCTCCAGGGCTGCATAGGAGCTGTGCCCCGGCACTAAGGCGGAACAGAGCTACCTCAGGTGCCTCACCCGGCAGGAGCCAATGCTCCAGAGGGTGGCTCCCCGTAGCCACTGCTTGCACGAGAGGCCACAATTGATGTGAGCCAGAGCTGGCGGTGGCCCAGAGCAGCTCAGGGAAGAGGCTGTTCCATGAATGCCCTCGACTCTGGGGAGGTCAGTGCCTGGGGAGGCCAGCAACACTCTGGGGCTCCTTGTTTGCATGCACAGTGCCATGCGGTGCCCCGGCTGATGCACTCTGCCCTGGGCAGCGACACTCACCTGGCCTTGCCATACAGTGGCAGAACCTGCGCAAGGCGTCCCCAATCATCTGTGGGGCTGGCTACAGAGGGCTGGCTGGCTACTCCACCAGTTCAAACCGGTTTGAAGTCCACATGCAGGAATCAACCGTCACCTGCTTCTTCCTCCCCACCTTATTTTCTCCTTCCTTCTTATTTTCAGGCATCATGATATATCATTATATCACAATGTTTAGCTGGTGATATATGATGATATATTGCCCAGTCCTACCAGGAACTCAATCTTCTTTCCCTGGACTCATTAAACTCCTCCTTCCCTGACTTACAAGCCAAAGCATCATCACTAAGGATGGGGGCAGGGAATCCCACAAGTCCTGGTGCTAAGTGGAAGCACCAGCCCTTCCTGCCCAGATTCCCTATGCAGGGAACAGGACGGGGCTTCATTCTGCATTGCCAGATGACCACTCTGCTGTGGATTTTCATTCAAGTGGTCTGAGGGAAACCTGCTTGTCTTCTGTCATTTTGCTTTTTTAAAGCAATTTTGCTGCCAGCTAGTGATGATGATGATGATAATAATAATAATAATAATAATAATAATAATAATAATAATAATAATAATAATACCCCGCCCATCTGGCTGGGCTTCCCCAGCCACTCTGGGCGGCTTCCAAAAAAATATTAAAATACTGTAATACATCAAACATTAAAAGCTTCCCTAAACAGGGCTGCCTTCAGGTGTCTTCTAAAAGTCTGGTAGTTGTTGTCCTCTTTGACATCTGGTGGGAAGGCGTTCCACAGGGCGGGCGCCACTACCGAGAAGGCCCTCTGCCTGGTTCCCTGTAACTTGGCTTCTTGCAGTGAGGGAACTGCCAGAAGGCCCTTGGAGCTGGACCTCAGTGTCCGGGTAGAGCAATGGGGGGTGGAGACGCTCCTTCAGATATACTGGACCGAGGCTGTTTAGGGCTTTAAAGTCTTGGCAGCCACTCCCAGTCACCAGTCTGGCTGCCGCGTTCTGGATTAGTTGTAGTTTCTGGGTCACCTTCAAAGGTAGCCCCACGTAGAGCGCATTGCAGTAGTCCAAGCGGGAGATAACCAGAGCATGCACCACTCTGGCAAGACAGTCTGCGGACAGATGGGGTCTCAGCCTGCGTACCAGATGGAGCTGGTAGACAGCTGCCCTGGACACAGAATTGACCTGCGCCTCCATGGACAGCTGTGAGTCCAAAATGACTCCCAGGCTGCACACCTCGTCCTTCAGGGGCACAGTTACCCCATTCAGGACCAGGGAGTCCTCCACACCTGCCCGCCTCCTGTCCCCGCAAAACAGTACTTCTGTCTTGTCAGGATTCAATCTCAATCTGTTAGCCGCCATCCATCCTCCAACTGCCTCCAGACACTCACACAGGACCTTCACCGCCTTCACTGGTTCTGATTTTATAGTTATATAAACTATATATATAAACTATAGTGATAGTTATAAAAGAAGAGCCTGCTGGATCAGGCCAAAAGGAGTCCATCTAGTCCAGCCTCCTGTTCTCACAGTGGTCACCCAGATGCTTCAGTAGGAAACCCACAAGCCGGAGTCGAGCACAAGAGCAGCCCTCTCTCTTCCTGCACTTCCAGCAACTGGGATTCAGAAGCACTGCAGCCTCCATTCAGGCAGAGGAGAGCCCAGCTGGCAGCCACTGATAGCCCTCTCCTCCTCCTCCTCCTCCTCCTCCTCCTCCTCCTCCTCCATGAATTTGTCCAAACGTCTTCTAAAGCCCTCCAAGTCTGCAGCCATCACCTCCTCCAGTGGGAGAGAGTTCCATAGACTGACTGTGTGAAGAAGTCCTTTCTTTTTTCTGTCCTGCATCTCCCAACATTCAGCTTCATTCTGTGCCTACAAGTTCTAGTGTTAAGAGGGAGAAAATCCTCTCCACTTACTCTGGGCAGCTTATAGCACATACAAAAATTGTAAAACATAAGACATAAAAATTTCCCAATATAGGGCTGCTTCTTCTAAAAGTCAAATACCATAGTTGTTTATCTCAATGACATCTGATGGGAGGGTGTTCCACAGGGTGGGCGCCACCACCAAGAAGGCCCTCTGCCTGGTTCTCTGTAACCTCACTTCTCGGAGTTGGACCTCAGTGTCTGGGCTGAACGATGGGGGTGAAGACGCTCCTTCAAGTATACTGGGCCGAGGCTGTTTAGGTATCTTCTATCGTGAGTACGCGGGTGGCGCTGTGGGTAAAACCTCAGTGCCTAGGACTTGCCGATCGTATGGTCGGCGGTTCGAATCCCCGCGCCGGGGTGAGCTCCCGTTGTTTGGTCTCAGCTCCTGCCCACCTAGCAGTTCAAAAGCACCCCTAAGTGCAAGTAGATAAATAGGTACCGCTTTGTAGCGGGAAGGTAAACGGTGTTTCCGTGTGCTGCGCTGGTGCTGGCTCGCCAGAGCAGCTTCATCACGCTGGCCACGTGACCCGGAAGTGTCTCCGGACGGCGCCGGCTCACGGCCTCTAGAGTGAGATGAGCACGCAACCCTAGAGTCGGACACAACTGGCCCGTATGGGCAGGGGTACCTTTACCTTTTATCGTGAGTATGTACTCAGTCGATAATAGCAAGTAATAAAAGCAATTTAGCCACTAGCTAGAGATGGAGCAGCCAGCCAGGAGACGGGGCTGTTACAGCCACACAAACGGAAATGAAGCAATTCCCCTGGTGACAGGATGCTGCTCTCGGGGGAATTTTCTCCAAAGAAGACTTCCCCTCAAGTGTGGCCAAGTCATTTTTTTGGAATAATTGTAGAATTTATTGCCTTTCGGTGAATGAGTTTCTCATCTTTTGTATTTTATATTGCATTTTATATCCACTTTGGTAACTTTTGGTTGTGAAGTGGTTTATAAATCCACAAACTGAAGAAATTAAATAAAACTTCACATGCAATGTGTGTTAAAGATGTAAAATTCGGTTTGAGACCAATGACAGGTCACCAAGACCCCTCACCCCCAAGGGGAATTGCTACATGGACTTCAAGATGTGCAGCCTCACACAATCACTGGTTGCTTTGAAGCAGCTGAAATTGCCTGGTAAAAACAAGAAAATATGGAGATAGAAAGGCAGCCCTCGGACTTCCTTGTAAGAACTCATGAGGCAGACCACTCTGTAGCATTGCTTTCCTTCATTTTTACATTAAAAACTTATGTGCAACTTATGGAGAAGTTGGCGCACAAGGTCAGAGCCAGACTTTCACAGATGACTTCAGTGCTGGTTGGAAAAGCTTCATCAATTATATTGCAACAACTGAACATGACTGTAACCCCACCCCCGACCCCAACACAGGGAGGTCTGTGGAAAGATGAACTTGGATGGCTAAAAGTCACGCTCATATTTCCTCTTGAACAATGATGTCCAGAGTTTGGCCTCATTGAACTTGCTTATGCGTTTGTGACTCTCTTGATGGTTGTTACTGTTTTCTATTTATATTTACCAAAACAACAGCAACACACAAACATACAACATAACCTGTGCAGATTTTAAGGATTTATACAGAGTCATCCTCAAGAACTTGCACAGTAATGGGATGGAACTGACTTTAGTCTGATTCCATGAGGATGGGCCCAGCACAGATTTTGCCCAGGAGAAGCCACCACTCCTGGAGCACCAGCTCAGAAGAATGGGAACAGCTGGAGGATTCAGGAGAAATGACCTGGGACATCTCAGGAGGAGCAGCCAGGGCAGCAAAGGGGCCTCCACTGGAGACCCCAAAATCTACTGCCTCGGGTGATTCCTTGGTGGGCAGCATTTTGCAAAGTTTTAAAGAAAAGAAAATTGACAATAGCCACAGCCACGACTGTGAAAAGTAACCCCCTGTTCCTGGAACAAAATTCACCATGGTTCAGTGCACCTCAACTATGCACACACTTGTCATTCAGGCCTCTGTTGCCTCTGGTCAAACGGAGTTTGTTGCTTTTTCAAACAATGCAAAAACCTAGCAAATAGTTTGGCCAGAGACAAAAGTGGGATGAGTGAACTGAGCAAACTTCCACTGTGCAAACTATCGTCAACTCTTTGATAAATATATATCACCACAAATGAAATCTCCCCTCCACCCCAACAAATGGAAAGTCATTAACTCCCTGTAATGACCTGACACAACAGGAACAGGATGTAATTGCTCCCCATTTTTCATGGGCTGCTCCAAAAGCCTTCATTCTTCAATGCTGTCCATCTCACTGCTGCTCTTGCCACCCGTGATAGATTTTCATTGCTTTAGAGGACTGCTCTCAAAATGCCTCCCAAGGGGAAAGGACAACAGATCCCACACTCCTCTGCATTGCAAGCAATGACCAGCTTGCTATGCACAGGGGCTCTGGATGCTGCAGAAATCTCAAGCTCCATCGAGTGAAGTTTCCAAAAAGCAAGATTGCTGGACCACATTCCTTCCCAAGTGAAACCTGGAGGTCTGCTTCATTCTCACATGGAAAAAGGTTTACTTCTGTAGTGTGTGAGAAAAAAAGAATGATCCATCTTCAGCGAAGCCCATCCAGTTCCTTTGTTTCTACATGGCTCTGGATGTGCCTTATGACTGGGAAGATACAACCCCAGCACAGGGACTCATTCATAGATGCAATGGGCAAGCTCTCTGGTGGCAGGTGATTTTGCAGAAACATCCAAGAGATGTGGGTGGTCCAACTCTACCTGATGGAGATATGCAGCAAAACTGGACACCCAGGAAGAGGTAAGGCTGGAGCCGTGAGTCATGCAGAGACACTGTGGGGACCCCCTTCAGTAAGTGGGTAGTTTGGGGCTCACAGGGGAATGAATTCATGTATTCATTTGTCAGGGCACACCAGCCATTGCAGCACAGGAGTGTGCTTTACCACACACTTGGAAATTTCTGGTTGGGGATGACCATAAGCCAGACCATCACAAAGCCCCTGCCAGGAACAGCCAAGAGCTTACCTTGGTGCATGGGCAAACATCGCCCACCACAGTGGCTTGCCAGCTCTACAGCAAAACATCGCAGGGTGGAGTTTTCTGCAAATGTGGTCAGGCAAGATTGACTTGTTGCTGTTTAGCATCCCAGCATCCACTTCACACACATCCTCCCATTTTCCATTTTTTTCTCCCCCAAAGTCAGTAAGCATCCCATGGCCTCTGAGCATGAGCAGTCCTCACTGGGCTATTGATTGCCCCCAGCTTTCTGCCATAAATTGAAATTGCAGGTTATTGCAAAAGTGTGATGCAGCAGACATACAAATGAACACATGCAAAACTGACATGGGTCAGAAACAGGCTGACCCCTTTGGACGCATGGCTTAAAATTCTCTCTGGTTTAGATTCCTGTTTGGACAAATGAACTGCCTAAACTCATCTGTACATTTAAATTAGGGATGATCTAACACCGTGGTTCCCAAAGTGGGTGGCACCACCCCTGGGAAGGGTGGGATTACCTGGGGGGGGGGCTAAGAGTCAAGGGGGCAGCTGGCAGGTGCTGGAGGCGCAAATGACCATCAGACTTTGAAAAGCTGGTATAACTGGATCAAGTTCATCAATTCTGTTTGTTGAATGAATGAATGAATGAATGAATGAAACAAAATAGTTTTCACTGGATTCTGAATAAATGTGCAATTAATGGTTATGATTTTAAATTTAAATGTGTTATTTTCTCCCTTGGTGGGTTGTGCAAACTGCTACTCTGAATAATGTTCTTTACAGGGTAGGGTAGGGGGCACTAGGGATGAGTTTATGGAACCAAGGGGACCGTGACCTGAAAAAGCTTGGGAACCCTTGAACTAACACAATCTGGGTGCAACCTCCTACCCTACTATAACTGACGGAGCCCTCCAGTCCAACAGAGCAGCGAACTTTCTGCACTCATCTCAGAGCATTCACACTGGTGTGCCTGAAGCCCTTCTGGACATGATCCCCTGCCGTGGGCCCAAGCGGCCCGTGTCCTCCTGCTTTGCTCTTTTTAGTGAAATCTATGCAAAATCTTTATCAATCAGATTTATTAAATCTGCAGATTTATTAAATCTATCAGATTTATTAAATCTGCACATGATCATCGGATGAATTTTACGATCTTTTACTGTTCTCAGTTCAAAATGCATCTATCGCTCTTGGAGGAGCCAAGCACTGAGCTACAGCAAGCAAAACCCTTCTAATATTTTTTTCCTTTTCCCAGTTTGTACCATGACTATCACTTTTTAAAAGCTGGTGTCCATTTTATTTCATGTTCTGCTACTTTTATTTATTGCTATTATACACATCTGTAAAATATGTGCTATGGGCCTCTTGTTTTGCTTCTTGGATGCTGGTCATTAGCCGTAACTTTAAATATTTGATTCGATTCATCCATATTGTTAATATGATGGCTGGCAATGTTTTTATCTCCCCCCCCCTTTCCTTGTCTCATATTTGAAAAATGAATCTTTAATTTAAAACAAAACAAAACCAGAAATAGGCTGATCTGCCCATCCCCCAGCTACCACCAAGAAATGGGCTCCTTTCATTGGAATCCCTTTCCTCTCAAAAGACTATGGGGTGGAGGCATCAAGGGGAGGAAACAAAATAGCCCACTTCACTCTTCCATCTCGAGAGAAGGAAAGCTGCCAAGACATCCATTAGATCTGTAAGACAAGAAGGCTTCAGGCAACGACCCGCCAGTCAGAGGGGTAAGAAAACAAAACGGGGTATTGATTTAATTTTAGTTTCCACTGCATTTCATAAGGACAGTGCTTTTTTCTGGGTGGACACAGGGGTATGCATACCACTAAACATTTAGTGAATCTTTGTACAGTGGTACCTCAGGTTACATACGCTTCAGGTTACGTACGCTTCAGGGTACAGACTCCGCTAACCCAGAAATAGTGCTTCAGGTTAAGAACTTTGCTTCAGGATGAGAACAGAAATCGTGCTCTGGGGGTGCAGTGGCAGCAGGAAGCCCCATTAGCTAAAGTGGTGCTTCAGGTTAAGAACAGTTTCAGGTTAAGTACGGACCCCTGGAACGAATTAAGTACTTAACCTGAGGTACCACTGTACTTTTGTCCATTTACTGTATTTATTTTTCCCAATTTGAACTATAAAATGGTGATTTTCTTGAGTCAAAATGAGAGTACCCCTAAACATTTTTTTAGGGGAAAAAACACTGCATAAGGACATAAGAAGAGCGCTGCTGGATCAGGCCAAAGGTCCATCAAGTCCCACCTTCTCTTCTGACAGTGACCAAGCAGATAGATGCCTGTGGGAAGCTTCCAAGCAGAAAAGTGGACAGAGAGATACACTTTCCGTCAGCATCTCCCTCTCCCGTCCTCTCTCTCCCTGCCTTCTTAATGACACGAGCGCAGTTGCACTCTTGTGAAACCCAGCAACTGCGTGTAGCCATATAGATGTCTAATCTGCTCTTAAAGCTGTCCAAGTTAGCAATCATTATCATTACATCTTGTGGGAGTGAGTTCCACAATTTAACTATGTGTTGTGTGAAGAAGTACTTCGAAAATGACTTGCAGCTAATAGGGTAGCATCAAAATGAAAAGGTAGGTAAAAGGTAATGGTAAATGACGCCCTGGACCGTTAAGTCCAGTCAAAAGTGACTATTGGGCTATGGTGCTCATCTCGCTTTCAGGCTGAGGGAGCCGGTGTTTGTCTACAGACAGCTTTCTGGGTCATGTGGCCAGCAGGACTAAACCGCTTCTGGCACAATGGGACACTGCGACGGAAACCAGAGCGCATGGAAATGCCGTTTACCTTCCCGTCGCAGTGGTACCTATTTATCTAGTTGCACTGGGGTGATTTCAAACTGCTAGGTTGGCAGGAGCAGGGACAGAGCAACGGGAGCTCACCCCATCACGCAGATTCAAACCACCGACCTTCTGAGGTAAAAGCAGGAGTGAATTCTGAAAGTTGTAGAAATGGACTGAACATGTGAGAAAGTGTTTAGTAGGTTTCTTGATATTTTGAAGGAGAACCGAGATGCAGAAAAGATGAAGGTGGCAGACCTGGGGCACTGCTTGTGGCAGCAGAATAACAGGCAAATGAAATACAACCCCCATTGAAACAAGCACCACCTTATCATGTCAATTTAGTAGTTTTTTTGCCACTAGAACAAAATATCTCAAGCTGGTTCTGAGAGATGAGCTGCCGCAGAATATCTCCTTTCATTTCTTCCCATGAGTTGCGCAGTCCAGCACCGCAGAGCCCAGAGCAGAAAGGACCCTCAGTCTGTGTCCACACTGAATACACAAGGGCAGACTAGTGAATCGGGGGAAAGTTGTGGATGGAGTGTATCTTGGTTTCAGTAAGGCTTTTGACAAGGCCCCCCACAATATTATCACGAAGAAGCTGGTAAAATGTAGGTTGAACAAGGTAACTGTGAGGTGGTTGACTGACCGAACCCATCCTCGTCATCCTGGGGAAAAGTGACAAGTGGGGTGCTGCAGGGTTTTGTCCTGGGCCTGTTGCTGTACAACATCTTTATAAATGACTTGGATGGAGGAATTGGGGCGCCCAGGCCCCCAGGAGTTGGTGCCAGTGCTCAGAGTTCTTCCAGCTTTACACTTCTACGGTTCTATGATTAGCTGACTTGGCAAACAAACATCTTCTGCTTGCACTGCTTGGCTGCCGGTTCCCCTTGAGTCTTTATTAGATCAGCAGCCTGAGTCACTGCACCTCCTCCCTGGTGCCCAGAGTATTATAGGCACCAGGAACCCTGGGGCATGTAGTTTCCAGGGCCTGCAACATCCATACTAAGGACTTAGTTGTCCTGGAAACGTCCTGCTTGCCCTTCTCCACTCGAGACAAGGCAAAGGCACTGCAACATTTAGTCTGGAAGGTGCCTCTGGACAATCAACAAACACCCAGTGCAAACCTTGGTGGAAGGCAGAGCTCAAATGGAAGGGTTCAGAGGATGCCAAGCCCATCTCCTCCCCCTGCTGGGGTCATATTCCAAAGTGTGTGTGTGAGTGTGATTGTGTGTGTGTGTTTGTGTGTGTGTGTGTGTGTGTGTGTGTGTGTAAGACAAACTGAACACACACACACCCTCTATTCACATATCATAACAATGCAAGCTTTCATTGTATAGACCTGGCTTTCTCCCCAGAAACTGTTACCTGCCAGTTAACAGTGTTTACCTTGGTGGAAATTCATGAGAATTTTGAGTCTGACTAGATTAGGGTTTGTGTTAAGTGCCAGGCATATGGTTTTGCCTGATAAGACACCCACTGGGGAACGCTTTCCTTCCGAAGAGCTAGCCAGGCTTCTCCAAGCGCTTTCCAAATGTGGAGCCTGTCCTGGGAGATAGTATTCTTCATGTCCCTTTCTTGGCAATCTGCAAGTTGACAGGTGCTGAGGGATTCATTGGTATATGTTTAATACCTTCTCCTTGTCCATTCTATTTTCCTTTCTCTGTCTCACACTCAGAGGCCCACTATTTGCCACTTGCTATAAGGTAGTGCCACACTTCCAAATAATCTTTTTTTGGCATTTGAGAGGCAGTGGGGATGAAGTGAGCCTGCACCTATGTCTGCACTCTGAGCAGAAGCAAGGGTGTCCTGGGACTGGGCCTTCTCTGTGGCAGCCCCCAAGGGGTGGACTCTCCTCCTCACACAGCTGCATCTGCTAGGCAGCTCTGCGCAGAAGAAACCTCTCTTGACCCTGGCCTGCAACACTGAAGCTGTGCGCTTTCAGAGCCCACCATATTGTGAATGTAATATGTTTTAACTGCTCTTAATTGTGAATTTTACATTGTTGCAACCTGCCCCAGGGCCTGCTAGTAATGAAGAGCAGGTAATGTATTCAAATTATTGTTATTATTATTAATGTTTCTAGTAACGTTGGGTAAATCTGTCAATTTCTGTTTCCCTCATTTTCTCATTTTTCCAATCTTTAGCTCAATGCTCCACATTGCCACAGCTTGGGATCATTATTTTTTTAAAGTCCTCATAAAAATTCACCAGCATTCCAGTGTGATTTTCTTCTAAGATGCACATGTATCTATGCAATTTCCCCTAAAAGAATGCATTTTGTATGTCATCCTTACAAATATATGAATTTTTAAGCAGGCATGTGTCTTTTAGCTCACATTACCTGGCTGGAGAACTGCATTGCGGGATTTTGAAAAGTGTGAACTGCGAAGGAGGGCTGTGTTTTGGTTCTTGCATGGTTCCATAATGTGTGTGTTAGGTAGGTTCACCTTTAAATGCTACCTAAATCAAAATTCTTCCCTGCCTCTATCTACACAACCTGCAGATGAGCTGCCTATACTTTACAAGGGTGGATCTGGTGACATAATCCCAGGATTACAAACTAGCCACATTTAGGTGCTGTAAATCAATTAAAAACACATTTCCAGAGTTGCAGTCAGGTTGGTGTGCCTGAGGCAAGATATGACTCCTGGCCAACAGCTAAGGGAGCTAAGGGAGGAAAGTCTGTTGACTGAGGCCTGACTTGGCAGGGGTCTTTTGATTCCCCCTTCCAAAAATCAATAGAAGCTATCAAAAGAAAAACAATACGCATAATTGCCAAATAATTCCTAACAGCCCTGTCTGGAAGAGGCCTGAGCCAAGTGCAATTAGGAACGGAAGACAAGAAAAGCAGCAGCAGCAGACTCTGCCAAGCAAAGGGACTCATAATTTGGTTGCAAACACCCCTGGCTGCTCACCCTAAAGTCATCCCACTGCAGCAGGACTAGAGGAGCTGCTCTCCCGACCATGGCATTCAAAGCAGCTGTTCTAAAACATTGCCTTTGGGCCAAACAAGACATGATATGGGACATTTCTCGAGAAACAGCCAGAGTGGTGGGGGGGGGGGGGTTATCTGGTTCACGCAGCAGCACTGGGGGAGGGGGGACTAACCTGGATCCCCCACATTGATTCTCCCATGGAAAATTTCACTGACACTTCTATTAGCCCCAGAGGGGAAAACACACAGGCACCATTTCCTCCCTAAGGCTTCATCGGGAGTAATAGCAGCTTCAGGAAGGAGTGACTTGGATCAGGGCTGCAACCAGGTTGGGGGGTTACACCCCTCGAGCCATGAGGCCATCTCAAATTGACCCTCCCCCCAGTTTTTTTGTTTGGGGGTTTTAAAGCGAGAAAAATCATAAATGTGGGAACATTGGAAGCTGCCTTAGACAGAGACTGAAGGTGGCTCCAGCTAGCTCAGCATTGTCTACACTGACTGGCAGCAACTCTCTGGAGTTTTCAGCCAGGAGTCTCTCCCAGCCTGACCTAGAGATGCTGTGGGTGGAAACTGGGACCTTCTGCATGGAGAGCAGGTGCTCTACTACTGAGCTATGGCCCTCTGCATCGCAGGGGGTTGGACTAAGTGACCCTTAGGGTCCCTTCCCACTTCACAATTCCATGATAAAGCACCTTTTTCTTTTTTTCTTTTTGCATGAAGAAGGTTCCAGGAGCAATCCAGCAGGGCTCTCCTTATTGTTCTTAAAAAGCAGAGCATGGGCCTGTTTCATATCTTTTTGAATATGCATTTATTTTATTTTTATTTGCATTACTTTTTATCACACCAGTGTTTGCCACCTTGGGTTCCTTTGGGCAGAAGTATGGGAGATAAATTTAAATAAATAAAATCTGTGCCATCTCCAGCAATTTTTTAAAAAAAGGATTTGGAAATAAGTGATATGAAAGCCCTTTCTCGGGATCTGTGAAGTGCTGCCCCAGGTGGCAAGCTACTGAACTGCAGGGGGCAGACTCTCAGGGAAGGGCCTTCAGGCGCTGGACTGGCTCTGGACTTGGCCCCACCTTTGCAGTGTGGTTCCGCATTTGCCCTGCCGCTTTGCCCCAGAAAACCCGCTCTTTAGTGCTAAACCAGACCAAAGAGCAGTCTGTGGAAAACCCGGTTGCTGTTTGTTTCAACCCAGCATTGAAGATTGGGTTTCCCTGGGGGCAAATGGAGGTGTGGAAAAGCCCTCTCTCTGCCGATCCAGAGTGGGAAGGAGACTGAGAGGGCTTCCTTCCCCAGCTGACTCCTGAGGTGCACCTGTATCCTTGTGTCTTCCCAAGGTGCTGGCCTCCCAAGGCTTTGTCTTGGTTTGTTCTCTCAGCCCCACTCACCCCTTTGGTTCTGGCTCCTGGCCTTGGACACATGTGTGCCACACAACAAAAGTGCTATAATCTCACCTTAACCAGCCACGGCTTCCCCCCTCAAAAACTTCTGGGAGCTGCAGTTTGTTCAGGATGCTGAGAGTTGTTAGGAGCCCCTCCCCTCCCCCCCCCATATACACACTGAGCTACAGTTCCCAGAGTGGTTTAACAGTCCATCCCTCTTCATGGCAAGCTCTGGACACTGTAGCTTTGGGAGGAGAGACCAATTCCTCCTTGCAAATGCGCTTCCCCTGCCCGCCCGCCCCCACTCCCAGTCAGACCTATGTCTAGTCTCTAGAAAAGTTTTCCCCAACCAGGTGCCCTCTAGATGTTTTGGACTACAACCCCCACCAGCTGGGGTTGGTGGGAGTCCTAGTCCCAAACACTTGCATTCAGCTGGCAGAAGAGGGCGCTCTTCACTGGTGGATGCTGGCAGGGCTGTCCCCACCACCCTGGCTTGGAGCAAAGGGAGCTTGGTTTGCACATTTAGCCTCCTCAGCACACTCTTAAAGGGGAGGATGACAAGATGTTGGCAAGGAATCAAAGACTTGAGCCATGAAATCTCAAGGTCTGAGGTTGGTTACCTAGAGCTATGGGTTCAAGAAAATCCATAGAACATTGGAAGGGCTGTTCTGGATCAGGTCAAAGGCCCCACTTGTCCAGCACCTTCCTGTTTAGCACAGTGGCCGACCGGGACAGGAGAGCAGCAGCACTCTCTCATCCATGCTGCCTCTAGCAGGAAGTCATGCACAAACAGCATGGCTAGGTGTCAGGGGCTGGGCAAAGGAGGAGGAATGGTGGAGACCGCCTCCCCGCCTGACCCTTCCAGGGAGGAGGAAGAGCAAGACAATATACAGGGGTCTGCAGGAGGTCGCAGCTCAGAGGCAGATGAGGGGAAAAGTTGGGAAATCATGGGAGAGCCAGAGCATCACCCTGCTGACACATTGTCATTGGAAAGTATTCCAGACCCTCCATCTCCTAGAACCCGGCAAGCCTTCAAAGTAGGAGAGCAAAGAGTTCAAAGACATGGCAACACCTGTAGAGGAGGTGATGAAGATGATGAATGAGGAAGTGGGAGAGATTCACTTGGGACAACGCCACTATCCAAGAGGCTGGGTTCTATAGCCTCTCTCTGTAAAGACTGAAATAAAAAAGGACTTAAGAAACTTTCCCTTGTCTTTATACTTTCCCGGGCAACCAGCCGGGAGCCGCTGACAGCATCCTGACACTAGTAGCCATTGATGAATCCATCATGAATGTTTATCGTCTCTTTTTAAAGCCATTCAAGGGGCTGGCCATCCCTACCTCTTATACTTCTGCTTTATACTGTGTGAAGAACCTGGCTGCTGGATGCCTCTGATCCAGCATCTCTTCTCCTGGTGGCAGAATCTGAACCCAGCAGCAACACTTGGGCTCCCTAGCAACTGCTGTACAATAAATGCACCTTAGAAAAAGAAACAAAACCCAGCAACACTTGAAGAACTCAACAAAACTAGCTCAGCAAAGCCAGGGAACCAGTCACAGCAATATTCAGGGATTTATTTTAGCCCTTCTTTAAGTAAGTGCGTTGTGAGCCTTGGGAAATCCTCAGAAATCAATCACAGAGCCACCACTGAGAAGATTCTTCTCCTTGTCATTGCTCATCTCATTGCTTGAGCAAGGTTTTAAACTGCGGCTGCAGCAACCTTCTGCAGGAATCTTATTGCCCTGTTTAAAGACTTGTATTTCTGGAGCAGGAGCTCTGCCCACCAGTGACAGCTCAGCCTTGTTCCAATGATCGTAAAGACTTCTTAAGCCCCAAGTACAGCAAGCACACATGGAGAGGAGAGCATTCAAAGATAGTGGTTCCTGGGCGTCATGGTCTCTTTAGAATGCAAGTACTGGGGACCTACAATAGCCCCGAGTGTCCTGGTCCCTTCTTGCTCCTCTCTTCACATACAGACAGCAGCCATTTTGTGCAGGGGCTCCATTTCCAGACCTTGCACACATCAGTGGAATGTATAAAAGCACAGCCCACCCTGTTCCTCTTTCCGCCCCTGCTCAGCCTCTTTCCGGTCCAAAAGGACCCGTGTGTCAACAGACACACCTAAAACAGTTGCTGCCTGTACTTAGTTACTCAGAAGTGTGTGGGGGGGGGGTTTCCTCTCAGTTCCCACTGGCCGAGGGAACTCATCACAAGAATTGTTGCTTTTCTCCCAAAAAGCACATCCTGTGCCAAAGACCTCCAACGCTTTCAAATCGGGGACAGGAAAACACACAGATAGATATTTGCAGCATCCTTATTCTACAACTAGAAGCCAGACTCCAGGCCAAGGATTGCCAGCATTTTGGGGCCGCCCATGGGCACATTTGCAAACCGAGAAAACTTGTTGGCACCACACAGACGTCCCAGCTAAACTCACCTCTCCAACAACAGCTATGAGACAGTGCTTCTTTCAAGCCTGATTTCAGTGGTGGAAGGGCAGAGAAATGGCGCCCTGGGGTGCACCCACTGGAGCCATGTTGGTGACCCAGGCTCTGAGTTAAGAGATTTACAAAGCTCTAACCTTTTTCCAAGAGAGCTAAAGCTCTTCCACAATAACAGACAGGCTTGTAAGTGGATATTGGCCTGGTCACTGGAGGTGAACAAGCATTGCTTCCAGCCAACTGGAAAGTTGGGAAGAACAAGGTTTCCAATATCCAGCCTGTGTGGTGCCGTGGTTCACACGTCAAGCACTCCAATCTCCACTCAGCCCTAAAGCTCACTGGGTGCCCTTGAGCCAGACATTCACTCTCATGGCCTGGTTGCTGTGAGGAGAAGGGGGCTCCTTGAAGGAAAGGTGGGGTATTAGTATAATAAATAGGATGGGATGGGATGGGATGATCTACTTCTTCTGGCCACCATTATGTGAGACTACGGCTGCATCAATGGGTTCTTAGTCTAGCATGTACCACTTAAAAGCCAACATCTCATACGACAAACTTGGAAAGGCAAGAACCTCCAGCATCACCTCTGAAATGTTAACCATTTTACTTTCGTGTATACCCCACCATTCTTCCTTCCATGGAGATCAGTGCAATAGACCCAAGGGAGCCCCAGCAATCTCCCATCCAGGAAGGGACCAGACCTGGACCTGCTTAGTTTCAGCAAGGCTCTTGCCTCACGTGCCTTCAGTCTGTGCCCCAGGAAATAGGGACCTGCATGGTCAGAATGAGGAATTTGGCTAAGGATCAGAATGTTCACAAAGGAGTCAACCTTGACAAACATTTTTTAGTGGAAGTGAGGAATCTGGAATATATATTTTCTCTACTGATGAACCTGACTATGTATTTCTTTTATTCTCTCTGGTTCTCACTTTCCCCTGTATATATTTCCTTATGTCTCAATGATCCCAATTAGAAAACTACCACCTTGCGCACGGGGTGGGGGGAATGACCTCAGGCCTGGGAGCCATGTGGCCCTCCAGTCCTCTCTCCTTGGCCCTTGGGACTCTCCCCAGGCCATACCTCCTCTCCTCAGGCGACATCCCAATTTCGGCTTGTCTTCTGCTCTATCAGTCCCAATTGGCACCAGCCACCAGTGCCAGCAACTAGAGGGAACCATCTTGGCAATCCCTAGGATAAAGGAATCCACTGAAGGTGCTGCCCTGAGGGGCTTGGAGAGAGATATACTTCACAACTGGGGATAACTTTTCATGCATCTGATGAAGAGGACTTGAGTTCACAAAAGCACCGGCCACATTGAATCTCCTTGTTTCTGCACCAAGACTTTATTATTCATACTGCAGCAAACTATCAGTGAGGGGACAATATTTATAACATCCCTCCCTGACCTGTTGCACCTCAGATGTTTTGGACTACAACTCCCAATGACTTGAATTTTGAATATTTGCAAATGTGTGCTTCTATCCTAGCCTGCACTCAGATGTTGGAAGCTGGGCTGCCATTTTGAACAAAAAGTTGGATGTTCGCCTCCACATCTGTTTTGCCATCCAGGCTGAACCAGGAATGCCCTGGCCAAGCCAGGACTCAGGAGTGGCTGTTGATATTATTTTCCTAGTATAAAAATGTTCCCAATAACCACTCTGGACTTGGAAAGATTTGGCAAAGCAGCTGCCCTTGAGAGTCAAGAATTTGTTAAAAAGAGAGTTCCACTCCCTGCTTTGACAAAACGTGGCACACCCAAGCACTAATCCCAGAGGAATGCCCACCTTCTTCAATAGGCCTTTCATTTCCTTCCTGGAAAATTAAGCTTTGCCAAAAAGGCATAAACGTCACTCGTTTGAACTGAACTTGTGCTGGCCAAATACCAGAGCCGGTCTTGGCTCCAGGGGCATCTTGGCTGGATACTCCCTGCCACAGCCCGCCATACAGATATAGCGCTTACAGACTGCTTTTATTCCAGCATGCAACTCAAGGCACTGTCTATGGCCTCTGCATCATAAGAAGATGAGAGCAGTGGAAACACACCACCGGGGGGGGGGGGGGGCGGATTAGGTCAGCTACTGTCTTGACACTTCACTGACCTTGCCACTTCTCCCCTGCAGCATTGACTCACCTGCTGGGAAGTCAGGTAACTGTCTGCCCTCCACCCCACTGTTTCCAAGTGCTGGTAGTTCCAAATGTAGCGGGCAGGGAGGGAGCCATCAAAGACTGCAAAATCTTCCACACCAAACTATGGATTACTTCCTACCAGCCCAGCCCACCCATTCCATAGGTGAGAAGCCCCTTCCTGTAAGCCAATGCCGCCGTCATTTTTGAGCTGGAAGAGGAGGGTTGGGTTGTTCTGGTTCCTGAGAAAACAAGTGTCCTCCATCCCTGGCCTAGGGCAGTTAAGCTCAGAAAAAGGAGGATCTCCTTACCAAATTCACTCGCACACAGGTGCTCCAGGATGGCGTCTGACTTCATCTCATTGTCGCAAGGAGGACATACTGCAGTGCCTGCCAAGAAAGGGGACAGCAGAGGATTAGTATGAAGGGCAAAATAATTATTTGGGGAGACTACCACTATAAGGGTAGTCCAATGCTGCCCCTGGGATGCTAGAGGGTTCTGTGGTGGAGCATCAGCTTTGAATGCAGAAGGTCCCAGGTGCTAGGAGATTTAGACTACCTGACCCCTGGAGGGGTCAATGCTGGGTGTGCTCCTTCAGCACAGCCAGAGTTTTTTTCAGGCTCATTGGCAAACCTGGAGAAAGCATGATGGCTATATTCTGCCTCTCTGGTTGGAGGCTGTGATGCTTCTGAATGCCAGTTGCTGGAACCCACAGGAGGGGCTTGTGCTCTTGCACTCAAGTCCTGCTTGCAGGTTTCCCATGGGCATCTGGTTGGCCCCTGTGAGAACAGGATGCTAGACTAAAGGGGCCATTGGCCTGATTCTGCAGGCACATCTTATGTTCCTATGAGAAGCAAAAGCCCTGACCGAGACCTTTGCTTAATGGGCTTCAGACCTAAAACCAGAGAGCCCTTTCCCATCTAAACAGACTGTCAGTATCAGCAATCAGAGCCTCCAAAGCTGAACCTGTCTTGTTATTCCCTGTCATTATCTTTACAATGGAATTGCTTTCTCTTCTCTCTCCCCCCCCCCCCCTTCACATTTCACTTGCCTCTTCGCTCATTTCTCCTAAGATGTCTACACAGGCCCTGAAGTCAGCCATGAAAAATGTGGAGGAGAGCTACAAGATTTCCAGAGCAATATGTATCCAAAGAAAACTCTCAGAAAACTCAGCTAGGATGACAGAAGTTCCCAGAACGCAGCCATACCTGAATCCCTCTGTGTGTGTAGGTCTGCAGGTGTCTATGCAACAAATGAAATCAGATTCCATTTTGTTTCTCTACCATGGACCTCAGCCAAGTGAAGACTGAGCTGATGGTCCCCAACAGAGGATTCATAGTCTCTTCACAAAAGAACAGTTACAGACAGGGATGGGGGAGGAAATTGTTTCAATTCACATTTTGGAGGGCAACCAAAATGGTCAAAGGCCTGGAAACGATGCCTTATGAGGAACGGCTAAGGGAGCTGGGCATGTTTAGCCTGGAGAAGAGGAGGTTAAGGGGTGATATGATAGCCATGTTCAAATATATAAAAGGATGTCATATAGAGGAGGGAGAAAGGTTGTTTTCTGCTGCTCCAGAGAAGCGGACACGGAGCAATGGATCCAAACTACAAGAAAGAGGATTCCACCTAAACATTAGGAAGAACTTCCTGACAGTAAGAGCTGTTCGACAGTGGAATTTGCTGCCAAGGAGTGTGGTGGAGTCTCCGTCTTTGGAGGTCTTTAAGCAGAGGCTTGACAACCATATGTCAGGAGTGCTCTGATGGTGTTACCTGCTTGGCAGGGGGTTGGACTCGATGGCCCTTGTGGTCTATTCCAACTCTATGATTCTATGATTCTAATCTATGTGACTGGCACTTTACAAAAGCAAAATGCAGCCATTCAAATTTATCTGAAATTTGCAATGCATTTCTCCAACCAAGGAATGGGTACAGAAGACGGTGGGAAAGAAAGGCATAATTGGTAGAAATAACATACAAAAAGGCATCATATTCGAGGAAATGTGACTATAAGGCAAAATTGCATACAAAAATGAGCATATTATAACAAATTAGCACTATAAAATGCTGATGAATTTTCAGGAGGACTTAAAAAATAAAAATAAATTACCAAGCGTGGAAATGTAGAGAATGGAAGGCTAGGGGGGAAATGAGAAACAGAAAAATGGTAATTGTCAACTCAGAGATGGTTGGGAGGACCAAGCCTGAGTTTAGAGTGTTAGAGTTGAAAGTGATGTGACCTAGAGGTAAAGCAGCAAGTGGAGAGAGAGGCAAAGCCATCTCTGCTGTCTCTTTGAATTCAAGGCTACGGCTGTGGGAGATACAAGACCCTACTCTGAACTCCACCATTGCAGGCTCAGGTGGTATAGATGTGTCAATGAACCATATCTCATAAAGGCACCTCAGTCTCCGCTGTGCCTTATTTCCAAAAGGAAACAAAAACCCTTGGTAAGGAATCCCTGGAATCTGGCCCCCAGCGGAGACTGGGGTGGGGGGCAACAGTTGTAATTATTAATACAAGGTGTGCCGGAAGTGGATATTGCTCGCCGTACCAAAACCTGGGGTCATCCATTGAAGCTGAATGGTGGGAGATTCAGGACAGACTGGAGAAATCACTTTTCACACAGCACACAAGGGATTTGCCACCAGAAGACGAGCTGATGGCAGAATTTTTTGGCCCTGCTTTTTTCAGCGAGGAGAATGAGGGGAAGGGAAATAAATTAGGTTCAAAAATCACACAAAGCTCACTGTGTGAACTTGGGCCAGCCAGTATCTGTCAGCCTAGTCTGCCTCACAGAGTTGTTGTGAGGATAAAATGGGGTGGGCAGAAAAAAACATGTAGAGCACCCCGACCTCTTTGGAGAAACATAAATGTAATAACAAGTGAATGCATAATATGAAGCCAATCCAAAGCTGCAGTGTGGAGATGTTCTTGGACTTGCCCAGCTAAGCCTGTGTTTCATAAGGTTTTCTTCCCACCTCTTTGCAGCAGCAGCATCCCTCCTCTGACCCTTTGCGCAGCACAGTGCTGCTCAAAGCAAAACCTTACTCCAGGGCGAGGGAGAGGAATGTGCCACGCTCTACTAATCGGCAGCTCCCACCCAGTGCATCCAGCAGGTCTGCAGGCTTTGCCATCGCCCTGCCTAAAGCAAAAGGAATTCAGGCAAGTCAGCATTTCAGAGGCAGGGACAAATCCCACTTCTCAGGCGTTAATAGAGGGAAAACTGGAAATGGTTTTGAATGTCTATATAGGATCTTCTGGAGGAACACCAAGAAACTTACACAAACTCAAGTCACCTTTGTGGGTTTGATATACAGTCATACCTCGGGTTAAATTTGCATCAAGTTGAGCGCGTTCAAGTTGTGCTCCGCAGCAACCCGAAAGTAACGGAGGGTGTTACTTCCGGGTTTCACCGCTTGCGCATGCGCAGACGCTCAAAATAACGTCACTCGCATGCGCAGAAGTGGCGAAAAGCGACGCGCGCGTGCGCAGACGTGCCATCGCTAGATATGTTTACCTCTAGATGCGAACAGGGCTCCGGAACGGATCCCGTTCGTATCTAGAGGTACCACTGTATTACAATACTTTTAAATGTGTTAGAACAGCGGTGGGGAATCTCAGCTCCGGGGACTTAATACAGCCCTCTAGGCCTCCGTACACATCCCTCACAACTTTTCCCAGACCACCCCCTCTCTGTATAGGTCATACCACTCCACACAGTTTGCACCCCCCTCGGGCCAGAATGGAAGAGGGGCACTCAGGCTCAGCTGACAGCTGAGGAGAAGGAGAGGAGCAACAAAAGGCAGGTGATGTCTGGACTGGGGAAGGGTGGGGCACTCTGCAAGCATAAGCCAATCCAAGGCTGATAAATTTCCGCTGCCAGGAAACACAAAATCCCAGCTATTCTGCGAGATCCAAGAGGTACAACGGACCATGTAGGATGGACCTCCCAAAGAACCCTTGCGCTCCAAACCCACCTTGGCCTTGCTCTTCAAAATGGGACCAAAGGGGGCAGTCAGGTGTGGACACATCCTAGCTTGTGCCCAGTCATGTATATCTTAAAGTCCTGCTTCAGGTTCTGTATCTTGGTCTGTGTTTAAATGGTGTCCTAACTTTTGGAATAAAGCTTTTGGGGATTCTCTAGCCAGGAGTCCATGTCCTTTGTCTGAGAGTGAGAGCCAGGACACTCACAGGCCAACCAGGGACAGAGAATAAATTCATTTCAGTTCACATTTAAAAGCAAACTTACTGAATTCACACTTTCCAAAATAATGCATACCCTTCAACTGTCTTGGGAAAACCAGGATACCCCATTTTCTCACGTGAGAGTATGGCAGCCATTTTGGACACCACAACCTTGCCCCCAAAAAGTGCTTTTGTCGTACGCACCACAAAATGCATGTTTTTGAGCCCCAGGCTCTCATGGGAGAGCACCCCCCCCCCCGGAAAAAAGTGTACTTTGGGGGCCGCACTCTCGTGTTGGTCATGTGACTTGCCTGGGAGATGCATGTCCCAGTTTTTGGCCTGGACAAGTTGAAGGGCATAATAATATGCAAACTGAAGTACAAGCCCTCCTTTAAAATTGCAGTTCTATCGCTATGTAACATTTACAAAAAAAAGCATATAATAGGGTAAAGTGTTCATCTAAATGTATATGTTGATGAAAATAACATACAAAAGCACATTACAGTGGTACCTCGGGTTACATACACTTCAGGTTACATACGCTTCAGGTTACAGACTCTGCTAACCCAGAAATAGTGTTTCAGGTTAAGAACTTTGCTTCAGGATGAGAACAGAAATCGTGCTCCGGCGGCACGGCAGCAGCAGGAGGTCCCATTAGCTAAAGTGGTGCTTCAGGTTAAGAAGAGTTTCAGGTTAAGAACGGACCTCCGGAACGAATTAAGTACTTAACCCGAGGTACCACTGTATATTAGAGGAAATTCCTTTCAGAAGTGTCTATATTGGGAGAAATTTGCACTAAGATGTTGATAAAATTTCAAGACAGCTTTTTACAGAAAGAATTGCTAATCATTGTAAAAATGTGGAGAACAAAACTTAATATCAGAAAAATGAGAAACACCCATTTCAAAAGCCAACGAAGTGAGGCCATACACTATAGCTTCAGTCCAGCTTCCACTCTGGTCATGGGACCGAGATGGCTCTGGTCGCCCTAACAGATGATTTCCGTAGGCAGCTGGATCGAGGTGGGTCGGGGCTGTTAATTCTCTTAGATCTGCCAGCAGCCTTTGACATGGTCGATCACGAACTTTTAGACCACCGCCTCGCCGACGTGGGGATTCAGGGCACAGTCCTATAATGGCTGCGCTCGTTCCTTTCTGGTCGGGGACAGAGGGTGGTGCTGTGGGGGGGGGAGCTAGCGTCGCGCTACTCCTTGGTGTGTGGAGTACCACGGGGCGCAATTCTCTCCCTTATGCTTTTCAACATCTTTATGTGCCCCCTCGCCCAGCTTGTCCGGAGTTTTGGGTTGGGCTGCCATCAGTATGCCGATGACACCCAGCTTTATCTGTTGATGGACGGCCATCCTGACTCGGCCCGAGACACACTGATCAAATGTCTGGAAGCTGTGGCTGGATAGCTATGTGGGAGCCGGTTAAAGTTAAATCCTTCAAAGACAGGGGTCCTTTGGCTGGGTCGGGACGATATAGGGTTGGGGGGCAAACTCCCATCCCTTGCAGGGGCACAATTAGTGCCAGTGCCTTCTGTCTAGAGTTTGGGTGTAATCTTCAACGCCTCGCTTTCTATGGAGGCGCAGGTTACAGCTATAACAAAGGTGGCATTTTTTCATCTCCGCCAAGCTAAGCAGTTGCTCCCTGACCTCTCTCGCCCTGACCTTGCCACTGTGATCCATGTGACAGTCACCTCCAGACTTGATTATTGTAACTCGCTCTATGTGGGGCTGCCCTTGAAACTGACCCAGAAACTCCAGCGGATGCAGAATACCGCAGCGAGGCTCCTTACGGGCTCCTTGCCATGGGACCACATTCATCCAGTGCTTTACCAGCTGCGCTGGCTCCTGGTGGAGTACCAGATTTTAACTTGTCTGAATTAATTTTAAGATGTATTTTAATGAATTGATGTCTATTCTTATGCATATTGTGTTGTTCTTATGATGTTAGCTGCTCTGAGCCTGGCCTTGGCCGGGGAGATACAAATAAAAAATTATTATTGTTGTTGTTGTTGTTATCTGAGAAAGTAGCCCAGCCTTCTCCACATTTACTCAGAGGTAAGATCCAATGAGTGAAATGGGACTCCCTCCCAGGAAACTGTGCAAGATTGAAAAAGCTCATGGGATGCTTTCTTTTCCCTAAATCAACAGCAATGAAGAATATATCAGCTACCCTGGGATCCTTTGGCAAGTAGAGCAAGATATAAATTTAATAAATAGATAAAGGTTCCACTAGCACCAAAATGCTTAGGAGGGTTGGCGCAACTCCTAAAACAGGGACAAGAAACTTTCAGCTCTCCAGCTGTTGTTGGACTATGATTCCCATCATCCCTGACTGTTGTCCATGCTGGCTGCGGGTGGTGGGATTTGGAGTCCAACATCTGGAGGGCCACAAATTCCCTGTCATTACCCTGCAAGGAAAGCTTACAACATTTGGGGATTTTTTAGTTCAGAGAAAAAGACGAGTAGGGAGCATGTATAAAATTATGACTGCGGTGGAGAAAATGGGTAGGCCTTTTTCACGAGACTAGAATACAGTGTGTTTGGTCACCCAGTGTAGCCGAATGTTGGGGAGATTTAGGATGGACAAGAGAGGAAGCAATTCTTCACACAGCATAGAGTTGCTAAGCCATGGATTTTGCTGTTCATGATAGCCAGGCTACAAAAGGCCCCTTCTGATAATGGCCACCTTACCTCCAGAAAGGGTGCCTCAGAATACCAGTGGCAAAGAAGCATCACCTGGAGACGGCCATTGCCCTCCCGTCCCGATGGCAGGCTTCCCAGAGGCATTGGGTTGGCCAGGTAGGAAACCGGATGTTGGAGAAGCTTTCTTTGCCTCACGGAAGAGCTTCCATTGTTGAGTTTGGGACGGGAGCCAAGACAGGCAGGGTGACCCCTGGATTGGATGTAAGTGCAAAGGCAGGCAGGTGGAGGTTGGCTGAGAGCAGAGAGAGGTTGGTGGGGCAGAGCAACATCTGCTGTGCCAATCCCAGGAGAACATCAGAACCGTCACAACAGTTTGACTGTCCAGAGGTCCAGTGGGAAGGGAAAGGTGCACATGGCTGGCTAGCACAGATTCCCTCTCTCACACACATGGATTGCTTTGTGAATCAACCCAAAAGACGTCCCTGAGTACTCAGGCAGCTTCTTTGAGGCATACATATATATCCCTCAAATATCATGCCTGTTATGACATATGCATGCCCACGATCTGCAGCAGGGATGAGAGTCATGAAGACTTCCAGATGTTGTTGGACTCTCACCAGCCCCAGCCAGCAAGGCCAGCTGTGGGGACAGAGGATAAATTCAATTCAGCTCACATTGAAAGGCAAATATACCAAATTTGTACTTTCTGAAGTAATACATGAAACACCTTTTGAAATTCGCACGCATAGAGCAGAGTGCATTTACTAGTGAAAATAACATACAAAACATTGAATTGAGGAAATTGCTTTGCAGAAATGTGTGCATTGAGCCAAAAAGGAAACATTTCCTATGCAAATCCCACCCCCCACCCCACCCCCCGTGATCGCCAGCAACTGGTTCTGAGGCAAATTTCCCAGGCCTACTGGAACCTGAACCGGAGGCCTTCTGCTTTCAGCACACACTCTAACATTGATCTGCTCTGACCATCTCCTCATGAGCCAGCCTGCTCCCTCCATTGCTCTTGGAAAGGCCTTGTGTCCGTTCCCCGTAATCTGATCCAGGTGCAAGGAATCTTTTTCAGCTGGAGGGACACATTCCCTTCTGAGCAGCTTTCTAGGGACCCCGTGCCAGCGCTGGCTGAGGCCAGAGGCAAAAGTGGGCTGAGCAAGGACTGACACTTTTGCACAGAAGTCTCACTCCCACCTCCCTCTCTATCCCCTGTGAAGTGAAGCCAGAACCATGGACACCAAAAACACTCAAAGAGGTGTGAATTGGAGCAGCGAGAAGGCTACTCTGGGAAGGGGAGGTGTGGCCTGGGCAGAGTCCAGGGGCCAGACAGCGAGGACAAAAGGGTCAAGCTCAACTGCTGGGCCTGAGGTTCCCCAACCACAACTTGAGGTAAGGTGGGCCATCTCAGTGGAATAACCTCCCAAGGGAGCTTCTCTAGGCTTCCTGTAGGTGGGTTTCAGAACAGACCTGTGAAGTCTCTTAAAACCTTCCTTTGTGATAGGTTTTTTGGAGAGGCACACCTCTTGCAGATGTTGTTCTTGCATTTTCTTACTCAAGTTAATGTTTCGTCGCTCTTCTGTGCCATCACATGACTGTGCTGGGTTTTGATGCAGCTGTTTTTATTTCAATGCGAGTTCCTTTTCACTGGGAAAACAGAACGCACAGCAAAGCCCCAAACGGCTCAACCACAGAGCTCAACCTCCAGGGCCAGACCAAGGTAGCTTGAGGAGGAAAAACCAAATGGTTTTGCAAGTTCTGCACTCTCTCTGCATTGGAAGAGGCCTGAGCAGAAGCAATCAAGGCCTTTTCCAAGGGGCTTGCACAAAAGAACGAGGCCCTCCTTGGCAGTTCCAAAGTGCTCCAGGTGCTTCAAACACACTACCCTGGCAAACTTCACAACAACCCTGCATGGTGGCTTATTATTATTATTAGTAGTAGTAGTAGTAGTAGTATCCCTAACATGTAGGGATTAAAGACAGCAGCTTGCTTAAGTCTGAGTACTTACCATACATTTAAAGCACATGTCTTCCCACAAAGAATCCTCAGAACTGTAGTTTGCCCCCTCACAGAGCTACAGTCCCCAGCAGCCTTAAACTACAGTTCCCAGGGTTCTCTAGGAGAAGTTCTATGCTTTAAATGTATGGTGTGGATCTGCCTTCAGTGTGTCTTAAGGGTCACACCCCTACATTCCTCATGGCAGAGACAAGATTTGGACCAGGATGCCCTCCTCTGTGTACCAGCTCTTGATAGACCTGCCCACCCAACCTGCTAAGGCCTGCTGGCTTTACTTTATGAAGGGGGATTGGGCAAGCTCAACGAGGAGGAGAGGGTTCTCACCAGCAACAATTATTGGTGGGTTTCCCAGAAGCATCTGGCTGGCCACTGTGGGAAACAGGATGTTGAGATACCTCAGCTTTTGCCAACCCAACATCAGTCCCAGTCAGCAGCCTATCAAGTTGGCAAAGTCTGGTCTAGATGAATCTTGGATTTGATCCCCCACAGCTCTTAGCAAGCCACATTATACCATGTTAAACCACTGATCCATGTATTTTAATTTTCTCCCATGATTGGCAGCTGCTCTCCAGGATCTTTCCCACCCCAACCTAGATGCCAGGGATTGAACCTGGGATCCTATGCCTACAAGGCAGGTGCCTCTGCCGTGGAGCTGGAGCCCTTCCCTCTTATGTCCTCCTTAACGTCACACAGGAGCCTGCCTTCTACAGGTTCCTCTATCCCAGGATCGTCTGTTCCGGGGGGGGGGGGGGCAACATGATGCTCTACAGGATCAAGGATGATGGGAACTGGTGTCCAGCAACATCTTCAGGGCAGCCCATTGCCAGCCCCAGATCTGCTCCAACTGGAAGAAGCTTTCCACCATAAAGGGTTCTTTCTCAGCCCAACTACCAGAGATCCTTAACAGAAAAAGGAGGGGGATTGGGCTGGGACCTTCTGTGTGGAAGCTAAGGACCCTCTCCCTGAACATCCACAAGACCTTCCCAAGAGAACATGCCCCAGGCGGGCCTGAAGTGCCTGTGTCCCCACCCCGCCATCCCTAATCTGCCACCTGAAGCAACCATCTCACCTGGCTTCACAGCAGGGCCATCACAGACTGGCTTGACCCTAAGGTGGTCATAGGCACCTCTCCCAACTTTGCCTGCCTGCTTATCACCAAAAGAGAAGGGTGCTACTCATGGCAGACCCTTACCTTGAGGTTTGGACGCCTCCGTGGCATTTGGGGCGGTCATAGCAATGCACACGTCATCCTGCGGGAACTGGTCACACTTGAGCATCTCGGGCCAGTAGAAGCCAAAGAACTGCATGACGGGCTCACAGGAGTCGCGGACGGCCTCGCAGAGCCAGCGGCAGGGGTAAATGGGCCTGTCCAGGCAGACCGGGGCAAAGAGGGAGCAGAGGAAGACCTGGGTGCCCATGTGGCAGTTCTTGTTGAGCAGAGGCACCCAGCTGCTGGCTTGCTGCTTCACCTCCGCCATGGTCTCGTGGTCCAGGAGGTTGGGCAAGACCATCTTGTCGTAGCCCACGCTGTGGCACAGGCGGAGGTCAGCCGGGATGGCCACGCACTGAGGGGGCTTGGTGTAGAAGCGCCCGCTCTGGTAGGCACTGATGTCGGACTGGAAGCTGACGTAGTCATACTCGTTGCCCTTGGCCAGGCCGGGCAGGAGAAGAAGCCCAAAGGCCACCAGGATCAGCACCCGGGGCCCCTTCCGCCAGGGGCCTCTGGAGCACCAGCCTGCGCCCATTCTGGCAAGGAAGCCCGCGCCTTGCGAGCGGCTGGGCATCAGCCGCCTCTCTGGAGGTTGGCAAATAAGGACGGGGGGAGCCCGAAGGTGGTCGCGACTCCCTCCCCCGGGCGAGACCCCCATCAGCTCCTGCCCCGGCTGCCGCTGCTGCGCAGCTCTTCCCCCGCCTGCTCCAGGGGGTCGGGACGCTTCTCGGCTGCGCGGATCCCCTTCCCGATCTCAGTCAGCAGCGGGACCCGAGGGGACCACCGAAGAGCACTTTCTTGCCGGGAGTTGCGGAGCCCCTTTCCCCCCGCAGCCAATCAGTGCCGGCCTGCGCCCCTCCCCTTTCCTCTGCCCCCTCCCTCCCTCCCCCAGCTGTCGCTCAGGGGCTGCCTTGGCCAATGGCGTCGCGGGCCGGGGCTGGTTTCCAGGCTGCGCGGGTCGCCTCCCCTCTCGGCGCGGCGGGGAAGGTGAGCCGCGGAGGCGCTCGCTTGGCGCCCGGGGGAAGGCGCGGGCGCGGACCTCGGGCGCCTTTCCTGGCGCGCATCCCCCGCGGGGGCGCATCTGGCTCGCTCGCTCGCGCCATCCTGGGCACGGTTTCGAAAGGGGTTTCGTTTCGCTTGGTGGGGTTTCGCACAGAATCGCAGCTGGAAGTTGCGCGCGCTTCTTGGCAAGGATGGGCAGCGCCTCAGCCCAACGGGATTTTCCTCCAGACCCCGTAATGGGCGCAAAAGGTGCGCAACGCGGCTTCAGTTAGCGCTCTCTCACGGAAGTAAAGCCCCGCTGGTTTCCCACATGGCTTACTTCCAAGTAAGTACTCTCGAGGTGGGGGGTGTATTTGTGCAGCCCGGGATTGTGTAGGTTTACCCCAAAGTTAATTAACAGCGCAAGCCTAGCCACGTCTACTCAGAAGTAAGTCCTGTTGAATTCAAGGGGGCTTGCTCCAAGGTAAGTGGGGTTAGGATTGCAGCCTACGTTCCGCGGTGTTCAAGAGAGCATCGGGTTTTCTGGATAAGACACCCCACTCCGGACCCCTTTGTGCGCGGCCCCTCTTGGAGTCCTCGATGCGTTTAGGGATGCAGCCTTCAAGCCCAGCTGACCCGCAGTCTTACTCTGCAGGTCTGCAAGAGAGCAAGCGCTGCTTTTGCCTTTTACCAGGGTCACAGCGTGGCCTCCCCAATAAAGCAAGGAAACCTAGTTAGCTGGTAGTTGCGAAGAGCCAGACTGCGGGGCCACGAGACTAGAGTGTGGCGCTGAGAACGCCAAGGTTGCAGGTTTGATCCCCATATGGGTCAGCTACATATGCCTGCATTGCAGGGGGTTGGACTAGATGATCCTCAGGGTCCCTTCCAGCTCTATGATTCTATATGTAAGAGACTCATTTATAATTATATTTTGGGAATGATGCATGCTCTTATGTATCTTCATTGCATTATACTTTCTGCATGTCCCATGATCGTATTATAAAGTAATTGTGCTCTGTGTCATAAATAAAGAACAGCTATGAGTTGTTTCTTTTTGTTTTCCAATGTATTTCTTATCAAGAAAAAAAAAATTGATGTGGCGTGAGCAAATTTTTATTCTGAAAGTGTGGCCCAGGCCCCAGAGAAGAAAGTATAAGACCCACTGGCTTATAGGATTGCAGCCTAAAAGGAATTAAGAGATATCAGTCAGTCTTCCCATTTTTCAGAATAGGCACAGCGGGGGGGGGGGGGTTGGGGGGGGGGATACCAGTCCAAGAAAAATGATGCTAAGAGGGCCACTGGATTCAGAAACCATTTTATAATCACAGCAGCACACCCTCCTGGAAGTATTTTTAGTCTGTCTTTTTGGAGGGGAAGGCACAAGACGTCAGCACATGATGAATGCCGCCACCTACCAGCTTTCAACAAATTTCTGCCTCTGCTTCTTTAGTGGGCAATAATACAACCATAAGCTATCACATTCAACATTGTTGAAATGAGTTTATTACAATCATATGTACACTTGATTTTTTTTTAAAAAAAGGATGTACATTTTAAGAATTAGTACATTTTGAGAACAAGTAAAAATACTTATCTATCCACCCTTACTACAACAGCACTTTAAAAAATAAAAATGCTTAGACATCCTCACAGGGTGGGGGGGGGTGTGGAATGGGCTCTGCCCCAGTTGCTCCAAGGGTCCCTGCAGAGGAAGGGGGTTGTGTTGTTCCTGCTCTCAGAGACATCAATTGTCCCAGGGTTGGGTTCCGACCCTGACAAGTTCAGGGGCTCAACGTGAGCACAAAGTAAGCCTGAGCTCTTGGCTGTTCCGGGCTCTGGTGTTTTTCCTTCACTTGATTTGATGCATATTAACCAGAGTTTATATGAGAAGGAAAAGTACACACCTGCCTGACAGGTAAAAAGAGGAGACAGGCACTCCATGTCCCTAGCTGGGCGTCCAGTTCACTAACCAAGACAAGCTGGAGGAGGGGCTCCACCCCACCCATTTGCCCCTTTCCTTAATGGCCCATCACCTCAACACAGGAAACAAGCCTGGCTTCAGTGCTTTTTTCCTAGAAAAATAGGTGCCGGTACTCACAGTGAAGTTGTTACAGTAAGTGCCACACTTTTTAACAACAACAACAAAAGGTGCAGGTACTGCGCACCCTTGAGTATCCCTGGGGGGAATATACTGCCTGGCTTATATTTTAACACTTGCTGGATCCAGGGGTTAGAAGGGTCTCACAGACAGCCTACTTCCAGCCCAAACTCATAACCATATTGTTTCTTCACTGCCACTGGGCTGGGTTCCTGCATTCAAACAACTTAGATGTAAATGATTTTTCTTCCCCTGCTGGCATTTTCAAAGTTGACAGTGCCTTTGAGGCTTACATAGATGCCCTAAGTGACCTCTCCTCAAGGCTTATCAGAGCGGAAGATGAGCTGCCCCAATGATGGTTGCTGTGTGGAGCAGCAGATTCAAAGGATGCATCATGGTTTAAACTCAAATCTTTCCCAAACTGATGCCCCCCAGAGGCTTGAGCTACAACTCCCAGGCTTGTTCATGCTGAAGTGAAACACATCATTTTTAACTGGGTGGCAAGTAATATTGAACAGGCTTGGCACAGTTTCATGTAAATGTGTGCTAATCCCACAAGACATGCTAGATTTACAGATCTCTTTTCTGAACCTAAGCTATTGTAGTCCGGCTGGTTCTCCTTCCTTCAAAAATATATGGGACTATATATGTATTTTCCTCACAGTTGCACTGCATCATGGACATTGTAGTCTCAAGTCCTCCACAAATAGATTCTTGTATTATGTTTCACAAATGGTGATGCTGTGTCCATGAATTTCATAGTTTTAAATATATTTAGTTGTATGTACACAAATGCACTCAAATGCTAAGTGTGAACTGGCATAGCACACTGGCTAAGACCTGAGTCAGATGCCCCCAGTTCAGATCTCTTGATATTTTTATCTCCTTATTCTCAAGAAAGAAGCAAGAAAACGAGTGCACAGAGAGACCCGTGTACTTTAAATCCCACAGTATTAAAAATATTAAAAACACAGTACAGCAGTAAACATTAAAAACTTCCCTAAACAGGACTGCCTTCAGAGCCAGTGTGGTGTAGTGGTTGAGAGCGGTGGACTCTAGTCTGGGTGACCTTGGGCCAGTCACACTTCTCTGAAGTCTCTCAGCCCCACTCACCTCACAGAGTGTTTGTTGTGGGGGAGGAAGGGAAAGGAGAATGTTAGCTGCTTTGAGACTCCTGAAGGGGAGTGATAAAGAGGGATATCAAATCCAAACTCTTCTTCTTCATTTTTCTTTAATATAATTTTTTATTAGTTTTTTTTAACATATCATTTTCAACAGTAATTAAACATACTTTTACATCTTATTCAATTTTTTGACTTCCATCAATCCTGTCTGAAAATTTTCCAATCTAATCTCTCAGTATGCATTTCTTATCTTCCCTACTGCATTTCAAACTCATAGCCAGTATCTCTATCTTTTTCTACTTTGTAACACTGCGTATATTTCTCCTTACAAAACTTCTTGTAGTCCTACTAGCGTAATTTGCTGATTTCAGTTGCTCTTCAAATAATTCATATACTTCTTCCAATCTTCTGTAAATCTCTGGTCCTGCAGGTTTCGAATCCTTCCTGTCCTTTTGTCCAATTCTGCATAGTCCATTAATTTCGTCTGCCATTCTTCTTTCGTCAGAATTTTTTCTTGTTTCCATTTCTGGGCTAACAATACTCTTGCCGCGGTTGTTGCATATAAAAACAATTTAACATCTTGCCTATTAATGTCCTGACCTATAATACCAAGTACGGTAAAAATGCTTCTGGTTTTTTAAAAAATGTATATTTCAACATCTTTTTCATCTCATTATATATCATTTCCCAGAAGTTCTTTACTTTTTTACATTCCCACCACATATGATAAAATGTTCCTTCTTTTTCTTTTCATTTCCAACATTTATTATTTGTCTTATATGTTTTACCTAATTTCACTGGTGTAATATACCATCTATACATCATTTTCATCATATTCTCTTTCAAAGCATTACAGGCTGTAAATTTTATCCTTTCATTCCACAATCTTTCCCATTCTTCAAGCTGTATAATATATCCAAAGTCTTTTGCCCAATGTATCATTACCGATTTCATTTCCTCATCTTTCAAATGCCATTCCAACAGTATTTTATACATTTTAGACATTGTTTTACATTCATTGTTTAATATATCTATTTCAAATTTAGATTTTTTTATAATCAAATCCTTTTCCCTTTAAATCCTCTTTATATATTCCATTGACTTGGTGATAGTGCAACCAATCATTTACATATTCTTTATAACCTCTTCATATGGTCAAACTCTTCTTCTTCAGATGTCTTTTAAAAGTAGGATAGTTGCTTATTTCCTTGACATCTGATTGGATGGCGTTCCACAGGGCAGGGGCCACTACCGAGAAGGCCCTCTGCCTGGTTCCCTGTAACCTCACTTCTCTCAGTGAGGGAACCACCAGAAGGCCCTCAGTACTGGACCTCAGTGTCCAGGCTGAACAATGGGGATGGAGACGCTCCTTCAGGTATACAGGGCCAAGGCCGTTTAGGGCTTTAAAGGTCAGCACCAACACTTTGAATCGTGCTCGGAGCCAATGTACTGGGAGCCAATGCAGGTCCCTCAGGACGGGTGTTATATGATCCCGGTGGCTACTCCCGGTCACCAGTCTTGCTGCCGCATTCTGGATTAATTGTGATTTCTGAGTCACCTTCAAAGGTAGCCCCACGTAGAGCGCATTGCAGTAGTCCAAGCGGGAGATAACCAGAGCATGCACCACTCTGGCAAGATAGTCTGTGGGCAGGTAGGGTCTCAGCCTGCATACCAGATGGAGTTGGTAGACAGCTGCCCTGGACACAGAATAGACCTGCACCTACAAGGACAGCTGTGAGTCCAAAATGACTCCCAAGCTATGCACCTGGTCCTTCAGGACCAGGGAGTCTCCACACCTGCCCGCCCCCTGTCCCCCCAAAACAGTACTTCTGTCTTGTCAGGATTCAACCTCAATCTGTTAGCTGCCATCCATCCTCCAACTGCCTCCAGACACTCACACAGGACCTTCACCACCTTCACTGGTTCTGATTTAAAAGAGAGATAGAGCTGAGTATCATCTGCATACTGATGAACACCCAGCCCTAACCCCCTGGTGATCTCTCCCAGCGGCTTCATATAGATGTTAAAAAGCATGGGGCAGAGGACGGAACCCTAAGGCACCCCACAAGTGAGAGCCCAGGGGTCTGAACACTCATCCCCCCAACAGCACTTTCTGGACACAGCCCAGGAGAAAGGAGCAGAACGACTGTATAACAGTGCCCCCAGCTCCTAGCCCATTTAGACAGTCCAGAAGGATGTCATGATCAATCGGATCAAAGGCCGCTGAGAGATCCAGCAGAACTAGGAAACAGCTCTTACCTTTGTCCCTAGCCCGCTGGAGATCATCAACCAGTGCGACCAAGGCAGTTTCAGTCCCATGAGGAAGCCTGAATCCCAGTTGGAAAGGATCCAAATGGTCCACATCTTCCAGGCGTGCTTGGAGTTGTTCAGCAACCACCCACTCAATCACCCTGCCCAAGAATAGAAGATTTGAGACTGGGCGATAGTTGGCCAAATTGGCCAGGTCTAAAGATGTTTTTTTAAGAAGCGGTTTAATGACCACTTCTTTCAGCGGGTCTGGGAAAGCTCCCTCGCAGAGGGAAGCATTCACCACCCTTCAGAGCCCATCGCCCAGCCCTGCCCGGCTCGCTTTTATCAGCCAGGATGGACATGGATCAAGGAGACAGGTGGCTGGTTTCATTCATCCATGCAGCCTGTCCACATCCTCGGAGGTAACAGATTGGAATTGATCCCATATAGCACAACTAGACAGGAGTCCAGCACTCTCCCGCCCTGGCCCTGCTCCCACGGTGGAGTCTACCTCCTTCCGAATCGGAGCAACTTTATCTGAAAAAATACTTTGCAAAATCATTGCAGGAGATCTTGGGGTCCCTACCAGGCCCCAGTGACGAAAGTGGTTCTGATAGATTGCGAACCACCTGAAAGAGTCTCCTGATGCTGTTTTCTGCAGATGCAATAGAGGCGGTGAAGAACATCCTTTTTGTCGTCGCTATCGCCACTTGGTAGGCTCGACATTGAGCTCTAACCAGTGTCCGGTCCGATTCAGAATGAGTTTTCCGCCACCTGCACTCTAGCTGTCTCAGCAATTGTTTCATCGCCCTCAGCTCCAAGGGAAACCACAGGGCTGTCTGGGCTCCATGTAATTGGAGAGGGCGCTTCGGAGCCACACAGTCAATAGCCCTGGTTAACTCCACATTCCAGCAGGTCACCAGGGTATCGGGACTGCTGGGTACCTCCTTAGGAAATCCACCTGTCTTACCAAGGTTTGTTTGTGCTAGTTAGCTGGATCCTCTCCCTCTCTCTCCATCTGTGATAAATGTTTTGTTTGTTTGCTTGGAGAAAAAGAAGATCCATTTCCAGCTCTGCCTGCACCACCTTCCCAAAACCCTCTGTGAGGTCCTGAATCTCAGCCAGGCTATGGAACATTATGAAGAGGCTCTTGTTAAGCCTACCGGGAGGTCCTTCCCCCCCCCAGCCCCCGCCACTCAGCATTTCTGCTCTGCTCCTGCACTGAGCACTGATATAGAACACAGCTGGGAAAGTTGGCTTCTGTGGACATGCATTCAAAATCTGAGCATTGGCTGGGTCTACAGAGCACACCGGCTGTTGTTCATAAGACAGAAGCAGAATCCCAAGTGAGATGGCAGGAAGGGAACTCTCCATCCCTAGTTAGACCTTGAAGTGCCCTCTGCAGAAATTCAGTCCAGGGCAGGGGCTGTTCATCGGCATGCGCTATCTGCAGGCAACGTCTAGAACAGGGCAGGACAACCTGGTGCCCTCTAGATGTTGAGAGCTATGGCTCCCATTGTCTCTGACCATTGGCCATGCTGGTTGGGGCTCCTGGGCATGTGGCCCCGTGACATCTTGGTCCAGAGCACACACATGCTGTTTGACTGTGGAACAGTCTCCCTCGGGAGGTGATGGACTCTCCTTCTTTAGAGGTTTTTAAGTAGAGGCTGGATGGCCATCTGTCATGGATGCTTTGGCTGAGATTCCTGCATTGCAGAAGCTTGGACTAGATGAGCCTCTGGATCCCCTCCAACTCTACAGTTCTGTGATACTATGCCCTGGGTCCTGCTGCAGCTGAGTCAGAGCTGCCATTTTTATTTCCCACAATGTCCCTCATATAAGTTGCTCTGGGGCATTGTGGGAAACTTCAATGTAAATGGGGGCCACTAGTGGGGACTTGGCAGCTGCCATTTTAATTTCCCTTGATGCCTTGGAGCTGCACCGCATCAGGGGCATTGTGGGAAATGAGCATGGCAGCCTCCAGACATGCCTATGTCCACACAAACACACAGGTCATGTCTGCACCATACATGCGCAGCACTCTTGTGCCACTTTCCGAGTCATGGCTTCTTTCAAGGAATCCTGGGAACTGCAGTTTGTGAAGAGTGCTAAAAGTTGTTTGGAGACCCCTAGTCCCCTCACCAGCATCCCCTGTGAAGAGAGAAACTGCAGCTCTGTGAAGGGAATGAGGCCTTCTAACAACCCTCAGCACTTTTGATGAACTATAGTTCCCAGGATTATTTGGGGGGAAACGCGACTATGAAAATAATAGGGTTTAAGTTTAGTGTCGAAGCAGCCAAAATGAAGTCGCCTGGCAAGGTGGTAAAATTCTGGACTGGACTACTGCAAGCGGGGGGGGGGGGGAGGATGGCTTTCTTTTTTTTAATGCTCACAGACACAAGCCATGCATGTAGAAAATGAGTCCAGCAAGATGTTTTTGTTTGTTGCTTTCTAACGTGGGGAAACATTATCAAGTATTGCTCACCCTCCCACCTCTGTAGGTGGTGCAGCCCACAATTCTGCCACTTCATTCTGCTTCATGAACAGCCATTAAAATAAACCCAGGATCCATATTTTCCTTGCTCCTGGCTCTCTGAATCTACACTTTGCAGAGCCTCCAACAGACCCAACCCCAAACGATGAAACCTAGTTGCACATGAAAGAGGGAGAGTGGGAAGAGAGAGGCAAAATGAATAGCTTCTCCAATACAAATGCCATTCAACCTTTGTTTACAGAGCCCTGTATCCCCTTCCCCTCCCCACCCCAGCCTGTGCCAGAGCCCCAAGAGGAATGTGCAGGGGCTCTCTCCCAGGCCTGCTGCACAGCTCCCCCATTGAGAGCACTGTTACACCAAATATTACCCTTAATTTGAAACAGATGAGGGAAAGGCTCCAACACTATAGAGCTAGTATCGCAGAATGACCTGACCTTTCCAACTTGCTGAAAGTCCTGCTGAAATTCACAAGAACACATTGCAACTTCTGCAAAGAGTTATTTATTGCAAGACCATAAATAATATTTGTGGTGGATTTTCCCTGCTAATCTAGAAAATGAATTAGATTGGAGGGATCTGTGGAATTGCTTGAACATCAGGCAGATGTGTTGGCTTAGACCTGTTTAGTGATTGATCATTTCTTCTTCAGTTGGCTAGATAGATTAAGTTTCATCTGCAGGGAAGGAGAGATTTTTAATCAAACCCTTTCTAACTCTTTCTAGTTAGGGTCTGTGTGGATTGGAAAGCAAAGACCTCTCCCCTCTGCTTAAACATTCAGACTTAGATATTAAGAATGCAATACTGGTTTCTAGAAAATGCAGAATCACTAATTCCGTTTTGGCCTCTCTAAAACACACACACACACACACACAGAGAGAGAGAGAGAGAGAGAGAGAGAGAGAGAGAGAGAGAGAGAGAGAGAGAGAGCATTCTTTGGTTTGTTCAAAAGCAACTGATCTCCAAGAGGAGTCATGGAATTATGCAGTCAGTGATGAGTGGATTCCCCAAATTCACTCTGGAAATAATCTGGGAAAAGCAGAATAATTTTCTGAATGCCTAGGAAATTAATCTGGACCACAGACTGAAGTCACTACCAGATGGTCTGCTCTTTGAGCATTCATTCTGATTTGCTTGTTGGGAAGTTGGAGGGGGGGAGCATCAAGTGTTTTTCCACACTTTCCACACCATTTCCTCATCACAGACCCTCCAAGTGTCCCTATTTTCCAGGGATGCCCCTGATTTAGAGAAGCTGTCCCAATTTCTCATTTGATCCGGGAATGTCCCACTTTTCCTTAGGATGTCCCTATTTTAATTGGAGAAATGTTGGAGGGTATGAAATTATCTGATCCTTGAGCCGTCTGAAGGCAATCCTATTTAAGGAAGGTTTTTTAAAAAATGTTTAATGTTTTATTATGTTTTTATATATGTTGGAAGCCGCCCAGAGTGGCTGGGGCAACCCAGTCAGATGCGTGGGATATAAATAGTAAAGTTATCATTATGGAATGGGATGTCCCTATTTTCATTGGAGAAATCTTGGAAGGCATGCCATCACTCACCTTATCACAAAACGTTCAGTTGGCGTGGGGCATGGCTTTGTTGCCAAATCCACTTTAATTTTATTGACATCAAGCAGGCATCTTCACGACACTCTTTTCGGCAGCTGCTTAAAGCATTTTTAGGCAAGCCTACCCAGACACATAAAGCTTGAAAGAAAAAGAAGAAAGCTTTTTCTTCTTTTACTTTTAATTATTTTTAAATGTTTGCAACTGTTTTTACTATAAATATTTCTTGTAAAGTGGCTAGAGGCTTTTAATACAGCCAAGCAGTATATACATTTTGTTAAAATAGGCTGCGGAACGTGAATGTGTCAGCATGCGGCACAACCCCACCCCAAGATGGCAAAGGTTTGCCTAGGAGCACCCACTGTCTTGGGTTCATGGCCGTCTTTACCCAGGTGCCAAATTCTGGGGGGCGCCAGGCGCTCACTGCTGAAGCTGCCTAAGCTAACTATCTACCTGTTATGAAATAATAAATAATTTTGATCGAGCTAGAAAAACAAAATGCATATATACCTAGGTATTACCGAAATGTATACCTACTGTTTCACTAAAGGACTTTTGACTTTGTGCGCTCATTTAGTAAAGACGCTCTGCGCCAGCGGCGGCACGTGTCATTCACAACAGCGCTGTGCACGCGAAAGGAACTTTTACATCAAAATATCACGTTACGTATTGCATTGAGCTGCGCTGCTATGTGGCAGTGGGGTCAGCAGCACCTTTGACACGGCTGATGTTTCTCCTAAGTAGGTGCCTAAACAATACTTAAAAGTTTAAGTGTGGTGGTTGAGCAAATAAAAAAGTTTCTTTCTTTTTCCTCCCTTCTTTTGTAAACAAGAGAGAAGGCGTAAGCGTGGTGTCTGACATAAGCATAATAAAAGTTAGTTTGGGGGCTAAACTAAATTTGGGGGCACTGGGCGGATCTTTACACCCCGGCGGCGCATATGCTAAAGACTGTGCTGCTTGGGTTGTGGCACCATGTGACAATGACACTGCCCACATGTTCCTGTTCAAGGCATTGGTTTCAGATGGAACTGCCCAAGCTGGGGTTGTGGCAGACAAGCCAGTGGAGAAGCTGAAAGCCGCAGGGGGTGTCATTGGCCCTGTCGTGCATTCAAAGTTGTCGTTTTATTGCCAAGAAGTTAGTTCTTCATTTCAGAAGTTGCCTGTAAAGGGAAGGAGGCTTGACTGGCTAGAATCATGAACAGGAGTATGGCAAACTTCAAGATTTCATTGCAGGACTGCATACACACCACACATATAAAGCGCATGGCTTTCCCCAAAGACCCCTGGGACTGTACTTTATTTCTCTTAGAGCTACAACCCCAAGGACCCTTAAACAACAGTCTCTCCCTGATTCTTTGGGGAAGCCATATGTTTTAAATGTGCTTCAAATGTTTGGTGTGTACACAGCCTAACTCATATTTGCAAAACATTAAAGATCTACTGCAGAAAATTGGTTGCACTAAAGCTGAGAAGCTTTAGTGATGGTAAAAGTCACATTATGAGCCACTATAGGAAATGAAGCCTTTCCTGTTTTGGAAAGTTGGAAACCATCTTTGCTGTATTGAAATCCTTTTGAAACATATCTTGGCCACTAGGGGCACATCAGAAGATGGCTGACAATAACATCTCTCCGACCCACACGAGGTAATTTGGAGGCTGTGATGGGAGTAATAGCCTCCCTACCCCCCCAGGATTGGGGGGGGGCTGCCCTTGCCTGCTGTGCCCTATACCACCCCCGAATTTGAGGGGATGGGGGCACTAGGCAGAATGCCCTTCTGTGGATATCGGTGCTCCTGGACGCTGCCCCTGATCCGCGCCTCTAGCTGCAAGAACTTCAAAAGGAGGGGGAGTAAAGACTGCTAACAGAAGAGATCTCTGATAAACGAGACGAGTCGGAAGAGCAAGAATTAACCAGATGAAGACATACCAAGACTCAGTATGGCAAAAGGACTGGATGGGGACGGACGGACTTTCCTTTCTTTCCTCTATGTGAATAAACAAGAATCCCCCCCCCCCTCACAAGTCAGAAATGTCATTTGAAGGACTTAAGCTGTGGATTTATGTCTGTGTGGAGATAAACTTTCTAACCAAAGCATGTTTTAAGAAGAGCGTGGAATGTATAAGGGCTTTGGAATGACGCAGTTAAAAATACCATCGCCATATTGGGAAGTTCTGTCGGAGGACTTAAGTCTGGGAGGAGAAATAGAGAAATAGAGCTGTTTTTATATTGTGGGTGAAACTTCTCAGAGGGACTTAAGAACAACAGTTCTGTGATTAATGATGGAAAGAGTGATGTTATCTATGAATGCGATGATATATGGAAACCATCTCGATTTGAGGATTGGATGAACAGAAAATTCACACAGGATTATTATTGGTGTTTATCGGCTTAAGGAGATTATCAGAAGAGATCATAAAGAAAAAAGAGAAAATATACGAACAAGATGAGATGCGGAAACAGCAAGATAAGACTAGATAGAATTATGAACTTTGTTTGGACTGATTCGGACACTAACGCAGTAGCAAGAAGATGATCAGAATCCCCCTTCAGATCTTGAAATATGGGTCCCCTCAACAAAATTTAAAATTCGGCTTTGTAATTCGGAATTTATGTGATGTGATTTGATTTGATTGGTCGGTTAATAAAAATTATTTATATATAAAAAAGAAACATATCATGAAGATTGTCTTGAAATATTAAATAAGATCCAATACAGTGGTAGACCCACTGAAATTAATAAACCTAAATTAGTCATGTCCATTAATTTATATGGATCTATTCTGAGTAGGACTAGCATTGGATGCAACCCATTGATATTTACTTAAGATTTACTTAAGTGTGACATTGCCTAGAGTTCCCTGACCACGAATGGACCCTCCAATCTGGATTGTCTATAGAATATTTGTGGTACTTTTATTTCTATATTTTTATGCAAATAAGTATTACTAAATATAAATTTTAAGAGAATGTGTGTGAGAGAGGGGGTGGGGAGGAAAGTCAGTGTGCTCCTTTCTACCTGGAGACAGTCTCCCACTGAAGATTAAAGTCTAGGATGCAGCTCTAAGTAATGAGAGGTGGGTTGGGGGGACTAGTGCAGGGGTCTGCAACCCGCGGCTCCGGAGCCGCATGTGGCTCTTTTACACCTTTGCCGCGGCTCCGGGGCGGATACTAGCGAGGGGAGGGGGCGCATTGTGCGCCCCGACACTCCCCACTGTGGCGGGCGCTGTACTGGCTGTGACGTCGCACCGTCACGCACCGTCCCAACGTCACCTTCCCGCCCACCTGCCCACTACATTGTAAGGGGCATGTACGCTGGTCACTGCATTGAAAGGGGGCATGTACACTGGTCACTGTTTTGAAGGGGAGTGAAGAACACACACACACACACACACAAAAAGGTAACTTGTTAATTTAACGTTTATTTCTATGAGGAGGAGTAATTCTGAGGGGTCAAACAAAGAAATAATAAAAAAGTGACAAAAAAGTTATTTTTATAATGACAAGTTTTGCGGCTCCCAGTTGTTTTTTCTTCGGAAATGGGTCCAAGTGGCTCTTTTTGTCTTAAAGGTTGCAGACCCCTGGACTAGTGGATTAATGCCATGCATATTAATGCCATATAAGAACATAAGAAGAGTCTTCTGGGTCAGTCCAATGGCCCATCTAGTCCAGCCTTCTGTTCTCACAGTGGTCACCCAGATGCCTCTGGGAAACCCACAAACAGGATTCAAATGGTTTTCAGAAACCTTAGTGTCGGAATCTCCACTCGGCCAAGCTGATAAAGCTCATCTTCCGGCCAAGCCTTCGGAATCGCCCTCCGACGAATAATTAACGACCTGAGCCTTTGATAAGGCCTCAGGCACGCTCCCCCATTCAGCAGAGAATCCAGCACAGGGAAGTGATGAGATTTATGGCTACATCTCTACGCTTTATTTCTTACTACGCAGACAACAAAGAAATATACATCCTCTCTCTATGAAAGCAGAGAGCAGCTGAACAACAAAGGAACAAAGGAAACAGGAAACCAGTACGTCACATCCGTCTCTAGTCTCCCATGAGACTTCCAATAGCCTGGACTGTCTCTGGAATGTAAACAGAGCCTTGTGACTCTAAGCAGCTGCTCAGTGCCAAACAGAAACTAACACTTAGCACCTCCAACTCTGGAGGCAGAACATGGCCTTCATAGCTGGCAGCCATTGATAGCCATTGATAGCCATTGATAGCCATTGATAGCCATTGATAGCCATCTCTTCCATGAATTTGTCCAGTCCTCTTTGAAAGCCCTCCAAGTTGGTGGCCCTCACCGCCTCCTGTGGGAGGGAGAGCCATACTTTAACTCTGTGCTGTCTGTATTGAATCTTCCAACAATATGCCATAAGTAGTTTGAGCCTGGCAGTGCCCAGCCAAAGAGCCCGCAAGATCCTGGCACCTGCCCTGAAAAGCAGCCTCCGTTTCATTATTTTCTACAATCCTTGAGTCCATCCGCTTATCCTTACTGGTTTTCATCATCCTTGACTGATTCTGCCCACCCTCAATGGCATCTTCAACCAACTAAAGCTGGTTGCCTCCGTAGCATTTTGATATCTTCCTGTTCCGTGCATGGTGCCTGGTTGGCTAGGACTGCCCAGGTGACTGATGCAGGAGGTATTGTCCTTAAACTCAGTTATCTGCCTACCCTCAGTGATGTTATCACGAGGCCCAAAGTGATTGGGAATGCAGGATTATGAAATCCTCCCTTTCACAATGAGATCCCTGATTGTTTGGGGTGTGACTGATCCAGGAACAAGAAAGAAGGAACAATCCATGAGAAAATGGCGCAAAAGCAGCAGTGGCAGTCAGAGAAAACAATGGCCCTGGTTGGTTGGCATCCACCTGCCTTGAGAGACAGTGGAAGACTGCGCCTTGGAGGTGAAGTCAAAGCGTTGGAGAATTACGCCTGTTGCAGCTGCAGAGACGGATATGGGAGAGACATGTTCTGTTGCAGCCGGGCCAGATGAATAATCAAAAAAGAATATTTGCCCACAATGTAGCTTGGGAAATATTAGCACCCCGCTGAAACTGCAATTTTTGAACAAGAAAATCACACCTTAAAAATATTCATCTCAGCCCTTTATTGGGGTGTAAAGGCCTGTGAGGGAGCCCTGAAGCCAGAGGCAGCACTGACTGCACTTCGCACCAGGCTTCCAGGAAGCTGTGGAGGTCAGTGGCAAAGCCGTTGGGCACATAGCCAATGGTACCCACTCTCCATGTTGTAAACTGGGTCCCAGCAAATGTATGGAAAGTGTCAGACGTGGGCTATCTAATAAAAGTGAAGTCAGCTTTACCAAAAGCAGCAGTCTGGGACACCACTATTGTTTGCAGGAGTTGATCAGAGGGAGTTTGCCAATGGGTTATTTAATTTGAGCTTGTATCTTGTTGCAGTTAAGGAAGCGTTCCCAGTAGAATAAGCCCTAATCAATATTTAAAAAATTAAAAATGGCAGCAGGTGGGTTGAAGCCACTTGGATTTTCCATGGGGGCACAGAATGTCTTCAGCCAGCTCCTCCGGTTTTCTAGTTGCATGTGTGACAAAGGCAAGCAGGCAGCTGATCCATACATGCCTGAACAATTGGCACTGCTCTTCTGCGTCTTTCCTTCCAGGCCTGGAGTGCTCCTGGGAAAAAACTTGACATGAATGATTTGATGTGGCTCTCTTCTGTTATCAGACCTTGCCCTTTCCCCTCTGGCCTTTGCACTGTTCCAAGGGCAGCAGAGCAGGGCTCTGGCTACAGTGCAGGCTCAGCTCCCATGGGAACAGAAGCATCTTTCTGAGCTATCTTCCACTGGGAAGCAGAATCTGGACTGACTCAATTTCCCCAGACCAGCAGCTGGAACAGGCAGAGAGTCCTCTCCAGAGAATTCCGCCACTAATGCCAGCATCCTCTCAGGAGCTCTTCCTGTGAGGATGCTTCCCTGCGTTGCTTTCCCCTCTTCTAGGTGGTAAAGCAGCCTGCCAAGAAACAGTGAGCTACAGAGCAGGGCAGAAATTCACATATGTGTATTAATGCAAAACTTCCTGAAACTATATGCGAACCAAACTACCGTACATTTCTCCTTTGAAATTTGCATTCTCCAAATTTTACAGTACAGTTCGGGGGGGGGTGAGAGTACAAACATGCATGTTTTATGGGAAAATGTGCATTAAAATGCATATATTAGTGAAAGTAGTAGACAAAATACATTATATTAGGGAAAATTGCTTTGCAAAAATATGCAACAAAATTGCAGACAAAAATGTGTATATTAGGAGAAATGTGTGCTAAAAATAAATGATTTTGTTGTGAGGACTTTGAAAAACCTGATGTGAAAAATGTGGCAAACAGAATTTATGATTGGGAAAATTTGAAACTTGCTGCCTTTTGTCTCCTATTTTAGCACAGTCCTAGCCTGGGTTTACCAAAACTAAGAACCAAAACCTATTTTCACTACTTGGCTCATTCATCTCTATAACATCTCAAGTAATAGTAAAGAAACACACCAATGAGCATGTACAAAGTGTCTTTTCCTTACCACTGAGTAAATACAAAGTCCCCACAAATTCATTAACTTTGTTAAAGAAAACTTATTACTCCCCTTTTAACTGATGAACAGCCATCTATGTTCACCAGCTGCCTTTGTTGGGTGCCCCGTTTGAAACAGCAGTGGACTACTATCTTGATTCCACAGCAGTAATTTAACCCTAAAGTCTTCCTTTGCTGCCTTAGACCCTATAGAAACCTTACAGGAGAATGTAAACACCCAGCAATTGGCTTAAATGTAAACTACCAGGCAAAGACTCACCAACAGTGAGAAGTTATTAGCTCCCTCCTTCACTGCTCTGAACTCCCAAGATGCCAAAGCATTTTGCCTAAAGTGAAACATGGAGGTGAAATTGGAGAGCTCTCAGGAATTCGGAGGAGAGAGCCAGCCTTGTTTCTATAAGAACACTGTTCTGATGTTAGCTTGACCATTGGGGTCCTTCCTTGCTAATCTTTCAAAGGAAGTAAAACAAAACCTGTTAGCCATTTCTCTCCTGCTGGAGGGAGGGGTCCCCACGGTGTCCAGCCCTTAGCCCCAATGGCACGCACGGCAGATCGGGTATGCTAGCCCCCAGGTGTGTTTGCATGCAGAGGGAGGCCTGGCTCTGATCTGTACCTGGAGAATAATACTCTGGTCAGAACAAGGCAGCAGTGACGGCAGAGAACAACATTCATCCATCTTAGTCATTACATATCTACACACTACACACAATACAACCCAACCAGGGAGGACAGGGACTACAGACTAATTTTTGCAGTCACTTCAAATTAAAAACCGAGAGGCATCATGATATATAGAACATTCTCAAATCCTTAGAAAAGCCATGTTTCACACACTGCTAAAGCCATTGAGTCCTAAGGCTATTTGCAGCAGTATAAGAAATGAAGTCCCTCCACAGAGCATAAAAATGTTCTGGAGTTTCCAGTCCCCCAGAAACATTCAAATTAGGCACTATTTTGTCATATTCACAATGGTCCATGTGTTTTTTAAACTACAGGGAAATTTGTCACTCTTGCAATGTCTTCCATTTTTGTGCAATACATATTCTATCTGCTGCCAACAACCTGTCATGAATTCTTTTAAATGCCATTGTTGAGTCTGATCATTCTGTTGATTTAACAGCAAAAGAGCTGTAGAGTCATTTGAGCGGGAGCCCTACAGATAGCAGAAAACCTCAAACCAAAAGTTTTGTACAAGCGCTGCCACCATAAACAGGGGGGGGGGGGCACCCACCCTTGTACTTCACAGCCATGCTAACAACATAATGTCATTTGTGAAGTTGTCTCTAAAAGCTGGATCAGTGTACGATACCGTCTGTGGGAGATTTTCAGTTAACCTTGCCATATATATTAACTGATGCACATTGATACGGCTTTTACGTCCATCATTTCTTCCACTTACAGTCTGAGATTACTGTCCTCATATGCAAGCCCCAGAGCATCTTAAGTGTAGGAGAAGCACTGAAGCCGAATTTGATCGATGGGATACCTGGCCTCTAGTGGGCAGGGCTTTCTAGAATCGGCCTCTCCCTTCATTTAAAAAGAGGCTAAATGCCACTTGCCTCAAGATGTGCCATTTTTCTCAGTCAATGTGTCACATTAGTAATTAAAGCTTTGTTTCATAAATATACATGTTATGTACTGAGTTGAATAGGATCCAAACTGCAGCAGTCTGGTTGGTCCTAGAGCAATAGGATTCAGATGCAGCAGTCTGATTGGTCCTAGAACAATGCAGCAGTATGATTGGTTGGCAGGAGCCACCCAATCCAGCTCCAGATAGAAGTGAATCCACAACCTGATTGGCCTACAGGAGAATTCCGGAATTAGCCAATCACGTGCAGCCCATTTTGTAAATAATGTATATAAAGCTGATACTTTGAGGGGATTTTCATTCCCTCCTCACCACTATGAGCTGAATAAAGAGCATGAAATCCACTCTCAACTCTGAGTATATTTCAATACATAAGCTGTTTGCTTCACTGGATAAAGAGACAAAACTCTGCTAAAGAAGGAGAAGGTGGCATCTCTTACACTGGGTGAGTGAGGAGTTAGTTCCCTGACAGGAGGACTGAGTTTTAGTCACCCCCCCCCTCCATCAAGCCCTATAAGGGGTCCAGATCTAACCATTGCCTATCCGTTGAGGAGGCAAGCTGTTTTCCAAACAACGCTGGCAATGCACAGGGTGATAATCTGCTCCTCCAGTGATTTACCAGATTAAGTGCACACAGGGACTAATGGTTTCTAAACATTTTCTAATGACTATCATAAAACCCATCTCTAGCTGCTCCAGGATGACACTGGAACACCAGAACAAAGCCAGGAAAGCCCCTTCTTTCCTAGATTCAAACTCCGTGTAAATTACAGCACAAATATATATCCTGGGGTCAAAAAAGATTTAAACACCGGAAGTGAAATTAAAAGAGGGACAATATTCTTCTCTCTCTCTCTTCCATTGTGGGTTCCCTGCATTTTCTTATATTTAGTAAAAATTTGGCTCCAGAACATTTGATTTCCATCTGAGTGCCCCCAAAGTGGGTGCCTGTGTTTTCCTGACGGTCCTGGGAGCTTCTTTTGTAAATCACTGGAGCAGAGCATCATTAGTGAGAAGTGCAGAGACGTTGTACAAAGAGGAACTTGCCAAATTACTAATAAGCAAAAACCCTCATCCATCTTAATGAGACAGGGTTAAGAAAATAGCAACCTAAGCTGCACACAATGAGGGCCTTCCCAAGCTGTTCATTTATTGTGTTCAAAAGTAGTTCAGAGCTGGGATGATGTGCTTGTGTGAGATGGTTGTGGGATCTCCCAGTGGTGCCCTTGCAAGCCACAACATTCACATAATGTGCAGACCATCATGGCTAAAATCTGGAGGTTCGGGGATAAATCATTTGGGAACTCTGTGCAAGTTTGTAGAAAATGCCACAAGTGGGATATAAGCATGATGCACAATGCATACTTTCTACCAGGAGATGCATGACAAGAATGGTCTGTCTCAGGATAGACAAGTATCCAGTGTTCAACATCGTCAAGCAAATGCAATAACCATCTCCTACCCAATTATTTGTAAGTGTTATTTGGACACTTACGGCTGATGGTTGCTGACAGATGTATCCATATCCATAAACATGCCCAAACCAGTAGCCATTAGGCACGGGGAATGGGTAATGATTTTGTTCGCACTGTGATGCAAAACTACCTAATCTGCACTTTCTGAAACTATATACACACAAAAACTTACACTTTCCCAACTTTTGTGAAACAGTCATTCAACCAAAGGTTTGGGGATCGTACCTAAAGCAAAATCGCCTACGGTCAAACCACACTGGGTTCAATGGCAGGTGGAACTGTCAAGGTCTTTTTTCCTGGACACCTGCCCCCTTTCTGCCCCCTGTTAAACTTTTTTTTTTAATTGCCAAATGCCTAAAGCTGAATGTAGACAAGTTAAAGTCACATAAGTTGTGGGTTCCCTGTATAGCAAAATTGGAAGCGGATTGAAGTGCAGTATGCAAGAAGGTTGTGCTATCTCAACAACTGACAGGACCAAACTCAAAGACTAAGCTGAGTAAGAATAAAAAGGCACAACTTCCCATCCCATGTAAAGATATAAAAAGGCAAGTGTAGTCAAAACAGTCTTGGGAAGATGATACAATAACAACCTGACTTCTCTATTCAGGACAAAGCCTGATCAAAATCTTTATATTGCCAATAAACAACAACAAAATTTGTGAAAGGCCAATAGTCAAAATGAATAAAATCACAAAGACAAATATATGCGTCATAAGAAATATGGAATGATATGACCAGAGTTCAGATCCTTGCTGAGCTCATAAGGAGGCCTTGAGTCATTTGCATAAAATGGGGAGAAAGAGAACCAAATGCACCAGCGGGAGCAACTCGGAGGAAAGATGCAATCTCAATGCAATAACTAAAATACTAAATAAGAAGACGGAACTATGCACAAATGGCCAGTGAACATTTTCCACTGGGAAATTGGGAAGGGGGTGTGAAAACCAAATTTCTCCAGGGGGTGGATAAATTCCTGAAGGGTTGCCTGCTGCTCCCCATTAGCTGTGGCAGAGGCGTAGCTGCTCTGTTTTTTCTTGCTGGGGCAGAGCTGTGTTGCTCACTTCCTAGCAGGAGGGGTTGCTGCTGCTCCCCAGGAGGCAGAAGCAGAGGGGCCAGGCAGTGGGGAGTTTGGTGTGGGTGCACCAGCCACACTTTGACACCACGCAACCTCTCCACCTTTCTCTCCCGTTAAGCAGCAGGGACACTGCTGCTGGGAAGGAGAAACTTGAGCCTGGCTCTGCTCCACTGGGCAAGGGGGGGGGGACCCGTTTCTGAGTGGCAGCTACTTTTTGATAGCACAACAGCCCCATTTTGTATCCTCTGCAATGTCCTGGACTTGGAGTCATTCTGAGGCATTGGGAGGGGGAGAATAGCAGCCACCTCCAAAAATGGTGGATAATATTTGGAGAAAATTCTGCAAAGTGGCCCCCTTTTTCTCGGAGGGTGAGAAAAAGAAACCTATCAGAGAAAAGTATTCTGATCAATTTCAGCTGTGGTCTACTTCAAGAACTGGACCCCCCCCCCCCCCCCCGTTTCCCTTCTGCCTTCCATGCAGACAGCTGTGGTGTAAACCCTTCTGGGAAATTCCAATGTTTGGGAAACCTCTACATCATTGAAGATCATTATGGAAAGGAATGCCTTGTAATGCAGCTGTTTCATTGGAATAAATATTTATAATTACAAGCCATCTATTTGTCATAGGTTTCCATCTGCTTTAGGTGACAAGGAGAAGCATTCTCCAGTAACTTTTGATGACGATGACAATGTTAAAAGGCCCTGGCAGTTGAGACCAGAAGGAAGAAAACGCCGAGGGAGCTAGCAGGGCATGACTTCTATTTTACAGTCCTCAACTTAAAGGACCATCTAGTCCCACCCCATGTTAAAGAGAAAGAATCCTAAGAGACGGGGGGACGGGGGCCTTAAAGTAGGCCATCAACAGTGAGCACCTGGGAAGCCGGCTGAAGAGGCACACAGCTCACCTGCTTACAGTCTCTCCCATTGTGACAAGATGCACGATGTCTATTACTTATTTATTTGTTATATCTGTTGGCTGTTTTACTCACAAAGGGGACCCAAAGCAACATTACAACCATTTAAAACAAACACAACCAATCAAAGCCTAAAAGCACATATATCCAGAGAAAAGACAGGTCTTACAGATCCCGCTCCGCTGAAAGAGGCCACAAATGCCCCAAACCCTTCAAAGGCTGAACAAGTTAAATCCGTAATGATACACTGGGCAAGGGATTTGGGGCATAATATTCAGCTTTCAGATTGGGAAAGGTTATGGAAAACAGACTTGACATTCACGGCATGTTGTATGCTGAAAGAAAACTATACGAAAATGATGTACTGGTGGTATTTGACTCCTAGTAAGTTAGTAAAAATGTATAAAACAAGTACAAATACCTGCTGGAAATGTAAAGAAAAAGAAGGTACCTTTTATCATATGTGGTGGTCATGCAAGGTAATAAAAGCTTTCTGGGAAATGATATATAATGAACTGAAAAAAAGTTTTAAATAACTTTTGTAAAAAAAAACCAAAAAACAACCAGAAGGGTTTTTTTATTAGGAATTGTGGGTACCGACATCCCGAAGGAGCAGAAATGACTAGCTACTAGCCCAGAGATGGAAAGACGAGTCCCTGCCATAGAGAAATGGCAAACCAAGCTGTTAGTCTATGCCGAAATGGCAAAGCTGGCTGGAAAACTCAGGAACCAAGAGAACAAAAACTTCAAGAACAAATGGGGAAAATTTATAATTTATTTAGGACCCACCACTGTAAACAGATGAAAACATTAGCAGGATTTTAATTTCACTTGTAATGTAACAAACATTATGAAACAATATGGACAGATAAAAAAATATAGATTATTAATTAATATGCAGTTGAAAATGTTGACAATAGGTCCCATGGAGGGAATGGGGGGAAGTCTTGAGATTCAGATAAATCTCTATATATGGATATGTTTTTGTTACTGTTATAAATTTACATTTGTAAAATCAAATAAAAATGATTTTTTTAAAAAGGCCCAAAGACTGGGTAAAGAGAAAAGTATTTGCTGGTGCCTAAAAACAGATAGAAAACGCACCAGAATGCATGCCTCCCTGGGGAAAGCGTTCCACCAAGTGAAAAGACCTATTCTCCTGCTGCCACCCTCAGGACCTCCCATGGAGGGAGCACACAAAGAAGGGCTTCAGATGTCAATCACAGGGTCTGGATTGGTTCATGTAGGGAGAGGTGGTCCATCAGGTATTGAGCTTTATAGGTCAAAATCAGCACTTTGAATTGAGTAAGTAACCAGTGCAGTCATGCCAAAATTTGTGTTATATGCTCCGACAATCCTGCCCCAGTCAACAATCCAACTGCAGTTTGTGAACATCTTCAAAGACAGCCCCATGTATTGCAGTAGCCCAACCTAGAAGCCACCAGAGTGCAGAAAACAAAAATTAACCTCTCCTTCCCATGATTGGGGCACAGATGGGCCACCAGTCAAGGCTGATGGAAGGCCACACATAGACTACTTGAGCCTCAAGTGACTGATGGATCCAGAAGCACCCTGAGTACATCTCTGCTCCTTCAGAGGAAGTGCCGTTCCATCCAGAGCAGGGCACATCTGGGTTGGGAAGCACATGCTAAGAGCGCTGTGGTCCTCTTTGAATTAAGCTTCAGTTTATTGACTCTTATTCAGTTCGTTTCCAAGGCAAGACATTAATCTGGCACATCCACCACATTCCCATCAGTAGCTGAATTATAGTACTTTTCCCCCTAATTTTGCATACATTCATATATACTAGGCATACCCCAGTTTTAGGCAAATGAGTGTCTTCTTTTTTGATCATTCAGAAGTGGCCACCTGAGAGGGAGCAAGAGGCAAAGACTGGTGTTGGAAGAGAGCAAGACAACTGCTTAGACCAGAGCATCTGTTTGACTAAGAAGCTGTTATAAAATTCAGGGAGTATCACCTGACTTGGCCTGGCTTATCAATGCTGGCCCAATCATTCCTCCTGCCCTTAGTCCTTTTGAATAGCACAAGAAGTGTGGGCACCTGGGAAGGTTGCAGAATGATATGTGGAATGAAAGGAAGAACTTTGTGGGGGGGGGGACCCTAGACTACCTTGGAATGTGGTAAGTACAACAAAATCCTGCATCCTGCCCATGAGAATATCACTGACGTTATCTCCCCTTTGACAATTTTGAAAGGATTTTCAGCCGCTGAGATTCAGATCGACCTGGAAATTTCTGAACGATAGGGGAGATAAACAGTGACCTGATATCCCCGTAAAGGTCGCAGTGTAACAACACATGTGAAGCCGTTTCCACCTCCTTCAGACCACATGGGCAAACTCGTTCAGCATAGGGTGTGCCCTCGTATCTGCCCTTTAATAAGGCAGATGGCAGTACATCAAATCTGGTAAGGGTAAACGCCCGCCTATATTTTGCGATTTGTAGATCCAGCAAATATGGGGTTAGATTAAACCCTTTTCCATAATCTTGGATAGCTGGATATTTATCTATCTTGCTCATATGGTCCTGAAGCTCTACATCTCCTATTCGCTGGCTCACCATCATTTTAGCCTTTTCAAAACCTGAGGCTATAAGTTCTTGTGGGGAAAGCCCCAGGCCCTTCAATTTTTCATAAAGCGACAATCTCCATTTAGACTGGAACGGGTCTAGTAGAGTCAATGGAGCCACTCCCACTGGGAAAAATATGAGTTTTAGCCAGAAGTGAATCTTCAGGATCCATATCCTGGCATTAATAGGGAGTTGACCTACCTCCAGCCTAATGGCAGTGTTGGAGACACAGGTAGGTAACCCTAGTAGGGAGCGGTAAAATTTAGTTTGTACAGATTCCAGGGACTTGAGTTTTTGAGAATTAAATATCTGGGTGCCATACATCAATTGTGGAAGTATTTTTGCAACAAAGACCTGGGAGGCAGCAGGAACATATTGACCTCCTTTTCTATAAAAGAATCTTATGATAGCTCTGAAAGATCTTTGCGCATTTACAATGGAATTCTTAATCTGATGGCACCAAGATCCCTTCTCATCAAAAATTATTCCAAGATATCTAAAAGATGTTACTTGCTCAATAGGTTGGTTATTGATTTTCCATTTATGTCGGAGTTTTCTCTTGGAGAACACCATAATTTTTGATTTAGTGTAATTTATTATTAGGTGTTCAGCTTCGCAATACTCTGTAAGAGCTCGTAAAAGTTTTCTTAGACCCACACAAGAGAAGGAAATAAGTGCCGCATCATCTGCGTACAAAAGGACTGGGATTGGTATATTGTTTAAGTTTGGGGAATGAGTACTTGCTTCCTCCATCTTTCCGACTAAGGAGTTTATATAGAAGTTAAATAGAATAGGGGCAAGAACACAGCCTTGCTTGACCCCATGGAAACTTTGGATTTCCTTTGATAGGTTCCCATAACGGTCGCATCTAACACGGATCCGAGTATTTTCATGTAGTCTACGGATAAGAAGCAAAAGACGTCTATCGATGTTTGTGGCATTTAATTTTTCCCAAAGTCTGTGCCGGGGTATCAAATCGAAAGCTGATTTGAAATCTATAAAGGCTACATAGAGAGAGCCTCCTTTCTTTGAGGTGTATTTCTCCACTAGATGTTGCAATGCCAGTCCTTGGTCTAGAGTTGATCTATGTGCCCTGAAACCAGCCTGGGCTTCCTTTAGGATGTGCTCCTGTTCCAGCCAGTCCGCAAACTTTTCACGTAAGTGAGTTGCATAAAGTTTGCTAATGATGCTTAAGAGACTGATTGGTCTGTAGTTGGCTGGATCAAGTTTACAGCCTTTCTTGAATATGGGAACGATGATTGCCAATCCCCAGTCCTCTGGTATTATTGCTGTTTGATCTATGCTGGTGAAAAGGGTGGCAAGGACTGGGGCCCACCAGTCAATATTGGCTTTGAGAAGCTCAGGAGAGATATTATCTGCTCCCGGGGCTTTTCTGTGTTTGAGTGCCTGAATAAGCCTCCTAATCTCCACAACCGACACCGGAGGCCACTCATCACCTGCCGCACACTGTATTAGTGGCTGTGTCAAAGGCAGAGCTGAATATGAAGATTGGAAAAATGCCTCCCAAGTCCCTGCAGGTATAGTATACTCCACTTCTGAGGAAGTAGATCGCACTCCATTTGCTACCAGTCTCCAGAAGGTGGCCGAATCTCTCTCTCTGGATGCATCTATTAGGCATTTCCATTCTCTTTTCTGTGCCAGGAGTTTTTTGTTTTTGATCAAAATTTTATAATTTCGTTTATCTTCAAACCAGCCCGTGGGGAGTTGGGGTAAATTGGCAGATCTATAATTCTTGTATTTTTTCAGTAAGTTTAGCTTCATGTCCTGACATTCTTGATCAAACCAGGGTTTGGAGTTTTTATATACTGAGGATTGCCTACTTGGCCTGTTCCTTTTTTCCTTCAGGGAATCTTGAAGGAGTGAAATTAATTTTTTTTCTTTTCTTCTGGTCTATGACCGTAATAAATTTATTCATTCATTCAATTTTGAAAGGCAATTTCTTTTCTCATTAATTGAGGCAGAATAGGTTTTTTTTAAAATAATAATAATGCAGAAGTCATTTTCAGCACAGCACTACTTTCAACTAATCCAGCAGACACTCCTTGCATTCAGAAAATGAAAGGATGCTTTGGGCCTTGCCACTGCTTCCTCCAGGACTGCCTGGTTTAGACCAACAAAGATCAGCTAGGAGTCTGGTAGCATCTCTATGCAGATGGAATGTGATGAATTGGCACACCTGTCAAGACTGAAGGCTGCCATGTGTTTGAAAACAGTAATCAGAGGGATGTCAATCAAGGATCCCATCTCACGTGCCGTCAGCCAAGGATGCTCATAGCATTCATTTGCTAGAGTGGCTCTGGTGTGGTGTTTTAAGGAATAGGACAGTCAGCCATTCTGTACTAGGTCTTGGTTATCAAACTTAGGTCGTAAAAGGTTGCTTCTTGCTTTCAAGGCTTCCAGCATGCTGCTCCTGAAACCTGAAGAGGTTGCGCTGCATTTCCCCGCTTTCGTATGGAAACTTGGGGAGGTCAGGGTACCCCAGTACCAGCGGCTGCAGAACGAAGGCCATTGATCTGCCTCAGTTGCTGCGCCTGAGAGGAGACAGCAGGACGCTAGAGGCCACCTAGAGATTTGAGCCTCCACCTGGCAAATCTGGAAACTACTTCTGCCTCCCATCTGACTTATCAGAATTGCAACACCAGGATCACACCACGGGCGCAGACCCTGCTGTCCAAATGGTACATCTGTCTTCCTTTTGACGCATCAGAATTGCAGCCGGGGCTGGGAAACAGAGTTTATTGGAAAGCGACTTTGTGGGCCTGTTAGCAGGAGATGTTGCGCCAAGTGTTTTCTGTGAGAGCTGAAACTCTGCCTGGGTGCGGGTGGGGAGGGAGGGGGCTCTTCTTCTCAATATTCTTTAGCTCTTAATCATGAGAATGGGAAAAGGAGTCCATGTCACACTCTGGGCTCCCGGACCCGGGTTCCATTCAGGTCTTTCAGAAAACAGGGTCAGACGTGTCTTCTGACCTCCGACCTCTTGCTTCCCTCCTCACCATAATTATCTTATACTGCGCTCCCCCTGTCAACTACAATGAAACAATTTGTCAGTTCAATTGTCTGTCAGTCAACAGTGAGCCCCTTTTCAACAGGCCCAACACATGTTTTTTTGAGAGCTTGTCAGCAAGGCCTGTCTAGCCAGACACCATAAGCACAGAAAATAGGACCTTTGTTAATTCTGGTTCTTAGAAAAGTAAATCCTTTCACTCCCCCCTCTTCCCCCCAGAGCCTCTCCCTCTCCCTCTGCGCCCCCCCCCCCCAAGCCTTCAATTGGGTGTTTCCACCAGAAGCTTGAATTGCCCCTGATCCTTAAATGATTGGTCAAAGGATTTGCATGAGGAAGCAGAAAATAATTATTCTTTTCTTTGGCTTGTTTTATTTTCTTTGCTTTCTTTTTCTTTTTCTTTTTCGTTTCTTTTTTTAAAAAATCTGTAATTGTGTGTTTAGAAATGAGATTACATTATGGAGCAGTGCAAAGGGTCTTGGAGGAATTACTTTGCATTTATTTAGCTCCTTAGAGTTAAGATCCCCCTAATCATTTAAAGCATTTCCTAAGAGTCTCTCTGCTTTTACTCTCGACATTAATGACTAAACAAAGATTGGGCTGTGTTTCCCGAGAGTTTTTTGGCAGCTCTTTTGGGCTTGGGAGAGTAGGGGAACCTGGGCTCTTAAATCTCCAGTGAATTTTTGGATTATGTTGGCAACGTTTTGCTACCAAAAGGTCTTTGCCACTCAAATCAAAGATTTTGGAAGATATTAAATGTCACCTGTGCTGTTGGAATGGATCTGGGTGTCCTTTTAAGCATCTGAGCTCCAGCCTGGAGCAAACTGACCCAAACGTTTTCATGATCGCTGCTGGGCTTTTGTTCATTTCACAGAGCCAGTTCCAAATCAGCTCTGTAACATCATGAGTCAGTCTCAGATGGGGACCCAGAAATAATCTACTACTAGGACAGCCGAAAAAGAAAAAGGACAGAATACCACTTGCCACCTCCAGCTAAAACCATTGCTAGGACAGAAATTCTATTCAGTTCACATTTACAGGCAAACTTACCTAATTATCACTTCCCAAAACAATACAGGAAGAAAAACACAACCATCTTTCAAAATTTGCACACCCACAGTCCCCCAGCCATGTGTACAAAATGTGTACAAAATGCATATACTAAGGCAAAGAGTACATATAAATGCATATATTAGTGAAAATAACATACAAAATGCATATTAAGAGAAATTGCATGTACATATTCTGCAAAGTTGTTTACAAAAATGTGCATATTAGGATAATTTTTTTTTAAAGTATAAGAATTGCAGACTGATATGCAAATGTGGAAAACTTCAGAGCATCAAAATGAGAAATAGAGAAAAAGCAAAACTGACATTTTTTCCCATTCCTTGTGATGGCTTGGGAATCCGATTCAGAGAGTGAACCGGAGGAATCCCAGCCTGTACAGGAGTCCCCGCCTCCAGGGCCGGTTGAACTGGGGCAGGGCCTTGATTCTGAGGAGCCTGCACCTGTGCCGGATCCTCAGGAGCAGGCACCAGGTGAATCCATTCTGGCTCCAGAGGTGGTTGAGGACTCAGTGCCTACAGGTGAGTCTCCCCCTGGGCCCAGTAACCCTTCAGCCTCTCCTGAACTACAGAGGCTTAGGGCAGAGAGGCGAAGGGAACTGGTTTCTCCCAGGAGGAGTGCTCGCCTTAAGGCCAGGAGAGGCGGGGCTCCTGGGGGCCGGGACCGCCCCTGGCCTTAGAGAAGATAAAGGCCAGTCAGCCCGGTCCCAGGTTGCGGGAGCAACGTCGTCATTGAAGAGCTGTTTCGGCCAGCATCCAGTCCTGTTCCTCCAGTGTTCCCGTCCTTGCCCGGCTCCTCCCTGTGGACCCTGCTTCGCCCGTGGAGGACTGTCTGCCGACCCTCGACTCGGGTCCTGGACCTCGCCCCACGGTAACCTCCCCCCGGGACCAGCACATTCCTATTACAAACCGTCCTGAACAACTATCTTTCCCTTTCATGGGCTTGGACTGCACTTGATACATAAAGTGCCCTAACCTAAAACCCCACCAAGAACAAGAGGCCACACAACAGAGACTCAAACACAGCATCAGAGCCCCTGCCATGTGCACAGATGCTGGCCCTCTCCATGCAACTGACACAGAAAGGGGGCTTTGGCCTCAGCTGATGTCAGTCCCAACGAGTCTGGCCAGAGCTCTGTATGAGCCAGGTGTATCTCCTAGAATGGGTTCCAGAGTCCTCTGCAATTGGTAGGATGGGGAGAGTGGGGTTGCCCTTGTCCTCCTTGTGGGCTTCCCATCAGCTTCTGTTTGGGCACAAGGAAAACAGAATGCTGGACTGGAAGGGCCACTGGTCTGATCCAGCGCGGCTCTTCTTGTGTGATATCTACACAGAATAGGCTCAAGGGAGGTAAGAAGCCTGGAAACTGCTAATTTACTAAAGTCTATAGCAGTCATGTTCTCCTGCCAACCTAGCAGTTCGAAAGCACGAAGTGCAAGTAAATAAATACCATAGGTACTCCCGCTCCGACGGGAAGGTAAAACGGCGTTTCCATGTGCTGCTCTGTTTCACCAGAAGTGGCTTGGTCATGCTGGCCACATGACCCAGAAGCTGTACGCCAGCTCCCTTGACCAGTAAAGTGAGATGAGCACAGCAACCCCAGAGTCGTCTGCAACTGGACCTAACGGTTAGGGGTCCCTTTACCTTTATAGCAGCCAGGTTAGAGCATGGACATCTTAAAGCAAAATTCAGCATTTAGGGCTGCTGCTGTCATAAATGCTCTGCCTTGGATAGAAAGACTGTGATGGACAATGAGAAGGAAGAAGACGGTGAGATGGCAGAGTGAGACCAGGGAATGGAAGTACTCCCCTTTCCTGAAATCTGGCATTTTTGAATGGGGAGACAGGGATTCTGACTCACCTCTTCCCTACTGGGGAGAGGAGAACATCCATGGGGTTTGGAGAAGGTATTGACTAGCCACTGGTGGTGGAGGAACCAGAGTCAGAAGGGGAAGGCAGAGGACGAAGCAGCAGTTCCACTTCTGGAAACAGACCCATCCTCCTTGACACAGTGCACGTCTTCATGCTTGACATTTCCACAAAGCACAGGAGTCACCTGAGTAAGCTTGCCTCTCCTTTAAAGGACAACTGTCAGGACACCTCCGTTGCTTCCACAAGGTTCTGAACTTCTTGCCGTGATCTTGGACTCCTTAAACTTGAACTGCTACATCTAGCCCAGTAGATTCCACAGTTCCCATCAACTAGTTCAAGCCATGAGGCTGTTGTGATTCAGTTCCTTTTGCTGAGCCTGGACCTTAAAGACGCCTCAATAAATATATCTTCCTTACTGTCACATGATGGCTTTTGTTGTCATGGTCTGAGCAGGAGCCAGGACAGCTGCTGTGCTCAGGATGCTCTTTCAGTTTCAGCACAGTGACCAAAGCTGGACTCTTAGCCAGCCTGTCATCCCAGGGTCACCTCAACAACCTTTCTTCCAGCCAATGTTTCCTCCATCCAGACATTCAGACTCCAGTCAATGAAACTCCGGGGAATATGATGAGAGGGCAAAGTTATACAAAAGGCTTGCCTCATGTTACATGGCTGATCTTTGGGAGGCAAAGGAATATGGACTGTGTTTCTTCCATTACACCAAGATGATGGAAAATGTAAGGCTTGGGTCTCTCCCAGACACATGAGACAACTTCAGCAGTTACCGTAATTAAGATTTATTGGTTCAACAAAAGCCCCGGTTGGAGCTCCGTTAATTTCAGTCTTCCTCCGATGCCACTGTTGCCGGGACTGAGCTTTGCCCCCTTCTCCCCAAACAGGAGAAACCCCACCTCCTCTTCCTGTAATTTTCACGCTTCTCGCCTAATCTCGTGAGTCTTCGAGATCGGGGTGATTGCACTCTCTCTATTTCTGTGTCTGTATCACTATCTGAGCCTTGCAGCTGAATTCCTGCTCTCTGTGTCTCTCCGTTTCCCTCTGTGTGTGTACAAAGGCCGAATTCCTGTGGCTAACTGCTTCTCCCCCCTCTTCCTCTGTGCATGTTCTTTCGCTGCTTGTCAGAAAGTCCAGTTCTCTGACACCACCACCTCCACTAAGCCCCCCTTCCTCCTCCTCCTTGGCTTCACTGCCTGCCACAGAGGGCTCTCTCGCTGCAGGTTCCCACCATGCCTCACTCTCCTCAGCTTCTTCTTTGCTAAGGTCAACCACCTCCCTCCACCCTCTGGGTTTGGGTTTGTGGGGGTACCTACGGTGGAACTGCCGCTGCAATGCTGGGGCATGCAAATCCTGGCTTCGTACCCAGGAGTTTTCCTCAGGACCCTAACCTTTCCAGGACACTAAATACTGCAGCTGCATTCTACAAAACCTCGAATCCAAAATTTGTTGGATATCATACACCTCTTGGTCTTCCACCATAACTGGAGAAGGAGGTGCCTGCTTAGGTTCCTGGAAATGGTGCGCCGGAACAGATGGCGACAGAAGAGCCCTATGGAATACAGGATGTATCTTCATTGAGGCAGGCAATTTAAGTTTGAACGATACAGGATTTACCTGTTCTGCAACTTCAAATAGCCCCAACCGCCTTGGCTCTAGCTTCCTGCACCTCCCCTTAGTTGGTAAGTCTTTAGTCGACAACCACACCTTATCCCCCACTCTGGTCTCCTCTCCCTGCTGCCTATGCTCATCAGCACTTCTCTTGTACTTAGTGTCAAGTTTCTCCTTTAGCAGTTCCTGTAGAGCCTGTATTTCACCCATGAACTGCTCTGCTGCTGGCACCAACAAGGTGCTCCATGGCTCTGGAAACGCTCTTGGATGTCTTCCATAGTTGGCCAGAAATGGAGTTTGCTGGGTAGACACATGCACTGTGTTATTATATGCGAACTCTACTAGTCTCAATTTGTCTACTCAGTCCTCTTGCTGGTAGTTCACATAGCAACGAAGGTATTGTTGCAAAGTAGTGTTGGTTCTCTCAGACTCCCCATTGGTTTGTGGGTGTCTCACTGAGGTCAGGCACACTTCTACCTCTAAAAGCTGCATCAGCTTTCTCCAAAATTGCGCCCCTCTGTCTGAAATCACTCTCAACAGCAGCTTAAACACATGGTCCACAAACATCTGTGCCGTCTCCTGGGCCAATGGCAGCTTTTGGCACGGCACAAATTATGCCATTTTTGTGAACAAGTCTGCCACTACCCAGACTACTGTTTCTGAGAAGCCAGCAAGTCCATGATAAAGTCCATCGCAATCATCTCCCAAGGTCCTTGCAGGGTCAGAAGTGGTTGCAGCAGTCCTGCAGGCACTACCTGAGGCATTTTTACCCGTTGGCAAGTTTCACATGCCCTCACATACTCCTTAGTCCCTTCCTGTATTCTTGGCCACCAAAATCATCTCGTTAGTTGATGCAGGGTCTTGTAATGTCCAAAATGGCCCGCCATCAGGTTATCGTGACACTGCCGCAGCACTAGTGTCCGCAAGTGGGATTCCACAGAAGGTAATGGGATCTTCTAAGATGGCAACGGCTTAGCAAGCAGGCTTCGGAGCTCCACAGATAACAGGACTGTAATTAGCACTGATTTTTCCTTTTTTTACTTCTCTACTTTTAAACTTTTTAGTTCCCGCAAGTCCCCTTCTGGCACATAGAGAACCTCTCCCTTAAACAAAAGACCTTCCTTTTCTGTGAAACTCTTGGTACTGTTCTCACCTCTCCACACCGCTGCCAGTTTCTGCCACATGAATTCATCCCCTTCCGTCAGTCGTTTAAACGCCTCAGCCCCAACAACAGGCACCGCCACCAGTTGCAACTGTTCCAGCTTCTGAATGTGTCTCAACTCTTGTTTCTGCTCACCTTCCATGTACTCAGGTTTCCGGGACAAGGTATCTGCCCTCTGGTTTAGATGCCCCGGCAAGTATTGTATGCTGAAGTTGAAACATGCAAAGAACTGTGCCCATCTGATTTGCCTCTGGCTCAGTTGCCTCACTGTTTGCCAGTATTCTAAGTTCTTGTGATCTGTGAGCACCTCCACTTGGTGTTGCTCTCCCTCTAGGAAATGTCTCCACATGGCCAAAGCTTCTTTTATAGCCAGTAGCTCTCCCAAATCATGTAGTTCTGCTCCGAGGTGTTCAGCTTCCGGGAGTGGAATACGCATGGCCTTAGATCCCCATTGTGGTCAGATTCCATACCTGGCATCTCCAGGTAAGGTTGGGAGAGACACCTTGTCTAAAACCCCAGTGCGGATATTAATGCTGAGAGAGATAGACCACAGCCAGGCTTGGTATAAAGCAGCTTCCTATGTCCCATGCATTTTGACCAGTAGCTTCTCAAACTCTTCATCTCCACCTCTGCTCTGCCCACAGACCATTTGAAAGTTGCAGAGAGTCTCAGCAGATCACCTAATGCTTTTTCTGCCTGTTGTAGCAATTGTAATGCATGGTGCTCAGCATGTATGATTTCTAGTTGAATCAAAATTAAACCTTAATTTTAGCCTCCCATTTACTGTCTTGCTTACCTTTCAGGTTAACTGCCAGGTTCTAAGAATGATGGAGCAGCTCCAGCCCCAGCCCCAGCTGTTCTTCACAGACATGTCCCAGACCTCCTCAGTGAAGCTCATGGACCACTGGTGGTCCACAGAGCACTATTTGAGACCATATTCTTAAATGGGGCTTGAGCAGGAGACTTTCTGGGGACCTGGTGGTTTTGATCTGCCTTCCCCTGATCTATTACAGTATTATTAATAGCCTTACTTTTCCTCATTGCACATCAGTTTCTGCAAGAAGACCTGATGGACTCAGATTGAAGTTTTTTATCACACAAAGCACAATGCATCTCTGGGGGAATGGATTTGCTCCTTCTGCCCTCTCTACAGGCCATGTCAGCATCAACTGACAAATGCTATGGGTGAAGCTAATGGAGCCATGACAGCAGAGAAGGTCAGAAGGGCATATACCGACTGACTGCTAACACAGCATGTTTAAAACATTTCACACAGCAAGGGAGTTGATACTGCAGGGTCACAAAAGCAGGAGATAGACGGGGGGGGGGGAGGGTTGAAAAGTGATTTGAGTTGCTGGGGGAAATGAGTGGGAGGAGTGCCATTGCGCTCAGGTCCTGCTTGTGGCTGGGAACATGAGTACATCAGAAGAGTCTGGTAGCTCAGGCCAAGACCCTTTCTGGTCCAGCGTCCTGCTCTCACAGTGGACAACCAGATGCCTATGGGAAACCTGCAACAAGGCCTAAGCACAGCAACTGGTATTCAGAAGCTTTGCTGCCTCTGATCATGAAGGTAAAACAAAGCCATGTGGCTAAGTAGCCATTGATAGCTCTCCCCTTCATGAAACTGCCCAATCCTCTTTCAGAGCATCCAAATGGGGGCCATCCAATTCCATAGTTTAAGTGTACATGGCCTGAAGAAGTACTTTATTCAGCTTCATTGGATATGCATGAGTTCTAGTGCTAGGAATAGGGGGGGCAAGGATTTTATCCATCCCGTTCTCCGTACGATGCATTGCTTTTTATACAGGCAACTCCCCATTTATGTGGTGGTGATGTTCTGAGGTGCCACGTGTTTAAGTGAAACTGCAAATATTGGGAACTCCATTGAAAACCCGGCAAACGCCCTCTAAACCTCTGGAAATGCAAAGGCTCATGGGATTGCTAGGCACTATTTTTGTCCACTTTGGCCGTTTATGCACTCTTTTAGGGCCATTTTTGTCCCTTTTCGTGTGACCTCTGGGTTCACAGCAATGCACACATGCAGTCACATGTGCCTTGAACATGCATAAATGGGGAGTTGTCTGTATTTCTATCATGTTGACTCTTGCTAGCCTTTGCTCTGCAGCGACTAGTCCTGAACTCTGCAACCTTTCCTCATAGCGACATCCCTCCAGCATCTTGATCATTTGGGCTGTCCTTTTCTGAATCTTTCCCAACTCTGCAATATCCTTTTTCAGGTGTGGTGAGCAGAACCACTTCATGAGAAAACCAAAACTGAAGAAAGGTGGAATTCTGTCTGCTCCAAGCAAAGGCCTATTTGGGAAACAGTCAGTGGTTTCCAGGCCCCTCCACCACCACAGATGCCCATATTCAAGAGGTTAGAAAAGCAAGGCTCCTCCAGCAAAATCCTGACACCCCTTCTGGGGAGCATGGCAGGCTAAGGAAATAGAAGGCAGCTCCTGTTTCAGCTGAAGCCTAAGAGAGCAGGGATTGGCTTGCCCTCCCAACCTTGAAAGTTGAGGCAGGAGCCCAAAGGGAGTTCATGAGATGGCTCATCTAGTGGCATAGCTAGCTGATCAAGTGCCCGGTGCGGCACATGCTGCCCATGGGGGTGGAGTGTGCTGCATGGGGCCTCTCCGCCACCTCCACCTCAGCTGTATGGCAGCTGAGGGAGATGCGGTGGGCAGACGCAAGCCCTACGCTGCTGTTTCACTCCCAGGAGAGATGTGTGGCTCAGGCAAGCTGCAGACCCTGCGGTAAGTGCCGGACCCTGCGGTGTAGCGCCCAGTGCCAGCCGCGTTTTTTTACGTTTGTTGACCGAACAAAAAAGTTTTGTGAGCTCAATTTTTTAAAAACTTATATTTTTGTCATTTTGTCACCCCCTCCCCCAGTGATGACACCCAGGGCAGCCTGCACCCCGCTTCCTCTGCCACTGGGTTCATCCATGTTCTTGAGAGCCAGCCCATCGGACTCCCTTCGCTCTCTGACCAGAGCAGTTGCTCCTTCACACAAAGGCAACCTGGGGGTGAAATCAGATGGCGCAACCTCGCCTGTATGTGGTTGTTTAGAAGACGATTCATAAATTAAGGATGATAATAATATTAATGCTTCCTAGCTCTAGCACAGACTTGCCCAACCTGGTGCAAATCCCATCAGCCCCAGCCAGCACAGCATGATGGGAATTTGAGTTCAAGCCATCTGGGTCCCAGACTGGGAAATGCTGCTCCAGGAACTGAAGACTACTCCAGGCAGTCTGTCGACTAAGCATCTATCCTCTTTTCCTTGCAAAAGTTTACAAGGAGGTTAGATAATGTCCAGCCCCTACCAAGCCTTTCTTCTAACTGGTTTTCAGGGATATTATGGGACAATGTGCTCTCATCCTCATTTGCTGTCCAATGTTCATTCATTTCTCCTTAAATCGTTTATCCACCCCATGCTTCTCAGTGCACTTTTTAAATGACTTTTTAAATGGCAGAAAGGCTGTGGGGGTTTTGTTTTTATTAAGTGGAGTTGAGGAACAAGGGTGACAGAGCAATTTAAAGGTAAAGGTAAAGGTACCCCTGCCCGTACGGGCCAGTCGTGTCCGACTCTGGGGTTGTGCGCCCATCTCGCTTAAGAGGCCGGGGGCCAGTGCTGTCCGAAGACACTTCCGGGTCACGTGGCCAGCGTGACGAAGCAGCTCTGGCGAGCCTGCACCAGAGCAGCACACGGAAACGCCGTTTACCTTCCCGCTATAAAGCAGTACCTATTTATCTACTTGCACTTAAGGGTGCTTTTGAACTGCTAGGTGGGCAGGAGCTGGGCCCGAACGACGGGAGCTCACCCCGCTGCGGGGATTTGAACCGCCGACCATACGATCAGCAAGTCCTAGGCGCTGAGGTTTTACCCACAGCACCACCCGCGTCCCACGACAGAGCAATTTAATCCTCCTTAATTGTGCAAACTGAGAGCTTAGAAGAGGAGAAGAAGAAGAAGAGTTTGGATTTGATATCCTGCCTTTCACTCCCTTTAAGGAGTCTCAAAGCGGCTAACATTCTCCTTTCCCTTCCTCCCCACAACAAACACTCTGTGAGGTGAGTGAGGCTGAGAGACTTCAGAGAAGTGTGACTGGCCCAAGTGTAGAGACTTCAGAGAAGTGTGACTGGCCCAAGGTCACCCAGCAGCTGCATGTGGAGGAGCAGAGACGCGAACCCGGTTCCCCAGATTACGAGACTACCGCTCTTAACCACTACACCACACTGGCTCTCTTATCCTGGCTTCCTTTTGTGCTGTGTTTCAAGACACAGGTCCGCATTTTAAAGCAATGTGTCTTAGTGCTTTTGTGGGTTTTTTGCCTCAAACTTTCCCTCTGAAAACTTGCTCTTTCCTGCCTGCTGAATCAGAGCATTTATTTGATTTAGCATGAAAGAGCAGAGTTTTCTGGGGAGAGCAATGGGCAAAAAAAAAAGTGCTCAGAGATGGACTGGGAAAGCAGGGACCTGTCCCTAGAAAGCACAGGGCAAAAGGTGTGGGGGAGCCCTTAAATGTCTGATATGCACTTGGAACCTCCCACAAAATGCTGGCAGTCTGGAGGTGACCAGCCTGGAATCATTGCCATTATTCCTCCTCAAAACCATCCAAGTTGCCCTTCTAGCCAGGCTCCACCTACCCACGCAGAAGTTGCTGTTTCTGAGTTTACATGAAGCCACTCCCAGGTGCTTCCTTTGGAGTTTCTCCCCAGCAGCGCAGTCTTTAGCACATGCACCGCCAGGGGGGCAAAGATCCGCCCAGCGCCCCCAAATTTAGTTTAGCCCTCAAATTAACTTTTATTATGCTTATGTCAGACACCACGCTTACGCCTTATCTCTTGTTTACAAAAGAAGGGAGGAAAAAGAAACAAACTTTTTTATTTGCTCAACCACCACACTTAAACTTTTAAGTATTGTTTAGGCACCTACTTAGGAGAAACATCAGCCGTGTCAAAGGTGCTGCTGACCCCACTGCCACATAGCAGCGCAGCTCAATGCAATACGTAACGTGATATTTTGATGTAAAAGTTCCTTTCGCGTGCACAGCGCTGTTGTGAATGACACGTGCCGCCGCTGGCGCAGAGCGTCTTTGCTAAATGAGCGCACAAAGTCAAAAGTCCTTTAGTGAAACAGTAGGTATACATTTCGGTAATACCTAGGTATATATGTATTTTGCTTTTCTAGCTCGATCAAAATTATTTGTTTTTCATAACAGGTAGATAGTTAGCTTAGGCAGCTTCAGCGGTGAGCACCTGGCGCCCCCCAGAATTTGGCGCCTGGGTGCCCCGCACCCCTTGCACTCCCGGGTAAAGACGGCCCTGCTGCCCAGCTGGACATGCTCAGCACAGCCAATGGATGCCCGGGGGGGGGGGGTGCATGCGTGTGTGCGTGCGTGCGTGTGTGCGTGCGTGCATGCATGTGTGCAAGTGGTTAAAACTAGCAAACCCCATTCCACTGTGAAAAAACTTGGCTCCAAAAAGCAAGATTTGGCATGCCTCAGAGGCTGGATCTGCAGCCTTCAGATCCCAGCTGGTTCGACTTACCAATAACAAATGCAAACTTTTTTAGTGGGCTTCCCACCTACACAGGTTCAAATCACACTGCGGGAGGGAGAGCAGAGGACTCTTGGACTCCTCATGGCTGAGCTGCAGATAAAAACACAAGGATAGATTCAAAGAAGGAGGCTGAGAGCAGCAGGAGGAAGGAGATCTGGTCATTACTAGAGTCATCAGCCTTTTTAGGACCCTAGGAAGCTCTCTTCTGCCAAGTCACGGGAGCATCAAGCTCAGTCTTGTCTATACCTCCCACCAGCCCATCCTAATACTCAGGGCCAGGGAGAGTTGCGAACCAGCAACATCTGATTGGCCACAGGTGGGGGTGGTTGTATCTGTCGATTTGGGTGTCTTTCAGTTTTTCACTTAAATGGGCTGGCATAGCTCAGTTGGTAGAGCATTAAGCTCTTAATCTCAGGATCATGGGTTTGAGTCCCATTGAGGGGGGTTGGCCTAGATGACCCTCATAGTCCCTTCCAGCTCCTGCCATTCAATGTTTCTGTGATTTTTCCTATCTTCATTTCTCTACATTTCCACATCAGTTTGCAGAATTTTTGGGTAAAAGTCTACATACAAGTTCACATTTTAGTGTGGATTTCCCCTAATATACAATTTTTTGCAAATAACATTTCCCCAATCTAATGCATTTTTCTATGTTATTTTTCATAACAGGTAGATAGTTAGCTTAGGCAGATATATATATATATATATATATATATATATATATATATATATATATATATATATATATATATGAGAGGTCCCATCACCTCCTGGCAAATAGAAGGGGAAGAAATGGAGGCAGTGAGAGATTTTACTTTCTTGGGCTCCATGATCACTGCAGATGGTGACAGCAGCCATGAAATTAAAAGACGCCTGCTTCTTGGGAGAAGGGCAATGACAGGCCTAGACAGCATCTTGAGAAGTAGAGACGTCACCTTGCCAACAAAGGTCCGTATAGTTAAAGCTCTGGTTTTCCCAGTAGTGATGTATGGAAGTGAGAGCTGGACCATAAAGAAGGCTGATCGCCAAAGAATTGATGCTTTTGAATTCTGGTGCTGGAGGAGACTCTTGAGAGTCCCATGCACTGCAAGAAGATCAAACGCATCCATTCTTAAGGAAATCAGCCCTGAGTGCTCACTGGAAGGACAGATCGTGAAGCTGAGGCTCCAGTACTTTGGCCACCTCATGAGAAGAGAAGACTCCCTGGAGAAGACACTGATGCTGGGAAAGATGGAGGGCACAAGGAGAAGGGGGCGACAGAGGACGAGATGCTTGGATAGTGTTTTTGAGGTTACCAGCATGAGTTTGACCAAACTGCGGGAGGTAGTGGAGGACAGAGGTGCCTGGTGTGCTCTGGTCCATGGGGTCACGAAGAGTCGGACACGACTAAATGACTAAACAACAACAAAATGTTATTTTTGTGGGATAACTAGCCTCATATAACCCACATGTTTTAGTCTAATTGATACATGAAGGGGTTAAGACCATAGAGCATAAGTGCCAGCTCTAGGGGGCCTGGGGTTGCAGGGCACCCACAACATGGGGCTGCGATGTGACTTCCAGTTTCTACTGCAAGTCACATCAGAGCCCCAACTCAACCTCCCAGATGATGTCCGAGGCCCTACAAAGCCTCGGAACACAACTTCCAGTAGAAACGGGAAGTTGCATTGAAGTTCTCGCGAGGCCTCAAAAGCGCTGCTGTGCCACCAATGTAACATGACATCAGGGTGTCAGGACATCACATTGTGTCATATGTCATTATGCCATTGGGCCCCTATAACTTGGGGCCCAAGTCAGGGCTCCTGCCATAGAGCAGGCTGTCCTGCCAGGCTTAGCTCCCCTTGGGAAGAACTAGGTAATCAGGCCTATTATTCTCCTCCAGTCTACCAAAGAAGCTCAACCTGTGAAGAGACTTTGAACTGGTTGCTGCAGCTCAGACCACATGGCTCTTGCAAGCCATTCTTGTGTTCCTATACTAATACCGGGAATTTACAAATTTTCACCACTGTAACTAAGCCAGGTTTTATTGCCTGTACAACTTTTCTGAATGCTGTGTGGAAAAGCACATGAATCTGACCACTGCAGCGTTTGTAAGTAAACCATTTTTAACTTAACTAAAGGCCTCCTCCCTTGGGCAGCTCCTAGGGGCTGCAGGAGAGGGGGCAAGGAGCAGAGGCTGCTGCCACTGAGGTCCAGCCCTGCAGGACACACTGGCTCCGAGGGGCAGGCAGAGGGCAGGGAGACCCTGGGACGGAAGAAAGGAGTCTTGATTCTGTGTGTGTGTGTGTGTGTGTGTGTGTGTGTGTGTGTGTGCGCGCGCTTTGTGCATTATTGTGCATCTAATATTGCCCCTTTCTAAAATGTATTTATTGGTGTGTGTTTTTCTTTTTGTGAATCTACCAAAGAATAAAATAAAATCAGGATTAAGGGGTTTTCTCAGGACAGTGGAGGCCGTGTGTGCTGTGTCCCATGGGGTGGTGGTGGCGGCACTCGCCCCTCTTCTGACAGGAAATGCTCTGGGGGGTTGAGGGGAGTGAGAAATGTCCCTATTTTCATCTGAAGAGTGTTGGAGTGTGTGTGATCCAACAAGCAGCACACAGCCTGCACTTTCCTTTGGGGCACAGCTATTTCTGCCTAAGACGGGGCCAGCAAGGGGCTGCTCCTTCCAGCAGATTCCAGGTCCATGAGGTTGGTTTGCACGGCAACTGCAGTTCTTCTACAACATTCTGCAGAGCTTCTGCAACAGCTCTGCCCAAAAGGCGGCATGTAGAAGCAGGCTCTGCATGCAATGAGAGAGACAGGTTTCTTCAAAGCAGGTTTCTAACTTTTTCAAGAGAGGCAACGCTGCTAGTTCTTCAATGAAGCATTTCACTTCCAATTCAGCCACTAGAGATTTTTCTTGTTGTCAGGCCCGTTGGGATGACTCCATAAGCAATTGCTTACAGCTGGAGAAAATATCGTACCCGTTTGTTTTTCCTGTGTTCATTAGCACATTCTGAAAGCTAACAGAATTTTGGACTGAAATATTGGCACATTTGCATGCGAATTCAAGAGATTAATCTCAGAAGAAAGTCACAAGGCAATTTAACCACAAGGGCTTTAGAATTTACTGGAAAGGCCACAACATTCTAAAACTCCCTAAAAACAGATTCCTGGCTATGGTTTTTAAGTCCTAGTAAAATTGTAATTGGATCAAATTTTGTATTCAAAAGTACATTCCTGCAGAATGTTTTATATGCACATAAAACTTCAAGAGAAAATATTAAACATTATGATCTTAACCATTTGCACATTGGAAAGAGGTAAAGGTTAGGAAAATGCAGCCCATCTGCTACCAAAGAATTAAAAATTTGATTATTGTGTATCTGTATGTACATTTCCTTAGGGGTTAAGATATGTCCTCATTGTAGGACACAAAGTTGGGAATATTAGCCAAAACAGGAATGACATAGCTATCAGAAATAAATATGACAACAATCTGTGTTTACAGTTGGATCTTGTTCACATATTATGGTTTAGCCATGTGGTGTCTGTACCAGCGGGAGGAGCATCAAGGCATGGGGCATAGGCAGCAGCAGAGCAAGTCTCTGCACCAGCCTCCCAACACGTTCCCCTCCATAACCAGGGACTAGTGGATCAGTCCCTCATTTGCCTTAATGGAGCAGTCTTCAGTCTGCATCGCAGGGAGCTGGCACTGCCCCTCCAGCAGAAGCCGCAGGCCAGTTCTGGCGGTGTGGCCCCAAAAGGCGTGAGAAATTTGCCTGTGGCTTCTTCTCCTCCTCTCTGCTTCCGCTGCTCTTGACTTCCTTTGGCTCTCCCCCCCCCCCCCATTGTTCAGGGCCTGTTTGCTCCTGAAGCCCCATGAGGTGTTTATTAACTTTCATTACCAAGTGCCAGAGGGCTAATTAGTTCATGCTGTTGCTACAGAAACTTGGGGGAAGGGAGGAAGGTGAACCTCTATTAGCATCAAGAAATGTCCAGTCTCCAAGTCCGGCTGCACCAATCATCAGGTCTATGGGCTGGACAGATTTGCAAAGCAACCCCAAACTATAATTATCACATTGACATACCAGCAAGATGGTTAGACATACATACTTATGGGAATGCAACCATGTGTGTGAGATTTATTGTTGTTTTTCAGGTTTTAGTGGTTTGCAAATATTTGCATACTTAATACTATGCATTATAATTTTAGTATTTTTTTTATAATACCTTTGAACTGGAAAAGTGGGGTCAAAATTATTTAAACAAACAAAAAAATACTTTATTTTTATTAATAAATAAAGAAAAAATGCTTTTGTTGCTTTTATTTATCTATTTAGAAAATGCATGAACTGCTGGATCAGAGAGCTCTCTAACGGGTGTACACGTTTTAAGATACTGGAGGAAGATGGCAGGCAGCATATGTACTTTGTTGTCTTTAGAACCACAACATGGAGCCACAGAAAAGAGAGAGAGGGAGAGGAAGAGTCGGTCATGGGGGCGGGAGGGGCCCCAAGAGAAGTTTTTCCCAGGGAAGGAGCAGGCCGGAAGCCCATGGAAATAGGGGAGGATAGGAGGCCGCCTGGCACCCAGCCAGTTCTTGCAGGGCGAGAGCTTGGATAAACAAAAGAGGCCAGTGGTGGGAGCTGATGGGGTGCTTCTCCCAGCAGTCAGCCATGCTGCGTGACGGGTGTCACTAGGACCCACAGCATGAATAGAAGCAGGAGGGTGTAACTTGAGCCTTCCTGCTCGCTTCCCTCCCTCTCCCGCCAGGTGCTCCAGCTGCCTCCTTGTCCCACCAGCAGTGCCATTCCTTGGCCACAAGGCACCTCCAGGGTGGATTGGGACAAGGTGAGAGAAAGGGAGGAAGGAGCAGGGCAGCCTCCAAGGCCTCCACCCCAGCCGCCCCATCCACCAAGGGGGTACAACACTTGCCCCGTCCTGGGTGCCAGCAACCCACCGTCTGCCTCTGGGCATCGCCAAAAAACCCATGAGGAAATCCATCACTGGACAAAAGGACAAAGGAGAATGCAGAGTTGCATCAAAACTGCATTTACTAATTTATGTGTGGTACAAATATTGGGGTCTATTCAGTGTCGACCCACTGAAATTCATGGATGTTAGTCATGTTCATTGTTTTCAATAGGTCTACTCTGTGTAGGACTAGCGCTGGAGACAAGCCACAACAATCATGGGTTGTAGCCAACATTGGTCCTTCTCAGAGTAGACCCATTGAAGTTAATAGGCTTGACATAACTTAAGTTCATTCATTTCTGTGGGTCTACTTTGAACAGAACTTAGTTGGATTCAACCCTGTTACTCTCATTTCAATAGAAATGCAATGTATCTCCGCATAGGCTGTGACCAGGAGGTGTCCCTCAGCAGGAAAAAGGTTCTCCATCCAGCTTTCGAACTGCATTGATAAAACTGCACAGAAAATAAAATCCGAACAAGTTGAGCAAGACAAACTGAAATGGAATTCCCAGCTCTGGCTGATGATTTGTAGCTTCATTTCCCAGCTGCCCTATCAGCCCCCTTTGAGGCGATGGCACAATGTCACCTTCATGCAGCAGGCACAAGGCTGGCCCTGGGCACCTATAATTTTGCAAAAGTGATGTTCAGGAAATAAATAAAAATATTGGTTGTTGTTTAGTCATTCAGTCGTGTCCGACTCTTCGTGACCCCATGGACCAGAGCATGCCAGGCACTTCTGTCTTCCACTGCCTCCCGCAGTTTGGTCAAACTCATGCTTCAAGAACACTATCCAACCATCTCGTCCTCTGTCGTCCCCTTCTCCTTTTGCCCTCAATCTTTCCCAACATCAGAGTTTCTTCCAGGGAGTCTTCTCTTCTCATGAGGTGGCCAAATTATTGGAGCCTCAGCTTCAGGATCTGTCCTTCCAGTGAGCACTCAGGGCTGATTTCCTTCAGAATGGAGAGGTTTGATCTTCTTGCAGTCCATGGGACTCTCAAGAGTCTCCTCCAGCACCATAATTCAAAAGCATCAGTTCTTCGGCTGTCAGCCTTCTTTATGGTCCAGCTCTCACTTCGATACATCACGACTGGGAAAACCATAGCTTTAACTATACGGATCTTTGCCGACAAGGTAATGTCTCTGCTTTTTGAGTTGCTGTCTAGGTTTATCATCGCTTTTCTCCCAAGAAGCAGGCATCTTTTAATTTTGTGACTGCTGTCACCATCTGCCGTGATCATGGAGCCCAAGAAGGTAAAATATGTCACTGCTTCCATTTCTTCCCCTTCTGTTTGCCAGGAGGTGATGGGACCTGTGGCCATGATCTTCGTTTTTTTGATGTTGAGCTTCAGACCATATTTTACGCTCCCCTCTTTCACCCTCATTAAGAGGTTCTTTAGTTACTCCTCACTTTCTGCCATCAAGCTTGTGTCATCTGCATATGTGAGGTTGTTGATATTTCTTCCAGCAATCTTAATTCCGGTTTGGGATTCATCAGTCCAGCCTTTTGCATGATGTATTCTGCATATAAGTTTAATAAGCAGGGAGACAATATACAGCCTTGTCGTACTCCTTTCCCAATTTTGAACCAATCAGTTGTTCCATATCCCGTTCTAACTGTAGCTTCTCGTCCCACGTAGAGATTTCTCAGGAGACAGATGAGGTGATCAGGCATTTCTTTAGGAACTTGCCATAGTTTGCTGTGCTCCATGCAGTCAAATGCTTTTCCGTATACTTCAGTAGCTTCTTGGCGTGCCTCCCGTGGGCAGGCCATGCAATAACATGTAGGTGCTCTCCAAACAAGTTAACCCACCCAAGAGCAATTTCCATCTTCAGCTACATGAGTTAGAGATCACATTTTTACTACCCCATCTGGAATTTCAAAAGCCCTTGGAATAGATAACATCTGGATTGAGTTCTCCTCTTGTTGTTACAGAAACTTCTTTTATTTAATATTATTTTAAAACAGTTTATTACTTCTCTGTACTATTTCATAATCTGCTCCTGGGCAAGAATGAAAAATATCTGAGGGAGGGAGAAATTGTGAGTGTTTTCTGTGAAATGATGCTTCCACCAGCCAATGAAAGGAGCATTGACTCAATGGAAAGATGGAGGGCTCTCTCTCTCGCACGCTCTCTCCTTCCTTCTCTCTCTGTGCGTGTGCAGAGCACATTCATGGCAGCATAAGAAATTCAATTCAATTTGGGACTTCTGGCGGATCGCGAAGTGAAAGCAAGTGGGATCTCTTGCTTGCGAGAGTATCCAGCTATCGGGAGAGAAAAGGGGGGTTTGCAAGGGCGCCACAGCCCCCCCAAATACTCTTGGAAGGGAATCCAAGAGGCAGGGGTCCCGGCACTGCCATTTAAATTCTCCTCCGGCCACCAAGTAGCCTCCTTCTTGGAGGCGACGAGTGTGGCAGGGTTGAGACATCGGCAGCGGGAAGCCATTTCTATCTCTCTATAGCGAAGCCCCTAGCTTGCACACAAAGCGATCTGTTTTCAAACAAAATAAAACAAATTGGAACCTTAAAAAGTTAAATCTAAAAGTTGGATTTGAACTAATTCGTGGCGGTAAGGTGGAAAAAAGGAGGTCAGCCTTGCCGGGAATTTTATTTAGATACAAGAGGAATTCGCGGAGCGGAGAAAACTGTAAGTTACGACAAGCAGGAAGCAAAGCCAGCTCTCTCGCTTCCTCACCCCACTGCTGCTTTGCTGCCCTTCCTTCCTGCCTCCCTCAGCCAGCTACTGTCTTGAGGAACACACATCTATCTTGTAAGGTGTAGCAGGAACCCCCCCACCCCAATCATTCTGTTTGTACAAACTTCACACACACTCACACTCACACACTACATACGCCACACTTCTGTTATAAATTCATAGAAAAACCAACCATACATTGGATTTGCACTGTTCTATTTTTATTTTACTCCATATGACAAGGACTATCAAAAGGGAGTGGCTTGGTTCTGGTCAGCCATAATCCCTTCACCATCCCAGCACATCCACAGGAGCCCTGCCCAGTTGCTATGCCAACCCTGATGATCCCAGACAGAAGACAATCAAGATCACAAAGAACTTGCATACGGGAGTGGATTCAGCATGGACTGAAACAAAGGACAATGATCAGATCTTCCCTCTGGGGGCAGGAAACTGCAAACTCCCCTTTGTCTCCTGGAAGTGACTCATGGGGAGGGGGGGGGAGGAGGAACCAGCCAGGTGACAAGACACTCAGGTTACCACCAACTCCTCCCTCAACCCCTCCTTTCTGTAATGTATGCATGATGTTTCTGGGGGTGGGCTTGACCTAGAGGAGGGGAATTTCAAAAGTTTTTATAAGACCTTGCACACTATTTTTCTTTGTCTTTCCTCTCACCTGCAAGTGAGGGGAGCACCCTGTCGCGACAGTCTTTCTTCAATAAAGACCAAGCCTACAGGCTGCTGATTTGCTTCAATTTACTCTGGTTGGTGTCTTTACTTTTTGTCCAAGGGAGCCCTCGGATTTTTCCGGTAACATGGGAATTTTATTTAGATACAAGAGGAATTCGCGGAGTGGAGAAAACTGTAAGTTACGACAAGCAGGAAGTTTTATGGATATACTAGATGGTTTTTATTTGAAAGGCTTCTCACAAAGATTAAAATTAAGTCACAATTAAGAGGGGGAAAGGATTTGCTGAGAAGCATATGAAAACAGTCTGTCGGAGAATCGGCTGTGAGTGTCGGGGAGACAATGGGAGACAGCAAGCTGCATTACTTTCACTTTTAAAGAAAGTGCACAATTAAAGTTACGGACTCTAAGGCATTGATTTGGAAATTAAATAGAGCCTTTTGGCTCAAGTAATAAGAAAGGAAATTTAAGACTGCGGACGCCAACCTTTTCTGCTTTTATTTGTTGGGGTTTTTAAGGACTTAGTGACTATAAAACCCTCTTTTTTTTCATGCGGAATACAACCCCCCCCCCCTTTGGAGCTATAAGTTAGAGATACAAAGTGCCATCTTGTTGCCAGTGAAGGAGCTTCTTGTAGCCATTTTGTTGCCAGTGAAGGAGCTTTCCCTTTCCTTGCGGATATAATCGCTGAGGACTTAATTTTTGAAGAAACATTTGGACACGACAGCTTGGAAGAAAGAGGTTTCTTCTTATATGGTTTTTTATTTTCATTTTTCCCCTTTCCTTGAAGACTACCGGTTTGTAGGATGTCAAACTCAGCCAAGAGCATAAGGTCAAACAGATTCCTCACTGGCCTTGCAGACAACTTCATTGTCCAGAAAGTGGGAGAAGCAACAAGAGGAACAGCCATTTTAGATCTGGTCCTAACCAATGTTGATGACCTGGTTAGTGGGGTAGAAGTGGAAGGATCATTAGGCGCGAGTGATCATGCTCTTCTGAAGTTTACTATACAGCGGAAAGGAGCAGCCAAGCATACTAGGACTCAATTTCTTGACTTTAAGAAAGCCGACTTCATAAAACTTAGGGAAGTGCTGGGTGAGATCCCATGGACAGTAATACTAAAAGGAAAGGGAGTTCATGATGGCTGGGAGTTTGTTAAGAGGGAGATAGTAAAAGCACAACTTCAGGCAATACCAATGAGACGGAAACATGGAAGGTGCCTAAAGAAGCCAGGGTGGCTATCTAAAGAACTTTTAACTGAGTTAAGATTAAAAAAGGATGTGTACAAAAAATGGAAAAGGGGGGAAACCACCAAAGAGGAATTCAAACAAATAGCCAGCACATGTAGACACAAAGTCAGAAAAGCTAAAGCACAGAATGAACTCAGGCTTGCTAGAGAGGTTAAAAGCAACAAAAAAGGCTTTTATGGGTATGTCCGTAGCAAAAGGAAGAACAAAGAAACAGTGGGGTCACTCAGAGGAGAAGATGGTGAAATGCAAACAGGGGACACAGAAAGGGCTGAACTCCTCAATGCCTTCTTTGCCTCAGTCTTCTCTGATAAAGAAAACAATGCCCAACCTGAAGAATTTGGAGCAAATGATTCAGCAGAGGAAACACAGCCCAGAATAACTAAAGAGATAGTACAAGAATACTTGGCTAGTTTAGATGTATTCAAGTCTCCAGGGCCAGATGAACTGCATCCAAGAGTATTAAAAGAACTGGCAGATGTGATCTCAGAACCACTGGCAGTCATCTTTGAGAATTCCTGGAGAACAGGCGAAGTCCCGGCAGACTGGAGGAGGGCAAATGTTGTCCCTATTTTCAAAAAGGGGGAAAGAGAGGACCCAAATGATTATCGCCCAGTCAGTCTGACATCAATACCAGGGAAGATTCTGGAGCAGATCATTAAGCAAACAGTCTGTGAGCACCTAGAAAGGAATGCTGTGATCACCAATAGTCAGCATGGATTTCTGAAAAATAAGTCATGTCAGACTAACCTGATCTCATTTTTTGACAGAATTACAAGCCTGGTAGATGAAGGGAATGCAGTGGATGTAGCCTACCTTGATTTCAGCAAGGCATTTGACAAGGTGCCCCATGATATCCTTGTAAAGAAGCTGGTAAAATGCAGTCTTGACTATGCTACCACTCAGTGGATTTGTAACTGGCTGACTGACCGAACCCAAAGGGTGCTCATCAATGGTTCCTCTTCATCCTGGAGAAGAGTGACTAGTGGGGTGCCACAGGGTTCTGTCTTGGGCCCGGTCTTATTCAACATCTTTCTCAACGACTTGGATGATGGACTCAAGGGCATCCTGATCAAATTTGCAGATGACACCAAACTGGGAGGGGTGGCTAACACCCCAGAGGACAGGATCACACTTCAAAACGACCTTGACAGATTAGAGAACTGGGCCAAAACAAACAAGATGAACTTTAACAGGGAGAAATGTAAAGTATTGCACTTGGGCAAAAAAATGAGAGGCACAAATACAAGATGGGGGACACCTGGCTTGAGAGCAGTACATGCAAAAAGGATCTAGGAGTCTTGGTTGACCACAAACTTGACATGAGCCAACAGTGTGACGCGGCAGCTAAAAAAGCCAATGCAATTCTGGGCTGCATCAATAGGAGTATAGCATCTAGATCAAGGGAAGTAATAGTGCCACTGTATTCTGCTCTGGTCAGACCTCACCTAGAGTACTGTGTCCAGTTCTGAGCACCACAGTTTGAGAAGGACACTGACAAACTGGAACGTGTCCAGAGGAGGGCAACCAAAATGGTCAAAGGCCTGGAAACGATGCCTTATGAGGAACGGCTAAGGGAGCTGGGCATGTTTAGCCTGGAGAAGAGGAGGTTAAGGAGTGATATGATAGCCATGTTCAAATATATAAGAGGATGTCATATAGAGGAGGGAGAAAGGTTGTTTTCTGCTGCTCCAGAGAAGCGGACACGGAGCAATGGATCCAAACTACAAGAAAGAAGATTCCACCTAAACATTAGGAAGAACTTCCTGACAGTAAGAGCTGTTCGACAGTGGAATTTGCTGCCAAGGAGTGTGGTGGAGTCTCCTTCTTTGGAGGTCTTTATGCAGAGGCTTGACAACCATATGTCAGGAGTGCTCTGATGGTGTTTCCTGCTTGGCAGGGGGTTGGACTCGATGGCCCTTGTGGTCTATTCCAACTCTATGATTCTATGATTCTATGAATCTCTAGTCTGCACTTTGGGTCTTTCCTTCATTTTATATTTGTATTATTGGATTTAAAATAATGTGATCTCTGCAGGAGACTGTTTAAAGGGATTTAAGAAGGGGAACGTTCTTTGTTTTATTTCGAAACTTGCAACCAATTCCAGGGATATAGCTAATCAAGTGGCAAGAAGGCATCGAAGGGTTTTTTAATTAATCTTGAGCTGGTCATATTTATGGATATAGCTATATAAGTGGCAAGAAGATTGTTTGGATACACTTATTGCACTTAAGGGTTTTGATTCATTTGCTGCATTCAAGGAGTATATCTGATAATTTTGAAGTAGTACATTTTATAACTTTTATGAACTTTCTATTCTGGTCTAAACTGAGGTTTTTGGGGGGATTTTCTCTTATTGAAATTGGAAATAATTTATTTATTCAAAGTGAATATTTTTTAATTTTTTGTTTTTGTTTGAGGCTGGTTTAAAGGATCTAAAGTATTAATGAATTAGGAATTGATAAGAGTGATATTGAAGATTACTTTTAAAACTGAAATTAATTAATTTGTTAATTTTTATTTCTTGCTTTGAAAAATAAGATTTTTGGTTCTCTTGCCTAAGTTAAAAAGGGGGAGGAGAGGAAGTTAAAAATGTCATATCCACAGAAAAAGAGTGATGATGCAACACCAGGAGAAAGAAAAAGTTCAAGACAAGAACTAGAGTGGAAAGCAGATATTGTAAAGATGTTTACAGAATTAAAGACAGATATAAAAAGCAGTGAGAAAAATATTGAGAGTAAATTAGGCCAAATGGAAAGAAAATTAGAGCAAATGGACAATAAAATAGACTTAACAGTAAATGAATTAAAAGACCAGATGAAAGAAATTGCTAAAAAGAACACAGAAATTGTCAAAAGAACACAGAATTTAGAAGAAGGAATGAAAAGGACAAAATTAGAAATGAGAGAGGTCCGAAAGGAAGAGGAAAAAATTAGGGCAGAAATGTCAGAAGTGAACAGGACGCAGGACAAGCTGTGGGATGCGATTGCGATGAATGAACTTCGGCAACGGGAAACTAATCTGAGGTTGAGGTCTGTGCCGGAAACCCAGGGAGAAAGGATTAAAGAGAAACTGACAGCAGAAATTGCCCAATGGTTGGATATGAAAATAGAAGAAGCGGAGAAAATACAAAATGCTTTCCGGATTAAAACAAGATCGACCAGAGTTAAGAAATTTCCTGGAGACTGTTTGATTATCTTCAAAGATAGAGAAATGAGAAATTTGATTTTGCAAAAAAACAGGGAGAAACGTTTAAACATTGATGGAAATTATATAATTATTTTTAAAGACGTGCTGTTGAGACTTTTGAAAAAAAGGGACCAATATAGACAATTGGTACAAACTTTGAAGAAAAACGAAATTGAATTTAAATGGGAATTTCCAGAAGGAGTAGCATTTACATATAAAGGGAAGAGGCACAGACTGACAAAATCGGATGAGGTGGATAAATTTTTTAGAAGATACAAAGAACCGACCAGAGAAGGAGAAGAAGCAGAGGTGGCAGGAGCAGGAGGTGATGAAGGAGACTCTGTAGAGTTGGAAGAGGAAGAGGAGTGAAGCAGAAAGGATAAAAGAAGAGGAAGAGGAGAAAAACGGGAAGAGGAAGAGGAAATTGAAAAAGAACAAGAAGAGGAAGAGGAGGAAAAATATTTAATTGGCAGACACTATGGCACTAAAATTATAGACATGGAATGAATGATTAAAAAACGAATAAAGTGGGACAATATTTAAAACAAAAGAATTTGGATATAATTTGTTTACAAGAGACCCATGTTAAAAAACGCACAGGAAAATTTTAATTAATAAAAAATTAGGAAATGAATTTATTTCATCAGATAAAAGCAAAAAGAGAGGGGTGGTATTGTACATAAAAAAACAAATTAGAGGCACAACAATTATTTAAGGATGAAGAAGGCAGGATCATAGCAGTCCAAGTCAATTGGCAAGGTGAAAAACTGATAATTATTGGAGTATATGCACCGAATGGTAGTAAAGCAGACTTTTTCAAAGGTCTGGAGGAAAAAATATTTGAACATTTGGATCAGAAAGTAATAATAATGGGTGATTTGAATGGTGTGGTATCAATGGAGATGGATAGACTTCGGGCTAAAGGCAAATCGAAGGAAGGGAAGTTACCAAAAACCTTTTTTCACATGGTGGAAAATTGTAACTTGGTGGATATATGGAGATTGAGACACCCATTAGAAAAACAATTTACTTTTCATTCAGAGGTAAGTAAAGCAATGTCACGAATTGATCAGATATGGGTTTCTAGTGAAATAACCACAAGAATAATAAAGACTGAGATTCAACCTAAAGTTCTATCAGACCACAATGCGGTTAAAGCTATTTTAAAAGGAAATGAAGAAAATCTTTTCGGTGGAGATTAAATGAAAGTCTTTTAGATGATCAGAAGATTGTGGACAGAGCTCAGAAATGTTTAATGGACTATTTTGTAAATAATGTTAACAAAGCAACAAAGATGAGTACGGTTTGGGATGCGAGCAAAGCCATTATGAGAGGATTCTTCATTCAACAAAATGCAATAAAAAATAGAATAAGAGAAAAAGGGAAAAAAGAAATTTTAAGACAAATAATGGAGAATGAAAAAAAAAATAACTATAAGGCCTAAGGATGAAAAGATCAAGCAAAGTATAAAAATGCTCCAGACACAATTTGCGATGATAATCAATAAAGAAGTAGAATGGAATATAAGAAGAATGAAACAAAAGAATTTTGAATTTGCAAATAAATCAGGGAAATGGTTAGCGTGGCAAATTTAAAAAAGGAAAGAACAGAACACAATTAATAAAATCAAAATAAAAGATCAAGAGATTGAGAATCCGAAAGGAATAAGGAAAGGTTTTGTGGACTTTTACCGAGATCTATATAAAAGAAAAGAGAAACTCAACATAAAGACAATGGAGGAGTATTTAATGAAGAAAAAGGTGCAAAAAATATCAAAGAGTAATAAAATTAAATTGAATGAACCAATAGAATTAGAAGAAATTCAAATGGCAATAAAGGATTTGAAGAGTGGGAAGTCGCCGGGACCGGATGGATTCAGTGCAAGATATTATAAAGAAATGAAACACACTCTACTTGTACCATTGAAAGAAGTAATGAATAACATATTGAAAGAAGGAGAAATACCTGAGACCTGGAAAGAAGCATATATAACGTTTATTCCCAAACAAGACTCTGATTTAACACAGGTTAAAAATTACAGGCCAATTTCATTACTGAATAATGACTATAAAATGTTTGCAAATATTTTAGCAAATAGGATGAAAAAGGTATTAAAGGAAATGATTCATAAGGATCAAACAGGTTTCCTTCCTGGTAGGCAGATGAAAGATAACATAAGAAATATAATTAATATAATAGAGTATCTGTCAAACAGGAAGGATAAACAAGCGATGTTGATATTTATGGAGGCCGAGAAGGCCTTTGATAATGTTTCTTGGGAATTTATGTTAAAGAATTTGGAATATATGGATATGGGTCAATCTTTTCCTGAGTGGTATAACTCCATATACCAGTGGTATAACTCCATATTGGCTATCACCATTGGAGATAATGAGTGTGAAAAAGATCAATATGACAGGGAGATGGATTACATATGAGAATTTGATAATCAAAGAAGGTAATAAATGGAAATTGAAACCATATGAAGAAGTTAAATAAAATGTGAATGATTGGTTGCACTATTTTCAGTTGAATGCAATGTTCAAAAAAGAGATGTCAGAAAGAGGTTTTCAGGAAAAGAAATCTAGGTTTCATCAAGAAATCTTGAATAGTGATGTTAAAATTTTATCAAAACTGTATAAATTATTACTTGAGTGGCATACAAAGGACGAAGAAGTAAAATCAGTTATGATTCAGTGGGCCAAAGATTTTGGTTATAATATACAATTTGATGAGTGGATAAAATTGTGGAAAGAAGGAATGAAATTCACTGCATGCACTACAATAAAAGAAAATGTCATGAAAATGATATATAGATGGTATGTAACACCAGTGAAACTTGGTAAGATGTATAAAGTCAGTAATAAATGTTGGAAATGTCAGGAAAAAGAAGGAACATTTTATCACATGTGGCGGGAGTGTAAGAAAGTGAAAGGTTTCTGGGAAATGATTTATAATGAGATGAAGAAAATGTTGAAATATACTTTTGTTAAGAAACCAGAAGCATTGTTATTAGGAATATTAGGGAATGAAATTAAAAAGAAGGATGTGAAGTTATTTAGGTATGCAGTGACAGCAGCTAGAATTCTGATGGCCCAGAAATGGAAACAGGAAGAAATGCCAACGAGGGAAGAATGGAGAATGAAACTGATGGAATATGCAGAAATGGACAAATTAACGGGGAAAATTCGGAACCAACGCAATCAGAGATTCACCGAGGACTGGAATAAATTTACAGAGTATATCAAAAATGTATGTGAGGGGCAATTAACACTTGTTGGCTTTCAAGAAGTTATGTGAAAATGATTGATAGAAATGTTGCTTAAAAGATATGATAAGGACTTCCGGAGGCGGCGCGAAAAGGCAATGGCGGTCCTCCTCTTGTGCTGAGGGGGAAGCTCTGCGGAATCGGGTCGTCCGCTACGGCAAAGCGGAGACCCGCACCGAAAAACCACAGGCAGCAAGAGCCTATGGCCGTGGGACTCGGCGGGCGCCGAAAGCGACCTCCGAAACGTTGAAGAGACCCCGTAAGGAGCCTCGGATCGCGGAGGGGGTTGCGGCGCTGTGAGTCGATCGCTACTCTGCAGAGTGAAGCCGCGCAGCTGCTGTCACTGAGCGCTGACCTTTTTTCCTCAAAAATTCAGAACCAGAAGCTACAACCCGTGAGTAAAGAGGGACTTTTACAATTGGGCTCTAAATTTAAAGAAAATTGGCAGAAAGCGGAGAGACGTTAAAAGGAAGTCCGTCTTCCGCTGCTATTTAAACTACAAAGCAAAGAGCTGGAGGAGTGGAGCTTTTGTAGAGGCTTTTTAAACCATCTGATCTGAGCATCCACTGGAACTACCTCTAGACGAAGAAAAGATATATTTATTGGACCTACTTTCTATCTGAACTGTGTTAATTTTCTCCTGTGGGAACTACAAATCTGGACTGAGAAACCCAGGTATTTGGGCTGCCTAAAGAACAGAAGAGCTGTCAGTTTGCAAACTTGGCTATTGTGTATCTGGACTTGTAACATTCTGAGCTCTTACAGACTTGTTACTTTGAAATACTAGCTAGCACTTGTCAGAAACAATGTTATGTTACTAATACCAACTCTACTAAACACTAGGTCCTGGGACTTTAAAATCAACTTTATTGATCTTATTTGATCTGACTTCTTCCCTCAAGACACTTCAAGCCCCCTCTAGAGGATTTGGGACCAATAGCAGTGACATTATTCTACTTTCTCTTTCCTTTCCTCCTGTTTGACTGTTTATCTCTGGGCTGCTATTTTCTCATGGGAACAACCCAGACTGACCTTGACTTTTAGATAACTTTGGAATGAGTGGCACAAGAAAAAGAGGACCAAGAACTAGACAAACAACTTTAACCTCGGCCTTACAGACACGTAGATCATCTGTACCTATCATACCGTCGGCAGCGGAAGAAGAAACTGAGCAGCTGCAACTGGAAGATATGGCCTCAGGAACAACTGCTTCAATTCTAGAGAAAATTTATGAAAAGTTGGAATCTTTGGACAAAAGAGTAGAATCTTTGGACAAGAAAGCAGATGAACAAACAGCTAAGATTGATCAAAATACAGCCTGCCTAAATCAAATAACTGGACAAGTGGCACAGAACGTACAAGCAATTGGGCAGTTGACTGAGGACACTATAGAAAATCGAAAACTGGCTGAGGCTACTAGTCAAAAAGTTGAAAAATTAGAACAAGAGGTAAAGCCACTCTGCAAACAGGTTGGAGAGCAACAGACGTACTTATCTATGATAGAACTTCAGAATCGGGAAAATAACTTAAGGATAAGGTCAATACCAGAAGCTGAGGAAGGGAATCTAACTGAGTTCCTGACCAAAGAGTTTTCCAAGTTTTGGCTTATTGAAGAGAAGGACTTTAAAATTCTGTCTGCTTTCAGACTTGGGAAATTTGCAAGGAAAGACAAGCCCAGAGACTGTTTGATAACCTTGAGATCAAAGGAGGAAAGGGATAAGATTTTGGGCCTGCACTACGGAAAGTCACTGGACATTTTGGGCAGAAGAATTGAAATTTACAAAGATATTCCGAGACAACTGCTGGACCTTAGATCTGAATATTTTGAACTGGCCAGATTGTTGAGGAGCAACTCAATCATCTTTAGGTGGGAATTTCCTCAGGGATTATCCTTCACCTTTAGAGGGAAGAAGGTTAAAATCAAAACAGTGGAAGATAGAGACAAATTTTTGACTGCTTACGGAGAGGACCTACAGAAAGGAATTGAAACACCTTTTGGGCCTGGAGCATCTGCTGTACCTACACCCTTGGACACTGAAGACTCAGAGAAAAAGGAACCACCCCTTGAAAAATAGCAGATTCATTCAGGATGTCTCTGCAACTCCTGAGTTGGAACATAAATGGCGCTAACATTCCGGAGAAAAGGAAAAAAATATTTCATATTTTGAAAAAAGAACAATTGGACATTATTTGTTTGCAAGAAACACATGTGACTAGGCTACACAGAAAAGTGCTAATAAATAAAAGATTAGGCCAAGAATTTATATCCTCGGGCCGAGTGAAGAAGAGAGGAGTGGTGATCTATGCGAAAGAGAGCCTGTCACCTAAATTCCTTTTTAAAGATGAACATGGAAGAATTTTGGCAATTGAGATACAACACCAAGGAGAGAAGTTTTTGATATTAGGAATTTATGCACCAAATGAGGGGAAATCAGAATTTTACAAGAAGTTGCATGAGAGTGTCCTGGACTATCTGGACTATGACAACATCATTATGATGGGAGATATGAATGGCGTGGTCTCAACCAATATGGATAAGTCTCAAAACCAAAATGTGACAAAAGATGGCAGACTACCTAAGACTTTTTTTGAACTGACTGACAATATGGACTTGATTGACATTTGGAGGACAAAGAACCCCTTGGGAAGAGAAGGAACATTCTTTTCTGAAGCCCAACTGACATGGACAAGAATCGACCAAATATGGATATCTAGAGGTCTGGCACCTAAGACCAGAAAGGTGGAAATCTGCCCAAAGACCTGCTCCGACCATAATGCGGTAAAGATGGATATGACACTATTACCAACCGGCTCCTTTAGATGGAAAATGAATGACAACTTGTTTAGAGATCAGGAAATTATTAAGAAGGCCCAAAAAGCTTTGAAGGATTATTTTGAGATAAATTTGAACACTTCGGTGGAAAAAAGAACTATCTGGGACGCAAGTAAGGCCGTGATGAGGGGGTTCTTGATACAACAGAATGCTGTAAAGAAAAGGACACAAAATGAGAAAAAAGACAAGATCTTGGAGAAAATTAAAGAACTAGAGAAGAAGTTAAGATCTAATCCGAAGTCACAGCCGATTCTGAGAGAAATTAAACTATACCAAGCACAATATTCTAAACTGATAAACCAGGAAATAGAGTGGAAAGTTAAACTAATGAAACAAAAAACATTTGAATCTGCGAATAAATGCGGGAAACTGCTAGCTTGGCAATTGAAGAAAAGACAAAAACTAAATACAGTTACTAATTTAGAGATTGAAGGAAGAAACATTCAGAACCCCGTGGATATTAGAAAATGCTTCCAGAGATACTTTAAAAAACTATATACACAAGGGCCGCAAGATGAGGCTGAGATTAAACAATTTTTGGAAAAGAATGGACTACCAATACTGTCACAAGAAAATAGATCAATCCTGAATTGTAAAATAACATCACAAGAGATTGAACTTGCCATTCAGAACATGAAATTGGGCAAATCTCCAGGGCCAGATGGGCTGACCTCCAAGTACTACAAGATATTGAAGGACTATTTGATACAACCATTGATGGAGGTCAGCAATGAAATTATGGAGGGGAAGAAGGCGCCGGAATCGTGGAAAGAAGCCTTTATCACATTGATACCAAAATCGGAAGCTGAAAAGACACAACTTAAGAACTACCGTCCCATCTCCCTTTTAAATGTGGATTACAAAATATTTGCAGACATTTTAGCAAGTAGATTTAAAAAAGTTCTAAATGAAGTAATCCATAAAGATCAGGCAGGCTTTCTCCCAGGTAGACATTTGTTTGCTAACACAAGGAACATTATTGATATTTTGGAATTCTTGCAAACAGATGTCAACATAAAAGCAGTGTTAATTTTTATAGATGCGGAGAAGGCCTTCGACAACATCTCTTGGAAATTTATGAAAGGGAACTTAGAAGGGATGGGAGTGGGACGGGGTTTTGAAAATGGGATTGACGCAATTTATTCAGAACAAAAGGCTAAACTGATAGTTAACAATGTGGTTACAGAAGAGTTTAAAATTGAAAAAGGAACACGACAAGGTTGCCCTATCTCCCCATTGTTATTTATCTCAGTTCTGGAGGTGCTCTTGAATATGATTAGAGGAGACCGGTTGGTGGAAGGAATACAGGTCGGAGTGAAACAATATAAACTTAAAGCTTTTGCAGATGATCTAGTTTTGACTTTGCAGGAGCCAGAATCTAGTACGAAAAGAGTATTACAAATAATTCAAGATTTTGGTCGGGTGGCGGGATTTAAATTAAACAAGCAGAAAACTAAGGTAGTGGGGGAAAACCTGACAGATGCAGAGTCAGAACGGTTTCAGAGAGAGACAGAGTTAAATGTGGTCAAGAAAGTTAAATACCTAGGGGTGAACATAACAGCAAAAAATCTGAGTTTATTTAAGGACAACTATGAGAAATGTTGGTCAGAAATTAAGAGAGATTTAGACAGCTGGACAAGACTGAAACTTTCCTTGTTAGGCCGAATTGCTGCTATCAAGATGAATGTATTGCCAAAAATGTTGTTTTTGTTCCAAACATTACAGATTGTGGATAAGACAGAGTGCTTTCGGAAGTGGCAGAGAGATATTTCTAAATTTGTCTGGCAGGGCAAAAAGCCCAGAATTAAGTTTAAGATACTAACAGATGCGAAAGAAAGAGGGGGCTTTGCCCTGCCAGACTTAAGGCTTTACTATGAATCAGCAGCCTTCTGCTGGTTAAAAGACTGGCTACTTCTCGAGGACACTGATGTGTTGGATCTGGAAGGTTTTAACAATGCTTTTGGTTGGCATGCATATTTATGGTATGACAAGGTTAAGATTAACAAGGTTTTCAAGAATCATATTGTCAGAAAAGCAGTGTTTAATGTCTGGACAAAATATAAAGACTTACTGGAAAATAAAACACCAAGGTGGCTTTCACCATTGGAAGCTAAGGCCCGAAAAAGATCCAATATGGAGGCCAACTGGCCAAAATATTGGGAAATACTAGAAAAAGATGGAGATAACTGGAAATTGCAGAGTATGGAGAAAATGAGAGATAAAGTGCGAGATTGGTTACATTACGCTCAGATTAAGGAAGTTTTTAAACTTGACAAAAAGTTAGGGTTCCAGGTGGAGAAATCGAAGTTGGAAATGGAATTGTTAGAGCCTAAGACTAAGGTACTTTCAAGAATGTATAACTTGCTGTTAAAATGGAACACACAAGATGAAACGGTAAAATCAGCCATGATAAAGTGGGCACAGGACATTGGGCATAATATCATGTTTGAGGACTGGGAAAGGCTGTGGACTACTGGGTTGAATTTCACTGCTTGTAACGCTTTAAAAGAAAATGTAATGAAAATGATATATAGATGGTACATGACCCCAGTCAAACTTGCAAAAATATACCACTTGTCTGATAATAAGTGTTGGAAATGTAAAGAAAATGAAGGAACATTCTTTCACCTCTGGTGGACCTGCCCTAAAGTGAAGGCTTTCTGGGAAAACATATACAATGAATTGAAAAAGGTATTTAAGTATACCTTCTCTAAGAAACCAGAGGCCTTTCTTCTGGGTATGGTGGGCCAAGGGGTGGTAAAGAAGGACCGAACATTCTTTATGTATGCAACAACAGCAGCAAGGATACTTCTCGCGAAGCACTGGAAAACACAAGATCTACCCACACTGGAAGAATGGCAGATGCAACTGATGGACTATATGCAACTGGCCGAGATGACCGGCAGAATCCGAGATCTGGGAGAGAGACGGTAGAAGAAGACTGGAAAAAAATTAAGATTTACTTGCAAAAACATTGTAAACTGTATGAATGCTAAGCAGGATGCTTGATTATAAACAATTTGGCACCATTAAAATAGATGAAGCGAAGTAGGAAGATAGGTTAAAATGTAAGAAAAAACAATCTTTATTTTGGATAAACATTTGGTTAAATTTAATTGATAGTTAGACAGTAAGGATGGAAGTAAGGTGATAATTTGCTGGACTAAATTTTTTTAACATGGAAGGTAGGGGCGGGAGATGTGAGGAGGTCACAAGAAGATAAGAAAGTATGTTATGTTTTGTTATAACTTGGTTTGTCTATTATATTGTAACTTAAAAATTTCAATAAAATATTTATAAAAAAAATAAAAATAAAAGATATGATAAGATTAAGATTGTTAAAGCGCAATATAAATTTAAGAAATGTGAGTAATTGTGATAATATGGAAAATTGTCAGATAGGCTGAGGAAAGTCTAAAAGATGTATATGTTAGAAGTGGGTGTTAAATATGGATGGAATGTATATTGGAAATTGAATAAAAATTAATTATAAAAAAAAGAAATTGAATTCAATTTGAATTTAAAGGCAAGTCCACAAAATTCATGCTTTCCAAACATTACACAAACCAAAACACAGCCATCCTTCTGAATTTGCAGTTCTCTGAATTTTGAGACGCACTTCTCCAGCCAAGTAATATACAAAACACATAGATGAGGTAAGGTGTACAAAAAAAATCATACATCTGTGAAAATATTGTATAAAAATGCACTACATATGGGAAAATTGGTTTGAGAAAATGTGTCTGTTAGGCAAAATGGAAAAAGAAAAATTCAGATTCAGATAGTGGGGTAGGAGAGTTGAAAATAATGCCAATAGAGCTCACATCTGGCAACCAATGTCCCCCTTGGATTCAGATAGTACATGGGTAGATGAGTCAAAGAAGCCCGGGACACAAATTTTCTCAGCCCTCCAGTCTTGGGTGGCTCCTTTAACAGAAGTAATGTATTTAGTGTTAACTCTAGAAGTGTAGACTCAATTCTGATCAAACTAAGTCTCCTAGAGCCCAGAATACACCAGGAGGCTTTAGTATGGTATGGTAGTGGGCATAGCTGTGTTGTAACTTTTGAATAAATGTAATCATCATCATCATCATCATCATCATCATCATCCAGGTTTGTGAAGGTGTAGAGCTGAGATGAAATGCAACATTATTAACCCTTCCCTTGTTCAGTCCATACTGGAGACGGCTCAAGATATCTTCAGGCAACTGACCATTTGCTGTCCTCAGTGGCGTAGCGTGGGGGGTGCAGGGGGTGCCGGCCGCACCGGGCGCAACATCTGGGGGTTAGGGTTAGGGGCGCAAATCCACGGGTTAGGGGGTGCAAATTACTTGCCTTGCCGCGGGTGCTGACAACCCACGCTACGCCACTGGCTGTCCTTTCTTGGTCCTGGGCCAAGCACTGGAAATGGTTGGTTTTTCCTAAATTTCTCCAAAGGAACTCAAGGCAGCCAATGAATTGTAATAATGAAAACAAGAATTAAAATGTTGTTTTTTGTTTTTTAAAAAACCATTATTGGGCATGTGTCAAATGGGAGCAACGCATAGCAACCTCTGCTACTTCCTGGGAAAGCGTGGCTCCCTTGCCTTGCAGGCAGGGCTGAGATTCAGGACCCATCTCAGCAAGGACCAGGCATCTCTCCCCCGGCTGCCTGCTGTCTGGGTCGGCTCAATGTTGACGAACACTGGAGATTCATTTTCCAAGTCTTCTTGAAAGGACATTACGGGGAAGCCACAAACCCAACCCACCCAAATCCCTGCCTCTGGTTGGAGCAGCCCTTCAAGGGTTTCCAAAAGAATAAGTGGCGAGTGGCAGGGAGATGCCATGTGTGGAAAAGGCCCGATGAAGAAATAACAGAGGCATTTGCAAAGAACTCACAATTCCATTCTTGTTATTTTACTTTTTCAAAATTCCATTTATAATATTTCTCTCACACACAACTCCGGTCACCTTTATTTAACCCTGACATTTCCATGAATTCCTGATCCTCCTCCAGGGCCAGCAGAGTAACCTCCCACCTGCTGGGTGCCCAAGTCCTCCCACAGCTGCTGAAATTCCAGAGGTCATAGCAAGAGGAATTTAATCTAGCCGCAAACATGTGCTCATACCCAGCTTGCTCCATAGTCTAGACAGTTTTCAGATAAAGAGTGTCAAGGATGAGCTGGGCTACTTTGTCAAGGAGATAAAGGGTGAGATCCAACCCAACACAGCTCCTGCTGCACAACCTTTCGTGTGATGCAGGGCCAATGGCCCCAGACCAGATAGGAACACAGGCAGCTTCTGAGCTTCACAGAACTCTTCTTCAGGCTTAACCTTAAACAAGAAAGGCAGAAATAAAGACATGTCATTTTCTTGATGAATCACAGCACAGTCTCACTGGTCAGACATCATTGGGTTTGCTGCCAAAACCAAACGGGTTTTCTACAGAATGGTTTGTTTGTCTGCAAGGGAGAGGAAGCCTGGAGGCTCTTTGGCTCTGCTTGATGTCACAATAGAACAGCAATAAATATTGGTTAGTTAACAATAAAAATATTGTGAAGACCTGTCTTAAAAGTACAATTTTAAAGAGATGTCTAAAAGGTGGCAGGGACAGTTTGTGCCAAATGTCTACAGGCAGAGAGTTCCACAGGGCAGGGCTTGCTCCCTCGTAAAGGCCAAGCAAACCTCAGGTGCCTGGAGGACCGCCAGAAGTGCCCCATCAGAGGAACTCAGAGTGTAAAGAATCCTATTGTCCTTAAGGTATTTGGGACTCAAGTTGTTCAGGCCTTTGTAAATTAGCACAAAAACTTTGCGCCTGCTTTGACAGCAAATCAACAGCCAGTGTCGCTCTCTCAACAGCAGAGGAACACGTTGCCAGTAATTGGCTCCTGTGGCCAGCCCAAAAGATTTTGGCACCTGAGGTTTACCGCAAAATCATGCCCCCCCCCTGCGCACCAAGGATGAAGGGCAGAAGAAAGATTGACATCAGGAAAAAGGGGTAGAAGAAAAGTCAATCATGGGATATGCTGTCCCAGGGGATTCTGCCACCTGAAGTAGTTGCCTCACCTTGCCTGACCTTGCCCTGCCAAGAGGTAATCTGGCTACTGCATTCTTCCCTAGTTGCAGCTTCTGGACCAGATACACGGGCAGCCCCACAGACAGTACGTTACAGTCATTCAGCCTGATGTTGGCATTGATCCGCCAGAACTGAACCCTCAAGTGTCGGTCCCCCTGGAGCTTGGCCAACAATTGGCAGACTCCAGGGCTGCACTGCTGTGGGGGGGAAACCCAGTGGCAAAGGAAGCCTCTCCACCACCTGGGGAGGGGCGCCGAGGGGCGGGGCAAACAGCTGGCAGCGCATGCGTGGCGCCCATACGGACAGCACTCAAGCGGTAGCTTGTACGGATACTGTGCATGTGATCTTGGCCGCTCTGCAGCTGGGGGGGGCAGTGGGCCATCTTGTCACCTCCCCTGGGTTGCACCCCCGCCCCCCCTTCATACACTCCTGAATAAACCCCTCTTGAAATGGTCGTGCTGTAAGATCTGGACTCCCTCCAGACAGACTGAAGGTGTAAATAGGTGAATAAGCCACAGTTCTTAAAGCTACAACAGTGTCTGCCGTGTCTTCAGTTCTCCAAAAGAGCACAAACCTTGGGTGAGTGCCTGGAACCCCCTGGGATCTCACCAACACTTGGCAGAGAGTGGGGGTGGTGCCCAACTCTTGTAGCAATATCATCTGATTTGACCCAGGATGATTTGGAGAGCCTAGATGGGGGGACCTAAATCCCCCAGCAGAGTCAGCCCAGCATAGGCACCATCTCTGGGAGCCCTGGGGGCCTCAACACCCACAGAACTTCCACTGCCTATTGGAGCAGCCCCAATCCCATTCCTACTTGCGTGCAAGCAGGAGGGGGCTGGGATCCCTCAGCTGGGAAGGGAGGCTTCCCATTGCCTAACTGAGAGACCCCTGCCCTGCTCCTGCTTGCACACAAGTAGGAGTTGGGAGGCTGCTCCAACAGGCAGCATGAAGCCTCCCTTCACAGCTGAGTTGCTGGGGTCAAGGAAGGTGGAGGCAGCCCAGAAGCTGCATCCTAGAGCCCCTGCACCACCATCATATGGGGACTTCTGAGCAGCTCCTGAACCCAGCCAGAGCCAACTGCTCCGGGCTGCTGAGACTGCGTTTCCCGGGGATGTTAGAAGAAATCCGGGGACATTCTGGGGATGGAATTTGTCTGGGGACTTATTCGCAAATCCGGGGACTGTCTCCAGGAAACGGGGACGTCTGGTAACAGTTTGCAGCTGAGCTGAGGGTTAAGAAGGGCATGTATGAGAAATGGAAGAAAGGGGAAATCACAAAGGAGGAGCATGCATGAGTAGCCAACAGTTGCAGGGGGAAAGTCAGGTGGGCTGAGAATGAGCTCAGGCTTGCAAGAGAGGTTAAAAACAATTTTAAAAGGTTTATTTGACTAATATTCAAAGCCAGAAGAAGAACAAACAAGGGGTAGGTCCTCTGCGTGAAGACGCGTGAAATGGTATTGGGTGGCAGAGAGAAGGCTGGACTGCTCAACCTGGTGATAACAGAAGGAATGATGTAAGGAGGGAGCTGCAGCCCAAGATAGGAAAAGAGAGGGTAAGGGAACAACGAGCTACTTTAAATGAATTCAAATCTCCAGGGCCTGATGAGCTGCACCCAAGCTTGCAGATATAATCGCAGAGTCTCTGTCAATAATCTTTGAGAATTCCTGGAGAACGGTTGAGGTCCCTGCAGATTGGAGTTCTGGGGCTGCAAAAGTAGAGGAGGAGGAGGAGGAGGAGGAGGAGGAGGAGGAGGAGAGTTTGGATTTGATATCCTGCTTTATCACTACCCGAAGGAGTCTCAATCTCCTTTCCTTTCCTCTCCCACAACAAACACTCTGTGAGGTGAGTGAGGCTGAGAGACTTCAGAGAAGTGTGACTAGCCCAAGGTTACCCAGCAGCTGCCACATGGAGGCAGTGGAATTGGAAGCAAAAACAACGTGTGGCCCTTTGGCCCTTCAGGCCTTTGGCACTCTCCCCAGGCCTGCCCCCTGACCAGCCCAGCAACAGGCCTCCCTCAGGTCTTTCTGCCAGGCTGGAATATGTCCTTGGATGTTGCTTCTTGCTTGACTGCAAGGTGTGTGGGTGTGGGTGTGGGTGTCAAAGTCTCTAAATTGTGTATGAATGGTTTTTGGAATGCAGGGTAAGAGCAGCATTGTTTGTCTTGCCCACTTTCCCCTCTGGTTCTGCTCACACTGGTATGTGGCCCCTGAAAGGTCGCCCATGAGGGAATGTGGCCCTTGCCTGGAAAAGGTTCTCCATCCTGCCTCGGAAACTTTCTATACTAAGCAGAAGCAGAGTTTCCCAATAAGACTCACGTGGGGATGATTAGGGAGGCAGGAGAGGATATATTATTTAATGGTATCCTTCCTAACTTGCGCTAGCAAGTTCCATATTCTAGCGGAGTTCCAAACATCCCCCTTTTTAAATTACGCAGCGATCAGCTTGTTGCTGACTCATCTGAGTCTTACTATTAAAGATTCCTTCCTGGTAAAATCCCCTCTAATCCCTCTTAAAAAGAATAAACACAAGAATCTGATTAACGTTAATATAAAAGTAGTTTACTCAACAGATTCATTCAGGTTCACAGACATATCCCTGAAGGCAGACTTGGGTTACATAACAACTAGAACCATTCCATAAAGAAGTTAGTCCCAAGTGAGGGCGACTAGGCAGTCACTTCTCCAAACACACAGCAACATACAAAATGGAGAAGACACACTGATCAGAACATGGAGGCCGTGTGCTCCTTCTTGCTAGTACAACAGACCGCACCCTCTTCAAGTCTTTCCCAGTTCAGGAGGAAACAGGAAGTCTTCTCCCGAGTGGGACAAAACATCCCTTAACATGTCCACTGTAGGACTGCAGTTTTACATCCCACAACTCACTCACCTTGTGCCTTTCTCTCTCTCTCTCTCTCTCTCTCTCTCTCTCTCTCTCTCTCTCTTTCCTCTTCCCTTTGTTTAAGTAAAATGTTTCCAAGTCAATGTCATTAAACCCAGACCCCATTCAGCTGTAGCCACGTGCATTTTCTTACTTTTATAAACAGCCTTCAGACTGAACTCTTTCTTGAACAGATTCCTTTTCCTTTTTTCCCACAGATCAGGCACCGTTGGGCTGCCACCTCAGCTGAGAAAGGCCATCATCCAACATGCTTACTCTTATTTTATTTATTACTGTTATCTATATCCTGCCTTTCAGGATACAAATTAAGTGGCCCCTGCCACTTAATGGATCCAAATGGTTTCCAGAGAGTGGTAGGAGATGTTTTATCCCATGTTGATGGCCTTTCAGCTCGTTACATACAATGAAGATACCAGGTAACCTGACATCTGGCTGGTTGATAGGGGATCAAATACTTATTTCACTCATTATAATGCACATCAATCTCTGACTTTTATCATCTAGGTTTCTGGGGGTTTTCCTGTTGTTATTCTGTCTCTCACAGCTACAATAAACCTACCATTAAAATTATGGACTGGTCATTTTTTCGTCAGAGGGCAAAGGGGCAAATTTAGCAGGTGGTCAAATACTTTTTTCCCTCACTGTACATTGGCTCCTAGTACGTTTCCGAGCACAATTCAAAGTGTTGGTGCTGACCTTGAAAGCCCTAAACGGCCTCAGCCCAGTATACCTGAAGGAGCGCCTCCACTCCCATTGTTCACTGAGGTCCAGCGCCGAGGGCCTTCTGGCAGTTCCCTCACTGTAAGGTTACAGGGAACCAGGCAGAGGGCCTTCTCGGTAGTGGCACACGCCCTATGTAACGCCCTCCCATCAGATGTCAAGAAAATAAGCAACTATCCTACTTTTAAAAGACATCTGAAGACAGCCCAGTTTAGGGAAGTTTTTAATGTTTAATGCTGTATTGTGTTTTAATATTCAGTTGGAAGCCGCCCAGAGTGGCTGGGGAAACCCAGCCAGATGGGTGGGGTATAAATAAATTATTATTATTATTATTATTATTATTATTATTATTATTATTATTATTATTATTCCAAGGTGGAAATAACCAAAACAAGTTCAAACCACAATAAACAACATCAACATTCAATTTAAAAAGTAGCCAGGCCCCTTCCCACAGGGCAGGGGTGTAACAGTGCATCAGTTCATTCCAACCCATGTTGTTTGCAAGCAGCATTGTTTCTCTTCTGCTGCAGTTAACTATGTTATTTCTTTCCCTGGCCACTGTGGGGGAATTTCACTCAACTTATTATGTTATTATTTGCATTTTTAAGAATGTTATTTCATCCCACTCATCACAGTGCAAAGTAAAAGCAGGGGAAATAGGAGAAATGCAATAAATTATGGATTGTTTGCAGACTGAAAGTAACAACAGTGAATATCAGTCCTAGTCACTAGATAGGTGTCCCTTCTGGACATGAGATGAATAAACAAACATCTGCAATTTGCATTCCTTTTTCCAGTGTGGTGTAGTGGTTAAGAGCAGTAGTCTCGTAATCTGGGGAACCGGGTTCACGTCTCTGCTCCTCCGCATGCAGCTGCTGGGTGACCTTGGGCCAGTCACACTTCTCTGAAGTCTCTCAGCCCCACTCACCTCACAGAGTGTTTGTTGTGGGGGAGGAAGGGAAAGGAGAATGTGAGCCGCTTTGAGACTCCTTAAAGGGAGTGAAAGGCGGGATATCAAATCCAAACTACTACTCCTCCTCCTCCTCCTCCTCCTCCTCTTCTTCTTCTTCTTCTTCTTCTTCTTCTTCTTCTTCTTCATTGGAATTCTCTGACTTTCTTAGTGGTAGGCAACTACTGCTCCGCAGCTCATGTGGGGAAGGGAAAAGTCCAGTTGTAGGCGGCTCTGGGGTCTTCTTCCCCTCCCTCCCTCCCTCCCTCCCTCTTCAGTTCTGGGTTAGCTCACTTAACATCAAGCACATGCTGGATTTAAACAGTGCCAAATGTAAGCCTCACTACAAACAAACAACTGGGACTCCACTCATGCACTCAGGATTATTCCATGGCAGCCAGTGCTGTAGTTTTACCTATCACATTTGACATAATTGATTGACAGGTGTGTGTTGCCTGCCCAAAACAGCAGCATGGGCCAAATTTGCTAGTCTGGCCAATCTCATTTGCCCCCCTTGGCCAGAGATTCCTTTCCCTGCTGAAGGCCAAGGGACATTCAACAGTCTCTTGAGCATGCAAGGCCAGGCACTTGACAGAGCACCTTGCAGAGAGTGAACCACCAGTGCCAGCAGAAGCAGCAGAGCTGGAAGAAACTGCTATTTGGCTGGTTTGATGCTCCCTGCTTTGGGTTGCATGTATAAAGTTTGTATGGTGGTTTGGACCTTAAGAGAGAATAGTAAAATAGGCCTGTGACTTACAGTTGTCCCTGAGATGCTGTGTTTGAGTGTGTTGGTTGTGTTTAGGGTAAAGAACATTTGGGAGAGAAATGCCATCCCCCATAGCAAAAATCCAGATATCTTTGAACACTTTGCTTCAGATTTGTTCCTTCCTGCTAGGCACTGTAAAAGGAGATGTTTTAAATTGGTGAGTCCTGGCACCCTTTTTTCCTAGGACAAAAAAGCACTGCATGCAGCCAAGCTTGTGGACAGACCGTGACCTTAGAGAACCCTCACAGAGGTGAGGTGGATACAGATCATGGTAGACAACAAAGAACTGGGTTCAAATGGCTGCTTTGCCATGAAGCTCCCTGGGTCAGGCTGCTTTTTATCTAACCTGCCTTATAGGGCTGTGTGATGTCAATAATTTTCCTTCTATGTACCCTTCAATAGGAAAATTTGAGTACAGTACAGATACGAATAGTAACAGTAGTAACCAGTGAAAGCGGCACGTTTTATTTCTCTTATTTTCAGCATATTTATACCAAGCCTGTAAAAACCAGAAGGCAATGGGGAAAGGAAATTGCATTCAGTGGGTGGGGGTAATCACATAAATAACCCAGGAATTTTAGGTAGGCTTTAAAAGTACAGTTTCTAAATGGATGTGGATTGCAAAGGAGAAAGTTTGCCAGGAGTCTTTTCGGATGGAACTTCACTTCAAGACTGACAGAGAAAGAGCACCACCTAGAGATGGTCGGAGGGTGGAAAAATCTATTTTACAACACATTAAAAGGGAAAAAAGGAAATGTTTTAAGTGTTCTGCAGGGACTGCAATTCATTCCATAAGAAGGTCACTGTAAATTCAGAGAGAAATAAAAATATTCCTTCTAACACAGCCTTTGCCAACTCAGGGTCCTCCAGATGCTTGGGAGGCTGTTCTGACTTGTGCTCACACGACAGGAAGAGCAGGTGTGACAGTGCTGCAGCTGCTGCTTTCAGAGGACAGCTGGGCTGAGGCACAGATTGACTGGATGGGACCAGAATAAGAATACAGTGGTACCTCAGTTTAAGAACAGCCCTGTTTGCAAACTATTCTCTTTACGAACTCCGCAAAACCAGCAGCAGTGTCCCGGTTTGCAAATTTTACCTTGGTCTAAGAACAGAAGCTGAATGATGGAAGGGCACCGGCGGCAGGAGGCCAAGGCCTCATGAGGGAAAGTGCGCCTCAGTTTAAGAACGGTTTTGGTTTAAGAATGGACTTCCGGAATGGATTAAGTTCGTAAACCGAGGTACCACTGTAATAAAAAATTATTTATTATTTATACCCCGCCCATTGGCTGGGTTTCCCCAGGGGGTCTGGAGCTTGTGGGTTTCACAGAATCATGGGAGGGGCCCTAAGGGACATCCAGGCCAAGCCCCTCCAATGCGGAGCTCTAACCCACAACCCTGAGAAGAAGAGTCTCGTGCTATAGCAACTGAGGTCATTAAGGAAACCCCCATTCCCCACCCAAATGCAAGTATCACTTCTAAATGTCACAGTCTGAAGTTTCTCTGATTGAGAAAGGGCCCAAATGGGTAGACAGTCAACGCACAACTTGTGCTCTTTTTCCTTATGTGATGCCAACCTTATGCAGGTGGTGGAAGAATAAAGAAAGAATTGGGAAGAGAAGGGGGAAATCAAAATACGAGGTAGAAAAACATCAGGAGGAGGAGGGAGAGCGGGCAACAGCAGCTGGCAATCCCATCGCCCATTGCACTTGCCCTGGGAGAGAGTTTGGGCTTTGCCAGAGAGTTGGAGTCAGAGAGTTGCACAGGGCCTAGCAAGAACACAGAGAGCCAGCAGAGGTGTTCCCAGGATTATCTGGGAGAATGCACATAGCGTTCTCTTTGCATGTGTGTGAATTGCATGGTACAGATGTGACCGACGTGCATGCCCTTCTGACAGGAATGCTCGGTGGTGCATTGTGGAGGCATGATACAGCCCCACTGCATTTCCCCCTTCCTCTCTGGAAAAATTTGCTTCAGTGCATTTGCTTGGGAAATGCTTGACAACTGCACATTTTCTTACGTTTGCTCCCAAAAAAACCCTGCTGGACACTGAAGTCAGGGGTCTTCACTTACCAAGGGTTAGGCAGGGTTTGGAGAACATGTACACACACACCCAGCAGAGGCACATTCAGGGCAGCAGGACCGCATCCCCAACACTGGGCGCTGAGCCTGGGGGTACCACAGGGCCTGGCAACTCTGTCATAGTGAATTGAGCAGAACAGAAGGCGAGAGGCGGGGGGACACTGAGTTTTGGTTGTGCACAGGGCGCTGCTGCAATCTGAAAGACCAAAGTCCACTTCTGCCACCAGATGTTGCTGGATTACAATTCCCATCATTCCTGACCACTGGTCATGCTGGCTGGGGGTGGGGGGAGCTGGGAGTCCAACTACTGAGCTCACCACCCTGGTTTAAGCTGTTTGGGGGCCATTTTGCTACAATATGAGAAAACATGTATTACCCCCAACTCCTCTCAAAGCAAAAGGCTTAACAGGAAGGACCTCATCCCAGGAGCCAAACTGTGCAGAAATAGCAATGTAGATTTCTCTCTGTGGTAGAACCTAATTGGAGATGGCAGACATAGCAGGCATGATGCAGTTCAGCATCATCTGGAGGAGAGGACCCCACATCTACCCATGTGGAGCCTCCACAGTCAAAGGAAATATACCTCTGAACCCCCAATGCAGCACACAGTGGGAAAAGATCATGCCTTTCTTGTAAGCTTCCAGAGGCGCCTGGCTGGTGGCGGCTGCAAAGAGGCTGGAAGGCAAGATGGGTGTTGCTTGGCTCCAGGAAGGCCAGGTTCAAGCTCCAACCCCAGTTCCAGATCGGGGAAGTCTTCTGCACCGTGGTGGGTTCTGGCTTTAGAAGGGCTGTGACCACATGCTTCTTCTTCTTTTGTATTTTTATTAAAGATTTTCTGGATTTACAGAAGTATGTGTAATGTCTCTCTCTTGTATTTTTTCCATGTAACATTTTTGCAAATCAGTTTCGTTTGTTGAGACATTAGGAAGAAAAGGGGGAGAGGGGTGGAGGGAGGGAAGATGGGTGGGGTGGGGTCAGGCGGTTTCTATTTTGCTTAATGTATGTAGAGTTTGGTGTCAGCGTTGCTTGTGCAGGTTCTCTGCTGTTCACTTGTGTTCCTTTGGTGGTGAGAGAGGTTGGGGTTGGCCTAGGGTGTGGTTGTTTGTTTGTGATTGGCTGTGGTGATCTTTGTTTTCGTGTGTGAGTGAGGTGGGTGGGTGTTTTGGATCAGGTTAGCCATATTGATTTGTATGCTGTTGGTGGATTATTGTCATTGTCTTGTTGGGCTGTGTATGTGATAAAGGGGAGCGTCGTCTTCTGTTTGTCCCCATGTCTGTTTCAGTTTATTGGTTAATTTTTCTAGTAGGGCTGTTTCTCATACTATTTGGTACCATTGGTCCATGCTTACTCCTGACAGGTCTCTCCAGTGTCTGGTTATGGTATTTCTGGCTGCTGAAAGCAGGTGGGTTATGAGTTCTTTGTGGTGTAAATGGGCATTGTTGTCTTGGAAGATGTATAGTAGGCCCAATTCTGGGGTGATTTCTAATACTTGCTTAGTTATTTTACATATTTCTTGTATGGCTGTTGTCCAGAATAGTTGGATTTTGGGACACTCCCACCACATGTGGAGGTATGTGCCTGTGGAGGTGCACCCTCTCCAGCATTTTGGTAAGGTTCCTGGGCGTATTAGCGCTAGTTTTCTTGGTGTTAGGTACCACCTGCAGGCGAGTTTCAGAGTGAGTTCTTTTCTTTTCGTTGATATGGATTTAAAGGGGGATTTAGACCATATTCTGGTCCATTGAGTGGGGTTAATCTCATAGCCTATGTCATTCCCCCATTGTTTTTTGATAGCGTCTAGGGGGGTTGTGGGATTTTGGAGTAGTATTTTGTATATTGCGGGTACCATCCCTTTACCATGTCCCTTTGTTGTTAGGAGGAGGTTTTTGAAGGTTGTCAGGGGCCTAGTTGCTGCTTATTTTACTGTTGGGTTGTTTAACAGGGCATGTAATTGGTGTTGTGTTAACCAGGGCATTTGGGTGTCTTCTGGTTTGTCTTGTATTTCTTCTGTTGACAAAGGTTTGTTATTTTTATAATAGTGTATTAGGCGATATAAGCCTTTGGTTTGCCATGTTTTTATCTGGAGGTTTTGTGCTGCATGGTGGAATAATGGGTGGTACGCCAGGGGGATTAGTGGGGATGGGGTTGGGGATAGTTTGCCTATTTGTGTTTTCCATGCTTTGAGCATGGTCTGTGTGTACCTGTTAAGTGTTGTGGGAATTTTCTTTAGTTTGTTTGGGAGGAGTGGGTATGCTGTGGTGCAGGTGTTTTCAATTGTGTCCCTCTCTAGGTGTACCCATTGTTTTCTCTAATTTTCGAGTATATATGGAATTATATGGCGTATTTGGTTGGCAATGCAATATGCTTCTATGTTGGGGATTCCCCATCCTCCTTCTGAGGTGGGGAGGTGCAGGTATTTGGGGCTTATTCTTGTTTTTTTATGTGAGAAGATAAAAGAGTGTAGTTTTCTCTGCCAACTGCGGAGTTGGGTTGGGGGAATCCAGACTGGGGTGGGGTGGGGTTGGAATAGGTAGGTTAGTTTTTTTGGGGGGGGGGTCATTTTGAACATGGCTATTTTGTCTGAGAGAGTGAAATTCATGTTTTTCCATCTCTTTAGGTCTTTGTTAATTTGTCGCCACAGGGGCTTGTAGTTGTGGAGGTACAATTTATTGAGGTTTCTGGTTATTTGTACCCCTAGGTATTTGAACTTGGTGTGGCAAAGTTTTATTTTGGTGACCTTAGTGAGCTCTTTTTGGGTGTGAGGAGGGGTGTTGAAGCACATAGCTTCTGACTTTGTAAAATTTACCTGTAGGCCCGACACCATTGCAAATGTGTTGCGTTCTCTGATTAGGGAGGTTGCTGTGCTTATGGGGTCTGGTGTTGTGACCATTAGGTCGTCTGCAAAGAGCCCTCATTTACAGGTTCTGCCTTTTATTTCCACTCCTTTGATGTCTGTGGCTGCTCGGATGCGGATTGCTAAGTGTTCCAGAGCCAGTGATCACATGCTTGAAACACTTGTTTGTTTTCAAGCATGGAGAGGAACTTGAGGTTTTAAAACTTTTAATTCCCCTCAGGTGGTTTTGCACCTGCCATGCAATAGACTTCCTCTTTTAACCAACTGTTTGCAAGCTGGAATCTGCTTGTGGTTTTGCAATAAAAAACCCTGTGTGGTTGCAGGGCTGTGAACTGCATGCTTTGTGTGCACTCATTTTATCTCAAGACTGTGAGCAACTTGAGTTCAGCTGCGGTCGAGGTGCTTGACTGAAGCCAGACCCTGGCACAAAGCACAGCTTTGGAGAAGGACCACACAGACAGACTATATCTATGATTTGTGTCTATTGGAGCTTCCACAAGGGGGCTGTTTTGGGGTATAATTCAGTCACATTCCTGCAAATTCAGGTTGCACCATTAAAGTTGTTGTTGTCAACAACAACAACAACCCCTTTGTCTGTTTGCAGTAAGGAAACTGACATAGAAATGCACTGGAAAGTGTGAGGTAAAGATTGCTTGGTGCAATATCATATAACATTCCCTGAAAAGAAATTGGAAGGAATTCTCATGGAATCTAACTTTCCCACAGACTTTGTGCAAACAAATCCATGGGGTCACGAAGAGTTGGACACGACTAAACGACAAAAATAATTACCATTTCTAGAAGAACCATTAGCACTCAGCTTACTAGTTACTTGAAAAGGCAAATTCAATACTAGCTGCTATGTAATTTATTAAGTTCCTATTACTTTGATCAGAATTGATTTTGACTGAATCGTGAGATGCGGTTATTGGAGTAGTTTGCTGTTACCCCGACACTGTATCTCAAGGGAAACGTTTTAGAAGGGCTGGCACATTGTCATCAGTATAAATCATTAACAACTGCTCCTCTTATTATTAATCTTATTTGTCATTATTGAATTGCTAATTATTAAATTATTAGTCGTCATTACAGTATTAACTTGTCATAAGTTTTTTTATTTTAGCACTTGCATCAGGAACATAGCTGTCAACTTTCCCTTTTCTTGCAAGGAATCCCATTCGGGATAAGGGAATTTCTCTTTTATAAAAGGGAAACGTTGACAGCTATGATCAGGAACATAGTTTCCCGCCTTCGCTTACCTCCACACATGTAACATTCTTCTTTTATGCTGTCTTGTTACATTTTGCATTTCTTTCCCAAAGGACAGCTCTGTTGCAGAGGGATCGTGGCCACGCCCCAGACTCGGAAGGGCGCCCAGCTGCGTTCAGTTTGCCAGGTACCGTAATTGTTAGAGGACCCAGCAGTAAGTCTACAGGGCTTACTTCCGAGTAGACCCGCTTCGGCTCGCACTGTCCGTCTCCTGCAGGAAAGGCAGCCCAGGTCCCTCCTGCCTCCGCCAACCTGGTGCCCGCCAGATGTGGCGGGGCTGCGGCGGCCAGGGGTCATCCAGCCCGACCCCCGAGTCAGGTGGTCCTGCAAGCTCTGCTCCAAGGAAGGAGCAGAGTCTGCTCAATGTTCTTTTAATACACACAATTCAGAGATGCAATTAAACGGTTTAATATATTTAATCATTAGACCAGCGCAACCCACAAGCAGATGTTCACACGGTTGCTAGAAGAAGAGCGAAGGGGAAGCAGCGCGTGCCGCGCGAGGGGACTTGCTCGCGAGTAGGCGCGCCTCCTCCCAGAGCGAACCCGCAAGCGCCTCATCCCGCCAGCCGGACGGGCCCATCTCGCCGTTGCGTCTCTCTATGGCGCAGCGCGGCCCGCCGCTTTCCGGCCCGGCTCGGGCTCCGTCGTGACCGCGGGGAGATGGCTTTACGGCAGCCGTAAGTGAGGGCGTTGGGCGCGCGACGGAAGCTGGCCGTGGCGGCGGAGGGGCTCCGGCTCTGCCCGTGAGAGAGGAGCGGGGCGGGATGGGGGGGGTGGAATTGGCGGCGGAGACCCCAGGGGTCATCTAGCCCACCCCCGCCCGCCCGGGGAGACTCCTCCGAGGCGCGGCGCCCTCGGGAGGGGCTCTTGCCAGGGCCGCTCCGGGCGGGGGTGGACTAGACGGCCCTGGGAGCCCCGAGGCTCTGCGCTCCCGCTTCCCGGGCTGGGCGGGTGCGAAGGCGACTCCAGGGGACTCTGCAAGCCCAAAGGATAAACTAGGGTGGCCTTAGTTTTGAAAAAGGAAGGGCTACAAAAACAGTGTGGCGAACAAAAAACACGCCTTCCATGTCCGGGGGGGGGGTGTTCTTTAAAAAGACATGGTTTTTTTAGAGAGGGAGGTGTGATGGGTTGCCCTCCCGGATAGCATGAAATGAGGGCGTTGGGGTGTGACTTGAGTTAGTTTTCAGAGGAAAAGGGCCTTGGAGAATTGGTGTAGATCCCAGGGAGGCTTAAAGGCCTGTCCTTCTGTGTATTAGATTGCAAAACATCAATCTGCATGAAGATAATTACCACGGCTGCTTGAAGTCACAGTAACTTTAACCTTGTTGCCACACAGATCAAGTGTCTGTCCTTTTTTAAACTAAGGGATTGGTACCTCTGGTATGTAGGACAAGTACATGGGCCCATTGTCCATCACAATGGTCACCCTGTGTATGGAACCAGGGAGTTGGTCACATGCAAGTGCTCCTGATGAATAAGGGGCAGATCCTGTGAAACACAGTCTGTGAGACTTCACTCCCTAAAGAGCACCCCTGGGTGGCAGTTTGGAGTGGGAGACCAGCTGGAATTTGAGCAGAGGCAAAGGTTAAGAGGGGGGCGAAGGGAAGGAATGACTGACCTGGCTGGAATTTGATGGAGGCTGAAAGGCTGTGGAAGGAAAGTGGGTGCCTGTCTTGATGAGGAGCCGCCTCACCAGCCCTGTGTATGTTCTCTTTCCTCCCACCTCTAGACTGGCCAGTTCGAGTTGCGAGATGAGGCCGCAGCAGCCGCCTGTTGCCAGCAAGGTCTTTGTCCAGCGGGACTACAGCAGTGGCACCAAATGCCAGTTCCAGACCAAGTTTCCTCCAGAATTGGAGAATCGAGTAAGGGCTCCGTGCTTTCGTCGTCCCTTGCAGTCTGACACAAGTGGGGGAGAGTTGGGTTACACCCAAGTTGACATATCCAAAGTTGATAGAAAGGGTGACTTTTCCACAGTAATATTCATGATTCCAGTTTAAGTAATAATAAAAAAACTGGTACATTCAAATTTATAAAATTAAAGGTGCACAGCAGCTAAAAGCAACCAATACAAACTTGGGTTTTGAAGTTTTGAAGAAAATATACAAAGAAAAAGCAGCAATATTAAAAGCTAGGAAAACTAATTTTCCCTTCCTTTGGGAGTCCTAAAAAGCGTTCTTATTCTTGTTTGGAACACAGAAGTATTTTTACACACCCGTTAACTACACACTTCATTTTTTTAAAAAAAATGCCTCAAATTGGACCCACCAATTCCCGGTCAGAGTCTAGGATATCAGCTGTGTATGGTCTTTGGAGGGGTGGCACTCTGCCTAACTGTTTTTGTTTGCTTTCTAAAGTTCTGGCTGGCAAGCAGGGACCAGATTTTAAATTAAGTGTGGGTGAAAGGGTCAGCGCTGCTGCCTGTGCCCAGATTTTCTCCTGCTGAATCTTTTTCTGCTCTTTTTGGAAGGATTCCAAGAGAGAGAGGGAGTCAGACAGGCAAAGCCCTATCTCAGGACCAGGGTGATCTACCATCAGCTTTCCTGTGGAGAGGATCCTACTCCCTTTTTTCTTTTGATTTTTAAATTTTTGTTTTAATTTTACTTGTAAACTAGTTTGGAATGATTGTATCCTGAAAGGCAGGAGAGAGAGAGAGAGAGAGATAGATAATTGTAACCATATGTAAATAAGTACTAGTATGAAATCAACATTTCTTTTATTTATGTTATCCCTCAATGCACGTCAGCTACAGATGTGTGCAAAGTCCAAGTGATTGTGCATGGCTGAGGGCATAAACTCCTTATGTCCTTATCCTGGTGACAGTTTACATTGCTGTTACTGGACGGGGAAGGTATTAAAAAGGCTGTGGCTCAGTACAGGAGGAGGTGCCTGAAGTGTGTGATAAAGGGTTATATCCTTGGAAATAAGCGCTATAGTGAACTGCTCTGTGAAAAACCCTTGTAGTCCAGTTTTGCCGCTGGCTTTCAATTGCCAATTCCTTTGCTCAAAAACTAAGTGTCATTATACAGTCATACCTCGGGTTATAGATACTTTGGGTTGTGTGATTTTGAGTTGTGCACCGCGCCGAACCCGGAAGTACCGGAACGGGTTACTTCCGGGTTTCGGCACATGCTAAATTGCGCTTTGCGCATGCGCAGAAGTGCCGAATCACGACCTGCGCATGCGCAGATGCAGCGCTGCAGGTTGCGAACGTGATTTGCCTTTTATTTGCAATTACTAGAGACCAACCTTTCATGGGCTGTAAGTTTCTAGTATCAAAATAAACTTGGGCTATCTAGTGAAAACCCAAGATCATGAACATCTTTGTGTTTTGTCTATTGATTGTCACTTCCTGTGTATAAGTTTTGCTGAACTTGTAGATCCAGCTGCACACTCAAGCCCAGGCAGTTAAAAGCAGCTGAGTTGTTCTTGAGTCACGTTATGTATGTGGAAGTTCTCTAGGTTACTTAGTGTGCCTAATGCAACAGTGACGTCGTATCTTCTCATTGGATTCTCATTGGATTCTGTTTGTATTCTTGGATGTTGGTTCACATTCTGCATTTGGAGAGTTGCCTAAAAGCCTGCATGCTTAAGGTTAACTTAGCAAAATAGTGCATGGGGATGAAACTTGAAGTTTCAGCAATGGAAAATAAAGAATACAATTCCCTGCTAGACCAGATGTTTTGGGACTACAACTCCCATCATCCCTGACCACTGGTCCTGTTAGCTAGGGATGATGGGATTTGTAGTCCCAAAACATCTTGAGGGCCGAGTTTGCCTATGCCTGGTTTAGATGATCACCCATCACATGTTCCAAACTGAAGCAAGCAAGCAGGGGAAAGTGAAAGGGTGAAGGCGCAACTCTGGAAGACCACCCAATGGTCGTCCCCGGCCCCCATCACATTAACCTCAAAGTGGCTTTTTCTTCTCAGCACAGTGGACATTGTAGTCTATTCCAACAATACAGTCATACCTTGAGTTAAATGCTTCAGGTTGAGCATTTTCAGGTTACGCTCCGCGGCGACCCGGAAGTAACGAAGTGTGTTACTTCCGGGTTTCGCCGCATGCGCAGACTCTCTAAATGATGTCATGCACGGAAGCGGCGAATCGCAACCCGTGCACGTGCAGACGCGGGTTGCATTCGCTTCAGGATGTGAACGGGGCTCCGGAATGGATCCCGTTCGCATCCAGAGGTACCACTGTATTGTCCTGATCTTGAAGAGCTGAGGGTGTGTTCATAGAGCAGTGACACGGCAAGGGCACCACCTTCAATGAGCTTAGTTAGGTGAGACTTGAACAGGGGCTTTTAACTTACTACATGTATACAATTGTACCTCAGAAGTCAAACGGAATCTGTTCCGGAAGTCCGTTCAACTTCCAAAACGTTTGAAAACCAAAATGCGGCTTCTGATTAGGAAGCCACTGAAACCCTGTCAGACGTTTGGCTTCCAAAAATAGTTCGCAAATCAAAACAGTCATTTCCAGGTTTGCTGTGTTATGGAGCCAGAATGTTTGGTAACTAAGCTGTTCAAAAACCAAGGTACTACTATACTGTCTTTCCTCCAGAAACTTACAACAGTGTTTTAACCTCACAATAATCCAAGGAGTCGTCTTAAACTGCAAGAGCATCTTGCCCAAGGCGACCCAATAGCTGAATCCTATGCACATTTCCTTGGAAGTTTGGCTGAGTTCAAATGGGGATACTTACAAATAAGCGTGTGACAGATTGCAGCCTGAGCCTTGTCTTCCTGCAACTAAACGCCAAATGGTACCAGCTCAGAAGTTAAACAAAAGGAGACAGCGACTTAGTCCAGTTTTGATGCTGTCATCCTTAATGGTGGTGATAATAATGAAGCCATTGTCTTCCACAGTGATATCACTGCCCCTACTGCCATTTGAATTCAGTGCTTCTTTAATTTTGTTTTGTTAGTTGGTTTGTATCCAAAATGGATTTGAAAGAAATTCATTTTCCAAGCCTTTTAGTGGACCTGTGCAGAGATTGTCTGAGGCCTGTTGTGGGAATCTCCAGTCGGCTGGGAGACATGGGGTGTTCTTCACATGACAGTGTAAGTCCGGCAGGCTCATGGTGGGAGCCCCAGGTCAGCTTAGCCCTCCAGTCGCCAGAGCAAGTATAGCTGGCTGCCCCTCCCCGCTGCACAGGCCTGCCAATTAGTACAGTGATACCTCGGGTTACATACGCTTCAGGTTACACACTCCGCTAACCCAGAAATAGTGCTTCAGGTTAAGAACTTTGCTTCAGGATAAGAACAGAAATCGTGCTCTGGCGGCGCAGCAGCAGGAGGCCCCATTAGCTAAAGTGGTGCTTCAGGTTAAGAACAGTTTCAGGTTAAGAACGGACCTCCGGAACGAATTAAGTACTTAACCTGAGGTACCACTGTATACTGCATGCAAATACTTTTTAAAGAATGCTGTTTGGGCCTGTATATAAGCTGACGTCTCCACTGGAAAACATTCACCTCTAGAAACAAAGGTTTACCTGTTACTTAGCTATCACTGCAGAGAAAACCATATATGCATTGGAGTTTGCTACGTGAACCAGGTTGAATGCCTTCTGCTAAATGTGATGCCTTTTTCAGGTCGACAGGCAGCAGTTTGAAGAAACAGTGCGAACTCTAAACAATCTTTATGCAGAAGCAGAGAAGCTTGGGAGCCAATCTTACCTTGAAGGGTGCCTGGCCTGCTTGACTGCCTACACTATATTCTTGTGCATGGAAACACATTATGAAAAGGTACATTGAGTTACTGTGACCTCTGGAAAGGGCAGGGTGCAACATGGGCAAAGTGGAGTTGTCAATGGCAGAAAGTAATTCCACAAAAACAGGCACGTTAGTCTCTTGCAGCAATGAAGTCCAGTGGCACCATTCTGTCCCCAGGAATAAACTTTGCTCTCACTTTCTGGTAAGAGTTAAGGGTGCTTGCCTGCCTGCCTGCCTTTAACAAAGGAAAGCACTGGGAAACAGCAGCAGTTCCCTCTGCTAGTTGGCTTTCTGGCCCCAGTTGAATTTTCAGGATAGTTTTCATAAATGCTTCTGTTTCTGAGATTATGTAATCTGGATTTGGTGCCTTTGTTACTTGCTTTTTTGAGGTTACTCAGAATGCATTTATAATATATTGGCATTCAATAAAGGACACTCAAGGTATTTAGATCCAACCACAGTAAATATCCAAGTTGACTTTTAAAGTTTGCTGTGCTTGACTTAGAATAAAAGCACCCTTTCCAAAGACCATAAAAGGTAAAGGGACCCCTGACCGTTAGTTCTAGTCGTGACCGACTCTGGGGGTTGCGGCGCTCATCTCACTTTATCGGCCGAGGGAGCCAGCATACAGCTTCCGGGTCATGTGGCCAGCATGACTAAGCTGCTTCTGGCGAACCAGAGCAGCGCACGGAAACGCCGTTTACCTTCCCGCCGGAGCGGTACCTATTTATCTACTTGCACTTTGACGTGCTTTCAAACTGCTAGGTTGGCAGAAGCTGGGACCGAGCAACGGGAGCTCACCCCGTCGTGGGGATTCAAACTGCCGACCTTCTAGACGTAGAATAAAAGCACACTTTCCAAAGACCATACTTGAGTTAAATGCTTTTTTCTGTAAATGAATAATTTACTAATGCTTCAAAAGAGCAATAAATATTGTTGGCAGTTAGTTATTATCTGGATAACCTTGGCCTATGTTTCTTTAAATTTTCAGATTTTTCCACTGGTCCTGGCATTCAGGGTGCATTGAAGCTGTTCAGTTATTTAATAAAACTGCATAGTTGGATCAAGCTGCTTAACATGTTACAGATAAGTTAGGAGGCAAATTTGAAACGCAAAACAATATTTTGTGTTTCTATATGCCATCTATAAGCAGTATAAAATGTACCAGCTAACTAAACAGCAGAGCAAGACGTGGTTGCCTATGCAGCTGGCTATTTATGCAGTACTCGCCCTGATATTCAAAGCACTTTACTTTCATTATCCTGATAATCTCCCCAACAATCTGTAGGGTCAGACATTACTGCTGGGACTGAGGCAAGGTACTTCCTTGATCATGAGACTCCGCAAACAGGCCAGCACCACCTTTGTTATCTTTCTTTCTTTCTTTTGGTTTAATATTTTTATTAATTTTCACACACAAAAACTAAATCATTACATTAAAGGGGGGAAATGAGACATTTAAAACAACTGTATACACAATCAATATTAAATCCACATTATGGGATTACTTGTTTTTTTAAAAAAGATATTTATTAAAGTTTTAAACAATGAAACAAACTTCACATTCACAACCAGATAGGAAAAAAGAAAAAACACCATCACAATCAATCAAGAAAACCCAAAAAAAGAAGAAAAATACAATAAAAAAACCCTCTAAAAAATAGAAGAAAAAAGACATAAAAAAGAGATAAAAAACCAGTTTCTTAGTTATTGTTTTCATAACCCTCCTTCCAGACTCCCTCACATCTCCCTTTTCTGTGTTCCCTTTTACACAATCTTATTCAGCAATGCCACACCTTCTTTCAAATCTTATTTTGTATTATACATTTCAACTATTATGTCTCCAAATTTTCCCTTTATTATCAGTTATTTAAGTTTGACATAATATTATTCTAACTTCACCTTTGTTCTTATAGACCATTTTTTACATACTCCTTTCAACTATGTCACTAATGCCATATTATCCTTATATCCTGCATCATTCTAACATTCATACAATTTGCAATACTTTTGCAAGTAGTCTTTAAATTTCTTCCAGTCCTCTTCCACTAGCTCTTCTCCCAGGTCTCGGATTCTGCCAGTCATTTCTGCCAATTCCATATAGTCTATCAGTTGCATCTGCCATTCTTCCAGAGTGGGCAAATCTTGTGTCTTCCAATGTTTTGCGATAAGTATTCTTGCTGCTGTTACTGCGTACATAAAGAAAGTTCTATCCTTTTTTAACACCATTTGGCCACCAATGCCCAAAAGGAAGGCCTCTGGTTTCTTAGCATTATGGGATTACTTGAATCCCCCGACTTCCTTCCACTCCTTCCCTTGGTTCCTTTGTATTATCTACATTCATGCATGTCAAAAAAAAAAAAATCTTTATCTCTAATTAACTCCAACTTTAAACATTGTCTATAACATTACAAGTGTTTTTAAAATTCCTGCTAACGTATTAACTTGCATACATTGCTTTTGTAAATATGCAATAAACATTTCCCATTCTTTTTTATATTTGTTGTCATCTTGATCGCTAAGTTTCCCAGTTAATTTATCCATTTCCGCATACTCCATTGACTTAGTTTGCCAATCTTCCTTGGTGGGGACTTCTTCTTTCCAGTGTTGGGCTAGCAGTATCCGGGCAGCCATTGCTGCATACATGAACAAATTCTTGTATTCTTTACGTAAATCCATTCCTGTAATACCTAATAGGAAAGTTTCTGGTTTTTTAACTAAGGTTATTTTTATTTCCCCCCCCAATTCATTATATATCATTTCCCAATTTTTAAAATAACTTTACATTGTCACCACATATGAAAAAACGTACCTTTTACTTCTTTACAACACTTACTTTCTCTTGTTTTATACATTTTGGCCAATTTAACCGGTGTTAAATACCATCTATAGATCATGTAATTCTCTTTAAGTAAGGTACAGGCTGTGAATTTTATATCATTCTTCCATAGTCTTTCCCAATCTGTCATCTGAATATTATGTCCCACGTCTTTTACCCACTTTATCGTAACACACTTGACCTCTTCATCCTTCGTTTCCCATTCCATTTTTGATAATAATTTAGTACCACTTTCTATTATTTCTCTCTGGAAATTTGAGATTTCATTGGTGAATCCTTTCTTTTTATCATTTTTGAATACTTCATTTAACTGAAAATATTGTTACCAGTCTGTTACCTTTCCTCTTCTTGAAATTCCTTCAATTTTAATTGGTTATTCATTTCTGTTAACAGCTCTCTATGTTGCCCAATTAGGTTTCATATTTAATTTTTTCACGGATATTGCTTCCAGTGGGGAAAGCCACCATGGTGTTTTTGTTCTAGCAAATCTTTATATTTTTCCCAAACTTTAAAATCACAATTTTTATTATATGATTCTGGAAGTTTTTATGTACTTTTGCCTTCTGATACCACAAGTACACATGCCATCCAAATTTAGTATCATGTCCTTCTAAAACTAATAAATCTGCATTTTTTAAATATTATCTAATTCCGGATCCAGCATATACAAGAAGCTTCATAATATAATTTTAAATCTGGTAAGGAGAAGGCACCTCTTTCCTTAAGATCTGTTAATAATTTATATTTTATCCTTGGCTTCTTTCCTCACCAGATAAATACCTTTGAAATATCCTTCTGCCACTCTTTGAAGCAGCTCACATTGCTTATCACTGGGATTGATTGAAACAGAAATAACATTTCCTTTTTTAAAAAAAAATAATTTTTATTAACCGACCAATCAAATCAAATCAAATCACATCACATAAATTCCGAATTACAAAGCCGAATTTTAAATTTTTGTTGGGGGGCCTCATATTTCAAGTTCCGAAGGGGGATTCCGATCATCTTCTTGCTGCTGCGTTAATATCCACAAATCTGTCCAAATAATGTTCATAATTCTATCCAGTCTCATCTTGCTGTTTCCACATCTCATCTTATTCGTATATTTTTCTTTTTTTCTTTATGATCTCTTCTGATAATCTCCTTAAGCAGGTAAACACCAATTATAATCCTGTGTGAATTTTTCCGTTCGTCCAATCATCATATCAAGATGGTTTCCATATATCATCACTTTCATAAATAACAGCACTCTTTCCATCATTAATCTTGCAAATCTGTCACTCTTTAGTCCCTCTGAGGAGGCTTACCCACAATATGAAAACAAATCTACTCCTCCTCCCAGACACAAGTCTTTCGACAGAATTTGCCAAAATGGCGACGCTATTTTTTGCTGCGTCATTCCAAAGCTCTTATGCTTTCCACGATCTTCTTGAAACATGCTTTGGTTAGAAAATTATCTCCACACAGTCTTAAATCCACAGCTTAAGTCATTTAAATGGCATTTCTGACTTGTGGGGGGGGGGGATTCTTGGTTAATCACATAGAGAAAAGAAAGGAAAGTTTTTCCCTCTCCCCCATCCAGTCCCGTTGCCGAACATACCGAGCCTTGGTGTGTCTTCTCATGATTTATTCTTGTTCCTCCGACCCGTCTTGTTTCTCAGAGATCTCTTCGGTTAGCAGTCTTTACTCCCCATTCTTCCTTGAAATATGTGCATTAGCTTCCTCCTAATTGTTTCTTTTGAAGTTGCTGCAGCTAGAGGCGCGAATCAGAGACAGCGTCCAGGAGCACCGAGATCCGCACAAGGGCTTTCTGCCTAGTGCCCCCACCCCCTCAAATTCGGGGGTGGTATAGGGCACAGCAGGCAAGGGCAATCCCCCCCACACACTTGGGGGGGCCGGGAGGCTGTTTACTCCCATCACAGCCTCTTAATTACCTCGTGTGGGTTGGAGAGATGTTATTGTCAGCCATCTTCCGATGCGCCCCTAGTGCCCCCCCCCCCCCCGGAAATAACATTTCCTACAGGCGCTTGTAAAAGGACTTTACTACTTTAAACATGGTTTTGCAAACATAGTTTTGGGAAGGAGATTGGATGCAAATGCTACAGGAACGTTTGTCTCTTCTTTCCCCAAGGTTCTGAAGAAGATTGCCAAGTACATTCAGGAACAGAATGAGAAGATCTATGCCCCACAGGGCATCCTCCTGACGGACCCCATTGAGAGAGGGCTCAGAGTTGTATCTTTTTCTGTGGCTTCCTAACCTTTTGTGCTCTGGTAGCTCTCATATCTGTTTGTGCCTTTGTGAACCAATAAAACAGCCTGTGGCCATTAAACAAACAAATCCTGCTGGGATGAAATTAGTATTTTACTCCAGCTTTTGAGCAAATCTTGTTTTAGCCTTTGTTGTGTAAGCACAGCCCCTTAGCTATCTTCACAATTAGTGTTGGCCTAGGAATTGAGAGATTCGTGCTCCTCACTCAGCCAAAAAGCTCACTAGGTAACCTTGTGCCAGTCACTCAGTCTTGGTCTTAACAGAGTTGTTGTGGGGGGAGTGGGGAAAGAACCTTGGATGAAAGGGTGGGATATGAATGGAACAAATCGCTTTCTTAGGTGTGGAAATCACTTCATACGTAATGATTGCTACTTCCGTTGAGTTTTCGCTTGATGGCACATGGGGTGAAGCTGGCAGATAGAACCTTTCCACCAGTGCTGGTTAGGGAGGCTGCTCCAAGCAGAAGAGAAGCATCTCTTGCTTCAGTTTCTGCAGAATTGTAGTTTGCTATGTGAGGCCTGTTATGTTGACACACCAGGAAGTGATGGGGGTGTTCTTCACAGCTTCAAGTGTACAGGCCGGTTTGCCTGGACTCTTCTTAACAGGTGTCAAAGAGTACTGGTTGGGGATCCTTGGAGGTAGGGAACAAGCTTCCTTCTGAGTGTTGCTTATCAGCTATAGCAAAAAGAGCCTTCCAAGAAGTCTTTCCCCCCATTCTGTAGATTTTGCTTCTGACAAGGGCACAGGCAACACGGGCTCTTATTGGGAGGGCAGTAAAGTGCTTTGCAGCCGCCTTTGCCTGTAAGGAGCAGCGTGTTGGCATCTCTCCTCCAGAATTCAAAGTGGGGGTGGGGAAGGGTTTATGCTAGTTCATTAATAGTATAACATTTGGAAAGAAAGAATTTGGCTGAGTCAGACTCATTGGCCCATCTAGCACAGCATTGTCTGCACTGGCTGGCAGCAGCTCTCCAGGCTTTGAGGCAGGGGACATTCCCATGGAGACCTTTGAGGACTGAGCCGGGTGTCTTCTGCAGGCAAAGCACTGAGCTGAGGTCCTTCTCGCCCCTTAAGTGGGGGTGGGGCAATATAAGATTCAGTACTTCTCTATCTTGATGTTTTTACCCACATGCCTCTTCTGCAGTATATTTTTTTTAACAGCCCTGCTGTGCAGATTGAAATTACCATTTATGAAGACAGAGGTGTGAATAGTGGGAGATAAATCCTGAGGTCCAAGGTAAGTGTTAACTGTAGATGCTGCTTTGTGATCTGCTTCTCTACAAAATAAAACCCCACCAAAATAGTTTATTCCCACTGCTCCCACCAAAGAAAATGGTTTCTGCATTTAAAGTTCATGGGAAAAACAACCCTATACTATTGCATTATGATTGTTTCACGTAGCCCTAAATAAGTGAAAATTTTAAAATAATGTTAAACCCCTGGAGAGCTGTTCTAGCAGCAAATGAAGGAACAGAATTGAGAGCCAGTGTGGTGTAGTGGTTAAGAGGGGTGGACTCGTAATCTGGGGAACCGGGTTTGATTCCCTGCTCCTCCACCTGCAGCTGCTGGGTGACCTTGGGCCAGTCACACTTCTCTGAAGTCTCTCAGCCCCACTCACCTCACAGAGTGTTTGTTGTGGGGGAGGAAGGGAGGGAAAGGAGAATGTTAGCCGCTTGGAGACTCCTTAAACCCAAACTCTTCTTCTTCTTCTTCTAATGATTCTTCTGGAATTATAGAATAATTCGACTTTTTTTATTTAATCTGATTGAGTATTATCTTCTACCTATCACGTTGAAAAGGAGGAATCAAGATCGGGAGGATGTGGAGGAAAGAAAAGGAGAACAGGGAGACTCACAAAACAGTGATAGCTGGTTTGGAGTAATACTGTTGTAGTCGCCAAGGAGATAGAGTGCATATTCAGGCTTTTCTTTGTATGCATCTTGCTTGTTTTCAGGATGCTGGTTCTTGGGTTCTGTCACCTAGTCATCAGTTTTGAATGGAGAGTGAATTTTCCCAACAACCTAGTGGGAAACCAGAATGTAACCAAGCACTGAAGGACAAACAGAAATCCTCAGCCGCTTGGCATGAGGAGGATTTCCTTTTGGACACTTTGTCAGAAATTGCATGTTGCCTTGCAGCTCAGCCCCCCCCAGTCCGCCTTGCTGGAGGGTCTGCACGGAGCAGAGGGGTCCTTCCACCTTGCCCTTGAAGACTCCATTGCCAGTTGTGGGGAAGTTTGAGCAAGGGGCACCCCAGTGGGCGAGTGGAAGCTGCCACGGACAGGATCCAGTCAGCAACTCCCCCCGCCCCCCAAGAAGGTGTCTGATAGGTGGACCCCACCACCAGCCCGAGACTGCAAGGGGCCCCTCTGTTTCTGCCCAGGGGTTAGGATTAGCAGCCTGAGTTTCAGTGGCTCAGAAATGGACTGATGATAAGTCTGAGATTGAATAATACTTCCAAGAAATCAACCAATCTACATGTTGTAGATGTGGCACACCCACCTGGTACAAAGAAAGATGTTATTTAAGCTGGCTTTAGGACCATTGTTGAATAGCAGGCAACATGTGAAAGCAAGTGACAAGTCTGGTGAATTCACCAACTGACAATAAAAATGCCATTATCAGGCCAAAGAGGTCATTACAGAGAACACCCTTCAATCTTTCTTGCCAGATAGGTGATTTATAATGCAAGGATCAATTTTTAGTTGATTGGTCAGTGTCCTCTATCAGCTCCTATGCTGATCAGAAAGAAGTTTCACTCATAAGCATGTGCAATTAAGAGTATTCTAGTTTGATCTATCTTGCCTTAAGTTGTGCATCCTCATTACTTGGGAGAGAAAAGTGGGATGAAAACCAAATTTGGGAGTTGAAATCTACCCTCTTGTGTAGGCAGCAGCATTATTGAAAGTGAAATTCTAGATCTTTTATCCTGTCACAAGAAGGAGTGTACAGTGGTACCTCGGGTTACATACGCTTCAGGTTACATACGCTTCAGGTTACAGACTCCGCTAACCCAGAAATACTACCTCAGGTTAAGAACTTTGCTTCAGGATGAGAACAGAAATTGTGCGGCTGCAGCGGGAGGCCCCATTAGCTAAAGTGATGCTTCAGGTTAAGAACAGACCTCCAGAATGAATTAATTTCTTAACCCGAGGTACCACTGTAGTGCTGATGGAAGTAATTAGTTGAAATTACAAGTGATTTTCCCTATAAATATAAAAAGTTTAACCAGAAGTCATTGTTCAAATGATTAACAAAGTGTAGTCCTGCTTATTGCTGCTGCTGCTGCTCTTGTTTCGAAAGCAATTTCTGTCCAGTCTGTTGTTGGCTTCCCTGGAGGAAAATGTTGGCCCCTGACACCCTTTGGCTGCAGTATGACTGTTGCTGGTGAGCTTAAGAATAGTGCAGCTAGTCCATTGGAAGGTCCTGCTAATCCCTGAACTCTTGAGAGGAAGCTGTCATGTTAGGCTCTTGTTTTCTGTGGCTGTAATACACCCTCTTCCCTCCACGCCGGCTGCATTTACTGCCACATCTGTTTGGCACCCTCCATTAGATATGGCTCATTTGACAGTTGCTAGTGCTTTCCAGAATAGTTGTAGGGATTTTGAGCAATTACATACACAAAGGACCTATGTTATTGGTGTTCAAGCCACTGTGAAATTTCTAAACCTAAGGCACATAGACTGATAGTACATTTCTGAATAGCTTCATTAACTGCAAGTGTGTTTTATTTAGCATGATGATTTGAAGCTCTCCAGTAATGTTGAGGTAGAAAAGGAGCTTTGTAGATTCTCTGGCTGCCAAAATTGTCCTTTGGTCACCTTCCTCTTCAAGCCATCTGAGGTTGGCTTCCTGTCCACGGCATTCGTCCAGAATGGTCCACAGCTGTTGAACATACACAGCAAGGATGCCATGGGGACCCTCATGACATAGGCACTCAACCACCCCTTTGGAAATTGGCATTTGAGTGCCTGATGCTCATCAGAATGACACAGAGCTGGTACTTTATTTATTTAGTGCAGCGAGGCTCCTCACAGGGTCTCTGCCATGGGAGCATATTCACCCAGTGCTTTTCAAGCTGCACTGGCTCCCGGTGGAGTACAGGGTCAGATTTAAGGTGCTGCTTTTGACCTTTAAAGCCCTTCACGGCCTAGGACCCTCGTACCTACGGGACCGCCTCTCCCGGTATGCCCCACGGAGAGCCTCAAGGTCCATAAATAACAACACCCCAGTGGTCCTGGGCCCTAAGGAAGTTAGATTAGCCTCAACCACAGCCAGGGCCTTTTCAACTCTGGCCCCGGCCTGGTGGAACGCTCTGCCTCGTGAGACCAGGGCCCTGCAGGATCTGATTTCTTTCCGCAGGGCCTGTAAGACAGAGTTGTTCCGCTTGGCCTTTGGCTTGGAGCCAATTTGATTCCCTCCCTCCCTCTCTTTCTTTTTTCTTTTCCTTCTCCTCCTGCGATGAGGCTACATTTTAATATTTTAATGTTCCATTATTTTAAAGTTGTATTTTATTTTTGTTTTTAAGTTGTAATCATTCATCTTGTTTTTATTATTGCTTGTAAGCCGCTCTGAGCCCGGCCGTGGCTGGGGAGGGCGGGGTATAAATAAAAATTATTATTATTATTATTATTCTTTTATAAATAACCTCCAGCCAATCAGAGTCTGCTGTCACCCAGGCCAGTCAGATGGACTTCACCTGATGCAGGCCACATGTAATAAAACCTTAAAGCAATTGCCCCTCTCTCTCCTCTGTCAGAACCACTGCTCCACAGGTTTGCAACACTGGTAACAGTACAAGGCTTCAAACCTTTAAAGTCACTGAAAAATTTACCTTCAAAACACAAACATATCTGAGAGGAAAGTGCATCAATGTTTTAATCTGTTTAACTCAGCTCTCTTTCTTCCTAGGTTCCAGCTTTTGTTCCAGAAAGTTCCCCTACCTCCTCCATCATAACATCATTCCTTTCTTCTGCCGCCAACCCCATGGTGCCATCTACCACAAAGACTTAACTTCTCAAAATCCTACTCCTTCACAGCAAAATCCCATGGACAGGATAGCATCCATTTTGTGTCATATGGGTAAGCCAAAAGCAATGGCGTCTGCCTGGTAGCTTTAGCTTCCAAGGACCAGTTGAGCAGCCATACGAGTCACTGGGCACAAGACCAGACTGGAGTCTGCTAAGTGCTGAGTGGCTCCTTTTGCAAGCGCTCGGATTTTGTCAGCTGTTCGGGAAGAAAGCAGCAGTGCGGCATAGGCAGCTGAATCTTCAGAAATGAGGCCCATGTTTGTGAAGTGGCAGCAGGGTGTTTCTCTGCTTGTTCAGAGGAGACTTGGAACAAATACCATCTTGAGTTGAAGCCTCCTGTGGTGGTAACAGCAACCATGCAAAAAGGGTTTCATTTTTAACACTTCACCAAGAGCTAGTGCAGTCTTCGGGACACGAAGTCCTCTGCTTTCACTGTGTCTTTCAAGAGAGGAGAAGGTCAATGGTTTGTTTCGTTCAATGCGTGGAAGCGCGGCAGCCCAAATGTATGCTGTGCCAGTCAGTGTAACCGCCCTCTGCTCTCTCCATCCCTTTTCAAGTGTTGAATATGTGAGCTAGGTAATAAATGGCTTTTTCAGTTTTGTTAGCAGTTAAAAGGTTTTAGGGCAAGCTGGTAACTTGACTAGAAATGGTGTTATGATAGCGCTTTGTTTTAGATCTCTCTCACACAGTGTGCAACTCAGCAGCCTGTAGTACTTTCACTTGCATTCAACATTCCTCTAGCAACACTTACAAAATATATAGAAGATTTTAGTCTTCTGAGTTGATACCTTCTTATGGATCAAATGTTTTTCTCTGTTCATCCAAGTGGGCCCTTGAGTAGAGGCCAGCAAGAGTCGCTCAGCCGCTTGACAGTTGCTGTCACCTCCCATGTCCAGGAATTCAAGGCTTTGCCAAACGAGACCACCTACAAAACGGACCACCTACAAAAAATTTCACTTCTTGAGCGATTCAAAAAGCCAGTAGTGAATCAGGGTCTTTAGGTGGATTATTCTTCAGTACCTATTTGCTGGTTTCTTTATCCTTTCCTCTAGAAGTCTGTTTAATATTTAAGTGTACGAAACACCTGTTGTTGTTTTTCTAAACTGTAACAGTGTTCTGCCTTTTGCACCCGTTACAATCAGTTTTGAGAAATATTAATGGATTGGTAACTTTTTTTCTTAAATAAATTTTGTCATTTGCTAGCACTGATCTGAATTTGGGTTTATTTTCTTCCAAGAAAGTTAAACCAATGACATTTGGGGGGAATTGAAGATCCCCTCTGCTACTCAGCCTGCCCATGGCCTTATTTGTATGTATACATTAACTTGCATGTTACAGGTATATTTGTGGAGACACATTTTTGGGGGATCTATAATGTGAATATTATTGCACACCAAGGAAATCATTGCACTGCACTTATACATCCTCAGTTATTTGGAGGAATTAACAAAAGACAGAATCCCAATGTCAATTCAAATAAAATATTTTTATTTATTTGCAGCCAGAATGGTGCAGATATTCTAGTTCTGACAACACAGCATGAGATGGGAGTTAAGATAAGGTTACCAGATTTTTTTCAATGAATCCGGGGACACTTTAAATAAAATAAATAAATACTATGTTTGGGACATTGATGCTGCAGCAATGGCGGTGGTAGAGGGGCGGCCGCCACCTTGACCTCAACTGCCACGTTTCCCCTTCCTCTGAGGCTTCTATCTCCTTTCTCCATGAGCCTGGGCAGCCCCTGAGTTGTTGGTTCTTCGGTGGTGGTGGGAAATGGAATGTGAAAGGCAAAGGAGGGCCGAAGGCTTGGGCAGCGCGATGCCTCTCTTCCCATCGGAGCAGCCCCAATCCCATTCCTGCTTGCACGCAAGCTCTGATGGGCAGCGTGAAGCCTCCCTTCCCAGCTGAGTTGCTGGGGTTGCAGCCCAGAAGCTGCATCTTTGAGCCCCTGCACCACCATCATATGGGGACCTCCGAGCAGCTCCTGAAGCCAGCCAGAGCCAACTCCTCCGGGCTGCTGAGACTGCGTTTCCTGGGGATGTTTGATGAAATCCGGGGACATTCTGGGGATGGAATTTGCCTGGGGACTTATTCCAGGGACTGTCCCTGGGAAACTGGGACATCTGGTAACCCTAAGTTAAAAGGTGCTGCTGGGTGTTCTCTCCCCATCCGGCCCTAGGGCAGTGACTCTTCAACTTATTTCTCTGAGCCACACTTTCGGGAAACCAATTTGTTCACCTTTTTGTTTTAATTGATAAACAATACCCAGGAAAACGAAAAAGACACCCCTCCCAGCTGCCATTTCTAAGGCAGAAGCAACTACTTGAGAATAGGCTCAAGGGACAACGCTGCTGCTGCTTCATTCCTCCCTGATCCCGTGAAGCAAGCCATCCTCTGTCCAGGCTCTCGTCTTCTTATCTGCCGGTGAATTAATTAACTGAGTCATTCATGTGTCAACGTTTCTTGGGCGGCCCTTGAATCTCCGCGCTCGCCCGGCAGGCTCGGGGTCCCGCTGCCGGGAGGAAAGGCCGGGCGGCGGCGGCGGCGCCTTGAAGAGGCCTCTTGGTCCGGGGCGGGGCGCTCCGGCTTTTCCCGCGCGGCGCCATGGCGGACTCGGGCGAGGAGGTGCTGCTGACCCCGGCGGAGCTGCTCCGGAGCCTGGAGCAGGTGGGAGAGGCGCGGGCGCCTGGGTCCCGGGGGGGGGGGGGCGGGCTGGCTTTGCCCGCGAGGGGCCTGCGGGGGCCCGGGCGCCGCCGAGGCCGCATTCCCGGCGGGGCGGCGGGGCCTCGGCCCGAGCGGGGAGCCCCTGGCCAAGGGCGGCCTGGATTTCCGCGGCCAAGCGGGCGCCTCCGCGGGAGCCCCGTCCTTTCGCGAGATTTCCAGGGGCCAGAGCCGCTGAGTGCGGGGCCGGCGGGGCGCCCAGTGGTGATGCACCCGAAACGCTCATTGCTGGTATGCTACTAAAGCAACAAAACCCGCAAAGTGGTTTAGATAAAACCATGTCCGTGAGCTTATATAGCATATGTTACTTGTGGTTATTTGCTAAAGTTCTATATCCAGAGACCTCAGGGTGGTTCACAGCTCAAAAACACAAGATAAAACCCCGAAAGACAGAAGGAGAAACAAGAACAAAAGCAGAGGGAACCAACGACACCCCCAGCCTCTCCCACAAATCCATTGAAAAGCATGACTTAAATTTGCATCTGCGTGCATAGATAACCATATGCAAATTTGCGCCGCAGTCTTGTAAGGTGTTATAAAGGAGGCTGGGAGAATTGGTACCACCACCGCAATGCCCATTGGCTGTTTCTGCTCTCCAGGCCTGGATGAATGAGAAGTTTTCCCCTGAGCTGCTGGAGAGCAAGTCTGAAGTGGTGGACTGTGTGGTCGAGCAACTGGAGCACATGGTAATATGTGGGGCGGATGGGAGGGACCTTAACTCTGTTTGTTTGGAAAAAGCCATGCCCAGATGAACGCTTAAGGCAGGCGTGGCTAACCCTTTGAGGGCCGAGGCCACATGGACCCGCAGGCAGGCAGCCAGCCTTCTGGGGGCCACATGTAAAATTGACTTTGGTCAATCTAAAAGACACCCCCATTACATTGTGGGGAAAGGCTGTAGCCCTAAGTCAGAGCATCTTCTTTGCATGCAGAGTCTGGTCCCAGGTTCAGTCCTCAAAGGCAGCACAGGTAGTATTCCCTGTCTGAAACCCTGGAGAGCCATTGTCAGTCACTGGACACAATACAGAACGAGGCAGTATGCGTCAATGGTTAGAGTCTGTATAAGGCCGGTAAATTCCTTTGGCATTGCAGAATCAGAGCAGGAGGCATGGGAATGGTCAGCAAAAAAAAAAAAAAAGGCCCTTTAAAATGGACAGATATTGGGGGGCTACAATGACCTTTTGGTGGGCATCGGGTTCCTGTATAAAGGAATAATTTACTTTATGCATAGAGAGAGATGTATGTCTCATGCTTGCATAAGTTTTTCAAACGGGAAAGTTAGGTGGGTGGGTGGGTAGGTGTACAGCACCAGAAACATTTCTCGTCATAGTGAGGAACCTATGGAAGCAATCGGGTTTGTTTGTTTTTTAAAAAAGTAATTGCAGGCGGCGACAATTTTGCATGCATCCAGTTGGCACACAACTGCCAGCATGTGGGTAGAAGAGGGCAGAACAGGGGCAAGGTGAGTGGCCAATTGCATACTCCGCCGACGCACAGGGGGCCAGGAACGGTGGCCGCCTGTATTACTTTTTTTAAAAATTGCACGGGGTCAGCACAAAATTTCTATGGCCTCACAGTGGGAAGGCCCATAAGAGCTATTTTTAAAAAATCTTTTTGTAATTGACGCATTACAGGAGGTCTCATGGGGGCCAGTACATAACCTTAGAGGGACTGTACATAACCTTCAGGCTATGGGTTAGCTGCCCTTCCTTAAGGGTGAATGTCTTGATTCACTATCCCCATGTTAGGGAGTCTGTGTCTTACTTTGAAGGAGGCACACTGCATCACACTGTGGTGTGACCAAGGAATGGGAACAGCTGGAGGCTGGGCATCAATTTCTCCCCCTGCGTCCTTCCATGGGAGCAAATGTCGCAGCTGCGCAGACGAAAGGGTTTGGCCGACTGTTCCTTCTTCCTCGGTGCAGAACTTCTGGTTTTGTGTGTGTGACAGGAGGCGAATCTGAAACGGGCCGAGAGAGGTGATCTCAAGGTCAGCATTCACCGCATGGAGGTCGAGAGGATCCGTTACATCCTCAGCAGCTACCTGCGCTGCCGCCTACGGAAGGTAAGGGCCAGCAGCGTTTTGCTTAGAGGTGCTGCTCTCTGCTCTAAATCGGTGAGTCGCTGTGAGCGTGATTTCCATGCAGAGGTCACATGTCACATCAACTTTCTTGGTGTGTCTTCTGCTACCTGTTGTACAGCTTAGTAAGGTAGAGAATGATCTCCCATATTTTCAGCCAGAATTGGCAAGTGCTTCCAGCCTCCCTTCCAGAGGGAGTGTGCAGGGAGGCTAAAGGGCTGTGGAGGGCTAGCCTTGGTAACCTCTGATCAACTGCTGCAATATGTTATGCACGGGATAGCCTTTGAAGAATATTTGGAAACCTTTGCTGGTCCTCAGAAGAGGAATCGTGTGTGTGTACAGCAGTAGCAATAAAATGAGGGGCAGAGCTCATGGGCAGAGAGTAGGCCTTGCTTGCAAGAGGTCCCAGGTTCCTTTCTCTATTATTGCCATGTCGAAGTCTGTTGCAGCATGTAGCCCGCTTAGCAGTTCTTACGCCACTTATTTCCGCTTGCAGATTGAGAAATACTTTCCCCATGTCCTGGAGAAGGAGAAGACTCGGGCAGAGGGGGAGCCAGCCCTCCTATCACCGGAAGAGTTTGCCTTTGCCAAAGAGTGAGTGAGTGGGCCATGGGGAGGCAGGAAGGTGAAAGCAACGGGTGGCTCTCGCCCCTCATTTCTGTGTTCTTAATTTCAGTTGCATTGTGCATCTTCCAGGTGGCCTGGACTAGCTGCCAAAAACTTAACATACAAACACAAAACTAGGGTTGCCAACTGATCAGAAAGAAAGGCTGGCCGGCTCCTGTGCCTTTAACAACAGCATGCTCTATAGTGGCAGGGGGAGGGGGCCACATTCCCTCAGGGATGACCTTCCAGTGGTGGGCTGTACCAGCAACAAATGTTGCTGGTACAGCCCACAGCTCATGTGAATACCATTGGCAGAATCCAACCGTACAAAAGCCAAAGCTTTCTACACACCCCATACCCATGTCTCTCAGTCCAGGTACACATTGCCGCAGATCCAGCCAGGTAAAAGCATTATGGTGGCTGGTAAGAGTTGGGACTGGGCCGACGGCGGATGGGGCCAGCTAATTCTCACTTGGTCCCCAGACTCCTCCCTGCTGAGTTCTACACGGGCACAAGAGGCTCCCCCCCCCCTTTGCACCACACCTTTAAGCTGCTGCAATGCCTCTTTAAACAGTCATGGCTTCCCCCAAGCCATAGGTTAAGGGAGCTGAGAGTTGTTTGGAGATTCCCTCCCCTCACAGAGTTTGGGAGGGGCAGAAGGAGGAGACCCCCTGCTTCTTGGCTGCTCCTTGTTCTTGGGATGGCTGCATGCTTGTGCCGCTCTGGCGCTTCTCCCTTTCCCAGGAAAAGCCCACGACTGTGACTTTCTTGCAGGTACATGGCAAACATCGAGGCTCATCTCAGAAATGTGGCCTTGAAGCACATGCCTCCCAACCTGCAGAAGGTGGATCTCCTGAAGTCTGGTAAGCAAGGCTGGACTTGGCAGTGGGCCATCCAAATACTCCCCACCACGTGGCTTTGCAGAAGTTAAGAGGCAGGTCCTTGTTCTGAGGGGCTTACAGGGTTGGCAACGTGATGCGCTCCAGCTGTTGTGGGGCTCCAGGTCCCACCATCACTGACCACTGACCAAGCTGGACTGGGTGGGTGGGGAGTTGGGGATCAGAGCAACGTCTGGAAGTTACCACATGGTCTCCATGCGGTCCTTTATGTACCTTTGCTTTTTCATACCATAAATATACATGCCATCCAAATCTGTTATCTTGCCCTAAGTCTAAAATACCTGCATTTTTCAAAATTATCCATTCCTGAACCAACAGATAAGGACGCTTCATAATATAATTTTAAATCTGGCAGGGCGAAGCCCAGTCTTTCCTTAGTGTCTCTTAACAGTTTATATTTTTTCCTTGGTTTCTTCCCCTGCCATATAAATCTGGAAAGATATTTTTGCCATTCCTTGAAGTGTCCTGCACCGCTGATCGCAGGTATTGGATGAAATAGAAATAACATTCTTGACAAAACATTCATTTTTATCAGTGATATTCTTCCCCAAAAAGATAAATGCATCCTTTCCCAAATCTCTAGGTTCCTCTTTATTTCTTTCCAAATATTTACACAATTGTATTTATATATATTTATATTCTTCGCTGTATACCATACACCTAAATACTTAGCTTTTTTAGCTATATTTAAATCCGTAGTTTGTTGTAAGTCCTTTTTATATTGCCCTGTCATGTTTTTCACCAAGAGCTTATTTTTATTTAATTTGAAACCTGATACCTGATCAAATTCCAGGATCCTCTCCAAAACCTTTGGTATACTGCTCTTGGGATCTTCTACAGTAATCACAAGGTCATCTGCAAAAGCTTTTAGTTTATATGCTTTTCTTCCTACCTCTTATTGTCTCATCAAATCTTAGGTTTCTCGCCAGGGTTTCTAACACTAAAATAAACAATAACGGTGACAGGGGACACCCTTACCTTGTTCCCTTTGTTATTTTGCATTTTTCAGTTATCACATTATTCACAATCAGCATAGCCTGTTGATCTGAGTAAATTGCTTCAATACCTCTGCTGAATGCCTCCCCAAAGTTCATCATTTCTATTGTCTTCTTCTTAAAAGTCCATGAAATATTATCAAAGGCCTTCTCTGCATCTATAAACATTAATGCTACTTGTTTTTCATTCCTGCCATCCAGATATTCTATAATGTCAATTATATTCCTTATGTTGTCCTTCATCTGGCAGCCTGGTAAGAAACCGGCCTGATCAATATGAATTAAATCCGTTAACCCTTTTCATTCAGTTTGCAAGTATATTGGCAAATAATTTGTAATCATTATTTAATCGAGAAATTGGCCTGTAATTTTTGACTAAAAGTACATCCGTATCGTGCATTGGAATCAAAGTAATACAGTAGTATCTCGGGTTAAGAACTTAATTCATTCCGGAGGTCCGTTTTTAACCTGAAACTGTTCTTAACCTGAGGTACCACTTTAGCTAATGGGGCTTCCCATTGCCGCGCGATTTCTGTTCTCATCCTGAAGCAAAGTTCTTAACCCGAGGTACTATTTCTGGGTTAGCGGAGTCTGTAACCTGAAGCGTCTGTAACCCGAGGTACCACTGTATAGGCCTCTTTCCAAGACTCTGGTACTTTCCCAATATTTAAAATCTCATTCATTACATCTGCAAGCAGTTGTACCAGAAAGTCTTGTAATTTTTTTATAATACTTTGCTGACAATCCGTCTGATCCTAGCATTTTACCTATTTTAGCTTATTTAACTGCATCTTGCACCTCCAGCACCATTACTGGCGCATTTTAAAAAATCATTTTTTTCTTTTGCAATTTTTGGTAATTTATTTTGCTTAAATATTCTTCAATTTTCTCTTTATTTTCAGTACCTGCTCTGTATAGATCTGTATAATACCTTACAAATTGCAATCTTATCTTTCAGATTGTCTGTTACTTTCCCCTCTATATTTAATTTGTTTATTAAATTTGCGCCCTGTTTTTACCTTAACTGCCATGCCAGTAACTTACCTGGCTTGTTGCCATATTCAAAATTTTTCTGTTTCATCCTTTTTATTTTCTACTCTATCTCCTGATTTATTATCATTGAATATTGTAACGTTTTTATTATTTGTTTTATTGATTCTTTCCCAGTTTTTTTAAACCGTTTCTTATTTTTAATCAATTCTTCCAGTATTTCCCTTCTCTAATCTTTTTCTGGTAGGCATTTTGTTGGATAAAATAGCCTCTCATTACAGCTTTATTGGCATCCCAGACCATCTTTATATCTGTTTCTTGATTTAAATTTAATTCAGAATAATCCCTCAGGACTTTTTCTGCTTTTTGTAAAACATTTTGATTATCTAAAAGTCCTTCATTTAATCTCCATCTAAACAGGCAATCTTTTTCTCCTTTTAATCCGAGTATTAGTGAATTATGGTCTGGAAGTGTTCTTGGTTGTATCTCTGTCTTTTTGGTTTGTCTTGATAATTCTCTAGAGAGCCATACTGAGTCAATTCTTCCGCTAGACCAATACAGTTCTGAGAAAAATGTAAATTCTCTCTCCAGTGGGTGTTTAAATCTCCAAATACCAATCAAATTAAAGTTATCCACTATTTTAAAGAAAGTTAAAATTCCTTTAAAAAAATTATTGGGTTATACATTTTTAAACATCAAAATGTCACATTATATAACAATAATATCATTCCCCCGTTTCCCCCTCCCCCCATACGACTTCCCTCAACTTCCTCTTCTGGTTTATTTTAACATAATATCTTCTCCTGCTTCTTCTACTCTTTTCTCAACTTTTTGGTATCTTTAAATCATATTCTTATTGTTCTGTTCTCATATCAATGTCATATTTATACTTTTGAATCTGCCATTCTGATTTATGTTATAATTTTATTATTTCTAATTATTGAATTATGACTCTTGTTGCTTTTGTATCTCTTCTTATTTTTCACCTGTATCCTAGGGAGTTTCCTCCCCTTCTCCTGTCAAGGGCTCCGCTTCTCCTAGTTGTTTTTTAGACTTTCTCCAGAATTTCTCCACTTCTGATGTATCTCTGCACCTTTGTTTCTTACCTTTATACGTAAAAGATACCCCTTCCGGGAATTCCCATCTATTTGGGATGTGATTACTTTTCAAAGCATCTGTCAGGAATTTATAAGGCTTTTGGATATAAGGCTTTTTGGTTGCACTGTAAAGCAATTCATCAAGATCTGCCCCAATATTCCGTCATTCTGATACTCCGTTTCCCAGTCCCCGCTCTGGATGGTGCTGTACTTGTTAGTCACGCTCCTTGAAGTCTCCAGAGAAGTCAATCTGTCTCACTCCCAGATGATGGAGTGACAGTCTCCCCTTGGAGGAGTGCTTTGCATTGCAGACAGTTTTTATGGAGAAGCCTTTCCCTCTCTTTGTGTTTCCTTACAGTACCCAAACCGAATCTGGATTCCTTCGTATTCCTGCGGGTGAAAGAGAGACAGGAGAATATCCTGGTGGAACCAGAGACTGATGAGCAGAGGTAGGAAAGAGACTCCCCAAGAATGGAGCTTGCTGAGCTTATCAGTACCCCAAAAAGGAAGGGATGAGCCCAAACACCAGCATCCAAACGATCTCCCCAGAGAAGTTCCCTCCACCAGCCTTTCCCAGCCTGGTGCTTTCCAGATGTTTAAGGCTGCTACTCCTGTCCACCCAGCAGGACAAACTCCTGTTCAAGCCGTTGTTCCCAAGGAGCCTCCAACAAGGTGCACAACTTCTGAAAAAGAGAAGCCTTTGCACCTGCTTGCTGGGTGTGTCTCTTTGCTTCCTTGCGGCTGATATTCGGCATGTCCCTTTGCCTTTTTGAAACCTCTAGCGGCTTACACAACAGGCAGGATTGTAGCGACTTCTTGGGCTTTGTGCACTGAGACTGAGCTAAACCACTAAAGGTGCTTGGTTGGCTTCCATCAGCTGCTGTCTTAAATGTTATTTTCTAAACAAGGATGGCTGTTTATGTTTCAGGGTTTTGTTATAGTTGATTTGAGAATTGCAAACTGCTTTGTATGTCCATGGACAGAAAAGCAGGGTAAAAACAACAGATGGTCAGCTTTCTCAGGAGCAGCCCAGTAGGGTTTGGCCGTTGCTCCCCTGCTTCCTTCGTTACACGGCAAATAGTGAAAATGTGGAACTTGCTGCTGCAATATGAAGCAAGGGCCACAAACCTGGATGGCCTTGAAAATGAATGAGCCTTATTCTGTATTCACCCATCTCTCAAGGGCTTCTGGCCACAGCGGCTGTCTCTGTTTTTCCTCCACTGCCAGGGGCCGTGTGTATCTGAATGGCAATGGAAATGGATTTCTTTAAATATGTCGTGGGTGTTAAGCCTGATTTGTGAGGCTTCCAGTCCTTCCGCTTGGAAAGGCTTGGCGGTTTTTGAGAGAGGCTGGGGAACCTGTGGCTCTCTAGATGTTGACCTACAGTTCCCACCTGATCCTTGGCCAGGCTTACAGGATGGCAGTCGGAGGCCAACAATATACAAAGCGACATGGGTTCTCCACCCTGTTGTAAGTGTGTGTAAATATTTGCAGATCTTTGACATTTGAAAATATATTTTCACAGTGACCTCAGAGAGAGAGGAGATGGAAATTAGTGCCCTAGTTCAGTGTTTCCCAACCTTTTTTTTGGCAAAGGCACACTTGTTTGATGAAAAAAATCTCGAGGCACACCACCATTACAGCCCCGTGACGTCAGCGCGCAGCGTCACGCCGGGAGGGACGCACGAAAGTGTAACTTTCAATTTTTTTCCCTCCCCCTTGCCGGGGAACCTCCAAGTGGGGTGTGAAGCGAGCGTACCTCAAGACCGAAACGCCTAATTCCTAGGGGGAAAGCATAACTGGGCGTTAACCGATCGCAAACCCTGTCCTAGCCCATTAACATAGGAAATTAACATATACAACGCGGCAAGACACCGGTTTTGGAATCCGTTCCTTCCCCCTCTCGTCTGCCGAGTTGGTCCCTGCCCCTCTCGCGAGACTCGCCGCCGGGTCCGCTCTCGCGCACATAGCCCGGCGAGAGGGCGCCTCCCCTGTGCGCGCGCCTGCGCGCTCTGTGCCCCCTCCCTCCCCCTTTTCGGCCCAGCGCGCCGCCTTGCCTGTTCGTGTGCCGCGTGTGTGAGGCGAGCGGGAAGGCCGCGTAGCCCCCCATGCAGGAGACCCAGGAGAGCCCGGCGGCCGCCGAGACCCCCGCCGCTCTGCCCGCCCAGGACGAGGGGCCCGGAGGAGGAGGAGGAGAGCCCGGCGGCGGTAGCGGAGGAGAAAGAGGCGGCGGCAGCAGCAGCGGCGACTCGGAGGCCGAGCTGCCGGACGGGCCTTCCGCGGAGGAGCCTGAGGGGAAGAAGGAGCCGGAGCCCGAAAAAGGCGGCGGCGAGGAGAAGGAGGAGGCGGAGGAGGAGAAGCCGCGAAGCAGCAGCGGCGAGGAAGAGGAGGCCGCTGGTGAGCGTCGGGAGCAGCCGCAACCGTCTTCGCCTCCGGCCGCTGGGCCGCCTTCGCCGCCTCAGGAGCCGCCCGAGGTTGCCGCTGTAGCCGCCGCCGCAGAGGAGCCGCCGGAGCAGCACACCAGGCAACATCTCGCGGCACACTACTGTGCCGCGGAACACCGGTTGGGAAACACTGCCCTAGTTGAGTTTAATAAATTCCTAGTAACTAGCATGCAAATCAATCCAACATATCTCTAATTAGGAAGAAATTCCTACTATGCTCAAAAGTAAGTGTACATAGGATTGCAACCTTACCTAACCTTATTATGGTCTGTCTCTTTCAGAGAATATGTGATTGACCTGGATGAAGACTCTCAGCATCTGATCAGATACCAAACCATTGCTCCCCTGGTGGCTTCCGGGGCAGTTCAGCTCATCTAAGCAGCATGCAGATGCTTGGACATCCTTGCAAATGCTGAAGCGAATATTTATCCCACATCAAAAGGACTGCCTGGTGACCATCTCTGTCTAGTTCCTGGTAATTCACCTCCTTTGGCTTGCTGGCATCTGGAGGACTCTTGATAAAGCTAAAATAGCAACTTGAGATCATGTCAGGGGGAATGTCCCCAGCAGACAGGAAAGAAGGGCTGTTATCCCTGGAAAGAGGATTTTGGAGGTGGGGAAGCTTGACTTCCTAGGCGGTCTGGCTTCAAAAAGAGGCACAGCTGCTGTTCTGTTGCATCTCCAGAAGATGGCAATGTTTCACTGGATCTGTTCTGGGCATTGCTGCCCAGTTCCTGCAGAAGCTGAGAGAACTGTGCCTGCCAGGTGTGCCTCCTCCAAGGCGATGACTGGGCCCAGCATCCCTTCCTTTTCAGCTTGACTTCTGCAGTAGCTCCCTGGGTGACGTCAGAAAACACCAGTCGCTTCTTGCAGGGCCAGAAACAACTTTTGAGGACATTAAAGCAGAGCAGCTTGTTCCAGGAGGGTCCATTGTTTCCACCTCTTTCAAGGGTGTTCTCCATCCACCCCTAACCCTAATGCATCAGCGCTGCCCTCGCACTGGGTGTTGGTAAGGGCCATAGGTCAGGGGCAGAGCAGTTGCTTGGCACACAGAGGTCCTGGAAGCAGATTCCTGGTTGGGGAGGTGTCCGTAGGGGCGCTGTTCTTGCCCTCCGTTCAGTGCCTGCCCTCTTTCTAAGCCACTTGGTTCCAGTCAGTGGAGGCAATACTGAGCTAGATCAACGGTCTTTTTGTGTTCTCATTTTGTATTTTTATCTTGTGAAGTGTCCTGTGATCTTTGGATAAGGGATGGTATATATACAAATTTAATTAATGATAATAATACTCACCTGATTGTAGGAACATAGGAAGGTGCATTACTCAGTCCATCTACCTCAGTATTGTCTACACTGACTGGCAGCAGCTTTCTTGGGTTTCAGAACTTAAACTGTGGCAAAGTAGGTGCCACACTGCTCAGCTGTGGGTCCTTCCCACAAAACACCTTCGGGTGCCCTTGCTTCTGATGTTGCCGTGGGGTCAAGTGAGGACGCAGCAAGAAGTTCGAGGCAGCGGAAGCCTTTGGGCAATTGGCTTCCTTGGTGGTCGGCTTGGTTAGCGTGTGGGGAAGGAATGGCTGCTGCAAAGGGGACAGCGCAGGGAATTCTGTGGAGTGGTTTCCCCTGGACTTTCACGGGGCATCGGGAATCCCTCTGACCCAGCGTTTGCCGGTCACTGTCCAGGTGGACACTTGGGAGAGGGTGGCGCATGGCCAGCCGCTGTTTTTAGCAGCTTTGTCTCCTGTGTTCACGTCAAGGCTGCTTGCCTGGAGGATTAGCCAGCAGCACGAGGCTAATTAGAGGAAGTGGGGGCCTTGCTCTTCCAGTCCAAGGTCTGCTGGAGGCCAGCAAAGTCCCTTGAGCATAGCAAGTGACCTTCCACAGAGTCGGGGCACTGGCTCATCTAGATCAATATTGTTTGCACTGTCTGGCATTTTGAATGTGGGACTCCCAGCTCTGCTTGAAGTGGCTATGAATGGAGCCCAGGACCTGCATCCAAGACATGAGCTCTACCACAGAAGTAGGGCCCTTTCTCGAAAAACAGCTGATTTGCTGTTGCACGTTCAAGGTGCCACTATTAGTATATGCGGCCCTTAACAAGTTGGCACTGGTTCACCTGCATGATCTCCTTACCCCACAGAACACCCCCTTGGCCACTTGGATCTGCAGCCCTGACACTGTTACAGCAGCCCAAATACCCCTTTTGCATTTGTAAGAAAGATCTCTTTTCGTGTGGCAGCACCCGCACTCCAGAATGCCCTGCCTATTGACACCAGGACAGCACCGTCTGTCTAAAACTTTTTGGCACCTGCAAGTAACAACTTTGTTCAGACAAGCCTACCCAGGTATGCAGAATGCCACTATGTTTTTTTGTTTTTTGAGTTTTTAGCTTATCGTTGATTTTAATATTATATATATTAAATACAGTGGAACCTCGAGTTGTGGACATAATCCGTCCCGGAGGCACGTCCGCAACTCAAAGCGTTCGCATCCAGAAGTGCTGCGCGATTTAGCGTTTCTGCGCATGCACAAGCAGCAAAACCCGAAAGTAACTGTTCCGGTACTTCTGGGTTGCCACGGGATGCAACTTGAAAAGACGTAACCTGAAGCAGATGCAACATGAGGCATGACTGTATAATATTACATATATTAAGTAGGAGTTGCTGTAAGAAGGCGTAGAAGGTGCCATCAAACGTCCCCATCTGAGGGACTCTGCTCCCAAAGATGTCCCACAAAGCAGCAGAGGTTTCGGCCCAGAGTTTTCCTTCTAGATTATTATTCTTATTATTTCATTTCTATACCACTTTATGTTTTTAAGAAAAATCTCAAAGTGGTTTACAGCATATTAAACATCAATAAAACAATGCATAATCAAATATTTCTGAAGAAAGTCAAATATAAAGTACACAGTCAAAGCAACACAATTAACAGGAAACCAATATACCATCTCAAAGATTTCAAAAGAAAACATTACAAAGCAGGTCAACTACAGAATACATATTTAACACAAAGTTAACAAAAAACAAAACCTTAACCATTTCAAAAGAAAACATTGCTAAGTGAAGTCAAATATGAAATGCACATTTAAAACAGCATAGTTAACAAGAGAATAAAATACAGTGGTGCCTCGCAAGACGAAAATAATCCGTTCCGCGAGTCTCTTCGTCTAGCGGTTTTTTCGTCTTGCGAAGCAACCCTATTAGCGGATTAGCGCTATTAGCGGCTTAGCGGCTAAAAGGCTATTAGCGGCTTAGTGGCTTAGAAAAAAGGGGGGAGCGGAAAAAAATCGCAAGACGATATGGAAATTCATCTTGCGAAGCAACTCAAAAACGGAAAACCCTTTCGTCTAGCGGGTTTTTCGTCTTGGGAGGCATTCGTCTTGCGGGGCACCACTGTATAAGCATGACACGGCTGTTTGGCAGACACAAAAAGATGGGGCAGAAGAATCCAAAAAGTGGGATTTGTTGCCAGGCATAGTGATGTTCCTCTGGCCTCATGAGGAGCCTCTTCAGTGGGGCTGGTGAGTCTGGGCCCCACCCCCAGGCCAGGTGGAAAGGGCCTTGCAGGGAGCAGCCTTCACCACTCACAGCTGGGCGATGGGATGAGCTCCATCTGCCCTTCACTTCCCTCTGCAGCACTTGCAAAAACTGCCTTCTTGCCTGCTGGACCCACTCGTGGGTGGAATCTGCACATATAAAAACATTATGAAAATGCTTTTTTTTTTAAAGCATTTTTGAAAATACATTGAATTTTCTGTAAGGCTCATTATCGCCATCTAGTGTCTCATAGTATATTGCACTTAAAACGTTTTGTTTGCAGCTGTATAGCTGAGTCCTTGGTCTCATCTGCTCAATCCCATCAGATCCCCTCACCTGGTTTAGCCAGGTGGCTGCTGTCCCCTTCTGACACGACAGCTTCTAGGAGCCACAGGTGAGAGCTAAGTGCAGGGTGGGAACCAAAGGTGGGCAAACTACTGCTGAAGTAGCAGGATGTGTCCCCCACCAGAAATACTACCCTGTACATCCCAAGCAGTATATAAAATTTCCTAAACAAAGGTGTCCCCCTCTTTTCCAGGCTTTGGCAATGCAATGCTTCATACTAAGGGGGTGGGGGCCTGGGCCCCAAATGCAGCCCTCCAGGGGGTCTGCCTGGCCCTCAGGACAATCCCCAGGCCATGCCTCACTCTAGCCCTGCTCCACACCCTCAAAGGCATTTGCCCAGCTGAGAAGTGTCCTTGAACTGCCACTTTCCTGCCAGGATGGAGAAATGGGCATTGGTGCCACAAACCTCATTTTTGCACCGCTGGTATGTCTGCTGCAGCAAGGTGGGAGCTTACACCTGTTGGCATGGGGCCGCAGGAGGTTGCCTATGGGCAAATAGACTCCCTGGCCTGATAAAGGGTCACTGACCCTGTGACTCAGTTTCCAAATAAGGTTGCCACTTTTTTGCATGTGAGGCAAAGGGTGGAGGAAAACTTTGCAGGTGAATTCTGAGCTTGCACCCCTCTGTGGCTCTTTGCAGCCGTTGCCTTAAAGTTCACCCCCCGCCCACTCCAGATCTTTTAAACAGCCCACAACTTCCTACACTTATCACAGCAAAGCAAACTGCTGGCCATGGGCTGCCTCCTGCTACTTAATTTCATATGAAAATATAAAGCACACGAAAGGCCATGCCCTGTTTTTGCACTGTCTCCCATTTTACAGCTAGGGGAAACTGAGGTGGAAAGGGAGCTGTTTGTTGTGTTTATCACATGTACACCCCAGCTTTTTCTCCAGGGTGGCATCCCCTGTTCTCTTTGTTTAATCCCCACTGCAATCCAGTGAGGCCGGTTAGACTGAGAGGCAGTGGCTGGCCAGAGGCCACATGGTGACCTTTGTGGCCAAGAGGGGGGATCTCCCAGGTGCTACTCTGACGCTCTAGTCTAGTCCAACTGGCATCCCCTGCAGATTCTGGCCCGCGGACGCTTTTGCCATCATAAACTTGCTTGTATTTGTGGCACTGCTCCTTGGCTAGCTGTCCGTCTGTGTTTTTTGCTGCGAAACCAGCCTGCCCCTTTGGAAATGTATTGGTGAGTGAGAACCATGGCCTTCGGGAGCAGAGCCTCTCCCTCCCCAGCCCACGATTTGGAGCCTTAGCTGCAAGTTCCTCGCTGCTTATGGAAATGCACTCTGCACGTGCTCTGGGGTTTGCTTTTGCATGCAAACCACGTTGTGGGTTGTCTGTTACCTGTCTGGTTGGTTGTAAGCCGCTTTGGGTCGCGCTGGGCAATGCTCACAAGGGGCCTCCGCTGCTCCTCCTCCCCGCCCATCCAGGCGCACGTGGCAGAGTTGGGTCAGGTGGAGGGGCGTGGCCAGAGCGGTGGGGGCGTGGTCACTCCTCCCTTTCCAGCGTCTTCATTCATTTCTTCCTTCCTTCATTTCGGGAGCGCCTCGAGCCCACGACCCGGGACCGTGGCTGCAGGCGGCGCGATGAGCTGCGGAGAGTGAGTGTCGTGGGAACGGGACACGCGCGCAAAGGAAGGGGGAAAGGGGAGCAGTCTGGGGCGCGCCGCTTTTTCAGGCGCTGCTGCCTCTCCCCTGGAGCTCTGCCCATAACTGGGTTCCCATGGAGGCAACTTTTCCCTTCCTAACGCTTCGAGGGGGATGCCTGCTTGGCAGCAGCAGGCGGGAAAGCTCCAGTTCAGATCCTGGCAGCTCCCGTTAGGTCTGGAACCGAGCCCTGGAGTGGAGAGGGAAGCCTTTCTGGGAGACGCCTCTGGGCTGACCCAGGGGGGTGGGATATAAATAAATGTAGTACTATTAACTATCCTAATAACAGTCTGAAACATCTGGAGGGCGCCAGGTTGGTGAAGGCTGGAACTGAGGCTGCTGAGCCAGATTGGCTACACTGATATTAATAGCACTTTATGGTATAAATCGAATTAACTGAATAAATTAAGTAATCATCTCAGTATAAGGCAGCTTCCTCTGGGTCACGGGACTGTCTTTCTACTTGAGTGTAAATTGGGGGTTGAGCCGGCAAGAGGGGAGAATGGGCAACGCTCAAATGCTGGAGGCCTGTTGGAGGGACCCCCTCCAGGTTTTCTTGGGAAGAGCCCTGTTGCTTTCCGAGGTGAAAATGTTGCCGGTCTGACCATCCAGGTCGGGAGCGGAATTCAATAAAAAAGCATTTGCTCCTTATAAGGGGAGGAGGTGGTAGGATTGGTGATGGGGTCACCAACTTCTCCATGGAACATTGCACCCTGTGTCTTTTAAGGGGACTTGCAGTGTAGATTTTAGCAGGGAGTCATGCTTGTCTCTGTGCTGCAAAGAGCCTTTTCTGAGTTCTGGGCATCAAGAATCTGCTAAAGGCACAAGAGAAGTAGCCCTTTGAAGACAGATAGCACTGGGTTCCCCTTCTTTGGCTGCATGCACACCATTAAGTTAAAGCACCCACCCCAAGCAATCCTGGGAACTGTATTTGTTGAGGGTGCTGGGAATTACAGCTCTGTGGAAGGTAAACTACATTTATCAGGATTTGGGTGTGGGTGTGCTTTAAACAGGTGTTGTGTGTGCAGCCTTAGAGACTGACCATTGATTTTGTTGTGATCTTTAGCCATGGTGCAAGTAGGCTTAACTTTATCAGCTGCAGTCACACTGGTGCCTTGGTGTGATCCCTGCTGGCAAAACCCAGGTTCAAATCCCCGCTCCCTGGTTGGCCTTGGGCTGGCATCTATCACATAGATAAAACAGCGTGAGGCAGCCCTGATCTTCTGGGACGAAACACAGGGATATAGCCAAAATAGGAAAGTATCTGAGTGGTTGAGTGCCAGCTTGACATGCCAAAGATTCAAGGTTCAATCCTTGACATCTCCACCTAAAAAAATCTAACAGGGGTAACTTCCTACTGAAAACCTGTAACTTTACATACCACAAATATCCAGAGGGTTGTTGTTGTTTGTTGTCCTTTTGTTCTGCTGTAGTACAAGAGTGCCCTTCCAGACAACTAGAATGTGATAACACTGCGGAAGAATTGCAGAACAGATAATAAAGCTGAATGATGTGTGGACAGTCCAGTATAAATCCACCATTGATGTGCTATTATTGCATCAGTGGCATCTTGCAGAAGAAAGCTGCAAATCAACAACAACAAATGTCTGGAAGGGGCCCTGAGTGGTTGCAAACTTGCCTTTCTGCTATTTTGGTACTTGTATATCTGCCTGAAGGCTTTTGTGTGCATGCACCAGCCTCCAATCACAGGTATTGGGAGTGAAATGAATGCTCACATTGTCTACTACATCATCTGTGTGGAGTTATCCACCCCGAATATGTATATTAATAATCTCTATGTTGAGGGGGAATAAGTCACGCCAAGACTTGTGCTGTCTCTGATCCTGGCTAGGTGCTTCCACGTGAGTCCCTAACTCCCTCTCCGGCTTCCAGCCTTTTCCAGGTGTTCAGCACGCGGGCGATGGTGCCCCGAGCCACCTCCGTTGATCGGGCCATGAGGCTTTGCCTGAGCCACACCCCTCCCATTCGCAAGCTGCTGGATTCCTACGAGGAGCTGCGGGAGGGTCTTGGGCACCAGCCTTTGCGCCCTTGCCTGAACAACTGCCTGGAAGGCGAGAGGCGAGACGCCATCAAGGGTTGCCGTGGCAAGAAAAAGAAGAAGGTGGTCTTTGCCGATATGAAGGGCTTTTCACTCACGGCTGTCCGGATCTTCTCCAAGATTGAGGAGGACCTGTGTGATTTGCACCAAGCTCTGTCTCACCTGACCAACTTTCGGAACAAGCTACGTGGCTCCCGTCCTGAGACGAAAAAATACATGCTGGATTTTCCCCAACCTTCTGCTGATTATTTAGCCTTTCGCAACCGCTTGCAAAGCAGCTGTGTGTCTCTGGAGAACTGTGTGATCCAGGAGAAGTCCCTTTCAGGGACCATCAAAGTCAGAAACATCAGCTTTGAGAAGAAAGTGTACATCCGCATCACCTTTGATTCATGGAGGAGCTTCCGCGATGTCTGTTGCCAGTACATGCCCAACACATACGGCCTCACCGACACGGATGTCTTCTCCTTTGAGGTGGCCCTACCAAAGGCACCAGCTCCTTGCGGGAATATTGAGTTCTGTGTTTCCTTCCACTGTGGCCAGAAAGTCTATTGGGACAACAACCACGGGAAGAATTACAGAATCCGCCCCGTAATGGGTCCTTCCCCTCCCAATGCACTCTCCCGTCTGGCAAAGGGCACCTTCACGGCTGGCGAGCCCCTGGGCACCTCTCGTGCTGCCGCTCTGGTCCTCTCTCGCTTGCACACCTGGAGGCGCTCCGATGACCAAGCCTACTGGTAGGGATGCTTTGGATTGAGCTCTCTCGGCTGAGCTCCAGATCACGACTCTGACCCATTGCTCTCCTGGCGGCTCTTGCAAAGACTGTTCTGTGGCCAATGCCACATGCCGAGTCTATACTTTGGCAGTGTGCAATTTGATCTTCATTTGCAACCAAGCCATAAGCTCTTGAGGTTCATGGCAGAATTGGGGTTGGCTGCACCAGAGAGACTTTGACGGCCAGAAGCTGGCCAAATCGGAGGTGCAGGTCAAGGAGAAAGCAGGCTCTCCCAATTATTCCACTGCAGATGGGAAATGGACGGTTATCTGGGAGGAGGCTTGCCTGGCTTCATCAGCATGGATTAGAAAAACTGCCTAGGACCGTCATAGCACCATCTTGGTTCTTCGCCCTGCAGGCCATTCTTAGATCAGGGGTGGGGGAGCTTTTTCCTGCACAAGGACCTCATTCCCTTCCAGGGAACTTTCCAGGGTCTACATGCCATTGGTGTCTGGGGCCAGAAGTGCAACAAAATGTCCCAATTTCTACATACCCTCATACAACCCCCTCTGTTGTCCATCCATTGTCATTGCTGCCCTGGGCTCCTTTGGGAGCAAGGAGGGAATGTAAATTTAATAAATTATTATTAATAATATCAAGCAAGTTCAAGGACACATTCCAGCCAGGCAACAACCCTCAAAGACGGCCAAAAGTGGGTGGGGAGAGGGGTTCTGACCTGCAGAGAATCCTGAAGGTCAGAATGAGAGGCTGGGAAGGCCATGTTTTGGCCCTGGTCCAGAGATTCTTTGCCCCTGACTTCTGTCTGCCTCTCTCTCTCACACACAGACAACCCTGACTCCCCATATTGCAATAAAGGTACTGACCTACCTGACCGGGTGGTTGTAAGGATTATGCACGTGAAGAGCTTTGCACGTCTAATATCTCCAACCCTACATGCACCTACCGGAGAGTAAGTCCCTTTGGCAGGACTGACATCAGGAGTAAATGTGCATAGGATCTTGTGCTGCACAATGCTGATGTAAATGTCAAATTGTTCATTAAATATTGTTCCTGTGTAGACCCTGAGTGATGCTGCCGGTCTGGCGACTGCAACCCAACTCCTTTTCCCTTGAAGTGAGCAATGCTTTAGTTTAGGAGGTGCTTCTAAGCCGTCCTGGGAAGGTGTGCCTTGCTCTCCATGTGACCCTGGCTGGATTTGAGACCCAGTGGCTGGAAGTGCAGCTGAAAGCCCACAAACCGGGTGTGATGGCAGCAGGTCTCTGTGTTACAACCTGTGTCTTCTGAGAAAGTGGGGGGCAGGAAAGTGGTGTAGGCAAAGGAGCAGTGGCCGAGAAAGGGGTGCTGAGCCCTTCCCCTGCTTGCTGCAAGCACTGGTGCCAGCGGTTAGTACCAAGCAGGGGCCACACTGCCAATCTCAGAAGCCTCCTCCCTTGCTTCTCCTCCTTGCTTTTGGTGCCTCTTTACCTACCTTAACCCAGGGAGTGAGCAGCTATGGCAGAGGGGAGGAGAAAGCATGGGAAGCATCTGTGTGGCTTTGCCTTTCTCCTCCTCTCTGAGAGGTGAAGCTGGCTGGGTCCAGAGGGAAGGATCCCAGCTCAGTGATAACAGCATCTGCTCCAGGTTAAACCCCTGCCATACCCTGGTGCAGCTGGGAAGTGGCTCCTGCCTGCAACCCTGGGAAGCTGCTACCAGTGCTTCCCAAACGTGGGTCTCCAGCCTGTTTTTGGACTGCAACTCCCATCATCCCTAGCTAGAAGACCATTGGTCAGGGATGATGGGAATTGTCCAAAAGCAGCTGGTGACCCAAGTATGTAGACAATAACAAGCTAGATGGACCCCTGAGTTATCTATGCCCCTTCTGCAAGGAAGCCCTCGGGCAAGGCAGAAGGCAAAATCCTCTGTACCTGCTATGATCCTGTCACCTCTGCTGAACTACTCTCCTTACCTTATGGTGCCACTATTATGACCTCCCTAGTGGTGCAGCAATAAAGCTGCTAGCTAAGCAAGGTCCAGTATGGTTTTGCATTGGATGGTGGGCCATGTGTTGAGATTCTTGCATTAACGGGGTCCCTTCCAACTCTACAATTCCAGGGTTCTGACTTGTCTGTGAGGAAAGGGTACATTTGTGGCTGTTTAGTTGAGAAACAATGCAAGCAAGGGGTGACATAGAGAGAGAGAGAGAGATTTAAATCTTTCATATCCCACTCTTCCAGCCCAAAAGTTTCCAGAGTGGCTCAGGGATTGTCATTTCATAGAATTGCAAAGAGTGGGTTTTCACAGGGAAAGCACAGAGGCAAAACAAACAAAGTGCTCTGACAGGGAGCTTTAAAGCACAGACCTGTGCCTAGAAACACAGCACAAGAGAAAGTCTGAATAAGCCATCCCTCTGTGATTTGGCATTTATTCGTGGTGCTTAGAAAGAAGTCGCCCATCCCTCTCTCGCTTTACTAGAACCTGGGATCACCCAGGCAGGCTCTGTGCTAAACATGTTCTCTGTAGGTGACTGCATAAGTCAAGTTGGCGAATGCTGGCAAAAGGAACTTTCCAAAATGATGAGGCTGTTTCAGACCCTTGCTCTTTTGTGGGTGGGCTTCTCCTGCGCACCAACAAGTTCAGGTTGTGCAACTGCAGTTGAGTTGGATTTCTTGCGCAGCAAACCCACTCCCTGCAGCCATAGATTTTTGTGCTAAGAAAAGTGTTGGGGACATACACTGGAAGGTATAGATGTGACATCTCCCCACAAACAAATCAGAATGATTGCTCCCTAAACAGCATACATTGTACAACCTCCCCACAGATTTGTGGAAGCAAATCAGGATGAATGCTCAATAAACAGGTTGGCAGTGACCAGAGTCTCTTTCCAGATTTTGAATGCCCTTCTTAGCTCTTTCATCTTAAGCTGGCCATTAATCTGGTTCAAGAAACCTGGATTTCCTGTGCCTGCGTCATGGAACTCAAATCCTTTTCGTTCCTGTGTCCTCTGCCGCTGTGATTAGCAGGTGACATGATGGGGAAAGTGGCAAACCAGAACTGACATCTGCATTCCCCTAAGCCAAGAGAGGCCGTTTAGAAGGAAAGCCTTTCTTGCAGAGGAGATTTTGTCTCTGCAGCTGCTCCTGGAAGCAAGCGTGGTCCTTTCCACAGCAGGTGGAGTTGGGACCACTGCAGTGGGCATCTACAAACAGCAGCATCTGCTACCTCCATGCCAGAGATGCTGGTGAATCGACTTGGGAGCTTACCTTCTGCATGAAAAGCAGGTCCTGTACCACTGAGCTATGCCCCTAGTTTAGAAGTACAGGCATTTCATGCCTTGGAAGCAGGGGCTCTACGACAGAGGTACACAGGAAAGTCCAGTCTGCACATGCTGCAGAATGAGTTGGCAGACTAAGCAGAGTCAGTTCAATGTGTTTCTTAAACTTTCCCTGTGTAAAGACAAAACAAATCGGGCCTCCCTGCAATTAGTAAAGTAGTACATCAGAGAGAGAGAGAGAGAAAGAGAGAGAGAGAGCACATAATAAAAGCCACTTCTTGATGTGCTATTTTTCTACATGCAAGGAATTTTGTACCAGATGAATACATAGTACAATTCTAACTTGGCAATAACCACAGAGTAAAAGGTCTGGCCCAAGCTGAGGTGGATTCTTTAACAGAAAGTCTGCCAAAGAAATAGAAAGGCAGTTTAAACAGATTTAGGAGAAAAAATTGACACCTTTTAATTTGGCGTCATTGAATGTATACAATTTGTGCTTTTTTTCTTTAAAAAATGTTTAGGGTTACTCTCATTTTGACTCAAAGCTACCAGCATGAGTTTGACCAAACTGCGGGAGGCAGTGGAAGACAGGAGTGCCTGGCGTGCTCTGGTCCAGGGGGTCACGAAGAGTCGGACACGACTGAATGACTAAACAACAAAAACAACAACATTCTGACTCAAGAAAATCACCATTTTATAGTTCAAATCAGGAAAAATAAATACAGTAAATGGACAAAAGTACAAAGATTCACGAAATGTTTGGGCGTTATGCGTACCCCTGCGTACCCCAGAAAAAAAGCACTGAAGCACATTATGCCATATCTCAGGTAATGAGGTTTTTTCTTTTTCTTTTAAGACCACTATAGGCAGTATCTAAGTTCTACTCAGAGTAGACCCACTAAGTTATTCATGTCTGTGGGATAAATGGATAAGAAAAGGCTTAGCAGAAGCAACCATGCCTCACCTTGCTGTTGTAACTGTTTGCATTGCAAAGACAGAGGAAACTCGTGGTAATATGTAATACATGAAGTATAGAAATTGCTGAGAGTAGCCAAAAGGTATTAGAGCATGGGTTGGCAAACTAAGGCCCGGGGGCTGGATCCGGCCCAATCGCCTTCTCAATCCGGCCAGTGGATGGTCTGGGAATCAGCATGTTTTTACGTGAGTAGAATGCGTCCTTTTATTTAATTTTTTTTAATAAATATTTTATTAAGTTTTCTTTCAGATATTCAGAAATTTACAGAATAAAAAGTAGAAAGTAAAAGTAAGAAAAAGAAAGTATACATAAATTCCAACTTTCCAAAATACTTTGACAATTCCAATTGGACTTCCCCACATCTTCCGAATTCTGCGTTCTTTGCAATTGTAACATCAGCAATTTGTTACCTTATTTCATGTCTTACTGTATCTTTCAAATACTATGTTTCCACATTTAAAATACTGTATCTCAGTTATTTGTACCCTATAAATAAACATAGTATGGTTACTTCATGTTGTCTGCCTCATCTTTCTTATAGCTTAATTTCCAATTCCCCTATTCAAGTTGCTGAAGCAAAAATTTCCAAATCGTACACATTCTTAACATTCATACAACTTATAATGTTTTTGCAGATAGTCCTTAAATTTTTTCCAGTCCTCCTCCATTATTTCTTCTCCCAAATCACGGATTCTGCCAGTCATTTCAGCCAGTTCCATGTAGTCCATCAACTGCGTCTGCCATTCTTCCAGCGTGGGTAAATCTGGTGTCTTCCAGTGCTTTGCGATGAGAATTCTTGCTGCTGTAGTAGCATACATAAACAAAGTTCTATCCTTCTTTAACACTTTCTGGTCCACCATGCCCAAGAGGAAGGCCTCTGGTTTCTTGGGAAAGGTATACCTAAATACCTTTTTTAGCTCATTGTGTATCATTTCCCAGAAGGCCTTCACTTTTGGGCAGGTCCACCAGAGGTGAAAGAATGTCCCTTCAGCCTCCTTACATTTCCAGCATTTATTGTCAGACAAATGGTATATCTTAGCAAGCTTGACTGGGGTCATGTATCACCGGTATATCATTTTCATAATGTTTTCCTTCAAGGCATTACATGCCGTGAATTTCATTCCGGTGTTCCATAACCTTTCCCAGTCCTCAAACATAATGTTATGTCCAATGTCCTGCGCCCACTTTATCATGGCAGATTTTACTGTCTCATCCTGTGTAACGTCCTTTTATTTAAAATGCATCTCTGGGTTATTTGTGGGGCATAAGAATTCGTTCATCCCCCCCCCCCAAAAAATATAGTCCAGCCCCCCCCCCCAAGGTCTGAGGGACAGTGGCCCGGTCCCCTGCTGAAAAAGTTTGCTGACCCCTGTATTAGACAGTCTGTGGGTGACTCAAAATCATGAGGAAAAATGGAAGAGAACAGTTAGAAAGGCATTGCGCATGATTAAAAGGGCTATGAATATTAGTCAAACCGCCCCTGGTGGAGCTATAGCTAATTAACATGAACATGTGATGTATGTAACAGTGGGGGTACATATCAAGGAGAAAATATGTAATAGGCGGACCGGGAAGTCTGTAAACTTCAATTTCTTAACCAATAGGAGATTGTGAAGAGAAATTTGGACAGGCTTTAGGGTATAAAGTACTTGTGATGTAAATAGGACGGTGCCCTCCCTCTTTGCAGCATGAGTGGGGAGATGTCCGTGCAGCGCTATCTCGAGAATAAACAACTTGTGGTTTTGCCTGATCGTGGTGTCAGACTCCTCCCTCTCACAGAGCAATTGACTACCTCTGGGGAAGATCCCTGGGGCAAATTTGTCCAACAGTGTCCATTAACTTCAATGGGCCTACTCTGAGTAGGACCAGCACTGGATACAATCCTGAATAAAAGCACATTTTCCTGCACACAGATGCCAATGTGCTGGGCTACCTTTTGGATTCTGTGACATCATGTCTCCCTCGACTTGTGACCTCATGTAGTGATTATTGCTGACAAGATTGTAGCCCAATTGAGGCTGCTGAAGAACAAGAGAGGAGTATTGGTATATTTGGGCCATCCTAAGGCCTAGGACTTGCCGATCAGAAGGTTGGCAGTTTGAATCCCCGCGACGGGGTGAGCTCCCGTTGCTCGGTCCCTGCTCCTGCCAACCTAGCAGTTCGAAAGCACGTCAAAGTGCAAGTAGATAAATAGGTACTGCTCTGGCGGGAAGGTAAACGGCGTTTCCGTGCGCTGCTCTGGTTCGCCAGAAGCGGCTTAGTCATGCTGGCCACATGACCCGGAAGCTGTATGCCGGCTCCCTCGGCCAATAAAGCGAGATGAGCACCGCAACCCGAGTCGGTCACGCCTGGACCTAATGGTCAGGGGTCCCTTTACCTAAGGTTAGCAGAAGCCTAAGATGGCAAAAAATAAATGCCTCCCAGAAACATCCCACCGAAGTCTGGGCATGCACAACAGCCACAGAATGGGGGGGCGGGTGGAGTGTCCTGCTTGGGCCCTGCCTTAAACTATTATACCAAGGGGCCCATTTTCTTACGCTTGTGGTTTCTCCATGGTGATGATTTGCTAAACACGGGTTTTACTGGATGAAATGTAATGGGCCTGTGTGAACGACACTGGAGCCCAAGGATTGGGGTTGGGCTAGATGACCCTCAGGGTCCTTCCAACTCTACAATTCTATGGCCTTGTGACTACCTTCCTGAGTTTGCTGGACTCCAGCTCCCATCATTCTGTGAGCATTAGTCTCTCTGGCTAGAGCTTATGGGGGTTGGAGTCCAGCATTGGGAGAGCCACAGGTTCCCCATTCCTGCTGCAGTCTGGTGCCCATGGAAGTAATGCCTGTTAACTTCAGTGTGACTTGCAACGAAACATACATAGGATCAGGCTGCACAAATGTCACAGCCTGATCCTCCGAGGTTTGCGTGCACCCAGAGCAGAGACAAATATTGGTGCTGGAAAATCCAGACACCTCCAACTAATTCAAGTGGATCACAACCCAGGGCAAGCCTTATGGAAATGAACAGGATCTGGGTCAAAGCTTGACCATGCTCTTGCACAGCTGCCACTCATTTCAGTGGGACCTGCATGGGGGATGTTTGCCGTAGCTCCGATCTGCGCATCCTCTTCCACTCTAATGCCCTGGAAAGCATGCAAAAATTCTATACCAGAAACATTCTGATCAGCTTGGCTCAAGGAAAGACACACACATACAACTGTGATTAATAAAGGTTTATTTTTGTGTGTGGAAAATGTTTCAGTTTTTTGGAATAAAACAACAGCAACTTGTTTTGCTAATCAGAGTAGCATATTGTTACAGGTTTGTGGGTGTCAGTGTGGATTGCACCTGTGGGTCCCTTCCAAACCTGAGATCCTGTGTATGTGGGGTTAGATTTCATGAGAGGAAACCTGCTAAACCAGTCAAACCAGTCCCTTGCTTATGGTACTGGCCTGGGTTGCTATTTGCATGCCCTAAGAGGTTGCTAGAGAGACCAATGGGCGGGCCTTTTCCTACCTCACCTGACATGCCACATCATCCAAGGATGGGAAACAATAGGCATTTTTGTCCTCGATATGTCCTGTCCAAATGTTGTTGTACTAGCCATTGGCCATGGCAAATCTGAATAAAAAATAAATACAAGCAAAAGGGGTGTCATGCCACAAATAATGGTCTCTCTTTAGATCTCTGTGTCTCCCTTACAGTTCAGTGCTATATTGCCCAGGGTCTTCTTTCTGATCTTTTCTGGCCTCCAAAGCAAAAAGGGTGACTTGTTGAGTCACTGAAGCATTTGCATCACCAAGAAGCAATAGGACCTTCTCTGCTGGGGGGAGACAAATTTCCTGTAAGGTGAGAAATTGCCTCCTGGGTCCAAGGTATAGTAAATAGTAATATAGTAAATAGTGCAAGATGTCTTCCACCTGCAGATGCCCACATATTCAGAGTCTTATCTTCGTACGGTACCCTGTTATATTATCTGTCCAGGATAGTGGAGGGCATAACTTGAAAATGCAGCTAAGCAAAAGCAAATCTAAGTGAGGCTGGCCAGAGATTTGACAGGTAACTGGCTCTAAAATGGACTGTTTTTAGAAGAGGGAACCAAGGAGAGCATTTAGAGAATTTAATCGCTTGCAGATCATGTAGTGATTCTGTCCAGTGGCACCAATCCCTTAGATGACATTTGTCTGTAGATATAATCTCCTCTATTTAGGGAAATAATAAAGAGTTCAAATAATATTGTGTGTTAGATTTCCACTACAGGCTGTTCACCAATTCCGCATAACAAGTCTTTTCAGCTAATTAAACGAGGTGCAAATAGCTCTTGCAGTTAATGTTGGCCATCCACATTCCATGTGTAAGAGTTCGGATGCTGTTCCCTTGGGTGCGGAAAACAGTCTCTTGAGAAATTGGTTTTGGACCATTTCTAATCCTTTAATAGTGCTCTCATCCTCGCCCCAGATTGTCCTTGATATGTCTTCCTTCTTCTTCTTCTTTGGCGATCACTCGTAGCTGAGTAAGATTGTCTTCCATAAACACGGTTTTAACAATGAGTCTGTAAGTGACTGTGGAGGCCAATTCTGGATCCACACGTCCTTCCACAGTGGGGACATTGGTTTCCAGGTGGGAATTGATCGCGGTGTGGATTTGTTAAGCGTGCCTTCCTCTTAGCATCTTTCTCCCTTGCGTCCTGAGTTTGAGTGCCAATGGCACCTTTGGTAAAGCCTGTTCTCCAAATGGAGCACTCGCAGGCCAGTGTTTCCCAGTTGTCAGTGTTTACACTACATTTTTTTAGATTTGCCTTGAGACAGTCTTTAAACATATTTTGTTGACCACCAGCATTACACTTTCCATTTTTAAGTTCGGAATAGAGTAGTTGCTTTGGAAGACGATCATCATGCATCCGCACAACATGACCAGTTCAACGAAGTTGATGTTGAAGAATCATTGCTTCAACACTGGTGATCTTTGCTTCTTCCAGTACACTGGCACTAGTTCACCTGTCTTTCCAAGTGATGTGTTAAATTTTCAGAGACCCAGTTGATGGAATCTTTCGAGGAGCTGGAGATGGCGTTTATCAGTGGTCCATGTTTCACAAGCGTACAGTAATGTTGGTAGTACAATAGCTTTGTAAACAAGCATTTTGGTTTCCTTGATATGTAGTATCCCTTTAACTCAGGGGTAGAGAAACTATGTCCTCTCCAATTTTGTTGGACTCCAGCTCCCCTCAGCCACAGGCAGTATCACCCATGGTCAGAGTTGTTGCAAGTTCTGGGAGGAAAGTATCCCAAGGACTCTGGGATGTCATGCAGCTTTTGCCAGAGGCAGTGATGTCACTTGACTTGGAAGGCTTCGGCGTTAATTTCGAGGCTCCCTACCTACGGGAAGGAGCAACAGCACCTCTGAGCACGTTAAGAGTGCAGTGTCCTCCTTAATGGGCAAGCACGTCCAATGTTTCTCAAACTTGGCTTCCCAGCTTAGCGAGCAGGTAAAGAGCAGGAGACTCTCGGGGTCGCGAGGGGGTTGGACTAGATGACCCTCAGGGTCCCCTTCGCCTCTACAACTCCCCCCATCCCTGACCCCCCCCCCCCCCAAGGGCCGAGCGGAGTCGCGCTCCAACCACAGCCGGGCCTGAGAAGGCGCGTGCTGCCACGCCTGCGCAAACCTCGCGCTGCGTCTCTCCGCCCCGCCCACCTTTTTGCGTCGCGGCGGGAGAACGACGTGTCCTCCGGCTTAGGAACACTATTCGACGCGCTGGGCGCGCACAATAGGACGCCCCTTCTCCGTCAGTTCTCCCTCAACCCTAGCGCCGTTCTCATTGGACGCTCGCGGCACTTCTGGAAAAGCTGCCGCCGATTGGCTGCCTCGCGAAAAGGCGGAGCTCGAGAGCGCCCCTGGTGGGCGGAGCGACCGGCGCCGGCGAGTCTCCCCGGCTGGTGACGCTGTGACGTATTAGCGGCGGCGGTTTGTGCGCGCAGGCGCACCAGCTCGCGATTCCTGGCTCCGGCGGCGGCGGCGGCGGCGGCGCCTCCTTCACCTCAGCCGGACCAGTTGGGGGAGAGGCAGAGCGCGAGCGAGCCAAGGCAGGTGAGTGCCCCGCCCATTCCGCCAGACCACGCCCCCTCCCTGGAGGACCCCCCACCGGCTCCCTCCCCGGCCGCCTCCGTCGGGCCTGGCCGGCTGACGGGCCGCCTGGGACGGGGCGGCTGGGCGAGCGCGTGGAGAAGAGCGGGGCGGCCGTTCACACGTGACGGCGCCAGGCTTGCGTGACGTTGACACGTGTACACCGCTCTTCCTCTGCTGAAGGCGGGCGGGCGGGCGTGTCTCTCAGAACAGCCCTTGCGAGGTAGGTCAGCGGGCGGGATTTGAACCCGGCTCCAACCCCCGCACCTCCGATCTGTTCGTGGCGCCTGTCTCCCCGCAGGGGCAGCCTCTGCCTGGGGATGGGGGCCTCCAGGGCAGCGCTTGGCCCCTCGACGCCTGCGAAGCGGGAGCCTTGGTGCTGCCCAGCTGTGGCTGCGGGAGGGTTTCCCCTTATGAGCCAACATAGCTCTGGTCTGCTGTGGTTATTAACAGGAATCGAATCAAACCACTGCCTGTGACATTAATCCTTAGTTTCTCTTGCTGTTAATCATAATTACTACATTATTAATTACTGCCCACCAGCTTGCCCCTTCCCTCTTCCCCTCCACACCCTCCCAGAACTGATGCCCAATGCTCTTGACTTGCATGATGATTGATGTCAGTCACCCTGTGTATGAAATACAATGTGCGTGTAGGTGATTTAGTACCATGTACGGGGGAGGTACTAGTTTGTTAAAGGGGAAAAAAAGATTCTAATTAATTAATGGATTTCTAGCCCGTTTTCAGGGTCGAAAGCCACTTGCAAGGTGAATTACAGCACACTTAAAACACAGCATATAATCGAACCATGTAAACAATGACCAATGTTCAGTTCACAAATTATTAAAATAAGATAGCCTCAGCAGATAAAACTTCAGTTAAAAGCACCCAAATGCAGGCTGGAGTATAATAAAGGATTGCTTAAAATGTTTTGTAGTTGTTCTTATTATGCTTCATAATATGCTTTCTATTCACTGCTTGGATAATTTCTTATTTTTATGCATTATACGTGTGTACTCAGATGTAAATCTCCTTGAGTTCAGTAGGACTTACTGCTAGGTGTGTAGGATTGAGCAGCAGTCTTTCAAATTCTCCCAAGGCTAGCCATGCGTAGGCTTTGCATAGTGTGTGTGTGTATGTATATATACGGTGTGTGTGTGTGTATTTGTGTGTATCAGTATTATATCAGCTGTCCATGTGGTAGAGACATGCGAGTTGCTCTAGTGAGGACAATCCAGAGCGTCAGTGCCATAAAGGCCTTGTTCCTTGCATCCACCCATGGAAACTCAGCTGGCAGGAGGATCTCAGGTGCTGAGCCGAGTGCTTGTATACTTGTGTGTGTTGGCCTGTATTATACATTAGAATATGTATTAGAGTAATTCCCTATCTTTTTTGCATTCAGGCTGTGAGTCCTTATTTGGCCAAACACATGCGATGCCGTTATTGGCAGGCTTGGGTGAAAGGCCAAGATTTGCAGAAATACCACTACTACTACTACTTCTACTACTACTACTACTGATAATAATGGGGGAAATACTGAGGAATAGGGGATGAATTCCCAAAACAGGCCAGTGAGGACTGGGCAATGGGTGTGGAATGTTGATTGACAGTTGAAGGGGGAAATAGAAAATTAGGCGAGGAGAAGAATGGAACTGAGAACAGCTTTTTAAATATATATTTTATTTTTAATATTTAATTTTGTATTGTTTTTAACACTTGATTGGAAGCCGCCCAGAGTGGCTGGGGAAACTCAGCCAGATGGGTGGGGTATAAATAATAAATTATTATTATTATTATTATTATTAGGAGATGTCTGACTCAAACAAGGAACTGGAAAACACCACTGTTGTTACACCTTTTTGTTGCAGGCTGTACTTGTTACAATATACACAAATAATTACAGGTACACCACAATCAGAGTTAAGTGCTTCAGAGTCTACTTAATTAGTGTGGAAAATATTTGCAGCCTAATTGTACACAGCTTTTATATTTTAGAGTTGTATTTTAAAATATATTTTGTTAGCCATTTCTAGCAGTTCAATGTTTGGACCGGAAAGGCAGGACACAAGTCTTTCTAAGGAATGAATATGTTGTTTACTGATAAGTAATTCTCACCATTTTTAGTGAACTTACTCCCAGGGAAGTGTGTGTATGAATGTGGTTCTACAACACAATTTTGTGCATATCAACTCAGAAGGAAGCTCCACTGAGTTCAGTGTGGCTTATTTTGAGGACAATTGTAGCTCATACTTTCCTCTCAGTAAAATCAGTGGGTCGACCATTGGTCCATCTAGCTCAGTATTCTCGGACAATATTCACTGACTGACAGCAGCTCTCCAGGATTTCAGGCACGAGTCTCTCCCAGCCCTACCCTGAGATGCCTGGGATTGAACCCAGGACCTTCTGCTTTCAAGGCAGATGCTCTGTTGCTGAGCTATGGCTTCACAGTGGCTTAATTTAAGTGGATTGTGAGAGTGTGAGATGCCTGCAAGTCACTGGGGAGCAGGTTGGTTGTGGTACTTTTAAAGAAACAAGCATTTCCAAAATCTACTAGCAGCAAGGAGGATTCTCTCACACTTAGCAGATAATGCTTCTTCTAAGGTGATGCCTACTGTGACATGTGTGCGTCACGTAAAAACTGGATAAAACAATCATACTTTTTCTGAACAACTGTTTAATCAGGTGACAGCCTTATTATATAGGTGTGCTTATGTAAAAAATGTGTTAAAGTAAATGCCAGGAACTTGTTGACTGCAGGAAAATGATGATACATTCCTAAGTTGCATGAGGCCTAGGTAGCAAGCATGGTCAGGGAATCCACATTTTTTAATGATTTGTGCACTTACATTTGCATGTGCACCATGGTAGATGTTCTTTACCTACAAACTGTGGGAATGAGGATGATGTTTGGAGATTTATTGAAGATACTCCATTTGCATGTGTGCAAATGGACACACCACCCTATGAAGTTCTCAACATCTTCAGGTCTTGGGCCAATCTTAAACAACGCCCTGCATTATAATACTTAATAATAATATGTTCTTCCAAGGAGGCAGGGGTTATAGTATCCCAGTGGCCCTAGATTTCAATCCATAGTTGAGAGCATTTTTTAAAAAAACAACAACAACCCTCCCTTCCCTGAAAGGCTGAAGTACATGTCTGTAAGTCATGGTAGAAGACCATTGGGGGCTTGGTAAGCTTTTCCTAAAGGAATATCGAGTCAGATTAGTAACTTGACAGCTAAAACCTATGAATAATTATGTGGAAGTAGCATTCCACTGTGTTCAGTATTCCCCAATAAGTGTCCTTAGGATTTCAGTGCAATTGGTTGCTCTCCTGCTTCAGATGAAACCAAACCTAGCAGCCCCACATCCACTTACAGCAGCAATCCAAAATGGAAGGTCTGGTCACAGTCCCATGGCAAAACACAGATACAATGTGAGACAAAGTCCAGAAGTAGCCCATGATCAAAACACAGGGAAGTCCTATCACCAGCAAAAAGCTTCCTTGGAAGATAGCTTTCCATTCCTACCAATCTGCTGCTTTGGGCAGTTGCAGTGCATGGATAGGCCCCCTGGCAGTTCACATGGCCTCTTGGCAAGGCTCAGGCAGCCACCTGCATGAAGTAGGGCACCCCAGACATCCTGCAATACATGCAAGTTCCATGGCAGATGTATGAGTGTCCATTAGCAAACCAGTTAGGCTGGAAAGGTCTCTGTTAAAGTAGATAGTCGGGAAGCCTCTTGCTTAAATTGACCCTTGGTCCCAAACCAGTCAGTTGACTCTTCTAAACAGGAACATAAGACGGGCCTTGCTGGATCAGGCCCAAAGACCTATCCATCATCCTGCCTCACACACTGACCCAGTTCATATATCACTTGAAGCCATAGCTAAGAGTAAACTGAATTGATGCAAGTGAACCATGTGCTTGTGCCTCTGCTGAAAAGTTCTTGCTCTGCTCCTCCCCTGCTGCTGGGGAACAGGCCATAGTCTGCCTTGCCATAATATCCCTGATGTTTGTTGTCCTCTAAGCAAACCATGAGAGGTCAGCCAAGAACAAGTCTTGGTTACTGTTTGTGGTTTGTTTATATTAACGAAAGTTGGCTTTTACTTGATTTAATGTGACTGCATACCAGGATAGTACCTTGGAGGTCACAGAAACAAGGAGGATCTGACTTTGCTTTTACCAGAAGAATTAAAACTAGACTTTGCAATGTAATAATTCAGACAGCTACTCAAACAAGGACTTCCTTTGTTTAAAGTTAGGTCACTGCAGTAGCTGAACATTAAGAGCCCACAGAAAGCAACATGGGAAATGGCAGGTGCAGATGTCCAAAACTGGATTCCAAGGAATGCTAGAGGTGAAGGAAATTATTTAAGGCTTTTAAGGCTACAGTCCTAAACTCTACAAGGAAATAAATCCACTGAGCTTTGTGGGACCTCTGCATAGGACTGTGCTGTTCATCAGGTTCCCTGAATCCCACTGAAGTTTAGCCCAGAATACAGTGGTACCTTGGGTTACATATGCTTCGGGTTACATACGCTTCAGGTTACAGACTCCGCTAACCCAGAAATAGTACCTCGGGTTAAGAACTCTGCTTCAGAATGAGAACAGAAATCATGCAGCGGCGGCGCAGCAGCAGCGGGAGGCCCCATTAGCTAAAGTGGTGCTTCAGGTTAAGAACAATTTCAGGTTAAGAACAGACCTCCGGGACAAATTAAGTACTTAACCTGAGGTACCACTGTATGGAGTTTCCCCAAAGCATATTTGCCTCTCCTCATAAACTCCAAAATTCTAAGGAATTCAATTGAGGCGGCCTTGAAGGTGGTCTTTTTAGAAGATAATGTTATGATAGTCATAGGTGCCAGCTCCCTGGGTGCCTGAGCACACACAAAATTCCCCATGAAAGGGCCAGGCACCCACAAATGTTAGTACCCACGGCCCCAGGGGCAAGTTGGCACTCATGGTTATAGTTCTGCTGAAGTCTATTCTGCTGCATCTGACTGGTGGCTTGTCCACAAAACCCCAGAGTTAGAAAACTAAAGACTGCAATCCTTGCCATATCTGTTCAGAAGTAAGTCCTATTGAACTTATTGGGCTTACTCCCAGGTAAGTGGGGTAAGGATTATAGCATAAGGATAACTCCTTAGTTTTCTCATTCTGGAGTTTTCTGGACAAGCCCTCACCATCATGCTGGAAGAGAGGAAAGAGGGAGCTTCCCAGGTTAACACCTTGGTTTTTGACAGTAATACATGGATTTTATTTATTTTATTTTTAAAAGGAAGACAAAAGGCATATGGAGTCCAAATGGAACAGATAAGCAGTGAAAGAGGTGTTGATATGTGCCATATAAGATTTTTTTGGAGCTCATCCTGCTTAGTGCTGCCCAGAGCTGTTGGGGGTGTGTGAAATTTTAGGTGCTGCCTTATCCATCTAGTTTTTCAGTGAAATGCCTCACATATTTTCAATTCCTTTCTTGGCAGCACTTGCAGGGGTTTTTTTTTTCTAAAAAAAAACCCATGCAGATTTTTGACACATATAAAATATGTATATTTTAAGTCAGTTCTCTATGCTGCCTTGCACCAGAGCTTAACCAAGATCCAGGATGGGCCTGTGCAGAAAGAACAAGCTTGATTCTTAATTGCTTGGTCACTAGGGGCAGAAAGCAAGTATGCCACCCCACCCCCGGGCAATAGTGCCATTGAGTCCTCCCTTTTAATTTGGACCTGGGTACTTGAAGGACTGGGACACGGGTGGTGCTGTGGGTTAAACCACAGAGCCTAGGGTTTGCCGATCAGAAGGTTGGCGGTTCGAATCCCCGTGGCGGGGTGAGATCCCATTGCTCAGACCCTGCTCCTGCCAACCTAGCAGTTCGAAAGCATGCAGTGCAAGTAGATGAATGGTTACCACTCTGGCAGGAAGGTAAACGGCGTTTCCGTGCGCTGCTCTGGTTCGCCAAAAGCGGCTTAGTCATGCTGGCCATGTGACCCGGAATCTGTACCTTAGCCAGTAAAGCGAGATGAGCACTGCAACCCCAGAGCCGTCCCCGACTGGACCTAAACAGTCAGGGGTCCCTTTACCTTTACTTGAAGGACCATATTCTCCCATAGGTGTCCTTCATTTCCCTCTGGCTCCTGAGGTTCTGCTTCTGGTTCCCCTGCCAGTAGAGCATTAGCATGTCCATGGGGAGCATTGCAAAAAGCACTATCTAAATGTTATACAGTGTTCTTAAGGGACCTATTAGAAAAAATGGTTATGGACAGGTGGGAAAACTTAAAATAAGGGAATGGTTTTCCTGTCTGAATGTCTCTTGCTCCAAATAATGGGCAGTTTGTTGTATATATGAATTGTCTTGCTAGATCAGATCTATGGTGCCCCTAGTCTACCAATCTGTTTACAACTGTGGTCTGACAGATGTTCTGAATGCTCACAAGCAGGACAGACACCTGATGCCCTTTTCCTGTTTGTATGGCCTGGCACTCCAGTTGTTGTTAAACTACAATTCCCATTAGCCCCGGCAAGCATGGGCAATGGCCAGGGATGATGGGAGTTGTAGTTCAGCAGCATCTGCAGGGCCAGAGGTTCCCCTTCTGTTTACACATGAAAGCTCATACCTTAAAAGCTTATATTTAGTTGATCTTTAAAGGTGCCACTGGAATTATTAAAACATATTTTTTCATCTTTCATCTTGTTATTTATTATCCCTTCTATTTGGTTATCATTGCTCACTCTCTGGAGGCTAATCTAATCCCTTTGAGCATAATAAGCAAATAAGAGCTTGGGAGCAGTCCAGTGGTAGCCATCCCACACCTGCCATCACAGAGGCTCTTCAAGCATCTTGCTCTCAGGGAAGCCGAGAAGAAGTTGCAGCAGCTTCTCCAAAAGAAACAGTTGTCTTTTCTGTTTTATTATTTAAATAGTTGCTGGTTCTTATTGTGGGAAAATGTTCATGTAAACCACTCTGTGAAAATGTTAGATACCTAAAATAAATGAATAATAAACTATTCTCTTTTAAAGCCAGTGCATGTCGTCCCATTTGACGGTACTGAACTCCATAGGTTAATTGTCACAAACGTGAGCATGTTGATATAATATCACTGCAGCCTCACTCGTTAGGGACTGCTAATGTGATCCGTTGAGGTTTCAATTTCATTGACCACTTCCCTTGCTTCCCTTAATGAGCATGATGGGGAGAACTTTGTAGGCTATCTTTAATCTGCCACAGTTGTGTAGTACAACAATGAGATGTATTGGTGGTTATTTGATGATAAATGGAATTATTTTATTGAGCCCTGAGCAATGCAATCTGGAAGGAAGATTACTTGAAACAGAACCTATTCTGATACCAGTGCATATTTCAGATAGTGATGTAAAACAACAACAGGAACCTAGGTAGCAAGCATTGCTGTTTAAGTCTACAATTACCAGTGAGAAAATGTTTCCAGCTCTGCAAGCCAAAATTGTGATGGAAGTGAATATGTCTGAGTTTAATCATGGTCCCATCCTGCTCTTGTCTGCTCTTGCTTTGCTTCCTTCCCCTGCTTTGTATATGGCAGAGTTTTTGAATTGCACAGAATGCTGCTGAGACCTGCCTGCTGAAGAGTCCTTTTCTTGAAAATCTGCTATGCAGATTTTCTGGGACAGTGAAACTTGATGTCTCTGGAAGTTTACCCACTCTTGATTCTTTCTGTCTTGGGGACCACAACGTTCTGATGATGTTGTGATTAACACATTTCAGTCAAAATAATTTTGAGTCAGCTTTCCTGCTTATTTGTATCAGGTGCACATTTCTAGTCAATCAGTTTGGGAAACATACAAATGGCTTTATACCACTGCCAATTACTTAGAATCAGGCTGGTGCCCTCAGGCAGTGATTTCTCTTGACTCTGATATGTTGCTTCCCACATGGAGGAAGCCATTTCGTCATTCCCAGCGTGAACCATGGAATCTCTTGGAACATTTTGCAAAGATTACACACCCCAGCTGGGTGTACATGCTCTTGACTGCTGTTCCAGTCCATTGGTGATGCAAGATCATACACTGTTCCAGTTGAGGGCAGCCAGTGGTGAGTTTCTCTCTGGAGCCTCTTGTTTCTGTTTCTCCGCCCCCACCAGAAAAAAAGCAACCACCCCTTGGATGTTGCTTAATAAACAGTCTCCTGGGCTAAAGCTCCGGTTCTTCACCACCTCCCTCTGTGACTTCTATTCAGCTTCTGTGAGTAAAATTCTGAGTGAGCAGCAAAGTACTGTTTGACTGTTTCCAAATTTTGGAAAGAGAGTCTGTGGCCTTGGCAGGGCTTTGGATTCGGTGTAAATAGCTACTCAGTCAGTTCAAACTGACTGGGACGGGGGTCTTCTGTGTCCTTAGCTTCCGCCAGGGTGGGATCCTGGGCAAATGGGAGAGTTGGTCAGGGGTTTTATATACAGTGGTACCTCAAGTTACAAACACTTCAGGTTACAAACTCCACTAACCTGGAAGAGTTACCTCGAGTTGAGAACTTTGCCCCAGGATGAGAACGGAAATGGTGTGCCAGCGGCAGCAAGAGGTCCCATTAGCGAAAGCATGCCTCTAGTTAAGAACAGTTTCAGGTTAAGAACGGACCTCCAGAACAAATTAAGTTCATAACTAGAGGCACCACTTTATTTATTTATTTATACCCTGCCCATCTGGATGGGTTTTCCCAGCCACTCTGGGCGGCTTCAAGCAAAATATTAAAATACAGTAATTCACAGAGAGAGAGAGAGAGAGAGAGTTGTAGCATCTCCATCATGCCTCTAGGCTTAGTTGATGTGGCAAGTGCTGATGGGCAGGTACCTGGGCTAGAGTAATAGTGTTTTTAATTAGTGTTTGTTACACTCTGCTTTTTCAGAGAGGTTAAAGAGGCTTTCCTGGGTCTCCCAGTGGTCTCCCATTCAAGCAGGTCCATCTTCCTCATGGGTAGGCAAACTGAGGCCCAGGGGCCGGATCTGGCCCCATCGCCTTCTAAATCACAATCAGTGTGTTTTTACATGTGTCCTTTTATTTAAAATGCATCTCTGGGTTATTTGTGGGGCATAGGAATTCGTTCATCCCCCCCAAAAAAAAATATAGGCCAGCACCCCACAAGGTCTGAGGGACAGTGGACCGGCCCCCTGCTGAAAAAGTTTGCTGACCCCTGCTACCTCTTTGCTTCAGCAGTATAACACAATCAAGTGCTCCCTTAGATTCAGAAAGATAAAACAATAAAATTATCACTAAAAAAATTACACCATAATTTAAGACAAACAGAAAATTAAAGCCACAGTAAAATAGACTAAACAAATTAAAACTCATACAAGCTTTCTAGACACCTGGGAGGCTTGTCTAAATACGAATGACTTCAGCAGGCTCCAAAAGGAAGACAGCGAAGGTGGCTGCCTGATTCCAAGAGGAAGGTCTGTGCCTTCCTAATTGCATCCTAACCCGAAGGACAGTAACCTGAAAAATCTTGATTACAGCTTTGAAAATGATCAATTTGTGACATTGTTGGCCCAGTTCAAGTGCTAGGACTCCACTTAAATGACTGAGGACTCAGGTACCTTAAGGGACATTAGCTCACCTGCCCTGACAAGGATCAGCTCCTGAAGTCCTGCTCATCTGCCACCACTGAAGTACAGGCAGGGGGTGAGTTTGGGAAGCAGATCCTTTTGCGTTATGGTACCAATGCTTTGGAAAGCCCTTTCCAGGGAAGTCCATGGGGCTTCCCATGCTATATGGGAAGGAGGGAGATGTCATCGCGCCACCCCTTGGTGTGTGGAATGCCGCAGGGCTCAATCCTCTCCCCAATGTTTTTTAACATCTTTATGCGCCCCCTTGCCCAGATTATCCGGAGCTTTGGGCTGGGTTGTCACCAATATGCTGATGACACTCAGCTCTATCAGCTGATGGATGGCCATCATAAATCCTTCAAAGACAGAGGTCCTCTGGCTGGGTCGGGATGGTATGGGGATGAGGGACCAACTCTTGCGGGGGCCCAATTAGTGCCATTGCCTTCTGTTAAGAGGTTGGGTGTAACCCTTGAGGCCTCCCTTTCCATGGAGGCGCAGATTACAACAGCAGCCAAGGCGACATATTTCCACCTTCGCTGCATCAAGCACTTGGTCCCTTACCTTTCCCGCCCCAACCTGGCCACAGTGATCCATGCAACGGTCACCTCCAGGCTTGACTACTGTAATTCGCTCTACGCGGGGCTGCCCTTGAATCTGTCCCAGAAACTCCAGCGGGTGCAGAATGCTGCAGCGAGGCTCCTCACAGGGTCTCTGCCATGGGAGCATATTCACCCAGTGCTTTTCAAGCTGCACTGGCTCCCGGTGGAGTACAGGGTCAGATTTAAGGTGCTGGTTTTGACCTTTAAAGCCCTTCATGGCCTAGGACCCTCGTACCTACGGGACCGCCTCTCCTGGTATGCCCCATGGAGGACCTTAAGGTCCATATATAGCAACACCCTAGTGGTCCTGGGCCCGAAGGAAGTCAGATTAGCCTCAACCAGAGCCAGGGCCTTTTCAACACTGGCTCCTGCGGTGGAATGCTCTGTCTCTTGAGACCAGGGCCCTGTGGGATCTGATCTCTTTCTGCAGGGCCTGTAAGACAGAGTTGTTCCACTTGGCCTTTGGCTCAGAATCAGTTTGATTCCCTCCCCCTCTTTCTTTTTCCTTTCTCCTCCTATGAAGAGATTGCTCCCTAATTGTTTTAATGTTGTATCTTAATCTTTTAAATTGTATTTTAATCAACTTGTTTTTATTATTTGTTGTTAGCCGCCCTGAGCCCGGTCTTGGCTGGGGAGGGCGGGGTATAAATAAAAATTATTATTATTGTTGTTGTTGTTGTTGTTGTTATTATATTCATTTTGCCAGCTAATTAAAACCTGGCTCTTTGGGAAAGGCTGATGGCTGACCTCTCTAGTGTTACAAATGATCTAGTATTGTTTTATTGCTTTTATAGATATGTTTTACAATTTTAGACACTTTGGACTCCTGTATTTAGAACATCTCTGTGTGTGTCATTAATGTACATATAAATAAATAAATAAATATTTTCAGGAAAGAATCTTGTGGTGCCTTAAAAGCTAACAGTTGTATTATGGGATAAGCTTTCATGGACTCACACCCATTTTGTCAGATGCATCCTGTGTGCTACAGCAGTCTTTTTTAAATAAATGTTGTCTCCATTCATTAAGTTACTTACTTATTTTGTGAAACAGTTCAATTTTAGAAAAAGGAAATATTCTCTCTCTCACTCACTCACACAATAAAGAAGTAGAACATGTTCCATTTCAGAACACATTCTGTCCCTCTTCACAGGTTACTTGCTTTCATTTTGAAAATAGTTGCATGTTAATGTGCTAGGCTTGTAAATCGCTTCTTGCTTGGTTACCCCCGCCAGTCAGAATCACCTGTAGCCAACCAGGCAGGGAAGTTGTCCAATAGTTAGGTCTTATTCATTTCCTTCTATGACCACAAATCAGACAAGCTGGGAGCAATGTTTGTGGACTACAGTCATACCTCATGTTATGTCCACTTCATGTTATGTTCTTTCAGGTTACGTCCCGCAGCGACCCGGAAGTACTAGAAAGGTTACTTCTGGGTTTCGCCGCTCGCGCATGCGCAGAAGTGCAAAATGACGTCACACACATGTGCAGAAGCAGCGGATCACAACCCGCACGTGCGCAGACGCGCCGCTGTGGGTTGCACTCTTTTCATGTTGCGAACAGGCCTCTGGAATGGATCCCATTTGCAACCAGAGGTACCACTGTAGTAACTTTAGTGGACTTTGTCAACAATACACAGATCTGACTGGCAGGATGAGTTGATCCTTCCCAAGTTTTCTCCTTGCTGTCATTTTAGCGAAAGGTACTCGAGCTTCCCCTTCGCTGCTGTCCTGGGACTGGTAACTCTGTTCCCCTTCTCTTACGTTCCCCTCTCCTCTTCTGATATTTCAGTGGCATGGTGTGCCTGACCCTTTCTCTTTCCTCCCCTAGTGTTTGAGACCTGTGAATGCTGCAGTCTCACAGAGCATCTTCCAAAGAAGAGGAAGCACCTGCCAGTTGTGACTTGATCCCAGACGCCCTTGGAATGACACTTGCTACAGACTACATGCGAGATTCAGAGCTGGCCCTTGTGTCTCAGTGGCAAGAGCTCTAGCTCTGTAGCCCACCAGGCTTTCCTCCTAATGCTGGGCAAGAAAAGGAGCTCACCTCAGCCTGGCAAAGAGACGTTTCATGCCCTTGACAGCTCAGAGGGGCTTCATTCTCGCAGCTTCCTGGGAGCTGCTCCCGAGCACATCTCTCCTTGCTCTTGGTGCACTTCGCTGTGGCACTCCTGGTGTGACCTTCGTACTCTTAAGCCTTTGCCATTTCTCTTTGCTCTGTTGCCTGTTTCCGGACTGGATCACGGGGGTTCCTCACCACCCCACAACTGTTGGAGGAAGGGTGTGAACTTTGAAATGGCACCTGTGAAATGCCAGGGACCTTCTGCACACACAAAGTTGCCACTGGTTGACACAAGAACTGGCTGACTGCCCAGGCACACTCTCTCTGCCTGCCTCAGGATCCCACAGGACACTCGCCTTGCCTGCTGCTCGCCATGTTTCTACTACTGCCCTTTGATAGCTTGGTGGTTAACCTGCTGGGCATTTCCCTGACCGTACTCTTCACTCTGCTCTTGGTTTTCATCATTGTGCCAGCCATTTTTGGAGTTTCCTTTGGCATCCGCCGCCTTTACATGAGAACCCTGCTGCAGATATTCCAGGTGAGTCAAAATTCCTGATGTTGCTGTGAGTGGAAGGCAGCAAGAATTAATCCCCACCACTGGATGGGATGTGTCAGCAGTCAGGGTGACTCAGAGCTTTTTGACAGCAGCAGGCTTTGCAATCAACGTTCAGGCAAGGCTTTATTTGCTCTAGGCCTGGCTCTAGCGGCTGTTGTCAATGCCAAGACTTAGCCCTGGAACGCATGACGCTGGAGTCAACGAAGATGACCCTGAGCAGGTGCAAAGTGCTACTAAATAAGTAACTACAAAGTTTCCCCAGGCATCGGCAAGGGGAGAGAGTTTCCAGATCAGAGGGCAGGGTCAAAGAGCCCGTTAGCACTGCCGTCAGTTTTTCTAGAGTTTTAAGAGTGGGCTTTGTGGACCACCTTGCACAAAAGGGTCTCCCTAAGGAGGAGTGGGCACAAGCTCCCCTCTGACACCGTCCAGATCACTTTCTATATGGGCTGTGATTGGTTTGGGAGGCAGAACCCGCCCCAGTCTGCTTGTGATGGGCAGCTGTGTGAGCAACTGTGCTCGCGTAAGCAAATCATATACAGTATCATGTTGAGTTTAGCAATTGAGAGAAGAGCAGTCAATGAAAGTGCCTCTGCTCTGCATAAATTTTTTTGTTTCCCTGAGGTCCACATCTCCTGGAACCTAAATGCACACCGTGGGCCTTTGTGCCCCAGTTCTCTTTCTGATCATTAATTCTGCCAGGCTCTTAAGTGCTGGGCTGGCACAGGCATACCCTTAACTCCCTCTAGGAAACATGCTGAGGGTTCCAGCACACCCTCCTCTCTCCTTCTCTTCTTGTCTCTCTCCAGCCCTTCTGTCAGCTGGTTTCAGCATTACATTTACTATTTCTAAAGTGATTTCAAATCAAAGTGTTCTGCAGTAGACCACATCATCACCATTTGAGCCCGAGTTGGTAACAGGCGCACACAACAGATGCTCTTAAATGTCTTTTTAAACATATGTTTAGAAGTGAGGGGTTCAAAGAGTGTGGCATGTCCAATTGCATACCCTGTTCTGAATTGCTTAATTGTGGGCTTACACCGGCTCAGTGCATGTGGGTCACTATTGCAGCTTTCTCTTCATTTCAGTGAGGAAGCTTTGGGCAGACTCTTCTGAACTCTGAGAAGCATATCTTAACCAGTTTTAGAATCCTCATTTCAGAACCATACCAAGAAATGCTGCAGTGTTCTCAGCCTGAGAGATGGTTGTGTGCTTCCTCCACTGGACTTTGGTGGAGAAAAAGCCTGTTGATCGAGGAGGAGTGTGGGCCTGTGGTGCAAGTTTACTGCCCTGAATATTTTAGTCCTTAGCTGTGTACCAGTGCAGCAGGGAGGAGGAACAGAAGGCAACCAGGAGTCCAGTTGTGGGTATATGGTGCCTTGGAGGGGAGAGGCTGACCTGGGCATAAGGGGGAAATGAGGCTGGCTTCAGGCAATCACTTGAAAAGCTGCCCAGGGTTGTGTCTTGTTCTGTGGCTGGTTGGGGCAGAAAATTAGGAGCACTGGAGGTGGCAGGGCAGGGAGAACGTTGCCTGGCTAGGTTGCGTGAACCCAGAACTGGCCCAGCAATTGGGCAGGGTGAGGCCACTGCCTCAGGTGGCAGAAGCCCCCCAGGCGGCACTCCCGGGGGTGCCCCACTGCCTCCGTCAGTGATGATGAAGCACTGCCACCAACAGCGCCAATTTCAGGCAAGACTGCAGCCATTTTGAACAAGATCTCACCAAAAACCAGCCCAATCTTGTTTGAAATTGGCGGTGCCCAGCAGCGCATGTGGCTGCATTTGCAGGTATGGGCAGGGGGTGGTGAGTGGGCAGGAGCAGGGGCAGGGCAGGGTGGCACTTCCCCTTTTGCATCAATCTGCCAAAGAGGATGTGGTGTCCCTGCATGAGCCACGTTGACGTGCATCTTCTGCCGCAACCAGCTGTCTGCTTCATGTCAGTTCCAGAGGTCAAGTAGGCAAAAGCTGGCAAGGGCATTAGGCAACAAGCAGAGCTCTGGCCCTGACTGGTTTAAGCTGGCTTCTTGCTGTTCCTCATGTAACTTGGAAGTCAGCTGGAGAAAGGATGTGTGTGCAGGTATGGTTTTCCCTTTCCTGAACTTCCAAGGATTTGCTTTTTTATTTCAACAAATACCATATTGACCTGAATAAAGCTGCACTTCCCCCCAAATTCTAACCGTGAAAAGTTAAAGTGCGGCTTATATTCGCGACCTTACGGTATGCAGCCAGGAGCGTGGGGCAAACAGTGGCACCCGCCCTGCGCGTAGTCCCCCGTCCCCTCCCCCAAGACCGGGAAGGGAGAGAGCGAGGAAGGGGAAAGGCTGCTGACAATGCAGCACACACGAACACACACACACACCCAGTATGCAGCCAGGAGCAGCAAGGAAGGGAACGACTTATATTCAGGTATCCTCCCCCCCCCGCTCCAATTTAAAAGCTGCGGCTTATATTCAGGTGCGGCTTATTTTCGGGCCAATACGGTGCTTTGGAAAAGCTTTGACTGGACCAGCCCTTTCCTATTTTTCAGGCCTCCCGCTTCCTGGGCTGGAAGCCTCCACAGGCTGCTATTGTTACGATCCAGGTCCACAGATTGTTTTTCCAGTCCCATCCTTCCCAGAATTTGATTCGGATATATTTATTTATTTTAAGCGTTTCATGGGCTGTATTTTTCTGAGAGGACAGCATCTGAAGCAGGCTACCAAAAAGAAAGAAAGGTCACAAGCATCAGTAAGCAACACTGGCATTTCAATTGCCATCACTAAAACAGGCAATACAAACCAGGCACTGCAGCCAGAGAAAGGCATCCACAACCAGATTAAACCAGCAACCAGTGAAAGCATCCTGTTTGCCTGTGAGACAGGCCTTTGTTTATTATGAGGGGCCAGGTCTGCCCTTGTCGGAGCAGGGAACTCAACAAACCCCACTAGGCAAAGCAGCCTTGTGTCCTGTTCATTCTCCTCTAAGTCGCTGCTCCTCCTAGCCTGGTGTTGCCCACCCTGATTCATAGTGGCTTTCCGAGGTCCTACCCCAGCCACTCGCAGTCTTACCAGCTTAGGCTGCTGGGGGTTGCTTTCCTGCACACCTAAGAGAGAGCTTCCTGGAGCAGACGAAGGGCCCATTGTCCTGTTCCTCATCCAACAACAGACAACCAAGCATCCAGAAAGCTGACAAGCGAGTGATGAAGCCAGTGGCCACCCCTGTTTATCTCCAAGATCTGGTATTCAGAGGTGAACTACTAAATGGAGATGTGACTGTTGCCCATTTGTAGGGCAGAAGGCAGGAAGGCAACTAGTAGGGGGGAGCCAGAGCCAAGTCAGTCTACTTTTGTCCCCATCCTTCTCCTTTGCCGAGTTCCACAAGGGCAACATGGAGGCAGTGGTGATGGAGGAAGAGGAAGCTGTAGGCAGGCTGGTCCAGGGGTGGCTAAAAGCAGACTGAAGTTGGTGGGACAGTTCCCCATTCACCCTAATGGACCAGCCTCCGCTGTGTTCACTCTGGTGGTTGGTCCACCCATCCTCTTCCCTGAACTTGTCCAGCTGTTTTGAAAGCCATCTGTGTGAGTGTCTCTTGCCACATTTCACAGGAGTGAGTTCCAGGTCAGTTGTGTGTGATTGGTAGGATTCTCCTTTTTCCACTCTGTTGTCTTGCAGTGGGCAACGCTGAGGATTGAGCGTGGGGCCAAAGAGAAGAAGCACCCGCTTTATAAGCCCTATGTGAATGGTAAGAGGCCTTGCTGCCGTCTCTCTGGGGGAGGAGGGGGTGCGTGGCGGGTTTCGTTCCCCTCACTGTGTGTGTCTGCTGCAGGGATCATTGCAAAGGAGCCCACTTCCTTGGAGGAGGAGATCAAAGAGATCCGGCGGAGTGGTAGCAACAAGGCCCTGGATGCCCCCGAGTTTGAACTCTCTGACATCTTCTACTTCTGCCGCAAGGGCATCGAGACCATCATGGATGATGAGGTGACCAAGCGCTTCTCGGCCGAAGAGCTGCAGTCTTGGAACTTGCTGAGCAGAACCAACTACAATTTCCACTACATCAGCCTGCGCCTCACAGTCCTCTGGGGCCTGGGCGTCCTGATCCGCTACTGCTTCCTCCTGCCACTCAGGTAGGGCCTGGGGCCTCTCCTGGGAAAGACTGAGCGGGGTGATGGCCCCACCGCAACCGGGGCTCCCTATGGTCCAGGGATGGGGAACCTGTGGCCCTCCAGCCAGTGTTGGACATCAGTGCCCATCTGCTCCTGCCAGCAGGGGTAGTTCTTAGGGATGATGGGAGTGTAGCCGAGCAACATCTGGAAGAACCTCTCCACTTGCTCCAGAATGAAAGCTGGGGGGGGTGTGTGTTTCATGTTGTGCCTGCCCCATGGTGGAACTATGTTAGTGGCTGGGGTACCAGTGCAGTTGGTGGTCCTGCCTCCTCAGGGTTCTCATCTCTCTCTCTCTCTCTTTCTCTCTCTCTCTCTCTCTCTCTCTCTCTCTCTCTCCCCCCCCCCCGCAGGGTAGCTCTGGCTTTCACTGGCATTAGCCTCTTGGTGACTGGCACAACCATGGTGGGTTATTTGCCCAACGGAAGGTGAGTTCTCAATAGTGGACCCCTACAAAGATCACCACCTGGCAACAGGTGCTGAAATACTCTTAACTTGCTTCGGGTACTGGGATTAAGGAGAAAACATCAGAGGAAAACTAATGGATTTAAATGTGGACTCCCTGTTTCTGCTCTTGTCTCTCTGGTCAGGCTCTGTTGATTCAACCTTCATATCACCATTTTGCCCTTGGGCAATTAAACGTGGAACAAAAGTGGGCGAGACTTTTTTTTTGTATTCTTCTCTATTTGGGTGGTGGGAAGGGGGAATTGCCTTCAGCATCTCAAGAAAATTTGAATAACTGAGCAAGAATCTTAAAAAAAAAGGCAGAGCAAAGGAGAAATAGAATTCTGTTAAGATGATGCCATTCTCACTAAAAGGTCAGAGCTTATCAGTATATCCAGAAGGCTAGCCTTTCTGCCTTTCACCCCAACCCTCTTGAGTCACACCAGTCCAAAGGGGGCTTCCCTGAGATCTCCCTCTTTTTGCATGTGTGCAACTTGTGCAAAAAACAACTTGTGAGGAAGCACCCCCACCACAGGGCTGCTGTTGCACAGGCTTCACACGGCAGGCTCCAGCCCTTTCTTAAAAGTGGGTCCATTGACCAAAGCCACCAGTCCAGGAAAATGGCAGGATCCTTCTGTCTGCACCCACTGGATTTGGAGTCGTTCCTCATCAGGGGATCATCAGAAGAAAAGGATGGCTGCGGTTTTCTCTTTTAAAGCCATGCTGCCACCTGTTCCTTCATGTAGTCCTATCTGGTTGGTGATTTTGAAAGCTAGCTGCTTCCAGAGGGAGGCGCTAAAGGTTGCCTGGTATGTGGCCATTTAGAGATGTGTGTCTTCCTCTTTTCTTTAGGTTTGTAAGTGCTATTTTGAGGAAAGCAGGGGCACCTAGACATAGATGGTTACACTATGCTATAGCCGTTGTGATAGTGTGTTTTTAATAGATTTTTAAAATAAACATATGCACATAGTTTTAATATTTAATATTAAGCATTCTATTACGGTTTATACAGTAGTTGTTATTTTCTTTTTTCTAGCTGTTCCTATTTTATCTGCAAGCTACTCTGAGTACCTATTAGGGAAAAGGGTGGAGAATGAATGAATAGCCACAACAACAACTTTCAATTTAATCAGGTGTTTGCCCTTTAGGTGCAAAGAGTTCCTGAGCAGGCACGTTCATCTGATGTGCTACCGGATCTGTGTGCGAGCTCTCACAGCTATCATCACCTACCACCACCGGTATGGAGGGGATGGGAGGGAGGTTGTAGTACACATGCCCAGAAAAGGGGGAATGTTGACTGGGGCCTGTGTGTTGGCTGCATTTCTGTGGCTTTCATTTTAAAAAAACAGAAAGAGGAGAGAACAAGTTTTTAGATCTTATGGCTGCAAAAAGAATGCCTGATAATGTGAGAAGCCAGGAAGGTGGCTGAACAAGAATCCCAATAGTCAGAGGGTACGATCAGTGCCTTTACAGCTCCTCCTTATGTCTTCTTAAATAAAGCATCAGCAAAACATCTGTACAGCAACACTGAAACACGCAGAAGCAAAACAAAGCTCTTATTAAAATCACTGGCTGTTCAAGGGACATTTTAAGCAACTGCATAGGCCTGTTGACATTAGAAAGTCTTCAAGAGAAATGTGAAAGTCAAAAGCAATGGTGCCTGATGACTCTCTGTGTCCTGGCTCACGGCCTCAGTATCCGCTCTAAGTACTGGATACATGGTTCAACCATTCATAAGCTGTGTTCATGAGCAAAGATGCTGTCCCAACACTTCCCAGGTTCCTCCTGCTCTGCTTTTAAAGACGCTTGCCTAGAGCTTGCACAGCTTCTCCTGATTCTGATGCTATGGAGAACTAGGGCTGCATGTCCTCCGCGTGCTAATGGCACTGTGCTCCGAAACACCTAAGGACCGCTCCCAGTGGTTTCACATAGAGGTTAAATAGCATTGGCTACAAAATAGTGCTCTGTGGAACCCCCTAGCACAGGTGCCTGGGAATGAACACTCATGGGGAGGAATAGAACCCCTGTGCCCATTGCACAGAGTCAGTCTCAGGGGAATACCGTGGTCAGTGGTCTCAAAAGCCAGCGAGAGATTGAGTCATAGTAACAGAGCTGTACTCCCCTGATACAGGGGCAACCAAGGCCTATTTAGTTCTGAAAGTCAGGTTTAAACCCAGATTTGAGCTGGATAATCAGTGTCATCTGCCACTGTCCCCAAGAATGACATGTTTAGCAATGTAGAATACATTGTGCAAACATGGGACACAAATTAATATAATTTATATGGTCATAGATCTGAGGTTTCTTTGACGCAGAACTTCAGGATTGTTGGTTTGTTTGTTTTTTAAGTTCAGAACACATAAAAACCTGATTTTATCTACTGTGTGTGAACTGTGCCATTATCTGTGTGGCAGGGCATTGAGGTTGCTTGTTCCTTAAGGATAGAAATTGGGGGAAGAAGGACACATGGAAGGGGCCCCCTGCTGAATGCTTTTCCAGGACAGGCTGAGCTTGTGCTTCAGCCTTTTTTCCCCCCTTTGGCTAATCTCTTTTTCTTTCCCAACTTCAGGGAAAACAGACCCCGCAATGGAGGAATCTGTGTGGCTAACCACACGTCCCCGATTGATGTCATAATTCTGGCCAGTGATGGTTACTATGCTATGGTGAGGATGGAGAACCATGTGCATGTGTGTGTGTGTGAGGAGGATCACTGTGTAGTAGCAGAAGGTTCTTGAACATAACATTTATTGAAAATACTGGATTCGTTTTTGAAAAATCAGGGCCATTGCCCAATTCTGTCAGGCAGCATTGGTGGCACTGGGTTGTTTTTAAACCAATCTGTCAATGTGCCCCTCCCAACAGCCATGGGGAGGAAGCATGTTCTGTTCATGCTGCTACGATGTGCCCACCACCCAAAGGAACAGTCATAAGATAGGAGTGTGGAGGCCGTTTGAACTCTCCTTGAGCATCCTCGCTGCTGCTGCCTTTTTCTTGAACCTTGGGAATCCTTTGGCGCCCTTGGTGGTCTCTGGAGAATGTCAGGTGCTTGGGTGGTCTGCTGCAGCTATTTGCACACTCCTGAGCTTCTTAGCCAAGAGAGGCCTGTGTTCCTCTGCAGCCCTCCCTGAGGACCCTGTGCTTTTGGACAAAGGGAGGACAGGTGTCGCCCACATTCCATGATGGGTGGGTAGCAGTCAGGTCCCACATTCTCACCTTCCTTAACGCTTGGCATTCCTGCGGGATGGAGAGTTTTATACAGACAAAGGTATCTTCCTCTGCAAGTAGAGCTGCTTGATGTTGGCATGGCTGTCTTAATCCTGAACCAAAGTCTCCCCCCCACACCCTGACTGACCTATGACCTCTTTTTTGTTCCTCAGGTGGGCCAGGTCCATGGGGGGCTCATGGGGGTAATCCAGAGGGCCATGGTCAAGGCTTGTCCCCATGTCTGGTTTGAACGCTCGGAGGTGAAGGATCGCCACCTGGTGGCTAAAAGGTGGGTGCACAATCTGTCCCTGCTCCATATGCCCAGCAGGCAAGGCTTGTGGGTTGTGCTGCGTATGGTCTGGGGAGTTGCAGCTCTGACTGGTGACAGACTTGGCTACCTGGCTGATTTGAAGTTGAGGAGCTTCCTTGGTAGTTGCTGGGGCTGCTGGAATCTTCTTCTGGATCAGCCAGGCATGTACCTCTCAGTGATACACACACATGCTCTCTCTCTCTCTCTCTCTCTCTCCTTTCTACCTGCAGGCTGTCCGAACATGCTCATGATAAAAATAAATTGCCCATCCTTATTTTCCCTGAAGGTAAGCAAGAATTAAGGAAGAAGGGTTAAGTCCCAGGGCTCTCTATAGTCATGGTGCCCCAGCCACAGGACGGATGAAAGCATCCTATTAAACATATAAACTGTAGAGGCAAGTAAAGGCTGGAGGGACTCACAGTCCTGAATTCCAAGTACCTAACAGAAAGCAGCCACTTGGGTGGGTAGAGACTGAAGGCCACTCTATCCCTGCATCTCTATGGCCCACAACTTCTTGACATGGTATGGTTCACCACTGAAAATACGTTCTGTTTGAAATTGGATGTGCCACTCAGACTTCATTGAAAGCTATGCCCTTGATTTATGCCGCATTCTCACAAATACACAGGCTTCCCCACCCTACCCCACCCCCATGGGTAAGTCCTCTGTCCCACCATTGGTGATCCCTGTTCCTACAGAAATGGCCATTTCTCTTCACAGGCACTTGCATCAACAACACTTCGGTGATGATGTTCAAGAAAGGGAGCTTTGAGATTGGTGCCACTGTTTATCCGGTTGCTATCAAGGTGAGAGCTGTTACCACCCTGAAGCTTGCTAGGTAGGCCTTGGAGACTGGAGGATAATGCCACTGTGGTCTGTATGGAGCCAGGAATGCTGGAGAGTTGAGAAGCCCTGGGAATTTCTGGCAAGAGGTTCCAGAATCTTATGTAACACAGGCCCTGCAACTTTTCACAACCTCTCAGCCTGTTATGCCATTGAAAGTATTTACTCTTGGGCTTTACATTGGACACGTTCCACTGGGGAGTTCTGTAGATGAGCCACCTTGGAATGATTGGGAGTGATCCCCATTTCTTCATCGGGACTTTCATGGGAGAATTCCCCACTAGCCTATGCCTATTTGGACTAAATTTCAGATCCATGGAATTTGTTTGGGGCACATTCAAAACTTGCATGAGCACGTAGAGAGTTGGGTAAAGCAGGCCACTGCACGATGGCACACAGACAGAGGAATTTCAGCTGCATTGCTCTACCCCTTGGGGTGGGGACCTATGGCCCTTCTTGAACTTTAAGCTCTCATCAGTCCCAGCAAGCATGGCCAGTGGCCAGGAATGAAGGAAGTTCCAGGTCTTCAGCAACATCTGCAGGTTCCCCACAGTGAAAACTGGGCATGTTGCTCTCTCAGCCTAATTTACTGATCTCATGGGGTTGTTGTGAGGATGGAACAGGATAATCTCATGTAAAGTGATCTGAGCTCCTTGAAGGAAGAGCTGGACACTGCTGTTTAAGAAGGATGTTGACAAGCTGGAAGGTGTGCAGAGGAGGGCAACCAGGGTGATCAAGGGTCTGGAAACTAGCCTGATGAGGAAGAGGGGTTGATGGAGTTTGGTATGTTTAGCTTGAATAAGTCTGAAAGGTGAGATGATAGCCATATTCAAACATTGTAAGGACTATCACATGGAAGAGGGAGCAAGCTTGTTTTCTCCTGCTCTGGAGGGTAGGACCCAAACCAGTGGATTCAAATTACAAGAAAGGAGATTCCGACTAAACACCAGGAATAACTTTCTGACAATAAGAGCTGTTCAACAGTGGAACAGACTTCCTCAGAAGGTGGTGGACTATCCTTCATTGGAGGTTTTTAGACAGAGGTTCGATGGATTCAGAGATTCTGTAGTTGCAGAGTGTTGGACTAGATGCCTCTTGAGTTCCCTTCCAACTTTATGATTCTATGGATGCAAATATCATAAATGGAAATCCTTTATTGAAAGGCAGTTCCTACAGGCATATTTCTTGCCGTGTGTTGAATGTGGCATAAACCTCTTTTGCTTTCAGGAGGTGTTGAGTTCTCTATCTTCCCCTCCCTCCCCTCCTTTTGTCCTTCAGTATGACCCCCAATTTGGAGACGCCTTTTTTAACAGCAGCAAATACGGCATGGTGACTTATCTGCTCAGGATGATGACCAGCTGGGCTATAGTTTGCAGTGTCTGGTACCTGCCGCCAATGACCAGAGAGGTGGGTACCTGAACTTGGAGTAGGGTTGTTATCAGAGAAATGGCAGCCATCCCCACCAGGCTCCTTTCTGCAAATTCCAATCAGCCTTTGTTCTTTTTTAGCCTGATGAAGATGCTGTGCAATTTGCCAATCGGGTGAAGTCTGCCATTGCGAGGCAAGGGGGTCTTGTGGATCTCCTGTGGTGAGTCCTGAAGCTGATGGATCGGGAGGATGGGGAGAAGCTGGGAGTCATGCCATTGGTCCACCTGGCCCAGTGCTCTGGACACATTTTGCTTGGAAAGCAATGGCTCTACCTCTGAGCTCTGCCCACTCAGGGAAGGGCCATGAGAGTAGCATCTTCCTTACCTGCAGAAGGTCCCTAGTTCAGTTCCCAAAGGCATGTGTGGGCAGGGCAGGAGATGTCCCTTGCTGAAAACCCTGGAGAGCCTCTGTCAGGGTAGACGTTCCTGGGTTAGATCAGCCAATGGTCTGCATTTGTATAAGGCGACTTCCTAAGTTTCTGTGTCACAGCCATGTTGGGATGTGGATGGGACTCTATCCTGGCTACATCTATGGCTTCCTTGGGCTCAGTCTACATGTTAAGATTCCTGCATTGCAGGAGTTTGGAATAGATGATCCTCCGGGTCCCTTCCAAGTCTATGATTCTATAATTATGCAGAATTCCATGGTTCTTCCTACTACATTTTTAAGAGCTCAAAATCAGCTGTATGCCAGTAGAAGAAGCCTCCTTCACCTTTAAAAGATGTGGGGAGGTTGATTTTAAGCTGGAAAAGAATAGGGAGAGTAAAGACTTCAGCAATGTTTCCATGTTTGGCAGCAGCCTGCGTAGGGTGTTCTCTGTTTAAAGACCAATGTGGTGGGGAGAACCATGGACACTGGCCTCAGCTGTGGCTTGAGCCTCCAGCAACCCAAAGAGCTAGCTGCCTGTAGCCTGCAGCGTCTCTGCAGCCAGCCGCTGCTGAGCCTTTTCCACAGTGGATGGATTATGGGAGTGGGGCTGGCCAAGCAGCCTTGAAGGCGCTGGCTGTGGTGGGGTAAGCCCATGCGCCTGAGGCTCCCTCCTTAGCACTGCCACATGATAAATCTGCACACAGCGGCAAGTGCAGTTTTTCCCTTCCTGCTTGCCAGGGCTGTACGTTCCCTCTTGCACGCTGGTGCTTTTAGCCAACAGGGGAGTAATTTTCTTTTCTTGTCCGTCTGCCCTCTCCCTCTCTCTTTTTCTAGGGACGGAGGCCTGAAGAGGGAAAAGGTGAAGGACACCTTCAAGGAAGAGCAGCAGAAGCTCTACAGCAAAATGGTTGTGGGCAACCATGAAGACCGAAGCCGCTCCTGAGCTTCATGGAGCAGGGGCTGCTGCAGGACTGACAGCCTCCACCTCCTCCCAGCCTTCTGGAGCACATTCTTGGCTGAGCTGCCGCTCCAGGCCAAGGTGGTGCTGCCCAGAGGCTCATCAGCAAGAGGCCTTATTTCAGCTGCAATGGCTTGGCTCGCTGCTTAGACAGCCACAGTGGAGAACTTTTCCCACAATGGGAGTGGCTGGATGGGCTGCCCCACGTTTTGTATCTGTGTGACGGTGCTGGAGAATGCCTGAGTGTGTGCGTGCGCATGTGTGCCTGCACTGGAAGCTGCTGTGGTTGCAAGAGCAGCTGGACTTGTTGAGCCCCTGCTGCCTGTGGTAGGTGCCCCCAGCAGCTTCCTCTGCCCTTTGCAGCCCCAGGGAAAGGCTCTGTCCTCTTTGCATTCTGTCTTTTCACTCTTTCTCTCCCCCCCCCCCAAAAAAAAAGAGAACGGACTGAGACTGCATAGGGTCCCTTTGCATTTTTTAATTAAAATATATAGAGATGGAGCTTTGTGCTGAATAATCCCTCTGCTGTTTTTCAAATGGAACCGCAAAGATGGTGCAGCGCTTTGGCTCTCAAAACTGGGAAGGGGACTCCTTAAAAGAAGTGCCATCGTGTGTGTGTGTGTGTCCTACTTGGACACAAGTGGCGGGGTGCAGAAGTGGCTGCACTCTGTTAGAGGGCAGTGAGATGGCCAGTTTGGGACACAGAAAATATCACCACTATAGCAGGAAAAGGTGTGACCCTGGGTGGGGAATTCTGCTTTGCCCATTCCAGGGAGAGGCCACATATAACCGTGGCCTGAGCTTCACCCACATCAACCCCTGCTAATTCTGGCCTCTGAAGGAAGTTGGTTTTTAACATCTGCTAATGCAGACTCAAGTTTAAGATACTGAAGTCAAGGGCCCTGAGTCAGAAGCAGTCTTCTCTGCCATGTGAGAAAACTTCTGAGGTGCTGCGCTGACAAAGTCAAAGTCCATCTCCTTGCCTCCAGCTCCATCCCTGCCCTGTGCTTTGCCTCCTAGGGCTGCTACTTTGAAAGCAGCGCTTGCTGCTCACAGTGGGCTGGGCTGCTCTCCACCTGCCCTCCTGCCCCTGGTGACGCATAATGGCCTCCTTCACAGGCTGATGAGGGAGCAATGCACTCGGAAGCCACACAGGTGCTTTGGGGCTGGGGGTGTGTTTCATCTTCTTCACATGGAAGCTTTTTGGCCCTTCCCCAAGCCAGATCCTTGTTTGCATTTGCATTCCTAACCCACCTGCCTTCTCAGAGATAAATAGAATGGAAACATCAAAACCCTCTGAAGCTGGCGAGAGACCAGAATGATCCAATCCAACCCACTTCTTGAATAAGCTTTGGTGCTCAGAACCTCTACGGGCAATGAGTGGCCTGCCCACTCACAGACATTGCTTATTCCGGCAGCTCACAGCAGAACAGCCACCAGGAACAGCTCCAGTCGGGGAACTTGTGGACTGATTTTGTTATGGGCATCCACCAATGGCATTTGGCCTGTGGGCCTGAAAATGGACAAACTGAACAAGGGGTTCTGGGTTTGGGAGCTCACGTTTGAGATTTGCCACGGCATAATGTGTGAAAAGGCCCTCCGTTTCCAGGAGCGGGCTGAGTTGATGGGGTCATCCGCTTTCTCCTCCCTCTACACTTGGCTGTGCTGTTGGGTGGCTCCTTGGCTCACTGGCAGAAGTTCAGCAGCACCCAAGACCAATCCTACATTGGCCTGGAATCCAGTCACCAGTAAAAAGCATGCCAGGGCACAGAGTTCTGTGCATTTAGGATTCAGAGTGGGGTATTGGCACTGTCAGTTCATTTGGAATATTTTGCCACCGATCAGTAAAAAGAGTAAACCAAGGAAGCAGCGAGGGGGGTGGGCAGAGATACAAGGGGCCCAGACCCAAAGAGATGGGAGCCTACCTTCCTCTCCCCTGCTTTCAGTATTGGGGAGAAACTTGGCTTTCAAAAAAACAGCCTCAGGCTTCTGCTCTGGCTGCTCCATTCTGTAATTGCAGCCAGGTGGGTTTGGGGGTCAGTTGTTGGCCCAGCTTTACTGTTGGAGTTTTAAGGTCTTGCTGTAAATATTTGTGGGAGGTGCAGTTGTCTACCTGCTCAGGAGACCCATGAACCCACAATTTTCTCTGGCCCACTTCAGACTGATCAGGCCCCCCTTAACTTTCACTCCCTCATGATGCCCAACCTGATGGGGGGGGGAAGGGATTTCCAAAATAAGAGGTTAATAAGAAGAAAGAGTCAGTGGGACAGTCTTCCTTGGGAGGTGGTGGACTCTCCTTCCTTGGAGGGTTTTAAGCAGAGGTTGGGTGGCCATCTGTCATGGATGCCTTAAGCTGAGATTCCTGCATTGCAGGGGGTTGGACTAGATGACCCTTGGGGGTCTCTTCCAACTACAGTTCTATGCCTCTGTACTGAGCCTGAACAGCAGGCAACTGCAGGGCCCAACTATGTGTTCGGATCAGGAAGGGAATACAGTAGACTTACCTTATTCTTTGGGGAGTTGTTTGGTGTTCCTCTTTGCTCCCATTCAGGGATTCCATTTGCTTCTGTGGTGCCCTTGAAGTCAGGCTCCAGTTGCCTCAGACCAGCAGGGGAGGGGGGGAGAATTCACCCCCAGCACTGTTCTCACTGTGCGCCATGGAGCATGCAAAAATGTTATCGAGGCACGTACCTCTTCTAAAAAGGACCTGCCCCCACTTGTGCCCCCGTCTGTGTCTTGGCTTCTTCCTTGAGTTGAGAGCCTGCTCCTGTTCCTCCAGCAGCTGCAACTGCTCTGGTTTCCGTCATGATCTCTTGAGTCTTGTGGGAATGTTGCCCTAAAGAGTGGGGCAGGAGGTGTCTCTCCTTGCCCCCCACCAAGCGCTCACCATTTCCTGGGCAGGGGAGAAGAACACTGCTGTGATCCTCCCTGGGGGAAAGCCCATTCCTCCTTGTGTTTGCTCAACCCTGAACTTTGCCCACATTTGATAAGGAGGATCTTGCTCTTGCAACAAGCACTTAAGGGGGGGGGGTGTCTTCTGTCTCGGTGCCTCTGCTGCTCTCGGCCCATGAATATGCACGTCCCATGGCTTGGGGGAGCAAAGTGTACTCTGCCTTTTATGGTTTGACTCAAGAGGCCAAGGTGGGGGGTTTGTGGATGTCAATGATAAGGCCAGCCCCTCACACCCTTTGGAAGGAGGAGAGCACCTGGGTTCGCATGAGCCAGCAGTTGTAGGTGCTTCTGCCTGGGCTATTCTTTGCAAAACCTCACAATCCAGGCCTGAATCAGACCAAAGTTGGGTCTAGCATAGCATTTTGCACCTGCCAGCAGCCATTTCTCACACAGCACAGAGGCAATGTGACCACCCTCATCCAGCAGCTTTGGGTCTGTTAGCAAAAAAAGTGGAACGGCCCCACCAACCTCAGGCCCCACCCCCGCTTGCAACCTGTTCAGGAAGTGGCAACCCCTGCCAGCTTCCTCTTCAGTCTCAGTGTTGTAGAACTAAGCAGGGAGAAAGATGGGGACAAACCTGGAATTACTTGGTTCTGACTGGCCCTCCTGTTGGCCTCCCTAACTTCTGCCCTTCCAGTCCCCATGGGCATCAGCCACCACTGTGTGATATTCTACCTCTGCACCCAACGCTTTCACTACCTCCTTCCAGAGCTACCAAATCCCTTTGGGGACGGAGCAAGCAGAGCTGGAGGCAGCATCATGTGCAGCAGCAGCAGCAAGGAGGGCTGTGGTCTGCATCCTGGCACAAACGTGGAATTAGTTTCCTCTTTGCCACGGGAACTGCGAAAGGGGAGGCCCTCCAACAATAGCACAGCCTCGCCTTTGGCTCACCTCTGACCAGGTTTGGTGCTGTCCAAAACATCTGGAGAGCACCAGACTGGGGAAGGCTGCCCTATCATAATAGCGTCTGAAAGGCCAGTGGCGAATCCCAGGTAATATTTGCTTATTGGTTCATGGGGAAAACAAATTGCACTTGAAAGCTGGTATGTGAATGTGATATTGAGCCTGCCCTCATAGATTCACCTTTGTGCAGGGGTCTGCAACCTGCGGCTCCGGAGCCGCATGTGGCTCTTTTACACCTTTGCCGCGGCTCCAGGGCGGATACTTGCGAGGGGAGGAGGCGCATTGTGCGCCCCGACACTCCCCACTGTGGCGGGCGCTGTACTGGCATGTATGCTGGTCACTGTTTTGAAGGGGAGTGAAGAACACACACACACACACACACACACACACACACACACAAAAAGGTAACTTGCTAATTTAACGTTTATTTCTATGAGGAGGAGTAATTCTGAGGGGTCAAACAAAGAAATAATAAAAAAGTGACAAAAAAGTTATTTTTATAATGAAGAGTTTTGCGGCTCCCAGTTTTTTTTTCCTTCGGAAACGGGTCCAAGTGGCTCTTTTTGTCTTAAAGGTTGCAGACCCCTGCCTTTGTGCTCTGCACTGTGTCGAAAGCACCTATAGGAGAATGTAGGTCAGCTTTCACATGGCAGCTTATTGCAAAATGGGAGCTTGTCAGGCATGGAGGTCCAAATGACATCCTCCTCAAAATGCCATCCCATCTCCCCCCCCCCCCATGTAACCCACATTTACTATTTTTGCTGTTGTTTTTCCTACTTACTGGCTTTTCCATGGAAGCAGTAAATCTGGATTAAATGGGGAACTAATACGGGAAAAGGTTTTGATTGGGGTGGTGTTGGACAGCAGCAAGTCCACAGTCATCTTTATCTTGTGGCTCAGAGGTGCGGATCCCACTGCGTCTGCCACCTCCTCCCGTACAAAGTCCACCACAATGGAGGCCGAACAAAGCCATGATCAGGAAGCCACTGTTGATGTGCCCTGATCAGCCCTGTTGTGTATTAAGCAGGGACAAAGGGGAGTGTGGCGCTTTCTAATGCTGAGAAGGTTGTGCAGGGGAGGAGCTGAACCCTTCCTCTCTGGCATTTCAGGGGATTGGACTGCATGCACAAGTCTATGATTCCCCATGTTCTGTTGCTTTTCCTCTTGGCTCAATCTGACACCAGAGTCAGGCTAGGAGAGGAACAAAATCACCTGGGGAGGCAGATTCCAAAGCAGTGAGGAGGGGGAGAGATCAGCTCCCCTCACCCCACAACTCCCCTTATATTTGACGGTCTTCAGCCCCAGGTGGGCAGCCTCATGCATCGGCCAAGGCCCATGCTCCAGCAGGAGGTCCTCTGGCAACCCTCCTCTTTGCTTGTCCTCTGGGCAGCCAAAGAGGGCAAACGAGCAAGCAGGGGGACAAGGCAAGGAAGAAGGGACCCAACCGAAGGCACTTTGCCCAAACGCCCCATAAAGCCCAGAGCCAGCACTGTGTCCAGTTTAGCCAGCAATTGACAACCTACCTGGTCAGCTTGTATTTGCCAAAAGGACTTCTTTGTTTGCTTCTCTGCTCTAGTACTTCTGAGTGCTATAGACTTTGCATAAGGCCCAGTTTTAATCTTTAGTCTGCAAAGGGCTGCCTCTTCCGTTACCTGTCAGGGACTGGTTGGAGGCAGAAGGCCTAGCTGGGGAACTGCCAAGGAAAGAAGGCTCAGAGCCTGGGGAGTGGTGATGAGGTGACATGAGAGGTCAGATGGAGAAGACTGGGAGGAAGAGGTGGCGGAACCAGAAGGGGCAACCCAGTTTTGTGAGCAGGGAGAGTCTGTGGCCGCGAGAAGTCCAGACCTGCAATTCATTTGGGCCCAGTTCTCCAATCCTAATTCTAAACCTAACCTTAGACACCAAACTGGGAGGGGGAGCCAATGCCACAGAAGACAGAATCAGGATTCCAAATGATCTTAACAGATTGGAGAACTGGGTGCAAGCTAACAAAATGAATTTCAATAGGGACAAATGTAAGATTCTGCACCTAGGCCAGATGCCCATATATAGGATGGGGGGCACCTGGCTTACTAGCAATACCTGTGAAAAGGATCTAGGGGTCTTGGTGGACCACAAGCTGATCATGAGTCAACCGTGTGATGCAGCAGCAAAAAAAGCTAATGGTATTCTAGGCTGCATCAACAGAAGTCTAGTGTTCAGATCAAAGGAAGTAATAGTACCACTCTATTCTGCCTTCGTCAGACCACACCTGTTAAACTGCGTCCAATTCTGGTCACCACAATTAAGAAGGATGTTGACAAGCTGGAATGTGTGCAGAGGAGGGCAACCAAGATGATCAAAGGCCTGGAAACCGAGACTTATGAGGAACAGTTGAAGGAGCTGGGCATGTTTAGCCCGGAAAAGAGGAAACTGAGAGTAGATATGAGAGCCATCTTCAAATATCTCAAGGGCTGTCACATGGAGGAGGGAGCAAGCTTGTTTTCTCCTGCTCTGGAGGGTAGGACTCAAACCAAGAAAGAAGATTCCAACTAAACATCAGGAAGAACTTTCTGACAGTAGGAGCTGTTCAACAGTGGGACAGTCTCAAGAGGTTGGAGGTTCTTAAGCCAAGGTTAGGCGGCCACCAGTCAGGGATTCTCTGTCTGTGATTCCCACATTGCAGGGGGTGGGCTAGATGATCCTTGGTGTCCCTTCCAACTCTACAATTCTAGGATTTTAGGATGCTGGACTAGATGGGCCAGTGCCTGATCCAACAGGCTCTTCTTATGTTCTTGACTAAGCTGAGTCTTGAGACACCAAGACCGTAGGGGAGCCTGTGGCCCTACGGATGTTGTTGGACTCCCATCATCCTCTGCCACCATGGCCAGCAGACAGGGATGGTGGGAGATGTAGTCCAGCAACACCTGAAAGGCCACACGTTCCCCATTCTGACTTAGAGGAATATGGATGTTATCTAGGCTGCAACAACCAGTGGAAGGTTTGGCCAGAGAGCTTGTTGTTGAGCGCACCCAGGAAAAGGCTAACTTTTGGGGAGCATTGGGGAGGCTGCCTGCTGCTCTGTCTGTGGCATCCCCTCTCAGCTGGCAAAGAACCAATCCTCAAGGAAGCCTGGGTATCTCTGCATGCCTTCCTGCCCTTGCCCTGGCACCTGATGATCTCTGAGGAACAAACAGAGAGCGGGCAAGTCTTGGGGAGAAGAGTCCAGGTTACCAGGCCACACAGGTAACTTTGGAAGCATCCATCTCAGCTAGGATGTCCCCCTCCCCCTCAGTCAATACATCTCTCTCTCTCTGATGGGAAAGTTAATAAATTTAGCTCTAGATTAAAAGTATCGATCATTTCATTTGTAAATGATATATAAATAGGGGGCTCCGTGGGCGGCAAGTGAGGCAGGGGCCGACAGGAGCTGCCACTCGGCTGCTGGGGGGGCACAGGGGGGCCCCTGATCTGCATTCTGCCCTGCTGCAAACATTGATTTCCTATTAGTCTCCCTGCACCACCCAATAGCACATCATTCCAGGATCCGCTATTAATGGCCTTTTGATAAATAATCACTTGTAAGTCAATAAATTTTTATTAAAGAGTGTGGTGCTTTGATTTATGAAAATCCGACGGGGTTTGTCTGGGAGAAAACGGATGTAGAATTGAAGTGGAGGGTCCATCCATCCCGCTGCCACCTTCCTCCCCCCGCCCGCCTTTTGCCATCTGCTCATCAGCTCTCGCAGCCCATAAAGTGATCTTGAACTCCTCTTTCCAGCAGAGGCACAGCACAGCTCAGCTTCACCTTGTGTTACTTTGCAGGTAGAATAGGCTAAAGCTTAACAAAGGATTTTGCATAACCCAAAAAAACTTGCCTTCAAAAAGTTGTGGTGCAGTGGTATTATTATGCAAGTTTTGCAGTCACACAGAGCTCTTCAGCAGACAGGTTGAAACCACATTATAGAATAAATATCCCGGTAATTAGAGGTACCAAACTATTCAAGGAGTGGCAGAGAACCCTTTCGAAATTTATATGGCAGAATAAAAGACCAAGAATTAATTTTAAAATACTTACGGACAGGAAAGAGAGAGGAGGGTTTTCGGTACCCAACCTGAAACTTTATTATGAAGCCGCCAGTCTCTGTTGGATTAGGGATTGGATTACACTAAAAAACACCGATCTGTTGGACCTGGAGGGGTATAACAACAGGTTCGGCTGGCACTCATACTTGTGGCAAAATAAAGAAAGGATACATAAGGAATTTTCGAACCACATTATTAGGGGGCCTCTCTTAGAAGTGTGGGAAAGAAATAAAAAACTTTTAGAATGGAAAACACCTTGGTGGTTATCCCCTATGGACATACTGATAATAAAAAAGGTTAATATGGAGGGAGAAAGATTAACATATGAGGATTTACTGACGAAAACGAAAAGTGGATGGAAGTTGAAAACGTATGAAGAATTGAAAAACAGGCTTTCCGGTTGGTTACAATTCCACCAAATAAATGCGATATGGATAGCGGATAAAAAAACAGGTATGAATGAGAAAAAAATCAAAGTTCCAAATAGAGATAATTGAAGGCAAATGTAAATTATTATTGAAAATGTATAACATACTACTAGAATGGGACACGAAAGAGGAAGAAATAAAAGGGGTAATGACAAGATGGGCAATGGATCTGGGTTACAATATAGAGTATGATAAATGGTCAAAGTTATGGTCTAGCGGAATGAAATTTACGGCATGTGTAGCACTTAGGGAGAACTTAGAAAAGATGATGTATAGGTGGTACATCACACCAGCAAAGTTAGGGAAGATGTACAAAACAGGAAACAAGAATTGCTGGAAGTGTAAGACAAAAGAGAGTAATTTCTTCCACATGTGGTGGACATGCGAAGAAATGAAGAACTATTGGGAACTTATTTACAATGAGATAAAAAAAATATTTAAATATACATTTCCTAAACGGCCGGAAGCATTCCTATTGGGAATTGTGGGGGACGAGATTAAAAAAGAGGATAAAGTGTTATTCCAATATGCCACGACTGCAGCTAGACTGTTAATTGCCCAAAATTGGAAGAGTCAAAGTACCCCATCAATTGAAGAGTGGCAAACAAAACTTTTTGAATATGTAAACCTAGCAAAATTGACGCAAAAGATTAGGAACCAAAAGAATGCAAGGTTTGTGCATGATTGGAACAAATTTATGACCTATATTGAAGGGAAACACAGAAATTTAAGGACTGTAGCGGGTTTGATATAAATCTCATGATGTGTTAATTATTTAATAAAACAACTGCTGGAAAGACAAACCATAGATATTAAGAAGGCTGAAAGCAGGAGGGAAGGAGGTCAGTGGGGAGATGAAGAGAGAGGTGGAATATTAAGGTTTTAAAGAAGCAAAGGAGAAGAGTAAGACCTGAACTGGAGATCGGTTACTTATTGCTTATTTGTTCACTTATCATTTTCTTTTTTCTATGTTACTTCTGTGTAACGAAGGTCTAGCTGTTTGGTCTTCTTTTTTATGTATTAATTTTTGGTTGTGTATATAAATCAAATAAAGAGAATTTAAAAAAAAAAAATGAAACCACATTATAGAATCATAGAATTGTAGAGTTGGAAGGGACCCCACAAGGGCCAGACCCCTGCAATGCAGGAATCTCAGCTAAATAATTCCTCATGGAGGACTATTCAACCTCTGCTCAAAAGCCTCTAGTGAAGGAGATCCCCCACCTTCCCAGGAAGTCCATTCCACTGTCAAACAGCTCTTACTGCCAGAAAGTTATTCCCAATATTTCTTCTCCCTTGTAATTTGAACCTGTCTCTTTGGGTCCTACCCTCTGGAGAAGCTTTCCTGTATTTATGTGTGAAACCCAGCCTTGGACATAAGTCCAGTCTAAGTAACAGCAGAGCAAAAATGAAAACAGGAAAGAATGAAAGCGTGATAGTGAAACCCCCATCCTCTCTCGCACACACCATGTAATGGCCTAGCCCTAGCCCTGGGCCAGTTAAAAGGTTTTTCAATACTTTTTAACGCATGCCTAGTCTGCTTTAGGGGCCTTTTAAAATGGTTAGGTTGGGCCGAGGGATTCCCAAGATATGACATTTCAAAAATAAACAATATTCTGCACTAGGCTAGTTGAACTTGGCAAACTACATACCATATTTTTTGCTCTATAAGACGCACCAGACCATAAGACGCACATAGTTTTTGGAAGAGGAAAACAAGGGGGGGGGGAGATTCTGAATCCCAGAAGCCAGGACAGCCAGGGAGAGGCTGCGCATGGCTAAGGCTCCCCCAAGAGCCGTGCTCCCTTTAAAGAGTGTGCAGAGCATGTGTGCGGCTCTTGGGGGCTTTTCCCCGAGGAGGGAGAAGGGCACGACTCTTTAAAGGGAGCACTGAGTAGAGCCTCCTGCCTCCATTCGCTCCATAAGACGCACAGTTATTTCCCCTTACTTTTTAGGAGGGGGAAAGTGTGTGTTATAGAGCAAAAAATACGGTAAATTCTGCAAATCTGTGCCTATTTACTTGTTTGGCACAGTTCACTCAGCTTCCTCTAGTCAAGTCGGGGGAGCCAAGTAACCATGTGTGACACTGAAGGTCTCTTCCATGGCCAGGAGAAATCCAGGAGGACAGGCCTTTCACTGGTCATCTGCCATGACAGCCAAATGGAACCTTCATTTCCAGTGGCAGTATATCTTTGAACTTCTTAAGCTTCCTACCCCACTCTTGTCTCTCTCCAGGCATTTTTCCAAGGGTTGCTCATGCGTTTCCAATCATAAGGGCTTTTCAAGAAATGTCATATAAAAATGGATGTTTGGGTCAGTTATTGATGTCCTATTCTACTTTTTCACAGCAAAGCATAATGGCCAGAACCAGGGACTGGACCACTCAGGAATATCACAAGTCTGGTCCTGAAAAGGTGGGTTTCCCAAATGCACAAAATTTCTTTGCAGATATTTCTTCGTTGTGCTTTTATCAGGAGTGTAATGTCCTGAACTGAGAGCTTCTGCTCCCCGACGGAGAGTCCAGGGCAAAAGAGCAAGACGTGGGGCACAACACTAGAGGTGCCAGGAGGTGAGGGAGGCATGTCACTAGCTGAGGAGGGCTGCAGCAGGGTGCCACAGCCCTCGCAATGCCCAATGCCCCAATGCCCACGCAGCTATGAAGCTAATTGGGCTGCCTTGGGCCAGAATATTGCTAATACGAAATAGATTTTTCTAGTCGCTTGTTACCCAAAGGTCTCCAAGCGACTTACAATACATTTTAAAATGTAAACATAAACCCACCACACCTTTAACAGATTCATACACGGCACACACACACACGAATGCCATGCCAGAGACTGCTCCCTCCCACCCCCACCCTCCCGCCTTCCTGCAACCGCCCAGAGGGTGGCACCCCCACCGCGAGGAGGGTGCCAGGAGAAAAGCGCGCTCTGCCTGCCCGGGCTCTCGGCCTCCGTGTCTTTGGCCTCATCCGTCCCGATGGGCGCCGGCCCTTCCATTTCGTTTAGTTTCAGCGACTAATTAATCTTAAAAAGGGATCCAGATCAAGGTGGTGGAAAGTTCTGCTTGATACTTTTAGAACTGTCTACAGACACACCTTGCCAGGATAAAAGGGAGCCGAAGCGGGCAGGAGGGCAGACTGGCAGGAAGAGCCCGAGGCTCAGCGCCTCCCATCGCCTCGCGGCGGCGCCCCTGGTCCGCGGGGCTCCAGCCATCTTTCTCGCTGGGCAGAGGCGCTCCGGGCCCCCGAAGCTTCCCGGTGCCATTTGTCATCCACCCCCCGCAGCCACTCGAGGCCCTTTGGCCACCTGCTGTATTTTTCTTCCTGCGCTGACGGGGTGGCAGACAGGTGTTAAACTACTTAATCACTTTAAAATTGTTTTAATTTTCTGTTTTGTATTGATCTCCCCAGCACCAATTAATCAGCTCACTGGACCAGGCAGTTAGTACATTAAAAATTGTCAGCTACGCCAAACAGCTTAGAAAATGTCAAAAGCATATTCCAGCGGCAGCCAGGCGGCCCGAGCCCGACCAAGGCGCTGCTGCCGGGCCGAGCAAGGGGCCGCTGCCTGGGACGGGCTCCGAGCTTCGCAGCGTGCGCACCGCAGCTCCCGGGAAGAGCAGCCTGCCAACATCTGGCCAGGCGGGATGCCGACAAAGGCACAAGTCCCGCCTGCTAAGCATCCCTCTTCCTCTCCTCTGACTTAAGTTAAAATCCAGCTGAGCATCTACCAGCCACCCCAGAGGGGAGGGGAGAAAAAGGGAAAAGAAGGAAGGATAGAAGGAAGGCTAGTTCAGGGGGTTCGCCGGGTCCCTACCAACTCTGCAATTCCATTATTTCCTTCCTTAGATTTAACAGCAAAACAAGCAGCTGACAGCGACCAAACGGGCACGTTTCCAGCCTCGCTTGGAGGGCAGCCTTCCCGCGCCCCTTCCTTTTTCCAAGACTGGAAAGCCAGACAAGGGAGCCTCTCTTCTGCTTCACCGGGAGACGGCAAGGAGGGTTAGGGAAGACTGAGCAGGCAAGCGGGCGCCCGGAGGCTTCCCTGGGGGCGACTAAAGGCGATGGCGCTGGCCTGCCAGGAAGAAAAAACATGGGCCAGCGCCTTGTAAGACACTTTGGGGGCGTTCCCTTTTTTAAACCACCTAGCGGTGTATAGATTTTATGAAATAAAAGTGAGCCAGAGGCTCATCTCGTGCCCAGCATCTTGTTCTCACGGTGGCCAACCAGATGCCCGGGAGAAGCCCCCAAGCAGCGCCTGAGCGCCAGAGCCACGCTCTCCTCTCTTGGGCTTTCTGGAGCTGCTGTTCAGAAGCCTTCCTGCCTCTCTCCGACTGCAGGAAGGGAGGACGAGGCTATAAATGGTGCAGCTGGGAGTCTGGGTGTGGGGAGCAGCCAGCCCCCCACTGCCCCGCCCGTCATGCCCACACCCTTAGCTAATCGCGCTGTAATGCATTTTATCTGCCATTGATTTTCCTGGTCACGACTTCACAGCTCTGTTTGCTTTCAGCCACCTGCCATTTAATTGTCTCTGAAGGGAGCAACTGTTGGCCCCTTTTGTGGTGGACCAACCCTCTCACCTTGTCCAGGAGGGCAAATGGGGCATTGCCCCGCCAACCTCATTCTGCCCCCAGCGAGCCCCCCGCCTGCCCTCTTACTTGTCCAGCCCAGTCAGCCCCCACCTCCCCTCCCTCTCTGCATTGTATGAAAGGTTTTTATTTCAGGTTGAAAAAACAAAGAAAAAGCCATATACAAAAGTTAACATCAAGTACCAAGCTTTTTCTTTTTCTTTACCATAAATACTAAAAGAGAGAAAAGAAAAGAGAAGTAAAGACTTTCGATTCCCCATCTATCCGCTATATGGACTTTCTGCAAAACACCTGCTGCAAGAAAGCATGCAACTCTTATGCTTCCCATGAACCAACCTTTTTTCAGTCTTCAAACCCAGATATCACAAGTTCATTTTCTGTAAAGTCCATAAGGGGTTTCCAGTCATTGATAAATGTCAACCATGATTTTTCTCTGATGAAACACATCAACTTCGCCATCTCAGCCAAATCCATTCATTTCAGTGGTCATTCTTCTCAGTTGCCACCTCCGCAGCCTCAGCAGGCTTAGCTAGCCCCGTCTTGATGCTAAATGGGAGGTGCCCCCCTGCTCTGCCACCTCTGCCTCTGCCCCACCTGCCCCACGGCCTCGGGGCTGGCAGAGAGGTGGCGCTGGCACTGGTGCTGGTTTCCCGTGAGATCTCTCTGAAATGCTGGTGCTGCCTCTTCAGCAGCGCCGGAGGTGGTGGGGTTGGTGGGGCAGCCAGGGGGGCTGGCTTGGGGGCTTCTGTATCATGAGGTGGCTGCTTCACCTTGGGGAGCCAGGCCTGGTTCTGCCTGTCCTTGGCTCTGGCCACCCCACTCCCAGCCATGGGTCACGGTACGATTTAGGGATTCTTTGGGGGATGGAGCCACATGCATTTTACTCACACATGACCACGTTTATGCGTGGTGCTGGGAAATATAAATAAATATATCATACCCAAAAATGGCAGGATTAAGTCTGGCCTGCTGGGAGACTGTTCCTGCCTCTCTCCCCCTGGCCCAGGCTTCATAAGAACTGCTGCTGCTGCCCAGCAAGGGCTATTTGGGGGGAAGTTTTGTGGGGAGTTTTTGCTGTAATTTTTTGTATCTTTATTTCTATGCAGTAATTGTTCGGTTTGGTTATGTAGTTTTTGATGTGTTTTGTTTATTTTTATGACTACTTTGCTATGTTTGTGACTATGTAAATCTTTTCATATTGTAAGCCGCCTTGAGCATTGTTTTAACTGTGGAAAGGCGGCATACAAATAAAATGATGATGATGATGAAAGCAGCATGCCTCGGATCATCTCCCTCAGTATCTGCCTGCAGTATTTAGTCACTGAATGTGCTTTACAGCCTGACCTCCGCCCTCCCTAACCCTCTGAGAAAATGAACATGAGAACTTAAAAGGTGATGCTGGTCAACGTCAGAATGTCCTGCCTGCTCTCTGGTGTCCAGGCTGCCGTGTCCCCAGCAGATACCCCTGTTGCCCCACCTCAGTTACACCCCTGCCCCCGGGATTAGCACAGGCCTATCTGGGCACAAGCGCGTGATCTGTTGTGCACACACTGCTGACACACGGCTCCGCAGGCAGGGCAGAAGTGGGAGCAAACACACCACTGCTATTGCCAGCGCATCAATCCTGCAGCCCTGACAGCTCAATGGGCTTTTCCTCCTCGACCCAAGATAAATTGAGATTGATTGTGTGCTCATACATTCTAGTAAGCGGCCTAATGAGTAACTTTTGAACTGACTCTTTGGGTGGCTCTGGCAAGGTGCAAGGAAAACCACAGGAGCACAGAACCAGTGGCAAGGAAATGGCCTCTTCTCAGGCTGGGGGGATCCGAGGGGCTCTGAAACCTAGGGAGCTGCCTTCTACTGAGTCAGGCCATCAGACAACCCAGCTCTGCATTGTCCACATGGAGGGGCTGTGGTCTTCCAGGATTTCAGTCCAGGAGCTCTCTCCCTCCTCCTTGGAAAAAGTTCAGTCCAGCCCTGTGCTATACCTTGTGTATGGTTCCAAATGCCCAGCATCAGAGTTGAGCCTCACTGGGGACGTTCACACATGCATGCTTAAGCACTCTTTTTGCTGCAGGAACAACTTGTGTGTCAACGGTCTTTCACAACTGTCACGCCCCCTTGCCTCATGTTAATTTCTTCACCATGGAGTCAGTCCACATATTCAGCTGAGAACAATAAAGTGTTTCAAATTGTGCACAAATTCATCCCCCTAGGAAGGTGTGGCCATGCATGCAAATTTCAGTCAATTGTGGCAGAAAATGAAAAAAGATGCTATAGGCTTTTCTTTTCTTTTTAAAAATACCTAATTTCACGCTGTGCATGAAAACCCCTTAATGCACCTACTTATGATTTGGCTTAATTTACTCTGGAGGGGCTGCTATGCCTCCAAATTCCATCCAATTCTGTGACAAGAAAACCCCCCAACAACAACCATTTTTAGATTGCCCATTCCTTCATAGTAAACGGCAAGAAAATGGAAGATTGTATTTAACAGATCAAATTCAGTCCCCAAAAATAAGTCAAATTGGAAAGACACAGAGCAGCTCTGAAATAGACTGGACTGCTTCCCTAAACTGCAGAAACATGTCGAATTTTGTGGCCGATGCACAACCCTACAGCATAGTAGACTAAAGGGAAGGGAGGGGAGGGAATATCAGGCTAGTTGAAAGGTTGAAGGGTCCATTTGCTAGAAATTTATTTATTGCCCACTGATCTTTGAAAAATTATTGGAGCTACACCCATTTAAAAACATTAATTTTTACAAACGGACATTAATTTCTCCTGCATCCCCCGCGGTTGTGAGTGGAGACTACGCAGGCAGGTGGTTTTGACTGGAAGTCTTTCCAGAAGAGCAGTCCCATCATTGCTGATGGCCAGGCCATTAAAAAGGCCATTTGAGCTGCCCAGAGGGGGGCCATTTTTTCATTGCCAATCAAAAATGAAAATGCACTGCGGAACAAAGGATGAAAAGGGAAAGTGATTTGCATTAAAAATCACATATTCTTATTGAAATGCACATTTAGAAATAATTTCTACCATTTAAATCACAATGAACTACATGTTGCCCTTGTGGAAAAAGCTGTGGCCAGGCAGCTCCATTTGCTGTCTAGCTGCTCCCTGTACCTGGGCAACTTCAAGTCACCTTCCTCCGCTCCCTGGTCAGAGTCCTTGATGTTTAAGCTAGACTTGGACTGTATTTTTAATCTCCTATTGGAAGCCGTCCAGAGTGGCTGGGGAAACAACAAGTGTTGTTGTTGTTGTTGTTGTTGTTGTTGTTGTTGATGTTGTTGTTATACTGGACAACCTTTGAAAGAGAGGATGCTTTCAGAAAGAGGAGCCTCAGAGCACTGGCCACTATAAAGGAAGTTACATAACTGCCCTAATTGCCACAGAAGGCAGAGGGAATGTCTCCATCACCAGCACCCCAGCTTCATTTCATACCAAATTCCCCAGAAGCCCTGAAGCCTCTGGTTATTATGCAGAGAAAAGCACACCTGGCAGTTTCATTTGACCAGATGCAAGATTATGGTTCTGAACGTGCACTGCCTTCTGAAATCTCTTCCTCCCCTCCTTGGCCCCTCAAAACCTGGCAGAAACATCCTCCGTCTTGACATCAGCAGGGTGGGGGACGGATGGGAGAGTAGGGCAAACAGCGCACAGAGTCTTTGTTTTGGTGCACATTCTGGGTGTACACCCTTAAAGGTGTACGGATTTTAAAACAGCTGTGGGAATTGAACCAACCAACTAACCAGCTGGTCTTGCTTTTTGCTTTTCTGGTAATAGGCCTGGAACAGGGGGGCAGAGAAAAGTGTTGAAGTAAGAATTAACACCCTGGTCAACCGGCTTCTGCAGGTGGTGGAGGGGATGCACTTTTTTCATGGCTTCAGGCCAGCCCCAATATGAAAATGCTGGCAGCAAAAACCCGGCAGAGACTGAGGCTTCAGTCAAAAAGCTGCTCCGCCCCACCCACAATTTCCTTGGTGAGATCTTTCCCATTGCATCTCAGAGAAAGAACTGGACCTAAAGCACATGCAGGTAACATCCTTTATTGATCAGGTTGCCTATGACCTGTATGCACAGCACATCCCGCCTTCCACGGAGCACCAAAATGTCCCCCCGCCTCCCTCCGCCCTTAGGGCTGTGAAAGATGCTCCTGGGCTGCCCAAAGCTGCAAGCCAGGGAGAAGCAGAACCCGAGTCAAATCTGTCCAAAGTGGGGATTGGTGAATATGTCAGTATTGATTTCTCTCCGTTTTTCATTTCCCCATTCTTAAATTCATTTCCTAAAAAGTCCTCGTGAAAATTATTCAGCATTTGAACACGAATTAATCCCAATATACACATCTTTCTATGCAATTTTGCCCAATCCTCACCCTTTTGAATGGGAAGCTTTGCTTCGAGTCCCGGTTTGTGTGTGTGCTGGCTAAGGAAAGTGGTGCAAAAGATCCTCTTCATATGCCCAGTGGCATTCTGTTCTCTCCAGCTGGCCTGCATGTGCAAGGGAAAGACAGCAACGAGAAGGCAAGGAAGTTCTGCTCCAGCTCAAACATGCAAAACCATACAAAAGCATTCTTAATGATTGCTATAGAAAATGTGGAGATCTTCCTTCTGAGATTCCCGCCTCTTTTGCCAGATCCCCCAATGCAGCAGGAAGCCAGGCAGCCATACTGGAGCCATTTGCGGATGCCCCAGTGTCCCCCCCTCCCCCCACCTGCTTACTTGCTTGCTGCCTCAGAGAAGAAAATGGCAGGATCAGCTCCTTGACTCTCCCTGAACTGACCTGCATTCAGTATCCTGGATCCCAACTCCAGAGGTTGCTTGACTCTGGCTCCCATCAGCCTTAGCAAGCCTGGCCAATGGCCAGGGAGATGATGGGAGTTGTCTCATTTGGCACTCAGAGGACCAAAGGTTCCCCGCACCCAAATCAGAGCGTTGGGAGTGCAGCCAGATTAGGAACCTCAGTTGAAAGTGAGAGGGAAGAGGTGGCAACTGGGAGGGGAGATGTGGCAGGTGCTTGTGCCTAACCCTTTCTCTCCTCATACCAAGGAGAGAAAGCTCATACCAAGAACTAACTTAGTTGGTCTTTAAGGTGCTACTGGAAGGAATTTTTTTTGTCCTTTCTCTCCTGTAGGTCTTCTCTTGCACTTTCCAGGTGTGGTTTGCCAGTGACTGGGAATGTAGAGTGCAGAGGAGGAATGGCCAGTGAGGAAAGGGTTGTATCCTTAAAAAACGTATACAAACACACACTCCCCACTCCTCTTGTTTGGCCCTAATGGACAATTTTAAACCAATCCCAACACATTTCAGGCCACATGAGGCATTTGCAAGGAGTGCCTTAAAACTATGGTGGATACTGTAATTAAATTATAGGGCAAGGAGCACGGAAAAGATTGGCTAATGCAGCCATGAAAGCAGGGGCTGATGGGAGTTATAGTCCAGAGCAGGCATAGGCAAACTTGGCCCTCTAGATGTTTTGGAACTACAACTCCCATCAACCCTAGCTAACCGGACCAGTGGTCAGGGATGATGGGAACTGTAGTCTCAAAAAATCTGGAGGGCTGAGTTTGCCTATGCCTGGTCCAGAGCATCTGGAGGGCACCAAGTGGGGGGTGGGATGGGTTAAGCCAAATCAGCCCTTTAAGTAAGCAGCAACCCCAGAAATGCTTTCAGTGAGCATTGCAGCTAAATTAACCCACTTTTGTGGGTTATGTCAATTGCTTCTATTTTTGCATTGTTTGCCTGAGTTTTTGTGCGATTGCCTAACCCATAGTTTTTCCTCCAAAGGCAAATCCTTTTTATCAGCAGAGGATTCCCTCAAACAAAGCTGCTAAAAGCATTTAAAAGCATACATAAAGCTTTCCCGCCCCCAGCCCTCTTGAGCCAACCTGGGTCTCCAGCCTGGTGCCCCCAGTTGCCTGGCCTGCAACTCCCACAGCCGTGCTGGCTGAGTCAGACAGGAGAGACAGTCTTAAACCTGGTTGGTGAAGGTCTCTTCTGAATTTGCTTGCTCATCTGTGGACGCCAAATAAGTAAAGTGCCACTCCTTCATTCAGGTGAGCTGGGGAACCCTAAGTCTGTTGGGATTTAATCCAGAAACTTAGAATATCTCTGCATGTGAAAGCCCCAAAGCTATTCCTATTTTTGTATTATCCATTTGGGGTATTTGCACAAGGAAACTGCATCTTGGGTTTTGAAGGGTTAGGGTTTATTTCTCTTCATAATTTTGCAGCCCAGTCTTAGCCCAGAAATGAAGATCTGATGATTTCAATGTGACAAACACCTTCGATTTGCACATACAAAATGTTAATGATTCCACAGAAATAAATATTTTTAAATGTACTGAAAACATTTTAAAATGTGTGCTACTGGTGTAATTATCAAAGAAACCCTAACCCTTTTCTTTTATATTCATCTTTTTTTTTGTATGAGCAAGAAAGCAATTACAGCTGTTATGAGGAAGACTTATAAGGACTCTTGGAAACTGATTTTGTTTTTAATGGAAGTTGTTCCTTTTACCTAAAAAAAGAGAGAGATTTCAACACTGATTTATTTAAAAATAAAAGCCTTTGCTTTTTTTTTTAATGCCCACAAACCATGGTATGGCAAGCAGTAGACAGGACCCCTGCCTTCTGCACGTACATGAAAGCCCAGCCACAGCTGCCCTGGCCGTCCCTCACGGAGGCTGTGGGATGCAGAACCACAGGACATTTGCAGAAGGAAGAAACCCCTCAGCCACTTCAAAAGGAAGCTAAGGGCAACAAAAACCCTGCACTAGACCCATGATAATTTTCTCAACATTTCCTCTTTCCTGTGATAATTATACAATGCAGTTTCTTTTCTCATTAATTGATGGAGAGTGGACAACAGGAGAAGAAAGAAATGCAGGAAAAATGTTTGGAACAGCACTAATTATATCCTCTTCTGTATATCCTAGGCTTGAGTCCTGGTACAGTACTTTAGTTTTTTAATTGTAGTTTTTTCCTGTGAGTACAATATTGGAACAGGAGAAGCTGCATTTGCCAAACTTCTCCCTGCTAGCTTCTCATTTAGCTACATTAAAAGCATATATCAGATCTGCATCAGTTTTGCTGCAGTGGCAGCCTCACCTCAGCAAAGGAATTGCTGCTTGGTGGTTGCTGAGAATGAATAGGTTTTTTTTCTGCCTTCCCTGGGAAAACAGAATATTGCAGACCCAGTTTAAGCCTGCAGTTTAAGCCTCTCAAAGTGTTGCCAGGATCTGGTGCTGATCTGGGCCTGAGGGGACTCACATTTGTACCTGCAGCTCCAACCCCAACAGGTTGTGGGAGGGCAGGCTGTGACACCGGAGTGGCAACTGAAGTTCAGGAGCACTCTCCTTTATATTTGCTTTACAACTTTCAGAGCCGGGTGTCAGTACTGAAGGGGGGATGCTGGGGCCCAGCACTTGTGAGCTCTGGCTCAAATGAAGGGCGAACACAGGTGTAACGTTTTGTGAAGGGTGTTGCTGGTCAGTCTCCTCGATACTAGCACATCTTGAACAATTGGGGGCATGTTTTCCGCATGATTCAGTTTGAACCAGGAAAAACTGGCTGTGGAAGGTGACTATTGGCTCGTGCCTGTGACACAACCTGAGAGCGAGTGCCTCCTCCCGCAACCCCTGGAGTCCTTTTGTAAGTGGTTTGAAAATATTTGCTGTTCTTTTTTTATAAAGAGAGAAATGAAAGCCTATGTGATGAAACTTCCCTTGGCTGCTGGAGAGGACTTGAGGGTCGGGGCATGCAGCCAGCCAGGAAGGCTTGGCGGCCCCGTCCTGCCGCCTGAGCTGCTCCTCTTCCCGCTGGCCGGAGTCCTCGCTGCCGCTCAGCCGCTGGGCGAGCCCAGCCCGAGCACCGAGAAGGCGGCGCGGTGCTTGCGCAGCAGCAGGCGGATCTTCTCGTCGTCGGAGTCCGGGTCCAGAGGCTTGTTGTATTCGTCGTCCTCGTCCGAGGCTGGGCGCTCGCCCGCTCCGGCCGCCGCGCGGGGCGAAGACGACGACGAGGGCTCCAGGGCGCTCTTCTTGCGCCACTTGGTGCGCCGGTTCTGGAACCAGACCTGCAAGGAGGCGGACGGGCAGCGGGTCAGGGCAGCGCGCCAGGCCGGCAGGAGCCCAGCGCAGGCGGAGCCCGCCAAGGCCGGGCAGGACCGGCTCGCCGAACAGCCGCCCCAGCCGGCAGAGGAGCCCTGCCGGCGGGGAAAGGTGGCAATCTCACTTCACCCCAGAGGAAAAGGGGCTGGCAGGGGTTTGTTAAATGATGGCTGAAAAAGAGGTTTATTGATCCAGCGGTGCCTCTTCAGTTTCTTAGGCATCTGAATTTTGAATCGCTGTTCTCCACAATGTCCCTGAAGGAGGACCAGAGGAGTCTGAAATGCTCTGGCTCAATAAACCCCTTTCATTTTTTCCATTCTGCTATTTGTTTCCACTTCCACTTGCTTTTTGGAGTTCCTATTTTTGTTGCACTAAATTATCGACAAACCAAGAGTTCTCTGGTAAAAGAACTAGACTTTTGAAAGAAATTCCCCCTTTTCAAACTCCTGCAGCATTTTGGTCCTGGCCTAGAGAAATTTTAGTGCAATGGCCTCCCCAGTTTTGAACACAACTGCAGATCCAGTTTTACCACTGTTTAAATATTATTTCAGATCTAGTTTTACCACTGTTTTAAATATTATTTCAATTTTCTTGAAGGAACCAGGGCGGGTGGGTGTCCCTCCTCCTTCTAGACCTTTTTTCTTGGCCCACAGCTTCTTTCTTTCCTCCACTAATATAGAGAAAAGAAGCAATAGTTTCATTTGCCATCAAGTGAGCTAAAATTCATTTCTCAGAATAGAGTTTTCAAAGAAAAAACATTAAAGAATCTTTCATTTCCCTCCAAGTATATATGGCAAAATGCCCCTCACACAATTTCACCACCCACAAAAAGTGTGAAGAGTTTTGGGAGGCCATTTTAACTCTGTCTTAGTTTAAATTATATTGACTTTAGGGCTACAACATTTAAGACAATCCATTTGTTAGATCAATTGATGAAGAACTGGTGCTGCGCCAAAGCCTGCCCTTCCGTTTCTGGAGAGATTTCTTCCCAGGGTGTCCTGCCCAGAGGAAGAGGAGGGGGGCAACTACACATTGGTCTATAAAGCCCTTAACAACACGGGGACCAGTTTCCAGGGGAGATGGCATTGCCCCAGGTGTGTCCTCTTGACTGCTTAGACCTGGGGCTGCATAACCCTCACTCCGTGTGGCAGTGCCAAAAAGGATACAGGGAAGGGCTGGGAAATCCAAAATGGAAATGTCGCCTCCGGCTCCTGCTTAAAATCTTTTTGTTTAGGCCAGACTACCCAGATATCTCGTGTGCTGATGTGCATTTTAATCTGATTTTAGCTTAGCACTTATTTCAATTATTATCTGAATGTTTTAAATTGTTGTTTTTACCTGTTCTTATCTGTTTTTACTCATATTCGTATTGCTTTATTCTTTTTGTAAACTGCTTTGAGTTTTGTTTTTGTTTTACAGTCAAATTTTATGAAAACAAATAAATAAAATAAAATAAAATAAGGTTGGGGCAGTTTGGGCAACCCAGTGGAATCAAACCTGCACCAAGAGATTCCCTGGCGTCTGCCTCATTCTCAGGCGGCTCTAGAATTCCATTGTGCTTTTAATGGGTGCAGGATTGAGCTTAGCGCATCCCTCAAGGTGGTGATGTGTGGAGTTTCTTTGGCCACATTGACACCATACATTTAAAGTGCTATGACACCAGTTTGAAGAATCATGGCTTCTGGCCCCCACCAACAAATGTGGGAAGCTGTAGTTTGTTAAGGGTGCTGAGAGTTGTTAGGGCCCCCCGATTCCCCTCATGGATCTACAATTCCCAGAGTCCCTATGAAAAGGGATTGACTCTTAAACCACTCTGGGAACTGTAGCTCTGGGATGGGAATAGGGCTTGCCTAGCGACTCTCAGCCCTTTTAACAAACTACAGCTCCCATAACTGGGGGGGGGGGGGAGCTGTGAGTGTTTAAAGTGGCATGAATATGGCCTTTTCCTGTCCAGTAAATATTTCTTTAGTGGTTTGCAGCCTCCCCTGCTGCATACACCCAAGAGAGGAAGTTGCCTCATGGCACCCAGGGAGGCTGCAGAGTGCAGAATGCTGGAGGGATGCTAGAAAGAAAGAAAGGAAGGAAGAAAGGAAGAAAGAAAGACAGAAAGAAAGAAAGACCCTTTGATCACTGCAGATATAATATAAGCACCACAAATCGCACACATGTACATGACAAATTAACCAAAATTTTCTCTCCCTTTTGAGAATTTCTTTCTCATTAATGGTTTAAAAAAAGGTAAATAGAAGAAATTTCTGCCACAGCACTGTTAAAGATCTTTTGATTAAAAGGGGCCAGCAGAACTGTTTTTAGAAGTCAGATATTTTTAATACTGCAGCTGGGTTGCAGTCTGGCACACAGAATGCCTCTTCTAAGACTGTGCGTGCTGCCATTCATTTTCATTTATTACATTTGTACTTCACCACCTTCCCTCCTTGGAGCTCCAGGTGGTGGACAGAGGTCTCCTCTCCACTTATCCTCACATGAATCCTGCGAGGTGGGATTGGCCAAGAGTGAGTGATGGCACAACGTCACCCTGTGAGCTTCATGGCCGAGTGGGGTTTGAACCCTGGTCCAACCCTTGTGTGCCATCTGAAAACAAAATGTGCCTCTTTCTTTGGAAATATTCTTATAGTCATATGCAAATGCATTCAGATTTAACCATGTAACTGGTGGACTAAAACAAATGCAATCCATTGGCTTTCTTTAATTGGGTTGCAGGTTAATTAGTCTGCTTAGACATGCAGCCATTTTCAAAAAAATAATTCGGATGCAATACATAATGACAATTTTGAAAAAGAATAATGTTCCAAAAGTCTATCACTAATAAACTGCTATTCATTGCTAATAAACTACGATTAATTCTTGAACTTCTAAAAACCTCAATAGTAGCATAATTTTAAAACCAAAATAAATCTGCCACTATATTTTGAGGGCTTGGGACGCGGGTGGCGCTGTGGGTTAAACCACAGAGCCTAGGACTTGCCGATCAGAAGATTGGCGGTTCGAATCCCCACGACAGGGTGAGATCCTGTTGCTCAGTCCCTACTCCTGCCAACCTAGCAGTTTGAAAGCACGTCAAAGTGCAAGTAGATAAATAGGTACCGCTCCGGCAGGAAGGTAAACAGCGTTTCCGTGCGCTGCTCTGGGTCGCCAGAAGAGGCTTAGTCATGCTGGCCACATGACCCGGAAGCTGTACGCCGGCTCCCTCGGCCAATAAAAGTGAGATGAGCACCGCAGCCCCAGAGTCGGCCATGACTGGACCTAATGGTCAGGCGTCCCTTTACCTTTACCTATGTTTTGAGGTGATGTGTGCTAAGAATTTTGCAATGAGACAATGCTTAACGGCTTGACCGAGCTTTGGAAAACCTGAAGCAGCAGCCTGCCAGGGAAGCTTGTGGCAGAGAGAGGGCAGGCCCTGCCATGGGGCAGCGTAAGGCAACCACCTCAGGCGGCAAATGCCAAGGGGCAGCAGGGGCAGCCCCCTGGCTGCTTACCAAGACGGAAACAAGATTCCGTCTCCGCACTCGGCAGCAGCTCTATGTGGGGAAAGGGCCTTGGACAGTTAGATCACAGGTGGGCCACCTTTCTGCACATGAGTCGTCGCAGAGTCAGGTCCAAAGTGTATTGGTTGCCAGCTTTTCAACTTGCTCCTAGGACCATGTCATTCCAAGCTCCACCTGCTGATTTCTGCTCATCCAGCACTTGTGAAAAGCTGACAGAAGCCAGTCCTTTCTCCTGTCCTGCTCAGCTGGTGACTCTGAAAGCAGGAGAGCGTGTTTTTAATTCTATAGCACATGTAAACACACACACGCCTCTGTTTTGGAGCCTGTTGTGGTGTGACACAGGCAGAAACCTTGCTGAGGCAAACTGCTCCAGCTCTCCTGCTCCTGTCCCAGTGCCATTTGAGGCAAAGCCCATGGCATAACTCTGTGGGCTTCCATGCGCATATCACCCACGTGAGTGAAAGGGACACAGGCTTGTTATGCATCTTTAGCCCTGATCAGCAAGTTGGCTTTGGGGGATGGGACACACTTTGAGACGGGGGTTAAGGGCAGAGAGCAAGCATTTCATTGGTCACCCCTTAAAGCATGGGCCCTCAAACTTTTTGGGGTTCCCAGAGGCACCATTGAAAATCTCAGAAACTGTTATAAGCACCACAAAATACAGAGTGCACAGGACCTAACCCTCCCTCCCCACCAAAGAACTGCTTCCCCAGCAAACAAAGCAGAGCCAAAAAAAGCAGGAACCTCCCCCCCCCACAAACCAAGGAAACCCAAAGCAACCTCTGCAAGCAAAAAAAAAAAAGGGGGGGGGGAATCCCCAACAATTGGGATGAATGGGTGTTCAGCCATGTGCCTGAGGGTGCTCTGGTGCTCACAAGCACCGCATTGTGAGCCCCAGATTTAAACTGATGTCCCACAAAGTCCCATCAATGCCTCTTCTCCAGCTTGTTCTTTCACCTCCCAATTGGCAGTGCCTCTTTGGAGACTGGATTTGGCCCAAGGGCTGCCAGTTGCTGACCTGGGCGAAGCAGAGCCTATGGGTGCTGCTGCTGATTCCCTGCCCCCGCCCTCCCCCAGCTTGTCTCACAAAGGTACAGGGAGCTCACCTTCACCTGCGATTCACTCATTCCAAGGGAATAGGCAAGTCTGGCCCGCTCAGGCCCAGCCAGGTACTTGGTCTGCTCAAAGGTTTTCTCCAGGGCAAAGATCTGGTGGCCCGTGAAGGTCGGCCGCGTGTGCTTCTTCTTGTGGAGGCTGTCGCCCACGGGCCCTGCAGCTGTGCAGAGGGAGAGGGGCAGCGTGAGGCCTGAGGGGCACTGAAGCTGGCTAGCGCTCCCTTCCCTGTGCACCAGGCAGGATGAGCCCTCCAGCCGCCCCTGCCCCAGACACACACCAAGGCAAATCTATGCCAGCCATCCCTAGGAAAGCAATCAAAAACAAAACTGCCCATCTCACCATGCCCTTAGACCACTCTGCCGCATGAGCGTACTTGGAGTGCTGCGTGAGGTTTGGCTCGCCTAAGCTCAAAGAGGACCCTGCAGAAAGAGGCTCAGAGAAGGGCTGCCCAAATGATCAAGGGAATGGAGAGACTCTGCTATGAGGAAAGGCTGCCGCATTCGGGACTTAGAGAGAAGACAATATGAGCTGACGTGGTAGAAGTCTATAAAATGATGCCCAGCGTGGAGAAAGAGAGTTGGGAAGAGTTTTTCTCCCTCTCTCCTCACGCTGGAACTTATGGGCATCCAATGAAGCTGTATGTTGGGAGACCCAGGACAGAAGCATAGGGCATAGCTAAACTATGGAACTCCCTGCCACAGGGGGCAGAGCCGGCCACCAACTTGGATGGGGAAATTAACGGAAGACCAGGCTAGCCGTGGCTACTAGCCACAATGACTATGCTGTGCCCCCACCATCAAAGGCCTGGCGCCTCTGAAGGCAGCTGCTGGGCATCGCAGGCAGGCAGAATATCTCATGTCCTGCTTGCAGGTCCGTTCCCCCCCGCCCCAGGCATCCAGGTGGCCACTGTGAGATCAGGGTACAGGGCTGGGGGGGGGGGCATGGGCCTGATCCCGCAGTCTCTTCCGAGGTTCTTAAGCTACCACAGGTTGAGGAGGACCTTTTTTAGCTAAAAGATTCACTTCTGTGCACTGTTCTGTCATCTGGTGCTGGGCAAGGAGAATGAACCAGACACCCCACAGGTTGAGGACCTTGGGGAACAGGCCCGTACCTAGGGGTGCCTTGAGGTGCCCTCTGGCCTGACCCCAGAGGAAGAACCTCGGGGCATGTCAGAGGATGGGGTGGGAGTGCGCCCCCCCCAATCCTTGAGAGTGCAGACAACAAAATCTCTGGGCCCAGGATGAAGGACAGTAGCTCAGGAGGTCTCCATGGGTACAGAATGGGCAGGCTACTCGTGAGAAAGGGACTGCAGTGCACCACAAACCCTGTTTCAGTGTATCTGAAGAAGTGTGCATGCACACGAAAGCTCATACCAAGAACTAACTTAGTTGGTCTTTAAGGTGCTACTGGAAGGAATTTTTTTTGTTTTGACTATGGCAGACCAACACGGCTACCTATCTGTAACTGCCTCCAAACAATTTGCCTAAGACTAGTTAGAACTAGTCTTCCCCAACCTGGTGTCCTCCAGTGGTCTAGAGCTGGGAGGGACCATGAGGCCCATTGAGTCCAACCCCCTGAAGCAGAGAGCAGCTGCAGGGAATGCAAAGTGATGCTGGACTCCAGGGCAGCCTTTATTGCCCAACTTCCCCAACCTTTGCCCAACCAGATGTTATTGGACTCCACTTCCCATCAGCCTCAGCCACAGCAGCCATTGGTTAGGGACGATGGGAGTTGTGGTTGAAAAACATGTCCCCCCCTGGTTTGGGGAAAGCTGCCCCAGAGGAACCTCTGCCTCACCAGATGGTGCTAGACTGCCACTCCCACCATCCCTGACCATTAGGCCTGATGGGAACTGGAGTCCATCAGCATCTGGAGGGGCAGAGGCTCCCCACCCGCTGCCCTAGAGGATGTGATGGGGCACAGCTCTTCCCTTTCCGGAGGGTGGCTTTGCCACTTGTTTCTCCTTCCACCAGGGCTGTTTCCCTGGCACCTGTGCCCATGCCACACGAGTGCCCCTGGCCTTTTGCACACTTCTTTATGGAGCCCATATCAGCAGCACCCGGCTACCCGGCGCCGTCTGTCATTCCAAGGGGCACTTTCGTGGCAGCCAAGGATAAACTTTGCTTGATTCCGAGAACCGCTCCCTTTGCCCAGGAAAAGCAACGCAGAGGGAGGGCAAAGGAGCCAGTCACCTTCCTGCAGCTTTCTCAGACACCTGTTCCAGAAAACCAGGTAACCTCCCCTCCCCCCACTTTCTGCAGTGACCAATCTCCAAACAAGTGTGAGGGGGGGGGGGGGTGAGAGATACATGAGGGATCCCAGGGCTCTCTGACCTAGAAGGCCTGCCCCAATCCAAGAGGTGAAAGGCTGCCTGTGGTTATTAAAACTCTGCACATGCTCAAGGACACTTGTCTGCTTGTTTGCCATGTTATCTCTAGTTACTTTTTCCTGTCATTGCTGTCTCTCACACTCTCAAAACCTGTAAGCTCCTGGTTCCAAAATATGCTGTTTTTCCTCCTGCATGTGACTCTGTGAAAGCACTACAAACACCAATGACTCTACATGCAAACCTGCCTCTTTCTGGTGCCCCTTGACTTCTTAAGCAAGCGCCCCCTCTCTTCCCCAGTCAAACAAAGTCCAGCATGTTTAGCTGCCTTTGCCTGTGTTCATTCATCCTTCAACTTTCTCTCTTTTTTCTTCACTGTGTTTTTTCACTTGCTGTTCAAATGCATACTGCAAGCCCCTTGAGGCAGGGAGTGCCCAAGTTGCTCCACATACTTGAATGATGCCATAATGAACAATCATAACTACTTTGCGTATTCCAGGACCAAGTTCTGCCCTCGGTTCAGCCTTGCCAGTTTCCTTTCGCCACCCAAGGCCATCGCCTCACCCTTACAGATACCTCTCCTGGCTACTCCCCCCCCCACATCCCCCCAAACCCACCCCACCCCATGGTTAGTTTGCTACTCACGGTTGCCACATGGCCGAGCTCCATGCCACTCCTGCCCTGTGTCTGCCCAGCAGTTCCGACCTCTGGCTGAGTATTCGCTTCCGGCTTTGGAGAAGTTCCCCACTTGAGACCCGTAGTAAAGGCTCTGGGTGCCCAGTCCGTTGAACCCACCAACGTGGGAGTAGCCCGAGAGAAGACCCCCATTCGGTGGAGCCACTGGCCTGCTCAGGATGTCGCTGATGCCATGCGGTGTGCCAGCAGCCAGCTGGGCACTCAGCCCAGGGGGGCTGAGCTTGTAGAAGGAGTTTTGCACTGTATACTGGCACATCGAGGCCTTCACCTCTGGGAAAGGGGGCAGAGGAGGGTTGTTGAGAAGGAATGTCCCCTGGAGGTTGGTGTCCATCGCTAGACTGCCCGCTGGGAGATGAGCCTAGTGAGGTTTGGGGGGTCAATCATGCAGCTTTTAGATTCCCAGAAGTGCATGGCACATTGGCAGTGCCATCTCACAGAGACCCTGCTTCTACTTGGCAGCCTCCCTGCTGGCACAGAGGCAGCTGGTGGTCTGGAGCAGCTCCTGCTGGCCAAGGGAACTGTGGCTCAAGTCCATTGGGTGCCTGGCTAGCGGACCTCCCTGTGCCCCAGAGATTCTGAAGTCAAAACTGGCCAGCCACCAAGTTTAACTTCAAGGGAAGCTTCATTCCCTCTGATAAAAGATGGGGCTTATTAGAATACTGGGCCTCTGATAGGCTGCTGTGCTGGGTCTCCTGGCTCTCATTGGCTGGGCCAAGGACAGGATGTGGATTGGCTGCTCCCAGACAAATTACCCTTTGAAAGATCTACGGTCAACACCAGAACCTTAACGCTTGGATAGCAGGGGGGGGGGGGGGGCAGAGAGCCTGCCTTTGCCTGGGGTGTGTGATGGATGATAGAGTGGGAGGGGTGGGGGTGTTTGTGCAAGAGAGAGAGAGAGACTCTGCACCTTTGTAGGAGACAGACTCTGATTATGGGCGAGTGCAACAGAAGGACCATGGATAGGAAATGCGGGTGCAGCTCTCCAAGGAGCAGGATGAGGCCGCAGCCTCAGGCGGTTGGTTTCGGTGGGCCTTTACAGGGCAGCAAAATGGGAGTCAGACAAGCCTGAGCCCTGGTCCTTGGGGGAAGCCCTACAGGGAATAGGTGGGAATCTGTGCAAGAGATTCTGCTCCTGCATGTCAGGGAATATTGTTTTATTTATTTTTAAAAAGGCTGTTGTGGAACATCCTGGGGGACTGGGAATGGGGATTGACAGATCTCTCCATTTCACTTTCTCAACAATGTTACTTCTATTTTTATTGATTACCAGTAAAATGCTTGGGAAAGGGCAATATTTTATCATTAAAAAAAAAAAATGATTTTAAGAATCAAAAGGAAAAAAGTCTGGCTTAGGTATCTTTTCTGCCTCCATTCCCACTAGCATGGATATAACACAGTGGAATGTACAAGAACGAAAAGGACCTTCCATGCCAGGGGGGTGGGGGTGGCGGTCCGTGGGCCAATTTTGGTCTTCCATGTCTGGTGTGACCCATGGGGCCATTTCCCCCAAACCAAGGCCGCCTGCCCACCAGCCCACATCACAGTGGGGGCTGTCTTAAAACGCTTTGCAATTGGGAAAAGTACTTGGAAGCAGCTGCAGGTTCCCAAGAGCCTGGCTGTTGAGGTCCTGCAAGACCCACCCAAGAGATTTTCAGACGATGTCAATCACACAATGTCATAATAATGTCATGTGGTTGACAGGTGGGTGATTTTGATAAGGACCCAACCCATGTAGCCAAAAAGGTTCCCTACCACCCAAAGTGATGAAAAGTCCATTGCAATTCTTCCTGCAGCTTAGCTTGGAGCCAAGAAAGAGAAGGAGATTGTGGAGATGCTGGCAGGAACCAATGACTGAACGGGCATTATCACTAAGAGAGATACAGTGGTGACAAGAGACGGATGTCTAGGCCTCATTCACAAATTTACAAATCGCCATGTCTGAATGCTGTTCATCCAGGAGTCCTTCAGGAATGCAAAGGTGAAGTTGCTGATCTCTAACAAAATTATTATTATTATTATTATTATTATTATTATTATTATATCTAAAACCATCCTCTGTTCAAGGACTGGTCTGGACCACAGAGGGGCTGAAGTTAGAATATTTTACTTTATTTTATGTTATTTGGACCTTTGGATCCAGAAAATGACAGGCCAGTTAGCTTAACATCTGTTCTGGGCAAATTGGTGGAAAGCATGATTAGAAGTATGCCCTCCCAAGGATCTGTAAAGGGGCCTGTACTTTTAAATTTGTTTTTAAATGATCTGGAGCTAGGAGTGAGGTTTATTATTATTATTATTATTATTATTATTATTATTATTATTATTATTTCTTATTTATATGCTGCCCATCTGACTGGGTTTCCCCAGCAACTCTAGGCAACTTCCATCAAATTAAAATAATAATAATAATAATAAATTTTATTTATATCCCGCCCTCCCCAGCCGAAGCCGGGCTCAGGGCAGCTAACAACAATAAAACAGTACAAAAGTACAGCATAAACAACACTCTAAAATCATTCATTATAAAATTAATTAATTCAAGCCACTGGCAACCATTGGGCCAGAGCTCCGCGAAGATTGCTGAGGGAGGGAGTCAGGCTGCGCCCTGGCCAAAGGCCTGGTGGAACAGCTCTGTCTTGCAGGCCCTGCGGAAAGATGTCAAGTCCCGCAGGGCCCTGGTCTCTTGGGACAGAGTGTTCCACCAGATCGGAGCCACAGCCGAAAAAGCCCTGGCTCTAGTTGAGGCCAGTCTAACTTCTCTGTGGCCTGGGACCTGCAAGATGTTTTTATTTGAAGACCGTAAGTTTCTCTGTGGGGCATACCAGGAGAGGCGGTCCCGTAGGTACGAGGGTCCTAGGCCATATAGGGCTTTAAAGGTTAAAACCAGCACCTTAAACCTGATCCTGTACTCCACTGGGAGCCAGTGCAGCTGGTATAGTACCGGATGGATGTGATCTCACAGTGAAGACCCCATAAGGAGTCTCGCCGCGGCATTCTGCACCCGCTGGAATTTCTGGGTCAGTCTCAAGGGCAGCCCCAGTAAGACACCAAACATTAAAAACTTCCCTATACAGGGCTGCCTTCAGATGTCTTCTAAAAGACAGATAGTTGGTTATATTTCCTTGACATGGGAGGGTGTTCCAAAGGGTGGGCACCACTACCGAAAAGGCCCAGATAGGATCAGGATTATGGATAACAGTGAACTATTCAGGGTGATAAAGCCCAAAAGGGATTCTGCAAAGCTCCAAAATGATGTTTCCAAACCGGGTGAATGGTCAATAAAATGCCAGACATCATTCAAGGTAAGTACAGTGATGCACACTAGGGTAGGAAAACCCTAAATTTAGAATCAATTCCGAAGGTGTCTGAATTGATTATGACTGACCAGGAAAGGGATTTTGGGGTCATGGTGGGCAGCTTAATGAAAATGTTGAGGCTGGTGTGTGCAGGAGGAGTGAAAAAGTGAAAGGAAAATGGAAATCCAGTGTCCAGGGTCATGGAAAAGGATCAACAATAACGTACCAATGTCAGAATGCCTTTATGCAAATCTGATCACCCCTGGAATACTGTGGACAGTTCTGGGCATCCCAACTCAACAAGGATATTGTAGAGTCAGAAAAGCATCAGAAAAAGCAGCCAAAATGATTAAGGGGATGAAGTGACTCTCCTGTGAAGAGAGCTTACAACATTTGCAGTTTCTTTATTTTAGAAAAAGGCAATTAAGGAGACTGTGTTGGAGGTGTATTGATTTTACACAGTATGGAGAATGTGGATAGGAAATTTTTCTTCCTCTCTCATTGTACAAGAAACCCAGAGGAGTAATCCAGTGAGCGAAGAATGAATGGAGAACGGCTGTACTTCTTCATACTGTGCATGGTTAAACTATGGCACTCTCTGCCACAAGATGTAGTGACAGCAGCCACTTTGGACAGCTCTCATACAAACTCAAGTCGTCAGTGGCTACTAGTCATGGTCACTATATTACTTACTGGGTATCAGAGTATCGGTATCTGCACGCCAGTTGCTAGGAAGAGAGAGAGCCTCAGGAGAAAGCTATGGTTGCCCGCATGTTCTGAAGACGTTGACCCCAGAGGGAACAGAATAGTTCCAGGTCTTTGGTCTGACCTAACACGGCTCTTCTTACACTTCTTACATCTGAAAGCACACATTTTGGGGGCAGAAGAATGGGATTGTGCTGTACAGCATAGGACGAACCCACTATCAGTGTACAGGGATTGCATGCAGTAGCTTTCATGAAATGAATCCTTGTTTAGTGCACACCTTTAATTAAGGTCATGGAGTTGGAGACTTTGCATAAAATAAGAAAGCTTACGTTTACTCAGGGAAGTACATTCTTGATAGGAAAGAGTTATTTAGTCCTAGCTAACGAGTTTAATAAAACAAAGAAGCTAGACATGCCCCTTTGTTCTCAGAAGATGCATCCAAGACCCAGAGAAAGTGTGAGAGGGGAGGCAGAAATGAAAAAGGACGCCACCTAACATGGATCACTTTCTCTTCAAAAGGACAGGTCAGCACAGAGATCAAAGGAGAGAGACTGTCTAGGAGCCTGGAGTCTCCCATGCTCTCTCTCTCTCTCTGAACCCCATCCAATCTCTTCTAAGCCAGCCGAAGTGCACTGCTTACTGTATACGTCTCTGCAGAGGGTTTTGGGGATGGGTTTTGTAAGTAGAAATCATGGGTAGGGATGAACAAAATCTGTCTGTTTTGATTTCCCTCAGTTTCTCATTTTCCCAATCTTCCATTTAATTCTCCATATTTTCACATCAATCTGCACTAAAAAAAATCCTCATGAAAATTCACTAACATTTTAGCGCAAATTTATTCTGATGTACACATCGTTTGCAAGCAATTTCCCCAAATATAATGCATTTTATGTGTTGTTTTCACAATTAAATGCATTTTGTGCACATTTTCTCCTAATATAAACATATTTAGAGACATTATTTGGTTAGGCAATAGCATTGCAAAATTTGGAGAAGAGTGACTTCTCTGTTTTGATTTGCATCATTTCAAAAAGCACAGATTAGGTAGTTTCACATTAAAATCTCAGTGAGACTGGATTTCTCTCCCAGCTCCACTCACTGGCTTGCCAGTCCACATACTTGAGGGCCAAAGGAGAGTTCTGCATGATTGTCACACATTTGTTAAAAGAAAGAAAAACAGACTTCTGGAGGAACTACTTGTCCCTTCTCCTTCCTGCCTCTAAGCTTTGCATCCATCTCTGCCTCCCATTGATACTTTCCTCTAAAGCACAGGCGCACATTGCTTGATGGGGGCATGCGTTTCCTGTGCATTGTCTTGTTGGGCCTTAAGAGTTAGGGCTTATTCACACTTACTTTTTGACCTGCTCTTTCCAAGTACAGGTCCGTTCTTAAAAGCTCTGTGTCAGAGCATTTTCTTTTTTTGCCCTGAGATCTCCCCATGAAAACTTGCTCTTTAGCACTCAATCAGACCAAATGTCAACTTGGGTTTTCTGCAGATTGCTATTTGCTCCGGCTGAGCTTTAAAGAGCAGGTTTTCACAGAGAAACCTCCAGAGCAAAAACAAAGGCTGCCCGGACACAGAGCTTTAAAGTGTGAACCATGCCTGGAGAGAGCAGGGAAAAAGGTATGTGTGCATAAGCCCTGAAATGGATGGGAAAGTTCTGCCAGGCGGGGTTTTCCTCCTCAAGCAGTGCTGTAAGCCCAACCGGACAGTCTGCCCAGGCCACTGAGATCTTCAGAAGGGGCTCTCTGGACTACAGAAAGTTTGGCTGGTCAGGGTGCAGAGAAGACCTTTCCCCCCGTAGCACCTACTTTATGGACTGAGTTCCCCATGGAAATCAGGAGAGCTTTCCCCATGGAAGTCAGGTGGTGGTGGAGCTTTCCAGGAGTTAAAGATCTGCCTGATTACGTTGGCCTCTCCTGGCGGTTGATATTGCGATTCTTGGTTCTGTTTGCTGCTGTAAGTGCCTGTTCTTAACATTTTATGACTATCTGGATGCTTGTTACTTGCCTCTTTTAGAGACTTTCTTGCTTACTGTGAACCACTCTGAGATTTTATAAATGAAAAGCAGTGTAGAAGTTTCAAAATATATAAACAGATAAATAATCCTTGGGCCTCTACAGGCATCCTTTTGATTTGTGTGCATGATGATGTCAGAGCAATTATCTACAATCCAACTTTCAAGGTTTTTGGTGCCTGCGAAAAGTTTCAGGGTGGACAGGAAGCTTGGCTTCCAGTCAGTGCATGACCCATAGCTTCCTGCTGAAATGATGTAATTTTTCATACTACAAATGTTTGGGATGGGGGGTGATTGTCCTGCTTTTGTTGCACTAGGGCAGAGTGCCCCCCCCGACTCCAATAGTGTATTCATTTTAAGGCTGTAATGCAGAACTAATAAACAGAAGTCTGTGGGGATGGTCCAGACTAAATCCACCACCTGTGCAATTATTAGTGTGTCAACAGCATCCTGCAAAACACTCCTGGGGAAAAGCCACCAGCCTGGAGGGCCTCCTTGTTCCAGGAGTCAAAAGCCATGCGACTGAACACAGAGCAGGGGCCTGAAACCCCATCATGCCCAAATTTGGTGTGCAAAACCAAATAAAAAGTACAAGGTGTGCACTCTTTGTGTAGTGTAGACATCGGGAAGGCAGGAGAGGTGAGGGCCAGGCCACTTGAAATGAAGGGCTCATGTGTTAGGTTTGGCTTCAGGAGGAATAATTGGGACATGCAGCCAAATGTCTTGAGTGGTCCTGCTCAGAAAACCAGCCACCTATACCCTTCCCAAGGATACTCCATTTGGTTCCATTCCACTCTAGCTCCACCTTAACAGCATTTTTGTGGCTGCTAAGCATGCTAAGCCCTTGCTGTGCGCCCCTTCTCAAGTTCTTTTATTTTACTTCTGCAAACCCTGGGGCTGCCACAAGACTGCGCACACCTCCCCCTGGTGCCTGGATGGTGCCATCTTGCCTACATAAGGATAGGCACTGGGAGAATGAATTGCCTATGTTTTTTAGCAGGTCATCCACACCATCCCTTTGCAGGGGGATACACCCTCTTTCACTAGACTCTTCCCTCCCCCCTTTTTATGTTGTTTAGTCAAATTTATTAAGTTAGTCAAATTTATGCAACAGAGGTTTTCAAAGAATGTAATAGTTGCTTGTGGCATGGACACGTTTCACACTATTACCTCTGCCAGACAGGTGTTTGTTTTCTTACAAATAGCTACTTGACCAGAGGCAACAGTATCATAGAATCATAGAGTTGGAATAGACCACAAGGGCCATCGAGTCCAACCCCCTGCCAAGCCGGAAACACCATCAGAGCACTCCTGACATATGGTTGTCAAGCCTCTGCTTAAAGACCTCCAAAGAAGGAGACTCCACCACACTCCTTGGCAGCAAATTCCACTGTCGAACAGCTCTTACTGTCAGGAAGTTCTTCCTAATGTTTAGATGGAATCTTCTTTCTTGTAGTTTGGATCCATTGCTCCGTGTCCGCTTCTCTGGAGCAGCAGAAAACAACCTTTCTCCCTCTATATGACATCCTTTTATATATTTGAACATGGCTATCATATCACCCCTTAACCTCCTCTTCTCCAGGCTAAACATGCCCAGCTCCCTTAGCCATTCCTCATAAGGCATCGTTTCCAGGCCTTTGACCATTTTGGTTGCCCTCCTCTGGACACGTTCCAGTTTGTCAGTGTCCTTCTTGAACTGTGGTGCCCAGAACTGGACACAGTACTCCAGGTGAGGTCTGACCAGAGCAGAATACAGTGGCACTATTACTTCCCTTGATCTAGATGCTATACTCCTATTGATGCAGCCCAGAATTGCATTGGCTTTTTTAGCTGCCGCGTCACACTGTTGGCTCATGTCAAGTTTGTGGTCAACCAAGACTCCTAGCTCCTTTTCACATGTACTGCTCTCAAGCCAGGTGTCACCCATCTTGTATGGGTGTAAGGGTTTCTACACATTATTTTAAATGAGTGGTACAATGTGTGCACACATTACTTGAGCTGTACACTCATAGTTATTCAAATGCAACATTTAATGTGTGTGTAGCTATGTGCACAATAGCTGAGTTGTACAAATCAAGTGTATACTCTTTCACATCAATAGCTGCAGTGACAGCTTGTTCACTACACTCTTAACTTCCCAGCAAGAAAGAAGGCAGATGTGGCAATTCCTACTGGCTTCTTTGGTGGGTCCCCCCCCCCTCCTCCGTGACATGTTGCCCCCTTCGGGAGACAGATTTCTCCTTCATGGCTTTGCCTCATTCACTAAAGAAACACCCACAGAAACCAACATCACTTACTGTCGGAAGCACCTTGCACTGAACTGCAGTGTTTGTAATGAGTGTTGACCAGGTGGGCTGGGCAGCTGGGACATTGGGAGGGCCAGAGGCTCCCCAACGCTGCTTTGGGGAATGCACCCTTAACTTCTTTCTTGGGGTCACAGAAATGCATTTGCAGGGATCAGCTCCAAAGGAAAATTCCCTAAGGGCAAAGCTAGACGCAACATCAATCATGTGATTTGCCCTTGTCTGACTTGGCTTTTTTAAAAAAATAAAAATAAAATACTATAGCTATATAGTTCAGTGGAAGCTGCAGGAAACCCACATCATCTGGAGGGATGGGCAAATCTGACCATTTCAGTTGCTCTCTAATAATTCCATTATTTTTCTTAGTTCTATGCATATCCACATCAGTTTGCCGTACTAACACACACACACACCAAAAATTCATTAGCATTTTAGTGTGCCTTTATCAGGACGGGTGTCAGGAGCAGGCCACAAGGTGTCAGTGAAGTTAACTATTTATTCAAAGAAACTGAAACAGCTCAGTCCTAGTGGTCACCGCAGCAACCCTTCCCAGTAGGTCTTGCCCCAGTGACTGCCGGTTCCTGCCTTCCCGCCGCTCTCTAAGTCTCCTCCTCCCCTGGGTCCTTCTCAAGCAATCTGAGACTCTGTCCACGTGTCTCTCTCTGCTCTACCATCTTCTTGCCTCTTCTGGTCCTGGGAGAGCTGGTCACAGCAGGAGGGGGAGGCCCCCCAGATTCTTCAGCAGCCTGCCTCATCTCTGCCCCTTGGCCTCCCTCCTCTCCTGCTTCCCCTTCTGGGCTTCTCTCTGCCAGACTCTCCCTACCCACTAACCCTGCTGCCTCTTCAGCTTCCACCACCTCCTCCTCCCAGTCTTCACCCACGGCCACCCCTCTCTTCCCTTGGGGGCTCTCCAGCTAGTGCCTCCCACCACTCCTCTGGGCCCATGGCAGGATTTCTGCTAATATACACATTTTTTGTCTGCAATTTTGACTAATATACACGTTTGCAAAGCAATTTGCTCTAATGCAATTTCCCTATGCTGAGGAACTGCATTGCAAAATTCAGAGAGCAAATTTAGAAGACTGGTTAGATTTTGTTTAGCGTATTGTTTCAGAAAGGGCAAATGATGATAGTTGCCTTTAAATGTGAACAGCATCAAACTTCTCCCCCTTCCTTAGATGTAAACTGGCAAAATTACAGCAGTCTTTGCAAATCTCCATGTCCAATGTTACCTTTGATACCCTATTTACCACGTCCTGGTTATCTAAGCTATTTTACAAATAAAGAGAGAAGTCAAGTTAGTAAGTAGGGCTGCCAGGTCAGGTGTATCCCAGACCCTGAGATTTCTGGGCCCAGCAAGGAGACCTCTTGGTGTCATGCTGGGCCCCGGAAACAGAGGTCAATTGGGAGAGTGAGCAGGGGAGTCAGAAGGCCCCCTGCTTCCCCAAGGGTTCATGCTATAATTTGAAGCCAGCTCCTGCTGGGCTGAAGCATGCAAGCTGCAGGCAGAGTCTTCTGGCTGTCTTATTATTCTTATTGAAGGCGTTCTCACCCCCTGGCGATCCAAGCCCCCCAACTGCCTCCTGGAGGGGGCCAGGCAAAGCAGAAGACTTCAGGCCAGAGCTGGATTTGTGGCGCTCCTCTTAGCAAGCGAGAGGAAGAAGAGACAGAAGCCGAGGCAGCACAAAGTGGTGTTGGTTTCTTTATTAACTTGGATTCTGGTAGCAGGTGGACAAGGGAGGATGGTCTATACATCGGGGTGAGGGATGGAGGTGGGGAGGAAGAGGGAGGGGAGGAGGAGGAGCCAAAAGGCTCAAAAATTCCCATAACAATAAAAAAGAAACTAAAAGTAATCTCATAAACTTCTAAAAAGCATCTAGAGTGCAGAAGGCAGCATTCTCTAGGCATCACCCTCCCCTACAGCTCCTACTAGCAATCAGCGGGCAAAGCGTCGCCCCGCAGGCAGGCGAGGGGGGCACAGTTCGCAGCTCATTTTCCTACGCACTACAGGAGGCCAAAGCATGGGGGGGCCCCACGCTAGAGTCTATGGCAAAGGCTGTGTCAGCAATTTGGGGCGGGCGGGCATACAGGGCACATGTTGCATGAAGGTGGTGGTGGTGTGGGGGGGTCGCTGTGTGTACTTTGCATGGTAGTCACTGGGGCAGCTCTTGATACTTTCTGTGGAGATGCCTGGACCACATTCTTGGGTCTTTCCCCAGCTTCCCTTCCCTCGCCCCATCACCCTGCCCCTTGTGCATGAGAGTGGGACCCACATGCTTGCCCAGCCCCAGATTGCTTGGGGGGGTGGTGTCAACGACCCGGGGCAGCTGCATATGGGGTGGCAGCAACAGCACCAAAGGCCTGGAAGGGGGGGCCCTGGGGGAAAGAGCTGAACTTGTGCATTTCTCAGGAAGCAGGTGCCCCTTGTCATCTCTTCTGGGTCCAAAGACTGAAGGGGGGGGGGTCACATGGCAACCAGCCAGCATAACTCCCCCCCCCCCCACTCTCTTTGGAATCCCAGAGCAGATGCCTCCTAAAAGGATCGACCTTTTGCTCAAGGAAGGAGTCCCAGGCCTCTGGCTTGGCTGGAAGAAGTGTCCTGGGGAGGGGGAGGACTCCCCAAGCACCAAGGGGCAGGGAGGGGGCGGTAGAGCATCCTCTGGCAGGGAAAAAAGGCCCAGAGTGCACTGCTCTTCCCTTTATTCATCCTGGGACTTGGTGTGGGAGTGTGTAAGTGGGTTGGGGGGGGGGGGAGATTCAGCTACTCCCCAGCTAGGAGTGGTCCAGGAAACTTTGGCAGGTGCCACGTCTGTGCTGAGTTGGGAGGCCTTTGCGGGTCCTCCCTAGTGTAGAAGCGCAGGTAAGGTTGCAACGCAGCTCTGCACCTCTCCTGAGCGACAGATTGTGCTGGGTGGAGCCGGGCATCGGGCGCAAGCGGGACGCTGCGCTCCTCCAGCCCGAGGGTTTGGTGCCCGTGGGCCTGGCACAAGTGGACTGGCAGAGGCTCATGCAGTAGCCCTTCCTCCCCCCTCTCTTCTTCCACCCACCGCTCACCCCGCCCCCCGAATATGTGTGTGTGTCTTTGCAAGAGAGAGAGATATGAGCCTGGGAGATCTGCTGTGCCTGGCACCATCCTTAGCACTCCCTGCCTCCGTCCCGCTGTGGGCTGGCAGCCTGGGGAGGCTTCTCGGGGAGCCGCGCCAATGCCATCCTGCCGAACGTCCCTATTTGTGTTTGCATAGTAGGTATCTGTTCGCATTGTATACACAAGGTTTGAGCCACTGTCCAGGCCGCGCTTTTCCACCCGAACTGGGCAGGAACAGCCGGGGGGCGGGTTTCTCTCCCCCTGGGCAGCCCTGCTCTGCTTCCCATCTCCTAGGCCTGCAGACCTGGACCGAAGGCTGGGCATGAGGGAGGGCTGGGCGAGGGTGGATGGGCCGCCGAGTGCCATCCCGCTGACTCCTTCCCTGCTGCATCAGAAGAAGAGGGCTCCAGGAAGCAGGCGCCCCCGCACGGCTTCCCCTCCTCGGTCCGGGCTTTAGGTCAGGAGGAAGAACTGTAGCTCATGCGTCTGCAGTCGGTCGGTCATGCGAATAAGACAGTAAAGTTAGGTCTCTTACGGAAATCATGCCATGTAACCTAAAGAGTCATGGAGAGCCAGCCCTGCCCCAGTGAGCTCGTGGCTCCGCTCGCCTGGCCATCGTGGGGGCACAAGGGGGAGGTGGAGGTCAGTGGATTGGTGTCGAGGTGAAGCCCTGGTGGAAAGAGAGGAAGAGGAGACAGGAAGCTCGGGTTAGAAACATGCCAAGGCCACAGCAAAGCACCTCCGCCCGTCCCTCCTCTGGGCTCGGGGATTTCAGTGCAAACAGAAGGAACCTTTCCAGAGCAGACAGAATGATCTCTGCTGCTGCACTTCAAACACAGCACACCCACCTGGGTCAGGGCTCATTCCCATTCTCTCCAGGGAATGGTAACTCCAAGTCGCGAATAAAGCACTTCCCAGGGTGATTTGGGTGGGTGGGCAGGGGGATCCTGACAGTTAAGCTGGCTCAACACAAGGGGGGAAATATGCTAGCGTAAGGAGGCCCCCGACTTGCCATTGCCACAGCCCACAGGAGGGGCCTTGGGTGAAGTTTCTGCTAAATTTTGCCTAAAACAAGGCTCAAGGCAAACGTGAAGGTTTTCTGCAAAGGCTTCCGAAGAAGGCAAACTTTAATTCCTTCTAGAAATACCCTCACCTTGTCGCCAAATTTACCTGAAATTTGGAAGTTCTTATTTGAGCTACGCATCTGATGAATCTGAAGAGGAGCCAGTCTGACTTAGAGAAAGCTCTTTGGACGCTCAGTACTCCAGGCTTGGGGCCCAGCCTCCCAGCTATTGTTACAATAACGCCAGCAGGGGGCACAATTGGGCTAAAATTGGTCAGAGGGTAAGGCCTGTGGATTTCCTTAAGGGGTTTCCCGACTCTCTTGTAATTCATGCACTGGCATTTCTTATTATCATACAACTGCAAAAAGGAGAAACTGCTCCTGGATGCCAAGTTTCTAGTCCTTAACGATCACTGCACTTTCCATGGAGGCTTCCCATACTTCTGCAAATCCTGTGGCCCTCCAGATGTTGTGGGAGTCCAGCTCCTACCAGCCAAGGGTGCCAAGTGGAATAAAATATTGCAGGTGGGCTGTGTGTGCAGGGAAGCCCCGTCCTGCATAATCAATCACAAGATGTAGTGCATGCACACCATTTGAATGGCAATGCCTACCAGCCTGGGGGGGGGGTCCAGCCCCCTCAAATATTTTACAGGGGCGGGGGCTGAAGGGACCTCACCCCCTACGAGTTGGCTCCTATGCTACCAGCCTCATGGAACATTGCCAGTGGCCAGGGATGTTGTCAGCTGTAGTCCAACAACCTCTGCAGAAACTCAGGTTTTTCCAGGTGAGAGCAGTGCCATCTGAGCACGCAAAAGCTGCTCTCTCTCTTCCTTTGCAGGGGGCTGGATTAGAGGACCCTGCAAACTCTTCAGTTCTATGGCTCTATGACTCTATAGTGAAGGATGGCGACAGCACTCAAGGCAAGAGGAGGCCTTCCTGTTCCTATCCCCCCCCCCCCCCCCGAGGCAGACGAGAACTAAGCCTTGTGCTGCTCAGGACAAGCCCTGTTTAAGCGCACAGACTTTGGGCTCCCAGCAGGGCAGAAGGAAGCAGCTGTGAGAACAACGCAGAGAGACAGCGACACAAGCAGGCAGCACAGACAGGCCCAGGGAGCACAGGGACTCCCAAACACATCTAGGAGGATTGGCAGCTTGAAAAGCAAGTGGAAAGGGAGAATTTGGGTGGCTGAAGCTTCTCTCGCTATAGTGCTACACGCCTCGGGAACATTTCCCCCTCTTGCACTGCCCTTCTGCCCAACCAAGCAAGGCCCAGGAACCAAGGGCTGCTCCCCCACTCCTGGCAGCCTTCAGATCTGTTCAGCAGGCAGAAGCTCAACCGATGTAGCTTCTGTTGCACCAGAGACTGGAAGGAGCCACAGGTCAGTCCTGCCACAGATGTTGCTAACCAGGCCCTTCCAAGGATTGCCAGATTGCATGAAGGCTGAAGGCTCACACTTTCAGCCCTTGTATAAAGGAAGGAGCTTTGGCAGATATGGCTTCTCCCACCAGAGTAGGAAAAATGTACCTCTGCCAAACTTGACTATTATTATTATTATTATTATTATTATTATTATTATTATTATTATTATTATTAAAGACACAGGGCAAGTTGTGAACAGTCAGTAAGATTGTCATGGATGCTTTAGTTGAGACTCCTGCCTTGCAGGGGTTGGACTAGATGACACTTGGGGTCCCTTCCAACTCTACTATTCTATGATTCTATAAATATATAGACACACACATACACCCCCATACATCAGGGAGAGGAACTAGATCTGGCAGGTGAACTGGATCATGATTTCCCCAAAAGGAGATTGACGGGTGGGCAGGGCTGCTGCCTGCCAATGGAGGTCAGGTGACCTTTGGTCCTTCCTCCTTTGCCAGGCTCTCCATAAGGCAGCTGATTGCCTGCTCTTGGGAGGCTCCGCTTGCAGCCCTTTGCAGGATCCACCAATCAACGGACTGGTGGTGTCTGCAGACTCCCTTTCGGCTGAGCGAGGTTTTCACCTGTCATCCCATGTGAAGTCATATATGAGCTTAGGCGTAGGGCAGGTGGGGGCGGCTTGGCTGAAATGGTATGAATTTTGGCACGAATCACTGCTCTGGGCTTGCCAGCCAGGAGGTTTACCCAGAAAGGGTTCATGGAGGGATCTGTTATGGGAGGCTTGTTCTCTACTCTGACACTCCCCAAAGTCAAATCTTCTGTGGGCACAGAGTGAAGGGCACCCCTGCTTTTCTCAAGAGTGCCACCTCTTCCGGACAGAAGAGCAGGATGAGGATCCTGGTGCCACCAGACCCTCAATAGTAGCACAGAAGCGCTTTGCAGGCACTCCTTTGTGTGGGGAAGGGAGAAGGCTAAGGCTAAGGAGAAAAGGGCGAGGAAGGGGCAGCAGGATAGCAGTTTACAAAATTATGCATGGCATGGAAAAGTTTCTCTCTCACACACACAGTGCAAGAACTCATGGGCAGTCAATGACGCTGAATGCTGGAAGATTTAGGATGGACAAAAAAAGTCCCTTTTAAGGCAGTGCTTAGATGAATGGTGGAGCTCCCTCCCACAGGCGGCAGGGATGGCCACCAACTTGGATGGCTTGATAAGAGGATTGGGAAAACTCATGAAGGGGTGGGCTATCAGTGACTACCAGCCACAAATGCAGGGGGTTGGACTAGATGTCCCTTGGTGCCCCTCCCAACTCTTCAATTCTATGATTCTAAGGCAATGATCTGCATTCTGTGCTGGAAACGGCAGGAAGGGAGAGTGCTCTTGAGCTCAGATCCTGCGTATGGCTTTCCCACTGGCATCTGGCCAGACGCAGGTGCTGGACTAGAGGGGCCACTGGCCTCATCCAGCAGCCCTTCCTCTCTTTTTACGTTAGAGAAAATGCTTTGCATGCAAACCGTCCCAAGTTCCATCACTGGCCTCTCCGGTTAAAAGAGAAAAGGCTCAGGCAGCCACTGAGGCTGATGGGAGTCGGAGTCCCACGATGTGGGCTGTGTCAGATTGTGTCAAGCTGGTGCCCTCCAGATGTTGTTGGACTACAACTCCCATTGTTCCTGACGATGGCCCATGCTGGCTGGGACTGATGTGGCCGAACAAAGGCCAGCATGGAAGATAAGGAATTCTGTGCAGGCTGACACAGAAGAGACAGGTGACTCTGCCCCTTCTCCACCAGCTTGCTAGACAGAAGAGGCTAAGAGGCAACATTTGCTTGGAAATGCAAGCTGCTATCCTCTGAATAGACCAGCACTAAAAGATGGCAGGCTAGTAGGACTGTTTGAGGACCAAAGCAGCTGTGGACCCCCAAGAGGCCCTGAAGGTGCTTTGAGACTCCCATTTTAACACCCACGTCACATGTCCAGAACAGAGGATGGGCCTGCCCCTTGTGGAGTCCTAGATGGATGTGTTCAGGGCTGCCCCTGAAGATGGCGTTGAGGTGGTAGCCAGTGCATAATGTGGCTGCTGGGCTGCTAAGTGGGGCGGCTCAGTGGGGCCAATCAATGTGTTATACTGGCCTATAAAGCCCTAAATGGCTTGGGGTCTGAGGACCTAACAGAGCACCTTTGTCAGTATCAATCGTCTCAGGTCCTACAATTGGCAGCTGAGGCCGGGGTGGTGGGACTGCCTGGTTGGTGCTGACCCAGGACAGACAGGGCCTTCTTAGTGGTGGTTTTCCATTTGCGGAATGTGCTCCCTGCTGAAGTGCAGCCATTATTATTATTATTATTATTATTATTATTATTATTATTATTAGGTAAAGGTAAAGTGACCCCTGACCATTAGGTCCAGTCATGGATGACTCTGGGGTTGCAGTGCTCATCTCACTCTATAGGCTGAGGCAGCTGGCATACAGCTTCCGGGTCATGTGGCCAGCATGACTAAGCCGCTTCTGGTGAACCAGAGCAACGCACGGAAACGCCGTTTACCTTCCCGCCGGAGCGGTACCTATTTATCTACTTGCACTTTGTGCTTTCAAACTGCTAGGTGGACAGGAGCAGGGACCAAGCAATGGGAGCTCACCCCATCACGGGGATTAGAACCGCTAACCATCTGATTGGCAAGCCCTAGGCTCTGTGATTTAACCCACAGCACCACCAGCGTCCCTATTATTATTATTTCAATTTATATACTGCCCTATATCCAAAGATCCCAGGGCGGTGTACAACATTTAAAAAGAGAAATTACATAGCATAATAAAAATAGTAAAATAAAGCAATCACACAAAAAACCCCACAGCAACAGTTTAATGGCTGAAGGCCTGGGAGAAGAGTTTGCCTGGTGCCTAAAGACATGCAATTATGGCACCAGGCAAGCCTCCCTGGGGAGAGCTTTCCACAAATGGGGAGCCACTGCAGAGAAGGCCCCGTTCTCTTGTTGCCACCCTCTGGGCCTCACATGGAGGGGCACATGAAGGAGGGTCTTGGCTGACAAGCGCAGGGTCCAGGTTGGCTTGTATGGGAAGAGGCAGGTCTTAAGGTGTTGAGGTCCTGAGTTGTGCACGGCTTTATCATTCAGTACCAGTACTTGGAATTGGGCCCAGAAACTCATTAACTTTCCGGAGGAATCAAAAACATTCCAGGGATTTGATAGCTGAAAGGCCTTTTTTTTAAAAAAAAACAACCTCTGCTTATAATTCTTTGAAATTTGTTATTAGTGTTAATGTGTTTGTTGCCCTGGGCTCCTTTGGAAGGGTGGGATACAAGTTGAAATAATAATAATAATAATATACATTGTTACCTCGGTTTACGAACTTCCAGAAGTCCGTTCTTAAACCAAAACAGTTCTTAAACCAAGGCGTGCTTTCCCGAATGAGGCTGTCCTGCTGCTGGTGCCCTTCCACCTTCCACCATTTGGCTTCTGTTCTTAGACCGAGGTAAAGTTCTCAAACCAAGACACTATTTCCGGTTTTGCGGAGTTCGTAAACCAAATCGTTCGTAAACCAGACTGTTCTTAAACCGAGGTACCACTGTACAGGCAAAGGAGAGGGACTCCAAGGGAAACTGCTAGGTCCTACCACAGTTGACACACGGCGACCGCCCCCCCCCAGCTGCTAGTAAGAACAAAGGGGTGTTTACCTCCAAAGAGGCCACTCGAGGGGTGGGGGGTGAGGGGTGTCACTGCTTCCCCCTTTTCAGGCTGGCTCGTTTCACTATCTGAGCCCCCATCCTGCCCCCGAGAAGCTCCGATCTTGAGACACTCCCTTGAGCCTCCTCCTGGGCAAACGGCAGCGAGAGACAGGAAAGCGGCAAACGGTCACAGAGAAACCCACGAGGGGGGTGGCAGACGGACGGACGGACGGACGGAGAGACACAAGGAGAAGGAGAGTCAGATGGCGGCAGGGGACTCCTGCAGCAAAGTGCCTGGCATGGGCAGAAGGAGAGGGTCCTGCTGCGCCAGGCAAGGGCGAGGGGGGGGGAAGAGAAAGAGCAGGGGACAGACGACAGAGAGGAGGACGCAGCTGGAGCCCTGGGGCTGGGAGGCCCGTGGGGCCTGGGTACCTTGCTGCCTGCACTCTCCTGCTGCCAAGGGGCATGGGCCAGGAAGCGGCCAGCCTGGGCTTCCAGCGCATAACAAGGCTCTTGCAGGGAGCCTTCCATAATCACCTCTTCGTGCTGCCGTGCGTCGCCTGTCCCGTCCGTTTCCAGCCGCCGCACCACCTTCCGGATAATCTGCAAAAATTAAGTGCAGCACTTTTAGACAGTCTCCTGCTGCCTCAAGTGATGCCCACCAGCCCTCGGAAAGCCTGCCCGCTCTCCCTTCCAGCCCCGGATGCCTGGAGTGCCTTCCCGCGAGGCACAGCCCTTGATCTCTTGTTCTGGAGCCTGGACCTGCCCCAAACGGTGGGGCAGGGCCCCATTTGCCCATATGAAACAAACTCCACTGCCTCCAAATTTAATTTTATAGCAGTAATACCGATTCATCACTCACAGACACCTTTGGAATGTTGAAAGACCATGAGGGCATCATGTTTCCCTCTGTGAACTAAGGCATAAAGACATTATCTTGCAAGAATGTGTACAGCTGCCTTCCTCAACCTGGTGCTCTAGGCCTACAATTCCCACCAGCTCCAGTATTATATGGCTGTGGCTAATAAGAGTTGTAGTCCAAAACATTTGGAGAGCACCAGGTCGAGGAAGGCTGGGCTCTGACAAGGGAGATATATCTGCTCAGCCTCAAATCCTTATTGGGTGATGTTGGACCAGCCTCTCTCTCTCTTCCTCACCTACCTCACAAAGTTGTTCTGAGAATAAAGAAAGGAGGCTGACTGCATGAACTGCTCTGGTCCATGCATGCATCAATCCCTGCGGGCTGAGGCTGCTGGAAATTGTAGTGCAAAACATCTGGAGGGCACCAGGTTGGTGAAGGCTGCCTTATGATGCCCCTATAAGGCAGGCCAGCATATGGTCTCCAGGTGAGAGCCAACAATTTGCTTAAGATCACCTGCTGAGTTTGGGGGAAAGGAGAGATTTGACATCCTAGGGACATCCTGGTTCATAGCTCAGACCCTGGGGCAGCAGTTCTATGTGCCCTTGCCTGGGAGTCATTCCCACTGAGTGCAGGGAGATTTAATGTTGGAAGAAGGATAACTAGGATGGCAGCATGAGCTGCTACACTCAGATTTCCCCAGCCTGGTGCCCTCCAGGTGTTCTGAACCACAACGCTGACCATTGGCTGTGCTGGCCGTGGCTGATGACAGTTGGGAGTCCAAAAGGTTTGGATGGCACAGGGTTGAGGAAGGCTGACTTACCGTATTTTTTGCTCTATGGGATGCACTTTTCCCCCTCCAAAAATGAAGGGGAAATGTGTGTGCGTCCTATGGAGCAAATGCAGGCTCCTTGGCTTCAGCGATAGCAACGCGAAGCCTCCGAAGCGCAGAGGGAGAGCTCCCCCCGTGCTCCGGAAGCTTCGTGTTGCTTTCACTGAAGCCCCTGGAGCGCAGGGAACTCCCGCTGCGCTCCGGGGGCTTCAGGCAGCTATCCGCAAGCCTTCGGAGCGCAGCAAAAGGGGATCCATTTCTCCTACCGCTTCACTGAAGGGGCGCTGAGCAGAGAGGGGGAGAATTATTTTTTTCCTGTTCTCCCCCTGTGCGTGAGGGTCCTGTGCGTCCTATAGAGTGAAAAATACAGTAGATTGCAAAGTCCTTTGGGCAGAAACGTTTCTTTCTGCCGTTGCAACTCAATAAAGTGCAATGTGCATTGATAGTGCTGTATTAAATAATCATCTTCAACATCATAATCACATTTATGTTGTAACCGCCCTGAGACCTGCGGGTACAGGGCGGTATACAAATTTAGTTAATAATAATAATAATAATAATAACCATTGCTAAGAACTGTGCAATGCGATCTCCCCTCTCTCCAGGTGGCAAAAGAAGACAATTGCCTGGAGGACGGAATGTCAGTCTCAGGAGGCGTATCTTGCATGACATGCGACACGGGCTGACATTCCTTGCTCTGCACAACCCCACCCCAAGGCGAAGGCCCTCCCCTCTTCTGCATCTGGCCACCCTCACCACAAGACAAGGGAGCGAGGAATTCAGCAAAAGAGGTCCTACACCCTTTGGGTTTCTCCTTCTCCCTGTTATCGGTAGGTAGCCGTGTTGGTCTGCCGTAGTCGAAACAAAAGAGCAATAGCACCTTAGAGACCAACTAAGTTTGTTATTTGTATGAGCTTCCGTGTGCATGCACACTTCTTCAGATACCTTCTCCTTCTCCCCGCTCAGCATTGACCTCTGCCTGGTGCTGGCCCTGCGCCCGATTTAGACCAACTGGTATTTTTAGGACCTTGCAGAAAGCTACAAGCTCACTCTCCCACCCAGTGCTGTGGCAGGTCATTCACCTCCCTCTTCATTCAGCTCCTGCGTGAAATTCCCACAACAAGGTTTGCAGGGAGCAAAGGCCAGCGTGGCTGAAGCCAAGTCAGACTGGCAAGATCAGAACAGTTCCCATCTCATCTCAGTGCTCCGACACACAGTCCTTTGGACGACCAGAGCTTCTCTCTCTTACACACATAAGGACCCCTATAATTAGATCTTTTGCAATCATCATCATCAGCTGCTGCTAGTGAAGCAGGTGGAGAATCACGATTAGGAATTGACCCACAGGCTAATTCCATCACCCAACCTTATTTCCACATCCACCCCAATTTACCCTCAAACTTCAGACCAAGAGCTACCTTGAGTCAGAATATGACTCAAGCAAGTCAGTCAAGCTGCATCCTACAGAGCAAACTAAGGTCACCCTCCCCCCCCCCGCATGCGCATACTAGAAGCCACCCCCCACAAAAGAAAACCCCAACACAAACTCTCTTGGGCTGGGTAGTCCTGACAGAAATTGCTTCTTCAACTACTGCTAGCGAGACCCCATCAAACAACCAAGCCTATCTGTCAGGGTTCCTGCCAGCACACTCTGGGATAAAGTCCAAGTGTGTCACACTGAACGCAAGCAGGCAATGTGAGGAGCAAAACTCTGGCACAAAGGAAAAGAGCCTGGAGGCGCAGGAGCCCAGCAGGATTCTAGCGTGAGGGGGAGGAAGGGCTTCTCGGGGAGCCGGGAGCCGACTGGCCCAGCTGCCGCCTCCTGCTCTGCCCTCCGTCTCCCCCGGGCAGGCCACTCACCTTCTTTGTGACAATGTTGCCCTGCTCATCTGTAAATTGCTCCTCGGTCACTTGTTCCCCTGGAATATCCAGCGCTTCATTCCCCTGGAGGGTTGGGAAAGCAGAAAGGAGAGTGAGCAAGATTGCTATGGGACCACAAAGTCCTTCACCCTCCCAGAACTGGCACAGAGCAGCGGACATCCTCTCAAAGCCCCACGGGGGGGTTCAAAGAAAGTCAGCTCTTGGGGCAAAGCCAGCACTCTTCCTCTCGCTCCATGCCCTGCCCTGGTCCCTGGCGTCCTTCCGCCACACTACCAGTGAGTGAAGCCTGGCACGGCGTCCCTGAGTGCCATCCAGGGCGGGTTGGTGGGCACCGGCCCGGCCAGTCTTGGGGAAGCCTCCTCCGGCCAGCTACCTGGACAATGACTCGCCGGCGCACCACCCGTGTGGAGACAGGCTCCTCGTCATCACTCAGCCCCTCGCTCTCGCCCAGCTCCTTGTCCAGCTCCTGGTGGATGTGCTTCAGCATAAAGCGGAAGGAGCCCTGGGCAATGTGCAGCAGGTTCTGGCAGCTGACCAGGAAGAAGCCAAGCAGCACCAGGCTGATGAGCAGCTGGGTCAGGAAGCCCCACATGGTGCTGCCGCCACCTCCCGCCCCACCCCAGCCCAGCCAGCCCAGAGCCTAACGCTGGCCTTCCCTCATGGCATGAGGGCACTGCCCAGGCTACTGGCAGGAGCAGCCTCTGGCTCACGACTGGGAAGCGGGTAGGGGCCGGGCTGGGTAGGAAAGCTGCTGTAATTTTAGCCTCCCCCGACCAGCTGTTTGGAGGCTCTGGCCAACCCTCCCTGCCCCCTCCTTCGGCCACAAAGATGCAGCAGCGGGGGGGGGGGGGCTTGTCAACGTCACCCAGTGCTCTGCCAAAGCCCAGGCAGGGCACGGAGGTGGCACGAGGCCTGGCCCAGCCTGCCATCCAGCCTGGGGTCTCCTGGTGCCCCTGGGCACGAAGAGCTGAGAAGCACGCTTTGCCTGAGCCACCTAGGAGAGGGCTGTGCACCTATGTCTTGCACAGCAGCCCCCCCCCCTTCTCTGGCATCCTGGGCAGTTCTATTTCTGGCCCCTCCATACCTGGCTCTGGGTGAGAACCAGGCGCTACCCAATTAGGAAGCAATGAAGAGGCTGGCTGGCCAGGATATAAATAGAGCAGAGAGGCTGAACATGGCTGCTGGGCCAGCCCCCTCCCCCAAGCAAGAGGGGGGGGCAAATGAGCTTCTTCTGCACAGGAGTGCAAATGTCAGCAGAGCAACCTTCTCATTTAGCTGACATACCCCCCCCCCCCGCACACACACCTTTTTTTAGCCAAAGGCATCTCCGCCAAAGCTGCTGGCAAAAGCTAATAACTACCACTACTATATCAAATAAGAAGCAACAAGTGAAACAAATTGGAAGCCAAACATCCCAGCAGAGTGTCGGCAGGCAACTCAAGTGATGCTGAAGCCCCCTGAAATAGTTCTCTCTGGATCCCAACAGCTAAATCCTGGCAGAAGATTTCCGCAGCCTTGGTCCCCCACCCACCTACCCAGCCAAGGGCCTGCAATGATATGCGTCTGCTTCACTGGGTAAGAAATACTGAGCTAAAGCACGAAGAGCATGTTGGATGCATGAACTGAGCTACTTTGCTGGACCAGTTCTTACAGCAACCCAGGGAAGGAGGCCTGGTTTTTGGCTTCCCTGCTACAACTAGAGACTGCAGTGTTCCTCTGCTGCCCCCCCCCCAAGAGACAGCATGGTTTTAATGGGTGCAGTGAAATACTGTACCTGTCAGGGGAATCTCTCACCGCTTGACACACCTGATGGGTGCAATCTTATCAACAATGTTTTGTTTCATTTTAAAAATGATTTAGTGATGTGTCAAATTTGATTTTTTTAAAATAACCCCCCCCCCTTATTTCTGTCCTTCTCAGTGAGTCCTTGGATGTGCAAATCCTCCTCCCTAAAATAATAATAATTATTATTTATACCCCGCCCTCCCCAGCCAAGGCCGGGCTCAGGGCGGCTGAAACCCTTCCCTTCCACGTGTGGAGGGAAGGGAACACAGAGACAAAGGGCTACACCTCCTGCAGTTCCACGGCAGAACATCTGTTGCACGCAGAAATCCCAGGTGTCACCCCACCATCTCCAGGTAGAGCTGGGAGAGACTCCCTGCTTGCAACCCTCTGGAGAGCTGCTGCCTTTCAGAGAAGACGATGCTGAGCTGGGGAATCCATAGTCTGGCTCTGCAGAAGGCAAGTTCCTTATTTCCCCACCTTGCTCTAGGTCCCTGCGCTTGGGCTCGTAGGTGGGGATGGGGACTGTGAAAGTCAGCCTTCACCTTCAGGATATCAAGCTTTGGGCGTGTTGTATCTTTACATTTCATGGCTCCAGTGCCACCAGCATTTGAACGATGCATTCCGTCAGCAAAGATAGATATTTCAGAATACACTGATGCAATATTCCCTAGAGTGCCTGCATTTCAGCAGTGTATATAGTTTAAATATTCTTGTATAGCCTTGTTTTGTTTGTAAAGCTTTAAAATCTTTTCATATCTGTGCTACAGATATACATGAGGTGAAATTTAATCTCATGCTGTGATGTTTGTTCCACATGTTGTTCTGAGGGTTCTCCCACCCCCTCCCCCAGCCCATTTTCTGTTGTGCAAGTGGAAGTCCTTACGCAGGGCTGGTGAGGGTGGAGCTCCTTTGGTGAATCCCGCCCACGATGCTTATCTAGTGCCTTGACTTTCTTTATTCTTTGGCCTCTGCGGACTGATCAGGGGTTGCTTTGTCTGGATGGGATTCGCGAGGGAATGTTGCACCCTCCTACCTGTGTTTGTCCAAATATGCTGCTGTCAGCTTCCTCCAGCCACTTCGCCAGGCCCTGCCGCCTCCCAGGCTGGAGCCCCCACTCCCTCTCCTCCGAGGAGTCCATCCGGGTGTGATCCGGCCTCTCCCTCTCCCGGCCCCGCACTCTGTAGGGCACCGACGGCCGCAGCGCCGGGGGGCTCAAGGACACCCCCTTGGGCAGGTCCGACAGACTGGAGATGAAGGTGCTCTCCACGGCCCAGTTGCCCAGTCTAGGGAGCAAGGAGAGAAGCACAGGCTCACCAGCTCTGCTCACATGGAAACTCAGGCAAGCCAAGGGAGGCGAAGCACAGGGCTGCCTCATACGGAGTCAAGACAGCTTTATGGGATCATCCCTAAACTGTACTGTGAACCCCACATTTTGTACTGTCCACCCAAACTGAGTAATTGATACACCCAACCAGGGTTCGTAGTTAACACCTAAAAATCAAGCACGGTGTGATTCACTCCAAACAAACCCTGCGCTTTGATTGGTCCACCTGGCGCAGTACTGTCTACGCAGACAGCGATGCCCGGCACCACAGGCCACATTTAACTGCAGAATGGACCCCATTCCTGAGCCTGCCCCCCAATGCACGCACCCAGTAAAGGACAAATAATCTGCAGAACAGAGGGGTGACTCCTGCCTCTCATATCCTAGTAACCCCTTGCTTGGAGTGACTGCTGCAATGCTCTCTATGCAGGGGGCCTTTCAAACTAGCCTGGAGATTTCAGCTGGCACCCAATGGGTTCCCGTTAGCAAAGGAGTGACCAGATGGCTTGGCACCCAGGGTAAAGTTCAAAAATCCAGTGGTGCCCATGGATCTAACAGCCTCTGGTCTCCTCTGACTGGCAGCAGATCTCCAGGCCTTTCCTGTGTTAGGCGAGGTGTGTTTTGAGGGGAGATACAGGTAATTGAACCTAGGGTCACCTACATGCAAGGCATGCAACACTGAGCTAGAGACAAGAAAATAATAAAAACAATACATTTATTATTTGTATCCTGCCCATGTGACAGGGTTGCCCCAGCCACTCTGAACAGCTTCCAACACATAAAAAAGCATAATTAAACATTAAAAATACAGCCAATACAGGGCTGCTTTCAGATGTCTTCTAAAAGTCAAATACCGGTAGTTGTTTATCTCCATGACATCTGAAGGGAGGCTGTTCTACAGGGCAGGCGCCACTACCGAGAAGGCCCTCTGCCTGGTTCTCTGTAACCTCATTTCTCACAATGAGAGAACTGCCAGAAGGCCCTCAGGGCTGGACCTCAGTGTGTCCGGCCTGAGTGAAGGGGGTGGAGATGCTCCTTCAGGTATACAGGGCCAAGGCTGTTTAGGGCTTTAAAGGTCAGCACCAACAGTTTGAACTGTGCTGAGAAACATACTGGGAGCCAGTATAGCTCCTTTAGGACCACTGTTATATGGTCCCGATGGCAACTCCCATTCTGGATTAGTTGTAGCTTCTGAGTCACCTTCAAAGGTAGCCCCATGTAGAGTGCATTGCAGTAGTCTAAGTGGGAGATAGCCAGAGAATGAACCACTCTGGTGACAGTCTGTGGGCATGTAGGATCTCAGCCTGCATACCAGATGGAGCTGGCAGACAGCTGCCCTGGACACAGAATTGACCTGCACCTCCATGGACAGCTGTGAGTCCAAAATGACTGTCAGAATGCGCACTTGATCCTTCAGGGGCACAGTTACCCCATTTAGGACCAGGGAGTCCCCCACACCAGCCTGCCCCCTGTCCCCCAGAAACGTTCAACCTCAGCCTGTTGGCTGCCATCCATCCTGCTGCTGCCTCCAGAGACTCACGCGGGACATTCCCCATGGCTGGCATCCCTGCAAGCGGGGAGTGCATTACCTCTCTTTGCCCTTGTCGATGACCCGACTGACAGTAGGCGACTCGGTGATGCGGGCCTGCACCCTCTGCTGGCCTGAAACGAGAGAGACTTTACTGTGGGAACCCGGCTTCCCGCCCAGAGGCCCCCCTGGCGCTCGCCGTCTGGCCTCCTCCCCTCTGACCTCTGACCTTCCTCCTGCTCTAGCATGTCCATCAGGCCATTCATGGCGTCTGAGTCCACTGTGTCGTCCTCCACCAGATCCATGGAGCCCAGCGGGTCGGGGCCATGCGCGTCCTCCAGGAGCTGCCCCGGGAACCGGCCTTCGCTCGTGGCGTCCGAGTCCTCGGCCTTGCTGCACTCCAGCGAGGAGTCTTCGGCAGTCACCAGCGAGGGCGTCAGCCCCGAGGACCACACCTGCATGTCGGACATCTCCATGAGGGCGTCCTGCTCGCTGGCGGCCATGGGGACGGCATCCATGACGGCCACCTCGCTCCAGTACTGGTCAGCGCGCAGCGGGGAAGGCAGTGAGTAATGCAGGGAGGCGGGGGAGAGCAGCTCGTCCTGCAGCGAAGCATAACCTGCATGGGCAGACAGAGGGCGACAGGCTAAGGTGCTGCAGGGCACAGGGCAGGACACGCAACCTCTAGCCGTCGGGGCACGCAGGGGGGTGCACACTTTGTGCGCCAAAAGGTCTCCATCCCAACGCACATCGGTCCAAGAGAATGCAGCCATTGGGGTGGTGAGCAAAGCCAGCTAAACCATTGGGGGTGGGCAGGTGGAGAGAGCGCCCCCAAAGATGGGCTGCCACCCAAATGGCAGATTTCAAATGGAAACGGGAAGCGAAGGCCCCGTGTCTTTACCGATGCCAGGGCAGCTAACCTGTAGCCTCCCAGATGTTGCTGAGCTACAGCTCCCATCGTCCTGGACTTCTGGCCATGATGTTGGCTGGGACTGATGGGAGTTGGAGTCCAGCTTTGCTGGGCAGGCCAAAGGTTCCCTGCCCTGCCCTGCCCTGCCCTGCCCTGCACCGTGCCGTGTTTCTGGTGGGCCCTGGAGCCCTTGCCCTCAGCTGCCTCCTGGGGTGTCCCCCTAGCACTGGTTTCCCAGAGAATAATGTAGGGTCCCTTGTCAGGCGTAAAGGAGAGCGGAAATGGGGCAGTGGGGAGTGTTAAAAAGAAAACCTGATCAGGAAACAAATGTCACCAAGCCAAGCACTACCGTACATAAGGCTCAAGTAGCACTGATGCCTTTCTCTCTCCTTCGCTCAGTTTTTGCAAATGACTGATTAGTCATCAGTATCAAACATGAAGATCAGGAGAGGGACTTGTAACTCAAACAAGCCTTTTTGTGCAATTGCATTATAAATTCTATTTCAGCAGAAGTTAGAAACAAAACAAGACAAAACACCTTGTAATGATAGTATAATAATAATAATTTATTACTTAAACCCTGCCCATCTGGCCAGGCCTCCCCAGCCACTCTGGGCGACTTCCAATGGGATATTAAAAACACAATGAAACATCAAACCTTGATGCCTTATGTACGAAAACTCCCTTCAAGTCTTTAATAGTAACATAAAGAGTCCAGAATGTAGCACCTCAACATGCCCTCCTATTTTATATATATCAAACATACTGATTGCCTTTATATATGAGAGGCAACAATGAAATAATAGAAAACAATCTTTCGTTCATTTTTTGAACTGCTTTCACTTTCTGTCACTCTCCAAAGCATAGTTTTTTGACTTGAAATGTGCTGGTCTACTAAAAAATTTCATTTTAATATTAAAGACTTAGGGATTATCTATATGTTTTGTTTCACTGAAAGCTGTTTTCTTTCATTTGGTTTTTGATTCTCTCCTGTTCACAGAAAGTGAAGGGAGGCCCTCACTCCTTTCCAAGAACCCACAGCTTCAAAGAACTGGCCTCGCCCTAGAAGGCAGATGAAATCAGGGCCGGCCCTACTATTAAACCAAGTGAGGGAGCGGTGCCAAGATCCTGGAGAATGGAATGTGTGAGAGAGTCCCATGGTGTGCCATCAGCTGCAGTGTGTGGGTGGAAATCAGTAAAACGTCCTGGAAAATCCAGACGTGTGGCAGACCATGCCGGCAGTGCCATTTTTGCCCCCAAAAAGAGAGAAAAGCTAAAACCTTTTCACTGTTCGAAATATGGCAGCCCTAGCCTCCCCTCAAATGCAGAGAAAGCTGCTGTCCAAAGCCCAGTCTTGTGGCAAGATTCAGCGGTCAGTTTAATAAGCTTGGCTACATGGAATGAGAGAGAGCAGAGCACCATCTTGGCCTTGGGTATGAAGAGACAGCTGAAGACTGACAATTGCCCTTTGGGGGAGTTGGAGGTGATTTGAAAGAGGAGAACACATTTATCCCACTCCTGCATCTGGAAACTGAGGGTTCTATCCAGTGACCTCTGACCACCAGCACAAGGTCTCTTGCACAAGCGGAAGAGTCAGTTTTAATATTGCACAACACAGGAACTCAAGACAACAGTTGCACTAGCAGAAGCCTGCTGTGCCACAAATTGCACAATCTGTTGTGCAACTAAGGCCACATTCATACCATACACTGAAAGCTTGTTTTCTCCCGCTCTGGAGGGTAGGGCTCAAACCTATGGCTTCAAGTTAGAAGAAAGGAGATCCCAACTAAACTCCAGGAGGAACTTTCTGACAGTAAGATCTGTTCAACAGTGGAACGGTCTCCCTCGCAAGGTTGCGGGCTCTCCTTCCTTGGAGGTTTACAAGCAGAGGCTGGATGGCCATCTGACATGGATGCTTGAGCTGAGATCTCTGCATTGCAGGGGGTTGGACTAGATGACCCCCAGGGTCCCTTCCAACTCTACGATTCCATGATTCTATGAAAGCACTATGATACCAACCACATTAAACAGCCATGGCTTCCTTCAAATAATTCTGGGAGCTGTAGTTTGCTAAAGGAGCCGAGAGCTATTAGCAGGGTCATCTTCCCCTCTCAGTGCTACAGTTCTCAGCCTGGTTTGACAGTCAAGCCCTGTGGAACAAATATGCCACTAACTGACTTAGCTCCACATGAGTGTTTGGGTATTGTTTAAATACCTGTTTGATCAGAGGCAGCAGCCAGACAAAATAAAATGTGTGTAAATGCTGTGGGAAGTCTCTTTCAAACCTCACTTTCATTTCTCTTCAAAATGACTGTCATTTAAGCCCGAGAGGGAACCAGGTTTTTGAGACTGGGGCTCAAAGGTAGAGAAAATATGCCTCTGACCATATGCAAAAGGAACTTCTCCGAGTAGCTGCAACCAGTCTTGTACTTCAGGGATTCGGGAGAACGGCTGTAAAGAATCTAAGCAACTCAAAAGCATTCCCTGAAGATCTTAGGTACTATAATTATACTCTTACCCCTTTGCTGTTGGTTCAAAGCAGCTTCACCTGCAATGCCTCTCTCTCTCTGGGAATTTGGTGTGGAGGAGAGCAACTCTCCCACATGTTCCCAAGAAGGCTCAAGGCTCAGCCAAAGGGCAGAGCCTTGCTCCAACCCACACTTTGCACTCGGAAAGAAGAAGGACTTGGCGGGACGAGTGCTGCCAAGCCAGGTTGCCTATGGCTCTGAACGTAAGTGCACAGACAGGAGAGGCTTCCGGGATCAGGTCCCCAAGTGCAAAATTACCAGCTCCGAAAACAGGGTGCTTTGGCTCACATGTTCCACTGTAGCCCAAAGCCCAAAGCCAACGAAGAGTTTTGGGGCATTTTAAAGACTCCCCCCTTAATTAAGGTGTGCTGAAGTAGCTGCAGAACACCACATGGGCTCTTCTAGGCTTCCGTGGACTAGAGTCCTCTTTGCCACAGTACTTTTGTTGCTGTTCTTTTGGGGTCCTGCTGTCACTCAGCGCTGCAAAAGGTGGCAGAGGGGGAGGCAACTGGATCTGTGGGGCACAGCTCCTATGGGGCATGCGACAGGGAAATTCCCAGTAAGTTGTGCCCCATGTGCCTTAAATATGTGTGCCTGGAGGTGGGTGTCATGGATGGCTCCATCTTAAACTCGAGGTCATGGTTTGAGCTCTACGTTGGGCAAAAGATCCCTGCATTGCAGGGGGTAAGACTAGATGACCCTTGTGGTCCCTTCCAACTCTACAATCTGACGATTTGAATTTTCCTGTTCAGGCATCAAAAGGAATCACACTGTCCAGCATTCATAAGAAATCTATATTTTGATCTGGCAGCATCCAAACTTTGGAACTCCCTGCCTATTGACACCAGGCAGACACTTTTGCCATATTATTTTCAGCGCCTGCTAAAAACCTTTCTGCTTCTGCAACCCTGTCCAGACCCGTAGAAGCTGCATTTTTAGCTACTGTTGATTTTAATCATCTTTTGAATGATTTTAATGATTTTGAATAATTTCTAATGATACCTGTTTTAAACCGTTTCTATTTAAAATTGAATTGCTTTTTTTAAAAACTGCTTTAAGTCTGCCCCCCCCCTTAAAACCCAGTGGTACATCCATTTTATGGAGTAAATAAATACAATGTGCCGGCCTTCTGCTGGCTCATTTGCACCCAGCGGGCACTGACACGCTCCCTTCTCCAGCTCAAAGCATTTAAAGGGTTGAAGGGAAGAAAGAGCTCTTGGGCCACCTCAGAAGTACAGAAGTACATGGGCAGCTTGGTCTGTGAAAAGGACCCCATCTCCTAGGGGCCAAGCCCTTTTGGGCCCCCCAATGTTTTTTGGGAGGGGTTTCCCCTATGTTCAAAAGTGGCAGAGGAGGCTACAGACGGTGAGGCTTCAGTGGCCAACTCCTCGTCCTGCAGTGGAGGGGAAGGAGCGAGGAAGCAGCCCCTGGCTGGTGGCCATTGAAGGTGCTGCCGCACTTGGCTCCACCCCGGCTCCTCCGATGTCCTGATGTCACACGTGCGACATCATGCACCGCATTATGTTGCCCCCTCTTCTCCTTTGGAAGCTGGTGCCTCTGCAGTTTCATCTTAAGCATGCATGGGTTCGCTGAGCCAAAATGGGAAGGTTTGCTCCAAAATCACACAGTGCACAAAACCCACGAAGGATGAGGAGAAATTCCATTTCCAAAACAATATGGGAATGGAGACAGAAGCATTCTCTGAAATGGACACCTCTCTTATTTTACCAAGGCTGTTCTCCAACCAATGAATGTGCAAGAGATGCATATCCTAGTACAATGCACCCAGAGTTTCCACTGGCTCCCTACAGCTGCTCTTGACCTTGGGCAGCCCTTGGGCAGCCCTTGGGCAGCTGCTGCTCCCAGATGCCCCCACCAGATTCCAGGCAGTCAAGGAATGAACCACCCACCTGCTGCAATTTTACAAGAGGGACAGAGGCACCTGCAGTGGGCATCTGGGCCACAGCAGCTGGCAAGAAGCCTGGGGAAAGTGTGAGACGCACCTCAGTGTATCTCAGCAGGGAAGGGAGGAGTCAAGGAGAACCAGGGATGCTGGAGAGCATTTGTAGCCCCCCTTACTTACACCTGGCTACAGTTGGGCATGAGGATTAAAGGGCTTACTCTGAGACTTCATAGGAAAGGTGAGTTTTTGGATCCTGAATAGCCCTTGTAGCTTTAATCTGCTCATGTTCACTCCTTGCCAGACCGATCTCCCACCCCGTTCTCTTCTTTGCCTCCCCCACTATTGACATTTAGGCTGCAAGTTCCTTGGGGACCAAGACCTATTTATTAGCGAAGCTCTATAAAGCACCATGTCGCTTATTGATAGTGCTGTGTAATTGTGGATAAAGAGCAATGGGAAGGGCAATTGCTTCACCCGGTGGCAGGGGAATCAGGGGAGCAAAGGCCTCCCGCAGGTGTGCCGTGTGTGTGAGGGGGACTCTTGCTCCATGCAGCTTTTCCACAGTTGCTGCGGCTGGACTTTGCCTGCTCAGCCGTGCGGGGGTGGGGTGGGGGGGTTGACCTTTGGGAGAGTCAAGCGGCCCAGGGGGGCTTTGGGATCAGCAGGCTGAAGGGAAGCCCTTCCCATTTCCCCAGGCTCTGCTAGCAGCCGTTGGGCAAGGAAGGGAAGCCAGGAAGGGAGGGCGGGTAGCAGCAAAGGGCAAAGTGGCAACATTCAGCCTGGCATGGCTGCCAGGTCCGGCCAGGCACAACATGCATTCATCAGCAGGGCAAAAGCTCTCGGACGGACGGCTCAGGTCAAATGAGAGAGAGAGAAAGAGAGAGAAACAGTGGAGACAGGCAGTGGAGGAGAAAAAGGAGGAAGAGGAGAGAGGTCAGGACCAGGACGGAGGACAACGGTCAGGATAGGCACCAACTGGCCAGCCAACTCAGGCTGATAGCATGTGGAAGCACGCAGATTGAACTGGGATGGGGAGGGGGGGAGGGAATGAGCGCGCACACCTCTGAACCCCCGTGCGCAGCACTCTTGACCACAGGGTTGGCTGCTGATCTGGCTCCCAGGGCCCACTAAGCCACACCAGCCCACACCCTCTTCCTGATGCGCAATGCGACTGATAGCTGGAGCCCAGGGTCCAGGCTTCAAAGCCCAGAACCTCTCTGCACCCATCTCCAGGCACACCTTGCGCCAACCCAAGGCCTGATCCCTAGAGGCCATTTGAGCTGCACCATTGCAGGGCCTCTTTCTCTCTCTGCACCAACCTCAGATTCCCTCTCTCAGGGCAGCCTCTCTCTGGATCTACGCAGCTTTTCCTATCTCTGTGCACCACAGAAGGTGTGCTCCTTACCCCTCCCCCCTGCATCGCCACAAGTCTGCATTCCTACCGCCTATCTTTCTGCAAAAGCCGCTTCCTAATGCCAGGGTCCCAGTCTGGACCCCCCCCCCCCGCTATTCACTTTATGGACCACCAGCGCCCTCTGTATGCAGCGGGGCACATGGCACCACAGCCACTTTGCCCCTTGGACTCCCTGGGCTTGTCCACCCTTCCGCTTGTCTCGCTGCTTCCCCCCAGGAAAAGCTCCTCCTCCTCCTCACTGAATGGGTTTCCCATGGATGGGTGTTTGTTCTGCTTCAGTGATAAAGAGTGGGTTTTCCCAAGGAAAGAGGTGGGGCAAACTGAAAACTGGCCCCAGCACCTGATCCCCCCACGGCATTCCCTGGGGGTCTGTGGATTTATTCCGCCCCACCAGGGTGTGAGCTTAGAGTTGGCTGGTTCTAGCTGAGGCCAAAGGGGAAGGAAGCTGCCAGCCAGGAGGGGTTTTTAGCAGGCAGGTAGCTGGTTGACCTCAGGGACCACAAAATGGGCTGAAGGGGGCAGCAGAAATCCAGAGGGAGGGGGGAGGGAGGGGCAGTCACACTGAAAAGACCTGCGCAAGCCTAGCCTGGGCACATGACTCCGGGTTCACAAGAGACACCAGGCAAGGATCTGGTGCGGCAGGATCTGGGCCGGCACTCACCATTCATCTGGGAGGGCGACAGGGAGTAATCCCGATTGGAGTAGCGTTTGTCTCCCTTCAGGCTACGACTTTGCCGGGAGGAGCCTTCCAGCATGTTGATGATCTCACTGCGGTCTATGTTGCGCAGAGCCGTGTACAGGTTTTCCACTGCCAAAGGAGAAGAGGAAGGAGACATATCAGCCAGACGTGACAGCAGGGGATTCATTTTTGCAACCATCTATCATGGAATGCAGCAGGAACAGGTTGTCCAGCACCTGCAGGCTTCTTCTTCTTCTTCTTCTTCTTCTTTTCTCCCCTCCCCCCATGCTTTATTAATTGAAAATTGTATAACAAAAATGATCATTAGATGTTGAAGACAGCATAAAAGGTAAAAAAAAAATTACAGTCGTTCGTTCCTCAGTTATTTGCTTTTTACACCATTTTGCAATTGATTTCAACGTGACCTCCCATCTTCCATTATATTCCCAGATTATATTTCTTGGATGCACACTTCACTTTATTTTCTCCACATTGTTTGGCTTACTTTAAGTATTATATTATCCTATTCACCCACAGAAGTTCAGTCAATACCTGCCAACAGATTAATATTTTGACAATGTTCCTTTACACAAACACTATATATGTCCCACTCTCTGTTAAATTTTTCATCTGTAACGTCTCGTAACCTTGCTGATAGTCTCGTTAGTTCAGCATACTCTCTCAGTTTATTTTGCCAGTCTGATTTGAATGGGATATCTTCTCCATTCCAGCCTTTTACAATTAACATTCTGGCAGCAACTGTAAGATACAGAAAGACTCTCCTAAACTTTTTTGGAATTTCATTACCCATAATTCCTAGCAGGAAGGCTTCCGGCTTTTCAGGGAAGGAACATTTGAACATTTTCTTCAGCTCGCTATAAATCATTTCCCAGAACTATCTAATCTTTTTACAGTTCCACCACATGTGGATTCATGTGCCTTCAGCCTCCTTGCATTTCCAGCAATTGATTGTCCTAGATCTAAACAATTTGATAGTGCAAATCCTCCTCTTTCTCTTATATCCTCCTCTTTCTCTTATATCAATCAATAATTTATGTTTAATTCTAGGTTTTCCCCCATTCCAGATAAATCTTGATATATCCTTCTGCCAATCTTTGAAGCAGCCTGCCATCCCTATCACCGGAATGGACTGAAACAAGAAAATCAATTTTGGGAGTATGCTCATCTTTATTGTGGAAATTCTTCCCCCAAAAGAGATATTTAGCCTGCTCCAAATTTCCAGTTTCTTTTTGATTTCCTTCCAAGTGTTAACATAGTTATCCTAGAATAAATTGATATTCTTAGCTGTGAACCATATACCCAGATATTTCACTTTTTTGCTAATTTCCAGGCCGCATATAACTTGTAATTTGTTTTTTTCCTTGTGCATCCATATTTTTTTACCAATAATTTGATTTTCTTTGTGTTAAGTTTAAAACCTGCCACTCTCCCGAATTCATTTATCAACTCTAGTGTTCTCAATAGACTTTCCTCTGGGTTCTCTGTCATTTTTATCAGGTCATCAGCAAAGGCTTTGAGTTTATAAGATTTCCCCCCAACACTATACCTCTTATCTTCCCTTCTTCTCTTCTCTTTTTATTCAGGATTTCCAATACTAAAATAATGGAGACAAGGGGCACCATTGCCTGGTTCCCTTCCTTATATTGCATTCCTCCGTGATGTTGCTATTTATAATGAGTTTCGCTTTTTGTTCTGAATAGCTCGCCTGTATTCCTCTGCAGAAAGTGTCACCAAATACCACAAGGTTTATTTGTGTTTTCATGAAACTCCACGAAACAGGCTTCACTTGTCCACATAACAGTTGGATCCGGTGGAATGAATTTGCGCCTTGAAAAGCATGTAGAGCTGGAAGAGGATGTAGGAAAGACTGTCCTTCTTTTGACTTCCTTTCAACTCTAGGTACTTTTCAAGGAAGAAAAAGTAACCCTCCTCACAACCAGGGAGGAAATGAATGCTGGCAGAAGATCCCCAAGAATGTACCTTTAGGGAGACTAGCCATGCACAAATGAGGAGCATTGCCCCCCCTCACTGCCGGCCCAGACCAGGAAAGAGCAGGCCTGCTGCTCCAATGTGCGATGCATTCAATGTTTTGATGGGTGAGGGTGAAGGAATGCCATGTATCGAATGTGGTCATGTGCAAAGGAAAGTCCCCCGGGGGAACCTCAGTTCTGGTGGTGTGTGGCCTCCCTCTTCAGGACAGCAAGAGGTGAAGCCCATGCGCCCCCAGCCCCCTTGCTAATACGCACTGTTGGCACTCTGGCCGCCACGGCTGGTCCACAGGTTCAGCAGGGCCAGGCTCTGCTCCAGAAGGGAGTTGGGATTCTCCACACGGATCCTATTGATGTCATCCACACCAAACTGCAGTTCCCGGGCCAGTTCTGGAGGGAGTGGGGGGTGGCGGGGCCAGGAAAGAGACACAAAGCACAGCAGCCATCAGACATGGGGGGGGGGGGAGCAGGAAGGCCCTGCGACCGGCCCTCTGTGCCGGGGGCAGTGAACCTTTTGCAGCCCGAGGGCCAGCATGCAGAGCAACCTTCCAAGGGCCACATGCCAGGGTGGCGGGAGAGCAATGGAAGTGACTCTTCTGCTGCACAGGGGGCTGGTTTCTGCACACAGGCCGGTGCTCTTCTCTGCCTTGTCTCCAGGCAAGCAAGAGGCGTTGTCAGAATCCAGGGACACATCCCAGCCAGCCAAAAACTCTGTGCATGCAAAACAAGGGCTAGTGAGGGGTGTGGCCCAAGGGCAGCACCAAGAGTCGGACAGGAAGGCCTGAAGTTCCTCACCCCTCCCTGCTGTTGGGCATGCCACACTTGATGCAGTTTAGCTATATATTTAGAAAAACATTAAAATGCTGCCCAGAGTGGTTGGGGCAACCCAGTCAGATGGGTGAGGTACAAGTAATAAATTATTATTATTATTATTATTATTATTATTATTATTATTATTATTATTATTGGTTTACAAGAACTATGTGTGAAATCACACAAGAAAAACCATACACAGCTGTTGTAATCAGATATGGAAGGATGGGCTCCTGGTTGCTGAGGGCTAATGGAGCAGAAACGGTTCCAGCTGCATTTCCAAGTTGGCACAGGAGGCACCTGCTGAATCTCCCCAGGCAGAGTCTTCCCTACAACTGGGCCCCTGACACTGAAGGCTCAGTGCTTGCTGTTGCCAAATGAGCCTGGCCAACTTGGGGAACGGCCAGCAAGAGGCTCCTGCAGAAGATCCCAGTGACCGAGCTGGGAGACAAGGGTTCTGGAGACTTTTTTGCCAGGTGGGTGTTCACAAAAAACAAAACAAAAAAACCCCACAGGGAGTGTGTGGGATAATAGCAGGAAAGATTCACAGCCAGCAAGCCCAGAGTGCTGGGAACTCAGAGCGTCTGAGGTCAGTTGTGGGAACAGATGGGAATATTTGTGGCATGGGAAATGGCAGGATGTCAGCAGGAAGTTACACAACAAGTGCCAGTTGGAAACGAGGCCGTATGTCTGCCCCAAAACACTTGCAGGCACAAACAGTATTGGCAGCAGCATTGTGTATAAGCGCCTCGATGCCTCCAGAAGAACAAATCATGAAAGTACAATGAAAGGGACGCCTGGAAGGGCCTTTCACCCCTTTTTTGCAAGGACACCAGTCTCACTCACCAGCCCAACTGAGGCCCAAATGCTCTGCAATGACAGCCATCTTCATGTCTGTTCTGTCCTTCTCTGTGCTGCTTACTGAGCCTGGGGGGGGGGGGGGAGGAAGGGGGAAGCAGAGTAAGTTTTGGGCAAAGACAGGGCACAAAACTCACGGTCACTGCTGGGGTCTCTGGCATTGTGCAGGTTGTTAGCAGGTCTTGAATCCCAGTTCCATTTCCTGACCTATGAGCTGCCCTGCCAAGCCCACTCTTCTGGCCCCAAGGGCTCTTACCCAGGGTGCTGTCGCTGGGGAGGCTGTATCTCTCACGCAAGGCTAGCGGCGTCAGCGTTCTCCTTCGCTCCTCACTGCCGGAACTCTGGGGGCATCAAGGAAAGGCATAACCTCCAACATTTGTCCAATAAAAATAGGGACAGACCATTCCATAATGATAATTTTACTATTTATACCCCACACATCTGACTGGGATGCCCCAGCCAGCATCTCAGCAGCTTCCAACATATATAAAAACATAATCAAACATGTATCACCAAAAAACCCTTCCCTATACAGGGCTGCCTTCAGACAGCTCAGGGGTCAGATAACTCCACACCCTCCAACATTTCTCCAATGAAAATAGGGACATCCTAAGGGAAAGTGGGACATTCCAGGATCAAATCAGAAGGCTTATCTAAATCAGGGATGTCCCTGGAAAATAGGGACACTTGGAGGGTCTGGAAAGGCTGGTGATTTTCCTGCCTCCAGGAGCCACTGAGAGAGGGAGGAGCAGAGACACAAGGCAAATGGGAGGAAGCCCTGCCTTACTGCACTGAAATCTTGCAGTTTTGCTTGACCTTGTGTCAGTATTAAACTGAATGTTGTCTTTTCTGAGACCGTAACAAACCAATTGTTCTTATACGAAAATTGCATGGATAGATTGTCTAATTCCTTACCGTACTGTGGTACCTCGGGTTACATACGCTTCAGGTTACAGACTCCGCTAACCAAGAAATAGTACCTCGAGTTAAGAACTTTGCTTCAGGATGAGAACAGAAATCGCGCGGCAGCAGCGGGAGGCCCCATTAGCTAAAGTGGTGCTTCAGGTTAAGAACAGTTTCAGGTTAAGAACAGACCTCCAGAACGAATTAAGTACGTAACCAGAGGTACCACCGTACTGTGCTAGGGCCCATCCAGCTGCAATTAGTGAAACTGTTAACAGTTCTTTAGACAATGTGTTATATGACTTCCCCCAACCCTTTTCTATCTGGTGGTGTATTTATGCATACATATATTTTATGTAAGCTGCTTAGAGACCCTCTGGGTGACAGGTGGCTAATAAGTTTAATCAGTACTATTTTTCTAGAAAAAGAGTGGCTGGAACTTACCAAAACGCCTCCCTTGTTCTCTTACAATGGTGATGGTGCCCACCTGACAGCCACCAGAACTCCCCTGAGAGATGCCGGAACTGAGTTCCACCCAGTTCCTCCTGGGGAAAAAGCCCTGCGTTTAACGACTAAATAAATCACATGCTCAGGCGGGACTCACCTTGGAACAGGGCGGCATTGTGATGTTCAGGTGGCAGAGGACATGCTGGAGCTCCTCGTACTTCATGGCTTTGCGGAGGAAGGACAAGGAGCCGCTGGCTTCCCGGCTGCTGTCTCGCACCTGCCCCCAATATTATTATTATTATTATTAATTACTACTACTACTACTACTACTACTACTACTACTACTACTACGCAGCTTTTCTTCCTGACAAGGACTCAGTTAAGCTTATGAATAAAACAGAAACAACTAAAAACATTTTTTGAAACCCAATAATTGAAAAACAATTATACATTTATTGAACTAAAACAATATGTGTGTGTGAGAGAGAGAAAGAGAGAAAGAGAGAGATGCAGCAAATTACAATAAAAACAGCACAGTACCAGCCCTTTCACTAAATGCAATCAGTTCCCAAAAGCCTCCTGGAATGAGAATTATTATCATGATAACAATTATTTATTTATACCGCCTTGTTCTCAGAAAGGGACTCCAGGACCGCAGGGAGGGAGCCTGTCTAACTTCTCCCGGGAGGGAGTTCCAATCTGAGAGCAGCCACCAAGAAGGCCCTCTCCCACGTCCATGCAAGTGGGCTTGTGAGGGTGGCAGGACCGAGAAAAGGGGGGAATGTGGTTTTTCAGAGAGCTTGGACCTCACAGGGCTTTATGGGCCATCATCAGCCCTTTTGAGCCGTGCCTGGAAATGGACCAGTAGGCAGTGGGGCCATTGTAGGAATGGGACTGAAGGCTCCCTATAACCCCAGGAAGTGAGGAGAACAATGGACGGGAGTGATCTATTCCTCAGAGTCAGGATCAGTGCTGATGGGCTTTCTCAACAAGTGTTTGGAAACTGTGCTCCACAAGTTTTCTCCAAGCTTGCCCCCTCCACACCTTGCTCCCTTCACTGAGCTACAATTTCCAGAGTTCCTTAAGGAGATGAACAGATGGGGAGACCAACACCAACTGGACGCAGGTTCCTCACGCATCTCCTGGCCTATGCACCTGCAGGTGGGCTCAAGAGAAAGACTAGGTCCTGAGCCAAAGCAATGTGGGACTTGTGATGTATTGGAGCCACGTCCTCTCTGAGGGGGAGATGGCACCTGCTCCCCACTGCAGGGACAGGACAGACCGCTGGCTTGTGCTTCCACGCTGGTGATGGGAGGGTATTGTCCACTGCGCAGCGGGAAGCAGGTGTGGGTGTGCTGCCCTCCAGCTCCTGCCACCTGAAGCAGCTGCTCCACTTCATCCAGCAACAGGCCTGGGCCCTGTATCTGGGCACCACAAGCTTTTAAAGTGTGGGTTTTTGGGGAGGGGTTATTGGGTTGTTGTTGTTTTTATTTTGTGTATTTTGTGGTTTTATATTCTGATTTTATTCTGTGAGCTGCCCTTAGAGCTGTGTATATAGGGTGGTATATAAATTCAAAGAAGCAAACAAGCTGGGAAAACATGATTGCCAACCAGATCATGATGAATTTCAGTGGCAACACAAGTGAGAGCAGCAGCAGGCTGGTCGATCAGAGCCCAGCGCTTTTACTCCCAAAGCATCCTGCTGACCCCCTTGCCTCTCACCTTGACAGGGATGATCAGGCGGTTCTCCCGGAATGACTGGAACAGGAAGCTGCGCTGCTGGGTGGCCTTCTTGATGGGCACCAGGTTCCCAGAAAGCTCTGTGTGCAGGGGCATCCCCTCCACCACCTGCAGAAACAGGCAGTAAGGTCTCCAAGCCTTTGAAAGGGTTATGCTCCACCTCCAGAAATGGCAGCTCATCATGAAACGCTGCCATGGCACAGGTTTAAGGGCATCCTAGAAGGTATGTTGGGCAGGTACTTTGCTCTGGCAAGCTTGTTTTTTAAATCAATCAATCAATCAGGAGGCATTTGAGCTAAACTCCCCCTCCCCAGCAAACCCCTTTAAAATTGTTGAGGGTCTTAGAGGGCCACTAAATAATTTTTCTGCCTGTTGTAGCAATTGTAAAGAAGAAGAGTTTGGATTTGATATCCTGCTTTATCACTATCCGAAGGAGTCTCAAAGCGGCTAACAGTCTCCTTTCCCTTCCTCCCCCACAACAAACACTCTGTGAGGTGAGTGGGGCTGAGAGACTTCAGAGAAGTGTGACTAGACCAAGGTCACCCAGCAGCTGCATGTGGAGGAGCAGAGACGCAAACCCCGTTCACCAGATTACGAGTCTACCGCTCTTAATTGCATTTTTGCAGACACACTACAAACCATTTGAATGAAGGTCACAAATCACTGTCTGGAAACCACTGCAATGTACAATTCTAATGCTACTAACAATAGGCAAGGGCTATGACAGCACTTAAAAAGCTCCTTCTAGACGGCGGCCTGTCCCTCCGCCAAGAGCTCCAGTAGGGCAGGGCCCCAGGTACCAGGGGAGCTACCTCAATGTCCCGGCTGCGTGCCACTTCAGTGAAGTTTTCATGCTGCTCAAGCGTCTTGTCCACTTTGTCGTCGGTCATGCAGTAGCAGCGCAGGCGGCCCTCGCGGCCCTCGTTCATTTTGGCAAACACCACAAACTTGGCCATGTAGGGCACAGCCGCCAGCTCTTTGTAAAGCAGCATAGCAAAATGGATGGCTTCGGCTGTGCACGGGCAGTCTGCCAGCCAGAACCTGGGCAGGAAGAGGAAAGGGGCACATGGAAGAAGCCACAGGCTCACCACCCGGCCGTAACCAGAAATTTAGGAAGCTGAGCTATTTCCCAGACTTTCAACAACAACAACAATTTATTTATACCCCACCCATCCGGCTGGGTTTCCCCAGTCACTCTGGACAGCTCCCAACAGAATACAGTGGTACCCCGCAAGACGAATGCCTCGCAAGACGGAAAACCCGCAAGACGAAAGGGTTTTCTGTTTCGGAGGCGCTTCGCAAGACGAATTTCCCTATGGGCTTGCTTCGCAAGACGAAAGCCCATAGGGAAATCTCCGGGGACCTGTTTTAAATTGCTGGCGGTCGGGAGCAAAGACTTTCGCCCACAGCCGGCCTTCAGAAGAGATCCTGGACCTCTTCTGAAGGCCGGCGGGGGGCAAAAGTCTTTGCTCCCCCCCGCCTGCCTTCCCGGGACAGCGGAGACTTCTCCGCTGCCCCGGGCGATCTTAAAATGCTGGCGGGCGGGAGCGAAGCGTTCGCTGCCGACTCCCAGCATTTTAAAATCTCCCCGGGACAGCTGAGAAGTCCCGCCCCGCTCGGGATGGCGGCGCAGAGCTGTCTGCCGTGCCGGGATCAGCGCAGCTCTGCGCGGCCATCGGGAGCCGGGGGCGAAGCCCGCCCCGCTCCAGATGGCCGCGCAAAGCTGCCTGCAGTCCCGGGACTGCAGGCAGATCTGCGCCACCATCCCGAGCGGGGCGCTAAGTCCCGCCCCGCTCGGGATGGCGGCGCAGAGCTGTCTGCCATCCCGGGATCAGCGCAGCTCTGCGCGGCCATCGGGAGCCGGGGGCGAAGCCCGCCCCGCTCCAGATGGCCGCGCAAAGCTGCCTGCAGTCCCGGGACTGCAGGCAGATCTGCGCCACCATCCCGAGCGGGGCGCTAAGTCCCGCCCCGCTCGGGATGGCGGCGCAGAGCTGTCTGCCATCCCGGGACTGCAGGCAGATCTGCGCCACCATCCCGAGCGGGGCGCTAAGTCCCGCCCCGCTCTGGATGCCAGCGCAGAGCTGTCTGCCGTCCCGGGACTGCAGGCAGATCTGTGCCGCCATCCCGAGCGGGGCGATAAGTCCCGCCCCGCTCTGGATGCCAGCGCAGAGCTGTCTGCCGTCCCGGGACTGCAGGCAGATCTGTGCCGCCATCCCGAGCGGGGCGCTAAGTCCCGCCCCACTCTGGATGCCGGCGCAGAGCTGTCTGCTATCCCGGGACTGCAGGCAGATGTGTGCCGCCATCCCGAGCGGGGTGCTAAGTCCCGCCCCGCTCTGGATGGCGGTGCAGATCTGCCTGCCGTCCCGGGATCAGCGAAGCATTCGCTGCTGACCCCCAGCATTTTAAAATCTCCCCGTGTCCCGGTGAGATTTTAAAATGCTGGGGGTCGGCAGCGAAGCCCTTGTTCCCCCCCAGCCCCCCCAGCCTTCAGAAGCCCTTGTTCCCCCCCCCCCCCCGCCTTCAGAAGAGGTCGGGGGACAGACTGTCCCCGGACCTGGTCTGAAGGCGGTTTCCCTAGGAACGCATTAATTGATTTTCAATGCATTCCTATGGGAAACCGTGCTTCGCAAGACGAAAAACTCGCAAGAAGAAAAAACTTGCGGAACGAATTAATTTCGTCTTGCGAGGCACCACTGTATTAAAAGCACGCTAAAATGTCAAACATTAAAAAAGTTCCATAAACAGGTCTGCCTCTGGTTAACCCTTTTCTATGTTCCAAAGCTATGCCAGTTTAATTGTCACTTTGAGGTGCGATGCACGCAACTCCCCCAAATGGCCCCCCAGGCTCACCTGGCAGAAACATTGGTGGTGAAGTTTGCACACTCGTTGGCATAGACAAGCTTTGTGGTCCCTGTGATGTCCTCCCATTGTGCTGGGGCTGTTCCTCCTGAGACAAGAGAGTGGGGAGAAAGCACACAGGTGTGCACAGGAGGTTTTTGGAGCAGGCAGACTGACCTGGAAGGGCCCTCGCAGCCTTCAGTCCAAAATGCACTTTCCCAGATTTGAGCCGGGAAGGCTGGTCCATTAGGTCCAACCTCATGCTGCTCTCCAACCAGCCCAATGTGTCGCCGGTTGCCAGGCTCCTCTAGCATTGCCTTTGCAGAACTCCGAGGAAGAGGATGGGAAACAAACTAGAGGAAGTTGGGTTTGCCTGGCACTGGCCTGGCTACCTTCCACTTCAGCAGTCCCAGCGGGCCCAAGCCAGCCCTGGACCTGAGCTCTGGGGGCCGGGGGGGGTGTGGGGAGGCTTTAAGCAGAAGCCTGGCTGCACTGATTGGTGGCCCCTAGCCCCAAAAACCTCCTCAGGTGCACAGCACAGTTTTGCATTTGAGTACATTAATTAAAAAGGGGGGGGGGACCTAGGTAACAGATGAATCTTTCAACACTTGAATGTTCACACAGCACTTAAAATGGAAAAGGCAGAAACCACCGGGGAAGGGGGAGAACTGAGCCAGTGTTTCATTCCGCTGGCATGCTCAGTTTCCACTTCAGCTGCAAAGTCCTGAAGAAAAGGGGCCTGCTCTGCAGTTGGAGAATATTCTGTGAGCTCTGTGTTGATATTTATTTCTAATGTTTACGGAATATATTTATATGCCACCTCTCCAGCCAGTATGGTGTGTAATGGTTAGAATGTCAGCCTAGGACCTGGTAGACCAGGGCTCAAATTCCCACTTGGACATGAAGCTCCCTGGGTGACCTTGGGCCAGTCACTGCCTCTCAGCCCAACCTCCCTCACTGGGTTGGCGTAGGGATTAACGGGGTGGGGTGGGGTGGGGAGAACCACATATGCCACCTTGAGCTCCTTGGAGGAAAAGGGAGGATATAAATGTAACAACAACAACGTTTTATTCCAGTCCACCCAGCGATGCAGGCAGTCACACTGGTTCTTCTTCCAGCACATCCTGGTTCCTTCCTCCTTGTGAGGTTACGCAGGTCACAGGGATGGAGAGATGGACCCAAGCGGCACCCCCCCCCCCCCTCCATTGCTCACTACCGCGCATAATTTCTTGCCAAACCACCAAGCAACCTTCCTTGCTGCTGCTCTGCTGCTCACCTGAGATCACAGGCATACAGGAAGCTGCCTTGCACTGAGTCCGGCTGTTGGTCCCACCAGCTCAGAACTGCCTACGCTGAGTGGCAAGAGCCCTCCCAGCTCTCCCTGGAGATGCCAAGGATGGAACGTGGGACTATGTGCATGCAAAGCAGATGCTCTGTCACTGAGTTACTGAGGATGAAAATAAAGACAACCACCAGGGAAAGACTGGCCTGACCTCAAGCACCAGTCAGAGAAGCAGCAGCTGCAGGAAGCTTTGCTGTAATTGTTCGTTTCCACAGAGGAGGTCATGGTGTCGTCCTCCCCAGCCCACCCCTCCCCACCTGACCTCACAACAACCCTGTGAAGCAGGGGCAAACGAAGGCTAACCGACACCCGGGGCGGGGCATGCGTTGTGCTGCGACATACGATGCATGCATTGCGTTGCTGCGTAGGGCACATGTGCGGTGTCACTGCGTGCAACGCATGTGTGAGACACCGCCCATGAATTGTACGTAGCGGTTTGCTGCTGGCACCGCCCAAGCGCCGTACAGATGGTGGCATGATCCTCTGCTTGCGGCTGTAGTGGCACCGGAGGGATCCCACCACCATTCATAAAGTGCTCAAGCGGCGCTGGCGGAAAACTGCTATCTACAGTGCATGTGCGGCGTCACTACGTACAGCGCATGTGCGCGACACCGCGCATGCATTGTACGTAACGGTTTGCTGCCGGCGCCACTCAAACACCGTACGGACAGTGGCAGGATCCTCTGTTCGCAGCTGCGCCCACGGGGTGCCTTGTCACCCCCCCCCCAACATGGCACAGCCCCCTGCGACGCCACGGCCGTGTGAAGTAGCTGAGGCTGAGGGTGTGACTGGTCCCATGGCACCCAGCAAGCATCACAGCTGAGTGGCCATTTGAAACCTGGGCTCCCAGGTGCTAGTCCAACACTCTAACCATTACTCCACCAGAAAGAACACTCTGTTCCAACTGCCAGCTGCTCTGGGATGGCCAAAGGGAATCTTGCTTTGACCCCCTCCGTCAGCCGCAGAACTGAAGGCTGTTGGGTCATCCTGGCATGTGTGAGTTCAGGGTTCTTTGCATTATTACCTGTTACTTGTAAGTCGCCTTGAGAATCAATTGATTGCAAGGTAGGGTATGAATCTGCTAAATAAAGGAAACAAACACAGGATCCTTTTATAGTTTATGTAGAAGCTTGTTCTTAAACCCAGCAAATCTTAGCACTGTCATTGTGACTTCACTTTATTTCAGACTTAAGATCTTGTCTGGGCTGATCCAAAATTGATGGCGTGGAGATTTGGTGTTGGAAGAATTATGATTAGGAATCTTTTGGCTCAGTTATTTTAAAAAGTTTGCTTCGATTCTGGGGTGTGCAAATTTTTGCTGTTAACTTTGCATTGTTAATAGTAAACTGCTTTATGCATGGAAATGATAAAATACATAATTACAAAAAAAAATGGATAGGGGGATGTTTTCCCAAGTACAAAACAAGAATAAATACCTTGCTGGGAAAATGCATTGCATCTCCAGCACAGAAGACATCCACCTGGGCAGCCACCTGTGGGGGATTCCCTAGCTCAGCCTTTGCCAACCTGGTGCCCTCCAGATGTTTTTGGGCTCTGCTTTCCATTAGCCTCAGGCAGCCCAGCCATACAAGGCCAGGGCCGATGAGAGCTATCATCCAAAAACATCTGTGATGAAAGGACAAGACTCCCCAGAGGCAGAGGGCATAGCTGAGCCCCTGAACCATTCAAAAGAGCCAACCAGCAGACCAAAACTGATGAAGAGCAGCCCACCCAAGAAAGAGGCAGCACTAAAAGATTTGCAGGGAGAGCAGGAGTGCCAGTGGGGTAGATGAGCTCCCTTGGAACTGCTGCCTGGCTAACCTTTTTCCGCTGCCCCCTCTTTTCCATCCTTAGTGGTACCTGGCTCACCCCCCAACCACCCTTCCCTCTCCCGCATGATGTCCTCCTAAAGCATTTCCCCTCACTCTACCGCTGCTGCCATCAAGGAGCATCTTTCTGAAAGCAGAGTGAGCGCAAATCTTCTTGCCCTCACCCTAGGGGTGAAATCACAGGCAGTTGCTGCCAACGGTGGAACATTTGCTCCCTTCCATTGCCTCTCCCACCAAATCCCTGAAATCTCTCTGCCATCCGCCTCAAGCTGCAACTTTGGAACCTGCCAAGTGAGCAACAAAATGAAGAGCAGGAGGGAGGCTTGTGCTCCAGCCCCAAAAGACGCCACCAGTTATCTCTACTCACCTATGACGCTGCAGAGGAGCCGCAGGCTGGTTGTATCGCCCTCCCCACTGTCCCGGGGGTTCTCCCTCCATGAAGGGGGCAGGGGGATGCGCAGCCCAATGGGGCGGTGGAATTTCCTGCGGCGTGGCTCCACTGTCACTATGGGGCTGAATGTTGCCTGGTTCCCCAGAAGTTTTGTCACCAGCTCATCTGGCACCGGCTGCGCCTGCAGGGAGTGTGGGATGTGTCATAAGCAGTCAAGTACAACATTTCCTGTTTGACTAGAGTGGACACGCAGGGGAATGTTGCTCCAGCCAGGAGGACTTCCTGTCACGCCTCGTCTGGAGCATCCTCCCCCTGCGTGTGACCAGGTAGATGGGCGTGACCCTGGCAGACCCTACAAAGGGGCCAGTCACGCAGCCATTTCCCTCTTCCTCTTGATGCTCTTCCTCTCGACTCTTCTTGATACCTTTTTTGCTGTGTGTGGCTCTCAGCCAGCAGCACATGGGCTCATTCCTCAAAAGAGGGTGAACCCACACATTTCTCTGTATCTGTAACTACAAGCTAAAGCCTGCCTTCAGCATCACACTGTGGACTGTGTATCTGAAGAAGTGTGCATGCACACGAAAGCTCATACCAAGAACTAACTTAGTTGGTCTTTAAGGTGCTACTGCAAGGAATTTTTTTTGTTTTGACTGTGGACTGTGTGAGTAAACCTTATCATTAGTTTCTTAAAGAAGACTGTTGTGTCATTATTGTTTTTAAGAGGGAACAAAAGGGGATTTACCAGGAACAAATCCAGTCTGGACAAGCCAGACTGGATTGCTTAACTCAAGTGATTCTCACAATTCACGGTCCCACAGACGCCGCAGTGGTCCAGAGTGTGTGTGTGTGTGTGTGTGCGCACACGCGCAAATGCTATTTCCGGTGCTCCTTCCAGCGCGGAGGAGGCGTGCGCAGCTTCCCATTGGCTGCAGGAGCTTCCTGCAACCAATGGGAAGCTGGCCAGTGTCCCGGAAGGCAGTCTGCCGCGAGCAGGTGGCGGGGGTCCATGGGCCAGTTAAACGACCCCCACGGCCGCTTGTGGCCCATGGGCCTGAGGTTGCTGACCCCCCTGTATTAATCAATATATCCTCTCCTACTGCCCTCAACATTCCCACAGGGAGACATGCCAAAAGGGCTGTGCTCCTGGAAGGTGGGCCTTCCTTGCTGCCAGGATGCCAGCCATGTGCTCTGCTGTGGCCTCTTTCAAAGGCAACTCCAGAGCCAGGCCCCTGAATAACCCGAATGTCCACCAGAGATCTGCAAAAGTGGGAGATCCAGTAAGCAGCCCAGCATTTGTCACTCTGAGGACCAGACTGGACAATGCATTTAGTGTGTGCTTGCACTGAATGGAGCTGGGTTTTGTTACTCTGTTAGCGGCTGAGCCCCATGCAGCCACCCAGTCAGGACTTGGTTGAATATGGCAACCAAGTTCCGCCTCCAGCCACGGCAAATCCCACTCAGCCCCTCCTCCGGTTTCTGATATTTTAAGTGTTTTTACAAAACTATTTTCATTACCTTAAGGTCAAGAAACTTGTTTTGCTAAATAAACTAGTAAGTTGCTGAGGATGCTGAATGATGCTGAAGCACAACTCCAGTTTTTGCCATCCAGCCCTGGCTGCTATTCCTGAAACCCAGCGCTCAGTCAGATCCCTTGCCTAGATCTCAATGCCTTTCCATTATTCCCTGCCAAAATACAGGCAACCCCTGTTTTGTGTGCGTTCTAAGGACGTGCCACTGTGCACGCATGGGCCATTTTTGGAGCCTGAAGAGGGTGTAACAGGGTGGGGCAGGCTTATGCGTGCTCCATCAACATGCACACTGACCTGGAATGCAACCCCTGCACAAATCGGGGCTTGTCTGTATTCCATATTTTTTGATCGCCTACATTATGTTGCCTATATTATGTGGGACGCGGGTGGCGCTGTGGGTAAAACCTCAGCGCCTAGGACTTGCCGATCGTCAGGTCGGCGGTTTGAATCCCCGCGGCAGGGTGCACTCCCGTTGCTCAGTCCCAGCGCCTGCCAACCTAGCAGTTCGAAAGCACCCCTGGGTGCAAGTAGATAAATGTTGTTGTTGTTGTTTAGTCGTGTCCGATTCTTCGTGACCCCATGGACCAGAGCACGCCAGGCACCTCTGTCCTCCACTACCTCCCGCAGTTTGGTCAAACTCATGCTGGTAACCTCGAAAACAGATAAATAGGGACCGCTTACTAGTGGGAAGGTAAACGGCGTTTCCATGTGCTGCGCTGGCTCGCCAGATGCAGCTTGTCACGCTGGCCACATGACCCGGAAGTGTCTGCGGACAGCGCTGGCCCCCGGCCTCTTAAGTGAGATGGGTGCACAACCCTAGAGTCGGACACGACTGGCCCGTAAGGGCAGGGGTACCTTTACCTTATGTGCACATTTAATTTGCATTGGTTATTTTGGCTGTGTTTGCTTATTACGAAGCCCACCAAGCCTGCTCCCCAAATTCAGAACTACACCCACAAACTCCCATGTCCACACCATTCCTGCTTCAAGTCTCCCTGGACTGCTCTGCTCTAGAGATAGATGCAAGAGACAGGAGGTTGTCCTTGTACCTGCAGAGCTAGCTTGACCTTCTTGGTGACTGCTGTTTCTGGGAATGTGGCCTGGACCAGAGGCACCAACGTGCTCTGCAGACAGCCACCCTCTGGGCCAATCAGGTCACAGTCCTGGGACACGCGAGACATGACCACAAAGTAAAGAGGGAAATCCGTGGTGATGATGCGGCAAATCCTCTTCTTCTCCAGCTCCTCGAGGCTCTCCAGCTCTGTAAGAGTTGGCAGTGGCATAGTAAGATCACACAGCAAGGATTTCCTGAACTGCATATTGCTGATAGTGTGCCACGAGCAATAAATCAATAGAAGAACTAGATTGACCAGTCATGAAAGGCTCAGAACCCTGACCCACAGACCAACAGGTTGACTTAGCATTCACACTCCTTACGACTTCAAAGCATTGCAATCAGAATAATTTTTTTAATTTACATTTTCCTTTTGAGTAGAACCACCAGCAGACAGATGAAACTGTACTGGCGGTGAGGGGAATTAATGGCAGCTTAAGAGAGACAGGAACAGCAGCGAAAAATGTCACACCAAAAAATCAGGGAGCACAAAACAGGCACCAGCAACTTGCTAGGCCAAATGTCTGTCAGAACCATCGGAAGGGGACAAAGCAATTTCCCAAGGTAGGGAGTTGGACTTCTTAGGGGTGGCCCCCAAAGGCCTCCTCCCTCATCCCAGAGAAGAGCCTCCCAGCAACCTGCAACGCACAAGCAGGTAACTTGTGGGCAAAGGAAGCCTTTTAGGTAGCCTGGTCCTATGTGGTTAGCAGTGGCATAGGAAAGGGGTGTGTGGTGGGTGCAGGCTGCCTCGGGTGTCCTCACTGAGGAGGGTGACAAAATGGCAAACATATGTGTTTTTGAAAAAATAACTTCCACACCCACTGGCCCCCCTTCCTACGCCACTGCAGGAGCCCTCTCCCCTCGAGTGATTTCCAGAAACCAGAAGCATTGCCGCCTCCAACTTCAGAGGCAGAGCAGAGCCTTTATGGCTAGTAGCCTTCGACAGCCCTCCCCTCCATGACTCTGCCTAATCCAGAGGCATAGCTGGGTGAGGCGGGGGGCACTGGGGGCCACACCGTGGGGCCTGCAGCATGCCTGAGGCATGCGTCTCTCCTGAGGGGGAAGCGGTGGGCGACCTGCCTGCAAGCTCAGCGCTGCTTTTCCGAGCAGCATGGGGCTTGCGCCTGCCCACCGCCTCAGCTGCCCTACAGAGAGGCTCCATGCAGCACGCCCTGCCTTGACTTGCCCCGCCCCCATTGGCGGCCTGCCCTGCCCCCATAGGTGGCTCTCTCCACCCCCGTCTGCAGGGTGCGCACACGGTCCCGGGCACCCGAGTGGCTAGCTATGCTATGCTCGGTGGTTAGGGCAGGGGTGGAAAACCTCGGGCCCGGGGGGCAGGCACAAGCAGCCCTCCTGATCTCTCCTTGTGGCCCTTGGAAGTCTCTGTAGGCCACACACACCCCTTGTTTTTGCCACGTTGGAATGTGTCCTTGAAGATATTGCTTCTTGCCTGCCTGAATGGGGGCAGAGCGGGCTGAGAGTGGGCAAAGAAACCAGTTTACTGCACCAAGTTGAAGTTCACATTCATTTCTCTGCCTGCTTTTGCCTCTGGCCTCTGGGAGGCTGCCCAGAAGCAAAGGGGGCTGAGGATGGTCCCTCTGCCCCTGAGCTGAGGCTTGGAAACCAGCAAAGCTATTGTCACTTCCTTGCTCCTTGGGCAGTTTTGAGCCTCTTCCCCAACTGGTTTCCCCTGTTCCTGCCAGGCACTCATACCTTCATCCATGCCATTGAGGACCTGGTCCAAGTAGCTCTCCCCATAGCGGCTGCGGTGCTCCTTCCATATGGATCCATTCTCACTGCGTAGAACCACCAGCTCCCTGTCACCGCGGCCGTGCGAGGCAAAGTGAGGGATCTCCACGATTACAGGGCTGTAGGAGAGTGGAGTGTCAGGGCCCAAAGCGAGTGGCCATTATGCTCACCCGAGAGTTGGGGAGAAGCACCTCTGCTGTGCAACTTTCTCACATAACATCAAATGCCCCACGGGATTGTCGGTGCTGCTGTGCAAGCAGGAGGATATTTTTTCTGCTTGTGTTGGTGGAAATGCTCTGGCATCCAAATTCTGGACAGACAATTTTCAAGAAATCTTTTAAAATCTTAAATGTCCCACCCAAGCCTCCTCACAACTTGCACTTTCGAACTTGTGGGATGATCAAATGGCAACTTTCCGATCTAAGAAACATCTTCCATGGATGCAGCGAGAACTTCTTTGGCCTGGAAATGGAAGCTTCAACTACAGGACTTAAGCTTCTTGCTGTGGTACAAGAATATGTTCTTGTTGAGCTGGGCTAGGGGAATTTCCAGCTGCAAGATAAAAAACTGTGAGACTTTGGGACTGACCTTGAATCTTTTAAGTGTTATGGCAAATGGAAAGGAAAAAACAGACCAGCCAACTGCTGAAAAAACATTAAGGTCTGGGAGGACTTGGCAGCAACCCAGGAGAGGCTCAACATCAGGCCCCCTGCTTCTTCTGCTGCTGCTTCTGTACCAGTACATTCAAAACCAAGAGGAATGTCAACAGAAGAGGCCTTAGCGGTTGCATTAAATAAGATAAATGATTCATTGGAACAGCTTAACAAGAAAGCAGATGCGACAAATGCGAAAGTGGATGCAACAAATGTGAAAGTGGATGCTGCAACTATTAAAATCGATTTAAATACAGAAAGTATAAATAATCTGGGACTAAAGGTGAATACTAATACAGAAACCATCCAGAAATTGATACAGGAATCTACTTTGATACGTCAAACTGTGGAGGAAGCCAGGGAGAAAGCCGTTGCTGCTGAATGTAAAGTAACACAACTGGAGAGAGAGAGAGTCCCAGCCCTACAGAGGCAACTTGATGAACATAAGTTGACGTTTGCTATGATTGAACTTAAAGAAAAACAGACGAATTTGAGGATCAGAGCCCTACCTGAATTGGAGAAGGAAAGCTTGACAGACTTTCTCACACAGGAATTTGCTGACTTTTGGGGCTTGGACTTGGGTCAAGAAGAGTTTAGAATTGTGAGGGCCTTCAGACTTGGAAGAGGAGGGAAAAAAGAGAAGAATAGAATAAGAGACTGTTTGATCACCCTCCGAACTAAAGAAGAGATAGAATCTTGGGTTGGCACTACCAGAAGAACCTAGAAGTACAACAGTCAAGAGTGGAAATTTTTAAAGACGTCCCGAAATACCTTTTGGATCTTAGGCCTAACTACGGAGATATTGTTGCCCTGCTGAGAAGGAATAAAATCATCTTTAGGTGGGAGTTTCCCCAAGGTCTATCTTTCAGTTTCAAAGGAAGGAAAATAAAAATAAGATCAGTAGAAGATAAAGTAAAGTTTTTGTATAAATACGAAGAAGATCTGCAGAAGGAACTTGGAAAAGAGCCAAGAGCATCGGATAGAAGATCATTGGATAGAGGACTAGAGCAAAGAGCATCGGATAGAAGATCACCAAACAGGGGAATATTGGATATATCCGCATTATCCTTTGGATTGGATCTCCCAGTGAACGTGTCACCACCACCACCAACAGAAGAAGAGCAAGCATTGGGAGCAGTTAGAGGAATATCAGTGTAACTACATGATGGCATTGCAGGTTTCGAGCTGGAATGTGAATGGATTAAATTCTCCAGAAAAAAGGTGGAGAGTCTTTCATTTATTGAAAAAAGAACATTTGGACTTGATTTGTTTACAAGAAACACATGTGATAAGGCTACACAGGAAGATATTGAGTAATAAAAGACTGGGCCAATAATTTATCTCATCAGATAAAGTTAAAAAAAGAGGAGTGGCCCTTTATGCAAAGGAGAGCCTATCACCGAAATTCATATTCAAAGATGACCAAGGAAGATCTGTTGCAATTGAAATTCAATCACAAGGAGAGAAATTCTTGATTGTAGGTATTTATGCACCAAACGAAGGAAAATCGGAGTTCTTTAAGAAGCTACACGAGACTCTGATGGATTATATGGACTATAATATGATCTTGATGGGAGATATGAATGGAGTGGTGTCTACAAATATGGACAAGGCACAGAGACAGGTAGTCACCAAAGATGGTAGACTACCAAAAACCATTTTTGACATGACTGAAAGTATGGACTTAGTTGACATTTGGAGAATGAAGAACCCTCTGGGAAGAGAGGGAACTTTCTTCTCTGAGGCTAAAATGACATGGACAAGAATTGACCAAATCTGGGTAACCAGGGGATTGGTTCCGAAGATCAGCAAACTGGAGATTTGCCCCAAAACTTGTTCTGACCATAATGCTGTGAAGATGGAAATGAAATTGACGCCAATTGGTTCCTTTAGATGGAGGATGAATGATACTTTGTTCAGGAATGAAGAGGTGACCAAGAAGGCCCAAAAAACTCTAAGAGACTACTTCGAGATAAACATGAATTCTACAGTGGAAAAAAGAGTAATTTGGGACGCAAGCAAAGCGGTTATGAGAGGATTCCTAATACAACAGAATGCAATTAAGAAGAGAACTCAGAATGAAAAAAAAGATAAAATCCTGGGGAAAATAAAGGAAGGAGAGAAGAAACTGAGAGCAAAACCAAAGTCACAGGAGATTCTGAAAGAGATAAAGTTATACCAAGCACAATATTCGAAACTGATGAATCAGGAAATAGAATGGAAGATTAAACAGATGAGCCAAAAGACATTTGAATTGGCAAATAAGTGTGGAAAATTGTTGGCCTGGCAAATGAAAAAAAGACAAAAACTCAATACTATTACGAATTTGGAAGTGGAAGGAAAGAATATACAGAACCCAGTGGAGATCAGGAAGTGTTTTCAGAGGTATTTTAAACAACTTTATACACAGGAGAAGCAGAAAGAAATGGACATTGATCGATTTTTGAAAATAAATGGGCTACACAAAATCTCTCAGGAAAAACAGCTAATGTTGAATTACAAAATAACGGATCAGGAGGTGGAAGGGGCCATCCAGAACATGCAATTAGGTAAATCTCCAGGACCAGATGGTTTGACTTCAAGATATTACAGATCTTTGAAAGAATGGTTGATACAACCATTGAAGGAAGTCTGCAATGAAATATTGGAAGGGAGAAAGGCACCAGAGTCGTGGAAGGAAGCTTACATTACACTTATACCGAAAACAGATACTGAAAAGACACAGCTCAAGCACTACTACCCTATATCGCTACTTAATGTGGATTACAAAATTTTTGCAGATATTTTGGCTAAAAGATTAAAAAAAGGTGTTAGTAGAAGAAATTCATAAAGACCAAGTGGGCTTTCTCCCGGGTAGACATTTGTCTGACAACATGAGGAATATAATTAATACTCTAGAAAAACTACAAGTGAATATCAATACTAAGGCAGTCTTGATATTTGTGGATGCAGAGAAAGCCTTTGACAATATCTCTTGGAGTTTTATGAAGAAGAATCTACAGGGGATGGGGGTAGGTCAAGGTTTTGAAAATGGTATAGGTGCAATTTATTCAGAACGAAAGGCAAAATTAATTGTGAACAATGTAGTGACAGAAGAGTTTAAGATTGAGAAAGGGACACGACAAAGTTGCCCAATTTCTCCATTGCTCTTTATATCGGTCCTTGAGGTTTTGTTAAATATGATTAGAAAGGACCAAGAGGTTAAAGGTATACAAGTGGGAACTAAACAGTACAAACTGAAAGCATTTGCTGATGACTTAGTATTGACTTTACAGGAGCCAGAATCTAGTACTAAAAGGGTATTGGAACTGATTCAAGAATTCGGACAGGTAGCAGGAAAACTAAGATGAAAACTAAAGTTTTAGAGAAAAATGTAACCGTGAATGAGAGAGAGAAGTTTCAGGAGGAGACAGGACTAACATTGGTTAAGAAAGTGAAATATTTAGGGGTTAACATGACTGCCAAAAATGTGAATTTATTTAAGGATAATTATGAAAAATGTTGGATTGAAGTGAAAAAGGATTTAGAAGTATGGACAAATTTGAAGTTATCATTGTTAGGCCGAATTGCTGTGATAAAAATGAATGTGTTGCCAAGGATGTTATTTTTGTTTCAAACATTGCAAATCTTGGATAAGATGGATTGTTTCAAGAAGTGGCAGAAATATATTTCTAGATTTGTTTGGCAGGGCAAGAAGCCTCAAATAAAATTTAAGATATTAACTGATGCCAAAGAAAGAGGTGGATTTGCCCTGCCAGACCTTAAACTTTATTATGAATCAGCTGCTTTTTGCTGGCTGAGAGAATGGCTGCTTCTTGAAAACACTGAAGTGTTGGATCTAGAAGGTTTCAATAATGCATTTGGTTGGCATGCATATTTGTGGTACGATAAGGTAAAAGCACATAAAGCGTTTAAAAATCATATTGTTAGAAAAGCATTGTTTAATGTTTGGATAAGATATAAGGATTTGTTAGAAAAGAAAACTCCAAGATGGTTGTCACCAATGGAAGCGAAGGCACAGAAAAAACTCAATATGGAGGCCAAATGGCTGAAATATTGGGAAATTCTGGAACAAGATGGAGACAGAATAAAATTGCAGAGCTTTGAAAAATTGAAAAAACAAAGTGCGAGATTGGCTCCATTATTACCAAATAATGGAGGCATACAAATTGGACAAAAAAGTTGGTTTCCAGGTGGAAAAATCAAAATTGGAAACAGAATTGTTAGATCCAAAAATCAAGAATTTGTCAAGAATGTATAACTTGCCGTTGAAATGGAACACTCAGGATGAAATGGTGAAATCTGCTATGATTAATTGGGCACAAGATGTTGGACATAACATAATGATGACTGACTGGGAACAGTTATGGACCACAGGTATGAAGTTTACGGCATGTAATGCCCTAAGAGAAAATTTAATGACAATGATTTATAGGTGGTACATGACGCCAGTCAAGCTTGAAAAAATTGACCATCTGCCCGACAACAAATGTTGGAAATGTAATGAGACTGAAGGTACATTCTTTCACCTTTGGTGGACATGCCCAAGGATTAAGACATTCTGGGAGATGATTTATAACGAAATGAAAAAGGTATTTAAATATACCTTCCTGAAGAAATCAGAGGCCTTTCTCCTGGGCATGGTCGGCCAATTGGTGCTAAAGAAGGATAGAACTTTTTTAATGTATGCAACAACAGCAGCAAGAATACTCATCGTGAAGTATTGGAAGACACAAGATTTACCCACCAGGGAAGAATGGCAGATGAAGTTGATGGACTATATGGAACTGGCGGAAATGACTGGCAGAATCCGAGACCAGGGAGAAGAGTCGGTGGAAGAAGACTGGAAAAAGTTTAAAGACTATTTACAGAAACATTGTAAAATTAATGAATGTTAGAAGAATGTTGGAATGAAGTGATATGGCTTTAGTAGAAATGTTATAAGGAATTAAGTATAAATAGATTAATAGAATATTAAAGGAAAAATAAGGTTAGAATGTGTTAAGATAATTATAGGATAGAAAACAGAGGAAGATGGAAAGGAATTGCTGAAACAACTAATAGAAGTGGAATACAAAAAGGGAGGTGTGAGGAGGTCGTGGAAATAAGTGAATGAAAGATAAGATATTGAAATTGTTTGATGTGTTTTAAACTGTTTTTGTTTGGTTATGTTAGTTTAATGTGTTAGTGTTATGTAGTGTTTTTGTATTGTATTGTTTTTTTGTTGTTGTTTTTGTAGTGTTGTGTTTAAATTGTTGGAAAAGTAATAAATATTATTTTCCAAAAAAGAAAAGAAAAAAAGAATATGTTCTTGTCCACATTCTGCTTCTTCCATGCCTGGAATGCAGAGGGCCAAGCGGGTTTCCCCGCTCCTCTGAGCAAATGTCAATTCGGAGAAAACCCAAATTGCCATTTGCTCCATTTGCTGAGCAGTACGGATCAGTTTTCTCCAGGGGAAAGCAGCAGGAGAAGAGGAAGTGTATGTAGATTCTGTGCAGAAAAAATAACTCACAAATTACGTGCTTTTAAAGGTAAGGAAGACCTGGAACGTTTTTACGCCACTGGGTGGGATTTCATTTCTTATGTGTCAGATTCAGATACACTGAACTTTCCCCCACCATCAAATTGTGATATTTGGCTTTGATTCTATGTTTTGCTTCTTTTACTGTTTTACATTATCTGTTTTCTGTTTCTTTGGAAAATACAACCTCTATACTGCTCCTCCTATGTTTTGTAACTTTGATTTTGGGGTTTGGTTGGTTTTGAGTACTCTTGATTTTACATTAATAAAAAACCTTTCTAATATTTATTTTTAAGTGTTGTGGAGAACTAGAGTCACAGAGCTGGAGGGACCCTGGAGGTCATTCAAAGTGACACTGCACTTCAGCTGCATCTGGAGGACCACAGGCTCCCCATCCCTGCTCTGCTCCACAGCATCTCTATGCTGAAAGCCATGAACATATAACATACACAGAGAGACAGGATGCTGGGATTTCAGTTTGGATGTGCCCCCAAGCACTGCATTTGAGATTAAACGCATTTGGCGCTTAGAGGTACCACGAGGGCTTTGATGTCTTCCTGATGTAGGAACAGCAGGGCCACCCACCACCTTCCTTTTCCTGCCCCAGCACCCATGGCGGCGAGTGATCAGAGCTCAGAGTGCCAACTGGCCAGCAACCCGCTAGTGAGGGCAGCCAGGGCACTGCCCAGAGAGGAGAGTGTCTAGCCTTCTTCACCTGAGGAACTGTGCTCCGGCAGGGCCCAGGGCAATGATCCTGCTGGCCAACCCTTCTTCCTCGGCCAGAGGAGGTGGGGCCTGCAGTTTCTGGGGCTTGACCAGGCGGCAGGTGATGCGTGTGGGTGCTGCGCACGTCCTGGGTGGGATGATGACGCGGAGGCCGTTGTGCCTGCTCCCACGCATGGACCCACCACGAGCATCCACCATGAAACTGACGAGGAATCTGGGGAGGGGGCAAAAAGGCAGGATTCAGTTGTCCAATGCACAGGGCACAGCAGGGCTTCCCAGAGTCCCAAAGCAGAGAAGCTTGGAAATGCACCCCCCTTCACCCCAGTGGTTGCTCCTCAGCTGGAGGATCTGCAGGGAACCCAGCTGCCATTTGTTCTGATTCTGCGCTAAGCTGCAGGTTTCCCAGGGGAAAGTGGTGTGGCAAGCAAAGGTGTGGCTGAGCTTCCTATGTTCCTTATTGGGGAAGAGCATCTGCCTTGAAAGCAGAAGGTCTCTTGGCAGGTGCTCTCCCTAAGGCCCAGGAGAGCTGCTGCCAGTCAGAGCATGCAGGACACAGCTGGGTTTGGCCGTTCCTTGATTTGACTCAGGATAAGCCATTGGGATAGCTGCAGGGGCTGATCTGTCTCACGTCCCTGGTGCCTGAAGGACACGCTCCACTTTGGGGTTTTGCAGGGAAACATCCCAGGGCAAGTGGGGATGTGAGAAGCAGGAGGAACTCACCCTGTGTGGACTGGGCTGGCCACAGGGCTGATGTTGTCGGAGGTCTCTGTGGCAGGGCTGCTTGGGATGAGAGACTCCTCGTCAAATTCCTTGGAAGCCTACACGGGACAGAATCAGAGGACCCGTTCAAGCACAAGCCTAGATGCCTCCACCGACAACCTCTGTGGAAACTGAGGGCTTCCCACGCCCCCACCTCTGCCTTCTTCTTTTATGGGGGTCCATCTTCCTCCAGATCCCAGCCATACAATTTTGGGGCCCCTCCCTCAGCATGCCAATGCTCCCACCCTACAGCCAGGGGTGAGTTGGGAGGGGACATTGGGCGGCAGCCTGCTTGAGACACATGTCTTCAAAGCACGTGGGCTTTGCCCCCCTCCCAGAGCCATGGAGGCCAATGGAGATGACTCAATGGGGACAGAAAGCCCCTCTAGTCCAGCACCTGCAAAGAGCACTCTCCCTCCTGTGGATTCCAGCAACTGCTGCCCAAAAGAGATCCAGTCAGCCACGATGGGAGCTTCTCTGGGACAGGCGTGTCAGTTTCAGGGCACCACTGCTGCAAAGGCATCATTTCTGGTCGCCAGTGGCTTAGCCTCCGAAGAGGGAGAAGCCAAGGGCCAAGGGCCACTGTGGATGGACGCTGTGGGTCCCCCCAGGTCCTTTTTACGGCTCTGCCCCTCCAGCTCTGCTGAGACAGACACCCACCCACCTGTTCTGGCTCCTCGGGTCGGATCAGGACCGTCTCAGGCGTCACACACGGGATTCGCGGGATGGCAGGAGACTCTTCCCTCCTGAGAAGCAGAACACAGTCAAGCAACTATTGCTCAAAAACCTGATTTATATGTGGAATTCTTCTTAGCTTGTTTTGCATATAGAACTTTAAAAAACTTGTTATGTACTGAAGTTCTCACCCTGGGCCAGCAGGGGGATACTGTAGATAGTTATGCAAATAAGGGATCGAAAGTGATGTTCAATGATTGGATAGTTTTAGAAAGTTGTAACAATTATGTGTACTGGAGCTCTATATAAGCAGGCTGACTGAGCCCTTCAGCTCAGTTCTGTTCTGGCCTCTGAATAAAGAAGAACTGTTTGAAGAATCGCTGTGTCGTCTGATATGTTCACCCACAACTTAACGAAACTGTTTCTACGTTCTTCTGGTTTTATGCTTGCAACCATCCCATTCATTTCCTAAGTTGGCATTTTATTGCCTTTTCCTGCACTGGAGCTCAAAGTGGTGTACATGGTCCCCCCCCCCCCCCATTTCCTCCTCACAACAACCCTGTGAGGTTGCTGCCCTGGGCACAGAATTGACCTGTGCCTCCATGGACAGCTGTGAGTCCAAAATAACTCCCAGGCTGCACACCTGGTCCTTCAGGGTCACAGTTACCCCATTCAGGACCAGGGAGTCTCCACACCTGCCCGCCTCTTGTCCCCCAAAAATAGTACTTCTGTCTTGTCAGGATTCAACCTCAATCTGTTAGCCGCCATCCATCCTCCAACTGCCTCCAGACACTCACACAGGACCTTCACCGCCTTCACTGGTTCTGATTTAAAAGAGAGGTAGAGCTGGGTATCATCCGCATACTGATGAACACCCAGCCCTAACCCCCTGGTGATCTCTCCCAGCAGCTGCATGTAGATGTTGAAAAGCATCGGGGAGAGGACAGAACCCTGAGGCACCCCACAAGTGAGAGCCCAGGGGTCTGAACACTCATCCCCCACCACCACTTTCTGAACACGGCCCAGGAGGAAGGAGCAGAACCACTGTATAACAGTGCCACTAGCTCCCAGCCCCTCAAGACGGTCCAGAAGGATGTTATGGTCGATGGTATCAAATGCCGCTGAGAGATCCAGCAGAACTAGGAAACAGCTCTCACCTTTGTCCCTAGCCCACCGGAGATCATCAACCAGTGCGACCAAGGCAGTTTCAGTCCCGTGATGAGGCCTGGATCCCGACTGGAAGGGATCCAAATGGTCTGCTTCTTCCAGGCGTGCCTGGAGTTGTTCAGCAACCACTCGCTCAATCACCTTGCCCAAGAATGGAAGATTTGAGACTGGGCGATAGTTGGCCATATTGGCCAGGTCTAAAGATGTTTTTTTAAGAAGTGGTTTAATGACCACCTCAGCGGGTCTGGGAAGGCTCCCTCACAGAAGGAAGCCTTCACCACCCCGTAGGGCCCATCACCCAGCCCTTCCCAGCTCACTTGTATTAGCCAGGATGGGCAAGAATCAAGGAGACAGGTGGTTGGCTTCACTCGTCCAAGCAGCCTGTCCACATCCTTGGAAGTAACAGATTGGAATTGATCCCACACAACTTGACTAGAATGGTATTTATTACCATTCAAACAATAATTGCTCCTTGTTAAATTCACCCCAGTGGAAGGGAGGCCAGCTGAAGTCTCTGCTGGAGGGACCCAAATGTCTTGGGGCCAAGCCCAGCTTCCCCCGAAAGGACAACTCCCGCCTTGATGCTTCCCTGCCCTGCCCAGCATGTCTTACGTGTGGTCCAGTTTGGGGACAAACTCCACAATTTCTCTCTCATCCTCCTGATACTGGAAGTCCCGCTTCTGTGGCTTTGTAGCGGGCAACTCATCGCCTGAAAAAGAGAGAGGGCTGAAAAGAAAAGGGGGGAAGAAAGCCCCACCAGCAGCACGATGGGGGGGCACTTGGCTCAGGGCCAAATCGAGCAGCACAGCAGCACTTGTAGCTAACTGGGCAATGGAGGGACATTGGCCCTCCTGCCGCTTGAGATCCAGGCTGGGGAAGGGGCCGAGGGAATCACTGGGGTTGAGCGGGCTGTTGGTTTCCATTTGGGCAGGACCCCACTTTGCCCCATGGATGTTTAAGGGCTGCAGTGACATGAGAGGAGATGGTTCACAGGGGCAATGCCAGGGTTAGGGCTCATCCACACTGACCATTCGCTCCACACTTTTTTCACTCAGCTCCACCCTTTAAAACTCCATGTCGGAGTGCTCCCCCCCCCCCGCCCCATTGCTTTCCCCAGAATAAACAGCAATTTGAGTTTTCTGTGGCTTCCCATATGTTCTGATTCAGCAGTAAAAAGCAGGAAAACGTCACGGCAAAAACCCCACAAAAACTCAGACACAAACCAGGAAGGTGTGGGTGTGTGCCTCAAAACGTGCCACAAAAGCAAGTCTGCATGAGCCCTTAGAGGCCCAGGGGGTGAGAGATGCTGACTTGGGGAGATTTGTCTACAATTTCATCCTGGGAAGGGCATGGGATCTGGCCACACAGAACAGCCAACTCCGGCATCACCCCATGGCAATGTATCAAATGGGACAGAGGGGGGAGGCACAAAGGGGGCTCCCCAGGCCTCTGTCCCAGACACTCGGGAGCCTCCCCAGGCTTCTTCTCCTCCTCCCTGGCTCTGCTCACAGCCTCCTGGGGTCTCCCTTGGCTGGAATGTGCCCCTGCTGGGATGGAGGCGGGGGGGGGGGCAGGAGGAGCAAGGAGTCGGCTGCACACAGAGGGGGGGGGTTGCACTATGGCTTGGCCCCCTTTGGCCCCTGCCCATTCCAGCATGAGCTTTGCTCTTCCCACGCTGCTTGCACACCTTTTCTCTCTCTCCTGCTCTGTTGCTAAGGGCAGTTTTCAAAGAAACTGAAGGCTTCTTGCTACCCACAAGACAAGACAATTAAAAGGCGGATAATAATCCCCATGAAAACCTCATGGACTGGCAGCCAAGCCAGGATCCCAGCACAGCTATAAAAACTGGGGTGGTGGTATGCAGCTGAGTCCTACTCAGTGTAGACCCCTTGAGATGAATGAGCCTAAGCTAGGCATGCTGGGGAACTTCAATGGGTCTACTCTGGGCAGAATTAACTTTGGATACAACTCCAAACTCAAGGAGAAGTTGGAAAGGAGAAGGGCTGCCAGATCCCCCAGGAAGTCTCCAGGTGTGCCTGGGGGGAGGGGCGTGACTCTCCAGGGAGGAGAGAAGGCCTTTTCTTTTTATTTGTTGTTTTTTTTAATTAAGAAGATTGGGGGGGGGGGCGATGGCAGATGTAGTTGACTGCTGGCACTCCTCTCAGTGGAGATAATTATGCAGCGATTCAAGGTACCGAGATAAGGGAGTTCAAGGATAAGCCTCAAATGCTCAGAAGAAAAAACCATTACACCAGAGACAGAAGTTTTCAGGGTGGAGGAGTGTCTCAAGCGAGGACACACAGGCCCCTGCATCGCATAATAGCCCTTAGATTAGATTCTTTTAACTATTTCTGAAACCTGGAAATAACTATAAATCCAATTTTCTATCTGCCAATTAATCAGCACCCAGATGACAAATGGGCTGCTGGGGAATGAAAAAGCATTATTTAACAGGCTGAAAAATTAACCAAAAAGCTTATCTTAATCACTGGCAACTAAGAAAGAACACAACTGATAATATGGCTCTGAATCTGTTTAAAATCTTCACTTTATACTGCCCCTAAGTCTCCATCTTGTACATGCTGTGTTGGCTGCAAAAACAAAACTGAACCTTGGTGGAATCGACACACATATAAAAACCGCTTTGAAAATGCTTTTTTAAAAAGCGTTCTTAAAAATACATTGCATTTTTCATGTGGCTCACCATCGCCCTCTAGTGTCACATTGTATACTGCATGTAAACACATTTAAATCATATTATTTGCAGCTGTATAGCTGAGTCCCTTATCTTTGTGAGAAAGGAAGGAGCATTTAAAGAAGCAGACACAAGTTCCTGGAGGCAAAGGCAATGCTGAATGCCTCCTCCCTCACTGGTGTCCTATGCCAAGGGCTGGAGGAACAGCAAACAGAACCAAGAGCTGAGATGCGCAGAAGGTTAAAGGAGACGGGATGAACGAGCGAGCAGGGCCTTTGGGGAAAGATGTGGGCCCAGATCTGTCTGACCATCCATACAGCTGTCTGAAGGACTGAAGCAGACAAAGTGGGGGTGAAGGGAATTGTGAACAGAGGCCTTAAGAGGCAACCGGAGATGGCAGCAGCGATGGAGCCGAGAGAGAAAAGGCTTTGGGTACAAATTAAAGGGAACACAGAAGAAAAAACCTCTAAGCTCTTGGGAAAAGAATGGGGAAAGTGGAGGATCAGAAGGATTTTCCTTTTCCTTTTCAACTAAGACGAAGCATGGTCAACAGGAAATAGGACTGGAACATAAGGAATTGGGTAGAAATCAATGAAGACACAAGTCAATAAGGAAGGACATTGTTAAGATTAGTCAGAAGGACTATTTTGGCATGTAATGATAATAATAGCTGGAGAGCTCCTGCTGGACTTTTTGGGTGGAAAAAGGTGGATTTCAGATGCCTGGGATTGAAGATTGAGAAAACAATGCCAAGCAGATTGGGAAATAGCTGGAAATTAATAGAGATAGATGTTATCCTGGAGTGCATATTTTGAATAATTGTCATAATTGGCAGACAGAAAAGCGGAAGCCCTTCTTATTTCCTTTCTTAAAACTTCTCTTATCTTCTTTTTATATGAGCTCTCATTCTTTTTGTTGTTGTTCTTGTGTTTTGGTTAATTCCATCTACATTTATGCTTTGTTTTTGTAGTTTTCTGTCTTAGGCTAATGAAGATAAATGCAGGAAGGCGATGGCTGGAAGATGGAGAGCCATGTGTGAGGGCAGAGCAGAGAGGATCTCCCAGAGTGGGAGGCTGGGGAGAGGAGGGGGAAGCTCCCAGGTGAGAACTCATTCTTCTGTGTGGAGAATAAAGGTCAAGGCACAATGGTCATAAAGACCCTTTTATTCTCTTTCTCTTCTTCTCTTCTTCTTTATTTTCTTCCTTTTCTTATTCTTGCTTCTTTCTTCATTTTCTTCTCTAGATTAGTCTGGCTTCTATTGTATTTTATGTGGAAAAAATAGATTATAAAGAAGAAGACTGTGCGTGCAGCTTGCAAGCTTCAGCCCAGCAGGAGCCAGCTGCAAAAATTTATAGACTTTTGGGGCCTTAGCCCTCTCTGCTCTCCCAATGAACCTCCATCTCCAGGACTCAGTGGTGGGAGGGAGCACAAAGGAAGACAAAGAACTGGGCTGGGCTGAAGGGGAGGAGAGGGTGATGAGTCCGCATGAATACCTGGCTCATTCGTTAGACTTTGTGGGTTTTGTGTGAATGACATACTCTCAGCGACTGTGTTTAATGCTTAACGTGCCATGCCTAGGGACATCTGTAGGGCCCACTTCCTCAGGGCTCCTGAAATCTCAGGAACTGGGATGCTCCTGGACCAGAAGCAAAAGTGGGGTGAGTGTCCACACCATGAGGAGTGATCACTCTTTCAGACCAACTTAGACCACCATGGCCTTGATGCCTGTGAATGGCCTGGCCAGGTTGGGCTCCAAGCTCAGGTGGCCTGGAGGACTAAGCCAGGGGCCTGATAAAAGGTTTGGGGCCGGATGACATGTGACCTTCACAGCATAGTTCTAACAGTGCTGGGCTGTTTCAGATTTCACCCCAGGACATTAAAGGAAAAGAGGGTGCTTTAACCCTTGGTCATGATCCTGACCCAACCAGCCCTTGCACCCGAAATGGAAGCAAATGGGATCCTTTCGGTGAGTGCAAATTGCAGGCACAGGACAATAATTAATGGGCATGGAGCGGACAAGGGTTGCATCAACTACTGATTCTACTCAGAGTAAAACTGTGCTGGGTCCTAATCTGAATCAGCCCTTCTGCCCTGGCAGTTTTGGGAGGGGGTGGGGGTGCCCTGCATTTGTGGCCACATGTAGTTTGGTCCACAGTGCAGGGGTGGGGTGGAGGAAGGAGGAGCTGCTGAGAGCTGGTCAGTTACAGTGGTGCCCCGCAAGACGAATGCCTCGCAAGACGGAAAACCCGCTAGACGAAAGGGTTTTCCGTTTTGGAGGTGCTTCGCAAAACGAATTTCCTATGGGCTTGCTTCGCAAGACGAAAATGTCTTGCGAGTTCCTGCAGGGTTTTTTCCCTCCCCCCCCCTTTTCCCCAAGCCGCTAAGCCGCTTATCAGCTGATCCGCTAAGCCGCTAAGCCGCTTATCAGCTGATCCACTAAGCCGCTTAACAGCTGATCCGCTAAGCCGCTTATCAGCTGATCCGCTAAGCTCGCTAAGCCGCTAATAGTGCTAATCCGCTAAGCCGCTAATGGGCTTGCTTCGCAAGACGAAAAAACCGCAAGACGAAGAGAATCGCGGAACGGATTCTTTTCGTCTTGCGAGGCACCACTGTACTGGGAAGGATGGGTCGTTGTCACCAACTTCAAGGAAAGCAGGGAGGTTGGGGGGGGGGGTGGCTCAGATCCTTGTGCTGTCTTCCCTCCCACTTAAGCGACTCCTCCGATCCTTGAAGGAGATGGGAAGTGAGGTGGAAACGCAAATGTAGAAAAAGGGGGAGAAGGGGGTTCAGGAGTGATGGTCAGCAGCAAGGGGAGTCCGGGAGCAAAAGGAGATGGTTCCCTTCTAAGGGAGACAGGCAAAAGCCCAGGTTTCTTCCTGGGATAGCTCTCTAAGCCCTGGCACAGATGCCCTGGCGTGCCTCCCACCTGTGGACCAGTGTGCAGCAGAGCTCAGCAGCCATATGGGTGAGGGCTCTCTCATGCAGCCCCCTTCCCCACGCCACCCTCTCCCCACCATCCTCACAGCCACAGACACAATGAGTGGGCAGGTGGGCGAGCTGGCCCCCTGGGAAGCCAAGGGCGGCATGGGATGGAGGCATGTGAGGCCTGGTGGGTCCGCGTGGGGTGGAATGGGGCAGATGGGTTGGGCGGGCGAGCCAAGCCCACAACAGCAACACACAGTCCGTACCCAGGAGAGTTATGTGAGCCGTGCCTGGAAAGCAAGAAAAAAAGAAGAGCAAGTTTGAACTGTGCGCTCCAGGTTGGTGGGCGCAAACGCACAAGTACATGGCCTGGCACCCTCTGTGCCTCAGCTCAAAACCAAACCCCTGCCAGGCCGCCTGTCCCAAGGTGGGCTGGTGTTTGGCATCATTCTGAGAGAGGCGGGAGAAAGAAGGCCCCGTCCCTGATGGCAGCCAGGCATGAGATCCAGGCCTGCTATTCAGCTGTGAGTCCTGCATTGCAGGGGGTTGGACTAGGGTCACTTTCCAGCTCTACAAATCTATGAACGCCGAGTGCCCCTATGCAGCTTCACCTCTGGCTTCTAAGAGTCAGCAGGCACTTCCTCAAGCAATTTCAAGCACATCTTATGTATTTATTTGATTCACAACATAAAATCTAGGCCTTCATATGGGCCAGAAACTTGTTTCAAAACAATAATCTAAGCCGAAGATTCTCCGGATTCCCACTGCCCTGTTCTGTGCTTTTGATGGGCTCCCCTGGGATTGAGGCAAACGCAGAGACCCGCTGGTGGCGCATCCTTGTGCAGGGACTTGAACTGCTCTAAGCTGTGCAGAAAGCAAGCCTTGCTGGTCATGTTCTCCAAGCTACTGTAAGCTGAATTCAAAAAGGAAGTGGAGGCACCATCACAAACTTATTTCCAAATAATTTGTGAAGGCTTGAAAGTAGAGGCTACTTATGCTTATGCTGGGGGGTGGGGCAGGTAGGGAAATGGATCTGGGCAGGCAGGAGGAGTGGCAGATAAAATCAAGCAGGGAGAGAAAGGTTGCGGAATGTTCCGTTTCAGTCCAGTCCTCTTTTCTACCAAAAAATACCCAGTGCAGCCATTAAACAGGAAAATCTGGCACCGACTGCAAGGAGGGCGGGAGTCAGGCTGTGCACACAACTTCCCAAAGATTTCCGGGAACTGTCCTTTGAGGGGTGCTGGGAACTCTAGCTCTGTGAGGGGGGAACTGCAGTTCCCAAGTTTCTTGGGGTGGGTGGAGAATGCGCTTTGGTGTGTGCACAGCCTCTGTCACCCTGGTGCCCGTATCTCCCTCCCAGAGCAGCCCCAAGCACAGGGGAAGCCGGAAACGCACCTTCGTCCTCGGACACATCCAGGATCTCGTCCACCGTCTCTGGTAAACTCATGTGGTGCTTGTCACTGAATGACTGCAAGAGGCAACAGGTCAGGCGGGAGCACAGCTTCAGGGTCACCACAGCACTGCTCCCCCTCCCCACCCCACCCTCCAAGCCCAGGTCAGGATTGACTGGGGGACTCACCAAGAAGCGGGACTCATCAGTGACAATTTTCAGCACATCGGTCACAGAAATGTAGCCCAGACGCTTTGCAATGGCCAGAGGTGTGGCCCCATTCTGCAGAGAGAAGTGGGCAGGTGGGAGAAAACCACTCAGCCAACAGCGTACAAGCCTCAGGTCAGGCCTGTGTGTAAATATCTACATTTTTTTGCACCAAAAAGCTGAATTTAGCAATTTGCAAAAAGTATGCAAACTTGCATTCAAGTTGCGTAATGCGGAAGGGCCAGGAGCTTTTCTGAGCAATGAAACCCGCACTTCAGCCACTGAAAATCTCAGTGCAGAGGGAACTGTAGCTCTGAAATGGGGATTAGGGAGCTCCTAAGAACTCTCTTCACCCTCAGCAAACTACAGCTCCCAGAATTCTTTGCAAGAGTGGAAGCCATGATTTTAAAAAGTTGTATCAATATATTTTTAATGTATGCTACAAATGTGACCAAGGATTCTTCCTGCCTCTAATAAATTATTATTATTATTATTATTATTATTATTATTATTATTATTATTATTTATTATTATTATTATTCTGTACCCCATCTATCTGACATATTTTGCCCCAGCCACTCTGGGTGGCTTCCAACACATATAAAGGCATAATCAAACATCAGTCATTAAAAACTTCCCTTTACAGGACTGTCTTCTAAGAGTCAGATTGTTGTTTATTTCCTTGAAGGGGGCTGTTCCATAGGGCGGGTGCCACTACCAATAAGGCCCTCTTTCTAGTTCCCTGTAGCTTCACTTCTCTCAGTGAGGGAACCGCCAGAAGGCCCTCACAGACAGACCCTGGTGTCCAGGTTGAACGATGGGGGTGGAGACGCTCCTTCAGGTATACTGGGCTGAGGCTGTTTAGGTCTTAAAGGGTCAGCACCAACACTTTGAATTGTGCTCAGAAACATACTGGGAGCCAGTGAAGATCCTTTGGGACCAGTGTTCTATGGTCTCCGCAGCCTCTGGCGAGACAGTACACAGGGAGGCAGGGTCTCATCCGGCGTACCAGATGGAGCTGGTAGACAGCCTCTTTGTCAGGGAGAAGGCTAAACTTAACTGTTCTACCTTACACTATATAAGGTGTACCTTATACTAGTTTTCTGCATGCGTGGATTGTTTATGTGTGAGCATTCAAAATTATGCCCGCCCACACCCACACCCACCACCCCCCCCCCCCCGTTGAAGTATTGCAGCCCAGGATTTGACTGCCTCTTTCTGTAGCGATAGCAGCAACACTGGGAGAAGCACCAGGTGACCCCAGCATGGCCACACCAGCACCATCCAGTTAAAGCACCATGAAGCCACCTCCACAGCCGTGGTTCCCCCAAAGAATCCTGGGAACTATAGTTTGTGAAGGGGGCTGAGAGAGGCCCCTGTTCCCCTCACAGAACTTCAGTTCCCAGAGTAGTTTAACCCCCCCCCCTCAATCCCCCTTTGCAGGGGACTCAGAAAAGTGTAACTCAGTGAAAGAAACAGGGGTCTCCTAATAACTGCCAGCGCCTTTAACAAGCTACAGATCTCAGATCTCCTTGGGGGGAGGGAATCATAGAAGGGTTCGCAAGGGTCGTCCAATCCAGCCCCCTGCAATGCAGGAATCTCCGCTCCAGGGGAAGCCAAGGACTCGGGAATGGAGGGTGTGGATGTGGCATGAGCCTCCACCCGAGGACCCTGCAGCAGCCCCAATGCCCAGGCCCTCAGGAGCCCACACTCACCGAGCTGACTTCATTGGGCGAGGCACCATGCTTGAGCAGGAGGGTCACGATGTCGGTGTGCCCTTGCTGGGCCGCTTGGTGCAGAGGAGTGTATCCCAGCTGGGAGAGAAAGAGAAAGAAAACGAGTACACCCAGGAACAGCTTGCGATGGCACTTAGCTTTATAAAGCATACCCCAAGCATGTTCTCTCTCTCAAAGAATTCTGGGCACTGAAGTTGGCTGAGGGCTGCCGGGAACTAGCTCTGTGAGGGCCCAGAATTCGTTGGGGAAAGTGCTTTAAAGGCATAGTGTTAGCACACCTTTACGAGGACCAATGATGGCAGGAACCTAGGAAACTGGTTTGGCAAGGCTCAGTATTGTCTGCCCTGACTGGCAGAGGTTCCCTGGGAAGCCAGGCAGGAGCCCCCCCAGCCGTCCCTGGAGATGCCGGGGGGGGGGATTGAACTTGCTGGGAGCTTCGGGGGGGGGGGGCAGAGTGAGCTGCAGTCCCTCCTTCCCCGCAAAGGGCAGCAAGCTTTGGAGTTCTCCAGAACTCTTCATCAGGGAAGGTGTTGCACAAAGCAAGAAGTGAAGGGGGGGGGGTGTTTCAAGGAAAACAAATAAGGAAGGGGGGGGGGCAAAAATTAGACAGGATATTGCACCCATGAAGTAAGCTTGTAGCTGAAGGTTGAAAATGGAGAATGATGACTGAATCCTAACTGTGGATTTTCATCGTAGGTACCAATGTGGCCAACTTTGCTTTTTACTTAACCAATGTGAGTGATGGTTTCATTTTGTGTTGGTTTCAGGCCAGGAGTGTCAATCTCAAATGAAGCAGGATGGGGACAAATTCCTCATCCCAAGGTAGTCAATATAATCAAGAGGCAGGAGCACTTTCTTCACCCCAGAGGATAAAGGGTTTGGGGGGCCACAATTTAGAAAACAGGCAAGCAAGCAAGGGGAAGGGAGGCAGACATGCTTCTCTCCTATCACCCAGGACACCAAGGAAATATGACTGGCAGCAAGTGAAAGAAAAGTGCTTCACACAACAACAGAGTTAGTTTTTTTGAATTCGCTGCCACCAATTTGTGGTGATGGTCACTGGCTTAGAAGGCTTTCAAAGAAGGACTGGATGAATGAAGGTTTGGATAACTGAAGTTTCGGACAATGAGTGTTCCGAGAGCAGGATCCACATGTAATTCATGAAAGGCACGCACAGGTCACCTTACCCCATGGATGCCTTCTTGATCGCTTTGATCTACAGAACTGGCACTGTTACAGGCACCACATAATATATGTTCCACATTTCTAAAAATCAATATTTAACTGTGGCAGCACCTACACTTTGGAACTCCCTGCCTATTGACAGCAGGCAGGCACCTTCACTGCACTCCTTCTGGCGCCTGCTAAAAACATTTTTATTTAGGCAAGCCTACCAGATGTGTAGGGACGCGGGTGGCGCTGTAGGTTAAACCACTGAGCCTAGGACTTGCCGATCAGAAGGTCAGAGGTTCGAATGCCCATGACGGGGTGAGCTCCCGTTGCTCGGTCCCTGCTCCTGCCAACCTAGCAGTTCGAAAGCACGAAGTGCAAGTAGATAAATAGGTACCGCTCCAGCGGGAAGGTAAATGGCATTTCCGTGCGCTGCTCTGGTTCGCCAGAAGAGGCTTAGTCATGCTGGCCACATTGGCCGAGGGAGCTGTACGCCGGCTCCCTCGGCCAATAAAGCAAGATGAGCGCTGCAACCCCAGAGTCGGTCATGACTGGACCTAATGGTCAGGGGTCCCTTTACCTTTACCTTTTACCAGATGTGTAGAATGTTGACATGTGCTTTAATCTGTTTTTAGTATATCACTGATTTCATAAGCCACTTTGTGAGGTTTGTTTGTTTTACAATCAAATGGTGTACAATTTTTATTAAAATAAATAAATGAAATGAATTTGTCTTGCTTGTCAGCCATCCTTGGGACATTTAATGATGAGTGACCATACAACAAATAATAACAGAATTCTTATAAACCAAACAGAGCAGAAATAAAAATAAGAAAGACAAACAAGTGATCATAGCAGCCTTTCTCAAACTTGGGTTCCTAGATATTGTTTGACTACCACTCCCATCATCCATAACCAGCAGGAGCAGCAGTCAGGGATGACGCTTGAGAAAGGATGCCTTCAAGAGTCTTTCCATACCTTGGTCTTTGAATTGACATCCGCTTGATGCTGCAGCAGAAACTTCACCAGTTTGATGTTCCCGTAGTGAGAAGCCACGTGCAGCGGAGTATAGCCCATCTGCGAGGCACATATGAAAAGGGCAGACTTTCAGGTCAAGGCTTGGTGGTGGGGTGACAATGAATGGTTAGAGGGAGAAGAGGGAGCAGACTGGGAAGAGGAGGGGTCGGAAGTGGAAGAGGTAACAGAGCTTAGCGGGCAGGGAGAGTTTGTGGCAGAGAGAAGTCCAGAATCAGGGGCAGAAGCTGAAGCAGGAGGGAGGGAGGGAGGAGGTCCAGAGGCAGAGAGGAGTCCAGCTGGTGAGGATTAACAAGTAGCTCCCCCTCCTGCTGCAACAAGCTCCCCTCCCTGCTGGTCTCCCAGAACCAGGAGAGGCATGAAGAGGACAGAGGAGAAATTGGCATCACACAGGCACAGCCTCAGATTGCTTCAAGAAAACCCTGCAGAGGAGGGAACTGAGGCACCTGTGGGAAGGTGAGGACCTTCAGTCTCCACAACTATCTCATGAGGGCAAGAGCGACCAAGGGCGTGCTGCTGTGCTCTTTAGGCCTGGCACTCCTGTGCAGATTCTGTTTTTCCTGATAAAGAGTTAATTCCACTTGCTTCATGTGGCTGACTGTTGGCTTGCCCCTGTCTCTCTGCCACCAGCAACCCTGGTTGGCTTAGGTCCTGTAGGCATGTGCTGTAGGAGCTTTCCCCAGCTTTGCGCTCTCTGGGTGTGGTTGGACCACTGTTCCCATCAGCCACAGGCAGCATGACCAGCGGTAAAGGATGATGGGAGCTGTAGTCCAGCAACATCTGGAAAGCACCCTGGAAAGCTATGGTGTTCTGGTGGTGGTCCCTTCCGCTTCCCGAGCACAGGAGATACCTGGAGCCTACAAATGGCGTAGCACAGCCTTCTCCAACTTGGGGCCCTCCAGGTGTTGTGGACCACAATGGCCACCAGTGCCAGCCAGACCAGAAAGGACACTCTAGACTCTGGGCCTCTCTGTCTGATGGAGGATGCCATGGCATTCGAGGGGACTCACCCGCGTTGTTGCATCCACTCGAACTCCGGCCCGGAGGAGGACGTCTGCCACTTGGACATGCCCCTCCTGAGCCACCAGGTGGAGGGGGGTGAGGCCGCTCTGGAAGACAAGCAAGAGCCAGGTTACCCACAGAGGGTTCCGTGGGGAGGTGGGCAGACACCGGGAACCACTGCTAGGGCCCTCCCAGCTTTCTAGGCAGAGAGCCTTCTCAGTAGTGGCACCCTCCCATCAGATGTCAAGGAAATAAACAACTATCTGAGATCTGAAGGCAGCCCTGTTTGGTGTAGTTTTTAATGTTTGATGTGCTATTGTGCTTTTTACTCTGTTGGAGGCCGCCCAGAGTGGCCGGCGAAACCCAGCCAGATGGGTGGGGTATAAATAAATTATGATGATGATGATGATGATGATGATGATAGACTCCCAGAGGCTTGAATATGGCATCTGGAAGAGCAACGCCTGCTCTTTATTGATTGGTTTGGGCGGGGGGGGGGGGGTGGATGGCTAAATAACAACAAGCATTCATCCTGTTTTCATCCTGATTTCCTTGAACTGCAATTCTACACCTTCCCATTGCTCATTTGCCCCACACCATTTAGTGAATTTCCCTGATACTTTCCTAATGGTAAAAGGTCTGGAGTCTTAAATTTGGGGGATTTCTTCAGTAAGGGGTGTTAAATTTCTGATTTCTTCCCGCATAGCCTGTAAGACAGAGTTGTTCCGCCTGGCCTTTGGCTTGGAGCCAATTTGATTCCCTCCCTCTCTTTCTTTTTTCTTTTCTTACTCCTCCTGCGATGAGGCTACATTTTAATATTTTAATGTTTCAATATTTTAATGTTGTATTTTAATTTTGTTTTTAAGTTGTAATCATTCAACTTGTTTTTATTATTGCTTGTAAGCCGCTCTGAGCCCGGCCTTTTTATAAAAATAAAAATTATTATTATTATATTATTATTATTATTATTATTATTATTATTATTATTATTGCTATTAAAAATATGCTTTGGAGCTTGAGGAGTTCCAATCTGCTATTATTTTTGTGATTGGACAAAATTTAGCTTGGTAAGTCTACAATAGAAGAAGCACAAAAACGGCTTTTGGAAAACCCAATAATTTTGATGTTACCTTCTGAAAATGTCAGGTAATGCTAAATAAAAATATATAAGACATAAGAGAGAATATAGAATACAACTGCAAGTACTTAGCAATTTCTATGAAATTTTACACACTCTTTACTTACCAAGCAAAACTAAATTATATTAATTTAACCAAAATATCTTTTGGATTCTCAAGCCATGTTACAACGCTTTACCAGCCCTCATTTTTGAAATTGAAAGTTGAGAAATTCTGCATGCCCTACAGGCCCATGCAGAGAGGGGGAGCCAGCAGCCCCTTCTTGGGGTGTCCATTTGGGGTTCACAGGAGCCCTTCTTTGCCTGTTTAAGTCCTTTCTCAAGGTCCCCAAGCTGAGCTCTAGATCAGGGGTCAGCAACCTTTTTCAGCAGGGGGCCAGTCCACTGTCCCTCAGACCTTGTGGGGGGCCAGACTATATTGGGGGGGGGGGGGAATGAACGAATTCCTATGCCCCACAAATAACCCAGAGATGCATTTTAAATAAAAGGACACATTGTACTCATGTAAAAACACGCTGATTCCTGGACCTTCCATGGGCCGGATTTAGAAGGCGACTGGGCCGGACCCCAAAGATGGCAGCCCTGCTGGAGCAGACCCCACTCCTGCCTTGCTCTGCATCCAACAGTGACCAGAGAAGATTCTCTCAAGAAGAGCAGGATGGCAAATAGGGAAAGTCTGCAGCTCAGCAGGCAGCAACTGGTCGCATGGAAGGTCCCAGGTTCAGTTCCAACATCTCTGGCTTGGGCAGGGAAACACTTTGAAACCCTGGACAAAGTCATGGATTGCTAGTCAGGTTGGCTCTATCCTGTGCGCATGGCTGGAGGCAGTGCTGCTTCTGGGCACCAGCTGTTGGAAACCACAGGAAGGGAGAGCACTCGGGTGCTCAGGTGCTGCTCCCTGGTTTGCCCCAGATATATGGGTGGTCCCTGCCGGGCTAGGGGACCATGGGCCTGATCCTGCAGGGCTCTTCTGATATTCTGAGGTGCCTTTGCACATTAGGGTACATGCCAAGAATGCAAAAGCCAGAGGTTTCTATACACATGTGTGAACACACACACACGCAGCTCTCCATCCTATCAAGCAACAATCACAATCATGGTTGAAAGACACATTGGGTTGAGCTGTGTAGGAAGAACCACTTCTGCTCATACAACAGACCTCCCCCATCCTTTCCAAGGCACCCTGCACCCCAAATATGCTTCAGATGGTGGGGGGACACACACAGGGGGATGGGAAGCTCCATTGCAAATAACTGAAAAAGGCGTGGGGAAGCCCCCCAAGAGCCAGACAGAGAGGCCTGGAGGGCACCATTTGCCCCCCACCTGAGGTTCCCCACTCCTGCCTTATCAGGGTTGTGTTCTTCCACCCCGCCCCCCTTGGGAAGCAGACTTTGTCCCTGCAGGGCACCTGCACACTCACAGGAGCCTTTTGCTCCACTCACCTTGCTGCCAAAGTTGCCATTGGCCTGCTTGGAGAGGAGAAGGGCCACCATATCGGAGTGGCCTTCCTGGGCCGCCAGGTGCAGCGGGGTCACAGCTTGCGTGGATTCGGCGTTGGCGGAGGCGCCATACTGCAGCAGGCTGCTGGCCACCTCCATCTGGTTCTGCCTGGCGGCAATGTGCAGGGGGGTGTATCCGTTCTGCAGAGGAGAGAGACGACCCCACCCGCCAAAGGCAAGTCAAGCCCCAGAGTCTGATCCGCCGGAGTCAACGGTGGCTCCTGCCAACCCCATGACTCCCCTCCCAGGGCTGCTCCCTGCAGGCAGGAGAAAGGGGCAGCTGTGCTCAGGTTTCCTCTGACCTCCCCTCCGTGGCGCTGCCCTTCAAATCTTTAAATCCTAGACAGAAGTGCGGCATGGAAGCAAAACCTGCCCCTTACCCAGGCCACGCTGTGCGGGGATGCTCCTTTGGGCAGCAGCACTTTGACAATGTCCAGGTTATTGTGGTGAACAGCGATGTGCAGGGGCGTGAGGCCATTCTGCAGAGAGAGGAGCAGGGGCATTTGAGCATTTTATTTTAGGCAAGAATTTCTGACATGACCTTGTAGCAGGTGAGCATCCTGATCTATGCATTGAGAGGCAGCCTCCACGTGAATGGATGTTCAAAGGGGGTGTGAAAGGATATTGGTAGGGGAACCTGCTTACTGTAGATGTCAGGGGTGTTTGTGAGGAGGGAAACTCAGACTTTGACCAATTTGAGAGACAGAAGACACTGAATTCTTCCTGCTGATTTTGGCATCCAAACCAGTTTCTTTCTTGTTGGAATTGTCTGCATTTGGGCCTTCAATATTTCTCCTTTGAAGTGCAGGTCTGGCTACGCTCAGCTTTCCCTTGCCTCTCTATCATGAAACCCAGGAGGACAGGATCACTTCCTCCCAAGTTTCCAAGTATTTCCCCTTTGTTGATCATTGCAGTTGCTTATTCTGGACCACCAAGTGAAGCACCCAAAGACTCTTCAGAGAGCATATTGCCACTATCCCATCTTGGTACAACTAACATAAGACACACGTGAGCATCGCCAGGTCTGAATTCCTCAGGGCCGCTGCATCTCCCGCCAAGGCCCCCGACATACGCACCTTCCCCGCTGCGTTGGGCTGAGCATTGTGCTCCAGCAGCACCTTGGCGACATCCACTTTCCCATATTTGGAAGCAACGTGCAGAGGGGTAAATCCTTTCTGGGGAGAAACAGGGAGCATCAGTGCCTGGCTGGGGTGGGAGAGGAAGACAACAGGTCAAGCAGGATCAGGGGGAGTGGGGTCAAGAAGGCCTCAGGGGGAGGCAAGCCAGGCAGCAGTCCAGGTTTCTCTGCTCACTCCCTGCCCTGCAGGCATCGCAACACCCACAGCATGCACAGGAGAGAGAGAGAGAGAGAGAGAGGAGACATCTAAAGCAGAAACAAGTGTTAACACAGAATTTCAGCTTGGTCAACACTGTAGATGAGCATGTCAGATCTCCTGCCTCAGAGGCTGATCCCCTGCCCCTCGAGGCACCCTGCCCTACTCCTGGCCTGGCCTGCGGATGAGGCTCTTCCATCACCCTCCGAGTTGAAAGAGGCGCCCCCTGCAGCTTCTTGTGCTCCACAACCCCAGAGCAGCATGTGGTAGCAGGACAGGCCCTTTAAATACTGTACACAGCACCTCGTGGGGGCAGAGTCACTGCCAAGTCAAGCCTCTGCCAGCCTTCCTAAGGCTTCAGGCAGCTCCAAGTCTTTGCTGAGGTGAGACCCTCCCAACCTGGGCTAGCAGCACCCACAGGGAGCTGTCTGGGGCCTTGCTTCAGCAGTTTGGAAGGAACATGACCCAGCGCCCCCGTTTCCCTACCTTGGTCATGACCGTCTGTGAAGCCTGCTTGTCCAGGAGGGCGCAGGCACAGTCGAGGTGGCCCTCGCGTGCTGTGATGTGCAGGGGCGTGTGCCCGGCTGTTGTGGACAGATTAGGGTCGGCGCCGCTCTCCAGCAGCAGCTTCACCATTGTGCAGTGGCCAAGGCGGGCCGCACAGTGCAGGGGGGTCTGGTCATCCTACAATGGGGAAGAAGGACAAGACACTTCAGATGAAGACAACAGCACTCTGTCCTCAAAAGAAATGTGTATGCGCACCCTACATAGTATATGCCTTTTTGTACTCGTTACTTGGTTCAACATCTGCACCACAAAGTTCAGAGATGTTTGCATTTAGATTTGCAACTTATTCCAGGAAGGGAAAGTCCGTGTCATGATACCCTCTGAGCCTTCCGACCAGCAGTGGGAGGAAGAGACAATGCAATAGACCCTTTAGACACCACCACCCCGAAACACCCAGAGGTTGCTTCTCCCTCACTTGCAGAGAGCAAGGGACCATTAAAGATGGGGAGACTGTATCCCCACGGGAAGATGGTGAGACGGTCTGATGATGTCTCCCAGGGAAAGGTGGCACCAGCAGGAGAACAGAGAAGACTCTTCTCCCTGGGCAGAGTGTCGCAGGGACAGGGATTGTCGCAAGCGTTCTCCTCCGCTGCTTAAAAGCTTGGCAGGGAGGCAGGAAGACTCACCAGAATAACTGCACTGTTTCTGTGCAGTCTTGAAGCCCTGTTCCTGATCTTGAACACCTGGGCCTGGGCCTTGATTCTGAGCGAGATCTAAAGATCTACATGGGGATCTGCTGCCCCAGTGATCCGGCTGCCTGAGGTGGCCGCCTCGCTTTGCCTCATGGGTGAGCCAATCCTGGTTGCTACCCTTCTGCCTTATAAGAGCAGCTGGACTAGAGCCTGCTCTTTCTGAAACACTGAGCTTGAAGCACTAGCCCACAATACTAAATGTTCAATTATTTACTTACAAGAAAGTGCACCTGTTGTCTAGGGCCAACCCTGAGGCAAGGTGAGGAGGCTGCATCAGGCAGCAGGATCCGCAGGGGCAGCAGATTCAGCCTCTAAGGAATGCATTGCCCGCTGCTGCCACCGCCATGGTAGCAGCAACAGCTGCAGTGCCCTCCTTGTAGACTGGATCCGCCTTCTCCTCCGCAGCGCCCCCCCCCCACCATGCCACCTCCCCTCCGCCTCCATACAAGCAAGTGTGGGGCGCTCATGGGGACAGGAGTCTGGGTTGCAACTGCTGCTGGCCCAGAAAGACGAGGATGCTCTCACCTTGGCCTTGGCATTGACTTTGGCCTTGTTCTGCAGCAGGTACTTTGCCACTTCCGTGTGCCCAGCCCGGGCTGCCATATGTAGGGGGGTCTCCACCTTCTTTGGAAAGGGGGAAAAAAGAGGTTGCATGGAATGTCATCTGTTTTGAAAGATCTCATTCGGTGACCGTCTGATCAATCTCTATAAAAGCCAGTGGGGCTTGAGATTCTTGCACCCTGTACTATTCGTGCAGTGCAAACAAAGGCTTGACCCAAGCCCAAAGAGATGGGAGAACTTAATGCGCTCCCCCTGAGCCCATTAAAAATCTCCATGATGGCAGAAAACAAGCACATCTTACTCCCTATAAATGCCCATAAATTAAAATTGCTATTGATGCAAAATGCCTTTTACTAAGGGTCCACAATCTAAGCATACACATTATTACAAATCATTTCATATCTGCAAAAATTATGATATATATACTTTAAAACAACTTTGTTAATATATTCAGAATGTTTATCTGAGCATATACTGTTCTCATTTTACCTAACTGTTGCATGTTTTATGTCTAAATATAATAAATAAAATTCAAATAGTAGTAGTAGTAGTAATAATAATAATAATAATAATAATAATAATAATAATAATAATAGCTAGCACATAAAGATAAAGGCTAGGTAAGAGCTATCTCACTGCCCTGCTCCATTTCCACAAACCAGGGTGTTTTGAGGTGAGACAGAGCATTCAGATACGTTGTGTTCCACATGCAATTTGAAGTGGTGCAGTCTAAGGTAACCTCTGCGTCAGACACTAAAACCACATGGTTTCCCCCAAAGAATACTGGGAGCTGTAGTTTGTTATGGGTGCTGGGAACTGTAGCTCTGGGAGGGACAAGCTACAGTTCCCAGGATTCTTTGGGGCAAGTCATGTGCTTTGAATGCACTGTGTGGGTGTGACCTAGGAAGGTTTAGGAACATAGGAAGCTGCCTTACCCCCAAGAAGCCACTGGTCTCTCTTTCCCAGCATTGTCTCCCCTGGGTGTCAAAGACGGGTCTTTCCTAGTTCTACCTGGAGACACCAGGGACTGAACCCTTGTTTATACACACACCTTTCTGGGTGTGTAAATCAGATCCGAACCTGGCTTAGAAATTGCTCCGGGCTTGGATTCTAAAGTCCTGGGGTGCAAATCTCCTTTCTCTTGCTCCTCAGCCCCTGAAGCCAGTGGCGCCATTTCTGAGGAGAATAATGAATAATGCCCTGCATGTCCAGAGGCCAAAGGGATTTGTAAAAAGAACCATTTCATTGTTCAAAACAAGAGGAACCTGGCAAAGAAGAACCAGAGAGCTGGCCAAATTCTCCCTGTCTCACCTCTACCCAGACGGAGGGCTCACCTAAGAGAATGTTTCTCTGTATAATTCTTTCAAGCCCCCCACACAGAAAACAAACTTGTCAAGGAAGACTGCTTTGTGTCCAGCAATATAAGGCTATTTTCCACAGAACATTTTATTTATTGTATTTATTGAATTTATATACCGCCCTATAGCCGGAGGTCTCATTCCCTTATGAGAGCCCAAACCTGTAGCGGTGCAGTCGGGGCACAGATCTCCCTGCCACCCTCCCGCTTGGTTGGACTGTTGGATGAAGAACTGGGGGACCAGGACTCAAATCCCCACTCAGCCACCAAGCTGGCTGGGAGGCCTGGAGCCAGTTGCAGTCGCTTAGACTAATCTACCTCACAGGGTTGTTGTGAGAGGAAGGAGAGGCATGCATGCCACCTTGAGCCCCTTGGAGGAAGGTGGGATATAAATGTCATCATTGTCATCACCTAAAACACATGTGCACGTGTGTGAGAGGGGGGCGGGGCGAGGGCAAAGGAGCTGCCACCTCTTGCCCGCCCTACAGTATTCTGAGGAACCTCCTTCCACCCACCCTAACATTTGTTTTGTGCAACTCGGACTCTCCAGCGAAATGTTCCAGTCCCAAATGTCTGACAAATCCCCAGAGCCAAAGCTCTCAGGGTTGAGTCTTTGGCTATGAAAGCCTCAGCACAAATCCTGAGGGGTCCCCAGAAGCTGCGGGGGTCCATGTCTTCCCCACTTGCCCTCTGCGCTTCTCCCCACTCACCACGTTGGAAACATTGGGAGAGGCTCCTCGTTGCAGCAGGATCTTGACGATGGGGAGGTTCCCCATGAAGGAGGCCACGTGGAGAGGGGTCAGCCCAGACTGCGGACAGGAGAGAGGGAGCAAAGGGATGCAGGACACTGTGCAGCGGAGACACACGACACACACAGAACTCTGCCTCGTAACCCTTTTGCTACCCAGCCACGTACCCTCCAACATTCCTCTAATGAAGGAAGGAAAAGTGGGACATTCCGGGATCAAATCAGAAACCAGGATGGCTCTGTGAATTTGGGACTGTTCTTGGAAAATAGGGACACTTGGAGAGTCTGCAATCAGCATCTTTGGATAACAATCCAAAAATATACATGAATTACTACATATCAGTTGACTGATCAACTAAAGATTTAGGCTGCAATTTATAAGAAACCCATCTTCTAGGAAGGCAGCACCTGCACTTTGGAACTCCCTGCCTAGTGACATCAGAGAGGCGCCTTTGCTGTACTCTTTTCAGTGCCAGCTAAAAACATTTTTCTTTAAGCAAGCCTACCCAGATATGTAAAATGTTGACATGTGTTTAATCTGTTTTCAGCTTAGCATTGATTATTTCTGGAAAATGTTGTAAATAGTTGTTTGTATTGATAATTTCATTGTTTTATTCTTTCAGTAAACTGCTTTAAGGTTTATATAAAGTACAGAAAAGTTAACTAACTAAATAAATCATATACCCACTTACTGGGGAGTAAGTTCCATGGTATTCAGTGGAACTTACTTCCCAGCAAGCATGCACAGGACTGCAGCTTTAGGACCCAAGCAGCCAAGAGCACCCTTGTCTCTAGTCTCAGGTTGTGCTATTGCAATCGGAGAACAAAAAAGAAAACGTTGCCTTTCCATGGACCTTGTGCTAGAATGAGTCACCAGTAGTTGGGCAGCCTTGGTTCGGACACCAGTGTAGGAAGACTAAATGCATCATTACAGATTCACTGAGCAGAGGTTGATCCATGGCTATTAGCCAGGACAGCTGAATAGAATCTCCATGTCCAGAGGCAAAAAAGGAAAGAAAGCGAAAGGGCCGTGCCTGACACACACCCCTTCCCTGGTCTGCCTGTGGGCCTCCCAAAAGCATTTATTGGCTGCCCATTGTTGGAAGCAGGATCTTGGACTAGACAGACCCTTGGCCCGGCCCAGCACATTCGTCCAGTATTCTCATTTACTTAAGGCATGAAAACCTCTGAAATGGCTTCTACAAGCCAAGCTAAATGGGGCATTTAAATGCAACTGTTTCAGTTAAAAGGTAGATGATTAATCAACTGAAAATTCCAAAATCAGTCAGAACCCCTCCCAAAAAAAATCTCCACATAGCCACAAATGCCAAGAGATTTCTATTTGTCATGAGCCAAACTGAGTCAGAAGCAATAGGCTTGGAACCTCATGGATGGATGGGAGTCGGTTGAAAATTCTGCCTAAGGCCGCAAAAAAGCAATCAACCAAAATCTGTGGGTAGCCAAGAAAACACCCCAATACATTCCAGGCATAATGTGATGAATAAAAGGTGTGATGAATTGCTGAAAGGTATCTTTGAACTATTGCAGACTGTTTTTCTCTTGGCTAGATCAAGTTATTTCCAAGAGTTCCTTATATTAAATGCTAAAGGTCCTATGACTGTATCGAAACCAGGCCTGCCCCTCCCCTAAGCCAAGCACAGGGACCCACAAGTTAGGGCATTTGATCTGCCAGTGCCTGGAGATGCTGGGCTTCAGACCAGAGGTGAGCTCTGGGGCTCATCATGAAAGATTGGCTGTGTTTGGCTTGGTGGGGAACATGTTGTGTGGTCTTCATCTAAATGGTGTTTTTCCTGGGGGCAAATCCTACAAATTAGTATTTGGGGGGTCCCCTTGGTGGTCCCCCTAACTTGCAAGGTCGTGCAAATTCAGAATTCACTAGGGCCACTTCGCCTCTCCTTGGATGCTCTGCGCCAATGGAAAGGGTGGCACTTTTAGAGTTTGGCTCAGTGGCGTCTACACTTCACTTTTCGTGTCTAGGCCTCTGCTGGGCTTGGTGTCCTGGCAGGTGCCTAACCTTGCCGCCTCTGGATATCCGCCATGATGTTTGTCCTAATTAATCCAAATTAACAGAGAAGTCCAGAAAACCCCCATTGCATATGTGGCTGTGGTCACGTCAGTGTGCCTCACGGCTTCCCGTGCTGCACACATGGGGCACCAGGTACCTCGGTGACAGCATCAATGGAGGCTCCCGTCTTCAGCAAGAGCTCCATCACCCGGATGTGGTTCTTCTTGCAGGCGATGTGCAGAGGGGTGAAGCCATTCTGCAGGCACAGAGAAAAGGAGAGGCCCTTCAGTCTCCCTGGAAGAGAGACACGTGGCTCCCCCTCCTGCCACTTGCCCGCCCACTCACCAGCGCCCGAGCATTGGGCTTTGCCCCCTTTTCCAGCAGGACTTTGGCCACTCGGTGGTGGCCACAGTGGGCGGCCACGTGCAGCGGCGTCAGGTGGTCCAGCGTGATGTCGTCGATGTCAGCATTGTACTGCAGCAGAAGTCGCACACAGTCGAGGTGGTCTCCCTGGGAGGCCATGTGGATGGGGGACAGGCCGTTCTGTGGCAAGGAAATGCAAGGTTAGAGCCTGGCGTGACCCGAGGACGGAGACCCAGACCACCAAGGGTCTGGAAACCAAGCCTTCTGAGCAATGGTTGAGGGAGGGGGGTGTGTTTAGCCTGGAGAAGAGAAGACTGACAGCTGTCTTCAAATATCTGAAAGGCCGTCACACAGAAGATCTTGCATGCTTGTTTTCTGCTGCTCTGGAAGGTAGGACCTGAACCAACTGATTTAAATGACCACAAAGGAGATTCTGACAAAACATTAGGAATAACTTTATGATGCTAAGAACTGTTCAACTGTGGAATAGACTCCCATGAGAGGTGGTGAACTCTGCTTCACTGGAGGTTTATAAGCAGAGGTTGGGTGGCCACTTGTCATTGATGCTTGAGCTGTGATTCCTGCATTGCAGGGGGTTGGACTGGACGACCCTTGGGGATCCCTTCTACAATTCTATGATTCCATGATTCTATGATTTAAAGCACTCTTGTGCCACATTAGCAGTCATGCCCCCCCCCCCCAAGAATCCTGAGAATAACAGTTTGTAAAGGGTACAAACAGAGATGCATTTCCCAGCACCCTTAGGAAACTACATTTCCCAGGATTCCTTGGAGAAAACCATGACTGTTAAAGTGGCATAAGAGTGCTTTAAATATGTGGTGTGGAGGTGGCCCCAGTAGCTGGGAAACAAGAGCCACAGTCCGATGCCAGGGTGGGTGTTAGCAAAGGGGAAAACCACCTCTGTCTCTGGGGAACGTGATTTTGCTTGCCCCACGGCTATTCCCCCACTGCCCATCACCTTGGTCTTTGCTTGGATGGGAGCACCGTGATCCAGCAGGATTTCCGCAATCCGCACATGCCCATTCCTGGAGGCGCAGTGCAGCGGTGTCAGCTCGTCCTGCAACAATGGGGAATAATAATAATAAATAATAATAATAATTTATTATTTATACACCGCCCATCTGGCTGGGTCACTCTGGGCGGCTTCCAACAAAATATTAAAATAGAATGAGAGTCAGGGGTGCGAATCAGCAGCGAAAGAACCACATGCGCCACCTCGAGTTACTCGGAGAAAAGGTGATATTCCCTCCCCTGGACAAACACCCAGAAATTTTTGAGGAAATTGAAAAATATGCAATACTTTTAAAAGCACTTTTACAGATCAAAAATCACATTATTACTTGAGGAACATAAAATGTATTATATATTACTTAGTTTGACATTAAATTATCTGGTATATTAAAAATGCAGTGTATTGAGTTAGTCATTCCTTTTTATATTTTTGATTAGAAATGGATCTATAAGATGCTGAGCTGCAAGGAACCTTGCATGTCTTTCATTTTGCCAATTTATGAGCAGCAGGGGAAAATAATAAAAGCAGATGAAACCGTCAACATTATGGTAAAAAAGAAAGAAAATTATTATGTATTCTGAAAACTATTATGGGTCATATTCAACTAAGTCCTACTTAGGGTACACCCGTTAGAATTAATGAACCTAAATTAGTCATATCTATTAATTTTAGCAGGTCTACTCTGATTAAGATGAGCGCTGAAGACCACCCAATGCCCCTTGTCTCTACTGGGCCAAGCAGACATCAAGCTCTCATTCCTATAATGGCTCTGAAAATGGGGGGGGGGGGACGAGGGGGACGAGACAAAACTCAGCGAATACTGTATGAAACTTACTCAGTCTCATTTTCTGAGTTATTACTATCAGTTTCTGCTTCTTCCTGTTGGGGGAAAAGTGAGTATTTTCCTCCCTCCCATGTTCTGCGCTTGCACTTCTCATGCCTGGAGTTCTCACTAAGCTGCAGTGTAATTCTGAAGAAGTCCTTCTCACTAAACTCCTTTGCCAGGCTCCTTTGGAGTGGCTTCTCTTCGAGACACCCGTCCCTCTGTGGGTGAACATGAATTCATGCAGAGATGCAGCAGCTTCCTCCTCCATAGGCAACACTGGGGGAGTCATTGAGCCACACAAAAGGGAGAAGGAAGAGGACTCCAATTTCTCATTGTACACAGCTCACTCTACAACCGAGAGCCACAAGGGGCCTTGCCCCGTCTGGGCTGCCTATATCCTCACGAGGAGGAGATCAAATCCAGAGCAGTGACTCTTGTGGAGAGGCCACGGACACCTTCTTCTGGGCCTGAATATGTCTGGCTTCTCCTGCGAGTCATTAGAAAGAAGGGGAAATGCCCAAAGGTGCTAAAAGGATTTCTGCACTACAATATGAGTATCATATTCGAGAGCTCTCCAAAGAGAGAAGAGAGTCACTGAGGCTTCCGCAAGGAGCAGCCAAACTCCTGCCAGCAGCTCTTGAGGTTCACCTTTCTCTTTGGTCTGAAGATTGGTGCCCATGATGTCCTCATGTTTAGGTAAGTAATGTTGTGCGCACATTAACAGTAAATAAGGTAAAACAGTACAAAGCAAAGGTGTTGGTATGCATAATAGAGGAATTAAGTGTTATCTTGGGAGGGGGAGAGTGTGAGATTGGAACAGGGGTGCCAACCCTTTTGGGACCCCCAATATTTTGGAGGTGGGGCCACCCCCAATGTTCAAAAACGCCGGAGGAGGCCAAGCAGCTTCAGTGGCCTCCTCCTCCTCCTCCTGCAGCAAAGGGGAAGCAGCCTTAACTGGTGGTGATGGGAGGAGGAGGAGGAGCTGCTGGCCATTGAGCGGCGCTGCCACTGGGTTTGGCTCTGCCCCTGGCTCCTCCTGACATCAGGATGTTGGGACGTCACACGCGTGGTGTTGGCCCCTGCAGTCTCCCTGGCAAGTTGGCGCCTCTGGCTTGTGATGTTGGTAGTGAGTGATGATTGGATGAGAGTTTGAAAGGGAGTTTGAATACTGATGAGAGGGTCTGTTTGGGAGTGTGTGGTTGCTGGAGGGAGAGTGTGGATGGTGGCAGGGTTAGTTTGATAGAATAAGGACTGCCTTGTTGTTCACCATTGTCTTACAGAGGACAAAGAAACAAATAAGATAATACAAAACCGAACCTATAGGCTTCTGTCCGCTTAATGACCATAACACCCCTGTTTCTCCTTTCTGCTTTAATAAATGCTTGTGGTGTGCACTCATGCCATTTGACTACGTTAGAGGCAGGAGATATTCAGGGATAGCTCAGCCAGTGGATCATGAGACTCTTAATCTCAGGGTGGTGGGTTTGAGCCCCACATTGGGCAAAGGATTCCTGCATTGCAGGGGGTTGGACTAGATGACTCTCGAGGTCCCCTCCAACTCTACCATTTTAATTCTTGAAAAAACATAGCATCTGTGTTGGCAGCAGAGAAAAGGAGGGCCTGTGGACCTCGCAGAGGGCGAGAGGTAGTAAGGGGCAGCTGGGGGGGTGGGTGCAAGGACCACATAGCTGAAGGGGTGGTGGCCTGACAGGGCTGCCCTCCTTTTCTCCTTCCTGCCTCTCCTGATGCTAGGCCCTGTCTTGGTTGGAAGATTCAGAACAGACAAAAGAAAGGACTTTTCTTCCATGCAACACATAGTTAAACTGTGGAACTCCTTCCTACAGGAGGAAGTGTTGGCCACCAGCTTGGATGGCTTTCAAAGAAAATGAGGCAAAGTCATGGAGGGGGAGAGGGCTCTTGATGGCTGCTAGCAGGATGGCTATGTTCTGCCTCCAAAGTTGGCGACAGCAAGGCTTATGGGAAGCAACCATAGGAGAGCATCAAATTCTGCTTGCAGGTTTCCCTTGGGGCTTCTGGTTGGCCCCTGTGAGAACAGGATACTGGATGAGAGGGGCCATTGGCCTGATCTTATGTCCCTACCTTGGTGCGGGTCTCGATGTGGGCTCCCCGGTCCAGCAGTAGGCGCACCATGATGATGTTGCCCCGGCGGGAGGCGATGTGCAGTGGGGTGATGCCATTCTGTGTTTGTGGAGAGAAGAGCAGAGGGAGCTGCCTCATACCCAGCCAGACCACTGGCTCATCTGGCCTAGCAATGCCTCTTCCGATGGGCCATGGCTTTCCCAGATCTCCAGCTGGTCAGTCCCAGTCAGGGACTGGACCCAGGAACTTCTGCATGCAAGCCAGCCCTCTCCTAGAAGCACATGTGGAGCCATTTCCAACCCGAGGGACCCTCTCCTTTCTGGGCAACCTTCCCAAACACCAGTGGTGGGCGGGACCAGAGCATAGCTGTCAACGTTTCCCTTTTTTAAAGGGAAATTCCCTAACCTATTGGTATTGGGCGACTTCAATATCCATGCTGATGCCACTCCCTCCTCACAGGCTCTGGACCTGGTGTCTTCCATGGCGACACTAGGGCTCTCCCAGTTTGTTTCGGGCCCCACACATCAAGCAGGCCACATGCTGGATTTGATCTTTGGCGCCGGTATAGATGTGATCATGTCTCCTTCGATGAAGGTGCCATGGTCTGATCACTACGCTCTGAAAGCCAGGATTGACTTTCCACCCCCACCCTGCTTAGGTGGCGAGCCGATTTGGGCTCGCCCGCAGAGGCTGATGGACCCTGATAGATTCCGCCAAGCCTTGCGGGACCTTGCTCCCCCTGGCGACTCATTGACTGAGCTTCTTGAGGGCTGGAATATCCAGCTCCTGGCAGCCATCGATGAGATCGCACCTAAGCGCCCTCTGCAACCCCGCAGAAACCGGGCTCCCTGGTTTACCGAGGAGCTTCGGAAAATGAAGCGGGACCTCAGATGGCTAGAGCGAGTATGGCGGGGTGCCTGTGACGGAGCCTCAAGAACATCTTATAGGGCTTTTATGAAAACCTACGAGATGGCAGTGAAGGCCGCTAAGAAGTCTTACTTCTCGGCCTCCATTGTATCCGCTAGCTCTCGCCCAGCGCAATTATTTAGTATAATTAGGTCTTTAACGTCCCTTGAAGGACAGCCAAATTTAAATAACAATCTGACACACAGCTGTGAGGCATTTGCGAGCTTTTTTGCGGAGAAGGTCCTGTTGCTCCGCCATGATCTCCCTGCCAATTTGGATACAATAAAGGAACTGGAGGCCCCTCGACTGTCCTCGGGTCCAGTATTGGACCACTTTGACCGGATATCCCCAGCCGATGTGGACAGACTCCTCTGAGCTGGAAAGCCCACCACCTGTCCTCTCGACCCGTGCCCGTCTTGGCTGATTAGAGCGTGTCCAGACGAGGTGCGGGTCCCCCTGGGGGATATCATCAATTTGTCCCTTGGCACCGGGATATTCCCAGGGGAACTGAAGGAGGCAGTGGTGTGCCCGCTCTTAAAGAAAACATCATTAGATCCTTTAGATCTATCCAATTACCGCCCGGTTTCGAATCTTCCGTTCCTGGATAAGGTGATTGAGAGAGCGGTTGCTGAACAGCTTGGTAGGTTTCTGGATGAAACATCGGCTCTGGATCCATTCCAGTCCGGCTTCCGCGCTGGTCATGGGACCGAGATGGCTCTGGTCGCCCTAACAGATGATCTCTGCAGGCAGCTGGATCGAGGCGGGTCGGGGCTGCTGATTCTTCTAGACCTGTCAGCAGCCTTCGACACGGTCGATCACAAACTCCTGGACCACCGCCTTGCTGACGTGGGGATCCAGGGCACAGTCCTTCAATGGCTGCGCTCGTTTCTCTCTGGTCGGGGACAGAGGGTGGCGCTTGGGGGGGGATTCTCATCGCGCCACTCCTTGGTGTGTGGAGTGCCTCAGGGTGTGATACTCTCCCCGATGCTTTTTAACATCTTTATGCGCCCCCTCGCCCAGCTTGTCCGGAGTTTTGGGCTGGGTTGCCATCAGTATGCCGATGACACCCAACTCTATCTGTTGATGGATGGCCATCCTGACTCGGCCCCAGACACACTGACTAGATGTTTAGAAGCTGTGGCTGGATGGTTACATGGGAGCCAGTTGAAGTTAAATCCTTCGAAGACAGAGGTCCTCTGGCTGGGACGGGATGATATGGGATTGAGGGGGCAACTCCCATCTCTTGTGGGGGTGCAATTAGTGCCAGCACCGTCCGTTAAGAGTTTGGGTGTAATCTTCGATACCTCCCTCTCTATGGAGGCGCAGATTACAGCTATAACAAAGGCGGCATTTTTTCATCTCCGCCAAGCTAAGCAGTTGGCCCCTTATCTCTCTCGCCCTGACCTAGCCACTGTGATCCACGCGACGGTCACCTCCAGACTGGATTATTGTAACTCACTCTATGTGGGGCTGCCCTTGAGACTGACCCAGAAACTCCAGCGGGTGCAGAATGCTGCGGCGAGACTCCTTATGGGGTCTTCGCTGCGAGATCACATTCATCCGGTGCTATACCAGCTGCACTGGCTCCCGGTGGAGTACAGGATCAGGTTTAAGGTGCTGGTTTTAACCTTTAAAGCCCTATATGGCCTAGGACCCTCGTACCTACGGGACCGCCTCTCCTGGTATGCCCCACAGAGGAGCCTACGGTCTGCAAATAAAAACATCCTGAAGGTCCCAGGCCTCAGAGAGGTTAGGCTGGCCTCAACTAGAGCCAGGGCTTTCTCGGCTGCGGCCGGTGGAACGCTCTGTCACAAGAGACTAGGGCCCTGCGGGACCTGACATCTTTCCGCAGGGCCTGCAAGACAGAGTTGTTCCACCAGGCCTTTGGTCAGGGTGCAGCCTGACTCCCTCCTCTGGCAACCTGCACAGAATTTTGCTTAACGGTTGCCATTAATTTGATTTTAATTAATTTTTATAATGAAATGTTTTTAGAATGTTGGATTATTTGATTGTTTGATTACTTGATTGTTGTTAGCCGCCCTGAGCCCGGCTTTGGCTGGGGAGGGCGGGATATAAATTATTATTATTATTATTATTATTATTATTATTATTATTATTCCGAATAGGATTCGTCGCAAGAAAAGGAAAAAGTTGACAGCTATGGACCAGAGGCAAAGCTGGGTGCAGCAACCAACATCAGTGCCACCTTTGTAGAGCAGGCTGGTTTCTTCACATCCTCACACTTTCCCCCACGTCCAGGCAGCCAAGAGGCATCAAAGGGGCTCAAGGACACATTCTAGCCAGGCAAAAACACTCACGGAGGGTGTCAGTCAGGGATGCTGAAGGGGGTGTGGCCTGGGGGAAAGGGTGTGGCCTTGGAAGAAGGCCAGACAGATGCTCCCTGGGATTGTGGTCCCAACCTCTGTTCTGTGTTGTTCCACCGTGCAGCAGTCCGTGGCTAATCAGATCAGGCACCGGAGTGCAGGGCTCCCTTTTGCACAGGTCTCTAAAGCCCCCCTGGGCACGAGTGCCTCTTCAGCAAAGCTTGCCGGCAGCCAGGCTCCAGCCCGATCTCCCCCCCCCCCCCCGCACCACCAGCGCTCCAATTCTGCCACAAGCCTTACAAGCTGGCTGTGATCCTCAAGGACACCACAAAGCTAACTTAGCACTTGGTCAGCTCACTCCCAAGAAGCGATCTGGCTCCCTCACACGTCCATTGATCTTCAGCCCCAGCAACTCATCTCACTGTATCTCCCACGGCTGCCTCAAGGCTGTCTTGGGGGAAAGACCTGCGTCTTGCTCTTCTGACTCTTCAGCTAATGCTTATGGGACTTGAGTTTCTCCTGGCCTTCCCTCCTGTCCCACTGGACTGACAGCCAGCTCTGCTACAGCCCCAGAGGCAGGGCCACTTGCAGATGGGCATCCACCAGGGCCTGACAAGAGGTCTCTGATCTGCGCCGAGACTGAATGGACCCAGCCCCCGACCACGAGTGGCTGAAGGGCCCTCCAAGCCAAGTCCGAGACCCAGAACAAGCCCTAATCCTTTCTCCTCACTCCTGTCCTGCATCTCAGGGACCGGTGAGAAATTGTGATGAAAGAGCCCAGAGGCGACTAAACAGGGCATTTGCACTAAGGGAGGGGGTCGGCCTCTTTCTCAAAGGGGGTCTTCTTTGCTGTCTCTGAAGTAGTGCAGGTGAAGGAGCACAGTGGAATGTTCCTCTGTACAAAAGCATTCCCTGAACATAGAAAAGGAGCCTGTCAGGGTTCTAGCCTAACCTCGCAGGCAGGTTGGCTTTCTATGTGCTAGTTTTTTTATTAAAAAAACCTCTTTTTTCATTTTTGTACAAAGGAGCATTCATTCATTCATGCAAGCCATCCCCTAGAACAGTCTGATGTGGCAGGTAGGAAGCTGCCTTAAACAGAGTCAGTCCATTCATCCAGTCAGCTCAGTATTGTCTACACTGGCTGGCAGCAGCTCTCCAGGCTGTCAAAAAGGTGTCTCTTCCAGCCCTACCTGGAGATGCCAGGGATTGAGCTTGGGGCCTTCTGCCTGCAAGGCAGGTGCTCTGCGCTGAGCTGTGGCCCTTCCCTTCCCCTTCTGTAAGCACTGGGGCCGTGTCAAGGGGCCTCCTGCAAGAGCCGGCAGAGGACTCTGGACACCCACCTGGGGAGTGAAATTGACGCTTGCGCCTCGGTTCAGTAGCAACTGGGCCACGTTGAGGTTCTCGTAGTGTGCAGCAATGTGCAGTGGGGTAAAACCAGTCTGTGGGAGAGAAGAGGGTGGGGAGACTCCAGGTGAATATAATGCCAAGACCAATCTGCAAAACGCAGGAAGTACTTCAAAGCTGGCTCTTCTGCCAGCCCTTTTCTTTAGGCAAGATGCCGGTCTTGGGTGGCTAGCCCCATAAACTACCTTAGGAGGGATTGCACCTGGAAACTAAGCCTTGCTCAATCCAAGGCAGCCCCTCAAAGGCAGCCCTTGGCCCTTACTGGAACTCCCTGCCTACCTTGGACAGGACGTCCGCATTGGGGTCGTTCTGCAGGAGCACAGCCGCCGTCCGAGTGTCATCATTGCGTGCAGCTATGTGCAGTGCTGGCAGCCGCACTTTGCCCTTGGTCCCGTAGTTAATCAGGTGAGCCACCACATTTTCGTGGCCCTGCTGCAGAGCCACAGCCAGAGGTGTGAATCCATCCTGCCGTGGATCAGGGAGGGAGGAAGAGACACATAGTGAGCCAAGGGGTCCATGTCATCCCAAAGAAGCGCAAGGGCGGAGCATGGAGTGGGAACACCGGACAAAGGGGGAGCTACTCACTTCCGTGGCAACGTTTTGGTTGGCGCCATTCTCCAGCAGGAACTTGACCACTTCCAGGTGATTCTCCTGCGCTGCCATGTACAGAGGCGTAAAGCCTTTCTGCAAACACAGAATCAGAACCTGCCTTGCCAGCTGCACAAAACAACCCCCACCAATCGCTGCTGATCACAGAACGGCAGGGAGGCACAAGGGGTGAAATGGATTGGCTTATGGGGCAAAGGGAAATACTCCAAAGTTCAATAGAATCAATGGTCGCATAACATAACAGCAAAAAGCCTGTTTCTGAGTCCCAGCTCTTTGTCACATGGTGTGATGACCAATGGAAACCAGAGCGGTGCTATGCAGAGAGAAATAGGGTTGCTTATCAGCCTGAACTTTACAGGGAGAAGGCTGCAAACTGGGACAAAAAGTAGGGGCAAGGGGAACCTGCCCTTGCTTCTGCTTTTGGAAGTTTCATTTCTATGTCTGGAAAACTGCCACCGTCACTCTGGATGGTGAGACAGTGGGAAAGCTGTCCTTGGAAGGCAAGGACCCCAAAGAGAAGAGAGCAATACAACTGATCTCTTTTCAAATAAACTAACACAAGGAACCTTCCCAGTGTGTGCTCTGGGCTAACTGGTATGGGGAGGTGGATTGGGTTAGGGGCATCATTTGGATTCTCCACTGTAGGCACCAAAATGCCTTGGGACCACCCATAAAATAACAGAAAAGGAGACGGTGTGGGGCTGGAGTAGGATTTAGGATGAGGGAGGGAGGGAGGGAAGGAAGGAAGGAAGGAAGGAAGGAAGGAAGGAAGGAAGGGAGGGAGGGAGGGAGGGAGGGAGGGAGGGAGGGAGGAAGGGAGGATTTGGAAAGAAGGTTATCAACGATGAAATTTTAAACAACAGTTCTGCATTTTTTATTCATTTCAGTTTCTACTCAAGATCCTGCTTAGCAAAGAATAATCTAGAAAGGGAACAAATAAACTGCTAGCCTAATGCAAATCTCGGTCTGTGCATATTAAAACCAAATGGTTGGAATTACCAGCTGTTTACTCACCTGCTTAGCAAAAGTGTCGCCAGCATAAGCGGAGAGGCTGAGCATTAGCTCTAAAGCGCTCACAAAATGAGCATGGCTTCATGTTTATGCAACCAAAGGCAAGCACACTCAGTCTCCTTGCTTTGGGAAAATGACTCAAAAGTACAAATTGCAAACAGGATCAGAAGGATTTGGGGGAGGGGGAGGGGTCTGCTTGCTGATCTCAGCCAGAGTGACCGACAGCAGTGAGTCCTGAAAATAGAGAGCTTGCCCTCTAGGCCCCCTAAGCCTGTCATTCTGCATTCCACCCCCCCACCTTGCCTCAGTGCTTCCCTGCCCAATTTCTCTCCAACTCCCTGGCATTTGTTTGACCTTCAGATACCTGCTTATGTAACTCAAAGACACAGCAGACTGCCACGGAGGGGCAGTGCCTCCCCAGGGCCAGCAGGGGGCTCCTGCGCCAGATGATGGTCCCTATTCCATCCAAACAGGCACAGAGACATGACGACCCACACTGCCCCCCCCCCCCCCGCAGCTCTGCCGGAGCAGGTGACCTGAGGATGGTTGGCTGCCTGGCAGAAAGAGAGTGACGCTGGCAGGGAGATTGCCGGGGACTGAAGCGGCTCAGAAGCATCTATGTGATGCACACAGAGGGACGCGAGAAAGAGACCTTGGATGGCTTTGAATCTGCAAGCTTCACCCAGCCCAGCCAGACTCAAGCGAAGCAATATTTACAATGCTGCAGGCTTGAAGTGGGCAGATTAATCAGCCAACTAACACCATTGGTGATTGGTTTGTAAGAGACCCGGAGCCACAGTCTCTCCACATAATGGTGGCAGGTAGGGTCAGGGAGGGGAAAGTGGGCAGAACGGGCAGAGCAACAGATGGGACTCATCTGTTTGGACAGTGGCAGACAGTCCAGCCGTGGCTTCACACCCTCCCGGAGCACTTCTCTCTCACTTGGAAGGAGGACAGAGAGGGACGGATGCCGGCAGGTGTAGGAACCAGAGTACTGCACATCGACATTTGCTACTCTGCTTACTTTTGCCTGGGCTTCCCCACCACCACCACCATTTGCTTGTGGCCCCTGAATGCTTATCCAGAAGGCAATGTGGCTCTTAGTCTGAAAAAGGTTCCCTAGCCCTGTTCTAGTATTACTACTACTACTACTACTACTACTACTACTATTTAAAAACAATAATAAGGCACACAGCTTGGCTGGCTTGCCAAGTCTGGCAAAGGACTGCTGGATCATGTAGAATCGGTTTCCTTGTGCGCCCAATACTCCCTGCCCCCTGCTTGTTAAGGGGCCTGGCCCACTCCTGGTCTTTTCCCGCAGAGCCTTCAAAGCCCTGAAGCTCCAGAGCCTCCCAGCTCCTTGCCCAGGCGAGGCCACTGCAGGGAGAGGGAGAGGCAGGCAACTCACCTGGGACTGTGCATTGACATTTGCCCCAAAGTTCACCAGCTCCCTCACCACGTCCTCTTGTCCTGCCAAGGCAGCGATGTGCAAGGCCGTGTTCCCTTTCTGAAAAAGCCAGATGGAAGAAAAGGGTCAAGCAGGGTACAAATTGCAAGCAGTCTAGAAAAAAAACACCTTTAAAAACAAACAAACAAACAAACAAACAAACAAACAAACCCCTATGGATCTATACATTGAGAAAACAGCAGAAAACCACACACACACCCAAGTTGGGTAGCGTATCACTAGCGTATTTTGTTCTTGTTGACATCCATCTGTCTCGAGATACAATGGAGTATGCCTCTGGGCGTGAAGTCAAACCGCTGTGCTAGTAGCACCAAAGTGACCTCCCCAGGGAGCAAACCTGGGCTGCCCAGGCCTGCTGATGTGATCCAAAGGAAAGCAGAGCAATTCCTTTGACACCAGCTTGGCTGCAGGAGTTGCCAGAAGGAGGTGTACAAGGCGCCATCTAACCCTCTTAGGGACCACTCCAGATTTGTGTAGGGTTTAGTCCTTAGCCTTTTCTTCTTCTGAAGAAGTGTCTCCACCTCCATTGTTCAATTCTATGAATATGTGACAACAGAGTCAGCTGAGCTGGCAGATAGCCACTCTTTAACCCACCCCAATTAACCACACAGTTAGGGGCTGCTAATGATCATAAGTGAAGTGTCCACAATTGCTAGGGTCCTGCAGTCTAAATCAAGCTCGTGGGTAGACTTCAGGCTGGTGGGATTTACTTTGAATCAAACAAGACATGGTGTTAATTATTAGAAAGCAATCAACATGCACTTAAAAAAAAAAAGCAGGATTGGAACTGCGCAATGTTTAACCCTTTCTCTCTGTTGTATTTCCAGCAGAAATCCTTTCCCCCGGGGCAGCAAAGAGCAACTTTGTGGGGAGATTTCTGTTTGGTCTCTATAAAGGATATATATAAGGGATTCTAGCCCAGGAGAGGCTCATTTGCTGGTCTCAGCAACCATGAGAGCTCTTCTTGTTAGTTGCAGGCCACCTTTGTCTGTCTCCAACCTCAGTTTCAAAAGAGCCATTCCCACCCCAACCTGGGGAGGGGGGGGGGGGGCTTACCTTGGTGGTGGTTTCCAAAATTATTTCCTTGTGCAGCAACTCAGCCACCATCTTCACATGTCCCTCCTTGGAGGCCAGGTGCAAAGCATTCAACCCATTCTGGAAAGAGGAGAGCCTCCATGAGAGCAGGGCTGGAAGTGAGCTTGCTCGCTCTCCACTGGCCCTGCCTTGCAACCAGTTCAGATTCAGCCAGGGCAGGGGTTCAGTGCTTCAACCCAGAGTGTTGGGGAGAGGGGCAACTGTTCCACACGCACCACATGCTTCATCAAGGGGAGCACTGCAGGTGTCCTGCAACATTTCTGGTGTGTGTGATCTCTTTATTATATTTCTGCCACATGCACATATCATAGAATCATAGAGTTGGAATAGACCAGAAGGGCCATCGAGTCCAACCCCCTGCCAAGCAGGAAACACCATCAGAGCACTCCTGACATATGGTTGACATATATAATTATGCAGGATCAATCTAAAATATAAAGTTGAAAACATCAAGGAATAGGAATTACACCTAGTAATGCTGAGGTATAAAAAGACAGAAAAGGCAACCATTTTCAGCTTAAAAGAATAATTTTGGTTTGTCATTTGTTCATGACAAACAGCACATTGTTGTTGCTGCTGCTGCTGTCATTATATCATTTAATCGTGTCAATTCAAGTTTGCTACTAGTCACAGCTGTTAATCCTACTAACTACAGGTAGAAGAAATTCCACGGTAATGGTTCTGGACTAAGCTTTTAGCAGGACAGGTCATTGATTCGTCTTCCAACTGGGTCCCAACAATGGCGCCAATAAAGTCTCCAAGTTTCTTCTGGCCATGTTTTGCATATGCACGCACACACTCAATTTATTTGTTTAACTCTACCAATTGTGAAGGTAGAGTCTCCAAGGATATCCTGGCACTGAGAATAACAGCGCATAGTTCAACTGCCACAGGAGGAAGCAGTGGCACCAACTAGGACAACTTCATGGAGGACAAGGCTCTCAATGGCTCCTAGCCAGGATGGCTGTACTCTGCTTCCACACCTGGAGGCAGCCATGCTTCTGAATCCCAGTTGACAGGAGGGGAGAGGGCTCGAATCCTGCCTGTGGGCTTCCTGCAGGATGCTGGCTTAGGTGGGCCATTGGCCTGATCCTGCCAGAACCTTTTCCCACTCTACAATATCCTTTCTGAGGTGAGGCAACCAGAGCTGGGCAAAGGCTGAATCAGTCTGAGTCCATGCGCAGAACCAGCCAGCATGGCTCCACCTTGCCAGCCCCCCTGAGCAAGAGGCCACCAGAGCAAGTGAGCAGAGTCCCCTCACCACCTTTCCAAGCACAACAGAGAGACCCTGGAAAAGCGGCCAAGGTGAAAGGGGAGACATTTGAAACTCCTATGCACAGGTTGGGGGGGGCATCACCTCTAGACCGTCAGTATTTCGCAGGAGGAATCCAAGGGTGTACTTTAGGTCTGTGCAACTGAAGTGGATGAAAGCTAGTCTGTCACGCTGGCACAACAAAACCATTTAACAGCAACAGCAACAACCTGTTGGGATGAATGAATGGTTAAGAGGGAAAGTGTGGGATGAATGAATGATGTGGAAACACCCCAGAAACAAATCAGCATGAATTTGGGAGGAAAGTTCATGGCTGTATAACCCCCCTGCAAGCAAATCAGAATGAATGCTCAATAAAGTCTAAGCTCTGCATAAGCTTTGTGCAAGCGAATCAGTGTACCTGCTCCGTCAATAGGTCATCTGGAGGATAAGCCCAAAGTAACACCACATCCGCTCCAGACATTGTAAAGCAGTATTGTACTGGTTTAAGCAGCCGTGCCCCCCCCCCCCCCGAATCCTGGGGACCACAGGGAGAGTTGATAGGAAGCCCTTATGCCCCTACAGGTAGGGCTACAGTTCTCAGAGTGGTTTAGCAATCAATCTCTTTTCCCAGGGAACTTTGGGAATCGTAGGTCTGTAAGGGGAATTAAGAGTTTCCAAACAATTCTCAGCACCCTTTAACAAACCAGAGTTCCCAGAATTATTATTTGGGTGGGGAGGGGGGGGGACCACGACTTTTTAAATGGGTATCATAGTGCTTTAAATGTATGCACTATGTGTGGCCCAAGACTGATGGCCATCCTACTGGTCCCTAAACCCACACAGGTAAATAACATCTTTGCCTTGAAGCCCCAAACTCCCTGCAAGCGGACACAGGCTCCCCCCACCCACCCCAAACCATGTGGATTCTTCCTTCCTTTTCAGCTAGGCACCACATTGGCATCCCAGGGCAATCCGAGGTCTCTTTCTCTTTGCTGCTGGGCATCTAAAGTGGCACATGACAGATGAAAGATGCAGATGCAGGTCCTCTGAGAATGGTGGTGATGGAATCGATGTTGGTGCAGATGGTGATGGTGATCAGATGGTAGGTTAAGAGGCCGTGCTCAGTTTTGTGTGAGAATACAAGGCTTGTGGGCTAGGTCTGACCACACGCATCCCTCTTTTATCTCATACAGGACATGTGAGGTTGGACCTTGACCACAAGTGTGATATTCCCCAGGGTGGAAAGGCAGGTGCGCTATCAGACCATGAGAGGCCAGCAGTGGACGGGCACCTGGGTCTTCACTTAACAAGCTCCAGAATTTGTCGTGACTGGCAGATGATCAGTCCCAGAGCAGATGCCCCATTTGACTGAGAATCAGGTAGTGCACCCCCCCCCCATGCCCATTCGACTCGGGGGCTTGCTCACCAATTTTCACCGGTGGTTCATCCCAGAAAGCCACATTTCCATTTATTCAATTCCTTAATAAGACTATAGATGTCCAACTTATATAAAACCCAATAGAATAATTAAAACATCATAAAATTACAATATCACAAATGACAGAGCAAAAGACCAGCACTGAATTTTATTTATCTAAAAATTATTGGCAAAACAAAATCATTCTGAACAGGTCATGAAATATCAGAATTGTTTGAATTCAGCTGGAGCAGCATTTCAAAATACTGGTGCCAGTACTATGCTAAAAATCTTAGTTTGTGTAGACACTAAGGGCTTCTGCTTTCCCCATTCCTAGAAAAAGCACAAGTCTGAGCGGTTTCCCCCTTGCGCCACTCCTTTTGTAGGGAAAACCCGCTCCTCAGTGCTAAATCAGAGCAAACGTCAATCTGGAGAAAACCTGAATTGCCATTTGCTCCAATAGGGCGTCGAAGAGCAGTTTCCCTCTAGAGAAAGCAGTGAGACCAGAGGGAGTGTAGATCAGCCCTAAATGAACAGGACCATGGGGAAGCCAGGAGGGCTCCTCCAGATTATTGCAGCTGATCTGGGTTTAAGGAATGAGACAACCCTTCAGGTGAGCAGTTTGGGGCTTTGTCCACTGGCAGCTACACATTGAACTTGGTTCAGTAAGATACAGGCAGCCAGTGCAGAACTTAGATGTTTAGTTTCAGGACTCAGATGCAATGCGGTTCTGGACACAGAATATTATTACTAGTGTAAGAGCATGGCAAGAGCCTGCAGGGCCAGGCCAGGAGTCCCTCTCGTCCACTAGCCTCACAGTGGCCAAGCAGATGCCTCCGTGGGAAGCCCAGTAGCAGGACTGAGCCCAAGAGGCCTCTCCTCTCCTGGGGCTCCAGCAACTGGCATTCAGAAGCATCTCTGCCTCCAACTGGGGCCCCTGATAGGCTTCTCCTCCACAATCTGTCCAGTCTTCTTTCAAAGCCACTGTTAGTGGCCATCCCTGCCCTTACCTTAACTATGTGCCAAACTATATTGGACAAACAGGCCAAACTTTACGCCAAAGAATAAACGGACATAAATCTGACATCAAGAATCACAAGACAGAGAAACCAGTAGGAGAACACTTCAATCTCCCAGGACATTCTATACAAGATCTCAAAGTAGCTGTTTTACTACAAAGGAATTTCAGAAATAGACTGGAAAGAGAAGCTGCTGAGTTGCAACTCATTACCAAACTTAAAACCATGGAGAAACCTGGTCTGAACAAAGACATTGGATTCTTATCTCATTATACATGACAAAGCCATTTTTCACCTTCTCACCCCTTGCTTTTTCCTGTAAGACCTATTGCAGTCGTTAAGAGTCGTCAACAGGCTTATCACAGCTATCTGCCAATCACCCATTCCCACCACCCTTCTGAGTAATACCCCTCCCCACCTTCTCACTATATAGAAGGATCTGGCAACTTCTGTTTCAGTGTATCTGAAGAAGTGTGCATGCACACGAAAGCTCATACCAAGAACTAACTTAGTTGGTCTTTAAGGTGCTACTGGAAGGAAATTTTTTTGTTTTGACTATGTGCCATGTGACGTACTTTACTTTATCTGTCCTGAATCTCCCAACATTCTTTTTTTTTTAATAATTTTTTATTAAGAATTTTTATAACAACAAAAGCAAAACACAACAAAACAATCACAACAAACAAAAGAAAAATAACATGTATAATTTCATATCTCATTTTCTTGTACCTTACTTCCCCAACTTCCTCATGCTTCCCCTTTCTGTATTCCCATTTCCAACCAAATAGTCAGCAAATCTTCTCCTATTTTAATTTAATTTACTCTTATATATTCTCTTTGTCTTAACCATTACCGCTAGCAACCATTTACTCACTAATCCAACATCATTTTATCCTTCATTAATTTTGCAGTATTTCTTTAAATAGTCCTTAAATTTTTCCCATTCTTCTTCCGCTGCTTCTCTTCCCTGGTTTCGGATTCTGCTCGTCATCTCTGCTAGGCCCATGTAGTCGATCACCTTCATCTGCCATTCTTCCACGGTGGGTAACCTGAATCTCCCAACATTCAGCTTCATTGGATGTCTACATTATTATTTATTAAATGCCAAGATTGCAGTCGTTGTAAAAGGGAAGGGTGGATGAAATAGTAGAGGAGCTGACAGGCAAAGGATCCAGGTTTAGTGGCTCAAGCACAGTTGCCTTGTGTGGCTAGTGCAATGTCTCTTTTCCCCCTGGCGCCGCTGGGCCCGTCCTCTCACTTAAAAAGTAGAGTGCGCGCCCAACGCACAGCACACCAATCCCACAAATCCCCACAGACTACCTCAGATTATCTTGTAGGGGACTTGCGTGAGGTAAACTTAATAATTAGGAGTCTCAGACAGGATTTGTACAAATAAACAATAATGATTTTATTTAACAAGGAAGTTTATGACACAAGTGAATAAAATTTAGGATACTTCAGTTTACAATGTTATTTCACTTCAAGGTTTTCTCAGTTGTTTCACGCTTAATACTTTGGTTCTTAACAAGGTGGTACTTTCTGTCCGTTAGACCCCCCTTAGACAACCCTACTCCTGCAGTACTCCAAGTAAGAGAGCCAAGGTTCCACTGGTTTGGGACTCTTCTCTTGCTAGAAGTATCTCTCCCCTCCTGACTGGAAGGAGACCTAAGTAGGTGGTCTCTTTCCAGCTTCTACTTCTCCTGGCTCAGCCTGGCTTTACTCTCACAAGACACCACACCCTGTCCTTCACCCTAAGCTCAGAGACTCCTTTCTCTAGCTTGTGATACTGTATCTTCCTCAGAGTGGAGGTTTCTACCCAGAACCAACTCCCTCTCCTCTCCCTCCTCTCCCTCTGCCTATCCTCCCAACCAAAGCCTCCTCCCTCCAAAACTCACTCCCTGTCTCTCCAAATCCTCTCCTTTTCAACTCCCCCTCCTGGAACCTCGGCCAATCAGAGGCTGCCATACATTAACCCTTTTCTGACATGGGGAAAAGAAAAAGAAAGTACTTGGGGACCCAACCTGCCCCAGCAAAAACAAACGTTTCCGTTGCAGCTAGCAGTGCAGAAATACTTCAAAATCCACAGCAGAGGTGGAGATGCCTTTATTAGGACCAACCAAAATGGCACAAAATAGCAAGCCAGCTTTTAGGTTCTCCAGGACACTTAATCTATGGTTACCAGATGTCCCCGTTTCCCAAAGACAGTCCCCAGATTTACAAATCTGTCTCCGGACAAAATCCGTCCCCGGAATGACCCCGGATTTATATTTTAAGTGCTGTAGATTTATTAGTAGGGAATGAATGTTGCGTGATTGGTTCAATGGCACAAGACACATCATATGGGGACTTCCGGCGAGGCAAAATGGCGGGCGCCACGGCAGCGGGCAGCTCCTGAAGCCAGCCAGAGCCAACTGCGCTACCATGCTGGCTCCAGGCTGCTGAGGCTGCTGCTGCCAAGGGGAAACCGGGGACACCCAGCGCATCAACTGGGGGAACTGCTGACCACCACCCCCATGACCCAAATCGAGCCGGGAGTGAGAGTGCCCAGCCACCCAGCTGCCCAGGAAAACCCCAGAGCTGACGCAGGGAGGAGGAGGAGAGGAGAAGGGAGAGAGAGAAAGAGGAAGGAGAAAAAAGAGGGGAGCCACCGCCGCAGAGGAGCAGAAGTAGGAGAGCACCGGGAGGGCAAGCCAAGCCCAGGTCCTCACTGAGCCTACTCCACGGCGGCTAGCGCTCCAAGAGAGCAGGCCGGGGCCCAGAGGAAGGCTGCGTGACAGAGGAGACTACGGAAGAGAAGATATTACTTTTTTAAAAATAAAACTTTTTTCAATAACTTTTTTTTCTCTTAAAAAGAAAAGTGTCCCCGGATTCTTTGAAAAAAATCTGGTAAACTTATCTTAATCAGACAGGAAGTGAAGCAAAGCAGACAGCGGGGGCGGGGGGGGGAGTAACGTGGAGAGAGAGAAAAAGCTGGCTTGGGGGTGAAGTCTCCCCTCTGACACCACCCTTTTTTGTGTAGCAATCCGGAGCAAATTATGTAGAAGAGGAAGATTGCTGAATAAGTCATTGGGAAGAAAGCATAAGGAAATGAAATACTAGCACAGTTGCATCGTTTAAGGTTTCCGATCACGGCTTTTCCTGGAGAGGATGTGGGGTCTTGGTGCTGAATTTTGATTTCCCAGACAATCTACACGTATAAACTGTTAATGCCACTGCCTATCTCTCACTGAAGACAAACGTCTAGCATCTGGTAGCAACCCCTCCTTGCCCCAAATTTCTACCACTCCACCTCATGAATGAAACTTCCTGAACGGGGGGGGGGGGGCTCAGCCTGACACACAACTCACCCTGCGATGTGGGAGCACCTCAAGGCAGAAGGCCTCGCCTGTGGCCTGGAAAGGGCACTCAAGGGCAGGAAAAGCTTCCTCTACGGCTTAGACAAACGGGCCCTCAACATGGGAGCCACACTGACACCAAGGCTCTATTAGCCAAAGGAGTTGCAGTCCTTTCAGGTCAAGGAATAAGCGAAACATTCTGGAAGAGCGCCTAAGGCAACAGGAAGCCAAGGTCCGTGTCTGGGAACAGATCAATAAAATGAAATTGGCGGCAGGGCATTTGCTAGCTCTTAGCAGCTGCAGCCGCAGCACCACTGAGCCAGCTGTGATGGCTCCCTTGGCGTCCTCCCGAAAAGAAGCTGTACTCACACCCAACATGCCTAGAAATTAAGGCCGGAACAGAAGAGATCGTTGGCGCTGCAACATACAACCCCCTAACAGGGGCTGCCCCACAACTATGTGCTGTATCCAAGACTGCAGGGAGAAATGTTTCCCATGCTGCCTTCTGACCAGGGGCCAAAGATAGGCTGCCCTTGTTCCTCAAAGAACCGTTTCAGTTTCTTACAAAGTCCCAGCTGATGCCTTGCTCCAGAATCAGAGTTTGGTAAGGTAATCTTTCATAATATGGCGCCCTGAGTTTTGCACCCCCAAATGGATCTTCTCGATTTACACCCCCTTTTACAGGGGAACCACCCATACCACCCTAAATCTGGCACTGGTTGCTCCATAGATATTATGGGAAATTAAAGTGGCAGCCCTAATTGTTGAGCCTGCTATCAGAGTTCACGAGAGGCAGCCAGGTCTCACACTTGCAGGATCTACTTTAGGTTAGGCTCATCCCAGAGCCCTAAGATCCACCAACTGGAGCCAGGTGCAAAAGAGTGGCTCAGGCAGGCGGCCACACATGAAGAATTGAGCAAGAGTGGCTTTTATGGCTAACTTTAGGCCCACTAATTTCAGTAGGTCTACTCTGAGCAGAACTTGATTGGATACAACTCAGCATGTGTCTGAGAACATGCTCAGCCTAGGAATTTGTGATCAGTACCAGCAGCAAGCCTTTCCCACAAAAATCCACTCCGCTTCCCCACCTTCTGCAAGTATTGTTTTTTATGGAAGGGAGAGAAAGCTTTTGAGGTGTTGTTTTTGTGAGGTAACCAGGAGTTAAAATCCTTTCTTGCTGATCTGCTGCAAACCACCCAGAACTCTCCCAGTAGATCCCAATCTACCTGACACAGGAGCGGGAATTCCAACACGGGGCGCTGTGCCCGGAGCGTCAGTGCAAGGCTTGGGAGGAGGCATGAGAAAGCTTTAAAAAGAATCAGGCTCCGGAAAGCCTGTTCCAAGGGCCTTGCGTGTGAGCGCTCCATTGTTGCTACCAATTTCTGGATGGTAATTTTCCAATTATGTAGGCAATTAACTCCTTAACAAGCTGGTGCTCTTTGAAAAAGAAGCAACCCAGTTAGTCGTCAAAGATGCAATTGTATACTGTTATGTACTAAGCTTGGATCCTAGAACAATAGGCAGGTAGGATCCTAGAATGCAACAACTGATTGGCCTGCAGGAGAACACCAATCAGGCTCCAGGAGGGAAGCAGAATCAGCCAATCAGACGGGACTCATTGTGTAAATAATGCATATAAAGGCCTGAGTTTTGGGGGGAAATTCAATCACTGTTTTACAAGCATGAAAGAGCATGAAATCACTGCAGGACTCTGAGTATCTTTCACATACTCATTTTAATAAACTTCCTGCAACAAAGACTAATGCAGGCATCCCCAACCTGCGGCCCTCCAGATGTTTTGGCCTACAACTCTCATGATCCCTAGCTAGCAGGACCAGTGGTCAGGGCTGATGGGAATTGTAGTCCAAAACATCTGGAGGGCCGAAGGTTGGGGATGCCTGGACTAATGTGGCCATCTCCTCCTGAAGGGTCCAAGAGCTGTCTTGCATTATGAAAGTGTACAAATATATAAATAGTGACCGCAACTACTCCCCTGCCCTGCGCTTTTCTCACTTAAACCAGACAGCTTGGGAAAACTGAGGGTGGTTGGATCCACCCTGCCTCTCCTAAGTCCAGATAATACCCAACAGACACAATTCCACACATCCAGAGGGAATGTGATCCTATTAGACTTCTCCCCTTTTTTTGGTCTCAGTTCTCTAAAAGAGCTGGGGTGGGGGGCACCTTGAATAAGTATTTATTTCTGATCAGTGATGGGGAAGAAAATCTACCCAGGAGCTGTGTGTGTGCATCCATTACCACAAGGCCTCCCTTCCTCTTCTGGGGCGGGAGCCCGGCTTGACAGCGGCACTTCATGATAATGAGCACAACAGTCTCTCCCAATTAAGAACAAACGGCAGCTGCCTCCAGAATCAAGGGCTGGATTTGTGCCTGTGCCTGCGCTGGGGGAAAAGAGACTCTCCAGAGGAACACATCTTCTTCCGCAGCAGAACAGGATCAAACAGCAGTGCAGCAAGATACAAAATCACCCAACATGACCACAAAGTGGAGTGGCTGCTTCAAGGGAAGGTTGTGCAGTGAAATTAGGGATAAGGGAGGAATTCATTCTGTGTGCATTTTAAACTGGAACTTACCAAATTCGCTCTAGACAAACCAAAACACAACTTTCCTCCAAGCCCAGGAATGGAAAGGGAGCAAGCTGGGTTAACTTTATCAGAAGAGAGATGGGGAGGAGATGCAACCCTGTTGGGTCTCCTTGATCTCTCAGTGGCTTCTGAAACCATCAACCATGGTGTCCTCAGGGAACAACTCCGGGGGTGGGAGGAAGATGGAGGCACTGGACTGCAGTGGTTCCACTTCTACCTTCAGCGTATTTGGCAGGAAACAGCACGGGAGGACAACTGCTTGGAGCCACACCCTTTAGATCGTGGGGCCCCTCAAAGGTCCATCTTGCCCCCCGTGCTGTTTAATGTCTATATGAAGCCATTAGAATCCGTCAACTGGGGATTTGGAGCCTGGTCTCATCAGCATGCAGAAGGCACCCGGCTCTCTCCCCATTTCCCACTTAAATCAGGAGAGGCTGTTTGAGTGCTGAAACTAGCAGCCTAGAGGCTTTGACGGCTGGAGAGGGTGGGCAATAAACTAAAGCTAAATCTAGACAAGATGGAGTTCCTGTGAGTAAGTGGTGCTCAGTTTTAGGTATGGGGATGTTGGCCTGTTCTAGACAAGGTAGCATTCCCCCTGAGAGAGCAGGAACGTGGCTTGTGAGGTGCTCCTCAATGCAAAGCTTTCTCTGGTGGGACACAGGTGGCGTCACTTGCAAGGAGCGCTTACAGCCAATTACACCCATTCCTAGCCCAAGAGCATTTCATCTCAGTGATCCATGCTCTAAGCACCTCCCAGATAGATTCCTGCAACGCACTCTACATGGGCAGCTCTTTGGAAGCTGCAGCTCATGCAGAATGACGCTATGCAGTTACTTTACGGTGTGGCAAGAGATGATATCACCCCCATCCTCAAGGCAATGTGCTGACTGCCTGTGAGCTGTCAGACCCAATTCATAGTATTTGTACTAGTGGCCAAAGCCCTAAGTGAATGGGGACTATTAAGGGGACTATATAAGGAGGGAGGAGCTTGGTTTTTTAAATAGCAGTTGGATGTTCTATTAATCACATGTTTTGTATACAGGTGTAACCTTCACTTATAAAACAATAAAATACTTTTCTATTTAATGAAGTAGGCCAATCCTGCTGTGTTTGATCGTCTCCTGCTTCTTCTGCTAGGTTGGGCCTTGGTGCTCTGCTCCAAAGCCACAGGACTATAGAAATCTGCTTGTTGCAGAGTCAGAGTGCTGCTCTGCGTAGCTGAGCACTGCTGGCAACAGCTCTCCAGGGTTTCAGACAGAAGACAACCCCAATCCTGCCTGGAGATGCCAGGGATTGAACCTGAGACCTTCCACACACAAAGCACTCAAAGTGCTCCACTGCTGAGACACAGCCCTGACCTGACAACACCTCTGACACAGGGCACTTTGAGACTGCTGCTGTTTTGCAAGAGGGATTCAGTTGCTTCTGGGCAAATTCAGGTTGCACCATTAAGGTGATCTGGCACACTTGGACAACAAATCCACTTCCCTCCCCTTGAACTTTATCTGCAATAAGAAAAGTGACAGGATAATGCACCAGAAAGTATGAGGTAACACTTTCTCATAAACAAATCTGAACAAACGCTCAATAAAAAGCCAACATCACAGCCCATCCCTACAAACATTGCTCAAACAAATCCAAATGAAAGCACCACTAAACAGGCCGCCATCTTGAAGCTGCCATAGACACACATATGTTCCGAATGGGAATTTCTCCTCATTGAAGATGCTTGGTCAGAGCTAGTCCAGAACATGCACCTCTGTGGCCCAAAGCAGCCCAAGGTCCTAGCATTAAGGTCAAGGTCACATAACCTCTGAGCTGTCAGGAGCCCAGGCTGCCGTCTTGATAACACAGCACGCAAGTCGTAATTATTGCAAAGCAAACAATTAGCCTCTGATGCTCTAGCCGAGAATCTGTCTCTTACGATTCAGTTGACCCTTCTGAAGACTGCTTCCTGCATCTGCAGAATATTCTGAACCTATGACCCTTATGTTTCTGGGTTTGTTTTCTGTCTAATATTTTCCCTATTTGTCTACTCCTTGGGCTCATGGGGTTAACTGCCTCCTCTTCCGGTGAGGGAATGCTTACCCTCCTGCCTTCCGAGCCTCCCTGTGCTTCTTGATAGAGTTGGCTCCTCTCCAGCCTACCCTCTGCTAATGGCAATAATAATAATAATAATAATAATAATAATAATAATAATAATAATAATTTGTATACCCCGCCCATCTGGCAGGGTTTCCCCAGCCACTCTGGGTGGCTTCCAACAGAATATTAAAATACAAAAGTATATTAAACATTAAAAGCTTCCCTAAACAGGGCTGCCTTCATTTCATTGTCAAGAAAGGGGGGAGGGTTGACAGCCGACTGCTTCCAGCTGTCTGAGAGAAATGCAAGCCTCTCTGTTGCTGACTGCATTCTAACTCATGCTGTACTTTGGGCAGACATGTTCCTGACATGAGCTCAGAAGCAGGTTAATTACACACCAGAGGTGTGAAATGCTCACACCGTCTCCCTAGCAGAGTCAAGGGAGTAATGACTCTAGGAAGCCTGCAAGGGAAAGAGAAGTGAGCCGTGCCACTCGGTAAAAAACATGCAGCCACATCTCCACACGGCAGACACAAAGACCTGGTTTCATAGTCATTCCCCTCTCCTGGAAATGCAGTTGTGTGAGAGGGACAAGGGATCTCCAAGAGAGAGTTCTCGGCAACTTCAGCATACTACAAGATTCAGAAATGACAAAAGGAAGGACTTCTTCACGCAGCGCAGAGTTAGACTATGGAACTTACTCCCACAAGAGGCCGTGATGCCCACCAACTTGGATGGTTTGAGAAGAAGATTGGGCAGATTCATGTCTAGTTAGTGGCCATGATGGCTATCTTCCAGCCACTATAAGAGAACCAGGGAACTACGGGGGGGGGGGGGAGCTGCTGAACTCAGGTCCTGCTTGTGGGCCTCCCATGGGCATCTCTCTGGGTGGCCATTCAGAGAACAGGAGGCTGGACTAGGTGAGCCATTGGCCTGATCCTGTAGAGCTCCTATGTGGAATGTGCTTCCGCAAGAGGCAGTGATGGACACCAACCTGGATGGCCTTAATTGACACCTTCCTGGGGCATAAGGCTACTCATGGCAACTAGCCTGGGTGGCTATGTTTCTACCTCCACTGCTGGAGGCAGCATGTGTTGGAGCACCAGTTGCTAGCAAACACCAGGGGGAAGGCTGCTGGGCTGCTCAGGCCCTGCTTGCAGGCACCCCATAGACATCAAGTCGTCCGTTGTGAGAAAAGGGTGCCAAGACGCTCTTCCTACAGTCTTTGGCTCTGCAGATGGCCTCAAATGCTGGACTGGATGATGCAGCAGAGCTCTTGCTATGTTCTGATGTTGTTCCAGGAAGTTTGAGAGCCCAGGGATAGAGGAGGGGCATTATTGGCTTGTTTTTGTTTTTATCACGTATTTTGTGTTTTTTATCTTGCATTTTTTATGTAGTGAATGGCCCTGAGATCTATGGATAAAGGGTGCTATACAAACTCAATCAATAAATAGCACAAAATAAATCATAGGAATCATAGGAACAGAGAAGCCGCCTTAGGACTTGCCCAAACTTCCGCATTTCCCATGCCAAGAAAGGACAGCTTTCTGTTTCCCCTGTGCTTTCCAGGCACAGGTCTGACTGGTTTTCCCCTTGCCCTGCTCTTTTCCCATGGAAAACCCACTCTTGAGGGCTAAATCAGAGCAAACAGCAATTTGTGGAAAGCCTCCATTTGCCATTTGTGTCAACTGAGCGCTGAAGAAGGAAAGCAGCAGGCAAGAGGAAGGATGGGTCAGTCCTTAGTTATACCTAGTACTGCCGCCTAAACATTTCCACAGAGTTCTGGAGGTAGGGGTGGGCAGTAAGGGGCTGTGGGGCAAAAGAACATAGCAATTTTTACTGAAGGAAAAAACAGCGCCCTCCCCCCCTCCTGCTGCGTCATCTGATAAGGAACGGTAAGCACACCTGAAGCTGTCTGAAAATAACTCATCGTATCTGAAGAAGTGTGCATGCACACGGAAGCTCATACCAAGAACTAACTTAGTTGGTCTTTAAGGTGCTACTGGAAGGAATTTTTTTTGTTTTGAAAATAACTAGGAATTTTGCTTTTGTGACAGTGGGGGTAGTACTCAGCCCGATTGCTACTTCCACTGAGTCAGATCACATTCCCACCTCTCCTGCTCCCTGTCTCCCAGGACCAGACAAGGACTGGAGAGGGAGGAGCAGAAACAGGTTGCATGCTGGCGCAGCCTTCACCTGCTTGCACACAGCTCAGGTGGGCGAGATACATAAGCGGAGGTGGGAGGTTGGGCCTCTCTGTTGTGGCAGCTGCTTCATTGGGTGCACACCTGGGAGCAGCTGAGAGATGGGATGGAGATGTCTTTCCCTAACATGCTAAGTGCACTTTTGACAATAAAGAGCTGATTCCTCACTTTGGGCATTCCGTGCCCAACTGCGCTGTGACACCAAGATTCCTATTTGTAAGCTCCAGCAACTATTTCCCTGGAAGAGCCTCCAGGGCATGCAGGGCAGAGACGGCAGAGAACTGGTTTCCATGCAAGCCCACTCCATCAGCAGGCTGAAGCAGCCCAGAAGTGGCTCTGGGGATGAGCCAGGTGAGTCACCGTCTGCCTGTGGAGGCCCTTCCCCCACCTCGCCTGCAAGCCTGCCAGTGGGGAATGCAAAATGGGCTCCCCAAGGGCGCTGGCTCTTGTGCTCTCCCTTAATGAAGGACTCTGGCTTGTCTGTTTGGGTTCTGGGAGACAGGAAGAGCCCTCTCCAGAATATTTTATGCAGCAGGTAAAATAGCCCAAATCCTTCCCCTGCAAAAGTCACCTTGTAGCTTGGACTTTCTCTTGCACACACGCCTTAGAAGCAAACGCAGGCAGGAAGAAGACAAACTGCCAGATGTCTTCTTAGCTACATAAGAGCAGCCCTGCTGGAACAGAGCAAAGGCCTGTCTAGTCTGGCATTCTGTTTATTGAGCACCTCCACACAGCTCACGCGTGAGGCAGGAAGAAGGAAAGCCCTCTCACATCCAGGGGCATATTGCAATAGTAAGGAGCTTTTTTCAGACAATTTCCCTCTGAATAAGCTTCTGGGGCCACATGCCAGGGTGGGCAGGGCCAGCTGTAAAAGTGGAGGGATGTGGTGAGGGATACATTTGGGTGTTACACGACTCCCTTGTTTCTATACTTGATACATCATTTGCCCAGGCCATGATCCAGGTCAAGAAGAGCCAATGGGTGGGCAAGGTCACTCTGGAACCTAGGAATCTTGTGGCACCCTTTGACCAGCAGCTCTGACTGTTCATCACACTGGGCAGCTCCACACAGATCCAGAAGGTTCCCTCTTTCAGGCCAGGAATCCTGGACATTTTCCTTCAGCTCGAGAAATGAAGATGCAGAATTCTGTACTCAACTTCCGCCATGCAGTTGTGCGACCCTGTTGTGCAGGAGGCTACGCCACCTAACTCTTTCCTGGTTAGGCCCTGAAAGCCCTGAAGAACTGAGGTTGAGGTTACCTCAGGGATCGCCTGAACCCTTACAGCCCAGTCACTGAGCATCTGCAGGAGCATCACTGGTCGTCTACCGAGTTGGTGGGGATCATTTGACAACAGCAGGAAGCCAAGCCTTTAGGGTCCCGGGCCCAGGACTGCGGGATAATCTGCCCATAGAGATTCAGCAGGTGCCTTCTGTTTCCACTTTTAACCTCCTGGCGAAAACACTTCTATTCCGTCAGGCAATTAAGAAAACACCTTTCCACAATAGTCAGCTGGCTTCTAATTTTGACATTTTATATGATTTTTACTGCCTGGTTTTATGTACAATTATAAACAGCTCTATTATTATTTTTTTAAGTTTATGCATAGTGGTAATAAATATGTTTACAAATGATTATTTAAGGCAGAATGCATTCCATGGCAAGAAATGTCTCTCTTCCCTCCACACAATCCCTAAAGTTCAAGCCATCTGGATGTGCACTAATTATATTATCTATTTTACTTTTTTACTTATTTATCTTTAGTAAATTTGTATTTAATAGATCTCAAGGCGCTTCACAACATGAAAGTACAAGATACAAGCCATAGTTATTCAGCAGTGAGTGAAACATATTCTGCACATGCCCAGGGGTGCTCTTTTTATTATTACTTCACACATTCTGGAGCTTAGACTGCAAGAAAAATTCTGCCTGGCAGAAGAATGAGGGAAACTCAAGAGCTCTAAAAAACGAGGGAGCTGATCTTCTACCTCTTACCTGACACCGCAGCTGGCGCAAGCTGGAGGACCACGAGGCCACCTGAACAGCATCTGATTAGACACCAAGGGCAGAACGCAAGCCCATGGCTGGATCCATCAAGACCAAGCCAAAAGCTGGTGGACCAAGGACAGGGGGTGTCAGGGAAGAGCTCATGGCCTACCTGGTTGCAGGTGTTAATATCCACACCATTCCTCAAGTGGTCCAGAGCCTTGTCCAAGTTTCCAGATCGTGCCGCCCGTAAGAAGCTGGTCGCAGCATCAGCCTTGGAAAGAAAAGAGGCATTGTTAGTGGGTGTATTGGGCTAACCTGCAATAGCTGAAGTGCAGCTCTCGCTGATGTGGTTAAGCAGCATCTGGGATTCCGACTGCAGATGGGGGCTCACCTGATTGCTCCTCCACACAAAAACAAACAAATCCTTGCACACAGAAAGTTAGCATCTCAGGGAGTAGGACTTGGTGCCAGCCAGCACCCAGGGAAGGCGAGGCCAAACCCTTCTAAGTCTAACCAGCATTTTGACTGAGGGAAGAACACTGTTAAAAGAAGCACAGACCTGCCGCCCAATATGGCAAATGCACGTACAGTGGTACCTCGGGTTAAGTACTTAATTCGTTCCAGAGGTCCGTACTTAACCTGAAACTGTTCTTAACCTGAAGCACCACTTTAGCTAATGGGGCCTCCTGCTGCTGCTGCGCCACTGGAACACGATTTCTGTTCTCATCCTGAAGCAAAGTTCTTAACCTTAAGCACTATTTCTGGGTTAGCGGAGTCTGTAACCTGAAGCGTATGTAACCCGAGGTACCACTGCACCAAGTTTTCCCCTCCCCCTCCGTAACACGTGGCACCACTCACTGTATGTCTTGATATCACTAAGCAGCAAGTTTCCCTGCCCCACACCACTAAAACACACATTTTTACAAAGTAATTTCTCCAAATATAATGCACTTTTCTATGCTATTTACACTTACCCTACAATATTTATTTTTATTTCTTTATTAAATTTGTATACCGACCTATTCCTGTAGATCTCAAAGATAGGCATCTTTACACGCATTCCTTGTCTGGAGAACTGCACTGAGGACATTCAGAAAAGTACAAATGCTAAAGAACAGCTGTGCTTCAGTTTGCATATTGTTTCACAGAGTGTGGATTCGGTCCACAGGCCAAACCTTACGCCAAAGAATAAACGGACATAAATCTGACATCAAGAATCACAAGACAGAGAAACCAGTAGGAGAACACTTCAATCTCCCAGGACATTCTATACAAGATCTCAAAGTAGCTGTTTTACTACAAAGGAATTTCAGAAATAGACTGGAAAGAGAAGCTGCTGAATTGCAACTCATTACCAAACTTAAAACCATGGAGACACCTGGCCTGAATAAAGACATTGGATTCTTATCTCACTATACATGACAAAGCCATTTTTCACCTTCTCACCCCTTGCTTTTTCCTGTAAGACCTACTGCAGTCGTTAAGAGTCGTCAACAGGCTCATCACAGCTATCTGCCAATCACCCATTCCCACCCCCCTCTGAGTAATACCCCTCCCCACCTTCTCACTATATAGAAGGATCTGGCAACTTCTGTTTCGGTGTATCTGAAGAAGTGTGCATGCACACGAAAGCTCATACCAAGAACTAACTTAGTTGGTCTTTAAGGTGCTACTGGAAGGAATTTTTTTTTTTTTTTTTTTTTTTTGATTCGGTAGGTTTACTACCGTTAAATGTAAACTGAATCTAATTTCTCCATTTTCAGCAGAAGCGTTGCATATCTTATGACACGAAGCTCCGCAAGAGGTGTCCTTCCTCAGCTCCCCTGTGGAGGTCAGGGGCTTCCCTTCAAAACAAGCAGGGGGAACCTTGAGTCCTCCAGACATCGTTGAACTACAGCTCCCCCCATCCACTGGCCAGGCTCGCCAGGGATGCTTGGAGGGCTCCCCCCTCCTGCTTCAGAGTATCCAATTAGAATTAAAACAAAACAGGTTGGGTTTTTTTGTATTTAGTTTTTGGCAAGTTTTTAAGTTTTAACATTTTATTTAAAAAAAAACCAACAGATGCCTTAAACAAAAACATGAAATGCTGATGAAACTGAAGGCAATATTGCAACTGATCACTGTGCTTTTACATCTCAGAGGGATTTCTCCCCTTCCAAAGCTCCTAAATCCAACAATATCCATAATGCCAGCCTAAGTATTCCTAACTCAGAAATTCATAGGGAGATAGATGCTGCCTTGTGCCAGGTCCACCAAAGGACCACCTGACTCTGTATGGCCACAATGACCAGCTAAGCAGAGAAGGAGCTGGATGTCCTGATTTGGGGTGAGCAGTGGGAGCTCTCATCTTAGGCTGACACAGCAGATTGTTTTTATCGCAAGAGCTGACCGTGGGCTGATTTTGCACTCACAATGCAGTCAACAAATGACATGCTGTAGCAGACCTACCAATTGCCTTGTCTTAAGTGGGACAGCCCCACTTTCTTTGGAGGTGCCTTGGACTCTGCCTTTGTCCCAGGGCACCCCGATTACAGCCCTACCTGGAAATGCTGGGGATCCAATGAGGAACCTTCTGTGTGCAATGCAAGTTCTCTACCGCTGAACTACAGCCTTTCCACAGATGCATTTGCCCCTTTCTTTTTCTTTCTTTCTTTCTTTCTTTTTTTTTGCTTTTTTTAGCATTTATATCCCACACTACCTATATTCTGCCCAGAACAGCTCACAAAAAAGGGTAAATAGAAAAGTTAGCACGTAAGTTCATGAACATGACCAGATCTTTTTTCCAAAAAATGAAAAACAAACATAACATTGGTACATTCTTATAAACAAGATATGATAACCAAATCTCACATTGTTTAAATTAAGTTTTAGTGATGTGTCTGTTCCGTAATTCTCACCTCTTTCAGAAACATCGCATTCAGCCTGCCTACAGCTTTCCCCAGGTGTTCACAGGTAGAGGCATCATAGCTGACTACAGCAAACCCTCCAAAGTTCAGCCAAGAAAGATTGGGACGTGGGCCTCGTGCCTCCTTCCCCAAGCCCAGTAAGAGCTTGCCCAGCTTTGGGAAGGAGGAAGGAGGACTCCAGCGTGCTGCCAGAGCCTCGTGCCTCCTTTCCCAGTGGGTGGTTTTTTTTAAAAAAAACTTAATAGATTTTCAGCTGAAACCATAGATCTGGCTGATTAGATCTGGCTGAGTCATTGATCCATCTAGCTCATCGCTGCCTACACTGACAGGCAGCAGCTCCCCAGGCTCGCAGGCAGGCAGGCAGTTGGTTTGTTTGCTGGAGCCCTTGGCAAACATGAAAGCTGTACAATATGCTTATGTGCAAACCCTATGGTTTTCTTTAAGTGGATGTAAAAGATGGCCTGAGAGAGGCCTCATGGTTGATCTTTGTTTTACAGTATGCTCCCCCCCGCCCACCCGCACTTCAGACACCTGCTAAGTCAGTTTGTCCAGAGACAGCAGCAGGACAAAAGGAAATAGCACCTGCACAGCCTGGGCAGCAAAGCCTCTCTGAGGTCGCCTCCAGACTATCAGCACTTTGCTGGAGGTATTCAACCACATGCTGGGAAATTGAGGTTTGTGCAATTCAAAGGGGAAGAAAGTGCTCTGTCACAACAAATCCACTTTTTAAAACAAACAAACAAACAAACAAACAAACGGACTCTTTGCTGTTAGAAAACTGACAAGGAAATGCACTGATAAGTGTGGAATTAATGAATGGTTAAGAGGAAGATGTGCAACCCCAGCACAGGCAAAAAGGGACAAAGGCTTGCTGTCCTATGTCTGCCCCACAACAAATCAGAAAAAATGCTCAGGACACAGACAAAACTGGACACGGACGTTATGCAAGCGAGTCATGCCCCATAAGCAGAGGTCATCCGGAGGAGCTCCAGAGCCACTTTCAGCTTTCTTCAAAGGGAAATAGTGTCCCTCTCGGACCCAGGAGGGGCAGACCCCGCAGACTAGAGCAGCAGCCTGCATTTAGCACTGAAAACGGACGTGGGTCCCTTCTCTGCTGCTTAGCTTGACCCTACCCAAATTTGAACTCTTGCATAAGCCTTTGGGAATGGAAACCCCCCTCCCCCCCTTACACTTCTCAAAATGAAAGTAGAGCAGGCAGGTGTCCGAGCAGATGAGATAACCAAGATGCTCTGGCTATAATTAACTGCACACTTCCTATGTGGGACCCTGGCCCAGAAAAGGAGGCCTCTCGAGTCCAGGAGAGGGGAGAGGCAAAAGAGAGCTGGCACCACAGGGAGGAGAGAGATTTGTGAATGGAGGCAGGCTTTGTGCAAAGGCCCTAGAAAGCCACAGCTCAGTGGGAAGAGCACACGGCTGTTGCGTGAACATCATCCCAGGTTTCAATCCCTGGCGTCTCCAGGTGGGCTGGGAAAGGACCCCCCCCCCCCATTACTCAGTTATAGAGATGGGAGGACCAATGGTCTGGCTCTCTTTAAGACCGCTTCCTCCATGCCTAAAAGCTAAGTAGGGGCTGCTGACTCTGCATGCAGAAAGACCACCTTCCATTCTGCCCGTCAGTGCAGATAAATATTGAGCTAGATGAAAGAGCAGCCTGACTCTGTATGAGACAGAGCCTTATGACCCCATGGTATTTCATGCCAGGACTGGTCCCCCTGGTCTTGAATGGCGGACAACAGCGCCAGCCCTGCCATTGGTCAGGGTGAGGCAGCCACCTCAGGCAGCGGGTGCTTGGAGAGGAGGGCAGCCAAGTGATGGAGGACTAAGGGCAAGATGTTGGAGGGCAGAGGTGTTTGTGCCACGCAGCCTGCCCTGCACTAGCCTGCTAGCCTACATTACAATGAAGGACGCTGTCCTGTCGTCAGAAGATAAGATGAGCCCTCTGGATCAGGCCAATGGCCCACGTCACCCAGCATTCTCTTCTCCCACTGGCCAACCAAATGCCTATGGGAAGCCTGAGAGCACAGCCATGGGAAGCTTGATCCTCCAAGAATTTGTCTACTCTTCTTTTAAGGCCATCTCTATTTCCCATGGGAGTGAAGCCCACAGTTCGGCTTGCCCATCCACTTTTTCCAAACCACACATCAGCTCTGCCATGTCTCCTGTTAGGGCTCATCCGTGCTTCTGCTTGTCCTGTGCTTTCTAGGCATGAGTCCAACCATTTTTGCCTTTGCCGTGCCACTTTCCCCAAAAAACCTGCTCTTTAGCGCTCTTTAGTCATAGGATGGCACCATCGTCTGCTTCACCTCAGGTATCGAAACATCTTGGGCCATTGCTGGCAGAGACTGTACCCTAAAGGGTTTCTGCTGGTGGCAACATAGCCAAGAGGGTTGGGCAGAAGGACTGTCTCCTTGCCACTGCTTGAAAGGGTGGAAATAACTCCACCCATTTTTGCACAGTGAAATATGCAAAGATAGGGTAGACTCTTCCTGGAATGCAGCCAGGGGCCACAAAATGGAGGCGGCAAGTAGAGGGCACTTGTTGTTGTTGTTTAGTCGTTTAGTTGTGTCCGACTCTTTGTGACCCCATGGACCAGAGCACGCCAGGCACTTCTGTCTTCCACTGCCTCCCGCAGTTTGGTCAGACTCATGTTTGTAGCCTCGAGCACACTGTCCAACCATCTCGTCCTCTGTCGTCCCCTTCTCCTTGTGCCCTCCATCTTTCCCAACATCAGGGTCTTTTCCAGGGAGTCTTCTCTTCTCATGAGGTGGCCAAAGTCTTGGAGCCTCAGCTTCAGGATCTGTCCTTCCAGTGAGCACTCAGGGCTGATTTCCTTAAGGATGGATACGTTTGATCTCCTTGCAGTCCATGGGACTCCCAAGAGTCTCCTCCAGCACCATAATTCAAAAGCATCAATTCTTCAGCGATCAGCCTTCTTTCTGGTCCAGCTCTCACTTCTGTACATCACTACTGGGAAAACCATAGCTTTAACAATACAGACCTTTGTTGGCAAGGTGATGTCTCTGCTTTTTAAGATGCTGTCTAGGTTTGTCATTGCTTTTCTCCCAAGAAGCAGGCATTTTTAAATTTTGTTTGTCCCACATAGAGATTTCTCAGGAGACAGATGAGGTGATCAGGCACTCCCATTTCTTTAAGAACTTGCCATAGTTTGCTGTGGTCGACACAGTCAAAGACTTTTGCATAGTCAATGAAGCAGAAGTAGATGTCTTTCTGGAACTCTCTAGCTTTCTCCATAATCCAGGGCATATTGGCAATTTGGTCTCTGGTTCCTCTACTCCTTCGAAATCCAGCTTGCACTTCTGGGAGTTCTCGGTCCACATACTGCTTAAGCCTGCCTTGTAGAATTTTAAGCATAACCTTGCTAGCATGTGAAATGAGTGCAATTGTGCGGTAGTTGGAGCATTCTTTGGCACTGCCCTTCTTTGGGATTGGGATGTAGACTGATTGGGATTGGGATGTAGACTTCTCGAATCCTCTGGCCACTGCTGAGTTTTCCAAACTTGCTGGCATATTGAGTGTAGCACAGCATCATCTTTTAAAATTTTAAATAGTTCAGCTGGAATATCATCACTTCTACGGGCCTTGTTATTAGCAGTGCTTTCTAAGGCCCATTTGACTTCACTCTCCAGGATGTCTGGCTCAAGGTCAGCAACCACACTACCCGGGGTATAATTCCTCTGTGTATTCTTGCCACCTCTTCTTGATGTCTTCTGCTTCTGTTAAGTCCTTTCCACTTTTGTCCTTTATTATGGTAATCTTTGTACGAAATGTTCCTTTCATATCTCCAATTTTCTTGAACAGATCTCTGGTTTTTCCCATTCTATTGTTTTCCTCTATTTCTTTGCATTGCTCGTTTAAGAAGGCCTTCTTGTCTCTCCTTGCTATTTTTTGGAAATCCGCATTCAATCTCCTGTATCTTTCACTATCTCCCTCACATTTTGCTTGCCTTCTCTCCCCCGCTATTTGTAAGGCCTCGTTGGACAGCCACTTTGCTTTCTTGCATTTCCTTTTCATTGGGATGGTTTGCGTTGCTGCCTCCTGTATAATGTTACGAGCCTCCATCCATAGTTCTTCAGGCACTCTGTCCAGCAAATCTAAATCCTTAAACCTGTTCCTCACTTCCACTGTGAATTCATAAGGGATTTGATTTAGATTGTATCTTACCGGCCTAGTGGTTTTTCCTGCTTTCTTCAGTTTAAGCTTGAATTTTGCTATAAGAAGCTGATGATGTGAGCCACAGTCAGCTCCAGGTCATGTTTTTGCTGACTGTATAGAGCTTCTCCATCTTTGGCTGCAGAGAATATAATCAAACTGATTTTGATGCTGCCCATCTGATGATGTCCATGTGTAGAGTCGTTTCTTGTGTCGTTGGAAAAGAGTGTTTGTGATGACCAGCTTGTTCTCTTGGCAGAACGCTATTAGCCTTTGCCCTGCTTCATTTTGAACTCCGAGGCCAAACTTGCCAGTTGTTCCTTTTATCTCTTGATTCCCTACTTTAGCATTCCAATCCCCTATAATGAGAAGAACATCCTTCTTTGGTGTCACTTCTATAAGGTCTTGTAAGTCTTCATAGAATTGGTCAATTTCAGTTTCTTCAGCACCAGTAGTTGGTGCATAAACTTGGATTACTGTGATGTTAAAAGGTCTGCCATGGATTCGTATCAAGATCATTCTATCATTTTTGAGATTGCATCCCAGTACAGCTTTCGCCACTCTTTTGTTGACTATGAGGGCCACTCCATTTCTTTTGCGGGATTCTTGCCCACAGTAGTAGATATGTTGGTCATCCGAACTGAATTCACCCATTCCCGTCCATTTGAGTTCACTGATGCCCAGGATGTCAATATTTATTCTTGCCATCTCATTTTTGACCACCTCCAACTTACCCAGGTTCATGGTTCTTACATTCCAGGTTACTATGCAATATTTTTCTTTACAGCATTGGACTTTCCTTTCGCTTCCAGGCATATCTGCAACTGAGCAACCTTTCGGCTTTGGCCCAGCCGCTTCATCAGCTCTGGATCTACTTGTACTTGCCCTCCGCTCTTCCCCAGTAGCATGTTGGACGCCTTCTGACCTGAGGGGCTCATCTTCCAGCGTCATAACTTTTATATGCCTGCTGTCTTTGTCCATGGAATTTTCTTAGCAGGGATACTGGAATGGCTTGCTGGTTCCTGCTCCAGGTGGATCACATTTGGTCAAAACTCTCCACCTTGACCTGTCAGTCTTGGGTGGCCCTGCATGGCATAGTTCATAGCTTCTCTGAGTTATTCAAGCCCCTTTGCCACGGCAAGGCAGTGATCCATGAAGGGGTACTAGATCCATTCTAAAGTGACAATCAAAGCTCTCTCAGCTTTGGGTACTAGCCCTAACTTTGCGGTCGAAAGCCCACTTTGCAAACAGAAGGTTCCACGTTCAACTCTTGGTATCTCCAGGTAAAAGGGTCAGGAAGCAGGTGATGACAGCAAGCTGCTGTACACTGAGCCAGATTCCTGTTTTGGTTAGCTCACTATGGTCTACATGAGGTTTGGCTATCCTGCAGCCCTCCAGATGTTGCTAGACTACAACTTCCAATTCCTTGACCAGTGGCCAAGCTAGATGGGGCTGATCGGAGTTTGAGTCCAGCAACATTTAGAAGGCCACAGGGCAGCTCCCCATAATCCACACTGGCTGGCAGCAGTTTTCCGGGGTTTCAGAGAAGAATCTTCCCCAGCCTGGCCTGGAGATGCCGGGGTTGTATCAGGGACCTTCTGCAGGCCAATCTGATGCTCTGCTACTGAGCTCCATTCCTTCTCCTAAGAAGGGAAGGAACTCTGTCTAAATCCTTGGAGAGATGCAGCCATTCAGAATAGACAACACTGGACCAAATCAATGGCAGCCAGTCTGTTGCCCTCCAGCAGTTCCTGGACTCCCATCATCCTTGACCATGGGCTTCTGCCTGAGGCTGATGGGAGCTGGAGTTCAGCAACATCTGGGGAACATCATGTCTTGCTATCCCTGCAGCACATGGACAAATAGAGGGACCGGCTTCCCATATTCCTAAAAAGCGACGACCTATAAGGCCAGCAGAAGGCATTTGGGTGCATGTGGCAGAAAATCCAAATGGCAGCCTCACCACTGCCAATTAGCATTTGGCACAAACCAATCCAGCCTCTTTGGGTCATTCATAAAATGGCCCTTTCATGTTCCAGAATGACGTGTCCAGATCCCTTCCCTCCTCTGTTTTATTCCACTGGTACCTGGTCAACCACTATTACTATTTTGAGTATTTAGAAGAAATGGTGCTAGCCTGCGGACCAGGGGTAGGGAACCTTTTGCAGCCAAAGGGCCACATTCTCTTCCAGGCAATCTTCTGGAGGCCACATGCCAGTGTTGGGCAAGCCAGAGGCAAACATGGGTACAGCAACAAATTAAAACATTACTTTTGTACAGTAGGATAGCTTATACACCCCTCCCCCACCCCACCCCCTTTGAGGCAAGCCAGAGTTGACAACAAGCAATCCAGGAGGGTGAGAAGCAAGGCCTGAGGATGGTGTGGCCTGGGAAGAGATCTGGTCTGAAGAAGGTCCCCAGGAGTCTGAAGGGGCACAGGACTTCCCTGGTATCTGAGGTTCTCCGTCCTGATGCACACCCTTCCAGCACAGAAATACAGGCAGTTGCCATATACAAAGTCAGACAGTCAGTCAATCTAGCTCCGTATTGGCTACACTGACTGGCAGGGACTCTCTAAAGCTTCAGACAGTCTCTCCTAGCTTTCCCTGGAGATGCCAGGGATTGAACCAGGGACCTTCTGCATGCAAAGCAGATGCTCTACCTCTGAGCTATAGCCCTTAGTTTCTCCCCACCACCACACGTGCGCATCAAAATCGTCTCTTTCAGCTTCAGCTGCTCTTTTCGAAGTGCAGGAGGGTCCTCTGCAAATCAGGTGGGAGGGATGGAGGGAGGGTGCTCGGGTAGTGAGTGATCCTTGGGCCATTATAAGTACCCAAGAGAAGGCCTCTGATGCCAGCATCTGTGAGATTCTGGCAGGTGTGCCACCCTGATATTGTTCTGGCATCACGAAGCCCCACAATGGCAAATGTGGGAGAAGGCCTTCTGCAAGTGAACGGTCTACCTCTTACAGGCCTATGGGATGCATCCATCTCCGGGGGCCTCAGACATTTTGGCTGGCCTCGACTGAAGCCACTGCTTGTGGGTCAACGATGACCACTCCATCCTGCTCTTCATCCAAGTCCTCTGGCACCTGCAAAGGACTCAGGAGAAGACAGCAACCAGGCTCTCCCTTCGCTTCAGATTCTTTCAGAAGTGGCAGGAATCTCTCCAGCTGCTTCCGAGTATCTCCAAAGGCTGTGGCGTAAAGAGAAAGGCGGAGGTGTGGGGAGAGAGAGCTTGGTCCCACCCGCACCTCTCAGAGTATGCTAGAGCCCTTGGCGGAAGGCAGTCTCTGGCCCTAGGAGGAGGAGCATCCCAATTTCCCTTTATTTCACTAGTTTTTCCAGCTCCAAGTTCTCCGCATTTCTGCATCAGTTTGCAATTTTTAAAAAAAGATTCTTCATGAAAATTCATCAGCATTTTAATATATATATATTACTGTTACACAATTTGTATATACCACTTTGTATATATGCATCATATGCATAATTGTATGCAATTTTGTCTAACAAAATTTGCAAACAAATTTTTCTACCACAATGCATTTTTTGTATATTAGTCTTACTAATATATGCATTTACATGCACACTTTCACGTATGTAAGTATGCATCGTGGTACACATTATTTGTCTGGGGAACTGCATTGCAAACTGCCGAAGTGTGTGTTTTGGTTTGTGATTTGTTTCAGGAAGCTGAAGTTTCCATGTAAATCACACACCTCTCCTGCCCCCAAGTTCTCTGCAATGCACAGAGGAGGGGGTGTCCCTCACTTTGCGCTGGGCAACCACAGGGGTAGGATGGCTTGCAGTTCAGCCATCTGAAGGCAAACACACAGATTGCATGCCATTGCTCAGGCTTACTGGAGCAGCTGCAACCCAGGAACACTGGCCCTTCCATGCAGAGTAGTGAGTGTGGCCCCACAAAGGGTGACTGCGAGAGAGAGAGAGAGAGAGAGAGATGGTGGAAAGAGGACCAGGGGAAAGCTCACTAAACGTGGACAGAGGAGTACATCAGTTTGCTTGTTTTCCCCGTGCAGAAATGGATTTAGGAGCTTGTCTAAGACAAGTCGCCCATCTCACTCAAGAGGCCCTTCTGCTTGCTCAGTTTTTTATCTGCTGGAGGACAAGACTCTGCAGCTGCCACCACCCTCTGGCCTGAACTTTACATGTTGTCCTAAGGTCCAAACAACTAGGCAGAGCCAAAAGGGAATTTCTCACTCCAGAGGCCTGTAAGGCAACTCAGAAATGGGGAAAGGGTGGCTTGGTATGTCAGCTGGGGGGGGGGGGAGAGATGGACTCTCCCCTTCTGTGTGAGCTTTCCCCTGCCCTCGAGAGACACATAAATAAGTACATGTGAAGCAACATGCAAACTGAACTTTGAGGGCTGAAATGCTACCCCACCTCCACCCCCCAGTTCTGACAGGCAGGCAATTTCCAGAGCAAGAGAAGCGGGGGGGGGGGGGTGAAAGCAGAGGGACAGGAGGCTTTGTGCGAAGGAAAAGCACATTTTATACTCACAGCACTGCCTGGCCCAGACTTCCCTTGCCGTGCTGCCATAGCCCAGCGCTTGAGCCGAAACCTGAGCCCAGCTTCAATCTCTCCCTCTCTCGCTCTTCCTCCCTTAGCTATTCCCCACCTTTGGGTGAGCCGGAAAGTTGCGTTGCATCCTGTCTAAAAATATAGGCTGCCTTCCTCCTGCCTCTGTGGCCGCTGCAGGGTGAGCCAGATGCTAATGGAAGATGTTCCGCTTCTCCTTCTTCTTCTTGCCATCATTATGTCAGGCAGGGATATTTAATAGCTGCCTGCCTCTCAGCAACAAGCGGCTGCTGGCTGCCAACCCATTGGCGGCAGGGGGGGGGGGTGTCAGCAGAGATGCAGGTGCCAGGGCCTCAGGGGGAATGCCGGTCAGCAGGCAGGGGAATCACTGGGTGGCAAGCTTGCCACAAGCAAAACAGAGCCAGGCCAAGGCATTCTGGTGCCTAAAGCAGGGGCAGGCAGGGGCTCAGCTCTTGTCCAGGGGAGATTCTCCTGCACAAACAGGGATGGGCAAACTCGGTCAATTTTGGCTTCTCCCAACTCCTTTTCCCGATTTCTTCAGTGTAGCTCCCCACATTTACACATCAGTTTTTGATCCATTTATTCTTTAAGCTTCTGCTTAGAGTTTTTCCTAATGTACACATTTTTGCAAGCATTCCCCGCCTAATATAATGTGTTTTTAATGTCCTTAAAATATGCATTTGTAGGCAATACTCCCCCCACCCCCAAGCACTACTGGGTCAAGTTGGTACTAACTTATACAGCTCAAGACTAGGTTACTTGAGATTTATTTATTTTTTTAAAGAAATTTTATTAGATTTTCAATCATAAAGACAAACAGAGGAATAGAACAAACAAAAAGAAAAAAAAGAAACATACAGAAAACAGAACAAGTATAATTTCATTTCCCTTTTTTTCTTAACCTTACTTTCCTGACCTCCTCATACCTTCCCTTACTGTATTCCAATTTCTATTAATATTTTCAGCAAATCCCCTCCTTTAGCTTTATTTAAGTCTTCAAATTTCTTCCCTTTTTCTTAATCGTTACAGCTGACAACCACTTAATTTCAAAATCAATATCATTCAGCATTCAGTAATTTTACAGTATTTCTTAAGGTATTCTTTAAATTTCTTCCAGTCTTCTCTCGCCGTCTCTCTCCCCTGGTCTCGAATTCTTTCAGTCATTTCTGCCAGTGCCATATAGTCTATTACCTTCATCTGCCATTCTTCCAGAGTGGGTAAATCTTGTGTCTTCCAATACTTCGCAAAGTAGGTTACTTGAGATTTATCCCTTTTATCCCCAGTAGATCACTGTGGTCTGAGAAAAAGCTTCTCCTGCAAGTTCCGAAGATCCCACAAGCGGTTATTCTGCAGTAACTCAGAGCAGGGCTTTTAGTGTTGCTGCTCATGTTCTGTGGAACAGCATTCCTGTCCAGATGTGACAGGAACCCACAAACTGCACTTTCCAGCTGAAGACGTTTTTCTTCCAACAGACTGTCTCACCTTGACTCTCTGCCACAGCTGTCAGCTCTGTACTGTTTTTAAGTTTATCTGCCATTATTTCCTGTGCTGTTTTAAACTGTTTTGGGGCTGATTTTATTGTATTTTTACCTTGCCATGAAATGTATGTACAAGGAGATAACAACAACACTTGCCTGCGAGTGCTCCTGTTGGAGAACAGCCTTTACCAAAGGTGTCGTGGGCTTCAGACGCTCGAACTCAGGACGCAAGGGAGAAACGTGCTAAGAGGAAGGCACACTTGGCAAACCCTCACTGTGATCAACTCCTACCCAGAAACCTATGTCCCCACTGTGAAAGGACATGTGGATCCAGAATTGGCCTCCACAGTCACGTAGGGACTCATTGTTAAAACCGTGTTTATGGAAGACAATCTTACATGGCTATGAGGGATCACGAAAGAAAGAAAGAAAGAAAGAAAGAAAGAAAGAAAGAAAGAAAGAAAGAAAGAAAGAAAGAAAGGTTTTTAATTTAACTGCCATTATTTCCTGTGCTGTTTTAAACTGCTTTGGGGCTGATTTTATTGTATTTTGTACATTGGCATGAAATGTATGTACAAGGAGATAATCATCATCATCATCTTTGTATGCATTGTATGCTCCTTTCCTCCAAGCTCCAGGTGGCACACATGTTTCTCGCATTCCCTTGTTTTCTCCTCACAACAGCCCTGTGAGGTAGGTTAGTCTGAGAGGCAGTGAATGGCCCAGGGACATCCAGTGAGCACGACTGGAGGAGGAGGGATTTGGCCAAGAATCGCCCACAAACTAGCCCAATGCTCAAATCTCACCACTATGCCACATGGGCTTTCTCGCTGTCTCTGTTCCTCTCCACTACACAGGCTCGGCAAACTCTTGCATCGTTGGGGTCCAGAAGAGTATTTTGGAGAGGAGGGACCGCAAGCAGAAACTTCCAGACAGAGTCTGTAGAACTGGGATGGCGCTTGCTCCATTATTCCACAGACCTGGGGCTTGCAGTGTGGAAAGGGAAGCCACCCAGAGGTTGGTGGGCCGCCACAACACCGATCCCCCTTGACCCCTGGCTATGCTGACTGGGGCTGCGGGGAGGGGGATCCCAGCATCACCTGGTGGCATGACAGCTGCTGCCCCTGCCGTGTGGGGTGCTTGTGTGCACACAGACATGCGCATCAACATCCCAGGCATGTAGGTGAAGAACCTCGTAAGGGGAAGAGCCCACATCACAATTCCAGAGCATGTTGCAGCCTGGCAAAAAGCACAGGAAAGGACAGGCAGCAGGGCCAGTGTGCTCTGGGAGAAAGGGTGTGGCCAGAGCTGGAGAGGGAGGCCCAGTTGCCCTATTCCGTCTGCAGAGCTGAGGTTCCCCATCTGTCTCAGTCCAGGGTCTGTTCCAGTCTAAGCTGGAGATGCAAGGGCATGTTAAGGAAGAGGCTCCCCTCCGTGCAAATGACCTTGCTATGGCCTTTAGTGATGGACTCTGCAAGGAGAGGCCACTCCAGGGATCCAGTAATGGAGGCAATTTGGCATCTGGATCTCTGGACTGCACTGCAGGATTTAGAAAACAACACTCTCTGGGCTTGCATCAGTGCCAACCTTGACTTTTAAAGCGGGATTTTAAAAAAGGGCCCGTGGGTGGCAAAGGTGCTGGGGGAGCCTGGAGAAAGCCGGAGGGTTCAGGGTAGAGACCCAGCATTACCCGCCACAGCATGCCAGCATTTGTCAACCTGGTGCACCGCAACTCCCACCAGCTCCTTTATGGGGTCCAAAACTCCTGCAGGTGCTGGGTGGGCAAAGGCTGCCTTAAGGCTTGTTCCTTCAGCAGACCAGCAGCAGGGCTTGTAGCACAGAGGCAGCAGCCTTCTAAACTCACTTCAAGTGAAAGCAGGCACCACAAGTGAAATATCAAGCAAGGGGAGGCAGATATGGGCTGCAGACTGGAAATCTGACGGGGGATGACAGCGTTCCTCACCCTGGTCCTCCCCACCCTGATGGCCTGAACTATGTTTTAGATCAAGGGGAGGAAAGAACAAAACACATAAAGAATCAGGGCTTCCAAGTCACCCTTTAAGTAACCCCAGCTGCATCCCAAGGTCCTTGGAATGGAACAGCAATAAAATAAAATAAAATAAAATAATAAAATAAAATAAATAAAATAAAATAAAATAAAATAAAATAAAATAAAAACCACAACACCTCTGTGCATCAAATGCTGCAAAGTGCAATGGACATAGCAGGGCAGCTCAGGCTGCTTTCCCAGACAGATGCCATCACCCAGCAGTTCCACCCAACTCCACATAATTCTGCACTGGACTGATAAGGAAAGGTTCTAGAGAATTCCACCTTTCATGAAGCAGACAAATTTATCAGCTACAAGACGTCTGGTGCTGTACTCAGCATGTGTGTCAACTCGCCGTTTTTTGGACTGCAGCAAAGAGCAGGTGCTCAGCACAGACCCATGGAGTTCAAAGGCCAGAAACTCCAAAGAGGCATCTGGCTGGATGCTGGGCAAGACGGCTGCATCCAGAAGGGCTCTTCTTAAGTTCTTTACCCCAAGCTCTTCTGAATGGTGCCTGGTGCAAAAGACATACACCCAGAATGAAAGAATCCTGAGCCCCAAATTGTGGTTTGAGTAACCAGAAGCTGAGATCACAGCCCTACTGTACAAAAATCCAGTCTAAAGTAAAGCTAGAAGTCAGAACAACCCACTTCCAGAGCAAAGCCAACTCCTGCCGCCTTTTCTGGCGAAATGCACAGCTTCTCATGCGTGTCCCATCAGGAAGTTGCCTGACTCCTAACTTAGCCCACCCAAGAGCAGAGGACAGTGTCTTATTCAGAGTCAGACCATTTCCCCACTGAGCTCAGTACTGCCTACACTGGCTGGCAGTGGCTCTCCAGGTTTTACGCAGGGAGTCTTTTGCAGCTGGACCAGGAGATGCGGAGACTAAACCTGCTGGGACCTTCTGCATGCAAAGCAGATGCTCCCCCTGAGCTAAGGCTCTTCCAGCCTCAATGCCGCTCTCTGCTCACAGACAATTAGCCCATGGAATCTAGCCTGGAACCAGCCGCTCAGAAGTGCATCCTGATGTGGGCTCTTATGTCTTAGCACCAAGCGATCTTCCTCAAACCAAGAAAACTCAACACTTCCACCTAATGGCAAAATGGCGCCTCTACAGTCAAGACCCCTCAAGCACCAGTGTGGCTTGGCGCATTGCTAAGTGTCATCTCATCCCTGGCCAAGATTTCACGGCTGCCTGCTCTGCAGGTCTTTTCCTTGAGTCTCGTGCTGTTCTTTCCCCCTCGCCCCAGCTTCCAAAATCGGAATTACTCCACAAGTATCCATCAGTTGCTGCTGTTTTATTTCTTGCCAGCAGAATTAAGAAATGAACCTGATGTTAGATTAGACACGGGCATTTGACTGAAGATCCCTCTAATGCACTTAGCCATTTTCACAAAGCAGGAGAAGCAAACGTAAAGAGAGAGACAGGAAAACAGGAGGATAGATCCCTGGTGGAGACCCTGCCCCAAGGACCTTATAGTTTAAAGCAAGAAGGAACAGCAACAAGGGATGAATGCAAGCAGAGGCAGCCAAGCATACTTAGGTTTTTGTTAATCTTCAAAGCCATAATGGGAATTGTTCATTAACTCCTCATGGCTATGAACTGCTAAAGCTGCCTGAAACTGAATCCGACCCTGGGACCCTCCAGCCTCCACCAACATGGTGCCCTAAGGATGCTTTGGGTGACAAGTCCTATCAGCGCCAACCAGCAGGGACTTCCTGGCCCACAGCTCAGACTCTCAGTCAGCAGTTCTGTGTGCACTTGCCCGGGAGTAAGCCCCACTGAACACAGGGAGATAGTTGGAAATACAACAGCAGGGACTGTTCAGTTTGTGTGACTTATGGGGTTAATTCTGTTGCTGGTGTGGCTGGAAGCAGACTTTGACTGGCTGGAGATTTTAGTCTGTTGGGAGTTAGCAGTTTCTCCCTGGATTATGTCTGCTTTATTCCAGCTACTTTGCTAACAGAGACTAATGTCTGGAGACACATGCCTAGGATTGCAGCATTTGCTACTACATTGCATCCACTCTATACAGTGGTACCTCAGGTTAAGAACTTAACTCATTCCGGAGGTCTGTTCTTAACCTGAAACTGTTCTTAACCTGAAGCACCACTTTAGCTAATAGGGCCTCCCGCTGCTGCCGCGTCGCTGCTGCGCGATTTCTGTTCTCATTCTGAAGCAAAATTCTTAACCCGAGGTACTATTTCTGGGTTAGCAGAGTCTGTAACCTGAAGCGTCTGTAACCTGAAGCGTCTGTAACCCAAGGTACCACTGTAGTTAATAACAGTCTTATGTAAACTGCTTGGTGACATCCACCTGAAAAGCAGTATTTAAATATGGTAAATAAATAATAACAAATCACACCAAGCAGGGGAGGGACATTTAGGAACACAGGAGGAGGCTGTCTTATACTGGATCAGACCACTGGTCTATCTAGCTCAGTATTGTCTGAGCAGCAGTGCTTCTTTTAGGCAGGTGACACTCTGAGCCCCACCTGGAGATGCCAGGGACTGATCCTGGGACCTTCTGAATGGAAGGCAGAGGCTCTGCTGCTGAGATAGGGCCAGGGCTATTTATCCAGAAAAAGAGGTGCCAGAACTCACCAGGAACACCTCCCTTGATGGCGCCCACCAGAGAGGGGCTGGAACCTCTAGCGAGTTCTAGGCTCGTGACTCTAGTGAGCCCTGGATATAGCCCTTCCCTGGCAGTGTGATTCTTTTCCTGGAGGGCGTCAACGGCTGTTATTGCTTTGCCCCATCTCCACTGCTGGAGGCAGAATGCCTCTGGGCACCAGTTGCTGGGAATCACAAGCAGGGAAAGGCCCTGCCTGCCTCGCCCTCCATAAAGGAGTCTAACCCTCCTTGAAAGCCATCCACGTGGATGGCCATCATCCTCAGCTTGGCTGGATCAGCCCAATGGTCCATCTAGTGCAGCATCCTCTTCTCAGAATGGCCAGCCAGATGCCCAGGGAAAGTCCCAAAGGGCTTTCCCCACATGTGCTCAGAGGCAGATCACGTTCAACAGGAGAGAGAGAGAGAAGCCACCATGGCTGGAAGCCACTGCCATCCTTCATTAAAAGAATGCATGTGTCTACCGATTGCCACAGGCAACACACACATGCATGCACACACAGCTAAAAACGTGTGTGCGAGAGACTGTCACACATGACGTTCTACATCAGTCTCGTCCCCTGCAGATGTTTTGGATGAGCGGAAGCTGTAGTCCAAAACATCAGGAGGACCCAAGGCTGGTGAATGCTTGCCTGTTTCCTGCACAGACGAGCCTCTTGTGTTGGCTTTGCAATAGGTGAAGTGCCTCTTGTTTCCAACAAAGCTGAAAGAGAGCAGCCAGCAGAGCTTTCTCCCAACCTCCTGGCTTCCTCTCTGCCATCCCCTCTGCCAGCTGAAACCTTCATAGAGCTCCCTCTGACCAACCATCTTGATCTCCCACTTTTAGCAAATTTGATGGTGGGAAAGACGAGTTTTGAACGAGCCAGGCAGCTACTGGCAAGGAGGCCTGTTTCCAGAAACACAAAACTCCTTTGCTGCAATTTGATGCAAATGCTGAAGCTGCTCGGGCAGCAAAGTGGGGGGAACTTAGCTTTAGAAAGAGCCAGCCTCCGAGAGTAAGGCTCCGTCACAGCTGGGGTCACTGAGGACAGTCTCACTGTGGTGCATCCAAGGATGGGCCCTGACCGCCTGCCCCAGGGGCTGGCACCAAAGTCACAGCCACCGTTCTGTGCGCAGGAGCACACTTGTGAGGCCCCTCAGACGGACTGGATGAGCTGGTGCAGAGGCTCAGAATGTTCCGTTGCTCACAGAATCTAGCAGCTTGCAGTCCAACTTTTGTGAGGCAAGGGAAAGTGGTCCGTTTGGCTGGGAATTAAAACCTCACACAATGGGAAGCTGAGGAACTAGGGAGAAGTCTCAGAATGTAGGGAAGCTAAGGAGTGTGAGTGAAGAGTCTGAGAGGAAGTACACAGAGCAGGAAGAACTGGAAAAGAGAAGCCTGAAGGGAGGGTGGTTGGAAGACGGGGGAAAGAGCCCCAAAGCAAGAAAACCAAAGAAGAAACCTCACAGCACAAACTCAGGAAGGAGCTTTAATTTATTTATTGCCTTTTTACCCCACCTTTTCTCCACAGAGTTCAATGTGTCTTGTGTCTTCATCCCCACATTTTATCCCTCACAACAATCACATGAGGAAGGCGAGGCTGAGAAAGTGTGACTGGCCCAAGGCCCCCTTCTGAATTTCAGGTGGCTGAGGGAGGATTCGAATCTTGGTCTCTCAGGTCCTAGTCCAACACTCTGACCCAGCCTTTCTCAACCTTAGGTTCCCAGACATTGTTGGACTACAACTCCCATGATCCACAGCCAGCAGCGGCAGCAATCAGGGGTGATGTGAGTGCTAGTCCAACAACATCTGGGAACGGAAGGCTGAGCAAGGCTCCTCTAACTGCTCCACAAGACAGGCTTCTTAGGCCCTGGTTGGGGCAGGGGGCGTCTTAAGAGACAAGGCACTTCAAGGAAGTTGGGGCAAAGCAGGCAAGTCAGGGAACTGAAGAAAGGAGTAACCAAAGGGAAAGGAGGGGTGGGGGGAGGTGTCTGCGGAATCTGTGCATCGGGCCCAGGGAAAGGAGGGGCTCTGAATAATTAGCAGGAAATATGTAGGCAAGGGAAGAAGGGGAAGAAGGGGAAGAAGGGGAAGAAGAAGAAGAAGAAGAAGAAGAAGAAGAAGAAGAAGAAGAAGAAGAAGAAGAAGAAGAAGAAGAGTGCCAGTCCAAAACATCTGGAAAGTACAAGGTTAGAGAAGGCTGGTAACGTTAATCAGTCTTCAGCACCATGCTGGAGCCGCCCTCACACCCAAAAGCTCCTAGAACTTTGATAAGGAGTTCTTGCTCATTAATCTCTGAGCAGCAAACCTGACATGGGGGGCACTTTCCAAATAGCAAGGTAAGGAGATGCTCCAGAAGGCCACAGCAACCTGGGCCAGTAGCCGGATCCCAGAAAATGGGGGCCCTCCTGCAGGAGGTAAGGCAGCCATGGCTCTCCCTGCCTTTGCCCCCAGTCAGCCTAGTCATCCAACCCTCCTCTCCACGCTTCAGGCATAAACCGGGAGACAGGATGGGCTACAAGGGGAGGCAGGGGGCAGGCAGCACAGAGGAACAGTATTGGAACATAGCAAGGTGCCTTTTATGAGTCAGACCCTTCATCCATCGAGCTCTATAGTGCCTGCACTGACTGGCAGCAGCTCTCTGGGGTTTCAAGCAGGGTTCTCTCTGAGCCCTACCTGGAGATGCTGCTGGGGATTCAACCTGGGGCCTTCAGCAGGTACTGCAAGCGCTCAGATTTGGTGTGAGACCACTTTCTCTGCTCCTCTGTAGAAGAGGGTGCCTGCTACATCTCTGCATGATCCTGCTGCATTGGGCAGAAGGAATCACCCTGCTCTGACCAGTGTAAAGATGCTGCAGAATTACATACCCTCAACTGAGTCTGACTGACGCATCTCTGAATAAGTTTTGACTTGGACTTGCACCTGCTTTCTCCCAACAGAGACTCATGCAGAAGGCCCCTTTTCTGGAGGCAGGCAATTTTGATGCACTCTGCAAGCAAAGCTTTTGGGGTGCCAGCCTCTCACAAAATCCTCCATTGCTGATTTAGTGGTGCAGCCACCAGGGATCTGTAGTGTTGCTTTCCCAGCTTATGATGGACTTACAAAATTTTGAAAGCACAAAGTATGACCAAAATATTAGAAAAGGGGACAATGCGTTGCAATAAGGGCCATACAAGAACCTGCAAAACAAATCAAGCAAGAGAGCAGCAAAAATATACCCCCAATAGAGTGCAAAATGCCCTGGAGCAAGCTTAGCGGCAGTTTTAGCAGTCATGTCCCCTGACCCTGGATTTTTAGCACCACTAGCAAACAGAGGAAGAAGCCACAACACAGACTGAAATGGCTGAGAACCTCCACAACACACACACACACACACAGAGAGAGAGAGAGAGAGAGAGAGAGAGAGAGAGAGAGAGAGAGAGAGAGAGAGAGAGAGAACCCATTTCAGAAGCCATTCCCTCCAGCTTCCCAGCAAAAGTCTGCTAACAGAGCATTAATTCTACCAATCTGTTCCCACTCAGCTTTGCCGGGTGGAAGCAAGACAAGTTCACACCTGCTTGGCCTAGACATTCTGGACGAAGAAGGCTCAGAGCAGAGAACTGTCTGCTGCAATCTATCCAAGCCCAAAGAGAGAACTCTGGCAAGGCAGCAAACCAACGAGAAGGATTCAGCAAGAGCAACAAGGAGGCTTCTTTCCTGCAGCCAGTTCCTGCCAGCTCAGCATATCCAGGCTGGTGGCCGGGCAGCAAGGCTTCCAAAGCACCAGCCCTGGGTCTTGCCTTCAAGGAGGTTTGCCAGCTACTCTGGAGGGTGTGGTTTTGAATGCAAGAAATGCAGGGAGTCCCTAATTCTCTCTCTCTCGCTCTCAGCTCATCCAGACTTCCTTTAGTGCCGCGTTTTGAGGCACAGGTCCGTGCTTTAAAGTTCTGTGTCTGACCGTGGTGACTTGGTTTGGTTTTTTGTCCCAGCGCTCCTCTCAGAAAAACCAGCATTTTACTGTTGAATCGGCACAAATGGCAATTGGGTTTTCTGCTGTTTGTTCCGATCAATGGTAAAACACAAGTTTTGCCGGGGGCAGCACCAGGACCCAAAACAGCAACCATCACTCAGACACAGAGCAGATTGCGCCCAAACCTGTCTACAGCAGCTAGCAAAAGAAGTGCAGAAACAGGCAGCCGGTGTTGTAGGTTTCTGTTGCATTTCAAAAGCCTGCAGAACCTGTGTGACCATTAGTGGTGCCTTGTATACCAAGGCAAGCCAGGCTCCTTCCAAAAAGCCTGCGGACACCTCTCTCTTGAGTGTGGGTGATGCTGTTTTGGCTACATTAGAGTCCACCCTCAGAAAATCAGTTTGCTACTATAAGGAGGTGCCTCCAGCCAGTCCTTTTTTTCCTGGGGGTACTCAAGGGTACACCATACTGGCCCCTATCCCTCCCCCCAAATGTTAGAAGTGTGGCACTTCCTGCAACAACTGCATGGTGAATACTGGCACCTTCTTTTCTTTTCTTTGAAAAAGCACTGCTGCCTGCCTGCCTGCCTCTGGGTCAGGGGTCAGCAAACTTTTTCAGCAGGGGCCGCTCCACTGTCCCTCAGACCTTGTGGGGGGCCGAACTACATTTTGAAAAATAATAATGAACGAATTCCTATGCCCCACAAATAACCCAGAGATGCATTTTAAATAAAAGCACACATTCTACTCATGTAAAAACACGCTGATTCCCAGACCATCCGTGGGACAGATTTAGAAGGCGATTGGGCCGGATCCAGCCCCCGGGCCTTAGTTTGCCTACCCAGGCTCTAAGTCAAGTCTAGGATTGAAAGGACACCCAAGCAAAATCTGCTGTACCAATACTTACTCTGCACTGGCTCCATTGCCATATGGAACCCGACATCGCCGCTGCTTGCTCCAGGAAAGCAAGTGGATCCCCCCCAATGCTTTCAGGCTGCACACTCAAAGGATGGGGCTCACTGCTGAACTTTCTTCAGCCACACAGACGCTCCACACCAGGAGTGGCAGATAGAAGGAGTGGCAGATAGAAGTTGAGATGGGGCACACCATAATCGGCAGGCACAGAGATGCTGCAGGGGAGGCCCCCCCTTCTGGGACTGTGAGATTATACAGAAGGCAGGACAACAGAGCTCATGAACTTTGCCTTATCACAGAACACAGTCCATAAACAAGCTCACGGCTTGGGATGATTTCGTTGTAGCCATTAAATAAAGCATCACTGGCAGATGTAGCAAGGAGACCAAGCAGATAATAAGCCTTGGCATTGACGTAGCGTTGTTTTAATTTTAAAAATGTTACACCTCACCCTTTGTCACCTTGCTCTAAGGTAGCTTCCCACATTCCTAGCCTAATGTAGAATGCACTCCTAGTGGGCAGAGCAATTTGCATACATTAGCCCAGTAATCTTCACAACAGCCCTGCAAATAGGCTATTGCTTTTATTGTTGTCACTGTGTGTTCTTCCTCCTCCTCCTCCTCTTCTTCTTCTTCTTCTTCTTCTTCTTCTTCTTCTTCTTCTTCTTCTTAGAATCATAGAGTTGGAAGAGACCACAAGGGCCATCGAGTCCAACCCCCTGCCAAGCAGGAAACACCATCAGAGCACTCCTGACATATGGTTGTCAAACCTCTGCTTAAAGACCTCCAAAGAAGGAGACTCCACCACACTCCTTGGCAGCAAATTCCACTGTCGAACAGCTCTTACTGTCAGGAAGTTCTTCCTAATGTTTAGGTGGAATCTTCTTTCTTGTAGTTTGGATCCATTGCTCCGTGTCCGCTTCTCTGGAGCAGCAGAAAACAACCTTTCTCCCTCCTCTATGTGGCATCCTTTTATATATTTGAACATGGCTATCATATCACCCCTTAACCTCCTCTTCTCCAGGCTAAACATGCCCAGCTCCCTTAGCCGTTCCTCATAAGGCATCGTTTCCAGGCCTTTGACCATTTTGGTTGTCCTCCTCTGGACACGTCCAGTTTGTCAGTGTCCTTCTTGAACTGTGGTGCCCAGAACTGGACACAGTACTCCAGGTGAGGTCTGACCAGAGCAGAATACAGTGGCACTATTACTTCCCTTGATCTAGATGCTATACTCCTATTGATGCAGCCCAGAATTGCATTGGCTTTTTTAGCTGCCGCGTCACACTGTTGGCTCATGTCAAGTTTGTGGTCAACTTTACATCATGTGCAATACTTTACAGCATGGGGCACCTTGTCGAATGCCTTGCTGAAATCAAGGTAGGCTACATCCACTGCGTTCCCTTCATCTACCAGGCTTGTACTTCTGTCAAAAAACGAGATCAGGTTAGTCTGACATGACTTATTTTTCAGAAATCCATGCTGACTATTGGTGATCACAGTATTCCTTTCTAGGTGCTCACAGACTGTTTACTTAATGATCTGCTCCAGAATCTTCCCTGGTATTGATGTCAGACTGACTGGGCGATAATTATTTGGGTCCTCTCTTTTCCCCTTTTTGAAAATAGGGACAACATTTGCCCTCCTCCAGTCTGCCGGGACTTCGCCTGTTCTCCAGGAATTCTCAAAGATGACTGCCAGTGGTTCTGAGATCACATCTGCCAGTTCTTTTAATACTCTTGGATGCAGTTCATCTGGCCCTGGAGACTTGAATACATCTAAACTAGCCAAGTATTCTTGTACTATCTCCTTAGTTATTCTGGGCAGTGTTTCCTCTGCTGAATCATTTGCTCCAAATTCTTCAGGTCGGGCATTGTTTTCTTTATCGGAGAAGACTGAGGCAAAGAAGGCATTGAGGAGTTCAGCCCTTTCTGTGTCCCCTGTTTGCATTTCACCATCTTCTCCTCTGAGTGACCCCACTGTTTCTTTGTTCTTCCTTTTGCTACGGACATACCCATAAAAGCCTTTTTTGTTGCTTTTAACCTCTCTAGCAAGCCTGAGTTCATTCTGTGCTTTAGCTTTTCTGACTTTGTGTCTACATTTACTGGCTATTTGTTTGAATTCCTCTTTGGTGGTTTCCCCCCTTTTCCATTTTTTGTACACATCCTTTTTTTAATCTTAACTCAGTTAAAAGTTCTTTAGATAGCCACCCGGGCTTCTTTAGGCACCTTCCATGTTTCCGTCTCATTGGTATTGCCCGAAGTTGTGCTTTTACTATCTCCCTCTTAACACACTCCCAGCCATCATGAACTCCCTTTCCTTTTAGTATTACTGTCCATGGGATCTCACCCAGCACTTCCCTAAGTTTTATGAAGTCGGCTTTCTTAAAGTCAAGAAATTGAGTCCTAGTATGCTTGGCTGCTCCTTTCCGCTGTATAGTAAACTTCAGAAGAGCATGATCACTCGCGCCTAATGATCCTTCCACTTCTACCCCACTAACCAGGTCATCAACATTGGTTAGGACTAGATCTAAAATGGCTGTTCCTCTTGTTGTTTCTCCCACTTTCTGGACAATCAAGTTGTCTGCAAGGCCAGTGAGGAATCTGTTTGACCTTATGATCTTGGCTGAGTTTGACATCCAACAAATATCCGGGTAATTGAAGTCCCCCATTACTACTATCTCCCTTCCTTTTGCATGCTTGGCCATCTGTTCCAGGAAGGCATCATCTATGTCCTCCGTTTGGCTTGGGGATCTATAGTAAACTCCCACAATGAGGTCACTGTTATTCTTCTCTCCCTTAATTTTGACCCAAATGCTCTCACTTTGTCTTTGAGGTTCTAAATCTTGGATCTCTTCACAGGTATACACATCTGTCAGAGTTGCTTCAAGATCCTAGCTCACAGAGGATCACGCTAGCCAACGGTCATTAAGTAAAAGTCTTTATTGAGTTACAGTTTCCATTCTCAAGCTGCTGCGTGCAACTCTACGTCTAGTAGCTAGATCGGCGAAGCTCCGTCTGAATCTCCGCCCCTTGTACACCAACTTAATATCCTAGCCCTGCTCCACCTTTTCCGCCTGACTGTTCTTCTCTGGGTCCCTCTGCCCCCCTGGGTCTCTTCCTTCCGGGATTCTTCTGACGCTGACCCCCCGGACCCTCCTGTCTCCTTGCGCCGGGCTTTAGGACCCGGCTCCCTTTCCGGGCTGCCTACTGCGCCGCCTTCCTGTGCATTTGAACTTGGCGCGCGCGCCCAACCTTCCACCTTCCGTCTAACCGTCTCTTCGCTCCCAGATGGAGGTGTGGCCACCCCTGACTCGTGCCCTCCCTCCTGTTGTGAGCTGCCAGCGCTTGCCCCCTGGCTCCCTTCCTCTTCCCTGTTCTCTGGCGGTGACGCTGGTCCCGATCTCCAACTGCTCTCCTCTGAGTCCCCTCTGGCTCTATCTTCCTGGGGTGCCCCCCTAAACTCCCCCCTTGCCTTGGCCACTGGTGCTCCTTTCTGTGAATCCTCCGATTCACTGGAAAGACTCGGAGATCTCGGGTCGTCGTCATCACTCATCTTTTCTTCTGCCTCCTCCCCTTCGCTCTCTGTTTCCTCCCTTGCCCTTGCCTCTGCTCCTGAACCCCTGACATCCATCCCCCCCTCGAAGCCCCCCACTCCCCCTCCCCCTCCTTCCGGTGCTGGAGCTGGGTGCTGCTGTGTCAAGGGGACGAATGTCGGGTACCGTTCGCTTCCCGTAGCGGGCCTCCATCCGAAGTCTTCCGGTTCTTCCTCCCTGCTCTCGTCGACGACGGTCACCTCTGCTTCCATCTCTGTGCCGCCGTGCTCGAAACCTGGGTCTTCCCCGAAAACGTCCATGTCCGTCTCTCCCTCACTTCCTCCTGGCGGCGTTGCTCGTCCTGGACCTTCTTGCCACTTCCTGCGCCACTGCTCCTCTGGTCTGTCGTCCCACCAATACGAGGGTTCTGAGGCAGATCCCGAGGGTGACCCCTCCGTGGAACGGACGTCTCGTGTCGGGTCCTCGTCCGAGTCGAACCCCCGGAACGTGCTGGCCGAAAGCGTGGGCGTGAAAAGCCAGTCGTCGAAAAAGTCTGCTGGCATCGGTCTATGTGGGAAGAGGGCATGAAACTCGTCTTTGAGCAGAGGTTCGTCCAAGGCGTAGCCCGGCACCCAGCTGTTCGCACTGGCCGGGGTGCCCTCCTTGGCGAGAAAGTATTCTACCCCTTCTTCCCCCCATCTGGAATCCAAAATTTCTGTGACTTCGTTGATGCGCTCCTTCTGTGCCACTCCTGCGTGCCCTGTTCTGTCTCTGACCGGACTCGGCGCCGTTCCGGGTTCCTGAAACCTGTGCGGTGCCTTGTAGGGAGTGAGCACCGATCTGTGGAACACCGGATGCATTCTGGAACCCTCCGGAAGCGCCAGCCTGAAGGCCACCGGGTTGACCTGCTCTTCGACTTGATAGGGCCCCAGTTGCTTATGCCCTAGTTTCTTCTTGGCCAACGACCTGGCCGGCACTGCGTGGGCTGCTAACCAGACCCAGTCTCCCACGTGGAGCTCTTCGCCAACCCTTCTGCGTTTGTCCGCTTGTACCTTGTATGCGTGCTTGGCCAGCTCCAGGTGGCGCCTCAGCTGATCGTGGACTTCCTGCAGTTCCGACGCGAACGCATCTGCCGTCTGCGGCTCCCCCTCCCCCAGCCTTTCCAGTCCCGGGAAGGTTCTGGGGTGCCTCCCGTTGTTGGCGAAGAACGGCGTGACCCCCGTGGACACGTGCTTCGTGTTGTTGTAGGCGAACTCGGCGAGCGGCAGGTAATCCACCCACGTCGCAGGCTGTTGATTTGCATAACACCTCAAGTACTGCTGCATGATGGCATTGACCCGCTCCGCTTGCCCGTTGGTCTGCGGGTGTCTCGCCGACGCCAGGTTGATCTTGACGTTCAGGAAGCCCATCAGCCTCTGCCAGAAATTCGAGATGAACTGCCGCCCCCGGTCGGACAGAATAGACCGTGGCAGACCGTGAACCTTGAACATGTGGTCTATGAACAGTTTGGCGGTTTGTTCCGCCGTGGCCACCTTCGCACACGGAATGAAATGTGCCATCTTGGAGAACAAGTCCACCACCACCAGCACTGCCGTCTTGCCCCTCGAGCTGGGCAGATCCGTGACAAAGTCCAGGGCCACTCTCTCCCAAGGTTCGGCCGGAGTTTGCAGCGGTTCCAACAGTCCGGCCGGCGGTCTAAGCACTGGCTTCGCCCTCTGGCAGGTGTCACACCTCGCCACGTAGTCCGCGACCTCCCCTCTCATTCCAGGCCACCAGAAATCCCTGGCGACTAATTCCACCGTCTTCTCCTTGCCGAAGTGCCCTGCAGTGGGCGCGTCGTGCAGCTGCTGCAGCACCTTGGCGCGAAGTTCGTCTCCCGGCACGTAGATGGCCCCTTTACGGATGAGCAATCCATCTCTTAGCTGGAAACCGTCGGCCGCTGCCTTGCCCCTTTGCACCTCTGCCATCTTTGCTTGCGCGAAGGAGTCCCCCTGCAACGCTCGTCGCACCGCCTCCAGATCCACGGTTGCCGCGGCGCACGCCCACACTGTTGGTGCGAAGATGTGCATGGCGGCCGCTGGCGTTGCGTCCTCCAGATACTGTGGCTTGCGAGAGAGAGCGTCCGCCATGATGTTGGTGTCCCCCGGGACATACTCTATTCGGAAGTCGAAGTTCGCAAAGAACTCAGCCCAACGTATCTGCCTTTGGTTCAGGAACTGTGCCGTGCGCCAGTGCTCTAGGTTCTTGTGGTCCGTGCAAACCTGCACCGTGTGCTTGGCGCCGATCAGAAAGTGCCTCCACGCCTTGAACGCTGCATGAATGGCCAGCAACTCCCTGTCCCATATGGTGTAGTTCTGCTCGGACTTGCTGAGCTTCCTGGAGTAAAACGCTCCCGGTCGCCACACCCCCTGCGGGTCTTTCTGCAGCAGGACCGCCCCCACGGCTCTGTCCGAGGCGTCTGTCTCCACCCTCATCGGCTTGCTGGGGTTGACATGAAGCAGCTGCTCTTCCAACGCGAAGAGACGCTTGAGTGCCTGAAAGGACTGTTCCGCCTGCTCTGTCCAAATGAACTTCTTTTTCTTGGAGCTAAGCGTGTCAGTGATGGCCGCCGTCTGCATAGCGAAGCCCTTGATAAACTTGCGATAGAAGTTCGCAAAGCCGACAAACCGTTGGACCTCCTTCCGGTTGCGCGGGCTCTTCCAATCCAACACCGCTCGAACCTTGGCGCTGTCCATGGCGAGCCCCTTGTCAGACAGCTTGTAGCCCAGAAAATCCACCTCCGTCACGTCAAATTGGCACTTCTCCAGCTTGGCGTAGAGCCTATGTTGCTTTAGCCTGTTCAGCACTTCCTTGACGTGTTTGTCATGCTCCTGTTGCGACTCCGAAAAGATCAGGATGTCATCTAAGAAACAGACGCACGTCTTGTAGAGAAGTCCAGCCAACACGTGATGCATGAATGCTTGAAAAACGTGGGAGCCATTTTGCAATCCAAAAGGCATAACTCTATATTCGTAGGTCCCCAGTGGCGTGAACATGGCTGTTTTCCACTCATCTCCCTCCCGCATGCGAATGAGGTTGTACGCCCCTCGCAGGTCCAACTTGGTGAACACTCTGCCCTTCCGCACCTTTGCGAGGAGGTCGTCAATTCGGGGCATGGGGAAGTCCGACGGCTTAGTCACACTGTTCAAGATCCTGTAATCCACTACGAGTCTCTTTTGGGGCGTATCCCGCTTCTTAACGAAGAACACCGGGCTGCCTCCCGCCGCCTCGGACTCTCGGATGAAACCGCGCTCCAAATTATGATCTATGAACTCTTTGAGTTCTTGCAGTTCGTCCTCTGACATGGAATACAGTCTCCCCTTAGGCAGCGCCGCCCCTGGCAGCAGGTCAATCTTGCAGTCATATGGCCTGTGAGGGGGTAGCCTGTCTGCCTCCTTCTCGCAGAAAACTTCCAAAAATTCTGCGTACTTGTGGGGAATCGCTTGCAGCGTGCCTAGCAGCAGCTGTGACTCTTCTTCCTCTCCTTCCTGCCTGGGCACGATGCAGTGTTCAGCACAAAAGGAAGAGCCGAAGGTCAGCTGCCTCTGGTACCAAGCCAGCGTTGGGCTGTGCTTGTCCAGCCAACTCATGCCCAACACAATGGGCGTGTCCGACAATTGAGTGACGTTGAAGCTGATGACTTCTTTGTGATTCCCAAGTCGCATCACCATTGGTGGCGTCTGCTGCACCACTTGCCCCCCTAGCAGCTCCCTGCCATCCACCGTGACAACCTGCAGGGGCAGTGTGGCCGGCAGCAACTGTATAGCATGCTTGTTGACAAAGTCCTGCCCTATAAAGTCCGCATTGCTGCCTGAGTCAATGGTGATTGGCACGTCCATGGTGATGCCATTGGGCAGCTGGAGCGATGCGGTGAGCCTCACCACTGGTTTGGGCGGGAGGGGGTTCACGGGCTGTAAAATCTCTGGGGACTGCATCATTAATACGTCTGGCTGGGCCCCAGTGCCTCTTCCTCCAGCCAGACTGCGTCGTTTCCCTGCTGTGGTTCTCCTTGCTGCGTTGCTGCAGTCGCCATTGCTGAGGCTGCAGTGAGCTTGTGGAGCCTCTGGGGACACTCTTTCGCCATATGCCCTGGCTCCTCACAGACGTAACACTTCCTGTTCCCTCTAGGAGGCTTCGCTTTCACTGCTGCTGGTGCTAGGGCTCTGGTTGCTGACTGAGCCCTGGCACCTCCAACCTCCATCGGTTCAGCTCCTCCTCCTGGCGGAGGCGTGGATTGCGTACGTGCTGCTTCTCTGGGAAAGAAGGAGGAGCCCCTGGCTGGTTCGCGCCCTCCACGCCCTTCGTCCCTGCTCCACGGACGTCCTTCCAGCCGTACCCCCACTGCCAGCGCCCTCTGCACGACCTCCTGGGTGGTCCGGGGTCTCTCCCCCCTCGCAATTTCATCTTTCACAGAGCTGTTTAATCCCTCCCAGAACAGGTCTCTTACAGGAGTCGCATCTCTGTCCCATTCTAGGGCACTGGCCAGGGCGAAAAAGCGGGCATGGTACTGCCGTACGCTGGCCCTTCCCTGCTTCAGTCCATGAATCTGTTGCCGAGCAAGATCCACGTCAATGCTTGATAAAAAACACCCATCCATCGCTTTAATAAAGGCATTCGCATTTTGGAGCGCCGGATCGTTATCCCTCCACAAATTGCGCAGCCATGCCCTGGCATCCCCATGCAAATAGGACATGATGAATCCCACTTTCTCCTGCTCATCTCTAAAATCTTTATTCAGCAGTTGCAGTGCACACAGCACGTCTGCTCTAAAATTGGGATACTGTTGCAGGTTCCCATCGAAGTGAGAGACCAGACCGCCTGTGCGTCTCCCCAAACCAATCCCCTCTGGTTTGGGTGTCTGTTGCCCTTGCTTCGTAAGCACTTCCAACCTGACCTGGAGATCCCTGTAGGCGGCAGCTGCGTCCTCCTCTCTCTTCCTGGATGCGAGAGCCTCGGCATTCAGCTGTGACACTGCTTCTCTGAGTTCCGCTATTTGCTGTTCAGCCGTCATGTCGGCTGCCGTTCGTGAGCTCGCTAGTAGGCACCTGCTTCTCTCCTCTCCTCGAGGCTGTATATGCCCACAATTCTTGGGAGACGGAGCTTACTGTCAGAGTTGCTTCAAGATCCTAGCTCACAGAGGATCACGCTAGCCAACGGTCATTAAGTAAAAGTCTTTATTGAGTTACAGTTTCCATTCTCAAGCTGCTGCGTGCAACTCTACGTCTAGTAGCTAGATCGGCGAAGCTCCGTCTGAATCTCCGCCCCTTGTACACCAACTTAATATCCTAGCCCTGCTCCACCTTTTCCGCCTGACTGTTCTTCTCTGGGTCCCTCTGCCCCCCTGGGTCTCTTCCTTCCGGGATTCTTCTGACGCTGACCCCCCGGACCCTCCTGTCTCCTTGCGCCGGGCTTTAGGACCCGGCTCCCTTTCCGGGCTGCCTACTGCGCCGCCTTCCTGTGCATTTGAACTTGGCGCGCGCGCCCAACCTTCCACCTTCCGTCTAACCGTCTCTTCGCTCCCAGATGGAGGTGTGGCCACCCCTGACTCGTGCCCTCCCTCCTGTTGTGAGCTGCCAGCGCTTGCCCCCTGGCTCCCTTCCTCTTCCCTGTTCTCTGGCGGTGACGCTGGTCCCGATCTCCAACTGCTCTCCTCTGAGTCCCCTCTGGCTCTATCTTCCTGGGGTGCCCCCCTAAACTCCCCCCTTGCCTTGGCCACTGGTGCTCCTTTCTGTGAATCCTCCGATTCACTGGAAAGACTCGGAGATCTCGGGTCGTCGTCATCACTCATCTTTTCTTCTGCCTCCTCCCCTTCGCTCTCTGTTTCCTCCCTTGCCCTTGCCTCTGCTCCTGAACCCCTGACAACATCCCTGACATATAACGCCACTCCTCCTCCTTTCTTGTCTGGTCTGTTTCTCTGAAATAGATTGTATCCCTCCATTATTACATTCCAATCGTGGGACTTATCCCACCAGGTTTCAGTGATGCCTATTATGTCATATTTAGTTTGCTGTACCAAGAGCTCATGCTCATCTTGTTTATTTCCCATGCTTTGCGCATTAGTGTACAGACATTGAAGTCCATTAATCATTCCCCCGTGTCTCTTATTTAAGGATTTTTTTCCTCCCACCACTAGGTCTGCGTGCTGTTTGCTCCATTTGGTCTATGACATTTGGATGATCATCTTCATCAATTGATAGACTCCTACCTTCAGGAGCACTGTCTCCCTCCCCCACATTAGTCAGTTTAAAGCCCTCCTGATGAGGTTTCTGAGATTTTTGGCAAAAACATTCCTCCCAACTGTTGTGAGGTGCAGCCCATCGCTTGCCAGAAGTCCATCTTCAAGAAACTGCAGTCCGTGATCTAAGAATCCAAACCGTTCCTGTTTACACCATTTGCGAAGCCAGCTGTTCACTTCTACTATTTTTCCCTCTCTCCCTGGGCCACGTCTTTCAACTGGGAGGACAGATGAGATGACAATTTGTGCATTTAATTGCTTCAATTTCCTGCCCAGAGCCTCGTAGTCTCTTTTGATCTTCTGGAGGCTATTGCTTGCAGTGTCATTGGTTCCCACATGAACCAAGAGGAAGGGGTATTTGTCAGTGGGTTTTATGATTCCTTGCAGTCATTCAGTTACATCTTGGATCTTAGCCCCGGGGAGACAGCACACCTCCTGAGACATCTTGTCAGGCCCACAGATCACTGCTTCTGTTCCCCCCAGTAGGGAATCCCCTATCACCACTACACGCCTCCTCTTAGGTTTGGTCGGGGTTCTTCCGTGAGCTGTCCGTTCCAAGGTCACCTGCACATTCCCTGAGGACTGACTTTGCTGCTCGTCTTCATATACCTGATCGACTGTAATGAGGGAGAGATCCTCAAATTGAGTCTGTTCTTCGTCTTCCATGCTAGGGGAGAGGACTTCAAAACAATTGTGTATTTCTAAACAATCAAAGCAAACCCTGGGCCTCCTACTTCTTTGAGTCACGTTTCTCCATATATTTGGCACCTGTGTTGGTGAACTAGCCTCCTTCTCAGGGGTGTCCCCTGTCTCCTCCTTGGTGGAGACAGTGTTCTCTGTTGCTTCCAAGAAGAGCTCCAGCTCTCTAATTCTTAGGAGCGTAGCTACACGTTCCTCCACTTGCTGGAGTTGGCTTCTAAGAGGGCAATCAACATACAATTGCTGCAGATAAAGCTGCCTGCAACCTTTGGCAAGATGGCAAACATTGCGCAGGAACCACAGGCGACTGCAGCTGTTCCCTCACCCTCCATCTTGAAAAATGATACAGTGGTCCTCCATCTTAAAAAGCGTGAAGACAGGACAAATAACCCCCCCAAAAAACCTAGGTCTCCCCCAACAAACGTTTGAGACTAGCTCCCCTAAATCTAAAAGATGGGTCTTTTGCTCCTCCTTCAGCTGCTGCCCTGCAAGCTGCTGCTGCTTCTTCTTTCTTCTTCTTCTTCTTCTTCTTCTTCTTCTTCTTCTTCTTCTTCTTCTTCTTCTTCCCTGCCCATCTGACTGGGTTGCCCCAGCCACTTGTTAGTTGCTTGTTACCTACAAGGTCCCTGTCATTGTCTGCATTGTAAATCAGGGAAGGGTTGTAGCTCAGGTGTAGAGCACCTGCTGTGCATGCAGAAGGTCCAAATGGCAACATTTCCAGGGGGTGGGGGTGAGAGAGACTCCTGCTTAAAAACCTCAGCCAGCCACTGTAGACAACACTGCGCTAGATGGACTAGTGGTCTGGCTCAGTCTATGGCAGCTTCCTGAGTTTCTAAACTAGTTGCCCCAAGCTCAGACTGCATCGCTCTTACAAGCCACTCTGGAGTTCCTGTAGCAATAACTTTCAGCACTTTGGAACTAAACTAAGTTTATCTGTCTGAGCAACTTTTTCTGAATGTTGTATAGATATGGCTATGAATCTGACCTTTGGGGAGTTTGTAAGTAAACCATTTTTAACTTACCAAACACGTGATCTTTTTCTATGCTAGGGAAGAGGGAAACTTTGGAACTCATATTTTAAAGGTCTAATAGTCAATATTGCCACTCTGCATATTTTGTGATTTAAAATCTCTGCTGGGCTTTTCTCACCCAAGAGTAGTTGGCCCAAACCTGGATCTTGGCATCCAGGGAATTCTCCTTTCTATATATCTCTTTTATGTCCTTTGCATCAACGTATTTGCCCTAATGAATCAGCTTCCATGGAAAAGCTCTGAGTAGTCTGGGGAGCTCCAGAACTGTGAGTCACATTTGTTTCAACATGGCAGTAATGGGAGAGTTTCCCGAGGGACTGTGTCCCATACTGATCAGTGGGAAGCAGCAAAGAAATTCCACCCCAGAGGCAGAAGCACTTTCCAGACTGCAGCTCAAGTCCCTTAGCCTTATAAAGAAACTGGCAGCATATATATATTTTCCATGGAGAGTAGAAGCCTTGCTAATTTTCAGTATCTTGAATGCACCTCTGCAATTCTCAATAGAAATCTGCATTCTAGGATTTACAGCATCGTCACAGACACAAAGGTATCTTCGCCTTCAAGTCTTGCACTGTTTTCACTCATTTTTAAGAATGATTTAATGGATGTTATGTCTCCTTGCGTGAGGAAGGAGACTGACAAAGATTATAAAATAAAGATGAGATAGAGGCCCTTGCACAGCTCAGGCCAAAGCTTTCGCCAGGTCATCTCCGCTGGCCTTTCACTGCCCAAAAGGCTTCTCTCCACTGGTTTTGCTTACTTGTTTGCACTTCCCGCTTTGGCCAAGGGAAAGAGCCCCAAAGCATAGAAAGGGCAGGAAGGGAGAGCAGACAAGAGCCATTTAAAAGGGGGAATGTAAAACAGCAGCACAGAGTTGAATAGCAGATCCGGGGGCCACAGAGAACTCAAACAGGATTTAATTCCAGTCTGCATGTTTAAGTGAACCAACTAGATTCACATTTCCTGGTCTAATATGCAGGTTGGAATGCAGTTTTCCTAATTTTGCCGTACAATGTGTAAAAAAATGTGTAATGATACAGAAGCTAGAAGGAACAGACTTAGGAATGAATACCTCTGAAACTGGCAAAGACAGGAAATGGATTGATTATTTGTCCTTAGTAGTAAGGACAAGGAGTTTGCACTGCACACAGTATTTGCTTGCCTGAAATGTTCTGCAACCTTCCTGAAGACTCCTGGAATTCCACCCACATTTACTTTCTTTTCATACAACAATTCCAAGAGCTACCAGGAAAGCTACAAAGACCAAACCTCCAGCTATCTGCCCTCAAGAAATCAAAATGGCAAAAAGAGGCACAGCTCTGGTATGACGAGGGGGAGAAAAGCTTCTTTCTCCCTGTCCACCTTCTCAACCCAAGGAAGATGTTTCTCCACTTCCTTCTGAGTGCAAAATTAGACATTATACAAAAGATGCATGAAGATTCTCCTGCCACAAAGGGACACAGATTAGTGGTCCTCAGAGGACCTCTGCTCCCCCTTTGCTCCCTGCTGGTGGTCCTCCTCTTTACATGGGGAAAGGGAAGGGCCGCTTGTGCAATTTATAAGTTGAAGGGTCTGACAATGCTGGGAATTCGGATACAGACCTAGCTGGGTGGCAGGGTTGTGCTTCCAGAGGACCTGTTCACTGAGCATTTAACCCTGATTTGCTTGCAGGAAGATTAGAGGACTTTATGTCAAAACAGGTTCTATCCCACACTTCCCATCATTTCCCCATCACTTTCCTTATTGCAAAAAACCCCCCTGATTTTTGGAGGAAGTCATAGAATCTGAGAGCTGGAAGGGATCCCGAGGGGCATCTAGTGCAACCCCCTGCAATGCAGGCATTTCAGCTAAAGCATCCCTGACAGATGACCATCCAAGCTCTGCGTAAAAACCTCCCAAGGGAGACCATTCCACTGTTGAATAGCTATTACTGTCAGAAAGTTCTTCCTGATGTTTAGCTGGAATCTCCTTTCTTGTAACTTGAAGCCATTGGTTCGAGTCCTACAAGCATGCTCCCACATGCACGCCCTTGAGATATTTGAAGATAGCTATCATGTCTCCTCTCAGTCTCCTCTTTCCCAGGCTAAACATACCCAGCTCCTTCAACCATTCCTCATAAGACTTAATTTCCAGACCCCTGATCATCTTGGTTGCCCTCCTCTGCACACATTCCAGCTTGCCAACATCCTTCTTAAATTGTGGTACCCAGAATCAGACACAGTATTCCAGGTGAGGTCTGACCAAGGCAGAATAGAGTGGTACAATTACCACAAAGGGGTTTGTTGTTCAAGAGTGCAATAACTGCATAACCTGAACTTGGCAGTATGTGATGGAATCCCACCCAAAAATAACACCAGCCTGGAAGTGCCCAGAAGAATCTATGTAATATTTTGGCCTTGACAGTAAGGCCACAAAACTTAACAGCTCACAACAGCTTCACTCTGGTCCCATGTAAGTCCCGTGTAGCCGAGGGCTGTAGCTCAGTGGTAGAGCATCTCCTCCACATGCAGAAGCTCCTGGGATCAATCCCTTTCATCTGCAGGTGAAACCCTGGAGTGCAGACAATACTGAGTTCAAAGGGCCAGCGCTCTGCCTTCTCATAAAGAGAGTTGCTATGATTTTAAAGGAAAAGCAGCTGCGGGAGTTGCCCCTTCTTTCAATGAGGGTGGAGTGTTGGAGCACTTAACCCTCTCACTCCCTATTATTTTCTTCACTCACAATGGCTTGTCCTGGACTGCCACGGTCCTGCATCTTACCCCTTCAAGCTAGGAAACGAGGATTTTTGAGGGATTCATTCATTTGTTCATTCATTCATTCATTCATTTATCTATCCATCCCTCCACCCATCCTCACATCTCTATATCCCACCTTTCCTCAATTGACTTATAAGTGGTATCTATGGCTCTCTCCTTTCCCATTTTATCCTTACAAAACCCTGTAAAGCAAATTAGGCTGAGAGAGAGTGACTGGCCCAAAGTCACCCTACTAACCTTCATGGCTGGGCGAGGATTTGAATCCAGGCCTCCCAGGTCCCAATCCAAGACTCTGGCCAATTAACACCGTGCTGCATCCCCTTTCAGAGTGAAAGCACCCGCATACAGACCTCGCACGGATACTGTTTGCGCATCTTTAGGCTAAGGCCTAGTTTAGCTGTCATTCATCAGGGCGTCAAAGCCAGGCAGGATGCAGTGATTTAATACAGGGATCACTAATTGTTTTTGTTAGCTATTTGCAGATGGCAGAGGCTCCAACCTGGAGAGATTTATCTGTCTTGCTCCATCAATTACTTTGCTACTTTAATCACATCCTTCCATGCACTCTCCCATTGATTGGCCTGTTTACATCTCACCTCCCTCAACCCATCGCTCTTTCTTGTCAGGGCTGGAGGAATGAGTCAATGCCCCCTCCATCACATGCAGCTAGCTATGGCATCCTCTTTGGGACAGAGATACCCCTGACAGGACTGAGAGATGGGTTAATATTCTAGAGAGAAAGACACCCGACTGTCTTTCTAATGCAACAGCAGAAGCACTATCTATGCACTGGGAGTTTGATAAGGAGGGGGCAAGTTAACGCAGAATGAGCATCTGCACAGTCATTTAAAGAAAAAAGCAGCAGAGGAAAAGCTTCGTTCCAAAATAAGGTCTGCTAGTTGCACGGACCACTTGATGCAATTTTAAGAACCATTTATGTCAGGAACCTCAGGCAAAAAGATATTGGAACCTGAGGCCAGAAGCTTTAGCAGGCTGGCTGTTTTCTGGGATTCTGTTCAAGTCCAAAAAAAGTGAGGAATGTGATATTGGGAGTATAATTCTTGGGAACATCAACCTGGGGGGGGGGGGGGACAAATTTCTAGCCTTTGAGGCTGTGAAGAGAGTGGCTGCAACAGTTGCTGTGGTGAACCTTGGCTTGGCCAGTGCCAAAGGAGTCTCCATAACAATTTTTTTTGTAAAAGTAAAAATCCCTACATCTAGAAAGTTGGCATGCTGAAAAGAAGAATTCTGACAGGCTAGTTTTTTTATGTGCTATCGGGTATTTTTATATTAGGGCATCCTCTTGCAGTCTGGAGCGGGACCCCATCTCATCTATTGCTTGTGAGAAACAATAAATACAGAAGGCCCTCAAATGTTCAAATCATGTCACATGCATAGGTTCCCTCCTTCTCGTTACAGCAACCTTGTAAAGTAGGTCAGAATTAATGCTTCCATTTCCAGGTGGGGGAGCAGAGGCTAAGAAAGTATTAGACAACCCACTCCAATTATCAATGTCCTCATGAAGATAAGATTTGAACAGTTGCAGCTCAGTCTCCTAGCCATTTAAACTATACCGCTTAGGCCTAAGAGTGCAGAAGACTATGGTGTATCTGGCCAAATCCCAAAAGCTGGAGAAGCAAGGGAGCAGGATTTGCATTTGTCAGGACTGGATCTCAGGGCCCACTCAGAGCAGCAGCAGAATAGGTTCTGCAGGTAAGCAGATACCTGCAAGTCAGCCACATTTGCATCCTTGATTCAGCTCAAAGAATTGCTTCCTTCCAGTGCAGAAACAACTGGCAGAGGGAGAGCAGCGCTGCAGCTGCTCCGACCCCAATCTATCCAATCTGGAGTGGCTTTAGATGACACGGCGCCATCTGGTGGCCACTTGAAATGTCATTCCACAACAGCTGTCCCCCCTCCAGAAAGAGAGAGAGAGAGAGAGAGAGAGAGAGACATGAAGCTGCTGGCCATCTTTTCTGTGTCCTTGCTGTGGTACAGCAATCTGTGCAGCCATGCCGTGCAGCCAGCTGGCTCCGCATGGTCTGACTCAGTATCAGGCAGCTTCCTATGTTCCTGTGTTGCATTTCCTACCATGCCCCTATTTTGCATTTCCCACAATGCACCTGTGTTGCATTTCCCACCATGCCCCAAATGAGCAAACTTCCATGGTATTGTGGGACATGTAAACAGGGGGCAGCTTTCCAACCCAGCTGCTGTTGTCAGATAAGGCTGCAGCCTTGGACGGCCACTGACAGCAGCATCCACCCACACCCGCAACTGGAATACGCATTGCTATGCCGTCAGACACCACCCTGAGTCGGCCTGGCATCTGGGCTCCCAGCTGTCCTAAGAAGAGGACAAAGGGGGCCCACCTAGTCGAGCAGGCCTGCTCCCACAGGGGCCAAGCAGATGCCCCACTGGGAAGCCCCACAAGAGCAGTGCCCTCCCTACCCATTTCCCCCAGCAAATGATATGCAGAGACATGGAACCACAGGGCTGTAGAGTTGGAAGGGCCCCCGAGGGTCATCTAGTCCAACCCCCCGCAGTGCAGGGATCACAGCTAAAGAATCCCTGACTGGTGGTCATCCAACCTTTGTTTGAAAACCTAGAATGAAAAAGAGTCCACCATCTTCCAATATAGTCCATTCTACTATCAAACAACTCTTCCCATCAGAAAGTTGTTCCTAAAGTTGAGTCGGAATCTCCTTTCTTGTAATTTCAACCCATTGGTTCAGGTCCTCCAGAGCAGAAGAAAACAAACCAGTTCCCTCTTCCGTGTGACAACCCTTGAGATATATGAGAATCTCTTCTCCTCTTTTCCAGGCTAAACGTCCTCCACTCCCTCGACCATTCCTCATAAGGCTTCTTCCAATCCTGGAGGTACTGTATCACCCATCACAACTAGCAACCACTTTGTGGAAGTGAATTTCCATGGTTTAACGGTGCGCTGTGTGGAGACTTCCCCTCATCTGCTCTGAGTCCCCCACCATTCAGCTCCCTGCCTAGTCCACCTGCAGCGCTTCCACGACAAGTCCAGGGCCAGAAGTTCTACGCTTCAAGGATGCCATCTGGGATGCCCCAGTGTCAGTCCCTGTCCACCAGGTCCTGCAGAACCCTGCCCCAGAGCTGCCCAGGAGCCAGGCCCGCCAAGCTCAGTGCTGACTACACTGGCTGACAGCATCTCTCCATCTTCTTCAGGCTGGGGACTGAGCCTTTTGCAGGCACGGCTGCTGCTGTCCCCACCCTGTTGGGTGAGGAGGCTTCTGCTGTGCTCCTACTCCCTATCTGTGATTGCTGCGCTACACTTGATCCCTGCAAGCCTCTGGCTAAGTTGGACTGACAGGCCCCTCACCTGACTTGCTGGATCCTGACTCTGGCTAATGATCTGGAGAACTTCCCAGTGGGCTGTATTAATAGGCTAGATCCTCCCTCCAGATGACCCATTTATTGGGAATTCGCCCCAATCTGCTTGCACAAGGCTTGTGGGAGATTTATGCAACATCCACTTTTGTGGGGCACTGGTTTTGGTTCTTACGTATGGGATTTTTACAAAAAGGAGTATTCATCTCAAATCGTTTGCATGGAGGTTACATAAGTCTTCCAGTTCATAAATTGTTCATCTCATCATTTGGGGGGGCATATCGCTGACTGTTTCCTAACCACACGAAGCCTCTGGTTTTTTAATGTGTGTTTATTGTGCCTGGACAACAGAGCACTTTAACTGCACAAACCTGTTATGCGACTGAGTTTCCTGTGAAACTCTGGCCGCCCGGAGGTGATGCTGGTGCCCAAAATCCACCACCTGGGGCAGGTGCTCCACCCTGCCTCATGCAAGGGATGCCCGGCAGTGGCAGGCAACAGGGATGCCCTCCATCAGCAGCCATGCCTGCAGGTCAGCCAGGCGGCCTCCTTCTATGGAGGACAGCCCTCTGTTGAAAGGAATCTTCTGCTTGAAGGACTGTCTGGTCCAAGTCCAGTCAAAAGATGAAGAACCGTAAGACGGTACAGCAGGAGGATGTTCATGTTGCCCATTAGCATCTGGAGCACAGAAAGAGCAGGTGTGTGGCTCACCTGGCTGAAGTTCAAGGGGACGTGGCTTTTTCAGAAAAGATTCCTGTGCAAGTCAAGGCAATGTGCACAGGGTAATTTGCGTCAGGAAATTTTCAGTTTGCCCTGGTAAATTTCCCAGTGTGGTGGAGAGGGATCCTAATTTAGCATGTTCATTCTACTTGTACTCTGCAAACATTACTGAAACCTTTGAACGTGCCAAGCTTGCCTCATATTGATTTGTAATTGGTACCCCTTCATGGTTACGCATGGACTGTGTCCCAGTTCACAGTGCAGTGGCTGGACTGCGACCTGGGAGGCCAAGATTCAAATCCCACTCAGCCAGGAAACTGACTGGGTGACCTTGGGCTGCCTCTCAGCCTAATGCACCTCACAGGGTTGTTGTGGAGATAAAGTGGGGTGGAAGAGAACCCTATATACCACACTGAAATGCAGTAGACAAAAAAAAGACTAATCTATAAATAACTTATGAAATGGAAAACATTCCATGGAAAAAATAAATCACTAGAACAATTTCCACTTCATATAACTGCAGTTTTACCCTGCTATGGGGAGGTGTATTGTACGTATAATAAATTAATTCTAAACATGCATCCATTCACATAAATTAGCATATGCAAATAGTATGATGCCCTGTGCCCTCTCTCGTCCTCCTTTCAAGTGATGCACAATTGCCCTCACATCTACCTATCAAGCAGGACACTTGAATTCTATCTGCATCCACAGAAACGTGAAGGTTTTGGTTTTTCCTTAAAAGAAAAATACTGAGAAAATAAAAAAGTCAAAAACAAGACAAGCCTGCCTCCTGCTTCATTCTGAACTAGCAAGAACACACCACTGGATTCTTGTGAGGTGGAGAGGGAAAACCAGCCTCCTTTTAGGTCAGGGGAGACAGCAGCAGATATCAGTCCACAGCAACAGATCTGTGACCACATCTCAATAACTATCCATCACCCACAAACGGCAGACGCCCAAAACACAAATTCCCAGCAGCCTCTCCTATCCTACCTCGCGTGCCCTTTGCTGTGCTTAAAATAATCTGGAGGCCTTACAGGCTGCTTCCACCTCTCCTTGTGTGTGAGGAAAGCCCCAGGGAACAGCCCAGGCTCTGCATCCAACAAAACAAAAATCCCACAAGCATCTCCAGGCCAGCTCTTTTCTCGGTTACACAGCAACCAGGAGAAGATGCTGGCTGGCTTGCTGCTCCTGGCTGGCAAGCAAAGGACAACTAGGTCACTACAGACAGGCAGAGGCATGGTCCCCAGGAAAGACTGGAATGAAAGGTGGGGAGGAGAGTCAGCTCAGTTTGCATTTAAAGAAGAACATAACCAGGAGCTCAGAGTAACTCACAGAAGGGAGCAGGGCAGAAGCAGCCGTCATGCGCAGGATAGATGCAGATTCCCAGCAGAAACAATCCAGGGCAGGCATGGGGGAGGTGTGGCCACCCAGATGCTGATGGACTCCAACTCCCATCAGCCCCAGCCAGCACAGCCAACACAGTCCAGTGACATCTGGAGGGCCACAGGGTAGCCAGCATGATGCTCTTCAGCTGGACCACAACGCCATTGTTAGAAACTCAGATATAAAAGCAAGTCGCCAAATGGCAACTTAAACTTGGGTTTCAGTTGCCTCAGTAGAATGTCTAGCTGCCATTTCCTTTTGCAAGATTACAAAGCAAAAAACAAATTGTTTCTCTTGTCAACATTAATATATTTAACAATTCAGTCACATTTTTTACCAGTTAGAGCAGTGTTTCCCAACCGGTGTTCCGCAGCACACTAGTGTGCCGCGATACGTTGCCTGGTGTGCCGCGGGAAAAATTGGCGGGGGGGGGGGGGAATAAAGGGGAAAAAAATTATTCCCCCACCGCCAGGCGTGGGGCTGGGGCGGGGGAAGCCCGAGCTTCCCCCTCCCCCAGAACGGGACCCAGAGCCATGCCGAAGCTGTGCGCAGCTTTGGCATCGCTCTGGGAGCTTGCGGGGCTGGGGGAGGAGGAAGCCCTCCGCCAGCCTCCAAACCATGTCGGGAGACAGCGGGATGGCGCGCTGCGCCTCTCCCGCTGTCCCCCGAGTTTGCAGGGCTGGCGATGGGGAGGAGCAGGCTTCTCCCCCCGCCAGCCTTCCAGCCAAGTCGGGGGGCAGCGGCAAGGGCGCGCTGCGCCTCTCCCGCTGTCCCCCGAGTTTGCGGGGCTGGCGACGGGGAGGAGCAGGCTTCTCCCCCCGCCAGCCTTCCAGCCAAGTCGGGGGGCAGCGGGAAGGGCGCGCTGGGTTTCTCCGCTGTCCCGGACGGCTTTCAAAAGCCTGCCTTCAAAAGCCGTCCGGGACAGCGGAGAAACGCGCTGCCTTTCTCCGCCCTCCCGGGAAGGCAGGCGGGGGGGAGCAAAGACTTTCACCCCTGCCTGCCTTCCCGGGAGAGCGGAGAAACGCACTGCCTTTCTCCGCTCTCCCAGGAAGGCAGGCAGGGGGGAGCAAAGACTTTTGACCCCCGCCGGCCTTCAGAAGAGGTCCAGGACCTCTTCTGAAGGTGGGCGGGGGGCGAAAATCTTTGTCCCCCCTGCCTGCCTTCCCAGGGGCTTTTAAATCGCCCCGGACAGCGGAGAAGTCCTCCGCTGTCCCGGGGTTTTTTAAAATGCTGGGGGTGGGAAGAAAAGCCCTTGCCCCCCCCCAGCCTTCAGAAGAGGTCGGGGGACAGACTGTCGCCGGACCTGGTCTGAAGGCGGTTTCCCTAGGAACGCATTAATTGATTTTCAATGCATTCCTATGGGAAACCGTGCATCGCAAGACGAAAAACTCGCAAGACGAAGAGACTTGCGGAACGAATTAATTTCGTCTTGCGAGGCACCACTGTATCCGGAGAGGCGGCCTTCAGGCGAATTTTAATTTTAATTTTCCTTCTCCCACTTAATGCCCCACGCTCGCCCGAGCAGCTTGCAGTCCTCGGTAACCACGGCGACCCGAGGGAGGGGAGGGAACAGGGAAGTCGAGGGCGGCGGCGAGCCGCGATGACGTCAGTGGGCCGCGCCGCCTCGCCCTGGCACGGTGTGAGAGCCCCGGCTAGTGGCGCGAGCTTCAGAATAAGTGGGATCCGCATGCACGAGACCAAGATTGCGGGTAAGGAGCTCAGCCCTGGGCAGGAGGAAGCGGGGCCGCGCGTGCGGGCCACATCCCCACAGAGAGCGAGCCTCCCCCGGCCCACCACTCCGGACAGGTCCACTCGCATGAGGGGGCGGCGATGGCGACGGCCGGCAGCTTGCCTGCAATGCCATCCCTCGAGCAGGCGAGGAGCCCGGAGGCTACCAGAGCACTTGGTTGCATTCAGGATCTAGAGTGGGGAAGCGGGGCTTGTGTCTGGGCTGGACACATTGGGCTGCCTGTGCCGCTCGACCTGCGGGGAGAAATCAGGGTGGGAGTCACGACCGTGAGGCAGGGCTGCCAAGTGTGGCAGAAGAGGACACGGCCGTCGCACCTGTCCTTAGGTAGGAGCTTCTTCCGTGTCGACCTGCTGCCCTAAAGTCTTGGCTTTTTTCTTGGCTTTTTGGCGGTTGGCACAGAAGGAGGGCAAGGGGGAGGGGAAAAAATTGAAACTTACACTTTCGTGCGTCCCTCCCGGCGTGACGCTGCGCGCTGACGTCACGGGGCTGTAATGGTGGTGTGCCTCGAGATTTTTTTCATGAAACAAGTGTGCCTTTGCCCCAAAAAGGTTGGGAAACACTGAGTTAGAGTAAAAAAATAATTCTCAAGACATGTTAACTCTGCATCTTTCGCTGCTGTGCTGCCACGTGAGTCAGCCAACTAGTGCAGTGTTGCAGCAAGAAAAGACACTGCTGCCCACCAGCCAAGGAGATGGTGAAGACGTCAGTCACCAAACCTGGCAACCATAAATCTCCACTTGGTCACAAGTGGATGGTCGTGAGTTACAAAAAGCGACTGGCAAGCAGGGAATTTTGAACACTGCACAATTCCCAGGATTCCTGACCCCTGGCCATGCCCCTACAACACCTGGAAGTCATCATGTCGGCCATCTTTGATTCCAGGGGTTTTGGTAGGGGGTGATTTGGCAGTGGAACCAGTGGCCCAAATCCGCCTTGCCCAGGACACCTACATCCTTGGCAGTGAGTCTGAGTCTCTTGCCACACAGATCTTTGGCTGCTTGGATTGTCACCTGCCTCAAGCAAGGCTCACAACTGAGCGACACTGGCACCAAGCATCAGAGGTGCCTGATGCTGTGCCCAAGGGCAAATCACTTCTTAATTACTGCTTACAGTGCAGGTTCCTGCTTCGGCTTGGGCTGCTGCCAGCCCCGGGGACATGCCAAGGCCCTCAGCTCTGCTCGTGGTTAATTGACCCCTGCTATCGATCTGGCTTGAATCCATTGACCCTGTTTGTGACCGGAGAGAGAAAGAGAGGGGTTTTGTTTCCTTGCTGGGCAGATGTTCCAAGAGCAGCAGTGACAAAACCCAAAACCTTGTGCAGGGGGGCACATGATGAGACATTAAACGTATCAGTCCTTGGTAGAGCAGACGCCCCAGAAGAGGGGGTGATTCAACTAGAAAGAGGACTCAGATTTGCATGTGCCCATTTATATGTCGCAGTGCCATCAGGGTTGCCGGGGAGTGGGCCCCAGCCAACAGAATGGCTGGGGCAGGTTCCATTGGGGGTGGGTGCTCTGGGACAGCAGATCTCAGGGATCACAGGGAGAAGGAGGAGTTATGCTAAGATCAGAACACATCGTTATCGAGGAGGCAGGTTTAGTCATTGTTTGAAGACCGGAAGGATGCTGGAATCAACAAAGGAGACCCACATGACCTGAAGGTGCTGCTATGCAATGTCAGGTCAATGATTCATAAGACCACTGCCATCCACGACTTGATCATGGATTATATATACACACACACATTTTAGATAGATGATAGATATAGATAGATAGATAGATAGATAGATAGATAGATAGATAGATAGATAGATGATAGATAGATGGATAGATAGATAGATAGATAGATGATAGATAGATAGATAGATAGATAGATAGATAGATATAGATGATAGATAGATAGATGATAGATAGATAGATGATAGATAGATAGATAGATAGATAGATATAGATGATAGATAGATAGATAGATGATAGATGATAGATAGATAGATAGATAGATAGATAGATAGATAGATAGATATAGATATAGATATAGATATAGATATAGATAGATAGATAGATAGATAGATAGATAGATAGATAGAGATAGATAGATAGATAGATAGATAGATAGATGATAGATAGATAGATAGATAGATAGATAGATAGATAGATAGATAGATAGATAGATATAGATGATAGATAGATAGATAGATGATAGATAGATAGATGATAGATAGATAGATAGATAGATAGATAGATAGATAGATAGATAGATATAGATGATAGATAGATAGATAGATAGATGATAGATGATAGATAGATAGATAGATAGATAGATAGATAGATGATAGATAGATGATAGATAGATAATAGATAGATAGATGATAGATAGATAGATAGATAGATAGATAGATAGATAGATAGATAGATGATAGATAGATAGATAGATAGATGATAGATAGATAGATAGATAGATGATAGATAGATAGATAGATAGATAGATATATAGATAGATAGATGATAGATAGATAGATAGATAGATAGATAGATAGATGATAGATAGATAGATGATAGATATAGATGATAGATGATAGATAGATAGATAGATAGATGATAGATAGATTATAGATAGATATAGATATAGATATAGATGATAGATAGATAGATAGATAGATGATAGATAGATAGATAGATGATAGATAGATAGATAGATAGATAGATAGATAGATAGATAGATAATTGTCCAGTAGCACCTTAGAGGCCAACTAAGTTTGTTCTTGGTATAAGCTTTCGTGTGCATGCACACTTCTTCAGGTGTTGTTGTTGTTGATATCAAAAGAAACCTGAGGCATCTCCCCTGACATATGCCAGCGAAGGACAGGCAACTTCAAGACCCCTCTTGCTCTCATAGGAACACAGGAAGCTGCCTTAGAGTGAGTCAGACCACTGCATTGTCTCCCAGTCCCAGCCCTGCCTGGAGGGGCCAAGGATCAAACCTGGATGTGGAGTGGACGCTGTCCTCTGCACAGGAGGACACATGGGCATAGCCAGGGGGCAAGGGGCACAGCTCCCCCCCCCCCCCCGCAAATCAAGTAAATAAATAAAAATACTCAACTAACTGATCAATCATGTTGAAGATAGCTCAGTTCTGCCCCCCCCCCCCAAAAAAAACCACAACCCTGGCTACGCCCATGGGGGACACAGAAGCATGCAATTCTGGGGCACTTGGGAGTAGAGAGGGCAATCTCTCAGGACTGCTCATCTCTACCTACAGAAGAACAAGGAGAGCATGATCAAGAACTTAGGTCAAACTCTGAGCTGTCAGGATGACCCACAGCTAGATGCAGCCTCCGTCAATGGTGCCTTTTTGAGATGGAGGGGCTCCCCTCTGGTCCATGATGCTGCACCCCCCCCCCCCCGACTGCTCCCAAAGTGCCATTCAGTAGCATCTGTGGGTTCCTGCGCCTCCGGCCTTCAACTCTGGAACTGCTTAGCCCTTGAAATAAACGCTTCCTTGGCAGTATCAGGGGCTGGAATCCAATTCATTTCTGATCAATATCCTGGCTACAGCCCAGGACAAGGCTGGAACTTACTCAGCTTGTTACATTTTCTCCAGAGATATGGCAGGCCACTTGGAAACGCTGGCACAGCAAAAATACCCAGGTTTGGTGGTGTGTGAGAGACTTGGGCTCCATTCACACCATACATTTTATTTATTGATTTCATAAAATTTATATAGTGCCTACTGGTAAGAAGAAACCTTAAAGGGGTTACAACACTTTAGGATGGGTGGCTGGTGCCCTGTATGCTTCCTTCCAGCGACTCCTGCCACCAAGATGGTACCAGACGTCTTGCTCTGCTTTCCTTTGGAACACATCAGCGAGGGGACTCTTCTCATCTGGGCAGCCCAGGACCCCCAGACACATCGCCCAGCCTTGCCCCCTGGTGAATGTCACTTCAGTGCTATGAGCACAACGGTTTGACTTCACCCCCGAGGCCACTCCGTTGTCTCTCGAGACAATGCCACCTTTTCCTCCAATTAGCTCATGGTTCTCCTCGTTCCTCCTCCCCACAACAACCCTGTGAGGTAGGTTAGGCTGAGAGGCGATGACGTGCCCCAGGTCACCCAGTGAAACTTCGTGGCTAAGTTGGATTTGAATCCTGCTCTCCCAGGTGCTAGTCCAACACTCTATCACTCCAACTCTCTAACCACTACACCACACTGGCTCTCTCTGTTTAAAAGAATTAAAAGCATCTAAAACTTTAAAAAAAACAATAGAAAACTTTGAAACAAAATTTTAAACAAATGTAGTAGAATAGTTTTCAGCAGGCATCTAAAACAGTACAGCCAAGATGTCTGCCTAATGTCAACAGGGATTTAAAAAATCATACAGATTTAAAATCAGATGAAGCCCTTTTGAAGCAATGTGCAGGTGTCAAATGAGGGCAGAGAGAGGGACGGTTTCACAACGGCAGCAGCAATACTGGGCTTCTACCTGCCTTTAATTCTTCACCACTTAATTCTAAGTGTGCCAGGCAAAAACATTTATTTTCTGCCAGGCCTTCGGCTTTTAAGGATCTGTGTTTTCCTTGACTAGGCAGGATGCTTTAATGCCACGATCACCTTTCAGATTTTTCTGTTTTCCTTTTTGCTGGTTTAAATGTTTGTTGTTGTACGTCGCTTTGATTGGCTTTTACAAATAAAATAAAAAGTGACCAATAAGTTTAAACAATCACTTGCATCCAGTTGGCGGCTCTAGGGGATTCTAATAGAAAAACAAAGTAGACCCTGAAAAGTTTTGCTTTTTTCCAAGTCCTCATGCAACGCTCTAAGAAGGTAAAGGCGAAGCTCCAACCACTACACCACGCTGGCTCTTTGCAAAGCATCGTCCTGCCGTCAGCCAAGCATGAGTTGGAGTTATCCCATTTTATCCTCACAACAACCTTGTAAAGTAGGCCAAGCTGAGGGGGAGTGGGGGGGGGCTCCCAGCAGAGATCCCAGGCCACCTCTGGCCATCCGCCACTCCACCTCTGGCTCCAGACTCCTCTGACAGCCCTGGGCCTGGAGCAAACTGGGGGCTCCCTCTCGCCACCACAAGCTGCCTTTGAAGACACCGTTTTGCCATGAGGGATATTAACATCCATGCATAATTAAGCCAACCTGAGGAAACTGGGCACACAGAGGAGAATCCACCCCTTTCATGTTCTCGGCTGCTCTGCCATCTATAATTAAACCACTTAATGCCCTGGGACGTTCCGTGGGTGGCATGCAAGGAGGGGGGAGAGTTTAGGAATGAGCCCCACGGCAGATGCTCCAGTGGCATAAAAACTGCAGTATCTGCAGCAGGGAAATCTAAGCCCTGTTACATGCGGCAGACAAGCGGAGGAGTGAGGGTTATCTCTCTCTCTACACAAACACACACACAGTCCATTGCAGCATATATTGTGCTAAAACCCAAGGCATGATTTCGGTGATGAATTCCTTTTTAAGAAATGCCTGTTTCCAGGATTCTCTCACACCCTGGCATGACCGAGTCTCAGACCACCTGATCGGTCAAAGCTTCTCCTCACGCCTGCTTGCCATGAGGAGGATGCTGGCTAACAGCTCACAATTTTGGGAAGGGAAACGTTCCAGAAGCCAGAGTGAAACTGCACAACTTCCACTCCAGGGTAATTGCCAAGTTATCTGAGAGAGGAAAGGGATGAGCCTGCCTCGTCTGCGCTCACTCATCAGCACTTACGAACACTTCAGAGGGGAGGCTGGTGGGAGTTTTTTATTTTTTGTCCAAAGCCTAATTGAATTATGTAAGATGCCTCTGGATGCAGGCAGCAAACTCCTTGGCTTGGATGCAAGTCAGAAAGATGTGTATAATGAACAGCTACGAAGGAGGAGGGCACAGCAAGGCTCAGGAGACGGCACTGGGCCCGTTTTACTTAAAGCCAACGTCAACCCTTTTCGTGCCTGGAAATCTTTTTATTGTTATCTATTTATTTTGGTACTTATACCCTGCCTTTTTCTTCAAGGAGCTCAGGGTGGCATCCATGGTTCTCCCCCTCCTCTTTTAATCGCCACAGCAATCCTGTGCGGGAGGTTAGGCTGAGAGGCAGGGACTGGCCCACAATCATGCAGCCGAGCTTCATGGCCGAGGGGGGATGTGAACTCTAGCCTCCCAAAGTCCCAGGCCAAAACTCTTACCACAACACCACGCGCTCTCCCCTTGAACGACAGCAGAATTAGGGTTTTGTTCTGGCCTCAGCTGCCAGAATGGGTACATTTCCTCGATAAAAATCACACTCGAGTGCACATCATACGTTTATAGCACTGCAGCACCTCTCACTGCAGCCCTCAGAAGCTCATGACCAGAGCCAAAACAAAGCCCCACACAGGTGACTGGGGGAAGGGGAGTGGGGGGCTTGTAGCAGTGCCCCAAACACCTCCCCCTTTTCAGCCATTTTTCAAAAAGGCCTTGCAAAACTGCTCATGCAATGCCCTCACTTCCCCCCCCTTGACTCACCCTCACTGATCTTGAAGAGGAGGCCCAGGAAACAGGCTGTCCTTCATCCCCCTCCCAGTCCGATGTGATGGAAGCAGGAGGAAGGAAAGAGAAGCCGGGAGAATCAAAACCCTCCCCATCATTCCTATCGCAAATATGAAACCAGAGAATATTTAGTAAGCTCTGCTTCTGACCCATAACAGGGTTAAGCGGCAAGGTTTGTTTGTTTGTTTTTATTTATTATTTATTTATTTATTTATCCGCCCTGCCCATCTGACTGGGTTGCCCCAGCCATTCTGAGTGGCTTCCAATATATATATATATATAAACATAGTAAAACATTACACCTTAAAAAGCTTCCCTATACAGGGTTGCCTTCAGATGTTTCCTAAATGTTATATAATTACTCATCTCCTTGGCATCTGAAGGGAGGGCGTTCCACAGGGAGGGCGCCACTACCAAGAAGACCCTCTGCCTGTAACCTCACTTCTCACGGTGAGGGAACCGCCAGAAGGCCCTCGGCGCTGGACCTCAGTGTCTGGGCTGGACGATGGGGGTGGAGATGCTCCTTCAGGTATACAGGGTTGAGGCTACTTAGGGCTTTAAAGGTCAGCACTGACACTTTGAATTGTGCTGAGAAACATACTGGGAGTCTGTATAGATGATGATGATGATGATGATTTATTCATTCATACATACATACATACATACATACATACATACATACTTACCCTGCCCATCTGGCTGGATTTTCCCAGCCACTCTGGGCGGCTCCCAACAGAAAATTAAAACAGAATAAAACATCAGTCATTTAAAACTTCCCATTTATGGTCCCAGTGGTTGCTCCCAGTCACCAGTTTAGTTGTAGTTTCCAAATCACCTTGAAAGGTAGCCCCACATAGAACACATTGCAGTAGTCCAAGCACGTGCACTGGATTCTGCGCCACTTTGTGGGTTTCCAGCATGCACGGGTGATGTCACATGGCAGGAAGAGGCCTGATGGGGCCCACTGTGGCTGTGGGTAGGCCTGACAGGGCCTGTCGTAGCCTCAGGAAACCCCAACAAAGGCCCTGCAGTGGAGGCAGAGGCTCAGCTCCAGTTGCCACGGTGGCACCAGAGAGAGGTAAGTGGGTGGGAGCTGAGCACCCACAATCAAAATTTTGTGGGTGCCCAGGCACCCAGGGGCCCCCACAGATGGTGCCAGTGAATCCAAGCAAGAGATAATCACTACTTACAGAGTGTACAGGCAAGCAGGGTCTCATCCTGCGTACCAGATGGAGCTGGTAGACAGCTGCCCTGGACACGGATTTGACCTGTGCCTCCATGGACAGCTGTGAGTCCAAAATGACTCCCAGGCTGCACACCTGGTCCTCCAGGGGCACAGTTACCCCATTCAGGACCAGGGAGTCCCCCACACCAGCCCGCCCCCGTCCCCCCCCCCAAACAACACTTCTGTCTTGTCAGGATTCAACCTCAATCCATTAACCACCCCCCATCCTCCAACCACCTCCAGGTACTCACACAGGACATCGGCAGGTGCTGCCTTTTGGCCAGGTGCAGCCATTACCTGCCCGCCTCCAGCATCAAAGATGACGTCAAGTGTCAGGGAGGTTGGCATGGCTTGCCCCAAACAGCCTTGCAGGCAAAATCATTAGACCAACTGATCAAGACATAAGGCAAGTAATTCCCAGCAGTATCACCTGAGAAGACCTGAGAAGTCCGTGAATCCATGACAAGTTTGACACATAACCAAAGGGCCAGGCACTTGCATAGGATTGGGATGGAAGGATGATGGGACCATTCTACAATGACAGACTCTCCTTGTGTAGGATGTGCAATTCAAATATTAAACCAGAACAGTTTAACCGCTCACCCACTCCAGTTTGCTGTCTCTCTCTTTTCTGCATAATTTCTGGGACTGCTCTCAGAAATTTAGCTTATTCACTTAAATCAGTGGTGCTCACAGTATCCCTTGGAGACTTGATCACGTAGCCAAATTGTATTGTGGGAACTTGCGTGATTTTAACACAGCCACTCATCATTTCAGGTGTGGCATTGTGACACCATCCAGTTCCCTATGGGTTCCCTGATCTGCTGAAATCACCTATGTAACGAGTTCAACAAACAGGAAGCAGAAGCACACAGGGGAATATGGGGGGGGGGGCATGATTATTTGCGTACTCTAAAAGTTTGGGGGTAAATCATTACTCTCATACAGAATAATCTGTTGAATATTTCTGTCTCCCTATTTAAAAGTGTATTAACCACTCCAAGAGAGGGACAAAAAGCCTTGCGGGGGTTGAGTCTGGCAGCATGCTGAGACAATCTCTTCGAAAAACATTTCTGTGCACTGGAGGGTCACCTGGAATTCAGCACTGGAATGCCAAGGAATCCCTCAGGACTTCGAGGTCTGTGCATGATCAGCCTGCTTTTCTTGTCCTCTCCACTGCACACAAATCCCACGTCAGTGACGGGAATTGCATCCATTTGTGCAGCAAGCAAGCAGCCTGGCAAGCCCTAGAGGCAAAGTCTCCCGCTAGATGGCGCCTACCGAGCAAGAGGGATGATCAGGGCTTACAGGACACACTCCACTGGAAACAGACACCAGCGACGGGAACAGCTGGGCCAGCTGCCAAGACGGTTCTGCGATGTGGGAGATTGCTACGACTGCAGCAGAGGGACGAGCCTGGCTCTGGATGCTCCAAGCCCCTGGCCCATTGCACGTGCTGGGTGGAACTGGCCCTTCAGCATCTAGGCAGATGGATATCTGCACTGCCCAGTAAACGTTAGGCTCTCCACTAGGCAGGGAACGAGGGTCACGGTTTCTGAACCACTGCAAGTGACCATAAGTTGGTGAAAGAAACTATGCTTGCATGTTTGGCCTACATGACCTTGGTGGTAGTGGTGGCCTCCAGCTTGGATGCCTTAAAAAGATGATTAGAAAAATTCATGTCAGTTGCTACTAATGCTGATAGATATGTTTCTCATGGCTCCCTCTGAGCCCACTCTGCAATGTCTTTATTAGTGACTTGGATGAAGGTATTGATGGGATGGTTACCAAATTTGCAGATGACACCAACCTGGGAGGGGTAGATAATGCCACAGAAGACAGAATCAGGATTCTTAGCAGATTGGAGAACTGGGCACAAGCTAACAAAATGAATTTCAATAGGGACAAATGTAAGGTAGGAAGAACCAGATGCACAAATTTAATATTGGGGGTTTGGGGTGCCTGGATTGTGAGTAATACATGTGAAAAGGACCTAGGAGTTTTAGTGGATCATAAGTTTACCATAAATCAACAGTGTGATGCAGCAGGGAAAAAAGCTAATGCTATTCTAGGCTGCATCAACAGAAGTCTAGTGTCCCTATCAAGAGCAGTCATAAAGGTAAAGGTACCCCTGCCCGTACGGGCCAGTCTTGACAGACTCTAGGGTTGTGCGCCCATCTCACTTAAGAGGCCGGGGGCCAGCGCTGTCCGGAGACACTTCCGGGTCACGTGGCCAGCGTGACAAGCTGCATCTGGCGAGCCAGAGCAGCACACGGAAACGCCGTTTACCTTCCCGCCAGTAAGCGGTCCCTATTTATCTACTTGCACCCGGGGGTGCTTTCGAACTGCTAGGTTGGCAGGCGCTGGGACCGAGCAACGGGAGCGCACCCCGCCGCAGGGATTCGAACCGCCGACCTTTCGATCGGCAAGCCCTAGGCACTGAGGCTTTTACCCACAGCGCCACCCGCGTCCCAAGAGCAGTCATAGTCCCACTCTATTCTGCCATGGTCAGAGCACACCTGGAATACTGTGTCCAGTTCTGGGCACCACAATTTAAGAAGGATGTTGACAGGCTGGAACATGTGCAGAGGAGGGCAACCAAGATGATAAATGGAAACTAAGCCTTACGAAGAGCAGCTGAAGTAGCTGGGCATGTTTACCCTGGAAAAGAGGAGACTGAGAGAAGATATGACTGACATCTTCAAATATCTCAAGAGTTATCACATGGAAGAGGGAACAAGATTATTATTAGTATTATTAATTTTATTAGTATTAAAATTTATATGCCAGCCTATACCCGCCGGTCTCAGGGACTTCACAATATAATATCACAAAACAAAAACACAAAATACATAATCAAAATAAAAACAAAAGCAACCCAATAACCCCCCCCCTCAAACCTTTTAAAAGGGCATTGATTTCTCCTTCTCTAGGACCCAGTCTAATGGATTCAAGCAGGGGTTGGACAAGATGATCCTTGGGATCCCTTCTAACTCTACAGTTCTGTGATTCACACCAGGAGTGGGAGGCACGCAAGGACAACATGTGAGTGTCAGGCAGACAAAGCCCCACTGTGCCCCCGAGACGAACGAATGAGGCAGGAGATCTGGGGCTGCTCCTTCCCAGACTATGGAGGATGAGAGGGCTCAGAGGCCCAGTCTGCTGTGAGGAGGAGACTCATCAAGAGAAAAGAGGGGATTCGCTCCCTCCAGAATTCACTCCCTCCTCTTCAGGCTAGAAATTCCCATAGTGACTAGAATTCTCACAAGAAACTGAACTTTCTCCGTCTGTGCCTAAAAACTTGGCGAGTAGGCAGGGAAACTTTGCAGATCCTGTGTGGTCCTGAAACAGGATGCTGTCCTGCCAAAATAAATGGGAGCGGCGCAAGGACATCCTGGCAGATTGTACTCCGTGTTAATCAGTGTGAGGGAAGCATTATTTGGATGCTCTTCCCAAGCACCAAAATATCTTCAGCCTGTATCTGCGCCTAGGAGCACAGGGAGCTGCCCTGGAGCAAGGCAGGCAATTTGTTCATCTGGCCCAAGGCTGTCTACCTGGACCGGCAGGGTCTCTGGCAGAGAAAGCTCTTCCCAATCACCTGGCATCTTCAACCAAGCCTTTGGCTGATTACTATCCTATGGCCTTTTCAATGTATCTGTGGGAAGGGGGGCATTATTGTCTTGTTGTTTTGGTTTAATTATTTACTTGTGTTTTATTTTGTATTTTATTCTGTGAACTGTCCTGGGATCTCTTTATGAAGGGTGGTATGTATGTATGTATGTATGTATGTATGTATGTATGTATAAACAAACAAATGTCTGGCATCATGAGTGGTGCAGCTAGGTAATTCTAGACCAGCCTTCGGCAACCCGGTGTGTAGGAATGATTGCTGGGTGTGGAGCACACACTCCCTCCCCCCCCCCCAAACAAAGCCACAGCTGTCTGAACATCATGCCCCCTATCTAACCTTTGCACTCTTAGTGGTCTGCCATGCCCTGTCTGTGACCTTTGTCTCCTTCGCCATACATTGTGCAAGGGGAAAGTGACGCGGTGGAAACAGGTGCCAAAATACCCTTGTACCACCCCACGATCTCAGGACTGGAAGATGTAAAGGTCACAGTCCAAAATGTATCTGTCTGGTTTTGCATATTGTGCCAATAAAAAGGGCCTCAGCAGAGCTAGCTGGCAGCTTGCCTGTGCACAGCTCACCTGCATTACCAACTCCTGCCTCATGTCCTTCACTTCGCCAGTGCCTTCACCAAACTGGTTTGGACTACAACTCCCAGCCAGCTGGAGCTGATAGGGTTTATAATCCAAACAAGTTTGGAGAAGGCTGCTTTAGAACCCACATGTAATGGTCTTAAGAGATCCCCATTCCCATTCCATGCTTTACAACTGCTCCTAGGTTCCTAATATATTAGTGCAAAAACAGTGCACCAAGCCTGATTTTAAAAACAAAAGAAAGATTCTAAGATGTGCAGTTCAGATTTTAAAACCTCTCTAAAATCATAAGCTCCACCATGACTTCGGGAATAATATTGAGTTTGCTTCTGCTGCTCTGCTGCTAAACCCATTTGCTTGGGATTAAGCAACATTTTGTTATGAGGGGGGGGGTCTATTTTTAAAGTGAGAGAGAGAAAGAGAGCATCTGTAACCATGTACTTTCCCAGCCTGCAGTTCTGACTATAATTTTTTAAAAAGAATAAAAGGATGTCACCTTCAATTTAACTGGAGGTGCCTTTAGGGATTAAACTTGGGATCCTCTGCATGCACCGCAGGGGCTCCACATCTTGAGTCGTGATCCCTCCCCTCACCAAAGGAAGGGTTGAGAGTCCTCTAGACATTAGGCAGTGGGCATCCTACAAAATCCAAACACCAAACTTCATGCAGAAAGGCAGGTTCCAATGGCCCGCCACCCGGCGTTTGGTGGAACTAGGAAGCTGTTTTTACTCAGTGAGACTGATCATCCATCAAGCTCAGTATTGCCTACACTGACTGGCAGTAGCCCTACCTGGAGATGCCAGGGATTGAACCCAGGAGCTTCTGCATGCAAAGCAGATGAGCTACAGCCCTTGGCTACAAAGGACTTATTTGTAGCCAAGTTGAAGTTGTTGTGGTCTGTCAAAGCTTTGTGGTCTTATTGCCACAGCCCAAATATTGGACAGACTAGTGTTATTTGCAGGTGAGACTCCATCACATACCAGCAACTTCATGTTATGGAATTACTGTATAGCAGATTTTGCACTCTTCAACAACAAACCCCTTTCCCCCCAAATTCAGACTTTTTGCAATGAGGAAAGTGACGGGGAAATGATAGGGGAAGTGTGGGATAACCCTCGCTTTGCCACAAAGTCATCTAACCTCAAACAAGTGAGGGGTGAATGCTCAACGAACTAGTCATCTGGAAGCCCCTCAGGGGCACAACACTGCCACCCAGGCAGACCCACATCTGAATTCCCTTTCGCTGGAGTCTGCAGTGCCAGGTTGCAGAAGACTTTATCAGCTGCGCCTTTGTATCTCTTTCCTTGTATATCAAAGAGAAGAGCCAAGAGCAGGGAGGAAAGCAGGAGCCGAGATCCTCTTGGCACCAGGGAGGAAAAGAGGCAGTTTGCTCTCTGCTCAAGAACCCTGGAGAGCGCGGCAGGCAACAAGGGCACCTTCAGGCCTTGGAAAGGGGACTGCTGAACTGCTTCCCCATCAAAGGAGCCGCTTCATGTAAGCCTTTCGAGTCCCAGGCTCCCCGGGGCTCTTTGTGAAACAGACACTGTCGCTGAAGCAGCCTCCTTGTTCTCCTCACTCGTGTGCCAAACAGATGAGCCACTCGCTCTGGTGTGTGGAGCAGCTCCTCTCCCCCGCTCTCCGCAGGCCAAGCCTCACAACTGAATTCACAGAGGAAAACATTTTGGGAAGACCTGGGAGGGGAGGGGAAGAAGATATCCCAACACAACAAAGGGGCAGGCAGGCATCTCCCATTTTTTGGCACAGCCTGAGCCTCAAACAGCCCCGGCTTTAAAGTCTCCCCTTCAGGGCCATCCCCACAATGTGGCAGGGTGAGGCCACAGCCCCAAGGGGCTGGTGCTCGGCTGCAGCAAAATCTCCCCCCCCCCCGGATCCTCCTGACCTCACCAAGCTGGCTCCCCAGCCTCCAAAGGGAACCCCAGACCCCAAAGAGCATCAGGACAGGAGAGGATGCACACAGGGAAGCTGCCTGGGCCTCCCCAATTTGCTGAGAGGCTGGCTCCAGGTTGGGACAGTACCAGATCTTCCTGGGTCAGACCGGGGCCAATCCAAAGTGTTGGACTGGGACCTGGATTGAACTGAGGGGAGGCACACACAGCCCAAGGAATAACCTCTTAAGAGAAGATGTGCAATAGTCTCCGCAAACCACCATTCTCTGAGAGAAGCCATGATAACAGTTCATTGGTTATAAAATAGAGATCTGCATGTAGCAAGTGATCTCTTGCTCGCTTGTCTCTCTATTAGCACCTAATTCTTTGCACATGTAAAGGTAAAGGGACCCCTGACTATTAGGTCCAGTCGTGGCCGACTCTGGGGTTCATTTCACTTTACTGGCCGAGGGAGCAGCCGTACAGCTTCCGGGTCATGTGGCCAGCATGACCAAGCCGCTTCTGGCGAACCAGAGCAGCACACGGAAACGCCATTTATCATACAAATACCCAAATGCACTATTTCAGATATATGAGTTCAGAACAGAACATGAATTTAGCAGGTTTCTGGTGGTGGTTTTTAAAGTAGTGTTACAAACCACTGCTTCCTGGACAGGAAGCATACCAAACTGCAGAGAGCCAATGCAGTATTATTATTAGCATCAGCTCAGTCCTAGATTCCCCCAGCCAAGCTCTCTAGGCTAAAACTCAAATCCCGCTGTCTCCAGCAGCCACTAGGAGTGTTCAGAGCCAGCTCCATGCAACTGCCTCCAGAGCAGTCCAAGAAGACATCGTCCTTGGAAGTGCCTTTGCTGTCCTCCTGGGACAGGACTCCGCTCCACCTCTCAAAGGGAGCGCACACACTGAGCACTGCAGCTGCTCTTGTCAGGGTCCCTGCTTGTGGGAAGCCAGAGTGCAATGGGGGAAGGCCTGGGTGGCTTCAGGAGGCAGCAGAGTGGAAACGCCAGGCAAGATGGGCCTAACAGGCTCAGTCCACTGGGAGGTCCTCCAGAGCACGCCTTGCTGAAATGAACAGGAGCTGCACACACTTGCACTCAACTCCTTTTAAGAACAAAACACTAACGGTGCTGGGTGAGGCCCGCCTAGTCCAGCATCCTGCCCTCCAAGTTGCCAGCTGGATGCCTCTGGGAGGCCCACAAGGAGGACTCGAGTCCAGCTGCGCTCTCTCCTCTGCAGCTCTTCAGAGGCACAGCATTCCCAGGACTGGAGGCAAAGCATGGCTGTTGTGGCTAGTAGTCACAATGTTTATTTCAAGGAGGCATGTGCAGGAGATCTTCCCAGTGGACTGAGCTCCATGTGAGATCTTTGCAGATAGGGCAGCACACAGCTATGTTCCTGCCTTCAGTTCTTAACCCTGTCATCCCAAAATTTCAAGATGTTTATAAATTTGTTTGCTTTTTTAAAAAAAAAAAGCATACAAAAATAAACTTCTAAAAATATGGGTGTAAGATTTAAAACCATCAACTACCACCAATCAACCACCTCTCTGTCTCGTCTCCCCCCAACCTCACCCCCCAACACCTGCTTGAGAAACTCACTGCCAAGCTTTCCAACCTGATCTGATGGTACAAGCTCTGGGGAATTTTGTCAGAGCAACAGAGACACTTTGGGAACTCTGCTTGGATGAAGCCAATGCCAGCCTGTGGCAGATGGCCTCAAGGCAGCAGCCCCCACCTCCCAGCTGAGCAGCTTTGCAAACAGAATGAAATTGTTGTTTTCCCACTAAGGGGAGAAAGAAAGAAAAATCAGCTGTCCACAGTTCCCAGGTGCCACAGCTAGCTATGAAAACAGTGCGTCCTTCCCACAAGTAACAGTGTTGCAATGCCCACCTATCTGGAAGAAGCGGTGTTTGATTCGAGAAACCATCCTCCACACCACAGACAAACGGGGATTTCTTGCTTGGCTGATAGGAAGGAAGGTAGTCAGACCTTGGTCCACCTAGCTTAGATGGTCCGCAGCAGGGGATCTGGTGCCCTCCTGGTGTGCTTGGAATGGCCAACAGCATGATGGGACTTGAAGTCCAGTAACATCTGGAGAACCACAAGACTGCTGACTGGCAACAGCTATCCTGGGGCCTTCTGCATGTGCAACAAGTGTCTTATCATGGAGCTGCACTTCAGACCTGAGCATGGCAAATAACTTATGAATGACACACACAGATTATGCAAAGAAGTTATGAATGACACACACAGATTATGCTCTTCCCTCTGTGGCTGTTTGTTTCCTAACACAATTCCAAATTTTGTTTCATACCAGCTACCGTAATTGAATGCTATCTTAGTTGCCAGCCTTACCTCTGCCCCCACAGTAGTGGGTGCAGTTTCAAACATTTAAAAACTTCCCTAAATAGGGTTACCTTCAGGTGTCTTCTAAAAGTTGCATAGTTACTTGTCTCCTTGATATCTGATGAGAGGGTGTTCCAAAGGGAGAGCACCACCACCAAGAAGGCCCTCTGCCTGGTTTCCTGTAACCTCATTTCTTGCAGTGAGGAAACCACCAGAAGGCTCTCGGGGCTGGACCTCAGTGTCCGGGCTGAATGATGGGGTGGAGACGCTTCTTCAGGTATACAGGGCCAAGGCTGTTTAGGGTTTTAAAGGTCAGCACCAACAGTTTGAATTGTGCTGAGAAACATACTGGGAGCCAGTATATATGGTTATATGTTATATGGCCCCGATGGCAACTCCCAGTCACCAGTTTAGCTGCCACATTCCGGATTAGTTGTAGCTTCTGAGTCACCTTCAAAGGTAGCCCCACGTAGAGTGCATTGCAGTAGTCTAAGCGGAAGATAACAAGAGCATGCACCACTCTGGTGAGACAGTCTCTGGGCAGGTAGGGTCTCAGCCTGCGTACCAGATGGAGCTGGTAGACAGCTGCCCTGGACAAAGAATTGACCTGCGCCTTGACAGAATTGACAGCTGTGCGTCCAAGATGACTCCCAGGCTGCGCACCTGGTCCTTCAGGGGCACAGTTACCCCATTCAGGACACAGCCCAGGAGGAAGGAGAGGAACCACTTTAGAACAGTGCCCCCAGCTCCCAAGCCCCCTAGACGTTCCAGAAGGATACCATGGTCAATGGTATCAAAACCACCAAGAGATGTTAGTTAGTTAGTTAGTATACCGCCCCTTCATCAGAAGTTCACAGGATGGTTCACAATATAAAAATACAAAATGAGAATACAAAATACATAATAAAACAAAAACAAAAGCAAGCCAATAACCCCTCCCACGAGCACATTTATAAAGCCATAGAATGTTAATTAGCCCAAGGCCTGGTTATACAGCAGGATCCCCCCACCCCCGCACCTAAAGATATGTAATGAAGTGACCAGGTGAGCCTCCCTAGGGAAAGCATTCCACAAATGGGGAGCCACTGCAGAAAAGGCCCGTTCTCCTGTTGCCACCCTCCGGGCTTCTCATGAAGGTGTCACCTGGCTGGACTGCAACAGGGAGAAGGCACCTGTGTTGCCCCACCCCCTCTGCCTTTGGCGCCCAGCCCACAGGGAAGGTAACCCTTGGGCTGAAAAAAATTCCTGGATCGTGGACCAGAAAGGCAAGGGAAGAGATGCAAATGGGAGGTGGCGATGCCACTGATTCAGACACTATCCTACAGGCAGAAGCCACTTCAGGATGTGCTAAGGTATGCGGCCTTCCCTGAGTCAGACCATCAAGTTCAGTACCACATACACTGACCAGCAGCAGCTCTCAAAGGTGTTAGACCGGAGACATTCCTGGGGCAGGAGGGGCTCTGTTTGCCATCCCCATGAAGATTCATGCTACAGGGCCTTCTCCATGCTGGCACCCTGGTTGCAGAACTGCCTCCCCTTGGAGATGCATTCCTCTTCTTCACTTTACAGATTTAGGCTTCAGCTGGAAACATTTTTTGTTTTCTCCTTAGGCATTTATAAATTGAGGCCAGGTTGCTTTAGTACAAACAGCTGCAGATTTTCCGGAAGGGTTTTTGAATGGTTCTAAGCTTTACAGATATTTTACAGTTATAGTGGTTGTTGTTATGTTTAGCTATGATAAGTATGTTGTGGTTTTGTATTCTATGCTACATTGCCCTGGGAGAAAGGCTATTTGGAAATGTAATGAATGAATAAATGAATGAATTGTGCCCATTAGTTTGCCAACGCCAGGATTTCTGTGTTATCACCAACAACTGTTTTGTGAATGACTGCTGTGAATAATGTAATCTCAAGGCTCTGTCTGTATTTCCTACATTTCATTTCTCTCTGACCTCCCCAACCATGTGTGTGTGTGTGTGTGTGTGTGTGTGTTAGTAACACAAGATAATGCTTACTGTATTCAAAGCACAAAGCTTACGCCACAATACATTTGTTAGTCTTTAAGGAGTTGTTTTTGTTGCAAGTGACTATCCCTCTGGAATTTGTGATTTTCTGCTGATTTACAAATATGCAAAAATAGCCTCTAGGAGGCATGCAGAGACACCAGGAGCAACAGCATTTGAAGGATCTCCAGCTAACTAACAAAACAAAAAACAAAAACCCTTGCCACTCTCTCTTCTACAGTGGTACCTCTGGTTACATACTTAATTCGTTCCGGAGGTCTGTTCTTAACCTGAAACTGTTCTTAACCTGAAGCACCACTTTAGCTAATGGGGCCTCCTACTGCCGCCGCGCCACCGCTGCACAATTTCTGTTCTCATCCTGAAGCAAAGTTCTTAACCCAAGGTACTATTTCTGGGTTAGGGTTAGGGTAACCTGAAGCGTATGTAACCCGAGGTACCACTGTATTTCCTTTCCCAAGACAAGCTCTCTCCCCTGCTTCTCCTTCAAGAGGACTGACTTCTGAGCCCACCCACATGCAGCCCCCATCATCAGGTGAGAACAGCCAAACTTTGCATCCGCTGGGAAACCTGGAGCTACTGCACCAGCCTTCAAGAAGTCTTTCTCAGGGCACTGGGAGAATGGTTGCACCCTGGGTGCAGCTTGGCCTGGGTGCAGCTTGGCCTGGCAACCGTGGGTGCCCATGGGCCAAACTTTGTGGGTGCCTGCCCCTTCATGGGGAATTTTGTGGGTGCTCAGGCACCCAGGACCCCAGCGGCTTCTTCATTCCTTGAAAACAATGGCACAAGCTTGAAAAATCCCAGTTTGCCTCAGATTGTTCCAGCGCCCAGTCACTTAGCTGCCTTGAATAAAGCCAATGGTCTTCACTCCAACTCCTTGGAAGCCTGAACCCCTCTTCCTTTGTCCTTAGCCGAACTCTGGCTGCATACAGATCATACGAGTTAAGCACGCGCACACCCCGGAAAAGGAATCCTGGGAAATGCAGTCTGCTCAAAGGGCTGGGAATTGTCGCTTTGCAGGGGCCAAACGACAGTGCCCAGGATTCTTGGGTGCGTTAAATGTGCTTTGATTACGTGGCGTGTACGAAGCGCCTGTTGTGCTGCTGGCATTTGCCCTGACCAGTGTTTTTCCTCGTCTGCTCTTTTTCATCCGCACTGGCACCCGGAGAAGACAGGAGCTGTTGTCTCCCGCATCAGGAAGGAGCCCTCCGGGGAAAGCGCACCAGACGCGCCCTGCTTCTGTCCCTGACTTGGGCCGGTGCACGAGCGCAATCTTGCTCCTGTCCCAAATCCCGGCCGCCGCTTGCTGTCGGAGACGGACTGGGCGGGCGGGGGGGGGGGGGTCTTCCTGCTTCCCAGCGCATGAGCAATACTCCGAGAAAGAGGTTTCGTAGCCGCTGCAGCAACTGCGCGCCCCGCACCCGCTTGAGCCGCCTCACTGCAGCGCTTTGCTGCTTCTGCCGGAGCCCACGAAATTACCTGGATGCAGTCCCACTTCAGCGCACACAAAAACGCAGCTGCCTGCACAGATGGACAAGATCCTGTCCCGTTTCTCTAGCTGCTGCCCCTCCCCTCCGCCCCCAACTCTGCCTGTGCCCTCCTGAACACTCTTTCCCCTTCTGCCCGCCCGCCACACACACACCGTTCTTTTTGCTCCTCGCTTTAGCGTGTGTTGCGTTTCCGTAATAAAGACGAGAACTGCAGAGCTTCCAGGTCCCAGATTTAAAACACACGGCCCCGTTTCTCCTCCATGGATATTTATGGATCTCGCTCTCTGCGTTTTGGCTACTCATCATTTTATTTTATTTATTTTTGCCAGCCTCCAAAATAGGATAGTGCAGCTGGAGGACGCTGTAACCTAATTATACGATGCAAAACGAAACCCCGAAAAACAAGAGCTGCTATGGACCCCCGCCCCCAGGCGGCTTCCTTTGGCTCCCAAATCGGTGCGCTGCAGTTTGCAAGAAGGAAGGCTCCACTCAGCAGCCGCTTATCGGGACAGGGCTGTGTAGCAGCGGCAACAGCCGGCACCAACCTGGTGCCCTCCAAACCAATTCATGGTTTCTTTTAAGCTGATAAATTGATTTGTTAAATCTAAACAAGATCGCTCGGGGGACAAACCCTCAACAGGAGTGCACTGAAGTCAATGCAAGATGTTGCGCTTTACCTGTACATGATCTCAGACAGCCTCCCAACAACCCTGTAAGGTAGACTGATTATTATTGATCCTGTTGCAGCTGCCACACCAGGAGCTGCCAGGGAATGAACTGGGAACCCTTTTCATTCAAAGCAGTTAGGAAGCCAGGCCAGTGGCCCATCGAGCTGAGACCTAGCAATCCCCAGGGTTCCAGGCAAGGATATTCCCAGATGCTGGTCCTGCAATAAAAGCAGGTGCTCTAACACTGAGCTGAGGCCCTTCCCCCAACTTGCCTGCTATTTCTCAGGGCAGGGGACCTGACCAGGGAGGGAGGGAATACAGCCCATATTCCAATGGTCACATGGAGGCACATTGCAGGCCATGCATGTACACACAGTAAGACCCTTACTCTATATCTACACTGCCCACCTGGCCCAATACACACACCATCATGACCGCAGGCATTTTTCCTGCAAAAGTACGCAGTGCTAGCAGCCCTCACAGTGTGCATTTCACTTCTAGAAGAAGCCCGTGAGTCGCTCTGTCGAGACTGCCAGCTGAGAGGAAGGGAGAAAGGAGGTAACATTTAGTAGACTCCTGCAGGGCCACAGGGTGGGAGGCAGCGCAGGAGCCGAGCTGCATTGCTGCTCTGCAGGCTGTTAAATTATTCAGGTGCTCCTGCACGAAGGCTGCATGAAAGGAGGTGACTGAGCTGGTTTCAGGAAACTTCATTTGGCAGTCAGTTCCTCCTGCCCAAGTAGGCAATTGCCCTCCTTTGGCAGTGGCTGCCAACCTTTTGGGGCCTGCAAGCACATTTTGCAAACTGCAGAAACTGTCATAGGCACACACCCCACAGCCTATTCCATGGGTTGTGGGAGAATGCTTCTTTCAAACCTAATTTGGGCAGTGGGGGGGGGGGGCCACCACGCTGGCAACTCTGGGTGTAAAAGGTTCCTTCTGTACTCCAGAAGTCTCATGGAGCAAGCTGGCTCAGCCTTTGCACAATCTGAAAGGAAGGTCCCGGGTTCAGTCCCTGGCATCTCCAGGTAGAACTGGAAAGGGCTGTGCCCTGAAACCCAGGAGAGACACCTCCAACAGGTGTAGGCAATGCTGAGCCCAGATGGGTCAGTGGTCTGACCTCTGTTCCCTTTTGAGGCTGAAACAGAAATGCAGCTGGTTCAACACAGGATCTTTCTCAGCATGAGAATCACACTCCTTTCTGAGCTGCCTTCTGGGAGCCAGGTGCTCATGTGGACAGACCAATAGCTGAAAATATTTTCCTTTACCAGCTGTTGTTGGACTATAACTCCCATCATCCCTAGCTAGCAGGACCAGGGGTCAGGGATGAGGGGAGCTGTACTCCTGCAACAGCTGGGGACCCCAGTTTCAGAAACAGTGTTTGGACAGTAAGCTAGTTTCTACACACACTCGCATGCCCCTGTAGCCCACCCCCCAGGTGAACAAGAGGGGGGTTCCACCCGGGAGGGTGCAAAGCAGGGCGGGCAAGCGATGTGGCTCAAGTGGGTGAGTCACCAGGGGAGAGTCCTGAGAGCCAGATAGAGAGTGCTGGAGGGCCACATTAGACACCTCACTCCTGTCCTAAACAAATGGAGTCTCACAAAGAAGGGAGACACAGAGGCGCTAGTGCTGCCCTGGGGGGAAGGGCACTGAGTCCCCCTGGCTCTCACTTCGGGAGGGGCACTTGAGTCCACACACGTGTTAACAGCCCACCTGTCCTTTGATGTGATTACTTATCATTCACATTGCATGATCAGTGTGCATGGCCCCTTATATATATAGGGAAGAATGGTATTTTAAAGATTCTGTGCCTCTCTTCAGTTTAAAAATCTCCTAGGGTAGTTACTAAGGGGTGTAAATAGAATAAAATGTAAGCATATAAATACTGTATTGGCCTGAATATAAGCGTCACTTTCCCCCAAAATTCTGACCGTGAAAAGTTAAAATGTGGCTTATATTCGTGATTTATTGATGAAAAGGCAGTTGATTAATCAAGGTGAGGTTTTATCTGAAGCATTTATATCCTGCCTCTTTCTCCCCTTGCTCAGCTCATCTCAACATCCAGTTCCTCCCTGACAACCTCAAAGTCCAAAAACAGTTACTAAAATCAGCACCTTCAAGAACATTTAAGAAAATGTTGTTACCCAAACCTAAATGTGACTGCCTTTCTGAGATACTGCAGGACATGTGAGCTAACTCATAATTTAATAAAGAAAGACGTTTTGCTGTCTTCTACAGCAACATGAAAGAACAAAAACAAAATAGAAACTATAAACAAGTGCTGACTTAACTCACAGTTCCATTGATTAAAACTGGCCTCAGCGAGCCAGTCAACCAAAGTTTCAAGTTGATGACTCTATCACTTAATGTCTGCACTCCTACATAAAACGCATTAGGACTGTGAAGCACAGATGCTTCCAGTGTGGACCAGCCATGCTAATCTAATGAAAACAGTCAAAGGTTAACCAAGAGTACCATGGGGGGGCACTTTAAAAGCCTTGACCTGAAGAAAAGCTACACTCAGCTGTTCCTGAAAGCTCAGGACAGTGGACAGACCCTACAGCCTCAAATAGGGGCCCCTAAAAGCTATCTTTATTATTTATTTCACTTATGAATCAGTTCTTAATGAAGCACCTTGAAGCACTTTCAGTTATAAAAACAGTTTAAAAATGGTATTCATGTATAAAACTAAAAGGATTACATACGTAAAATCAATCACAGCTATGAAAACAATTTCACACAAGGCTGCTGTACACAAATCCCCACAAATCCTAAGAGTGAAGACTCATATGGCTGAGTGCTCGAGGCACATGAAAAAGAATTCTTCTGATACCCAGAAAGCTAACATGCCAGAGTCAAGTCCCTGACAGACTCATTTTTTAAGTTCAATGATTCTTTTGTGTGAGAAAGCGGATGAGCACTCAGCTTTGTGAACTCCATCCGTGCATTGTGAAGTGAAGCAGCCCAAAAACAGAAGAGATAAGCCCAGTGAACTCAGCCAAAGATTTCTGTACTTGGCCATGATTTCAACAAATAAGAAAAGCTACTCTTCTTAGACAAGAAGGCCCCTTTCAATATCTTCTCATTCCTTATTACAACCACAGACCAGAAACAAAGCAGTTCCAAGAGGTGTGCCCTAACTTTGCAGCCACACTGGTGAAAAGTGGCCCTGGCAGATTGCTCAGTGGAAACTTTGGCTGATTAACCTACCAATTGAACCCTGCAGCCTTACTTGAAAGTAAATCATATTTGGTTTTATTGGAACTTGTTTCCACACAATCCATTCAGGTTCAGGATGCATCAAATCATAGGATTGTAGAGCTGGAGGGGATCCCAAGGCTCATCTAGTCCAACTCCCTGCAATGCAGGGATCCCAGCTAAACCATCCATGAAAGATGGCCATCCAATCTCTGCTTAAAAACCTCCAAGGAAGGAGAGTCCACAACCTCCCGAGGAGTCCATCCTACTGTTGAACAGCTCTCACCAACAGAAAGTTCTTGATCATGTTTAGTCAGAATCTCCTTTCTTGTAACTTGAAGTCATGGGTTTGAGTCCGATGAAGCTTGCTCCATCTTCCATGTGGCAGCCCTTGAGATATTTGAAGAGGGCTCTCATATCTCCTCTCAGTCTTCTCTTTCCCAGGCTAAACATACCCAGCTCCTTCAACCATTCCTCATCATCTTGGTTGCCCTCCTCTGCACACCTTCCAGCTTGTCAACATCCTTCTTAAATTGTGTTGCCCAGAACTGGACACAGTAGTATTCCAGGTGTGGTCTGACTAAGGCAGAAGAGAGTGGGATTATTACTTCTCTTGGTCTGGACACTAGACTTCTGTGGATACAACCTAGAATAGCATTAGCTCCCCCCCCCTTGCTGCATCACACTGTGGCTCATGTTAAGCTCTATTAGATCCTTGTCATGTGTACTACTCACAATCCAGGCACACCCCATATTAAATTTGTGCATCTGGTTCTTCCTGCCTAAGTGCAGAGCCTTACATTTGTCCCTAATGAAATTCCTTTTGTTAGCTTGCACCCAGTTCTCCAATCTGTTAAAGTCATATAATGTTGAACAACAACGGGCCCAGGACAGAACCCTGCAGCACCCCACTTGTCACTTTTTTCCAGGATGCCAAGGAACTATTTATGAGTACTCTTTGGGTTTCAGTCAGTCAACCAGCTACAAATCACCTAACAGTTACCTTGTTCAACCCACACTTACTAGCTTCCTCACAAGAATATCATGGGGGACTTTGTCAAAAGCCTTACTGAGATCAAGATACACTATGTCCACAGCATTCCCCTGATCCACCGAGCTTGTAACTCCATCAAAAAAGGAAATGAGATTCGTCTGACATGACATTTTTGAGAAACCCATGCTAGGACTTAGTAATTACAGCATCCTTTTCTAAGTGCTCACAGGCCAACTGCTGAACTATCTGTTCTAGGATCTTTTCTGGTATCAACGGCAAGCTCACCAGTCAGTAGTTTCCTGGGTCGTCTCCCTCCAACCCCCCTTTTTGAAGATGGGGACAACATTTGCCCACCTCCAGTCTGTAGGGACCTCACCGGTTCTGCAAGAATTCTCAAAGATCAAAGACTCTGAGATTACACCTGCAAGCTCCTTTATTACCCTTGGATGCAGCTTATCATGCCCTGGAGATCTGAATTCATTTTAAGTAAGTAGATGTTCCCTTTTCCTATCTTGGGCTGCAGCTCCCTCCTTATATCACCAGGTTGAGCATTGCTTTCCTTATGGGTGAAGGCAGAGGCAAAGGAAGTGTTGCGTAATTCTGCCTTTTCTCTGTCACCCAATAGCATCTCTTCATCTTCTCCATGCAGAGGACCTCCCACTGGCTTATTCTTCGAGTATTTTAACATCTCCATTCAGAGCACATTCCGTGTGTCTGGAAAAGTCACAAGACAGTATCATATTTTAATGCTGGGCTATAGATAAGGTTCTTATCTCTTCATGAATTCTAGTCTGAAACTAACCTATGACCGACTGTTGGCAGAAGCTCGTTTTGGGCCACCTCTGTGTCCACAGAAGCACAGACACAGCTGCACGGGATGCTGGATGCAGACCAGAATCCATCTTTGTCATACCATCTTCAATGGGCCTCGTCTCAAACATACAGCACCTCAGCTAAACACCACCTTTGGCTCAGTGTGCAACCAAGTCATGTGACCTATGCACGACACAGGGGTGATCTATGGTGCAATCACAACTTTGCTGCTTGCACACAGATGCCACCCGGACAGAACTTTAATACCTGCCAAGTTTTGCTTTGGGGGCTGTTGGCAGACCAGAGAGATTCAAAACCAACATCTGGGTAGGTGGGTGGGGGGTGAATTCTAACTCATCAGTTATTGCCATTTGTGTGCATATGCATTTTACCACAGTGTACACATATGTACTAAGGCAGCATACAATCCCTGGATGTATCTGTGGTGCGGAATATGTGTGCACACTGTAAACTACACAAAAAACTTCTTCCTGAGCCTCTGCTCCTTAAGCAGCATGGATGTGTCTGGGGTGAGGGGTCCCATTCATGGTTGCACAGGCAACCAAGCCAACTCAAAGTGGAAGTCAAGCCTCTCTTGATACTTTAGAAAGACTCAGTGGCCAATCTACTTCAGTGTTGTCTGCACTGACTGGCAGCAACTCTCTCCAAAGTTTTTGGCAGAGAATCTCTCCCAGGCCTACCTGGCAATGCCGGAGACTGATCCTGGTGCCCACAGCTTGCATGGCAGATGTTCCACCGCCCTTCCCCTCATTCTTCCCCCTAGGCTGCCTCTCAAGCAGCCCAGCTGAGGGCGTGTGTGCAGGTTACATCTTCCGCAGCACACTGAGTCTCCTGAAAGGCAAGGAAACATTTCCTATTCAAAGGAAAGTCACTTTGCCTTGCTCAGAAGCATTCTGCATTAGGAATCAAAGCAGACACTCTAGCAGAGGCAGCCTTGCAACTGTCCCCTATGCACAGGCCTCCTTGAAGGCTATATCTATAGTGCCATTCTCTACCCAGTCTACTCTCATTCATCTGCCACAGCTTTTTGGAAGGATGGAACCCTGGGAGGTGTAGTTTCATGTGTTTACTTGTCAGAGTGAATCTGGGAAGCAAGAGGGAGAACCCTGGGACAGTTTAACATGCAGCCGATTAAGAGTGTCATATATAAATAGCAGCACTGTTTAAGAATGGGTTTTCCTGCATCTGTTTGACTGCCAAATTAAGCATTTGGCCGACGAGTTTCCAGCACGAGTTTCTCTCCCTTTCTTTTTGCAAACTCACTTCCAGGCAATAAAAATAGATACACAAAAACTTGTTCCTAAATGACATTTGTGTCAGGGGGAGAGAGTCTATCCCTGGAGACCCCCTCCCCTTTATCTTCTGCCCCCGACTCTCCAACTCACTGCTAATCAGGCTGGTCCTGAACCTGGAGGAGCATCAGGTGGGCATTGAACTTGCTTAGCACAGAGCAGCACAGCAGCCAAGGCAGCCATGCAGCCACCAGGCGCAGCGCTTGCCCTCCTGCTTGAGCCGGCACAACTCGTCAAGGGGCACAGGCCAGACTCCCCCTCCTCCTTCCCCAGCCTGGCTCACAGAAATGTTAAGGGTGCGGCTGCCCTTAAAGACAGCTCAGAAACTTCATCGTGTCCAAATGCAGTGGCCAGATTATTGGCCAGGGTTCCTTTTAGAACTCACGTAACCCCACTTCTCAAGCAGCTTCATCAGATGCCAGCACATTTCCAAACCCAATTTAAAGTGCTCACATTAGCATCCCAAGCCCTCGATGACTTAGGCCCCCAGTACTTGACAGTCAACTTACAGACCCCCACCCCAAGTATTAGGATCAACGGAGGGAGAGCTCTTGGCAGTTTCAACCCCCTCAGAAGTTTTTTTTGGGGGGGAGGGGTGGCCCAGGAGAGGACATTCTCTGTGGAGCCCCTAGGTTGTGGAATGCCCTCCCCACAGAGGGGCATCTGGATTCTCCACAGCTTCCGGAGAATGCTGAAGAATCATCTCTTTGCCACCTTGGCCACCCAAGATGTGTGTTTTCGGGACCCACCCTGTTCTTGTGAACGTGATAAATATTATAACTATTTTTAATTCTCAAATTGCTGCAACCCACCCTGGGACCTTATTGGTGAAGGGCATGTCATAAATTTAAATAAAAACAGTAATAGTAATAATAACAATACATTTCCCCTATCCTTCCCTGTTCTTCTGCTATTCTCTTTGAAGAGAGCAGTTTGTACTGTCTGCTACTGGATCCATGTTCTGCAATGATGGAGTCTGGGGTGCGGAGTTTCAGGGCGAAAGAGGGGAAAGTGGGGAGCAGAATTCATCTCATGTGCCTCTACACATACACTAAACCATGGTGCCTGTGGAATCTACTAGGTTTCCCCCTCAGAATTGCAAGATCCACCAAGCAGAGCCAGGTGTAAGCCACACATGACGAATTAGGGGAATTCTGAGCCCAGGACTTTGAGGTCTTTCCATCCAAAAACTCGTCTGCCAGTAACTCCAAGCTGTCCTCCTTTCCACAGTATAATCTGCACTGCATAAGAGAGCAGGGGGTCATTTTGTTGCTGCCATTGTTAAGCAAACTAGGAGCCAGAAACCCTTATTGATCTGCTGTGAATCTCCTGGTAGGTCCAGATTTAACTTCTGCCCACACCTGCACTAAATGCAGAAAGAACCCCACTGAGCGCCCCCCAGCCCCACCCACCTGCCCCCACACCAATGCTGCACCCACAACACACTCACTTTGCCAAGAGGCAATACAGGGAGGGTCCTGATCCCCCTGGAGTGCCCACAAAGTGAAGCATCTCCATGCACACCACCACACATTCCAAGATGGCGGCGCGTGCAAATGCTACGGCTGAGAGCTCCCGGGAGGGGAGTCAGGGTTTGTTAGGACGAATTATTTTATAGTCGATACGAAATGCTGTTGTACAGAGACAGAGACAGAAGTAGCAGCAGATACAGATGTAGAAACTGTGCTGTGTGGGAGCAGCTACGGGCGTGCGAGATTCCAGAAATCGTAAATCACTGGTGTTGGAGGAGGAGGAGGAGGAGGAGAGAGTGGAAGCAGAAGAGAGGCTGCAGAGGACAAGGTCAAATGAAAGAGAGAATAAAGATAAGGAAGATAAGGAAACAACGATGCAAACTACCTCTTCCAAGTATCTTTTACGCTAATGCGAGATCATTGGCGAATAAACTTGACGAATGGAGGCTTCGTGTAGGAGTGGAGGAAGACATCCAGGATTATTGTGTGCTGATACTCACAGAGACATGGTTAAATTCAGTTATTCCAGACACAGCTGTTGAATTACAAGGTTTTACAACGTATCGGTGGGACAGGACACAGGATTCTGGCAAGAAACAAGGTGTGTGTGTGTGTATTTTTGTAAATCAAAACTGGTGTACGGACTCTGTCAAGTTGGATACCTACTGTTCTCCGGATGTGGAATTTCTGACAATTAAATGCAGACCTTTCTATCTTCCCCGGGAATTTACAACAGTGGTGTTAACAGCAGTGTACATAGCACCAACTGCAAATGCATGCAGGGCCATGAGCAGTATGCATGAAAACATCAATGGTAAATTGAGCAGATACCCGGAGGCTGTGCACATTATTGCAGGGGACTTCAATCACACAGATGTGAGGGCAGTACTCCCAAAATTCCATCAGCACATTGAGTGTGCAACAAGGGGAGAAAATACAAGGTGTATACGAACATTAGACGGGCATATGAGGTCAAGACCTTGGCGCACCTCGGTGGTTCAGATCATGTGTCCCTGCTTCTGACACCAGTATACACACCCCTCAGGAAACAAGGCCAGATACAAACACGGATGGTTACGGTGTGGCCTGAGGGAGCCTCTCAGCAACTGCAGGACTGTTTCCAGGAGACCGACTGGAATATCTTCGACCATCAAGATCTAGAAACTTATACATCAACGGTCCTGGATTATATTAGATTCTGCACAGCAAATGTCACCAGGGAAAAGTATGTTAAGTTGTATCCGAATAGGAAGCCCTGGATGACAGGAAAGGTTAGGAAATTATTGAAGGCCAGAAATTCTGCTTTTAGAACTGGGGACCGGGTATTGTATGGCATAGAAAGAGTGAACTTGAAGAGGGCTATCAAGAAAGCAAAAGCGGAGTACAGAGGAAAAATTGAGGACCATCTGAGAAATCATGATACTAGACAAATGTGGCAGGGAGTCCAACATCTGACTGGTTATAAATCAAGGAATTCATCAGTGGTAGAGAGTACTGCTTCCTTGGTGGGAGAGTTGAATACCTTCTTTGCCCGATTTGAGGTGACAGCAACAGTGACTCCAACAGGGATGCCAGAGCTATTGGCGTCACTACCTACAGGAAATGCTGCCAGGGTGGAAGAGGGAGAAGTGAGGCGAATATTAAAGGAGGTAAACACGAGGAAGGCTATGGGCCCAGATGGGGTGGCTGGCAGGGTGCTAAGAGATTGTTCGGACCAACTGGCAGGAATCTTTACGAAGATTTTTAACCAGTCTCTGGCCCAAGCCACTGTTCCACCCTGTCTGAAATCCGCTACCATTATACCCCTGCCAAAAACATCAAAGATAGACAGTCTGAATGATTTTCGCCCTGTGGCGCTGACACCCATTATAATGAAATGTTTCGAAAAACTGGTGAGGAAGCACATCTTATCTTGTCTGCCAGTGGGACTTGACCCTTACCAGTTTGCGTACAAGGCAAAGAGATCCACAGAGGATGCTGTGGCAATGGCTTTACATGCTGTCCTGACTCATTTGGAGAAGCAAGGGAACTATGCGAGACTGTTATTTGTAGACTTTAGTTCTGCATTTAATACTATTCTTCCGCATAGATTGGTGCCCAAATTATTAGACCTGGGACTTCCACCATGTTTGTGCAGGTGGATATTAGACTTTCTATCAAACCGTTCCCAAAGGGTCAGGTTGGGTTCCCACGTCTCTGCGGATCTCATCATGAATACGGGGACGCCGCAGGGGTGCGTGTTGAGCCCGCTTTTATACACGCTCTATACAGCTGACTGTGCCCCCAAATACCCCAGTAATAAGATCATTAAGTTCGCAGATGATACAACGGTGGTTGGTTTAATTACGGCTGGAGAGGGGGAGACAGCCTATAGGAAGGAAGTTGAGCGGTTGGGGTAGTGGTGCAGGAAAAACAACTTACTGCTTAACTTAAAGAAAACAAAAGAGATCATTGTGGACTTTAGGAAATGTAAATTGAATATTCAGCCACTTATTATTGAGGGGAAGTGCGTGGAACAGGTCTCAGTGTTTCGATTTCTGGGAATGGAGTTGAGAGACGACCTAACCTGGGGAGAGAACAGCAAAGACCTGGTGAAGAGAGCACAGCAGAGGTTATATTTTCTGAGAATCCTCCGGAAAAACAATCTCTCAAAGGACCTGTTGATGGCATTCTACCATTGCACTGTGGAGAGCGTACTAACTTATGGTCTGTTCGTGTGGTTTGGGAGCTGCACGGCCAGAGAAAAAACAATGCTATCCAGGGTTGTAGAGACTGCAGAGAGAATTATTGGGTGCACTCTTCCCACCTTAGATCAAATCTATGCTGCCAGGTGCCATAAGAAAGCGGCAGAGATAGCACATGATAGTACGCACCCCGGAAATGCTCTCTTTCAGCTTCTGCCTTCTGGAAGGCCAGGACTAGCCGCCTGAAAAACAGTTTCTACGCTAATGCAATTCTGGTTCTAAACGCAGCATAAGGGGTCTCTGTAGTATAGTGTATTTTAAAATGGGGTTTTAGAGTTTTTAGGGGGTTTTGAATGTTTTATGTAGTTTTTATGTAGTTTTATGTAGTTTTTATGTAGTTTTGTGGTAATTTTATGTAGTTTTTATGTACTTTTATGTAGTTTTGTGGTAGTTTTATGTAGTTTTTATGTAGTTTTATGTAGTTTTTCAATTTCATTGTTCCGCAAGGGACAATGACAACAAAGATACCGTATAAATGCGCATGGGCAATATTTTTCACACATTCCCCTTGAATGCACATGTGCTGGGGGGAGGGGGGGAGAAGGCCAATGCAGCAATGTCAGGGGGAAACACAGCCGCAGCCCTGCTGCACCCCGTGCATTTAGCATGTGCATGGAGTCACGCACAAGGAGGGTTTGGGGACACAGAAACAACTTTTGCTATGCTCTTCTATTAAACGAGGCGTGTAACTATCATACCAACTTAACTTCAAAGCTTAAAAGAAGAAGAAAACGCTCCCGTTGTGCAACTTGGGCAGCCGGAGCTGGTCATGCAAATTACTCAGTTGCAAAAAATAAATGGAGGAGTTGGCCAGGGTTCAGAAAAATGTTGCTGATTCACAAGGAAATTCTGTTCCTCCTGCATTTTCCACAACTCTTGGGACTTGTCTGGTGCCTTAATAGCTTCACTGCCATTCTTTCAAAGCCCTCGGGTGGCTCTGCCCACCAGATGCCTCACTTTAACACACAAAAGATGGGCTTCCAGCCAGGTGTGTGACCCAGCTCTTGTCAAGCTGGGGAGGGGGGAAAGTGCCATGGCACCTCATGTAAATAAGAAGCGCACAGGGCAAGGGGTCTTGTGCCACGGACTCAAGACTCTGGACATGCAGGAGAGAAGGTGGGTCAAGAAATACGGATAAATTTGCAAAGCACTCGTCCCAGTTCCAGGAATGGCACAAGCAAGCAATGCAGCAACTGCATGGTGCCCTAGCCATCTCCAGATGTGTTGCACTACAACTCCAATCAGGTGGGTGCCAGGTTGGAGACGTCTGGTTTATTCTAGCTGGGTGGGAAGGGCTCTCTAAGGACTCAGGGAGCAGATCATGCCCAGCCAGGCTTCCTGTACCACAGAGGCCAAACATGGAACCTGGGACCTTCTGCATGCAAAGCACAGTCTCTATGACTATCTATCAGTTATAAATAACCATGATAGCTCTACAGAAGCTCCTGTTTCAGAAGCAGTCTACCTTTGAATACCAGCTGTTTGGAAGGAAGCAACAGGCGAGAGCTGTTTCTTTATGCTCTACTTCAGGAATTCCTAGACGCACCTTGCTGGCTAAACAGAAAGCTGGATGAGAAGGAAGAGCCTCAGCTCAGAGGAGGAGCCCGTGCTCTGCAGACAGAAGGTCCCAGGCTCAATCTGCAATGGCATCTCCAGGTAGGGCTGGCTGGGAGGGACCCCTGCCTGAAGCCCTGGAGTGAGGCGGCCAGTCTGTGAGGACAATACGGAAGGAGATGGACCAACGGAGTAACTCAGCAGGAGGCTGCTTCCTCTCTTCTATGGACCTATGTTCTTATAGGTACACTTACAAGTCAGAACCCTCCTGATCATGGGAGTCAGGTGATTCCTAAGAGCCAAGCCCATATCATTACCTACTGCGTGCCTATAAAGTCTCTAACATTTCCTCAGCCTGGGGAAGGCGGGGGGGGGGGCGCGACCTGCTATTGCTTCAGACATTGCGGGGCTCCAGCTCCCAGAATTCCTGACCATTGGCCTGTCTAGCTGGGGCTGATGGGAGCTGGAGTTCCCCACCCTTGCACTAAGGGAATACTTGTTCTCTCTCTGCCCATCCCCTTGCCATCTGCCTCTATGACACCTCCTCTGTGCCGGGTACTTGGCACCTCTTCATTGGCTGGCACCTGAGCCTGGGCATGACTCAGGCCTGGGCAACTAGCAAGTTTTAGCCTCAACTAAGGGGACCAAAGCAACATGAAAATTAAGGTGGAGAGAGATCAGGAAGCAGATTGCAGCTCTCCATAGGAATGGCCTGTGCCAGCCCTAGGGGCCTCCAAATATTCTTGGACTGCAACTTCCATCAGCACCAGCCAGCATGGCCAATCATCAGGGGTGGTGGGAGTTGTAGTGTAGTTTGGCTCTGCTGCCTATGGCTGGAGGAAGTGGAAGCCCAACAAAGGCAGGAGGGTGTGAGAAGCCTGATTCGGCATATCTCACTGCACACATCACCAAAAGACTGCGCTTGCCTCCTTCTGCCCAACCCCCTGGAAGCCAGACTAAAATAACTGTCTCAGAAACTCTTCTGGGTTCTAATCTGCTGGGAATCATTTATTCTGTGCCAGGGGAACCAGTAGTTCCCTGTGCTCTACTTCACCTTCAGAATGCCCTCTGACAAGGCAACCTTGTCATCCCATTTTTTTACCAGCATCACCCCTTCCAGCTGCTCATGATTTTAATAGGGCTTCTTGATAACAATGTTTTATCGCCAATGCCAGTAGCTATAAGATCTGCTCTCTCTCACGAAGCTCTCTGGAACCCATGACATGGATTTAATTCCTACAAATGGGCGGGGGGTGTGTGTGGATTCAACATGCTGCCTCTGGCTGCATTGCAGCCTAGCTCCAGAGAGTTGCTGGCCTACTTAGGAGTCACCTGAGTGCCCAGGATTTGCAGCACATCTCAAACACCAAAGGCCACGCCAATGTGGTGTAGTGGTTAAGAGCGGTAGTCTCGTAATCTGGGGAACCGGGTTCGCGTCTCCGCTCCTCCACATGCAGCTGCTGGGTGACCTTAGGCCAGTCACACTTCTCTGAAGTCTCTCAGCCCCACTCACCTCACAGAGTGTTTGTTGTGGGGGAGGAAGGGAAAGGAGAATGTTAGCTGCTTTGAGACTCCTTAAAGGGAGTGAAAGGCAGGATATCAAATCCAAACTCCTCTTCTTCTTCTTCAACTCTCACAGCCACTTATTAGTGCTTAACATGCAGAAGGAAAACAGGCCTTTCCCTTCAGATCTGTTGCTGAATGAGTGGAGAACTTTCTTGGCCTGATCTTTATCTGCTGGGGGCCAACTTTGGCAGATGGACGGGACTACCACCTGTCAGTCACCAGTCATATGTCAGGACCAAGCAATCAAGCAGCTTGTTCCAAAGGAATCGTGAACTAGCCCACCTGCCAACAGATGCATTTAGCCATTTGCAGCACACTGGTAGCCTAAACGGGAGGAAAACAGACCACCCCTCTTCCAACTTACAGAAGTTTCCATGTCTGCGTATCACAGTCCCTGGCAGCACCAAGTTCCAGGACAACCACTACGGGTTCAGTTTTCTCAATGAGAAGACTGCTCTTGAGATTTATGGGATTTCTGTGTGACAGCAGTCATCTTCAAAACAGCATCAGCCCAGATCAAACAGAATATACTTGACAGTTGCAAAACTGCAGATTTCTTTTTGCCAAACCAGTGTTCAAAATTAGCCAGGTACCAGGTATATTTTGCACCTGCCTATTGGCCACTTGTGACCAAGTGAAGCTGCTTGGGCGCTGCCAAGATGGTGCCTGACATCACCACCATCTGGAAGTCCATACCTGGGAATCTTTGGGTCATAACTGTTTTCACACACTGATGCCACATCTTGTAGAATTCTATCAGTTACATTTTATCTGCACAATCAGAATTTCTGGAACCAAAATGCTTTTTCTGTGCAGCCTGAGCAGGAGCAGTGAACAAAGTTATAGCTAATTGTCTCAGCTTGTCTTCACTTACCCCACCCCACTGCCCTGCTCACAGTTGTGAAGAATATCCCTATGTTATGAATGGTCTGTGTCACTATTAAGAAAAACAGGTTGGAATAGGCCAACACACACACAAACAAACAAACATACACACAAACACAGTCCCTGGATCAAGTGTCCCTGAACTGAAAATGGATATTGGGTCTTCTGATGGAGGTAAGAACCTGCTTAGTCACAAACAAGCACAGAACCTGAAATCGGAACTCTTGCAATCGTGGGTCTCCTGGGGTTGCTTTAGGGTGTGTGGAGGACCATTAGAAACATATTGCCCTTTCTCCAGTTTCCAGAACAATCCTGTGAGAAGCAGGTTTCTCTGACATTCACACAGCTTCAGGCTGACTTGTTCCCATTCTGCAGAGAAGCCCGCAGGTCAACTGGCCCGGAAGCATGGAGAGTGCCTAGCCACCCACTTGCTCCAACAAGGATTAGAAGAGAACTGAAGTCTTGGGAGCCTCTGCCTCTCTGAGGCTACACCTGTTTGGGAAACTGAAGTCTCTTAAAGGCCAGCCCTCTGCCTGGAGATGGACACTTCTCCCGTGCTCTGTAGCCTCCTGCCTGGTGTGCTCCCAGGGAACACAGTAGGATCCACCTGGTTCCCCAGGGCAAGACACTTACTGTATGAGAGTCTTGGCTCCTGGTTCACAGGGTGTTCCTGGCTGCCAGCCTCGGGCTCAGTGGCTCCCTATCTACCAGCCCAGCTCCTTAGCCAGTGACAAGGCAGCCTCCAATTTGATGCCCTGGTCACTGCTGGACTCCAGAATCATGAAACAGATTGCAGTCAACTTACTTTGACCCACATTGATCCTACTCCCAGCAGCTTCTGGCCTTTGTCTCTTAATTATGGAGCAGGTGGAATGTTTTAAACCTCCCTTTAAAAAAAAATATTGGTTTATATACTGAAAGTAGTTTTGAGTTACCCTGGTAAAAAAAAAAAAGAGCAATCAATATATTTAATTAATAATGAAGGCTGTGCAATTGCAATGACCAGAACTGTTTTAAAATTCACTTCCAATACAGGCTGGAAAGTGATGCTGTCCACTCACACATCAGTTTTTAATTTTTTTCAGTTGACATGTCAACATAATTATCTTCTCAGTACCGGGTTAAATAATTTCTGCTTTGCCCAGATATCCTAAAGAGGCTGTATTTGATTTTTCACTGTCACCTTATGATGGCTTATACTTTGCTTTTATCATATTTTATTATTGATATTATTGTACACACTGCCCTGGAGAACAGTTTAGACATTTTAAAAATAAATAATTCCAAGCCACTGGCTTCAGCAAGTCTGATCTAGTGAAAGTCCTTAATTATGATTCACAGCCTCCTGCAGAAAAGTTGAGCCCAGAATAAAGTTTGTAACTTGAGCATGTAGCAACGAATTCACATGAACAAAAACACACACACATGCACACACAAAATGACTGAAACACTGGTTGTGCGAATCAGCCTTTAATCAACAGAAGGAATGCAGCTCTTAGAAGCTACCCAACTGGTAGTCCTGGTGGTTAGAGCCAACGGTCTGTCTAACTATACTTAATATGCACTAGAAATCAGGCTTTTAGTGTTGCAGCTCCAACCCTCTGGAATCAGCTACCATCTGAAATTAGGCAAGTGCCTAGTGATCTAGAAGCCTATTGGAGACATTTGCATTTAAGAGGGCTTTCCCTGAAGTGTGACCAGTCATTTTAGGGAATAATTATTGAAATGGGTTTACTGCTTTTAGTTCACTGCGTTTTGAATCTTTTTTATTTTATCTCATTTTATTGTACACCAATTTGGTAACTTTCAGTTGTGAAACAGTTTACATATCTGCAAATAAATAAAATAAAAATAACCATTGCCTACTCCAACCAGTGACCGACCAGCTGTTTATGCGAAGCTCACATGCAGTAGCCTCTTGGCAATTCTTTCACCCAGCAAATGGTAGAGTGCATCTGACCATGGAAGCTCTATTTAGATACCATGGCTAAAATCAGCTACTCTAGACTAGCCCTCCTATATGTCATTTAAATTTCTCTTCTGTTCATCAATTTACTTAGGTGAGTTCTAAAACAATGGAAGAGTCTTTCCCACCACATCTACACTATTCCCAATCTGTTAATGAAAAATTGTGGTCTTTCTTAACTGTTCTTTTTCTACACCTACATCAACTGTATGTATGGAACACTGCCCAGCAGAGAAGTGGGTGCTGTGCTTCCTTCCCTCTTAAGACTCATAGAACGAAATGGAAAAGAAGGAATAGTGTAACAGTGATTGGGAAATTAGTCACTGGAACTCATAGCAACAAAACAGAAGCAAAGACGAGAACTTCAAAGAACCCAGAAGCTGGCAGGAGTCAAATAAGCTTGGCCATGGCCCTCCAAAACCCTGCCTCCGCACCAAGGCCTTGTTTGTCAATAGACATAAGCAAGGAACGTGCTCCAACCCAAAATGAGGTGGTGGCCTCAGGTAAGTGGTTGGGTGTCATGAAATGGCAGCAAGATTTTAGAAATTTATATTAGCTATATGAAATAATAATATGGTGATGGTGATACTGTTGAGAGGCACTTGTAGGATGTTCTGCCTCAAGTTGCTAAAGCAGCCTGACCCGCCTTAAGACCCAGGCGCCTTGATCTGGTTGGTGGGGAGAAACAAGCTGCAGTTCTGCCTCAGGCAGCAAATTTCCTGGGCAAACCCTGACATGGAGCCTAGGAAGCCGCCTCAATCCTCAGGGAGAGCATTGATCCACTGAGCCCAGGACTGCTGACACTGACCAGTTTTCAGGCAGGGCACCTTCCGAGCCCCACCTGGGGCGTCTGCAGGCAGCGCAGGTGCTCAGCGCTTGCTGAGCTATGGCCTTTCCTATGTGTGGTGCCCAAGAATGGAGATCAGGATGTAGATCTTCTTTCCCATGTTTTCATATTCTATTTTGCATTAAAGACCAATTTGTGTGTCTGGTTTAAGTCCGAAGACTCAAGCCAGCCAAGTCAGCGTGTTGCATAGGCTGCTAATACTGAATATAGTATAACATGAATATATGGCAAGAGGATATAAATTGACATTCATGTTCCTATATTATGTATGATTTATAACCTAAAAAATTAAACCTGAAAACTGACTAACGTGCTCCAACCCAAAATGGCGCAAAATGAAGAAAAGAGTGCATTAACCCTCTGAATAAACTAACCAAGCTAATCTGCAGCATCCCAAAGGGCTTTCTGTCTGCACCTGTGTGCCTGCCTTTGGCAAACCTGTTTTAGGGGATTGCTTTTGATCTTGACCAAATTTTTGTTCTGGATTTTTGTACCTCCAGGCAGGATGGGTTTTATTAATTTAGTGCTGGCTTTTATTATTTATTTCAAATGTAAGATTGCATTGGATCTTACATATCACATATGCTTGCTTCAGGATGACTTTTTGCCCCTAAAAGTGACATTAAAATATTTTAAATAAAATAAAGAGAGGAGCAGGCTGAATAAAGGAGCCCAGACTGAGAAAATATACTCCCTACCCTTTACTGACATGATGAACTATTTAACCAAGATGTTTCACATTTTCTCAGGCAGCATCTAATTGCTGGAGGAAGTCTATAAGGCAATATTGCAGAGGATGGATGAAATGGTTTTTATCCTCAAAACATGCATGGACACATGGATGCAAACACACATATCACCTGATTTCTCACTACTTGGCTATTTGCCACTGACTGTGTGAACAGACTCCTTTAAAAGCACACATGAGATGGTAATGAAAGTTCTGTGGGTGGTCTTTGACTGCGACGGACCATTCTTTTTGCAAAAAGGCTGCTTGATGCTGCAGGCCTCAGGTGTTAAGCATGAATGAAAGAACTGGGTGAAATGAGGTTCCAGGCCCTCTAGACTCCAAAACGTGGGACCTAGTGAAACAAAGAAAACCAACTGTAACCTTTCTCCCTTTCTGTATGTATGCTCCATGCATAGACCTCCAGGCATCTCTCTTCTGGGTTCAGCGTGATGCTTGCATGTGGGCTTACATTTCAGTTGGACATGCATAAATTGGTCATTGCCTGTACAACTACAAAACTGCTGCTAGCCTATAGGGTTTGTTTTATTCCTAGCCTGTTTGCCCACACACACCCATTACTCATTTGCAATGTATCACCAGGTAGAAAGAGACTGATTTATTTACCATTAAAAAAAAAAGTCTGTTTGCCTGTATAAGATTATGACTCCCCATAGGTGACCAGGAGACTGTGTATATAGAAACTTGCTATAATACAGCTTGTTCACACAAATTATCTTCATAGACTTCTGATGCATATAAACACTGAATTCAAAGCCCTGTCTTCATCCAGAGTATTTCATTCTTAAAGTAACTTTGTTAGATTCCTGCTATGATCAAAATGAGATAGCTGTGTTGACCCACGATGCCCAAAATCAGTGTGATTTAAAATACTTTTAATAAGAATCAACCAGTATTCACACTGTGGGATGCAAGCTTCGGATTACAAAAAATTCATCCTCTTCCTGGATGATCTCAAAAAGAGAGGGAGGCGGGAATGGATGTTTCCCAGCAAGGATAAGACCATCTTAAGACTGAAACAAACTTCAGGCAAAGATTGCATCCTCCTTTTCCCCACATCCACTCTCTTCAGGCCGAGGAACAATTCTGTGCAACTCAAAAGCTAGCGGACATCCCTAGCAGGGACATTTCTGCAAGGGCCAGGCTAAGGCATCAGCTGGAAATTCAAATGGCATCAGCCTCACATACTAATTAGCATGGGTCATAATCCACCCGGAAACGGAAAGGAACAGGAGCAGCTCCTGTTCATTTATATATAAGCCTGCGTGGCACAGAGCTGGACCTTTGGTCCATCTAACTTAGATTGTCTAGACCCCTACAATGGCTGCTGGCATCAGCTCTCCAGAATCTCAAGGCCATGAATGGATGCATCTGGGACCTTCTGTGTGTAGAGCAAATGCTCGGCCATTGAGCTGCGGCCCCTCCCAATGACACCTGCACATGGAGACGGGGAGGGGGGGGATTCTAATAACAGCACCTAAAATCCATTGCCCCAGGCGGCCACCTCATCTCACCTCTGAATACTGCATTATGAACATCAGCTGGCCCTTTAAAGGGGGCGGAACTATCATTTCACTTCCCCTCCAAAAAAAGGGAATTCAATCTCCTTAAGCTGAAACGGGAAGAGCAGCTTCCTACAAAGGGAAAGAAATGCAGTCTCAGGTTTAATCATGGGATACCTGGCATTTGGAGCCCCCAGCCAAAGCCCTCCCCGCCCCCATTGCCATATAATTAGGAGTAAGTAAGTTTGTGAATGAGAAACACATAAAGCTATCTATTAGCCAATAATAGTTCAATGGAGCTTCAGTGCACAGAGGAAGTATACCATTGAAGACCAGATGCCAAGGGGGGTTAAGCTGCCTGATTCATGCTGCAGGAGAAGGGCTGGAGCTCGGAGGCAGAAGGTCCCAGGGTCAATCCCTAGCGGGCATTTCCAGGTATTGCTGGGAAACCCTGAAGAGCTGCTGCCAGTCTGTGTCGGAAATACTGAGCTAGATGGACCAATGGTCTGATGCCGTCTCAGGCGACTTTCGGGCGGCCACTGAAAGAACAACAGGCGAGCAGGTCTTGCCCCGTGCCCAGGCGAACAAAGGACTCCAGGCAAACCTGAGGACCTCCAGACCTTGCGGGACTCCAGCTCCCATCAGCCCCAGTCAGACCAGCCAATGGTCAGCATGATGGGAAGTGGAGTCCGGCACCATTTGGAGAGGCGCTAGTCTTGCCAGTTCCCACCCCTGGAGTCCTTCAGAACAGCAGCGTCTGGAAATATACGAACGAGCAGAAAGGGGCAAGAGGAGAAGCACAACATCCAGCACGGGCGAAATGGACCAAAGCCAGGAGGAGTCCAGAACCTGCCAAAGGAACTACCGGGAAGGGTCCCCAAGCTGCTTTATGGCTCCTGGGACCTGGTCCCCGCCTCCTCCCCTCAGCCCCCGCCAGCTGGAGGGCACCAAGCTGGGGAAGGCTGGACTAGTCCGTCTGCAGCCTCCCAAGTCGGGCTTCAGGGTCCCTGGAAAGGGAAGACGGAGCCCCCAGGAGCTGCAGCGCAGGCCCCGCGCTTGGCGGGAGATGGGGACTTCTAAGCGGTGGGTATCTTCGCCCACTGGGCGCCAGACTAGAGGCAAGAGAAGGCTAGATGTTCGGACAGGCGGGTGGAGGGCGGAGAGGTCCCCACCACCGCAGCCCCTCTTCTACCCTAGCCAGGACCTTCCCGGGGCTCCACTGTCCGGCGCGCCTGGAAACCTGCGCGGCCAGGGAGAGGCGGCGGATCAAAAGCCAGTGCGCGCTCGGCGACGCCTGATCCCAAAGCCGGAAAACACCGCCACGCCAAAGAAACTTGCCCGGGAGAAGCTACTCCCCACGGGCTGGAGGAAGTGGAGACCCACCCGCGCCCCCGGGATCTGCAGGAGGGGGTTCCACCTGCCCCAGCCCTCCCCTCGCCGCCGCCCCGCGCGCGCCCGGGCCCTGCGCACCTTTTTCTTGCGGTCCCGCGAGCGGTTCCTGCGCTTGCGGTTGGTCTCCTCCTTCTCCTTCTGCTCCTGCAAGGCCTGCGCCTCGATGTCTTTGATCTTCTTGAGCTGCTTGGCCGCCTGCGCCATGGCGAGCAGCCGCCGCACCGGCCCCGGACCAGCACCAGGACGGCCCCAGGCGACGCCGACGCGGCGGCGGCCACTGCAGTCCGGCCGCGCGGGAGGGGAAGCGGCGCCGCGGCCGGAGGAGAGGCTGCTGCGGCTGCGGCAGGAGGCGGGCGCGGCGCGCCAGGAGCTCGGGAGGCGAGGGGCAAGGCGGCCCGGGCGCGGAGGATGGCGCGCAGCGGGGCGCGAGGGCTGGGCGCGCTCCGGCCGCTGGGCTTCAGTGCGCGCTTCCCGGCGGCCCGCCCGGCGAGCTGGCCCCCGGCATGCCGGCTCCGGCGAGGCGGCGGCTCCGACGGGCCACCTGCGCAGGCGAAGCGAGGCGGGCTGCGGGCAGGTAGGGCGCCTCCGCCTCCGCCGCTGCAGTGGGGGGGTTGCTGCCGCCGCTGCTGCTGCTGATGCCGCTGCGGTGGCGCGTCTGCCCAGCTCAGATGCTCCCCGCGCGGCCACTAACCGCTCAGCAGCGGCGGGAGGGGGCGGCGGGATGGGATCTGAATCGATGCAGATGCGGCTCTGCCTGGGCTAAGCAGGGGGCGGCTCCTGCCCACCACCCCCTGCCCATCTGCCAGGGGCTCTCTCTGTGCTCGCCGCAGGGGGAAGAGGAGGAGCCCCCCCTCGGCTGCCCGCCCCCTAAGCATCTCTTTTCAATGAATGGGCTCAACTCTGGAACATCGTGAAAAAAAGAGAGGGTGCAGAGTTAAGTTTCCTTCCACTGGCAGGTCTGCGGGTCAGAGGGCCCCTGAGCAGGTGCAGAGTTCTGCTGCTTTCAACAGGCAAGGCTGTGGGCAGAGAGCCCCCCTGCTTTCAGATTGTAGAGGGGGTGGAATGCTAAAAGGCATGCCTGTTTTGTTTTTCTTTTGTAGAAATTTAGAAGTGTACGGAAGCCACAGTCAGGAAAGACCCAAAATGCCTTGCAGAGTATTCCAGTTCCTCCCTAGGAAGGAAATTGTTCTCTCTGTGTGAACAGGCCACTGGGCACATGATCCAAGGCCAAACCCAGTTGGGCGACAGGGAGCAGGGAGGGGAGACAGTGGCTTTGGTCCTCGGCACACGTCTAGTGTAGGGGAGGCTGTGATCCTAAGCATAGTTACTTGAGAGTAACTCAGCAGGACTTGTTTGTGAGTTGAAATGCATCGGATTGGGCTGCATCAGCATGCCATGACCCAGGCTGAAATCGCATCAGAGCTCACCTGGATGATGCAACAAGCAGCTGTTCCATTATATTCAGCACCTGCCTTGCAACACGGGGATAATAAATGCTTGCTACCCTTTCAAGACTAAACTCAGCTCTCTCTCTTTGCCTAGTAGTCAGACTGGCCATCTTACAGGGTGTTTGATCAACCAAGCCAACCATTTCTCTTCCCTTCACAAACCAGACTGGAATCCAGTGCCTGTCAAAGGCACCATCACTCCAGAGGGGAGGGATCTGGGTGATCACTTGGAGAACAGGATGCGGGACTGGATGGGCCATTGACTGGATCCAGCAGGCTCTTCTGATGCAAGAAGGGATGCTGGGAGTTGTAGTCCAGCAGCATCTGGAGGACCACAGGTGCCCCATTCCAGGTGTAGGCAATACTGAGCTAGATAGATCAATGGTCTGCCTCCATATAAGGCAGCTTCCTGCCTTGCTGTGCCAGTCTGCGCAAGCCATTTGCCCACCAAGCTAAACAGAAACCACAAGCATATGGGGCATGAGAAATCTGCAGAGTATTGGCTAGCTACCTCAGACTGCCAAAATAGGCTGGAAGGTTAAAAGCAACTGGGAGGTGGGGGGGCAGCTATTTATGGGATGTAATCCACTGGGAGCAGTCAAATACAACAGTCCTTGTTTTGCTAGAGTGGACATGGAAGGGAATGTTTGGTCCAGCCAGTCGCAACTTCCTGTTCCTCCTGGCCTGGAGCATCCTTCCTTGCATGGGACTAGTGGGTGGGTGTGACCTTTCCAGACCTGGTAAAAGGACAAGGCATGCTGCCACTCTCTCCCTTTCTTCCATCTTCTTTTCGTCCTGCAAACTTCCTGGAATGAGCTGCCGGCTGCCAGCCAAGCAGTCCCCCAGGTCATCTGTCTTATGGGATAAACCTGTTAGTATAAGTTTGTAACTTTAAGCCAAAAGTCTGCCTTCAGGGATCACGCTGTGCTCTGCCTGATCGTGAGTAAACTTTATTTTTATTGAGTATGAATAAGACTGTGGTGTCTTTATTCTTTTACGAGGGATTCAAAAGGGGATCTTACCAGGAACATACAATTCAATCTGAGGGAGATTGAATTGCATAATAGTAAGAGGTTCTAACAAGCCTGCAACCAGATTTCTGCTGTGCGTGAGAAGGGGAATGTAAACTCTGCAAAGTAAAGGAACTTGCTAGCACAAGTTAGGAAGGATATTAATAAACAATATTACTTCTCCTGCCACCCTGAACATTCCCACACTATTTACATCCTCCATTGGACAGTGTTTGGCTGGCCTTGCTAAAACACAGGTGGGGGTGCTTTGGAAAGAGCAAGCAGCATCACCCCAGTTTGGATGCCGTCTTCCATGCACACAGACTTGGGTCTGCCTCTCACACATGTCGTGTTGGAGATCCTTTCCAAAACTGTCAGCAAGTTATTTGTGGGGCAGGAGAGAAGTGCCCTGAGAGCCAGTGTCGTATAGTGGTTAAGAGCGGTTGTCTCGTAATCTGGGGAACCAGGTTCGCATCCCCGCTCCTCCACATGCAGCTGCTGGGTGACCTTGGGCCAGTCACACTTCTCTGAAGTCTCTCAGCCCCACTCACCTCACAGAGTGTTTGTTGTGGGGGAGGAAGGGAAAGGAGAATGTTAGCCGCTTTGAGACTCCTGAAGGGGAGTGAAAGGCGGGATATCAAATCCAAACTCTTCTTCTTCTTCTTCCTGGGGCAAAGCTTAAAAGGGCTCCTTGTCTTTATTTTGGCTTTGTTTTTAATTGGAATTCATCATGGCAACTCCTTGCCACAAATATCTTGGCTTCAGTATTTGCACCCGAGGGCTGTGGAGTCCTTTCCAGGAGCAGCCAGCTGGCAAGGGAGAGAGGGTGTGGCTGACTGCTGGAGAGGCAGAGGCAGCCATAATGGGAGGCCATCTGCCCTACTCTGTGCCCTTAAGAGCGGGAGGGTGAGAGGTAGCTGGAGGTGGCCCAGGGGTCACGCAGCCCCCCAGCTGGGGGGAGAAGGGGAAACCCACAATGGGATTGGATGAAATGTCATTTATCAGCTTTCTTTCCCTCCTTTCTCCCAGGAATGCAAGGTGGTATGTGTGGTCTTTCCCCCACCCTCAGTGAAAAATGAATCTTGTTGCTCCCAGGAGTTTCTGAACTATAGCTCTTGACCATCAGTCTTGACCATTGGTGTCATGGACTGGCTGGAGGCAAAGGAATGGTGGGAGGACCCTGCTGGGGGAACCCCCAATGGAAGAAAGCTCAGAACCTGCAGAGTGGTGGTGGGACAACAATGAGTGCTTAGAGAAAGAAGACTGGGAAGAGGAGGTGCTGGAAGCTGAAGAGGTAACAGGGCTTAGTGAGCTGGGGGAGTCTGTGGCAGAAATAAGTCCAGACTCAGAGGCAGAAGCTGAAGCAGGAGAGTCGGATGAGGGAGGCCAAGAGGCAGACATGAGCCAGGCTGGTGAAGAGTCATGGGTGTCTCCCCCTCCTGACAAGACGTTGGATTCACACAGGCACAATCTCTGATTGCTTGGGAAAAACCCAGGGGAGGTGGGGACTTTCAGTCTTGGCAACTAAACCGTGGGGTATGGTAGCTCAACCTACCAGGTATTAGCTACTGTGCTCATTAGGCTTGATACTAAGCCAAGTCAGTGCAGATTGTGTTCTTGATAATAAAGAGTTAACTCCAACACCTAACACCAGCTTGTGATTTACTGCCAGCTCACTCCTGTCAATTGGCTATACTGGCTGGAGCCCCCCTTGTAATGTAGGAGCAGCCAATTGGAAGAGCCCAGGATGCATGATTACCACATGGAAATTCACACAAACATGGGGGGGGGGCAGAGGATCTTCACCTTTGGTGTAGGCTGAGAGTTGGCTCAATGTCACCCAATGAGCTTTATGGCTGAAGGGGAATTTGAACCTGAGCCTCCTAAGCCCTTGTCCAGCCTTCGAACCATCCCATGAGGGATCGCCAATGTGGTGCCCTCCAGCCATTGTCAAATTCCAGCCAGTCTAGGGCGCTTTCTGTAAGGAGGGCCCTCGGTGAAGGGCCTCAACCGAAGAGAGGAACACCACTAGTCCACCCCGCTCAGTATTGGGAGCAGCACTGGCTGGGAGCAGCTTTCCAGGGGCTCCAGCAGCGCTATCTTGCAGTCCTGCCTGGAGATGGCAGGGATTGAGCCTGAGACCTTCAAAAGGCCAAGCAGATTCTCTGCTACTGAGCTATGGAGAAAAAGCTAACCGTCTCTTGGAGCTGTCCAGGGTCTGACCTGGTGAGAGACTGGCCTACTTTTCGTCTGGGGTTGCAAATCTTGATATCTTGGCTCAATTGGGTCCCTTTTTCCTGGCATGCTAGCTTTCTGCAGAGGAGGATATTATTTGGGCGTGAAGTGGTCTGTAACGTGAGCCTCACCTGGAGGGCGGCTGCCAGTCAATGTAAATAATAGGGAGCTAGATGGACCAGTAGTGTGATTGGGTAGGGAGCAGCTTCCTATGTTCTGGCTTCTGCTGAGGCCCTTCTCAGAGCGCCTCCCTTAGCAGAGTTGCACTACTCATCTAATTCAATCTAAAAAAATGTAGTATAAACACCAACAATTGGAAAACCCTTGCCTGCGAGTGTTCCAGTTGGAGTACAGCCTTTACCAAAGGTGCCATGGGCTTTGAAGACACTCGAACTCAGGACGCAAGGGAGAAAGGTGCTAAGAGGAAGGCACATTTGGCAAACTCTCACCATGATCAACCCCCGTCCAGAAACCAATGTCCCCACTGTGGAAGGACGTGTGGATCCAGAACTGGCCTCCACAATGACTTACGGCCTCATTGTTAAAACCGTGTTTATGGAAGACAATCTTACTTGGCTACGAGTGATCGCCAAAGAAGAAGACTCATATAGTTAATAAAAAATGATTTACCACTTGATTGTAAAAAACCAAAAACCTCAAAGCAGAGTAAATCAAAATTATCAGTAAAAACAGAAAATTAAAACTTTCAAATAACAATTAAAATCAGCAGCAAGCTGAAGACTGATTAAGGCACATATAATATGTATGTATGTATGTATGGATGTATGGATGTATGTATGGATGTACAAAGGAGAGAGCCATTTCTGTGGTGGTTCCCCAAACTAGAGGTGGCATTGCAAGCTTTTTGGCTCCAGGTTAAGACGTGTTTATTACCCCAGCCATTTTAAAGGGTTATGTTGCCTCAGTCTGCTTTTAGCTTCTATAGAGTTTGCTTAAGCAGAGCACATCTAAAGTTACCGTCCAGTTTATAGGCTGGGAACAACTTCCGTAGTTGTATTGCCCCAAATTAGGCTGACGACAATTGTCACAAAAGTTGTCAGCATGTTGACTCAATCGATTGCATTGGTGCAGGTTTGGGCTGCCAAAAATTGATTAGCTCATGAGACGCCACCATGGAGCAAAACTTCATTTGTATTCCATTGTTAAACGATAATCACAACCTGAAATCTTTAATTTAAAAAGCTCAAAAGATTTTTGTTGCAATTTTCCAAATAGCTGATGCTAGAAATTTTAATTAGAAACAGTCTTCACCTCCTCCTGTTGCAAAAGGTTTCTTCAGTGGTGTCAGGGAGAAGGCAGATTGGGATCTACAGTGGTACCTCTGGTTACGTACTTAATTCATCCTGGAGGTCCGTTCTTAACCTGAAACTGTTCTTAACCTGAAGCACCACTTTAGCTAATGGGGCCTCCCGCTGCTGCCAGAGCACGATTTCTGTTCTCATCCTGAAGCAAAGTTCTTAACCCGAGGTATTATATCTGGGTTAGCGGAGTCTGTAACCTGAAGCGTCTGTAACCCGAGGTACCACTGTATTGGGAGATCGCTGGGTGATTTGAAGTAGATCTGCAAAGTTTTCTTATTTCCAACTGTTTGATAATGGCAAGAACAAAATGATTCCCCCACCCCAAAAGAATTTATACTATTGAAATGAAGAAAGTGGAGGGTGGGGGCAGGGATGATGATGATGATAATAATAATAATAATAATAATAATAATAATAATAATAATAATAATAATAATTTATTATTATTACAAATGTAACCCTAGTTCAGTTCAGGTATAAAAACAAATTTGGGGGATCAGAAATATTTTATTCCATGTCTCTTTTGCACCTGGATTCTGTTTGTGAAAGCATAAGAATATCCTGTGTTATTGGGGGCCGCTAGGGGCGCATTGGAAGATGGCCGACAATAACATCTCTCCGGCTCACACGAGGTAATTAAGAGGCTGATATGGGAGTATGCAGCCTCCCTTGTTGCCCAAGGGAATGGGGAACACTGCCCTTGCCTGCTGTGGCCATAAATCACCCCCAGATTCGAAAGAAGGGGGTGAGGGCACTAGGCACAAAGCCCTCATGTGGGTCCGGCTCTCCCGGGCGCTGTCTCTGATCGCGTGCTGGCTACATTAGCTCGAAATAATAGAAAAGAAGCAAATGCACATACTTCGAGTGAAGATCGGGAGTAAAGACTGCTAATTAAATGGATCTCTGGGGGTGTGGAGCGACGGGCTGGATTCAACAATAAATCAAGAAGAATCATCATCAAAGGATTGGTATGTCGGAGCGAGATGAAAGGGGGAAAAACTTTTCTATTTTTGTCTTATGTGAGTACCCAATAACCCTTCCCCCTAAGAAAGAATCGTCACGATTACTGATCACAAGCAGGAGGAGTAAGAACTGTGTGGAAATTAGTTACTAATCAAAAATATGGTGTGTGGGAACATCGAGAAAGGAAATAAAGTTCTCTGTGATGCAGTCATAAAAAGAGATTGTTATGGCAGGCCTGCCCGCAGGAGGACTGAGGGGGAGGAGGACTATGGCCGTTACCATATCGGAATGTGAGATCGGCCTGGCAGGGCCCCCTGAGAAAATTGAGGAGAGCGGCAGGCCTGTGGAAATCAGGACAGACTGTGGGAAACGTTTTGTACGGAGGTGTTGAAATGATGTCTGTCTGTTTTGATATGGCTCTTGGATGAGTGTAAAATCCACACAGGATATAACAACGTTTGTTTTCAACCTGCTTGTGGAGACTATCAGAGATCATAAAGAAAACAAGAAGATAAGGAAAACAACAAAGAGAAGATGGAATAGAACTGTGAATCCTATTTGGACAGAACTGTGTATATTAAAACAGCAGCAAGAGAGATGTTTGGATCCCTTTCGGAGCTCGAAGTATGGGTACCCCCAACAAAAAATTTTAACATTTGGCTGTGTAATTTGGAATTAATGTGATTTGGAATTAATGTGATTTGATTGGCCTGTTAATAAAAATTATTTTTTTTAAAAAAAGAATATCCTGTGTTTCTGCATATCATTCTAAGCATGAACCCCATTTCATAAGTAAGTGCCAAACACTGGCTCATGTAGAGATCCAACAGGCAAGCATTGGCAACAAAGCGGAAATTGCTAAACCACATACAAGGGAGAATGAGGTCTAATATCTCACTGTATACAGCTCACACAAAAACTGAGAGCCACGAAGTGATCTTGTCCAGTTTGCCCTATCTACTGTACATCTTCATTGGGAAAGCAAGCCCAGCCCAGGGACTTGTGTGGGATGCCACAGAACAACCATACACACTGCAGTGATGTGGCAAAAGGACCAGCTTTCCAGTGGATATTGATTAGGAAGAGGAATGTCCAAAGCAGTGACTCAGACAGGGTTGCAACGGGGGCCTCCTCCTCTCTGGGTAGTTGCTTTTGGCTCAACGAAGCCAAATTATTTCATCAGTGCCTTCCTCAAAACATATTTTGGGAATGATTCTATTATCAGGGCTAGGCAAATTTTGTAATGGATATGGGGGGGTGAAGTTTCTTAAGAAAAGTCATTCCTGGATTGAACCTTCCTATATTTTGAAGTGCTCTCTAATTATGTATCACGGATCAATAACGGTAAGCCACCTGTTGATTCTTTGCTGTGTTCTACTGCATTGTATAATGTTTTCATTACTCAACAAAGTCTTTTTAAAAAAAGATAAAGAGTGATTTCAGTTATTTTCATCCAAACTGGAGCTAATAAAAATGTCTGCATAATATTTGCAGAAATATCAAAACCCTCCTAAGGCAAAACTGCTATTGAAATCTGCAAACCTGTACTAATTTTCCTGGGAGTAAGCCCTAAACTGAATGGGACTTACTTCTGAGAAGGCATGTATAAAATTGTGCAGTGCTAGCACCTGCTGAAACTTGAGAGAAAGTACATTAATGATATGATAGTCATCTTCAACTGTCTGAAGGGCTGTCACATGGAGGGTGGTGCAGCCTTGTTTTCTGCTGCTCCAGAGAGTAGAAGCCAAATCAATGGATTCAAATTACAAGAAAGGAAGTTCCAACTAAACAGTGGAACGGTCTCCCTCAGAAAGTGGTGGTTTCTAAGCAGAGGCTGGATGGCCACCTGACATGGATGCTTTGGCTGAGATCCCCGCATCGCAGGAGGTTGGGCCACATGGCCGTTTGCGTCCTTCCCAGCTCTGCAATTCTATGATTCAACATATTGAGACTTCTTCTAGTTGCCAGTGCCCTAGAGCCATAAACCGTTCCAAAATTCCTGAGTTTCCAATCAAGGAAGTGAAACTAAGCTCTGCCCTCCATCAGTTTTCAGATAGGTCTGTCTGAAAATCATGTCATCAAAATTGTTGTTACGTTTATCATCATCATCATCAATATTGTTTAAATAAATTGAAATATTCTTTTAAAAAATCAGTCGCCATATACATTACTACGTTTTCATTGCCCTGTTAAAGGAGTCATTCCTATACAGTGGTACCTCAAGTTAAGTACTTAATTCGTTCCGGAGGTCCATTCTTAACCTGAAACTGTTCTTAACCTGAAGCACCACTTTAGCTAATGGGGTCTCCTGCTGCTGCCGTGGCACCAGAGCACAATTTCTGTTCTCATCCTGAAGCAAAGTTCTTAACCTGAAGCACTGTTTCTGGGTTAGCGGAGTCTGTAACCTGAAGCGTATGTAACCTGAGGTACCACTGTACTGTGTTATGAGGAATGAACTGTTGGAATAACTTTGCTCCTGTGAGCCATAAGCTCCAGAGAGGAGGAGGCTCCCTAGAATCACAGAATTGTAGAGTTCGAAGGGATACCCAAAGGGTCATCTAGTCCAACCCCCGAAATGCATCATTGCAACTCTATGTGAGTCATCTCTTCCCAGTCAGTCTCCACAGCCTCCCTGTTCTGGGCTTGTTTTCCCAAAGAAGATGTAGGTATCCCAGACCGGAGAAGAACACTTTGCCGCTTTCAATTTGTATCCCACCTTCCCTCCCAATGGAGCCCAGGGCATCAAACACATCAATAACAATATCATTAAAGGCATTCCAGAAACAAATCCCATCCTCTCAGCTGCTGATTTCATGGATGCCGACAAGAGTATCTTCCAGCCAGTATCTTTTGCAATAAGGAGGGGCCCAGTCGAGAGGCAGAGCACCAAGGAATGGGAAAGATCCTTTTCTGGAAAATCACTGCCCGGCAGTGCAGGCAATACTGAGCTAGCTGGACCAATGGCCTGGCTTGAAATAAGGCAGCTCCAGATGATGTGGAGCAGCCCACACCAACAGATTTTGGACTACAAATCCCATCAGCCCCAACCAGCACATGTTGATTGGGGTTGTAGCCCAACCCATCAGGAGGCAGAGAAGGTGGCTGTCTAGGGTGGCTCACAGCCTTGTGGGAGGGTATGCAGAAGGTCCTAGGTTCAACTCTCTGCAGCGTCTCCCATTATTAAGGCCCACATAACGGAGGATGAGGAAGACCTCTGGCTGAGATGCTAGAGAGGCACTGCCCAACAGAGTGGATGATCCTGGCTTGAAAAGGCATGTAGGCTTACCCAGAGCATAGGATCACTTGACCACGGTCCTAAAGCCATTGCATTCTGCAATGATTGACCCCACCCCAGCTGCAACCAATTATACAATGGCATCATGGGTGCCTACATGCTGTTGGAATCCATCTGTCTGGAGAGACCATGGAGTATGCCTCCGGAATGAAGCCACACCGCTGAAATAGCAGCACCGAAGGGACCTCCCCAGGGCGCAAGCCTGGGCAGTATGTTTGGGGGTCCTGGGCCGCCCAGACCCTGCTCTCGGCATTGCTGGTTTTTCCAAGGGAAAGTAAAGCAAGACATTTGGCACCATCTTGGCTGCGGAAGTTGCTGGAAGGAGGCAGACATGGTGCCACCCAACCCTCTTAGGGACTCCACTCCAGATTTGTGTAGGGTTTAGTCCATAGCCTTTTCATCTCACAAAGATACCTTGCAAGACAGAGGAACTTTAGTTTCAGAATTTTCCTTCTTCTAGACAGGCTACCATCCCAGCATGACAAGCCTTTGCTGTTGTTGTTTACTCGTATTAGTCGTGGTTGACTCTCCATGACCCCAAGAGCATGCCTTGGAAACTCTCACTTTCTTCTCAGAGACAGATAGGTAGCCGTGTTGGTCTGCCATAGTCAAAACAAAAAAAATTCCTTCCAGTAGCACCTTAAAGACCAACTAAGTTAGTTCTGTGTATCTGAAGAAGTGTGCATGCACACGAAAGCTCATACCAAGAACTAACTTAGTTGGTCTTTAAGGTGCTACTGGAAGGAATTTTTTTTGTTTCTTCTCAGAGCTTCTCCTTTTTATGTCCATGGAGTTTTCTTGGCAAAATACTGGAGTGGTTTGCCAGTTCCTTCTCCTGGTGGATCACATTTAATCTAAACTCTCAACTATGACCTGTCCGTCTTGGGTGGCCCTGCACGGCATGGCGCACAGCTTCTCAGAGTTATTCAAGCCCCTTCACCACGACAAGGCAGGGATCCATGAAGGGGATGGCAAGCCCTATCTGCCCCTAACTTCCCTCTACACTACAGCATGTGCAGAAACTGCCTTCTTGACCATTAGATCCACTCTTGGCCTCGTGCCCTTGATCTGCCTGAGCCTGTCTTTGCAGGCAGGGGAAGTCCCTCACTCATGGAGGGTTTGGTCGGCTAACATCATCTGGTTTAGCCAGCCAGTTGAAGCTGTACCCAGTGTGTGATTGCTGTCCCCTGCTGACAGCTTCTTGCAGCCACAGGGTTTAGTAAGCAGAAAGAGGCAGGAGGAGAGGGACCAGCAGACAAAGAGGCAGGCTGCTGAAGAATCGGGGGGGGGGGGTCTCCTCCTCCTGCTGTGACCAGCTCCTGTCCCCCCTGGTCTCCCAGGACCAGAAGAGGCAAGAAGATGGCAGAGCAGAGAGAGACATGTGGACAGAGTCTCAGATTGCTTGAGAAGGACCCAGGGGAGGAGGAGACTTAGAGAGCGGCGGGAGGCAGGAACCGGCAGTCCTCGCAACTGCCTCACTGGGGCAAGACCTACTGGGAAGGGTTGCTGTGACCTCTAGGACTGAGCTGTTTTGTTTATTTGAATAAAGAGTTAACTTCACTGACATCAGGTGCTTTGTTGTTTTATTGCTGAACTATGCCTAACAACCTAGCAGTTCGAAAGCACGTCAAAGTGCCAGTAGATAAATAGGTACCACTCTGGCAGGAAGGTAAACGGCGTTTCCATGTGCTGCTCTGTTTCGCCAGAAGCGGCTTAGTCCTGCTGGCCACATGACCCGGAAGCTGTACGCCAGCTCCCTCGGCCAGTAAAGCAGGATGAGTGCCACATCCCAGAGCGCCACAACTCCAGAGTCGGCCACAACTGGACCTAATGGTCAGGGGTCTCTTTACCTTTTTTTAATGTCTAACAGTATGTGTAAAGCTGCTGATTTGTGTGTGTTTGGAATGTAGCCTATTGTACAAAGCTAAGAGTCACATTTGTTGCTCCACCCACTTTTGCCTCTGGCTACACCCATCACTGGTGTGCGGCCCCCAGAAAGTTGCCCATGAAGGAAGATGTGCCTGTGGGGCTCAAGGCAGCTCCTCACTCCTGCTATTGCAGGGGAAATACTGGGGGAATATCCAGGTACTAAGCAGGTATTCACTGCTTAATGTCAATGGCATTGTTTTCTTGCTTGCTTGCTTGCTTGCCTGCCTGCCTGCCTGCCTGCCTGCCTGCCTGCCTGCCTGCCTGCCTGCCTGCCTGCCTCTTAAATTTCTATCCCGTCCTTCTCCCAGATGAACCCAGGGCAGCAAACACAAGAGTGATAAAACAATGAAAAAATATTAAATCCATTTCAGTACAGGTGCAGACTGGGAAAGATCTCTACTTAAAAGGTTTGTGGGAAGAGGAAGGTCTTCAGCAGGTGCTGAAAAGGCAACAGAGGCAGCAGCGCCTGCCTAATCTCCAAGGGGAGGGCGTTCCAAAGGGCAGGTGCCACAGCACTCAAGGCCCAAGTCCTGCATTTTGTGGAACAGACTGCCTGATAAATTGGTACAGTGGTACCTTGGTTCTCAAACTTAATCCATTCCGGAAGTCCATTCCAAAACCAAATCGTTCCAAAACCAAGATGCGCTTTCCCATAGAAAGTAATACAAAATGGATTAATCTGTTCTAGACTTTTAAAAACAACCCCTAAAACAGCAATTTAATATGAATTTTACTATCTAACAAGACCATTGATCCATAAAATGAAAGCAATAAACAATGTACTGCAGTCACACAATCAATCAGTAGCTGAACTGGGTTCTACACAGTCACAAAAACTCTTCAGCAAAACAGGCTTCCAGAGGGGCTTAGCTACAATCCATTAAAACAAGACAGTCCCTGCCCACAGGCTTACAATCTAAAAAGACACAACACACCAGGGAAAAGGGATAGGGAGAAAAGCAGAGTGGGGATCAAATGCAGGCACAATTTTTTAAACTCTTACACTGGCTAGCTGGCACAGTTCAGTGGGAGAAGGTGCCTGATGGAGCTGGTCTTTTGGCAAAGCTGAAGGCATGAGCCCTGCTTCCCACCTCTCCTGCTGATGCAGGACTTGGCCCAGTTGCTCAGTGCTGCCACCCCACCAAGGTATCTGCATGTTAAGAACGGGTCCAGGGCAGCTTGCCAGCAGCCACTGGAGAAGTATGAGAAAGGCAGGAAAAAGGAAGCTCTTCATGAGCATAACAGAAGACAGATTGTCTCTGAAGGAAGCTCAGTCTATGAGCCGATGGGACAGGCCCCTCTCAGCAGTGTGGTGGAACTGGCTCCACAACCCAACCTGCCAACCTTCACCACTGAGTGCATTTGGAAAGGTGTGTGAGGCTTTCATGTTTCTGCACGTTTTTGAGGATGTGCCTTAATTTGCTAGTCTCTCCTCTCTGTTATCTACTTTATTATTGTTTGATTATATTTAATTGTTTAATATTGCAGGTTTGTGTTTAGATTTTACTGTTCAATGGAAATAGCTTTAGATATTTTTTTTTAAAAAAATATATTGAAAATGTCAGGGCCGCTCCAGGTCCCAGCTCACAAGAGACCAACGCCAAGTCCACTTTATTTACAAAAGTCTTTATTGAAGTACATTGCTTGCTCCACAGCCGAGGCGCGCGGCCCCACGTCTGTTACGCTTAGACCGCCGAAGTCCCCTCTGAATCAGTCCCGCCTCTACACCAGTTTAAGAGGCTTGTGCTGGTCCACCTCTTCCTGTCCTTCCTTTTCCGCAGGGTCTTTCTGCCCCCCTGGGTTCCTTCCCTCCTGCTTTCCCCTGACGCTGAGTCCCCAGACGCCTGCTCCCCCCTCCTTCATGCTTTGGGACCAGGCTCCTCCTCCGGGCTCTCCGCATTTCCGCGCGCCTCCACATTTGTCGCGATCTCCTTCCCCTCTCTGCTTCCTGCTCTGCTCCGTCTGTCCCACTGGGAACTCCACCCTCTTCACTCCGTTCCGGCGGGGAAGCCGGCCCCGATCTCCAACTCCCACTCGGGGTTCCCCTACTGCTCCCCTGCTCCTGACTGGTCCCCCCTGTGGCTCCCCTTGGCCTGACCAGGGGCGCCCCCTTTTGGGAATCCTCCGAGTCACTTGAAAGACTCATGGAAACCCTCAAGTCATTGTCATCCTCCTCCTCCTCGTTCCGGGATTCTTCCCCCTCGCTCTCAGTCTCCTCCCTCATCTGTGCCTCTCTCCCTGAACCCCTGACATCCACCCCCCCCTCGAAGCCCCCCCTTCCCCCCTCCCGCCCGTCGGGCGCAGGTTTTGGGAGCCGCGTCTCTGCGGGGGTAGATGCTGGATACAGTTCGTCTACTTCGATTTCCTCTGCTTCCAGTTCAGTGTATGTGTGCTCGAACTCGGGTTCGTCTCCCAAAGCGTTCTCGGTCTCCTCTCCCATTGTTACTTCGTCCGGTGTTGTTGGCCAAGGCCCCTCCCTCCACCTCCTGCGCCAGTCCTCCTCTGGTTGCTCGTCCCACCAATAAGAGGGTTCTGTCTCCACCCCCGAGCACGATCCCCTGGGAGGGCTCGATTCTGGCGTCCCCCCTTCTGCAGACGAAAACCCCCGGAAAGTGCTGGCTGAAAGTGTGGGCGTAAAAAGCCAGTCGTCAAAGTACTCGGCTGGCATGGGCCTGTGTGGGAAAAGGGCATGGAACTCGTCCTTGAGAAGAGGCTCGTCCAAAGCGTAGTCCGACACCCAACTGTTGGCGCTGGCTGGGGTACCCTCTCTGGCGAGAAAATATTCTACTCCCTCTTCCCCCCATCTCGAGTCCAGGATCTCTGTGACCTCGTTGAGTGGTTCGGCCCTAGGTGACCTCCCCCTCTTGGGTGACTCTCTGTGTGGGTCTGGTGCTGTCCCTGGCTCCTGAAATCTGTGTGGGGCCTTGTAGGGGGTGAGCACCGACCTATGAAAGACCGGGTGCATTCTGGAACCTTCGGGGAGGGCCAGTCGAAACGCTACGGGATTGATCCTGGCCTCAACTTGGTATGGCCCTAGCTGCCTGTGTCCTAGCTTCTTCTTAGCTAACGACTTGGCCGGCACCGCTTGGGCCGCTAACCATACCCAGTCCCCCACCTGGATGTCTTCTCCCGCCCTCCTGTGTTTGTCCGCCTGCACTTTATAGGCTTGTTTAGCTAGTTCCAAATGTCGCCGCAGCTCCTCGTGCACCTCTTGCAGTTCTGCTGCGAAATGGTCGGCCCCTTGCGGCACCCCCTCCCCCGTCGTTACGAACCCCGGGAAGGTTCTGGGGTGTCGTCCATTGTTAGCGAAGAACGGCGTCACCCCGGTCGACGCGTGCTTCGTGTTGTTGTAGGCAAACTCAGCCAACGGCAGGTAATCCACCCAAGCTGCGGGTCGCTGATTGGCGTAACATCTCAGGTACTGCTGCATGATAGCGTTGACTCTCTCTGCTTGGCCGTTGGTCTGTGGATGCCTTGCCGACGATAGGTTGATCTTGACGTGCAGGATACCTAGGAGCTTCTGCCAGAAATTGGAAACAAACTGGCGCCCCCTGTCGGACAGGATGGACCGTGGCAGCCCATGCACTCTGAACACGTGGTCGATGAAGAGTTTAGCGGTCTGTTCCGCCGTCGCCACCTTCGCGCACGGAATGAAGTGCGCCATCTTGGTGAACAGGTCCACAACCACCAGTACCGCCGTCTTGCCTCGGGAGCTGGGCAGGTCAGTAACAAAGTCCAGCGCTACCCGCTCCCACGGTTGCAGTGGCGTCTCCAACGGTTCCAGGAGTCTGGCTGGCTTCTGGTGCACTGGCTTGGACCTCTGACAGGTGTCACATCTGGCGACGTAATCCGCGACCTCTCCTCGCATCTGGGGCCACCAAAAGTCCCTGGCTACCAGTTCCGCTGTCTTCTCCTTGCCGAAATGGCCAGCGCTGGGTGCGTCGTGCAACTGCTGCAGAACCTTTGCGCGGAGATCGTCCCCTGGCACGTAGAGGGCACCTTTGCGAGTTAACAGCCCGTCGCGTATCTGGAACTCGTCGTCTCTCGTCGTACCTTTGCGCAGCTCTTCCATCTTGGATTGTGCAAACTGATCCGTCTGCAGCGCGCGTCGCACCGCGTCCAGGTCGACGGCGACTGAAGCGCACGCCCACGCCTGCGGTGCAAAAATGTGCTTGGCTGCTACTGTTGCCGCTTCCTCGAGATATTGCGGTTTTCTTGAGAGCGCATCGGCTATGACATTGGAGTCCCCCGGGATGTACTCTATTCGGAAGTCGAAATCAGCGAAGAATTCCGCCCAGCGCATGTGCCTCTGGCTCTGGAGCTTCGCCATGCGCCAATACTCTAAGTTCTTGTGGTCCGTGCGGACCTGCACGGTGTGCTTGGCTCCAATGAGGAAATGCCTCCACGCTTTGAAAGCCGCGTGAATGGCCAACAACTCCCTGTCCCAGATGGTGTAGTTCTGTTCCGCCTTGCTGAGCTTCCGGGAGTAAAAAGCACAGGGCCTCCAGTTCCCTTGCGGATCTTCCTGCAAAAGGACGGCGCCAACCGCTCTGTCTGATGCGTCGGTTTCGACCCGCATGGGCCTGCCGGGATTCACGTGTAGCAGCTGTTCCTCGGAGGCGAAGAGACTTTTAAGCTTCTGAAAAGAGCGCTCCGCCTGGTCCGTCCAAGTGAACTTCTTCTTCTTGGAACTGAGAGTGTCCGTGATTGCTGCTGTCTCCTTCGTGAAACCTCTGATGAACTTGCGGTAAAAGTTGGCGAAACCGACGAACCTCTGGACCTCCTTCCGATTGTGCGGGCTCTTCCAGTCCAACACCGCGCGGACCTTGACGCTGTCCATGGCCAGCCCCTTGTCGGACAGCTTGTAGCCCAGGAAATCCACCTCCGTCACATCGAACTGGCACTTCTCCAACTTGGCGTAGAGTCTGTGTTCCCGTAATCTTTGCAGGACCTCCTTTACGTCCTTCTCGTGAGCCTCCGGCGATTCCGAGAAGATCAGGATGTCGTCGAGGAAGCAGACACACTTCTTGTAGAGGAGTCCCGCTAGCACGTGATGCATAAAGGCTTGGAAGCAGTGGGATCCATTTTGGAGACCAAAGGGCATAACTCTGTATTCATACGTGCCCAGAGGCGTGAACATGGCCGTCTTCCACTCATCGCCCTCACGCATGCGTATGAGATTGTACGCTCCGCGCAGATCCAACTTGGTGAAGATCCTCCCCTTCCGCACGGTCGCTAGGAGGTCGTCAATCTTGGGCATGGGAAAGGCCTTGGGCTTCGTCATCGAGTTTATGGCTCGATAGTCCACAATGAGTCTCTTCTGGGGCGTGTCCTTCTTCTTCACAAAAAACACAGGACTGCCCCCCACTGCTTTGGATTCCCGGATGAATCCGCGCTTCAAATTGTGCTCTATGAACTCCCTGAGTTCTTGCATCTCATCTTCAGACATGGAATACAGCTTAGCAGTCGGCAGCTTCGCCCCCGGCAACAGGTCAATTGCACAGTCGTACGGCCTGTGGGGTGGCAACTGGTCGGCTTCCTTCTTGCAGAAAACCTCCAAAAATCCCTCGTACTTGCGGGGGACTGCCTGCACCATGCCGAGTTGCAGCTGCTGCCCAGCTTCCTCCTCTTGGCTGGACTGGATGCAATGTTGAGCACAGTACGATGAGCAAAAGGTGAGCTGTCGCTGGTACCACGCCACTGCTGGACTGTGTCTCTCTAGCCAGCTCATGCCTAACACTATAGGCGTGTCTGACAGGCGGGTGACGTTGAAGCTAATGACTTCTCGATGATTTCCAATCTGCATTACCATGGGAGGCGTCTGTTGCACAACTTGCCCCCCTAGCAATTTCCTGCCATCAACCGTGACTACGTTCAAGGGCGTCGTAGCTGGCAGAAGCGCTATGCGATGCTGCTTGACGAACTGCACCCCCACAAAGTCCGCGTTGCTACCAGAGTCTATTGTGATGGGGACTTCCAGGGTGATTCCATTCGGCAACTGGAGTGTTGCAGTGAGCTGCACCGCTGGCTTGGGTGGTAAGGGGTCTGTGTGCTGCAAAATCGCTGGGGACTGCTCTACAGACTCGCCTGGCTGAGCCCCAGCATCGCTGACTCCAGCCAGGCACTGTCGTTTCCCTGAAGCTGCTCTTCATGAAGTACGTCTGCTGCTACCGTTGCTAAGCCTGCAGTGTGCTTCTGGAGCCTCTGGGGACACTCTTTAGCCATGTGGTGTGCACTGTCACAGATGTAACATTTCCTGTTCCCTCTAGGAGGCTTCGCCTTGGCTGCACCGGAGGTTGGGGCTCTGGCTGCTGTCTGAGCCTTAGCACCGCCAAGTTTCATCAGTTCCTCTCCCTGGCGCATCAGAGGCGAAGGATGCGCCTGGCCGAACTCCCTGGGGATAAGAGGAGGTGCCCTCGCTGGCGCACGCACCTGGCGACCTTCCTCACTGTGCCAAGGACGTTCTTCGTGCCGCACTCCAATCGCAAGAGCCCTCTGTACTACTTCTGCTAGGGTTTGAGGTCTGTCGCCCCTAGCCAATTCATCTTTTATGGAGCCGCTGAGTCCCTCCCAGAATAAATCTCTCACTGGTTTGGAGTCCTTCTCCCAGCCCAATACAGTCAGCAATGCAAAAAAGCGCGAATGGTACTGACGTACAGTGGCTTTGCCTTGCCGGAGTCCATGCATCTCTCGGCGCGCAACATCAACATCCACGGTTGACTGGAAGCAAGCATCCATAGCTTTGATAAATTCATCAGAATCGCGACGGGCAGGGCCATCTTCGCGCCACAAATTGCGCAGCCACGCTCTGGCGTCCCCATGCAAATGAGACACAATAAATCCCACTTTCTCCTCCTCATCTTTAAAGTCATTACGAAGCAAATGCAGTGCATATAGGACGTCTGCTCTGAAGCTGGGGTAGTGCTTCAGGTTCCCATCGAAGTGGGCAACTAAACTGCCCCCCCGCCTTCCAAGTCCAATTCCCTCTGATCTGGACCCTGGGAACCCCTCTCTGCATGCACGCTCCCACATGGCTTGCAGATCTTGGCATCGCTTCTCCGCTTCGTCACTTTTCTTCTGAGAGATTAGTACTGCAGTGGAGAGCTCGGTGACTGCGTTCTGCAGCGCTGTCAGCTGTTCCTCCGCACTCATGGCTGCCACACTTCGTGAGCTTTGCAAAAAAAAATTTGCGTTCTTATTGAGAGGGGACTTACTGTCAGGGCCGCTCCAGGTCCCAGCTCACAAGAGACCAACGCCAAGTCCACTTTATTTACAAAAGTCTTTATTGAAGTACATTGCTTGCTCCACAGCCGAGGCGCGCGGCCCCACGTCTGTTACGCTTAGACCGCCGAAGTCCCCTCTGAATCAGTCCCGCCTCTACACCAGTTTAAGAGGCTTGTGCTGGTCCACCTCTTCCTGTCCTTCCTTTTCCGCAGGGTCTTTCTGCCCCCCTGGGTTCCTTCCCTCCTGCTTTCCCCTGACGCTGAGTCCCCAGACGCCTGCTCCCCCCTCCTTCGTGCTTTGGGACCAGGCTCCTCCTCCGGGCTCTCCGCATTTCCGCGCGCCTCCACATTTGAACTTGGCGCACGTTCGCTACCCCTGACCTTCCTCTTGACAGTTACACTGCTCTCTGTGCTACTCTCCGCCCCCTCCGGCAGGACGGCTTGTCGCGATCTCCTTCCCCTCTCTGCTTCCTGCTCTGCTCCGTCTGTCCCACTGGGAACTCCACCCTCTTCACTCCGTTCCGGCGGGGAAGCCGGCCCTGATCTCCAACTCCCACTCGGGGTTCCCCTACTGCTCCCCTGCTCCTGACTGGTCCCCCCTGTGGCTCCCCTTGGCCTGACCAGAGGCGCTCCCTTTTGGGAATCCTCCGAGTCACTTGAAAGACTCATGGAAAACCTCAAGTCATTGTCATCCTCCTCCTTCTCACTCCGGGATCCTTCCCCCTCGCTCTCAGTCTCCTCCCTCATCTGTGCCTCTCTCCCTGAACCCCTGACAGAAAATATTTTGGTTAAACAAGATAAAGTGAAAAAAAGGAAAAAGGAAACAAAAGGTGCATAGAAAATGAAGTGGCTTTAGATTTGTTGGTAAGCTATTTTGAACCTTTCAAAACAGGTGTTTTTTAAAGAAAGATTTCGTGCTGGGACTTCCGGGTTAGTGCCATCGACAATGGCGGAGTTCCTCTGACCGAGAGGAACCCGCTCCGTGAATATCAGGTCTTGCCGCCGCGGCAAAGGCGGAGACCCTTTAAAAATCCCAGGCGGAGGAAGCCCGGGAACGTGGGATTCGGCTGACACCAAGAGCGCCTCCCCTACTCGCGGGGAAACCCTTTTTAGGGGATCCGAAGCGAAGTGGGGTGAGTGGCGCAGTGTTTTGAATCGACTGCTACTTTTACGGAGTGAAGCCGCACAGCCGTTACAAGAAGAGCGCTGACTTTTTCCTGTGGACAATTGGACTCTAAACAACTACCCGTGAGTAGAACGGAAAATTGGACTACAAAACATTTTAATTTGGCACCGAAGCGGGAAGGTTCTAAACAGGAAGTCCACCTTCCGCTTTTGTAAATAGATTGAAGCAAAAATTTTGCAAGCTAAAGTCTGGAAAGTCGTATATAAAGGACTATATTTCCTTCAGTTAAAATTACCAAAACCCCTCTTGGAAGCAGGAGAAGAGGGGGGGAATCTTAGATTGTTTAAACCTGCAGGAGAGAGAGTAAAGAAAGATAAATTTCCACCGTCTCGAACCTGGGAACGGGGTGCCAGAGACAGACGTTTTGGGGAAGTTCATCGACTGTGAATGAAACGTCTTTTGACAGATAGTTAAAAAAGAGAAACATATTGATTCCAATATTGCCTTTTGCATTTAAAAGAAACAAAATATTTGAAAAATGAAACTATTTTTTTTTTCCCTTGCTGGACCTGCTTTCAAAAAATGGATACAAATAGAAATTGTCTCCTCTAGAGGGAGCTTGTTAAACTGTTGCTGGAGTCGATCTGGGGAATTCCACAGCTGTGGAGATTAGGGATCGTGAGACCAGACTTTGACCTTGGATAAGAATGTGCTTAGAAGAAGTTTTGGTGCTTGCTTTTTGAAAGACAAGTGCTTTGTTGGAGCAGCTGCATGAGAAGATGGATTTGATGAGTGTTGCAGTCAGTAACTTTGGACAAACAGTGAATACTTATATAGAAACCACTCAGGAATCAACCCAGGAATCTGCCTTGACAGGGCAAGTGCAGAAGATAATGGAGGAGGTTGTTGTTGAACCTCAAGTAACACAAATGGAGAGACCCGAGACCTTGCTGGAACATAAGCTGCTGTCTTTGATGACTGAATCTGGAGAAAGTCAGATTTGGAGAGATGGAGTACTGTTTGGTTTGGAGATGGGAAGTTGGATGGAGGGATGTCTCGGCTTTTGGGATTTGGTTTTGGGCCAGGGGGAGTCTGGAGTTGTGGGGGTTCCTAACTTTGGAGGGACTTTGAAACATGCCTTCAAATATTTTCTGGATTACAGTGCTGACTGTGGAGAATGGGCTGACCTGCTGAGGGGGGATGAAGATATGGTTGGGTTGGAGTCTCCCAGAGACCTACTCCTCAATGAGAAAGGAAGGATATTAAGAATAAGATCAGCAAAAGACAAAGTAAAGTGCAGGTATAAACAAGAAGAAGATCTGCAGAAGGGACATGGAAAAGACTTAAGAGCCTCGGACAGAAGATCACCAGGTTGATGGACTAGATGGAATGGATAGAAAGGACTGACATAACCCGAGACCAGGAAGAAGAGACGGTGGATGAAGATTGGAAGAAAGTTTTTAAAAATTCATTTTGAGAATTAGTGTAAAATTAATGAGCGTTAGGAAAAATGTTGGAATGTTACTACTTGGCTTTAGTAGAAATGATATAAGGAGCTATGTATAAATAAGTATTAAGTTGTAAGTTAAGTTTTAAGGTTTTTTATGGTAAGATAAGGTTAAAATAAATTAAGGTAATTTAATGACAGAATATAGTTAAAGATGGAAAGGATTTGCTGAGTTAATAAATAGGTTAGACCGTTAAGATAAATTATAGAACAAAAATTGAGAAAGATGGAAAGAATTTGCTGAAATAATTAATTGAACCAGAATACAAAAAGGGAGGTGTGAGGAGGTCGATGAAACAAGTAAATGAAAGATAAAGATATGGAATATTGGATGTGTGTTTTAGTGTTATTGGTTTTTTTGTTGTTGTTATATTGTTGTATTGTTTTTTATGTTTTTCTTTTTATGTATTGCAATGTATGTCTTGTTAATTTTTTTGTTGTTTTCTTTTTTCGCCTTTCTTCTGTAATTGTTAAACTTTTAATAAATATCATTTTTTTAAAAAAAAAAGAAAGATTTCGTGCTGTTTCCACACATATGGAAGGCCAGCGGCTGTTATTTATAGCTTTGTAAGTACAGAAACCATTCGGCAATAGACAATGCAACCTAGGAAGGTTGTGTGATGTCTTTTCACTTGAGAGCTGGTTCACACATGAGCTGACCAATCACTGACCCATCAAGGAATGACCTACCATCACAGAATCACAGAACTGTCACATTGGAAGGGACTACGAGGCACATCTTGTCCAATGCCCTGAATTGCAGGAAACCTTTGCCCAATGTGGGCCTCAAACATGTGTGAATGACACAATACAGATGAATCATTAGAGACGTATGTTTTCCTATCAACTGAGCAAGTAGATAAAAGCTAGTTTTTTTTAAGGCTCTGGGACCAAATGTAGCCTTCTACCTGGCCCTCAGGTTACCTCTTCCCAGGCTACATGCCTTCCTGAGCTGCACCCCTCCCAAGCCCTGCTTCCTTGAGTCTTTTTGCCTGGCTGCAAATCTGATCATGCTTTAGGCCTCATTCACACTATATTAATTTAAGCCAGTATTATCCCACTTTAAACAGTCATGGCTTCCAAAATCCTGGGGATTGCATTGTCATTAAGGCTGCTGAGAGTTGAGTTAGCCATGTCTATTAATTTCAGTCAATCTTCTTTAAGTAGGACTATCACGAGACATAACCCATAAGTGGAAAATGAAACAAAATACAACCAAGCAAATTAAAAGAAGATTAAATACTGACATCCCAAAACAGGAGAAGTCAAACATCAGGGGCTCAATAGTCATTGAAAGCCTACTAGAACTGGGTTTGGGCATGGGGGGGGTTACCCCCCCCCCCATCCAGCAAGGAAATCAGAGGGGCCAAACATACATCTGGGGAAAACATCCGCAGAGAAAGCCCAGTCCTATGGAGCCACCAACTTACCTTCAATGGCAGGGAATGATCAGACTCTGCCAGCCCCCCCCCCAATCAAAATGGGCAGAAAGTATCATAAAACTGTCCTTCAGATACCCTGGACCATGTGGGATTTAAGAAATGCAAAACCATCACTTTGAATTGGAATCAGAAATGTGCTTATGCAAAGACTCCGAAAGAAGAGAGTGGGAAATGTTGTAAAAAGCAATGAGGAATGTTCAGTTATTGAAATGTTGCCTCCACCTAGTGTTTAAAAGTGTTGCTGTGCAGTTTGTTCTCTCATCTGGGTTGCTCACTAGCTGAGGTTGCTTTCAGTTGCCAAGCCTAATACTTTTAGGCCAACCCTGTTTGCATGTTGATCATGTGTGTGGCTTTAAGCACCGTACAGAACAGAGCCAGCCATTTGCTAGGCGTAGTTCCATGGGTTTTTTTATTCTTTCGTCTAAGCCAGGAATGGCTGCTATTTCTCCTCCTCTCCAGTGTGAATTTTAGTAACATGGATGGAACCACAAATCATGCTGCCCCTCCAGAGCTATGCTTATTCTGCCATTCTGTGGTGGAACAGTATGAAAATGGGCATCAATATTCGTACTTGGAACTGGCCAGATCAATAGTCGGCCCCAAGACTTCTGCTTTGCCCATAGTAGGCACCAGCAACAGGTCGTGCCAACTAATCTAGCTTGGTCCCCATCTGTCTTCTGCTGAATTCTAAAAGGGCAATGTGAAGAAACTGGGAGGGGTAGCCAATGCTCCAGAAGACGGAATCAGAATTCAAAACGACCTTAACAGATTGGAAAACTGGGCACAAGCTAACAAAATGAATTCCAGTAGGGACAAATGTCAGGTTCTGCACTTAGGCAGGAAGAACCAGATGCACAAATATAGGATGGGGGACACTAGCTGTACCTGTGAAAAGGTTCCACGAGCTTAACATGAGTCAACAGTGTGATGCAGCAGCAGCAGCAGCACAAAAACCTAACACTATTCTAGCCTGCATCAACAGACATATAGTGCTCAGATAAAGGGAAGTAATAAAGGTAAAGGTAAAGGTACCCCTGCCCGTACGGGCCAGTCTTGACAGACTCTAGGGTTGTGCGCCCATCTCACTCAAGAGGCCGGGGGCCAGCGCTGCCCGGAGACACTTCCGGGTCACGTGGCCAGCGTGACATCGCTGCTCTGGCGAGCCAGCACCAGCGCAGCACACGGAAACGCCGTTTACCTTCCCGCTATAAAGCGGTACCTATTTATCTACTTGCACCCGGGGGTGCTTTCGAACTGCTAGGTTGGCAGGCGCTGGGACTGAACAACGGGAGCGCACCCCGCCGCGGGGATTCGAACCACCGACCTTTGGATCGGCAAGCCCTAGGCGCTGAGGCTTTTACCCACAGTGCCACCCGCGCCCCTAAAGGGAAGTAATAGTCCCACTCTATTCTGCCTTCCCTCAGGAGGTTGTGAACTCTCCTTCCTTGGAGGTTTTTGAACAGAGGTTGGATGGCCTTCTGTCATGGATGCTTTAGCTGAGATCCCTGCATTGCAGGGGACTGGACTAGATGACCCTTGGATCCCTTCTATGTCTAACCCCATGCCTTGCTGGAGAAAGGAACAGGTGAGACTCTTGCCTTCTTGGCACAGGATTCTAAAGGGGAGAGCTTAATTCTCAGAGCTAGGACAGATGTCCTATCCCTGACTTTGTGCTCTGCTTGCTCCAGATCTTTCCCCACCTCCCTCTTCTTTTCAGTGTGGGCCTGTAGCACATGGTTATTCCCACTCTCTAGGCTTTGGGTTACAGATTCTCTTTATTCTCTAGATCTAATGTGCAAGTATGCTTAATGGCTGAATTGCTGCCCCCATACCGGCAAGTTCGCAGTCTGAAGCAGCCTCCATTTACGCCTTCTCCAATTCATGTAATAAACCAATGCTTCATTTCTTGCGTGTGAACTTCTGTATCAGGCATAAGGTGAAGGGCAAACCTCTGTACATAAAAGACACATGTACAGACACCACGCAAGACGTTCTGGCTCTTTCTGAGCTGTAGGCTGAATACTCAGGCAGTGTACATGCATGTAGGTTCAAATGTGTAGTTCCTTTAAAAAAGGTCACAGGTTCAATTCCTAGCATCTTTTAGAGGTGGTGGGGACCTGTGGCTCTCCAGCTGTCAGGACCCCAATTCCCATCATCCCCAGTCAGCATGGCCAATTGTCAGGGATGACAGGAGTTGTAGTCCATCAACCTCAGGATCTCCTACCCCCCGTTAAAAAGGTGAAGGACAGGTGATAAGAGAGCTGCTTCAGACCAAACAGCAGTCTTTCCTGTCTGGGTACCCTCCAGCTGTTTTGGACTACAACATCCATCAGCCCCAACCAGCACAGCCATGTTGGTTGGGGCTGCTGGGAGTTGTAGTTCAAAGTACTTGGGAAGGTACCAGAATTGGGCAAGCCATAAAGAACCGTTGCAGGTCAAGTACTAAATATGGCGTTAGGTAGGTAAATGGTCTGAGCTCACCATAAATCAGGTTTCTATGACTGAGGCTGGTACAGTGGTGCCCCGCAAGACGAATGCCTCGCAAGACGAAAAACTCGCTAGACGAAAGGGTTTTCCGTTTTTTGAGTCGTTCCGCAAGACGAATTTCCCTATGGGCTTGCTTCGCAAGACGAAACGTCTTGCGAGTTCTTGCGAGTTCGTTTCCTTTTTCTTAAAGCCGCTAAGCCGTTAATAGCCGCTAAGCCGCTAATAGCCGTGCTTCGCAAGACGAAAAAACCGCAAGACGAAGAGACTCGCGGAACGGATTAATTTCGTCTTGCGAGGCACCACTGTACATCTATGGAATCATAGAACAGAATCACAGATTAGAGTTGGAAGGGACCACAAGGGTCATCCACTCCAGCTGCCTGCAAATGCAGGCATCCTTTTGCCCAATGTGGTGCTAGAACTCATGTCTTAGCAATGCTGTGTTGCCCATCTGCTAGGATCATTGTTGGTTGTTTGCCTGGCAAAACCTTCCTCTGCAAGGCTGACACTCATTAAGGATTGCTTGGAAAGCATTTTAGAGCATGTTGTGGTCTTGAAAGGCAGGGTGGTGGTGATGTCATGATGATGTACAAGAGCATGCACACTGCAAAAACATGGTAGTCAGGGCAAAATTCAGGCTGAGAATATTTCATTTTTAAAAAATAAGAGAGACTGGCTTTCTGGTCCTTGCGGTTGCCAAGTTATGCTTGGAAGTGTCTTGAGAAGTCTCAGAAGCCAGAGACTCTTGTAAGCAGTTTTGGAGATGATTTCACTGCTTCTCCACAATGCCTTGTTTTGCCCCTCCTGTCTAATGAAAGTCATGCAAAATAAGAAAGTTAAAATGAGAAAGAACTTTGCTTGGTGTTGACTTGACACACCTTTATGCAGAATTCTGAGCAGGCTTCTTTCAAAAGTAAGAACCCTACTGCTGGACGAAGGCCAAACACCCAACTCGCATCCAGAATCCTGTTCTCACAGGGACCATCAGATGATGCCTATGGGAAGCAGCTGTGCAGGACCTGAGCCGGACAGCAGCCCTCTTCCTCCTAGTGCTCCTCATCAGCTGACAGCCAGAGGCATACGACCTCCAGTGGTGGAGGCAGTACTGAGTTTTAACCTCCACATACATGCGGCAGGTTAGCAACCGAGAGCTGTGGGATCCTTAAGAGGGGGCCATTTAGAACACACACAAGCACCTTGGGGGAGAGACAGAACCAAGTTAGCATAAATTTCGTTTGCTCTTTCTACTCCTTTTCTTTCAGAGGGAAATCTCACTCTCCCATCTTCTCAAAATATCCCATTTTCCCTATATCCTTTAAGCTTAAAAGCTGTAATCAGCTAATCGTCTTCTAGACTCCACTCCTTGAACAAAGTCCACATTGAATTGGCTCATCAACTGCTCTTTAGGAACATGGATTCTAATAAATTTTGAGATCAAACCTGTAAATGAGTTGTTTTAGCTCTCTCTCTCTCACACACATCCCTTCTCACATGAATTTAGCCTAGTAAAGTACGAACTTAAACCCAGGAATCCTGCCATACTGCACTTGCCTTTTAGGGTTGAAGGTAGAAGAGAGCAATAGGTTTGGGAAGAGCAGAAATGTCAGGGGAGACTCTCTAACCAGCAACATCCCATGATGTCACCTTGATTGGTAGAAGCCAGTTTCCATGTGTTTCAACTTAAGCTTCCAACTTTTAATCCCTGAAGCTTTCTAGCTTAGACAGTTGACATCCTATAAATATTGTAAAGGGCACAGAGTGGGCAACAGCCAGTTTGAAATGGAAAATTGCATTTTACAAAATTTAGAATAAAGTGCAGCTCAAAAAATCTGGTGCTAGAAGAATCCAATTTTCACCCACAACCGGGCTGCAGGTGGACTCTGCATTGTGTAGGTCCAGCTCACCTCCTGCTTTTCCTTCTTGCCCTTAACCTGAGACCACTTTCTAGTTCAGCCACCCCCAACCTGGTACCCTCTAGGTCTTTTGGACTACAATCCTCAGCAGTCCCAGTAAGCTTAGCCATAATACAGCTGTGCTGGCTAGGAGATGTAGCCCAAACATCTGGAAGGCTGTTCTTGTTGCTTAGCTTTCATTTCGGGAGGCTTTACTAGTTCTTGAACAAGCAACCTCACAATGACAGAGCTCAAGTCCCGTCCCCCGTCCCCCGTCCCGCCTCCTAACACAGAGGATAGTTGGAAAATTTCTGATTAGACTTTGTAGATACCAATCCAGGGGCTTAACCCATCCATGGAAGACTTCTATTTTGATGCCCAATCTAAAGTACCCCCCGCCCCCAACATTAGCTAACCAAGACATGAGCACATAGGCTCACTCAAGCCTCATCCCCACATGCCTCAGCGGCTCACTGCAATTTATTGCATGGACTTTAGTATAAGTGGAGGACTCTACCAAGTTGGTGCTTTGAGGGGGAACAGTACATTTAAATTACTAGGATCCCAACTTTAGAAAGTCATGGCTTCCCCCAAAGAATTCTGGGAGCTGCAGTTTGTTGTATGTGCTAAGAGTGGATAGGAGACCCCTATTCCCCTCCCCACTCATGGAACTACAATTCCCAGAGTGGCTTACCAACCATTCTCTCTTCACAGGTCAGAAAGGAGAAACATTAAGCTTTGGCGCTGTTCGTTGCCGGCTGAGGATTTGGGGTGTGTGTGACAGCATGTCTAGAGTTTTTTGCACTGATAAACTTCACACACACACACACACACACACACACACACACACAGTGTCCATCCTGCATGCCAAGTATCCCAAGAGACCCCCTCGGCCCCCTTGCTGGCTTTGGCTCTCCAACGTTTCAGAGGAAGAAAAATTTGATGTGCAAAACCAGACATCCAAAATGGCTCAACATAATTTATTTTTTATGTTAAAATGTACAGAGTTCTTTTGAAAGTACTTGCTAGAAAGGGGGGAGGGAAAAAGTGATATTACATACAAGGAGAGGAAGGGAGGCCGGCCGGCCCAGGAGCGCATGACATGGAGAATTACAAAGGGTTTATCATCCAGGCACCCCTTCCCCTTTTAAGCTTACAAGTCACCAAGAACGAAGTACAAAGAAGTTACAAAACAGGAAAAGCAAATATAAACAGACAGGAATAGACGCGGCTTCATTTTGTACATGCGGCTTTAGAGGCATCTGGAACTCTAGTTACACACTCTAGAGATCTCTTTAAAGAGAATTTTCATCTTTCTTAAAATAGTCTTTAATATTCTACAACAAAGATAAAAAATTTTAAAGATGGAATGAAATGAAAAAGCTCTTTTTTTTAAAAGGCATCAAAGTCACTAACAGTGAGTTTTTTTTAAATTTCTTTTAGAAGATTACCAAGTTTATTTTGCTAAAAATACATTATTATTATTATTATCATTATCATTATTATCATTATTATTTCTTAAACAGAAGTGGGGGGGATGACAGGTACCAATATTACTGTGTCGGATTTATTTTTTTTATAATATAGAAAAGAACATTGGGTTCTCTACAATAGTTCTACAGTCACAAAGGTTTGTGGAAAAGAGGGAGCTGCCCAATTGATTTTTAAAAACCATACAAAAAACCCAAAACCGAAAAAGGTTAACAGCAGACAAAAAATAATAATAATAATAAAATTACATGGCCCTTGTGCCAACAGCTTTGCTTTTGACACCCCAACAACGCCCCGCCCCCCTGCAACCAGGAAGCAATGCCAGCTCAGATGACCAGGGGAGGGAGGAGAGGGCAGCCCGAGACGTCTTTCGACACAGATGAGGTGAGCCTGGATTCATAGATATATACAGGGACAAGGATCCTACACAGCCTTGTACACATGCTGAAGAACTAAGAAAAAATGAGGGCTGGAAGCCCCTGGGATTCTGCTTTTATACTCAACAGTATAGAGGAAGTCCATTTTAGTGCAGTTGAACCCCCCCCTCCCCCCCTCCACAACTGCCTTTCAGGTTTCTTTGAAAAAAAAATTCTTTACACATCTAAGTCAATCTAAGTGCGTCTGTAGCTCTACAGGAATATACAGAGAACTTTACATTAGAAGGATAAGCTACATGTCCCCCTCCTTATCGTTAGTTGATGATGTGCCCACAGGCCTGGCATCTCTTCACAGGATGACGGGATGGATTGCACTGCACGGACTCGCCCTGCCCTCCTGTCTCCCTCGCACTCCCTCCTCTGGCCCCCCAGGCGCACACAGCTGAAGGAACACCCAAGAGTGACCCTCTGCAAGCTGCTAGAGCCCTACGATGCCCCTTGGGGCAGGGGGAGCAAAGAGGCAGCAGTGCCAGCAACAGGCCCGCCAGGGAAGAAGGTGACAGGCTCTTGACAGCCATTGAAATGTGCGCCCCAACTTTCAAGGGGGTGCAAGAACCTTCGGAATCTCAGTCCGTAAGCAGAGTTTTGTCCAAGACTCACATGCCAGATTTCCAGCTGCAGGGCTTACTGAGCATCCCATCTCCCTCACTCCACTCCCAAGCGCCCTGCTTTCCGGCTGCACTTAGCTTGTTCTCAAGATACTGCTGCTAGGCAAGGAAGTCTTGGATGAAGGCAACAGGCACACTTTTGAAGTTACAATTAAACTGTATTTTAGTTCAGAGAGAGAAAGGTGGGGACAGAGGAGAATAAACCATTCAGAGTTCCTATTTCTGGAGGGATGGCAGAAGAAGACCAGAAAGTTTGCCTTGGGCTCTATTAAAGGTAAAGGTACCCCTGCCCGTACGGGCCAGTCTTGCCAGACTCTAGGGTTGTGCGCCCATCTCACTCAAGAGGCCGGGGGCCAGCGCTGTCCGGAGACACTTCCGGGTCACGTGGCCAGCGTGACAAAGCTGCATCTGGCGAGTCAGTGCAGCACACGGAAACACCGTTTACCTTCCCGCCAGTAAGCGGTCCCTATTTATCTACTTGCACCCGGGGGTGCTTTCGAACTGCTAGGTTGGCAGGCGCTGGGACCGAGCAACGGGAGCACACCCCGCCGCGGAGATTCGAACCGCCGACCTTTGGATCGGCAAGCCCTAGGCGCTGAGGCTTTTACCCACAGCGCCACCCGCGTCCCTTGGGCTCTATTATCCCATCCTTAAGTCACCACCTCAAAGCCTGCTGTTGGGCCTGAAGTAGGAAAGAGAAGCTAGGGGAGGGTGGAAGGATCTGACCTTTAGAGATGGTGCCATCTTAGGAGCTGTGCACAAGGGACAAATGGAGGAGAAAGAATATGGCGGCTGAAAATGAGATAATATGACAGTTTTAAACACTCTGCCCAGATGGTCAGCAAAGTAAGACTCTCTGTTAAATTACAGAACGGTTTTGTGCACATTTTCAATTCCCTCCCTGAAAAAAATAAAAGTAAACCCAAACCCCATTTTAAAAATGGATTTGAACTGTGAAGTGTTTCAGGATCATGAAGGGAAAACAAAGACCCAAACCAAAAGAACCCCACAAAACGTGAAAAGAATAAAGACCAGGCCCCCTAAAAATAAAATAAAATAAACCCAAAGGGAACAAAACCCCATCTAAGATCTACAGCAATATTTAACTGGAAAAAGGTCCATTGTCTCTGGTTTGTCAGTATAAAAGGTTCCTTTATTTATAGAGAGATTTCAGTTAGTTCTTTAAAGACAGCAAGTTTATCTTGCTCATCTTCTCATGTAGGGTCCGTTGAGAGACTGCTTGGGGACCCCAGCAGCATTCATGTAGCTGTGATGAGAGGGGCCAGTGTACATCATGTTCCCGTGAGGGTTTGGCTGCATAGGCTGCTGGGGATAGGCCTGGCTCCCCATCATTCCCATTTGCATCTGCATAGGATACTGGGCTGTCTGGTTCATGTAGGCAGGGTTGCTATGGTAGCTGCTGTTCATCATGGGCTGGGTCATCCGGTAGCTGTTCATAGCATTCAGGGTATTCATATTCATGGAGTTGACGTTGTAAGGGGCGGTGGGCATCAGGTTCACCCCCATGTTCATGCCGCGCTGGACAGCCAGCGCTCGGGGGCCGGCCTGCATGGCAACCGCAGGGGGGCTGCGCCCATAGAGCTGCTGCTGGTGAGCAGCTGCTGAGGGCAGGGGTGCCGACTTGGAGCGGATGGAGATGTGCCCCTTGACGGGCATCTGCCCCTGCAGCCTTTGGGTGTGGGGGATGCCGATGTTGGTGGTGGACATGTTGCACTGGAGGAGGGGCGAGGCGAGGTTCATGGTGGTGGAGGCCAAGTTGGGAGGGGGTGTCATGGTGGCTTGTGCTTGGGGCGTCCCGGCCAACGGGTGAGACGGAGCCAGCTGCGCCAGGCCGGTGTTGGACAAAGACACGCTGGTTGCATAGGAAGTCACAGCAGGGGAATGGCTGTAAGGCATGGCATGAGGGTCCATTATGGTGTTGGTCAGCTGCTGCAGCTTGGCTAGGCTAAAGGTGGCCGATGGCTGGGAGTAGCCACCGGCACCAAAATCCCCAGGAATCCTCTCGTAGATGCTTATGTTGCCCGTGCTGCCAGATTCCGGGATTTCCATTATCATGGGTGCTGGAGTGAAGCTATTGTTCATGCTACACTGGGACAGGGAAGGCTGCTGTTGCTGCGCTGGAGGAGGGGGCTGGGGCTGCTGGGGCTGCTGGGGCTGGGGGGGCTGTACCGCCGGCTGCTGGTTACTCGGAGGCCTTTCAACCACGCAGCTCTGGGGGGACTTGATATTGCAGTTTGTGGCGGGCTGGACGCTGCCCTGGGGCATCATGCTGCAGCTGTTGCCCATGCTGGCTATTTGCTGGGTGACGACACAACTGTTCTGGGTGAGGCTGCTGGAGGACGACAGGCCACCATAGGAACAGCTGCTCTGAGACGAGTTGTTACCGCAGATGCTGCCACCCATGGTCGAGTCGTAGCTGCTGGGGTTCTCGTAGTTCTCTGTTGTGCTCTCGATGCTGCCCAGGTCGCTGAAGCCACTGTCCACCACCTGCTGAGAATGGTCCGATACAGAAGGCACATCCATCATGGGGCTGGTCTCCATGTTCTGCATAGAAGGTGCGGAGAGAGAGCCTTGCTCAGGGCTTATCTGGGTGTAGCCGCTCTCCAGGGCACTGGGCACGCTGGGGCTGCTGACGGAGCGCACCGACTGGCTAGGGTGAGACTGGACAGAGGAGATGGGGCTGTTATGTTCCGAGGCCTGGCAGTCCTCAACCATAGACATCTGAGGATCCTCTTCAGCTTGGGTGTAGCTCTGCAGGTTCTGACAAGCCGCTAGGGTCTCCTCGCAATCCTGGTAGGCTACGTCGTGCTCATTGTTCTCCTCCTCCTGCGTCAAGGATTGCACTGCTTGGACGGTTTCAAGATCCAGTTCACTGTGAGGGATTGGCTCCTCTTCCTTCAGCTCAATTAGTCCTTCCTTAGCATGCTGCTCTTCCTCTTGGTCATCTTCGGAACCAGGAACGGGATCTGATCCCACCGATGTCTCATGGGAGGCTTGCTCCTCCTCAGAATCTGCCTCTCCCTCACTCTTGTTCTTGACATCCTCTTCTCTGCTGTCCTGTGTGCTTGTTTCTAAAAAAGGCTCCTGAGCGTCAGGCTCTTCCTTCAGCCCCTCTGTTGCTGCCTGCTCTTCCAGTTCATTCTTCTTGGCAGGCTCCACCTGCCCATCGTCTTCTTCGTCATCCGCATCGTGGTCTTCATTCTGGTTTGCCACAGCTGCCACTTCCTCCTCCTCCTCCTCCTCCTCTTCGCGCTCAGGTTCTTCCATCTCCGGCTGCTCTTCTTCCGACTGCCTCTGCTCTCCGAGGCTCTGGGGCTTCTCCACCTCTTCCTCCATGTCGGGTTCCTTGACTTCTGCTGCTGGGCTGCTGCTGCTGCTGCCTAAAGGAGAAGCCCCTCTTGCTTCACTGGCAGCTGCACCTTCCTCTTCCTCTCCCAGGTCCCCAACTTCTGGAGGCCCTTCTTCTTCTTCTTCTTCTTCTTCTTCTTCTTCTTTCCTTTCCTCTACAACATGCAGGTGCTCTTCCTTCTGCTCAACGGGCTCTTCCTTCTCCTGCACTTTTGGTTTGCGACCTGGTTTCAAAGCGGCTTCCGTGGGGTCAGTTGCCTCTTCGGTGGCAGCTGCCAAGACCTTCCCTCTCTTCAGCTTGAAGCCTGGCTTGCGGCCAGGCCTCTTCTTCCAGTGGATGGGCTTGCGGCTTTTGCCTTTGGGCCAGCCCTTCTTCTTCTTCATGGGGGTGGAAGTGTCTGGCTGGAGTGGGGAATCTTTCGCTTCACATTTTCTCAGCACCGAGACTGGTTTCAAGGTAGGAGAGCCTAAAGGGGAGGGGAAAGGAGGAGGGAAAGGTTAAGCCGCTGGACCTCTCGTCCCAATTCCTCACTAGGCTTGCAGCTGAAATATCTGCAGTTGATTAACCACCTGCCTGTTAATATTACATACTGCCAAAAGCTCCATAGAGCAGCTTCTCTAAGATGTTACAGCAAGCTCAAGTTAATGTGCAATTTAGCAAGTTACCACTCCTTATCCGAAATAAATACTGTATTTCAAGCTGCCTTTTTCACTCAATTGTTGCCCCCACAGTTGACTGACTGAAGATTTAGTCTGCTATAGTCTACTAATTAAACCTTGTAGCCCTACCGAAAGAACAAACTGCACATCTATTAGAGGGTGGTGCTGGTGTGTTAGAGGAAGGAGATTCAGCTGGGTCTCCTGACCTGAAACTGCTTTCGCTCTCTCCCACCTTCCCAGGTATTGCATTTACACCTCAAGCCTCGAAAGGGCACAAGCCCAAAGAGCTCTCAACCAAGGTAAGCAGACAGAGCAAGAGATGCTGGCCAGTGAGATGTCAATCAAGTGGGAGATGAAGCAAGCCAACGGACTGGTGGAGAAGGAGCACATGGTCACTGGTTGGCTGCAACTATTATCTCCTAAAATAATATTACATGCTGGAATCTAATAACTATTTCTGCTGCTCAGCTTTCCATGGGAAGAGCCTGCTACTTAAAGGACAAGCAGAAAATCACTCCTTGAGTTTGTAGATATAAAATCAATGCCTTTTAACGATGTCAAGAAATGAACAAATGAAACTGCCTTGACAGAAGGAATTTTCTCCATTCAGGCCACTACTGTCACTGACTCTTCAGAGCTGTGGGTCACTATGTCTTTTCTTTGCAGCACTTGTAGCAGCCTATAGGCACCATTTCAGTATTTCTGCTTTAATGTTTTGCTTAATGTTCTATTGGATTGTTATGGTGTTTAAATATCATGTACAGACATTTGGGTTGTGATTTTATTATTACAATTTGTGTGATCCACTTGGAGACTTTGTTGTATTAAGCCATGTATATATAATTTAATGAAATGAACATATTCACAGCCACCAACTGCAGCTTGTGCCATGGCATTTGCAAAGATTGAGCAACCTTTCCCAGCTTTGAGATGTACGACTTCCCAGCTCTGTGGCACAGGGGTGTAATAACTGTGATAGAAGCAGCCGGAGCCTGTGGCACTTGGACAGCAGTAGGGGTGTCTGAGCCAGGTTGAGGCTGCACTCCTGGAGGCCTCTTGCACAGCTGTGCTGTGGCTGGGACTAGAAGTGAGCTGCAAAACTACACAAAGGCACAGGGCACCGCAGGGACACACAGTGTGTGCACTGCAGAAAGGCCTATTCATACTTTAGAGCTCAGACTCAAATTGTCTAACCCTCACTGATACAGCCCATTTCCAATGTTCACAGTGCATTAACTAGTACTATTTATAGCAGCCCAGGGAGGCAAGTATGGCTATCCAATTTGGGGGGTGGAGAAGAACTGAAAGAATAATTCATAGCTTTGCACAAGAGGATCATTTCCTTGTGGATTGTGGAAGCCTCTGCAAGGTAGGATCTTCCACACACCTCAATCCTCCTAATTCAATCCACAGCATCTATCTTGCCAACAGCTGCTCCCATGTGGCATACTAGCCTCTCTCAACCTTGGGTGCCCAGATATTGTTGGACTACAACTCCCATCATCCATAGCAAGCAGAAGCAACAGCCAGGAATGAGGGAAGCGGTAGCCCAACAACACCTAGGAACCCAAGGCTGAAAAAGGCTGCTCTACTGGAAGGAGGAGGAATCAGTGGAAATAGATTAAAATGTTTTGTACTGCAGTTTTGAAAAAAGGTAATCGAGCATTATAGCCAAGTATCTCACAGTAACTGACTCATTCACATGCAGAGAGCATAAGCATCTGCCTAACAGGTTACTACAAAACTACACTTAACAGGGTCATCTGGGCTTAGTGACTGTTGTTTAACCTCTTAAAGGTTAAATGCAGCTTAATAGTCTAAATTCAAGACTAGATGCAAAAGCACTTTGGAGAGGGTTAAGAAGCTACAACCTAGCATGAACTTTCCCACAATGTCATCAACGACAAAGGGGGAGTGGCAGGGGGGTGAAGAATGAACCAATTCCAGTTTTTATGGAACTGAACAAATGCAATTTGAAGGTAACAGCCTATTAGATGAAGAAATGTGGACTGCTACTGTCTTATAATGGCTTGGTAACAGATGAGTGGAGGGTTGCAGAGCTAAAACAGATAAACAATCAGACACACAGGTAGACACAGAACATCCTCAATGATATTGCTTTCTATTATGTAACTTAGTTTTATGCTCTTATATTCTGTTCTCTGAGGACTGCTTTTACAGCTGATTCCAGAAAAGGTATTCCGCTAATCTAGAAAGAAGGTACTTAAAGAGATTCCTGTAAATCTACTCTTGTGGAATCTAAAGCCAATGCAGAGGACATTGCACTTTATGTACTGTGCAGTCCATTCTGTGTACCCCTTAGGAGTAAGCTTTTGACTGAAATACAGGAAAGGATTGCTATAAAGAACGATTCTGATAAAATGCCTTGGATATAAACAAAACATAAAAACAGCTTTTATACACAGCACCTGCACAAAAACTAGGCCAGTTGGAGATGGTATCCGGTTGCTGAGAGCCTCTGGTTCATGCAGCATATACTTGCTGACCAAAGGACTCAAAATGCCTGTGCTTCTACTTTGCAGTGACAGACTGATCTAACTAAATGAACCACACTGAAACTAATGGGCTATTTGATGGAAGTGGGTGCTTTACCTTCCACTTTCTTACCACCAGGTGAAAGGAGGGACAACAGATGCCTGCACTGGTAAGATTGCTTCTTGTTGTTGTTGAATTCCCCCACCCCACCCCTACCAGTAAGCCATGGAGTTCACCCCAGTTCCTTAAGCGGGTTGTATGTCACCAGCTGGCCCCCTGGAGCTTGGCCTTGGCCCTCATCTCTTTCAATAGAAGTTTCATTGCCATCCATGGCAGGAACAGGGAACCTGTGGCCATCTGGATGTTTTAGCCTGGGGGGGGGGGGGAGTGTCACAGGTTGCCCTTGGTTCAAGGGCTCTGGCAGCCCTTGTCCTTTGTCTTTTCCCACACCCATGCTCTCCCCACCTTTTCTTCCCTAGTTGTCGCAGCTCACGTATTCCTGGGACTGGGCAATCTTGCATGTTTCATATGGGCAGGGAGTGTGCAGGGAGGGAGCAGTTAGCGACCTTTCTTATGGCAAGTTACACTGCATTGAAGCACCCACTGACAACTGTTCTTGAGAAACCTACCAGTGGCATCGTCGGACTCCTCTCCACCCTGAGATCCTCTCTTGGAGGAGGGCCTGTGCCTGAGGGAGCCTTGGGGAGAGAGGCGACGAAGATATCCTCTTGGGAACAGTTCACTTTCTTCCTCATCCTCCTCGTCCTCCATCTCAAAGGTGGGCTCCAGTTGAGGCATGGGCCTTTCAGAATCAGAGTCCTCAAAAGGCTCATCCAGGACCTCAGTCGTTTCAGAGATGGTTTCTGTCACAACACTGCTGTTGTGATATTTGCGCTTGCGGACCCGCCTCTTCCGGGGAATGGGCTTCTGCACAAACAACCACAACCAAGTGACAGATGGTTACATACAGCACAACTCAGTGAGGCAAGAGAGAGAAGCCCTATAGCATGTGGAGAGGAGACATCCGGGGAGGGCCACTGTCATTTCCTATGGCCACCAGCTGGGCTCACATTGGCCAGGACAGGAGGAGGGGAGGCGACTGGAGAACACGTCAGTACTCCAGTTTCAGGACTGGCATATTCCACCCCCTCCGGTGTCAAGGGCATGCCAGACCCCCCTCTGCACCTACCATCAAAATACGGATAGTAGAGAACTAACTGTAGCTGCAACGAAGAGGCCTCTGGAGACATTCTCTGCCCACAGAGGTCCTCAATATCCTAGGGTCCCCTAGGGCCCCCTTTCAAAGTCTAAACCTACTGCCTTTCCCTGGCACAAAGATAAACCTTTAAAAATGGATGGGGAATCTGGGGCCCACCTGATGTTGTAGGCCTACAACTCCCATCATCCCTGATAACTGACTGTACTGGCTGGGGCTGACAGGAATTGGAGTCCACCAACATCTGGAGGGCCACAGGCTTCCCACCCTTTCTTTAGAATATGCATCTCACAAATATGTAAGTAGCAATATGTGCATGCTGCAACAGCTGAGCAGAATAAACAAATGGAGTGCAGCAGTGGGCTGAGATTTTGCTTCCTGAGAGCCTCTGCATTTGTTTAGAAAAAAGAAAAAGCAGCAAAGTTTCTGGCACTGTCTGACTTAACATGTGTTTGGAAGTATAGGCAATGGCTGCTAAAATCTCAGAAGCCAGAATACCTGCTGGATAAGAGTCCCAATGGTTGTGAGTGGGATGTCAGTGCCCTGCATGTCTCTCCCTTAACTAGCAAAATGGGGGGGGGGGTTTGAAAGTTCCCTCCCAGAACTGCTACTTGTAAAACAGTAAATCTGCAAAAAGCTAAATTACAAAATTAAGTTTTTCTGGGCTTATTATTATTAAAAGCATACACAGTCCTGAATATGATCACCTTCTTACACATGCACATAAAGCCTACAGACGCAAGAGCTTTTCAGGAACCTATCCAGGGAACGAGAGAGGTTCAACAGGCAAGCAGAAGCTAACACAAGGAGAAAGCTCAGGGTTGTGTGCAGCTGCGGAGCAGACAGAAAGGGAGAAAGACATACCTTTCGCTTCAAGGTGGGTTTGGTGAGAACTGGTGGGGAAGTGGAGCAGGGGCTGACAGGCTCCTCCCCCTCCTCTTCGCTGCTCTCACTGAAGTGCCTTGGCAGTGTCCTCTCACCCTCACGGTGTGGCCGGGGTATTCGGTCGCACTCCTTGGAGAGTCTGCCTTTCAGGGGCTCGTGGGTCTTCAGCTGCCCTCGCCACACTTCACTGTATCTCTGAGCCGCTGAGGGCTTCTCCCCTTTGCCATACTGCCCATGGGAGATGGGGGACTTTTCCTCATCTTTGCCAAAGTGCCCCCGGGGAGCCGGGGACCTTTCCTCACATTTGCCACACTGTCCCTGGGAGGAAGTGGTTCTCTCTTCAGTCTCCCCAAATCTCTCTCGGGAAGCGGCCGCAGCTGCAGCCGCCGCAGCAGCCGCAGCCGCCTTTTCCTGACACTCCCCACAGCGACCTCCCCTGGCCATGGCTGACTTCTCCTCTAAAAGCAGTTTCAAATCCTTCTCTGCAAAGGACTCCTGCGGCTGTTTGTTCTTCCGACGGCCTCTCCGTGGCATCTGGTTGTTTGCAGGAAGACCAGCAAGGGGAAGACTTTGTTTGTTTGGCCGCACAGAATTGGCTGGAGAAACAATGTCTGGCTTTTTTTCACTCTCCAGAGGAAAGTAAGACTCTCTCTCTTTTTTCTCCCAGGATACAGATTTGATCACCTGGTATAAAGAAAAAAAGCAAGCTATTTTATTTAAGACTTTCTTGCAACTGCTACTTCCTACAGACATAAGGTTGCTGGGAAACTTGGTTCTGCATTTAAAGTACCAGCTTGCAGCCAAAGATTGGAACAATCTTGATCTTTCCTTGATTCCACAACTCCTGGTCATGTCCACCTTTCCTTTCTTCCGATTCCCCTCCAGTTTTCCTCTCCCAAATACCTCCCCATTAGCTGGCCAACTTCCACCGTCAAGCCCACTCCCTCTTCCACCACTACTTCCCTGGGTTTTCTGCTCTCCTTCCTTGGCCTCCATTTTCCTACACTTCCTGTGCAGGCCTACCAATGACCATGGAAAACCTCATCTGAACAATCCCATCCATCTTTCTATCCAGGCTGCCTAAATTTCCCGTCACTATATAGGCCACGAAGGGAATATTTTTATTCCGAAACTGGGTTCATGAGTGCAATAGACCCCGGGGGTTTAAGTTCAGATGAGCCAAATTTTCAGACCTAAGGCCATTATTCAATAATAGTACAAGCACTGTTCCATGATTCAGTCTTAATCATTTCCAGTTAAAGGATCTCAGGTTGCAGAGTAGGAAGGCTTCTGTCTGAGTGCAGAAAGGAGCAAAGCCTGCGAGATCTTTTGTAGTTGTTGCAGCTTGATGACAGGAAAAAAACACTTGTAGTAGTGAGACCATTACATGCCCTCTTCATCCCAGTCTCTAGTATTTCATTTCTGGTATCTGGGCAAAGATGATCTAAATCCATTTGAGTCTGATTTCATGCCCATTTTTAGCATCAAAACAGCCTCAGTTGCCCTGACTGATTGCCTTTATCCGAAGAGAGAGACCAAGAGGTGGGAACAACCCTTGATCTTTCAATGGCTTTTGCCATCACTGACCATAGTCTCATTTTGAAACAAATCAGGGGGCTGGGAGCTAGAGGCACCTTATTGCAGCAAATCTGCTTCTGCCTGCAGGGTCATTACCAGAAGGTAACACTAGAGGAATGTTGCTCAGCCCCATGAGTTCTGAGCTGTGGGGTCCCACAGGGTCCATTGTGTCTCATATGCTAATTCAACATTTATATGTTAATATCACACTGCTCTCTTCCTCTCCCTCCTTCCATCTAAATCAGCAAAAGCTGTGGGGTTGGACTGGTGCCTGGCTGAAGTGATGAGATAGATATACTGAGACTAAACAGTGGGTGATTCTCGGGTCCAGAAATAAGGTAGACAGCTTGCACTGTCCCTTGAAGGAACAGGTTTGCAGTCCAAGAGCATTCCTGGATTCCAGCCAGGTGGCTTCTGCAGCTAGGAGTGATTGCACCCAAATTAGGCTGGTTTGCCAGCTATTAGCCTGACCTCAGTTGCCCATGCTCTAGTGACTGAATACAATCCAGAAGCTGCAGCTACAGCAGAAAAAGGTTGCTAGGTTGGTGAGTGGGGCAATTTGATAGGACCATGTGTCACTGGTCCTGAAAGTGCTTCACTGGCTGCCAGCCTGAATTTGTACCAGTAAACAAACCCTAAAGGGCTTGGGACCCAAGACCAACCACCTCGGGCCAGAAAACCATCAAAGCAGGCCCTTTTGGCAGTGCCACCCCTTCTGGGGACTTCCTGACTGATGTTGACCCACAGCAGGGCCTTCTCAGTACTGAAGTGATGGCCAAACTTGGCCCTCCAGCTGTTTTGGGACTACAACTCCCATCATCCCTGGGTAATAGGACCAGTGGTCAAAGATGATGGGAACTGTCGTTCCAAAACAGCTGGATGGCCAAATTTGGCCATCACTGCAGTATTGGTTCCTCACTTATGGAACGCCTTCCAAAGCATTCAGGAGGGTTTTAAAAACATTTCCATTTGTCCAGGTATTTAATGGCTACAACATACTAATTTAATTTTCTAGCCTAACGTGTTTATATCCCACCCTTTGTCCAAGGAGCTCAAGGGGGTGTCCATGGTTCTCCCCCTAATATAATCTCCACAACAACCCTGTGAGGTAGATTAGGCTGAGAGGCAAGGACTGGTCCAAGGTCAACCAGTGAGCTACATAGTCGGGGGTGGGGGGTGGGGTCTTGAACCTTGGTCTCCTGGGTCCTAGTCCAACACTCTAATCATTGCACCACTCTCTTCCTATTTCTAGCAACCTGGAAATTATTAGGTGTGAGGATACATGGCTGTTTTTAAACGTTCTCAGATGTTTTTAACATCTAAATATTTTGTTAGTTTTTGTGTTGTCTTGTTTGCCTCCCTGGACTCCTTTGGGAGGATGTACTAGATACAAATTTAAACAATAAATAATGGTTTGGGCTCCGGATAACAAAATTTCGTGTTTATTTGTTCCTACCCCACCTTTTCAAATAAAATTCCTCCCAATGTGGCATATGTAGAGGTAGGGCAAATTAATACAGGCTTGATGGAAAGATGAGGGGGATCCAATTTTCCCATTACGTTCCTTAGCAACTCCAGCTGGCTTTTAGCCATCCGCACTTTTAAGCTACCTTTCCATCCCTCTGCCATACGGGGCACACATGTGACTGCTTTGCTAATTACTCCACAATTGCATGCATATATAAATATCTATTCCACACTGACCTCTACCTCTCTTTCCCTTTGCTGCTGCTGCTGCTGCTCTTCATTTTCCCCATCTTCAGCTTCTTCTTCTTCATCCTCTGAAACCACTGAGTTTGAGACAATGACAGGAGTCCAGCGTAGGCATTCTGGATCTACAACTACAGGCCGGAGATTCAGTTTCAGCTTTGCCATGTGGTCTTGGATAAGCTTCTCCCGCCGGACAATCACAAATCTGAGAATGAGGAAAAAATGATTCAGCCAAATTTTGGCGTTTAAGTACAGGTAACAAACGTACGGACGCAGGGAGGAAGAGTGACCAGCAGGAGGATGCCCAAAAGACTGTCACATTACTAAGCAGCTGCCATAGTCTGTTGCATCAAGAAGCAAACAGATCAAAACAGCATTTGAGGTGCACAAATAGGTTAAAGTCAGCTCCAAAATTCCTACAGTGACTCATGTTACAGGTAGGTAGCCATGTTTGTCTGCTGTAGTCGAAACAAAATACAAGAATTTCTTCCAGCAGCACCTTAGAGACACACATGCACACGAAAGCTCATACCAATAACAAACTTAGTTGGCCTCTAAGGTGCTACTGGAAGAAATTCTTGTATTTTGTTTTGACTATGGTGACTCATGTGAAGTTTTGAAAAAAAGTTGTGTAGGACATTTCTTTCTCACTTCCGTTTGAAACTTGCAGCCCAGAATCAAACTGAGATGACACTAGAACTGATGCAGAGTGCAAGGTAATGAAGAATCATTAAAGGCAGCTAAGCATCTGTTGCAGGAAAAGAAAATATATCTACCAGTTTTCCTGGCTTCTTGTGCCTCAGGCTGAAGGCATTGGAAGGCTCTTAGTGCCTTGGCTGAAACTGCAACAATCTCAAAACCCAAAATCCTGCAATGCAATGATTGTGTTTTAGCAATAAAAATAAGCTCCAAAGCCAAAAAGCTTGAGCTGAGCTTCCGAATCTCAGGTTTGATTTAATAAAATGCACATTTCTATCCCTATTGTTTGAAAATGTGCTGATGTCTCAGAAATCAAAGTAAATCAGCATATTAATCACATGGTAGTGTTTATATTCCCTTGCAATGCTAAAATTATAGTAAATAAAAGAAACATGCAAATTTGATTGATCTGCAGGATTTAGAACAATTACAGAATTCAGCTGCTTTTGGTGAAGAATTCTGATTGCCTGAGTACAGAATTACTTTTTAGTTAGCCTTAATTATGAGAATAAGCAATTGCGTTTTCAGCAGAAGTGACAGATTTAGTTTGCTTCAGTGGGGCTTGTACTCTTCTGTTCAATGTACTCAACACAAGGTCTGTACATGTTATGAAAATGTTTCCTGTTGCCATTAGCTATGCTGGAGGGTGGAGGGAGCAGTTGGACAAGGCCCTGAATGCCTGCACTGTGACTACTAGAAATTTTGGGACAGACAGATGAAGAAAATACTAGAGAATGTTTCAGCTATATGGGATCATTGGTCTTACCTGAAAGAAATTTCTCTATGCATGTAAATATAGTCTCAGTTGAGATGTGAGCTGCCCCATGTGTTTTATGGCATAAACACAAATTGTTTCAAAAGCAGTTAAATTATCTCTTTCCCTCTGTAGCACTAGTTTTTGTTCATGACAAAGATTAAGAGCGGAAATGTTACACAAAAGAAACAAAAACACAGACAAGCATTCAACTGCACAAACACCATTGTTCCCATGACAAACTCACACCCCAGTAGGCACTGTAAAATATAGAGTGCAGCCCAGAGACCATCATTACATGCACAGATATTTTTTTCAGTTAAGACCAGCAGTCCCTTCTCTTGTGCATGTAAGATGGTCTCAGATGGAGTGTCCAAAAGTGTACCCATGTAGGGAAGGCTTTAGCTGCCTATTGGTCTAGGAGTCCGTGCTGCAGCACTTTTCTCCCCAAAGCTGCCTCAGCCAAGGCATATAAATCCATTTTGTCAATGTGTAGCAACCTCCTGAAGAGGTCTGCTCATTTGGCCCCTGCCCCAGTAGCTGAGCGTGCAGTAATTTTAGATGGTGGCATCAAGTGCAACACATTATATGGCATATTTATTCAGACCCTAACTCACTAAGACCAAGTGGAATTTGAAACTCTCTTTCCTAATCCATTTGGATGAGAAGATGCAAATAATGACTGTCTAAATGGCTTTGTACATGCAATGTGAATCTTCAAAGATCTTCTCACATCCAGAGAATGCCATGCCTTCTCTGTAGGATGTTCAGGTGAAGGACAAAAAGTTGGAAGATTGAGCTCTTACTGTCCGTGAAAATGTGTATTGATTTTCAGACTAAAAGAAGAATGAGTCTGTAATACTACTTGGTCTTGATACAGTACATAAAGGTGTTTGGCTACCGATAGCGTATTCAGTTGAGAAACTTGCCTTGCTGAAGTAACAGTGTTAAGAAATACAACCTTAATTGGTAACAAACATAGAGACTGATTTAAAATGTTTAAATGCTGGTCATTGCAGAGTCTTTAGCTCTGTATGCAATTCCACCTGGGGTACGGGTGGATTTATTATTGTAGCCTCTTTAAGAAACTAAGGAAAGGAAGAGCACCTAAAGAAAGCTCCTGAATGTCAGGCAAGACAGACCACGATGCTGATGACAATCTTCACAATGTGTTGGGGTGTAAGTCCTTTGCGGGGGGGGGGGGGCAGAAAATCTCTAATGCTAGCCCTATCCAGCTGCACTCGATTCTGCTTGCACCAGTGCAGAAATGCTGACGATGCTGAACGATAAACACAAATTGGAGAAGGATATCTTGAGGCTAGAATAAGGTAAAGGTAAAGGTACCCCTGCCGGTACGGGCCAGTCTTGCCAGACTCTAGGGTTGTGCGCTCATCTCACTCTAGAGGCCAGGAGCCAGCGCTGTCCGCAGACACGTCCGGGTCACGTGGCCAGTGTGACGAAGCTGCTCTGGTGAGCCAGCGCAGCACACGGAACGCCGTTTACCTTCCCGCTAGTAAGCGGTCCCTATTTATCTACTTGCACTTAAGGGTGCTTTCGAACTGCTAGGTGGGCAGGAGCTGGGACCGAACGATGGGAGCTCACCCCGCCGCGGGGATTCAAACCGCCGACCATGCGATCGGCAAGTCCTAGGTGCTGAGGTTTTACCCACAGCGCCACCCGCATCCCGCATGAGGCTAGAACGTTGCATCTTCCTGGAAACAAGGTCTCCTTCGCCAATTCCCTTTGAAGAACTGTCTGACATTGCCTTCTCAGCAGCTCATCCTCTGACAAAGCCTCATCAAGGATTGTGAAAACTGCTGTGCCCTCTCAATGCCACCACTGGACAAGGATTGAGACCGGGGCTTCTGCAGGGGCTTCCCTGCCATTACTTCTCTGCCTTTACACATTGACTGCTCCCACAAAAGGCTGCTGACCTGGGGTGAGCTAGCTAAGCCCTGATAAGTTCACAAACAGTGGCTACTGCCTACCTAGGAAGCACCAGAACTGCAGCTGCTGCCGACATGAAGCCTTTCATGCTCGGTCCCCTCAGGGATCCACATAATGGCAGCAGTTAAATTAGGTGTTATGCTTGCTGCCACAGATGCTTCCAGGTCTCTTGTGTGCTGGTGCTTCCTTATTAACTTCCATGCTGCTACTGCAGGTGCTGACAGTCTCTAATTATTTCCCCCCAAGCCAGAAAAGGTATGGGGCAAAAATAACCGCAACATGGGAGACAGGATTGTAGGGAGACAGACTGTTAGAAAACCAGGAAGAACTGAACAGACACAAAATGGTGGGGTGGGTTTTTGTTTTTTGTATTTAAGCAGCACATGGGGAGGAAAATGGGCTGGGCCTAAACTTAAACAGAACATGTGCAGAAGGCGGCAACCAAGATGATCAAAGGTCTGGAAACCAAGCCTTCTGAGGAGTGGTCGAAGGAGCTGGGTATGTTTAGCATGGAAAAGAAGAGACTGAGAAGAGATATGAGAGCCATCTTCAAATACTGTATCTCAAGGGCTGCCACATGGAAGATGGAACAAGCTTGTTTTCTCCTGCTCAAGAGGAGCAATTGCTTCAAGTTACAAGAAAGGAGATTCCATCAAGAAGAACTTTCTAACAGTAAGAGCTGTTTGACAGTGGAACATACTCCCTCAGGAGGTTGCAGACTCTCCTTCCATGGAGGTTTTTACGCAGAGGTTAGGATGGCCATCTGACATGGACACTTTAGCAGATATTCCTGCATTGCAGGAGGTTGGACTTGATGACACTCGGGTCCCTGCCAACACAATTCTATGATTCTATGAAAAAGGTAAAAAACAGACTCTTATAGAAGAGTGGCAGATGAAAATGATGGACTTTGCGGAACTGGTGAAGCTGACGGGGGAAATCCAAAACTAGCATGACCAAGTATTCCAAAAAGTCTGGAGTAAATTTACACAATATTTGAAAGATCATTGTATGCAATTAACAACATTAGTAGGGTTATCTGAAGACTTGCAATAAGAAATTTTTTACCCTTCTACTTTTATTTAAACTTTGAGGTATTTTGTAATGAGTTATATTAGAATTGGAAAATATATAAAATGCTGTGATATGAAGGTTACTTTTGAAAGCCAAGAGGTGGGAGGGAAGGAAGTCTATAGCCTCTAGACCAGTGTTTCCCAACCTTGTGCCTCCAGCTGTTTTTGGACTACAATTCCCATCATCCCTTGCCACTGGTCTTGCTAGTCAGGGATGATGGGAGTTGTAGTTCAAAAACAGCTGGAGGCACAAGGTTGGGAAACACTGCTCTAGACAACCAAAGAAGTTAAGTGGATAATAATGATGTGACTATATATTTTTAAATGGAAAATAAAGAATATTTTTTTAAAAACGGACTGTTAAATCACACACACAAACAGTTCACACTGAGTGAGCCCCACACACACCAGGGGAAAACTATTTCCTTAATAGGCAAGTCACACATACTTCAAGGGCCCCACCATAAACTCCTCAACACCACAATCACAGCAGGCAATGCCAACAAGAAAGAGAAAAGAGGAGCTTCAGAGTCAGCAAAGAAGACACGAGGGACTGGCTTCAGCAGTGACTTGAGTCAGGCAAGAATTAAAACTGGCGCTTCAGAGGGAGAGAAACTGTTTAACTGCCTTTAAGCAAGTCAGTGTTTGCACCATCAAGCACTAGGCACTAGGCTGAGTTCATGCCCCACCTGAGACCATCTTGCTTGCACGGGAGAATGTCCCCATCCCTCTACAGAGGGATGTGATTTTCATTAGCCTGCTTTGATATTACTTTTGATCCACCTTGAAAAGATCCATATCCTGAAATGCAGAATGTGACTATAGTATATAAATTATGCAATCCCTCTGCTTCCCACATTCTAAAATTGCCCTCACTTTAAAAGCAGTGTACCAGAACAGTAAGGGTTAGAAATTTGGATGATTTGAGTTTCTGTCCCCCTTAAGAGGAAGCAGAGTTTTACACCCAAAACTACTGCACTTTTGCAGTGCTTCCACTGAAATCTACCATTGGGCACAGCCATGTCTTTAATTATGACCCTGCCATTTCTGGCCCTCCAATTCTACGATGCTCACTGATCATTTCGGAAATCCAGCATTCGCAGGTGATGCAGGGTGGAAGTGATGTCTTGAGGGCAGATGCCGGTCAGCTTGCTTAGCTTCTTGATGCTGAGTTGCTTGTCATTTTGGTGATAAAGGCACTCCAAGATTACGCTTTTCCAATAAGCCATGTAAGAGAGACGACCCAAATCCGATAGCGGCTTCTCTGGGGATCCTGCTTGGCCTTCACGCTTTGATAGGAGATAACCTGAGAGAAAGCAGAAAACACTTAGGACTGGGCTCTGTACGGAAGCTAGCCTACCCTCTCTGAGTATCTGCTCCTTATTCAGCTATAGGGTCAGGCACTCTGACTGGAATTTAAGTCAGCAAAAACAGCCAATGGCTCTCACAGGACCCGGAAGCTCTTCTCTCCAGAGGTCACCAGCATTTCCCGCCCCCTTCCACACAGAGGTAGCCACCTGTACAAGGAGATACATAATTCTAATCTGTGCTGAAGGCATTTTGAATTTTTCAGAAACATGGACAGAAATGTTGAACACCCTCCAATTAAGACCTTTGATTTCGGAAAAGGTCAACCAACACCACCCCCCCAGCCACCAAGAAGTGTTTCAGCACCAATTCCCATGGGATCATGGAAGCAAAGGCTGGACTGTAATTGGATATAAACAGTGCCACTAGGTGGCAGATTTTTTCTGTTACAGTGAAAAAAGTGAAACTTGCAAAAAAATATTGCAGAGCAGAGCTCCTCCTGTCCAGGGTTGTGGTCAACAAATCATGGCCTTTCCCCCCTGCCCCCCCCCCCCCGCCACAGTTGCCACTAAGCCTTCTCATTCTTCACACAGTTGTTTGGGGAATTTCCCCCCTCCCTTTTGTTCCCCACCCTCTATTGATTGTTTGCCTTTCTGCAAACCTTAAGGTTTCCTCCCTCTTCTTAAAGCATACCTCTCTCTTGTTTTTTAGCAGCTCCATTTTGGCCATCATCCCGTTGGCACTTGCCAGCTGAGCTTGCTAGGAGAGGCAAGAACAGATAGGTGGGGCCTCCAAACGGCCACAACCAATGACATGACCAAACCACTTTAGACCATCCTAATGAAGCAGTTGCTAATAGAGGATGTGCGTGAACTCTATCATGGTTAATTAGGGAAATTAGATGTTCCAAGAATTATTTCAAACATAAATGGCACCTTGTATTATTAGGTGCCCAAATAATGGGCATTGTAACTCTGAACAGGGGAACACATTATGTATTACTGGAAATTAAGAGCAATTTTACAGGACTAGAAATGTAGATTCTGTATAGGTATGCTCAAAACAACAATGTATACCTCTGTGGACAGGGAATCCAAACATATTTTGATCCCATTTTCTGGCAAACTCCCTCTAGGTCAACACAAGATGGTTTTGGAACTGGAAATCCAGGCACTTCTTTATCTCAAATGCTTAATTTATCCAGAGTATTTTGGTCAAATTATGTTTTCTTGGCCCTCTTACTATTTTTAGTACTTCCTACAGTACTTCTCTCTTTCACTCCTGCTGTGTGAACACAGGGCTGACTCTGTCGATTCACTCATCCTTGCTAGATCCAGAATACAACTATTAACTGACTCACTTTTTAATCAGACATGTTATTTTTACCTTTGCTACCTCTACATATGCCTTCATCTCCTTCTCTTCCCTTACTTTCCAGAGAATGATCCAAAAGCCACTGATGTGAGTGACTTTATAGCAGATCTCATGTGGACCCTAGTCCACAAAAGTATATGCCAAAATGTATTTGTAATGTATTTATCATGCCACAAGGCTGCTGTCACGTAACAGGGTGATCTAGCCAAGCCTACTGGTTTGAAGCAAGTTGTCTAACAGATACTCGTGAAATATATAGGTGATATGAAGCTTCTGTCGGCCATGGAAAACCCATTCAGTTCACACTCCCTATGACTTGTCCTCATCAGCAGGCAAGTTTCAGGGTTACATTCTAGCTGCTACTTTCAAAAACAGGCCTGGAGGAACCTCCTGCTCCTGTTCTACAGGTGTTGCTGGACTACAACGACATTTTTTGGCCCCTGGCCATGTGGCTGATGGGAATGTCAGCCCAGAGACATCTGGAGAGACACAGGGTTTCTCTGTAGGTGATCCCAAGGACACTACATTACGTTAGTCAAGCTTTGAAGTTATGAAGTCCAAGGGCTGCCACAAGATACCACTGTGAGGACTAAAAGGCAGGTGCAACTTGATTTTCCAGGTGCAGAATTCACCAAAGATGCTCTTCCGCCCAGGTAGCAGGGCTCACCATTCACCTGTCTGTTTAAAAATTCTGTTTGAATCAACTCCCTCCACTCTTCATTTGTAAGTTCAAATACAAAACCAACCAACCTTCATAATCCGCTGACTTTTCACAAACCTTCAACTTGCACATCAGTCTCAGCAATGTGATAGTAAAGCAAATGAAGGAGCTACTGTCTCAAGCTACTGTCTCAAGCACTTATGTAAACTAAGCATTAAAGCAGACTGTACATGGGCAAACTTTTGCATTAAAAGAATGCTAATGAAAGGGTTTTGCTGCTGGAAGTTCTTTAGCAGGGATGGGGAACCTATGGCTCTGCAGATGACCTCTGACTCCCATCAGCCCCAGTCAGCATGACCAATGGTCAGAGCCAGAGGTCCCCTCGTCCGGTTCTACAGTACATGTGTTTTTTCCTGACGATGAGTGAGTGAGCATCAGCATTCCTATAAGAGTGAATAATGTGGGCCTCACTCCTCACCAAATGGGAAGATGCCCATCAGAAGTGATGGTCAGTGATAAAAATAGAATATAAAAGATAGAAGGACTTGGCGAAAGGTAGTTAGCTTAGCTTTGGAACTGGCTCTTTGCTTTCCCTCCAGAAAGCAACATGGCTGTATTCCCTTTGCGTTTGATGCCACTGCCATTGAGTCCTCCAGAAAACGCACCTTGCTGCTTTGTTTTCCTTTATGCGACGATCCTATAAGCTTTAAGGATATATATGCCTTTGTTCCTTTGTAATATTAATATTTTTTCTTGAATATTTAGTACAAAACTAATTTGAACAGAAAAATGGAAATTCTATATTTAATGCCTACATTTCCACAAGTTATAGAACTCAAATTAGCCATGTATACTGAGATACGTTCATTTTTCAGACATTTATAATGGGAAATTAAACAGCAGCAGCTGCACAGATATGTCATAACCACCAGTAAAAGTAAAGGTAAAGGTAAAGGTAAAGGGACCCCTGACAATTAAGTCCAGTCGCGAAGGACTCTGGGGTTGCGGCGCTCATCTCGCTTTACTAGCCGAGGGAGCTGGTGTTTGTCCACAGACAGCTTCCGGGTCATGTGGCCAGCATGACTAAACTGCTTCTGGCGAACTAGAGCACCGCACAGAAACGACGTTTACCTTCCCACAGGAGCGGTACCTATTTATCTACTTGCACTTCGTGCTTACGAACTGCTAGGTGGGCAGGAGCAGGGACCAAGCAACGGGAGCTCACCCCGTCAAAGGGATTCGAAACTGCCAACCTTCCGATCGGCAAGCCCAAGGCTCAGTGGTTTACACCACAGCATCAGTAGTGCCAGCTAAAAATGTTTTGCTGTCTGCAGTGAAAGGCAAGATGGTGCCCACTTCCACTGAACACACAGAAGCCAGCCTGACTGGCAGCTTAAACTTATTTCCGCACCTAGCAACAGCACAGCAACCTCTACCACATCAGAAAGCTTTGGGGTGCAAGGCAGGCTTTGAGGCACACACAGCTCCCTCCTCTAATAGGGCCAAGTGGTCAGGGGGCTCAGAAGAAATGGGTGCCCTCACCAGACCCAGCACCTGCTGCTTGAGGCAGCTGCCTTGTTCAGGGCTGGCCCTGGTGGTCCGCTTTACTCTCTTCTGAAAGAAGAAACCCATCGACTGATGTAGTAGATTTGCAAACTGGTCACTTTCCCTAATCAGGTTGTATTTCAGCCAAAACGCATAATAAATTTATGCTACTGTTTGTCAATAAATTCACACAAATATATGGTCAAATAAATAAGAAGTGGGTCTTCAAATGCTACAGGTGAGTCCCAGGAGTGAAAAGGGTAAAGACTACTGGTAAATGATTTGATGTGTTTGTTAGCCACTTTGCATGATGTAGTGGAAAAGACAGGATATAAATAGCCTTTTAAACATACAAATAAAATTTCTGCCTCTCCACATGGCTAGGAAAGCAGGGAAGAAGAGCAAGTTCTGAAGTGCCATCTTAGATGTCCTTGTGGGCTGAAGTGTGATGGGGGGGGAGGGGGGCTTGTGTGCAAGCATCTGGGGTGCAAGAAAGCAGTTGGGAAAAGGATGTTGGCCAGAATCCCAAAAAGTAGGCATTTCAGATAATTAATGCTCTTGAAATAAAGTGCTGGGGAATTGCATGGTTTCATAAACTTTAATCTGAAGCTGAAGAGAAAGGCAGAAAAATGAGAATATGCTTACTGAAATCAATGAGGAACCTGCCATAGCCCTTGCGCTGGTACTGGGGAAGAATCATTATGCAGGAAACATTGTATTTCTGCTGGCAGTGCTTCTCCTAGTAAGAGAGACACACACACACACAAACACAGAAGATTAGCAAGATGGAAAAGAACTTCTTCTCGATGAGGAATTAATTGGGGTAAATCACAATCACCCCAAAAGCAAGTCTCCAAGGAAAGAACACAAGGCATTATCAAGCCACTGAACCTCTGCGATCACAGCCAGGAAGGAAAAGGAAGAAAGAACTGTCACTGAGCACACAAAGTTTCTTTCTGTAAACCTGTATCATTCATGTACCTAGTGCAGTAATATCTACCACTCCAAGTGACAGTGGTTCTCCGGGGTCTCAGTCACATAAGCCCTCCCAGTCCTGCTACCTGTGATCCTTTTTAGTTAAAGATGCTCAAGAATGAACCTGCACCACCACCAGAATTATGGCCCCCTCCCCTGTAATACATCATTTCAGGACCTTGTACTTACAGCAAACCTCTCTCCCTACTTCTCTACAAAGGGCTTTTCAAATCCTCAGAGATTTCCAAAGCAATAAAGAACCTTTGTGGGGGGTGGGGGTAAGACAAAATAAAAGTCCATCTGCAGGTGGGCTTGTGGGGGGGGGGTAGGATGGCCATAGATTAAGGCTACATTATTTCCTTTTCTGAAAGTGTTGAAGTAAAAAACAACTTCTTTTTTTGGGGGGGGTGTGTTAAGACGGGCCTTTCAAAGTAACTCTCTGTCCCTGTGTGAGGAATACTAAAGCCACATTCAGCCTCCATGGTCTCTTTCCCAAAATGCAAACAAAAGCTCTGAAATGAGATCAGCATCTGATTTGAGAAGCAAGCTCATTGGAGGTAACAATTAATGTTTACTTCACCAACTAACTCTCCTCCTCACCACCCAAGGGACTAGGAAGTCATTTAAAACCCTCTCCCCTCAGAGCTGCCAGGCTGGAATTCATGCTCCTTAGAGAATACACTCTGTTCAACAGCATAAAAAAGAAAGCTGCTTTGATTAACTGCTTCAATTCATAGAATCATAGAATCCTAGAGTTGGAAGAGACCACAAGAGCCATCGAGTCCAACCCCCTGCCAAGCAGGAAACACCATCAGAGCACTCCTGACATATGGTTGTCAAGCCTCTGCTTAAAGACCTCCAAAGAAGGAGACTCCACCACACTCCTTGGCAGCAAATTCCACTGTCGAATTCCCTGGATTCTGCTTATGCAGAACTTTAAAGGCTGTTTGGAACCCATAAAATTATACCCATCACTTCAGAAGTGTGACTGGACACTAGTTTGGTTAGATCCACTACACTAAGGAGGGAGAAAATTTAGATCTGCTGAAAAATGACTTTCAGTTTATGCACAATTCAAATCCAATTATATTTTCTTGGATACGAGTCATACCAGTGTGAATAGACTTTTCCAGAGGTATAGCCAGTCTTATCACACACAAGACTTGACAGGAAGAAGAAAAGAAAGTTTATAGTCTTTTTGCACACACTAGGTATTTGGCCATAGTCAGGGTTGTGTGTATGAAGCAAATCCACACAAGCACAAAAAAGTGTGGAATGCAATTTTGGGTGCAGAATTCAGTTTACTGGGACTTTCAGTCTTGAAAAGACATTCCCAGCCTTTTTTCTTTTAAGTGCAAGCATAGGCATGGGAAAGTGTATGGCCAAAGCTCCTGCACATGTCAGCAGGAAAAGTTCCAGGAGTTAAGCAAGGGCCTGTAGTGCCTTGTGCCTATCCTCGTGATTAGCAAAAACAGAGCAATCAATTAAGCTTAAGAATCCAGCTTTTCACCACCCAATATTTGGATTAACTTGGTGCAGATTTTTTAAAAAGTGCATGATAGATATGCTCCTGGTTTATAGTTCCCTTAGGTATTGTCAGGACACCAACAGAACACCAACAAGTGGAAATCCCCCCACCGCTCACCTTGGAGAAATAGCCAACCAGGTGGCAACCCTTCATGTCATTTTGCGTCAGCACATAGAAGAGAAATGGCTCCACATCATAATAGAGCGTCTTGTGATCCAGGAAGAGTTTTGCTAATAGACACAGGTTCTGGCAGTAAATGGTACTGACGTTGCCATCCACCTTAGAAAAATGGAGAACAGGTCAAGACACTATCCCTCATGAACTGCTAGCAGGCCACAACACAAAGTGATCTGCTTAAATCAAGTAGGATTATACCAAACAGACACAAACCATCTAAGGACTTGTAGCTTCAAGAACTAAAGGATGCAGCCTGAGGTAAGTAGTCACTTTGAGGAGAAGCCCAAAGCGGCCAGCGCTCCTCACACTACCAACCTTTTCCTAAGAGGGATGTACAACATAAAATGCCAATACACTTCTGTTTTGCAGCCAATCATTACTGAATGGAATGAGACACTCATAAAATATTACAAAAGTAAGACAGTTCTGGGTTGCTGTTTTTTAAAAACTGGACTGCCCTCAGCCTCCCAAAGAGGGGATTCTAGCCATGATTAGAGCCCATTACAAGGGAATTAGGTTCCTACAACAGTTCTTCTCTGGGAAGCTCACAGCAGATTATGCCCCAGAGATTCAGGCAGGGACATAAACAGCAGCTAATAATCTTTGACACTTACCTCAAAGACTGAAACATTGCTCTTCCTGTAAATTTCATTGGCTGGGGGATGAAACCAGCCACACTTCTTCATGTGTTGCTGAAGGATAGTTCTGCTTTTCATATACTTAAGACAGAATTCACAAATGTACAGCTTAGGCAGCCTGCAAGATTAAAGGCATGGATGCATTGAGCAGTTTTGCAAGGTTACAACTTGAGGCAATCAGTACTGTTATCTCTACTGTGGCAATTCCCATAAAGGTCCATTGTCTTAAAGCTGGGTATACAGGAGGCAATATAGAAACAAAAAAGGCATAAGAGCAGGTTAAAATGTGTATTTGGTTGGATTCAGTTACTGAGACTGAGGGTCTTAACAAAGACCTCTTAGGATTACTTCTAGCCCAAAGTTTACCAAGGGTGTCCATCACTGGATATGAAGGGACCCCGTAGGCCCCTTTCCAGTACTGTCCCTCCACCCCTTAATTTATGCAACTGGCAACTGGAACATACATAGGAAGCTGCCTATTATCAAGTCAGACCTATTGGCCCATCTAGCTCAGTATTACTTCCACAGGGGCCTTCCTGAATCTACCTGGAGATGCTGGTGATGAAACCTGGAACCTCCTGTATGCAAAGCAGATGCTGTACCACTGAGCTATGACCCTCCCCATCATACAAATTTCAATAAAATAGAAATTCCGCTCTTCTGTTTCTTTGCTGCACGGCACAGAAAATAAAGAACACTTACATCTACAAAATGTTTAATAAAACAAAGTCTTTCAGTATGTTAATCCCAAAGATAGGAGGAAGCTCAGCTCTGATTATTCCGAATACTTCTTTCAGTTATCACTAAATATTGTCTGGTTTTCCTTGGTTATAAGTAGAGCAGATCTGTACCTATACTGTATGTGAAGATGATCAGAGAAACGAGGAACCCAACACAATCTGACATGCTGACATTTCTGGGCTTGTGTTTGTTTAAAAACAAGTTGCCAACTCTCACAGTTGCAAATGCAATGCCTTTACTTCAAGAAGAAAATCCGTGGCAGAAGGATCTGAGGGGGGAATCCTGTGTCTCCAATCCTTGCTACTATTTTTGCACACCAGCCACTATACTCAAATTTCCATGCTCTTTGCTCTTTCCTCCCCCCCCCCCCATGCCACAGTGCTTACTAAAATATATTAATTCTTTGATAGCTTCAACCTTAAAAAAAAAATGCTACACAAGCAAATACCTATATATATAATATATACATTGCATGATTTAACTTGGTTACACATTTGGTTTGTTCAGAGGACATCCAGTCCTAATTTTAAGGAAGAGCATGTCTTTACAGTATGAGCTTGTCAGGCTTAACACATAGTTACACTTTATTTCCTACTCTTGCTAAACATTCAGCTGCATAACGTAAACTGTATAATAGAGAGGAGGCCTGTGTTGTACCTGGAATACTCTTGTGGGTATGGAGAGGAATACCAGGTGTGGATTTCATATTTCCCAAACTCGATGACTGATGGACAGCGGACTTGTGGATCAGGGGCTCCTGTTACTCCTACTTTCTGTAAAAGAAACAAATATCTCTACAAGTTAACAACAACAAAAGCACTACTTAACAGATCCAGAAATCCAGGAAAGAAGGAAAAGCTTTGGAATAGCACAGTTTTCTTCCACTGAACTACAGTGGTACCTCGGGGTTAAGAACTTAATTCGCTCCGGAGGTCCATTCTTAACCTGAAACTGTTCTGAACCTGAAGTACCACTTTAGCTAATGAGGCCTCCTGCTGCTGCCGTAGCATGATTTCTATTCTCATCCTGAAGCAAAGTTCTTAACCCGAGGTACTATTTCTGGGTTAGCGGCGTCTGTAACCTGAAGCGTATGTAACCCGAGGTACCACTGTAATTCACAAAGCAAAAAAATATAAAGCCAGGTGTGCTAGTAAAAATGCTAGTCCAATCCGTCTTAGCATTATGCTTGCCTGTTAAGAGTAATCTAAAGGAATTACCATATTTTTCGCTCTATAGGACGCACCCGACCATAGGAAGCACCTTGTTTTAGAGGGGGAGAACAAGGGGAAAAAATTCTCCCCCTCTCTGCTCAGTGTGCCTTCAGCGAAGCGGCAGGAGAAACGGAGCCCCTTCCATTTCTCCTGCCGCTTCGCTGAAGGGGCGCTGCGCAGAGAGGGGGAGAATTTTTTTTCTTGTTCTCCCCCTCTAAAACAAGGTGCGTTCTGCGCATTCAAGGTGCGTTCGCCTGAAGCCTCCGGAGCGCAGCGGACATTCCCGCTGCGCTCCAAAGGCTTCAGGCGGCTACCTTGGAAGCCTGGAGAGCGAGAGGGGTCGCTGCGCACTGCCCCTCTCGCTCTCCAGGCTTCAGTGAAGGCAACCCGAAGCCTCAGGAGCGCGGCGGGAGTTCCCGCTGGGCTCCGGAGGCTTTGGGTTCCTTTCAACCTGGTCTTTGGGGCTGGCGGGGGGAAGCGCTGCTTTCCCCCACCGCAAGCCTCAAAGACCAAGTCAGGGAGCAGCGCAAAGGCTGCATGCAGCCTTCCCGCTGCCCCCCAGCTTGTGGGGCTGGCAGTGGGGTGAAGCACTGCTTTCCCCCACTGCCAGCCTCAAAGATTCCGGAAGCCTTTGGAGCGCAGACTCTCCTGGCTTCAGCGAAAGGAACCTGAAGCCTCCGGAACACAGAGAGAATTCGCGCTGCGCTCCCAAGGCTTCAGGCGGCTATCCCTGAAGCCTGGAGAGCAAGAGGGGTTAGTGCGCACCGATGCCTCTCGCTCTCCAGGCTTCAGCGAAAGCAATGCGAAGCCTCCGGAGCACGGAGGGAGCGCTCCCTCTGCGTGTCGGAGGCTTCGCGTTGCTATCGCTGAAGCCAAGGAGCCTGCATTCACTCCATAGGACGCACACACATTTCCCCTTAGTTTTTGGAGGGGGGAAAGTGCGTCCTATAGAGTGAAAAATACGGTAATAGCCACTTAATAAATCCAAGGAAATAAGTGACTCCTGAAAAAGCAAAAGGGAGGGAAGGAAGCAGGGGCAGGCAGGCATGTATCCCAAGTGCACCTGTAATAGACAGCACAGAACCTGGTTAGGAACTGCAACAAAAGGCAATGGGTGACCTACAAACCTACAAACAGGGTTTTGTTTTGTGTAAGTTTTCAAAACTCAAGATGCAACACCTCTCTCTCAAGAATATTTACATCAAACCAGAAAAGTGTCACCAAAAGAAATATATAGAAATACCGCAAACTGTATCCTTAAATTCTTCAGAGCACAAGGGTGCTTTTTCGTCCCCGCGGCTCTAAAATTATACAAGGCCAAAACGTTGGCACAGCTCCTTTATGGATCCTTTCTGGGCCCACCTTCCTCTGCTTTCTCCCCCCTTGAGAGAGTTCAATCCAAACTCCTTAGAGCTCTCCTACAAGTCCCCAGATGCATTTCAAACGCATGGGTTAGACTAGAAACGGGGATGATGAGAGTGGAGGCTTCTATCTGCCTAACATCAATCTACAAATGGCTGACACTGAATCTGCTCCCCCCGAGGGATAGCCCCACTGATCTTCTGCGACCAATTCCAGTCAGGCTGGCAGACTGCAGTCCTGAACACCCTTCAGAAACTGGGTTTTGCCCCTCAAGCCCTTCTGAGCCTGGGGTTGGGCCAGGCAAAAGTAATGGTTAGGCAAAGAATTATAGACACCGAGAGACAACAGGAGTGCTCAAGGTGCCCTGACTATAAAATTGGAGAAATCGAGAGAGATATAGCCGCACTGGCAGCATATCTCGTCTTTCTCGTATCTAAAAATGCAAGAAGGGCTTTTACACTCGCCAGAAGCTCGGCTCTGCCCTCGCCAGTCCTGGAAGGAGCCTTTTAAAAAGTCCCATATTCTAAGAGATCTTGCGCCTGTTCACTGGGGGAGATAGGAAGCCCAGAACACTTGTTCTTTAGATGTCTATCTTATGAAGAGGCACGTAGTAAGACCATTGATCCCCTACTGGTGAGGCTCGCTAACCTCACAAAAATTTGACCTTTTTAACCTCGCAAATATTTTAACCTCGCAAAAATCTGACATTTTCCTGTTAGGCAAAGATCAGAAGACGACCTGGATGGTTGCCAGATTCTGTGTACAAGTCTGCAGGCGCAGACCATCTCCCAACTCAAACTAGTTTGTTAAGAAAATTCCCACACTCGGTTTCATGGGTGACTCTGGGTCAACTCCCTGTGGTAGTTTATTGTTGTACATTGTTTTAATTGTTTGTTTTCCTTCTGTGACTGTACCCCCAAGTGTGTTTTATAAGCTGGTCTCCGACCATAATAAATTATCTATCTATCTAGAAATACCCAGATTATGGGAAGCTATCCAGTGGAAGATGCAATGAAATCAAGTATTTCATGTCCACTTATTTCAATGGGTCTATTTTGTGCACAACATAGTTGGGTATCATTCATTAAAAAAAATATGGCAAAAGTGTTTTGCAAGAAGAATCATGGCCATCAACCCTTAAGGAAATTATATTCCTTTGGGGCAATCTGCACACCTCTGGCCTCCATTGTTATTTTTCATGCATGTATAAGGTAAAATATAGCTTTCCCTTTCTACCCACCCCCTCCCCAGACACATTTTCTTCCTTATATACACTATGAAGAATTGAAGATGCTTTGCAAATTACATCTACAAGCAAAGGCTCAGGAGTGAATGGAAGAGAGAAAATGCTGGTTAGACTTCCAACACTCTTTTCTCTCAGTTTACATTGTGTATTGAGAAAAATAAACTATACATTAAAAAGACTTGCTTAGTGGTGATATTACTATTATGTCTTGCATCCTAATACACCTGTAAGTTCTGTAGTGTGTGTTCACATTGAGCTCCTAGTGCTGTTTTTAGTGACAGAAGTATTTCAAATCCCAGGACATTTGGAAACATCAAGTTCTAAACAAGTGCTAAAAGCATTTTCTCTACTGTGGAAGGTCCATCTCTTACCTTCCCTCCCTTTGCACACACCCACATTTCTTCAGCACTACGAAGTCAGTGCAGATAGTCCCTCAGTGGGGGCCAGTTAGGTCAGCTTAGCCAACTCAGAAACACTTGCTTAAAGCAATTTCTTTTCCCCTTTGTTTTTCTATAAACTACAGGGCACTTTTCAATGCTCAGATGCAGGAAGTGGCATCTGAGTCTCCTCCTTTCTCTCTCACACAGCTCAGTTCAAGTGCAATCCCACGCTATACTTAGGTGGTTCAACAAGCCTCACACACCTGCCTCTACCCCTCACTGTAATCCAATTCTTCAATTGGAAAACTATGGACTGTGCTTGCCCTACCAAGCAGGACTTTAACTCAGTCTGCATGCCTGGTTTGGAGGGCAACTAGAGTTAAAGTCTGCCTCTGTTTGGCTGGAACTGCAAGGTAACCCCATGTAGTGCAGCATTGTGGGACTGGAGGGAGGGCAGGAGCACCCAACTACAAGTTTTGCTCATTAACACTCCAAAATGAGGTTTGGTGGTGCGAGCACCAGTCCTATAATTATAAAATGGGGTTCATAAATATTTATACCTGTGGCCCCAAAAAACCATGATTTATTCGACTGAGAAAAACCATTGTGCCCATGTGTTTCCACCTCGTTCAGACTGCATTTTCAGACTTTGTTTGTAGTCTAAGATTTAACCAGTTTCCCAGTTTGGAAGTAACAGTAAACAATGGTTTTAACGAACGCTGAAAGTATTTCAGTGCAGTGCAAGAGAAAAAAGAGCATGCAGGTATAACACTCATTCTCAGTCTTATAAACCATAGCATATTTGATTGAAATTCTTTCATCTGTCGGAGAGCCTTGGGGGTAGAATAGAGCAGATAACTTATCCAAATAAATGGCCTCAGTGACCAAAAATGTACCCTTAACACAGACTGCAATGACAGAGAACTTATCCCTGTAACTGTGTAGAAAAGATTTCTAATTTAATTTCACAATATAAAAGTGCTAAACAGGAACTGGTGACCAGCTTATGTCTTGAAATAATATTCATACTGATTTACTCTTTACCCAAACTGTGCTAAAAGCACTGTGGAATTCTCTATCATGAGAGATACTGATGGGATTTTTAAAGGACAGCAGTCTCCATCCTGGTCCCTTCCAGATGCTTAGAACTCAAACTCTCTTTATGGTAGTTGTAGTTCAAACATGTGGTGGTGATTAAGATGGGAAGGGCTGGATTAGGATAAGAGCTGGGTCTAAACCACTGAGCCTAGGGCTTGCCAATCAGAAGGTCAGTGGTTCAAATCCCCAAGACGGAGTGAGCTCCCGTTGTTGGGTCCCTGCTCCTGCCAACCTAGCAGTTCGTAAGCACATCAAAGTGCAAGTAGATAAATAGGTACCGCTCCGGTGGGAAGCTGAATGGCGTTTCCGTGCGCTGCTCTGGTTCACCAGAAGTGGCTTAGTCATACTGGACACATGACCTGGAAGCTGTCTGCGGACAAACGCCGGCTCCCTTGGACAGTAAAGCAAGATGAGTGCCACAGCCCAAGTCGTCCACGACTGCACTTAACGGTCAGGGTCCCTTTACCTATGTCTGACTACCAGGAGAAGGCTCCTCCCATGAATAATAGAGACCCCTGGCTGGCCAGTGCTAGAAACAGGATGCTGCACTATGATGGACCTTTGGTACAATTCAACAAGGAAATCCTTCTGTTTTTATGCAAAAGTTAAGGCAGAACCATTTTTTCTCCAAAAGTTTGTAGACATTTCTTGTTTTGCCATTTTTCTTCCACCTTTACATTTGAATAATCTCAAAGCAGCAATAAGGAAACAGCTATATTCACCAAATCTCTTTGTTCTTCCCTCATATCTTGCCATGCCAGAAAACAACCTGGTGTACCTTTCCACAGCAATACACAAATAAAATCTCTCAGTTACTTAATAGTGTGCACAATAGCAAGTTCAACTGCTCTAAACATCACCTCTTCGCCACTGATTGAGTCCCAGGGCTCTTTCTTCCCCTTTTCTTTTTTAAGGAAAAAAACCTGAGGGATTGGATGGGTTTTCCTAAGGGAAAGGCTGCAACAGCCAATTTACTTTCCCTAAGATACAATCAGTCAAAAGAGAAAAAAGCACACAATAGCCAAATCAAAATCATGTTTGATGCTAGAAACTGTCTTGCAATTGGCTCCGCAAATATAATGGGCAGCACAAGTTCAATCACCCAAACTGAAACTCAAGAATTCTACCACCTGATACAAGCCAATTTAAGAACACATCATTCCATGGAAGAATGAGAGACACACAATACAGTATCTATGAAAATCCACAATTCAAAAAACGTAGTTTAGAATTGCTAATCCCAGACAGGACAGCGTTGAAATTACTCAGCTCACAGTCTGTTGCCAACAGAACCACACTGGTTTACATGGAGATGCTTCAAGGATGCTCTCAGACCGCACCTGTGGCACTGCCTTGCATGTTTGTGCCTTCTGGATGGCCACTGAATTCTCCTCCAAATAGATGCCTGAGATAAAGGTGGAGTCCCAGTTCCAGTACAACTGCTTGCACATCATAACAGCTCAAAGTCCCATCAAAGCAGACGTCCAACTCCCACAACGGTGGCACACGGCCACAGACCACTCCCTCCGGCAGACGGTCTCTCTTCAACAACTCAGCCAGCCATCCTTGCACCTCTGCTCAGCGTATTCCGATTTGCTCAGGTGTGGCACCCTGCTCTACCTGGATACGCACTGCGTCAGCAGCTCAGCTGAATTTAACCCAATCCTTGCCAAACTCACACTCACAAGTCTTTGCAAAGTTACGGTATATACAATATCAGCAAGAAAAGAGAACAGTAATATTTATCAGAAGTTGCAAAGAGATGTAGGGCTGCTTAGTAACTCATGAGCAAGTACTCTGGATTTTACACCATGCTATATATGCTAAGCAATTACTTTCAAATATCAGAAGTCTACAATGATCAGAGATTAACTAGTTTGTGCTGTCTGAAAGGCCTGAAGCTGGCTGACAAAAAAAAAACCTATTACAAAAATAATATATTTGCACCAGCCATTCTAATTTGTGCACAGAGTGCACCTATATAAACACAACTAAATATAAAAGCGTCAATTTCAGAGGACATCATTGTGGTCCTTACTTTAATGGCAGAAGCTAAAATATTTGTGGTCTTTGCTGTCACCAGCTTATCTTGGTCTATAAGAGAAGATTCATGTAATAATCAACTAAACCTCCTGGATGAGATAATGATGAGCAGTGTTAGAAACTCAGATATACAAGTCATGTGCCAAGTGACACCTTAAACCTTGGTTATGGCCACCACAACGGAATGTCTATTAGATGACCCTAAGGATCCCTTCCAACAATTCTACGCTTCTATGATCTCAACTACATTGCTTGACTGTCCCAATATGTAAGAAGGAGAAATGCAGCAGAAATGGAAAAGATGTAAACTATGGACTAAGGCAGAGGTTTTTAAACTGTGGTTTGTGAGTTCCATTTGGGTGGCCTGTGGAAAGGCTGTAGCACCGTCAAATAGATCTGTATTCAGCCCTGCACTTACTTTCCTTGATGGGATGATGGAGGACTAAGGTGCCCAGCAAGGGGTCTATGATTTGCATAGCCGCACAGAAGCACAAGACTCACAACTTTTACTGCACATGAGTCATCTGGCTCGATTGAGACGTCAGTCACCAACCTGGCGCCCAGAAATCTCCATGTAGTTGCAACTGGACCCTTGCCAATAGCAAACGTGCATGGTGCACAGTGAATTCCAAACACTGGTGATGAGGTGATTACCTCTTTAAGCAAATATTTGTAAAAAGAGCATACTAGCAACACATGAGCCTTTGTTTCTGCATTCCCATCAGCACATGGATATAGATGACCTTGGAATCTTCCTGTTACAGAAATACCAACAAGCTTTCTTTTCAATTTCTTCATCTGCTTACACCAAAGGTTCTGCAGGCTTTTGCATTTGTCTTCTTCCAGGCAGAGGGTCATCAACACCTCCCAAGAAACAGAACCTATAAGTCTCCTTTCCCCTGCAGTTTTGAAACAGGACATATCCTGTATCTGTACCAATACAGCCATGAAGGAGCTGAAGGGCCATGCTTAGACAGATGTGCACAAACATGGAATATTGACCAATCTACCATGCCTCTGCATTAAGCCAATGTCCTTTATACAGAACACTGAAAAACAAGCAAACTCCCCTCACAAATGCCAGGCAAGACCTTGCAGAACTCAATGTGCACTAAAACAGGGAGGAAGAAATGTCCAATAGAAATGGAAACGGGAAGGTACAGACTTGCTCTGATTCACTTTTGAAGCAAGCAAAGCTATTGTATAGCTTTGGCATGCAAGTCTTACAATCTTGGACAATCCTCGATCTCCACTTGTCAGCCCCATGTTTCTGGGCTATAATATTTTAAGTTTGCCTCAGAGCTGCCTGCTTATCTCTCATCAGCATCACACCTCATCACTTCTTATCAACTGGCTGGTTCCCAGAAAATCCTCAGTAAACTACCTGTCTCAATCTTCTCAGTACTATGCATTTTATGACTAATAGTAAAGGTAAAGGTACCCCTGCCCGTACGGGCCAGTCTTGACAGACTCTAGGGTTGTGTGCCCATCTCACTCAAGAGGCCAGGGGCCAGCGCTGTCCGGAGACACTTCCAGGTCACATGGCCAGCGTGACATCGCTGCTCTGGCGAGCCAGAGCCGCACACGGAAACGCCATTTACCTTCCCGCTTGTAAGTGGTCCCTATTTATCTACTTGCACCCGGGGGTGCTTTCGAACTGCTAGGTTGGCAGGCGCTGGGACCGAACGACGGGAGCGCACCCCGCCGCAGGGATTCGAACCGCCGACCTTTTGATCGGCAAGCCCTAGGCGCTGAGGCTTTTACCCACAGCGTCACCTGCGTCCCCTTATGACTAATATACCCCTGTAAAAAGGTAAAGGAACCCTGACAGTTAAGTCCAGTCACAAACGACTCTGGGGTTGTGGCACTCATCTGGCTTTACTGGCCGAGGGAGCTGGCAGCATTTGTCCACAGACAGTTTTTCCGGTCATGTGGCCAGCATGACTAAGCCGCTTCTGGCGCAACGGAACACCAAAACCAGAGCAGCACACGGAAACGCCGTTTACCTTCCTGCCGGAGCATTACCTATTATCTACTTGCTTTGACGTGCTTTCGAACTGCTAGGTGGGCAGGAACTGGGACAAAGCAAAAGGAGCTCACCCTGTCGTGGAGATTCGAACTGCCGACCTTCCGATCGACAAGCCCCAGGCTCAGTGGTTTAGACCACAGCGCCACCCGCACCTCTGTAGGAGTCTACTAACCATACCTTTGCATGCAAGCTTCATTCAATTTTACCTGCAGTGCTTGCTCCTGAATATCTCTGAACAACTCCATATCTTTCTCAGTCATGACATCTGGACCTCCAAGAAGCCATTCTTCATTTTCCTGTTTTCCATCCCAGCCATCCTGATTGTCTGAAAATGAACACACAACGACAAATGGAATTTCCTGAAATTAAGCACCTGAATATGTAAGGTGGTCACAGGATAAATAACTATCTAAAAGGGGTTATTGCACTAAGAAGTTTTGAAGTTCATGGCAGGCTACCCCTTTAGACTAAACTGTGACATACCAACATAGACCCTTCCACCCCACCACCTGGCAGCTTCAGTTCTTCCAGTGGTATAACCATTCCACTCTCACCCATCAATACTTCTTGGCCTTGGGAGAAGGCATAGTCCCCTGGGCTGTGGAAATGTGCTCTCAGTCTAAACCAACCTCACATGGCTGTTGTGCCAGGAAAATGGGGAGGAGAACTATATATGCCACCTTGAGCTCCTTGGAGGAAAGGTGCAATGTAAGTCTAATAAAATAAATAAATATTCTGACAATCTTAACAAACACAAAATAATACACACTAACCTCCACTGCTTGGACTGCTGTCCACAAATGAAAATATATATTATGATGATTTTACTTTCGTAGATTTTCATCATCATACTTTCGTATGATGATTTTAGCATATACACTTTGCCAAGGTTCTGTGGTGTATTTGAAGATGACCCTTTAATTGTACGTGGTTATATATATATATATATATATATATATATATATATATATATTCTACTACTTCCACCCAAGTACTTTCAACAGAATGTATTGTGCCCCAACAACATTTATGATAATGTAAAAAAACCCAAAGTGTTGAAGTTTCTTCAGAATCTGTTCTCAAATTGAAAATTAGAAGTCCAGAAAGTAAGAAGAGATAATACCCTCTACAATTAGCTACCTGTAGGCCAGTCTGAAGTGCTTGATTTCCTATTGTCTTTTCTCCTGATCCTATACTGCTGAGAGTAATCCACCACTTCTCCTCGAGGTTTACGCCCATCAGGGGATGGGGTGAAGAATTTGGTAAGGCCATCAATGAGCCCTTTGGTTTTCTTGTTGAATTTCAAGGTGGTGCTTGCATCTCTGCAGAATTCCAGGCCGTCGATTTGCTCCAAATAGCCGCCTTCTGACGAACAAGTTGACTGGCTGGATAGGGGAGTCTTGCGCTTACGACCTCGGCCAGGTCCCGTCTGAACTTTGCTGAAGGGGGCTTTTGATCTAAACAAATAGTAAAGTGGGTAATAGAGACTTACAGAAAGAGAAGCTATGCAGGGTATTGGCCAGCTGATAATTTCAAATTCTTCCTTGGGCAATAAAGATACCTGCAGTGCAATTTAATGGAAGTTTACTCAGAAGCAAATCCAACTCTGTTCAATGAAGCTTACTGTATGGTTAACTGTACACAGAACTGGAGCCTTCCCAAATTTCTCAGGAATCTGGTATTCTGAATAAAAATTAAGTGTATAGGAGTTACGTACTTAATCCCCCACCACCACCAAAAAGACGCCACGAGAACTCAAGTGTTTAAGAGCAGTGTATAATGATCTTAATGGCAAGGCTTGTTTGACCCTTCAGATAGTTTCCCTCCCACACCTTTCTGACATGGAACTCTAGAGCAAAATTGGAAGCCATCTAAATATTCAAAAGCAGCAGTGACATGGATCATGTCCTGTGTTCTGTAAAGCAACAATCCAAGCACCCTCCAGATTTCATGGGTGTGGAAAAATCTTGAAAAGCAAGTGAGACAGAGTACTCCACTAATGGCAGCAGAACATTCTGCCAGTCTAACTTGAGAGGCTAGAAGGGTTTGTAGTGCAAGAAACATAGTTATATATTGCCTCAAGCTAACAGAGCAAAGTGGATGCACAAACTTATTTTATTGAAGGAGGGAAGCTCATCGCTTACTTTAGATTCAGTGGGAATGCAAGCTAAGAATGGCCATTGTTGTTATCTAGCATAGAGATCTACCTCCTAAGTAGAAGCTTGGGCTGCTTGAAATCAGCACCGGAAGTTTTTTTACTGAGGACTAACTGCCTACACTGAAAGGTGTAAACAGACTTCTTCTACAAATAAAAAAAATGTGAAAACCAAAACAAATGCTGAGTTTTCGGAAGCTGGGAAATTAATGAATCCCACAAAGTAAAAGATATGCCTTGTGTAGCATTCAGAAACAAAAAGCATTAAAAATTTGGACAGAAGTACTCATAATCTTTCCAGAACACGTACCAAAATATTTAACCCAACAAAGAAGATGGAACATCTCTAACAACAGAACTGCACAGGTATCCATATTCACTCTGTACCCACTGCCACCAAGTTTTGGAAAAACTTACGTTGCATTTTGGTTCTTTAATCGGTTTTTGGGACGTCCTATTGGGTTGGCATAACGCCGCTTTATCTGTGCTGCCTTCTTGTGTAGAAGTTTTCTTCCTTTTTTACGTGGCCGACATATCTGACATATCCACATGCCTGTAAAGTGAACAGACTCATCATAATGTATGTCAACATCTGTTTGACCCAGAGAACAATACCGTATTATTTATATAACCTAAGAATGGCCCTGCTGGGCACGCAAGTGGCCCATCTAGTCCAGCCTCCTGTTCTCACAGTGCCCAACCAGATGCTCATGGAAAGCCCATGAGCAGGACAGGAACACAGCAGCAATGCTCTCCCTGGAGTACTGCTTGAGTGTTCAAACACTTCAAATACATTCTCTGCAGTCACAGAATCATAGAGTTCCCTACGCCAACTTTTAACATATGGTAGTAGTATTATGACCCTGTACTGCAGATTTTTGAGGGGTGGGGGTGAGGAGGAGGAGCTGAGGCTGACAAACCTAGTAAGCTCATGGAAAAGGCCAGATTCAAGCCATGGTCTTCTTCATCTTCTTCATGTCTTGCAGCTCACACTCTTATTCACTACAACACTATCTGTAAAGTTATTCAGAACTCTTAATCAAGCCTATGCTACTATTCTGTTCTGCCTGTTAAGGACATCTATAATTTGAAGGCTAAAAGGGTTGTTTGTGTGAGTTTCTCCCCCTGCAGCATCTTTTAACCCTTTCTTACCTTTTGGCATCCTGGTCAGAGGGGGGTCACAACATTCCATGTGAAAGCCACGATCACATGAGTCACAAAATAGCATATTATCCTGCGAAGCACAGAAATTTCAAGTTACTGCAATTCAAGCACTTAGACCAAGAACACTCTTTTCTGTTATCATCAAATATAACCACTATGATTCTAGGCTGAGAGGGGGTATTCCAGCTGCAGACTGGTATCTTTCTGCCTGTGCAAGGATGAGGAAGGGAAACTGCAAGAAATATATAATCAGAAGCTGCAATTACGCTGTGGCCCTCACACTGCAGAGGGACCGTGTGGGCAGGCGGCTTCTTTAAACTGCTCTGTTGAAGGGCAAGCGGCTGCCCATGCCTCAGCAGAGCAGTCTAACGAAGCTTCGACTCTGGCTCACATGTAGGCAAAGAGGCAATCCTGGTCTCAAACTGTATAGGGCAGGCATGTCCAAAGTCCATTGGGGGAGCCCTAATCTGGCCCGCCAGTCGGTTTAATCCAGCCCCTGTGGCAGTTTATTTCTTGGGGTAAAATCGTAAAAAAACACCTCAACAACTGAAAACCTAAAAGCAGCTCAACAACTTCAATCCCCAAAAAAGGTCAACAACCTTGGTCGGCCCTTTGGTCGGCCCCCACGGCCCTTCATTTCATCAAATCTGCCCTACTTTGAAAAAAGTTTGGACACCACTGGTATAAGGCTTTGTACACCAATACCGGCCCCTTGACCACAGCACGGTAGCTAATTGTCAGTCAGTTAGAGTAGCAGTTACTACTTGCAAGTGCTGTTTCAAACTGTTTTCACTGCTTTATTTGTTTCTATTAATAGAATACTATAATTTCCTGCTCTGGTAATATTTTATTGAAAGGTTGGTTAAATATTTTCTAGATAAATATTTGCCTATAACTGTTATGCAATAAAAGGAATAAACACTGAATTAATGAGGCAGAAAGAATATTTTGTTTATTCTATTTACAAAACTTTTCTTCCTATATTCCTTTAAAATATTTGTACCCTACTTTTCTGCTTAAAAATCATCTGAATTAGCATAAATGAGCACAAATGCAACCAATATAGATTATTTTTAAAAACAATAGCTTGCAGAGAAAATTGCAGTAGAAACAAATAAACTCAAATCTTAAGTAGGAAGAATAACCAAGACCTCTCCACTAAACACTTCTGGAATAGGAAGTTTTAACCTGTTAGTAAAATGCAAGAACATAGCCTAGGTGCAATGGCCATAAAGGTCCTGCCATGCATACTAACCCACCTAACCTCAGAAAGTGGAGAGAGACAGAGCAGCACCAGCAGACTCTTTGGGGAGAAGGCAGACCCCCCTAAGATCTCAGGCTGTTCAGGGCTTTGAAGGTTGACGGCCAGAACTGGGCTCAGAAGCAAATAGGGAACCAACACAACCGATACGACAAATGCTCTCTGCAGAACCACCACAATTTGTAGCAATTAAAACTTGAACATACTTTTCCAGCACAGCATGCTGTAGTAGTCCAGCCTGGACGTTTGCACTGTGCACATGTCTATGGCAAGGTCAAATCTCACCGCCAACTGCAGAATCTCATGCAATTAGTTAGAATATGAACATGATCCAGAAGGTGAATGTCCAGGTACTCACAGCATTCTTGCCCTGATCTCGACAGGAACTGCATGTTTTGCACTCAATGCACTGCCATCGTAAGGCCTTCACACGAACTGTTAACTCTGGGGAGAACTTCAGGCAGGATGGATGACCTACACCAAGGTGAAAACAATTTCAGTTAAACTAAGTAGGAACAGCCTGTGCTCAGGAAGAGCAGAAGGTACAGGTTCTATTGCAGTTAACATTTGACATCTTAAAAAGACTCCAGTTCTGCCAGAGCAATTCCGTGTGTGCTTGGCACTCTGGGATGAACCCACAATATGTGTTTTTGGAAGGGAAGTTGGTTTCTTGCCCAAACACTCAATATTCAGAGGAAAGAGGAAACAAAACCCTTGAGGAATTGCATGAATAGTTCTAACCAAAGATGATTCCAATATGTACTTAAGTACTTGCAGAAATTATGATGTGCCCAAATAATGCCAAAGAAGCCGTTCATGAGGTGAGCTTTGTAGATTAGCCCTGCCCCCCCCCCCGCCTGCCAACACACCTTTATATTCAAAGGTGGAGCTTACTGGGTTTCTATGTTGGACACGCTGGAGGCAGAACCCTGTCCAGTTCATCCAACATAGTAGGTGGCAACCAAGGCACAGATAGGTCCCTGCTTTCTTAGTGAGTCTCCTGCACTTCAGTGCTGGACATACAAAAGGAAAAGCTCCTTCCGGTGTATCCAGCATACAATTAAAGAAACCTGGTTCAATAACAGAGACACAGACTGTCATCAGCTCACCATGTTTCTGTTAAATGCAAAAAAAGATTCATTGGCTGTGAGTCTAGCACAGAGCTTTCCAAACTTTTAATGTTGGTGACACACTTTTTTGTCATGCATCATTCCATGACACAGTAATTCAGTTTTACTAGCAAACTGGAGGTTAAACTAACCCCTTTCCAGCGTTCACGCAACATACCTAAACACTGCAGCCGACAGACATGTGCTGCAACACACAGTTTGAAAAGCTCTGGTCTAACACATTAACATGGTGAGCTAATGGTGAAAGGGTAGAGCCCTTCTTGACTCCATTTCCAACCTCTTGGTTTCTATGGTAGGCAGGGAGCTTTACCTCCTATGTATCCAGTGCACTGCCAGAGGATGCGTGAAATGCTCTATGCCTATGCTAGTAAGCCACATAGTTTCTATGCTGGATGGGAAGGGGGGCTTCCATTTCTCCTTGACCAGCATAGGAACCATGTGGGAGGAGATGTCAGGAGATGTGAAGAGCACTCCATGCAGAAGCCCACTTCGTTTCTGCAATGGGTAGAGAGGAGGCAAAGCACCAACTTTCATGCACAATATATAAATGCGGTGGGTTGCCAGAGGACAGCCTGAGCCTTCTGTTTGTCTTCTAGCAGCTCACTCAGTTGTCTGAGTGAAATTCCACCTACGCTCACCAGGCAAGCAGCTAAAAACAAAGCTGCATTAGGCTAAAGGGCACATCTGCAGGGGACATTTTGATTCCCTGCACATTGCATTTTTTAATAGAGCTGTTGGTGGTATCTGTGTGACAAAGAGTCTTCCCAGCCTACAATGAACCTTCTTTCCAATAACCTTCTTTTACTTCTCTTTCAGCAGCAAAACTCTAGAGCAAGAAATACTTTACCACACAACTTTTCAGCCCCAACATGAACTCTGGTCATATTAAGTTTTGCAAGTTTCTGCACTGCTCCAAGCATTACCTCAGAAAACATAAAACTAATCCCTAGCAGCATAGCCAGGCATAAGGAGAAGTGTAACTACAGTGGATATTGCCCATGACAAGCAGTCTTGAAGCAATGCTCCAGCTGGGTTAAAAAGGTGTTATTTTTTTTAAGTTAGCTTGTTAAATGTGCACAATGAATGCATTTGCAGGTCACCAATTCAATAGATCTCATTGCCCAAAATGCAGGCAGCCACCTACCACTATTGCCGCAATCAGCACAAGAAATGAGCTCTTCAGGTTTCTTTTCTCGGTTTTGTTCTTTTGTGCCAAGGCAGAAGCTGCAGATTGGGATTGGTTCAGCAACTGGCTGTGGGGGAAGGAGACGAATAATAGAGATTTTCATTAATTATATCATATTTGCAAAACATATACTGAATGAAGACATTAGAGCAGAGATAGCTAACTCAGGTCAAAAGTATTGAGACATAAGCAATTCGTTTCCTAGGGCAGTGTTAGAAAATCAGATATATAAGCAAGGAGCCAAATGACTCCTTAAACCAAGGTTACAGTCACCAAAACAGAATGTTTAGTTGCCATTTTTGGGTAAAATAGCTCAGAAGTCTTGTTTTTCAAATGATGGATTGACTGTGATTGATTCTCAGTTAAACATCTGGCTAACTCAGACGACTACCTTGAGTCAGGTTAACTTTGAGAACTTAAAAGTCACTTGATTCAGGAACATGCCCACCTACACAGTACATTGGCCTATTCCAACCTCTCTTTCTTAATGGTGACATAATAACGTAAGAATATTCTTCACCACTATGAGAAGGACAGTGGGGTGAGGTAAGTGAAGACAAGCTACAACTAATAACTATAACTATTAACTATAATGTTGTTTACTGCTACTGCTCAGGCTGCACACAGAAAAAGCATATTGGTTCCAGAAATTCATTCTGATTATGCAGATAAAATATAACTGATAGAATTCTACAGGATGTGGTATGAGTGAGTGGAAAGAGTCAAGACCCAAGGATGATCAGAAATGCACCTCCAAATGGTGGTGATGTCAGGTGCCATCCTGGTGCCCAGGCATCTTCACTTGGTTGCAAGTGGTCGATAGCCAGGTGCAAAATGCAACTGGCACCTGGCTAATTTCAAACACTGTCCTAGGGTGTTAGACAACTACGCTTTATTCAGAGAGAAACTAATGGGTCTAACTTAATCATGGTCATTAATTTCAATGGGTCTGCTCTGAGTAAAACTTAATTGAAGACCACTCCTAGTCCCTGTCCCTACCTCAAAAATTCACAGAGCACTGCAGTGAAGATATATATACAAAGGAAGCCAGGTCCAAGTGATTGCAATGAGAGCAGACTGCAGGTGCTGGGCCTGTATTGGTCACGGAGACCATTTTGAGTGGTACTCAGGACCTGATGTAAGTGTTGTGGTACAGACTGGAAAACAGTGACTACAATGCTATCAAATTCAACTTATAGGCAAGTGGGCAACTGCCAAGGAAGTCAAACAGTCACACAGAACTTCAAAGGAGAAAACTGAGGGGATTGGCAGAAAGGAACTAGAAAGGCAAAGTTAAATTTATCCAGACTGCCATGAGGTTATTCAAAAGCATAATGAAGGTTAAATTATATAATATATACCACAGATCAGGAAAGGTGCCACAAAGGTCTACAGGATGTGTGGCTAACAAGCAAAGTCAATAACATAGAGGCAAGAATGTGTTTTTCACAAAATAGATGAGATGACAACAAAAAGCAACAAAACATTGGCAAAATAAAGGAAAGCTGACAACAAAAAATACAAAAAAGAATTTCAAGGAGTTCATCACTAAAAACATTATGCCTAGTAATAAAACATTATTTAACAAATTAGAAGCAAGGAAAATGCTTAGGGATGATATTGGACATTTGGATGACATTTGGTCAAATGTGTGCTAAGGGAGGAAAAGGAGACTGATGGGGAAATGAACGAATCCTTTCAACAGTATTCACGGCAGACGGGCAGAGCCCTGTGCCTGAGCTAGTCAGAGAAACCAGGGCAAAGAGTGGAGAGAAGGCATAAAGTCCTAGGCCTTAGTGACAAAACAAACCAACAAACAGGAACTCGAGAGTAGGAAAAAGTGGACAGCTCCCACATTGGAGATATATATAGTAAGTGGGGGTCAACCATGGATCTGTATTGGGACAAGCTGGAGTTGGGCTGGAAAGTGAGAAAGTCAAACCTGGAGGTGGCAACAAATTGATCAGGGTTCTAGAAACAAGAACTCCCAAAGGAGCTCTCCAAACTGGATGAATGGGAGCTAAAAAAAGCAAATGCAGTTAAATGTCAGGAATTGCAAAGTTATGCACATGGGGACAAAAAATCCTAACGTACACAGCAATGGGTTCTGAATTGGTGATGGCTGGCCAAGAATGAGATCCTGGAGTTGTAGTGAAGGTATCAACCCAGTGTGCAGCAGCTGAGAAAACGGCAAATTCCATTTTAGGGATCATTAGGAAAAGGAGTGAGAATAAAACCACCCAAATCTTAATGCTGTTATATAACTCTATGGTCCACAGTTCTGATCAATGATCCCCAAAGAAGATACTCATGAGGCAGATTTACAACATTTGGAGCTTTTTTAGTTTAGAGAAAAGAGAAGTGAAGAGGGGTAAATTACAGAAATGTATAAGATTATCACACGGTGGAGAAAGTGGACAGAGAAAAGCTCTTCCTCCTCTCTCATAATACTAGAAGCCTGTGGGGTCATCAAAAGAAGGTGAATACTGGAAGATTCAGGACACACAAAAGGAAGTAAGGTAAAGGTAAAGGTATCCCTGCCCGTTTCGGGCCAGTCTTGACAGACTCTAGGGTTGTGCGCCCATCTCACTCAAGAGGCCGGGGGCCAGCGCTGTCCGAAGACACTTCCGGGTCACGTGGCCAGCGTGACATCGCTGCTCTGGCAAGCCAGAGCTGCACACGGAAACGCCGTTTACCTTCCCGCTAGTAAGTGGTCCCTATTTATCTACTTGCACCCGGGAGTGCTTTCGAACTGCTAGGTTGGCAGGCGCTGGGACCGAGCAACGGGAGCGCACCCCGCCACGGGGATTCGAACCGCCGACCTGATGATCGGCAAGTCCTAGGCGCTGAGGCTTTAACCCACAGCGCCACCCGCGTCCCTTCTATACAGGTAGGTAAAGGTACCCCTGCCCGTACGGGCCAGTCTTGACAGACTCTGGGGTTGTGCACCCATCTCGCTTAAGAGGCCAGGGGCCAGCGCTGTCCGGAGACACTTCCGGGTCACGTGGCCAGCGTGACAAGCTGCATCTGGCGAGCCAGAGCCGCACACGGAAACGCTGTTTACCTTCCCGCTAGTAAGCGGTCCCTATTTATCTACTTGCACCCGGGAGTGCTTTCGAACTGCTAGGTTGGCAGGCGCTGGGACCGAACAACGGGAGCGCACCCCGCCGCGGGGATTCGAACCGCCGACCTTTCGATCGGCAAGCCCTAGGCGCTGAGGCTTTAACCCACAGCGCCACCCGCGTCCACAAAAGGAAGTACTTCTTCACAACTATGGGAATCTGTAGGCACAAGGCATGGCGATGGTTACTGACTTGGACAGCTTTTAAAAGGGATTAGACAAATTCATGAAGGTAAGGCTATCAATGGCTACTAGTGGTGACAATTATATATGATTTTTAGTATCAGAGAAAGTAGGCCTCTTGAGTAAGAGAGTGTCTACTCATGTCCCATTTGTGTGCCTCTGACACACATTCACTTGGCCACAATGAGAACAGGATGCTAGACTAGATGGCCTGATCCAGCAAGGCTCTTCTTGTGTTTTTATTTTTCATGTGGAAAAGGTAATAGCAGTTCCACAGTTAATTCGTTCTGGAGTTCCATTCTTAACCTGAAACTGTTCATAACCTGAGGTACCACTTTAGCTAATGAGGCCTCCTGCTGCCGCCGTAGCACAATTTCTATTCTCATCCTGAAGCAAATTTCTTAACCCGAGGTACTATTTCTGGGCTAGCGGAGTCTGTAACCTCAAGCCTCTGTAACCTGAAACCTCTGTTACCCAAGGTACCACTGTACCACTCTATTCTGCCTTGGTCAGACCACATCTGGAATACCGTGTCCAATTCTGGGCAACACAATTTAAGAGGGTGTTGACAAGCTGGAACATGTGCAGAGGAGGGTGACCAAGGCAATCAAGGTCTGGAAACCAAGACTTACGAGGAGCACTTGAAGGAGCTGGGTAGGTTTAGCCTGGAAAAGAGAAGGCTGAGGAGATATGATAGCCATCTTCAAATATCTCAAGGGCTGTTACATGGAGGAAGGAATAAGCTTGTTTTCTCCTGCTCTGGAGGGTAGAAATCAAAACTAATGGCTTCAAGTAACAAGAAAGGAGACTCCAACTAAACATCAGGAGAAATTTTCTGATAGTAAGAGCTGTTCAACAGTGGAATGGTCTCCCTCGGGAGGTTGTGAACTCTCATTTCTCATTTCCTGGAGGCTTTCAAGCATGGGTTGGATGGCCATCTGTCATGGATACTGTAGTTGAGATTCCTACATTGCAGGGGTTTGGACTAGATGACCCTTAGGGTACCTTCCACCTCTACAATTCTATGATGTGATGATTCTATGATTCTACTACACAGGGTTTGTCAGAGAAAAAAATGTATCACTTAATGCATTCCACCTGGAGCTCTTTGGAGAGAAATGGGAAGCGAATGTGATTAGTACTAACATTATTTATATATGTACAATGCAGGCCTTGAATACTAATTGACTATGGGGAATGAAAGCTCTCAGTCACCCCAACATAGTCAGAGAAAATTCTATAGTAAAAAGGTTCCCACCTCCATAGATTAAATGCATTGCTTATTTTCGCACCAACTGATGGTTCATTTGTCTTTCCAATGTCCTTTTAAAATATATGAGAAAGCTACCCTCTTTCTTTCTTCTCTCCCGCTATAGCTTTATCTTTTTTTACTTTCACCTATGTGAATGTGATCAAGAATCCTAGTTTTCTTTTCAAAAGAGCCATCTAGCCTTTTTAGTTGCATAGACAACTTTTGAGCATGTACAAGCAAGCATGTCAGTGAGAATGTTTAGTCCCTAATAAGCTCTTCTCTGCTCTTAAGAAATGGTTTTTCTCTCTTAAGAAATCAACTCCGGCCCTCCAGGTGTTTGGGACTACAATTCCCATCATCCCTAGCTAACAGGACCAGTGGTCAGGGATGATGGGAATTGTAGTCCCAAACACCTGGGACTATGCCTATGCCTGGATGCCTTCCAAACCATAAAAACTTTCATGAGCTGTAGTAAAGAACAAAAGCATGTACATTCGCATCATATAATCTTGAAAGACACTCATAATCTTGAAAGACACTCATATAATCTTGATAGACACTCATCTACACAATCACAGTTGCCCTGAGAATGCAACAAAGGGAAGGGATAACTCTTTGGCCCCTGCCATCAGTTTCACCACTTCTACCACACCAAAACCACCAGCAAGGGAAGAATGGCTTCATCAGCTGGATATACCGTATTTTTCGCTCTATAAGACGCAACAGACCACAAGACGCACCTAGTTTTTGGAGGAGGAAAACAAGGGGGGGGAATCTGAATCTCAGAAGCCAGAACAGCAAGAGGGATCGCTGCGCAGTGAAAGCAGCAATCCCTCTTGCTGTTCTGGCTTCTGGGATAGCTGCACAGCCTGCATTCCCTCCATAAGACGCACACACATTTCCCCTTACTTTTTAGGAGGGAAAAAGTGAGTCTTATAGAGCAAAAAATACAGTAAATGTTTGTTTATTCTGGGTTGTTAAACTGATTGTTCTCCCCCTTTCCATAGTGTTTGGCCTGTAGGTCTGAGTGCAGGATCTGTGCCTCATTGTTTGATTGATGTGAGCCTACTTTGGAAGGCAAAATTCCTCTGTAGTGAGATAAAAATATAAAATGAAACAAAACATCATCCCTAAATTTCTCTCAGAACTGCAGCTTCCTACCCTCTTATTCCCATCTTGTGTTCTGCTGGCTGCCATGAGTATTTTTCTCCTCAGTCTGCACTGCTGAGAGCAATAGAAACCTTCCTTCCATGGGACTGTTGCATCTGCTCTGCACTATCAAGAGCTCTCAGCTTTTGCCTCCCAACCATATATATCACCACACTATTAACCCATGCTCGTCAAATGTGACAGGGCTTCATAAGTAGATGCTCACTGAGTATGCCACCTAAACATGATTACACAACACCAGAAAGAAAACTGTTTCATCTAGAGCACAAATTACTGTGCTAGGAATCTGCCCACTAAAAAGAAATTTCGAAACAACTACACATCTATTTTCATTGAAATCCTTTTGCCCAAACAACTACTGTGAGTGCTGAATTGAAGCCAAGCATCACTTGTTAGTCTTTCAAGAACCAAAACACTGCAATTTATCATGACTGCTTTGGCCTTGCTTTGCTGGACCTATCAACTTTCTCATTCTTTCCCCAAATCACAGAGATAGATGTATGTTCTCATTTTGATGAAGTTTAAGGACAATCACATTCATAAAGTTGGCTGCATCTTCACTAGTAGGTATATAAATCATTAGCCAAACAGGTGAAAAAACGGGCCTTGGTCGGGGGCTCTCTTGCTTGTGAATAAGACAAAGACACTGCTGCCAAATTTATTTTGCCACAAAACTGATGTAAGGGATATTGCAATACCAGTGCAGTTACAAATGAAACTGTAAATGTATACATGGAGTGAAGAACAACAAGCTCTTAGTCACAGCTCCATATCACTTCTCTGAACAGATTTTCCTGGTAGGTTTCCCAAACATTTGAGAGGGCAATTTAAAGTCAAAGAAAAGGAATGTCAGTTCTCCAATTCAATAAGCACCAGAAATTTGTTCTCAGAAAAAATGGTTCTTTATATAGGTAATCCTCTCCAAGAGTCTGCTCAAAATTCACAATACTTTTGTTTAAAGTAGCCTTATGGCCCCATGATTCAGCGAGACAATCAGGACAACCACTCACAGATATTAACCTCTCCCCCCATCTAGACCAGGTCAAATTCACAACTTGATGAGAAAACCTCCATTTTTAATATCACCCAATATGCCTTCTGGACACAGAACTGTTAAGACTCTAGTCTGTCAACTTTAAACAAACAGTACCATATTTACTCAAATGTAATGTGCACCTTTTTTGCACAAATTACCATATTTTTCCATGTATAAGATGATGTTTCTTTCTAAAAAAAAAACAGGCAAAAATTGGATGTCGTCTTATTCACGGATAGTGAATGCGGGGGGGTGTGTGCGATTAATGGCAGCAGGAAGCAGGAGATTGGCAGCAGAGATTGGGCAGGTGACTGGTGGCTGTGGCGAGGCAGGCAGGGAATTGGCAGCTGCAGCAAGTGGGCTGTTGGTGGCGGCGAGTGGGCAGACAATTGGCAGCTGTAGTGAGGTGTGCAATCAGCAGTGGCTGTGGCAAGCGAGTGGCAGGCAGGCGGGTGAGTGACTGGCAGAAGTGACTTCCCCCACCCCCCAAAAAAGCTAAACAACTTAATTTCTTAATTTCGGTTTTAAAAAATTGGGGTCATCAAATACTTGGGGGCGTATTATACACAGAAAAATGCAGTACATCGTGAAAATTAGGGTGCATATTAGATTTGATTGCAAACTTGAAAAACACCACTGACGTAGCAAATACCGTATTTTTCGCTCTAGAAGACCCCTCCCGCGCACCGACCCCTCTCGCTCCCCAGGCTTCAGGAAGCTATCCACAAGCCTTCGGAGCGCGGCGGGAGTTCCCGCCGGGCTCCGAAGGCTTGCGGATAGCAGCCTGAAGCCTGGGGAGCGCAGTGTCAACTCCCACTGCGCTCCCCGGGCTTCATGCAGCTATCCGCAAACCTTCGGAGCACTTTTTGGCTTCTGCCAAAGCCCCGCGCACCCTCTCCCGGCTGGAGAGGTGGCGCACGGCTATGGCAGCAGCCTCTTTATCCGCGCACCACCTCTCCAGCCGGGAGAGGGTGCGTGGGGCTAAAGAAGCCATAGCCCCGGGCTTCCCCAGCAGCCTCGAGAAGCTCGCTGAGCAGCGGGAAGGCTTCGTGCCTTTCCGCTGCTCCCCGACCTGGCATTTGGGGCTGGCTGTGGGCTTCCCCCCGCCAGCCCCAAAGAGCAGGTCGAAAGGAGCCTGAAGCCTGGAAAGCGAGAGGGGTCAGTGCGCGGGACCCCTCTCGCTCTCCAGGCTTCCAAGGTAGCCGCCTGAAGGCGACTGAACACACCTTGAACGGCACCTTGTTTTAGAGGGGGAGAACAAGGGGGGGGGAATTCTCCCCCTCTCTGCGCAGCGCCTCCTGCCGCTTCGCTGAAGGGGCGCTGGGCAGAGAGGGGGAGAATTTTTTTTCTTGTTCTCCCACTCTAAAACAAGGTGCATCCTACGGTCCGGTGCGTCCTATAGAGCGAAAAATACAGCACTTTTTTGGTTTCAAGGTTATGAAAACTGAGGTGCGCATTAGATTTGATGGTGCATTAGATTCACATTAATATAGTATATTTTGAACTGAACTAGCAACTTGGGTACTGCCCACCAACTCACTCTCAGATGAACCAAGCTTCATTGAGCTTCTTTAACACCCTCATTCCCGGAGCAAACAGTAACTACAATTTTGAGAAAGCTTCCCCCTTGTTCATCTCAGCAGCTCACAACCATTTGCTTCTATATGGACCCCCAGAAGGGAGTGAGCAATTGTGATACATAAAGTGAGCTTTGGCAAAGCCTCTGCTAATGCTCAAACTAGCAAAGGGAGAGATCCAACGCCCCCTGCCTGTGCCTTAGCCACAAAGAAAATGGACCTCGTAATAAGCGCTAAGCTGAGGGACAGATATGAAGTGAGTTCAGACACTAACTCCAATTCAGGCCATAGTAGCCCTGAGTCACTGACACACACAAATATGACAGATTGGAAGTTTCATCTTTCAGCCCATTCCTTGCCAAAGGAAGAGCATGCAGAGCCTAGACTGAGGGAATTGGCAATTATCCTATTTTTCAATCATAAGCACTGCCAAATGGGCCACTGCCACCGGCCTCAAAATGGCAACAGTCTTTTCACAACTGTTTGCAAGCAGATTCTCAATTAATATCCATTTAATTTCTACCCTACAATTTTAGGCTCCTACTCTCTCTCTCTCTCTCTCTCTCTCTCTCTCTCTCACACACACACACACACACACACACACACAGACACACACACACTCTGTATTACAACTGTAAGTTTATTAAAGTGCATCTACTGAGGGCTGATCCAGTCATTTTCGGAGTTTATTCTAACCGTGGTAGAGACTTGTGCTATTAACATCAACTTAGGTTAATGAAGAAACAAACATTGTTTATTTCTAGAAAATGTATTTATTACTGGTTCACTGAATAGGTTCCATCATTATTTTTTTAAATCAAAACAACCCTAACAAGCTTAAGTTTCCTTTAGCAATGACAAAGAAAGAAAAGTTAGACTTCTAAACTTGGAAGAAAAAGTGATCAGACAAAAAAATACTCACAGTGACAACAATACCACAGAGTGGTGGTAGTTCAGTAGTGAAGCACATTATTTACATGCAGCAAGTCCAGGCATTTCCAGTTAAAAGAGAAAAGTGGATGTGCCTTACAACTTGGAAAGTCACTGCCAGTCCCAAGTAGATTTTACTGAACCACGTGAATCAATAAATAGCCTGACTCAGTACAATAAACTGTTATAGAATCATATCGATATATGGTTATCATGAGTTTTAATCATGCAAATATTTACTATTTATGATTAAGTAAATAGTAGCTTGCATTATTAAATAATTATGGCAATGAGTCAGTCATATTTCTAGTTTCCTCATATGCTCCTTTCCAATAGACCCCCCAACTCTTCCAAATCACTCATTCAATCTCATATCTGGTCTCTGCCCTCTGCAGTCAACACACATAGGTGCAGCCTGATGCTGCCCCACACTGGCTACAGCCCTGCCCTCCTTTTGCCAATTCACTGCATAGCATTACTGTAAATATATATTAAGTGGCCAAGCAGATTTGCCCAGTTTTGATAATTTATGCATGCATGTCTCAAACTTCAGCTTTCCTTGACAAATAATTTTTTTAAGTATGCATACTCTTTTACACACAGATTCCTGGCTACAATATGAAAAGGAAGCAGTAGCTCTTTAAGGCCTGAAATGAATGAATTGCTGAGCAACACAATAATAGTTGGAAAGGAAGGAAGACAGGCAGCACACAAAAGTAGCCACAATTTGGAACTTGACAGGACCATTTTGAGTTCACGGAGAGAGAAAGGAACAGGGCTGGCAAACAGCTCTGTCCCTGGTGCTAAGTTCAGCACTTCTACTCTGTTTTATTTTGCCAATTCCTTGAAGAACGAATGTTTTTCGTTTTTGTTTTTTAAGTGCAAGCTATCGTGAACCTTTTTTTAATTGAAAGGTGAATACACTATTAAGATCCTCCCTCTCACAAAATGGACAATTTGCCATTTGCTACCAACTACTCAGCACCAACATTCAGGTTAAGTTACAGAAAGTGGGGGGTGGGGAATCGCTTCAGTGGGAGTGAGAAAAGGATACCTTATTGTTCCTCTGTAAGTTGTTCTTATTTGCAAATCCTAGCAAATAAATCCAGAAAAGAGTTACTAGACCATAGAAATTATAGTCACCTTCTCCACATATATCTATGGCTGTTATTTGTGATACACTGACAGCTTGAATGGATCACTCACCAGATGTACCTTGTCTCACTGGCCTGAACAAAATTCTTAACAAACACACATGAGAAACCATGCACACTGGCTGACTTAATCCAGTCTAGCAACATTACTGTAAAGGCTTCTGTTGACAATAAATGGTTCATGTACCACAGCCTCTTAAGGATGGCTTGTTCACATTAATAGAGAGTACTAAGCAATAGGATTTTATACAGCTTACTGGCCCAGATTAATTTGCAACTCTTTGTGTTTAGCTCCCACTAAACTTGTCCCTAAACCCAACACATTTTTTCTTTTTTCAAATATACCATATTTTTCGCTCTATAGGACGCACTTTTTCCCCTTCAAAAATGAAGGGGAACTATGTATGCGTCCTATGGAGCGAAGACGCCATAGCCCCGCGACCCTCTCCTGGCTGGAGAGGTGACGCGTGGATATGGCAGGAGCATCTTTAGCCGCGCGCCACCTCTCCAGCTGGAAGAGCGCGTGCGGGGCTAAAGAAGCCATAGAAGCTTTCCGCTGCTCCCCAACCTGCTCTTTGGGGCTGGTGGTGGGCTTCCCCCCGCCAGCCCCAAAGAGCAGGTCGAAAGGAACCTGAAGCCTGGAGAGCGAGAGGGGTCAGTGCGCACCGACTCCTCTCGTTCTCCAGGGTGGAGCCTGAAGACGACTGAATGCACCTTAAATGGCACCTTGTTTTAGAGGGGGAATACAAGAGGGGGGAAATTCTCCCCCTCTCTGCGCAGCGCCTCCTGCCGCTTCGCTGAAGGGGCGCTGGGCAGAGAGGGGGAGAATTATTTATTCTTGTTCTCCCCCTCTAAAACAAGGTGCGTCCTATTGTCCGGTGCGTCCTATGGTGCGAAAAGTACGGTACCTCCACTGCCACACCAGCTTCTACATTTTTGCAACATAGTTTGGCCTTTCAGACTAAATGCCAGCGTGCTGCCATCTCCTTTGTTTAAAATTCCATCCAGGCCATACTTGTTGCTTTGCTTCTTGTCACTATTATGGAAACTCGTGAAAGGATGCCACTTACACAATATGCTAGGTTATTAGGAACCATTTCACCTGTTCACAAATCCAGTGAAACAAATTCAGACTAATTTTCTGGCACTGGGGTTTCCAGAGTTGCACACAGATGGTGGCCATCTGTTCAGAGCCATGACTCCCCTTGTCAGATAAAGGAGATGAAATACAGCAACTCCCCTAATCCTGCTCCAGCTGCGACAGCCCATGCTTACACGGGCGAGGTCTCTCCTACTCTCATTACACTATGCTAGCCACCACAAATCATTTCTATACCGGCTCCACCCAAAATAAACCATTCCATAAACATGTCTACTTTCTATTAGATAGCTTTTGGCTCCAAAGTTTGTTTATGAAGTCTCTGTAGACGAAAAGCAGCATTAATCATATGGACAAAGGCTGAAGAGACTATTATATTTATGTATCTCCAATAAGTCAACTTTCCAGGGCGTGGGGGAAGATTTTTCAAAGCATGTTTCAGCTGTGTTGGGGGGAACAATACAAGGCCTTTGTATGAGTTTTATTTTAAGGGTATTTTCCATCCCAAAAAAGTGGTATACAACACAGCAAAGTTAAAATAAATGAAAAGAGCAGGAACAACTTCATTAAAAAAATTATTACAAAAACAAGACAGCAGCAAAAAAAGCAGCAGTGGGATAAAGCAACAGTTAGTAGATTGTGGTTACAGGAGATACTCAAGACATACTTCAAGCAGGAGGATATTCCACAATATTGGTGCTTCACATTTGGAGGCCCATCCAAGCCTTCACAAAAGAAAGAATCTGAACCACTCCCTAACCTGCAGAGTTTAAGTGTGATGATCTTCACACAGGAGTAATCATTTCCTGAAATAACCAGGACCCAGGCTACTTAGGACTTTAAAGGCAAAACTAAAAACCTGAATTGGGCATGGAAGCAAACAGGCAGGCAAGTGCAGCTGTTTCAGAGTAACTGATATGACTGTGCTAAAGAGGCAAACAACATTCTGCACCAGCTGAATTTCTCAAGCCATTTTCAGTGGCAGTTGCACATAGAATGCGTTGCCAAAATCTAGCAGGCAAGGCATAGGTTTCTATCTTTCAGTAGCAGGTATAGCTGGTAAAATTAGCTAAAGATGATAAATGGCACTCATGGTGACAACCACAAGTTGGAGATTTAACAGTATCCCCAAACAGACAGTTTCAAACTCATCAACCCACCAACAACTGCATGCAAAGTTTAAAGACATCATACTGCATATGGAGCCAATATAAAGGAAAAATAGGAAAAAACAGATTTGAACGTTATCAAGTTTACTGATAACACTGAAGTTCATCTCACCCAGAGATTTCATGTGGACAGCTACTAATGGGGAGGAATAAAAGGAACAACAAAATCTGGACTCCATCTTCTGAAAAAGTACAGAACCACTATAATCCAATGGCCCCAATCTCCAGTTTAGAAGAGTATCAGGATTAATTATATCTAATAGGAAAGTTGAAGAGATTTAGCAAGGTCAAACTTCTGTCCTGCCTGCACAGGTTGTCAGTAAGCATTATTGAGGCAGCTTTGTTCCCAAGTGTAATTCACTCTTTCATTACCACTTAAGAATTATTATCAAGCTTTGGAAAAACCCGTGAGAGACTAGTCTACGCACATTTTTACTGGTTATTTAAGTACACTTTCAGCCTGGAAAAGGGTGGGGATCCACTTATTAATTTCATCGTACCAACTGTCCAAGTCAACAAACTCAGTGTTGTGTAGGGCTATTACCTGCCATTCCTCAACAGAGCACCTGCCCAATGCTGTGCTTCAGCTGCCTCCAACAGAATCCCACCAGGAAAGACACAGGGCTCCTTTTCCTCACAGTCCCCACTCAAATGGTGATTGGCTGCTACCATCTTGTTTAACACAGAAAAGCAAACTTTCATGCCTTTGATAAAGTTCTTGAGAGATTAATGCAAAAATGTTAAAATGTACTCAAGATCAGGTTTCATTTATAAGAGATTGATTCCCATCCACCCAGCATCTGATTTAAATACAGTGGTACCTTGCAAGACGAATGCCTCGCAAGACGGAAAACTCGCTAGACGAAAGGGTTTTTTGTTTTTTGAGCTGCTTCGCAAGACGATTTTCCCTATGGGCTTGCTTCGCAAGACGGAAACGTCTTGCAAGTTTGTTTCCTTTTTCTTAACACCGTTAATACAGTTGCGACTTGACTTCGAGGAGCAACTCATAGAACGCGGTGTGGTAGCCTTTTTTGAGGTTTTTTAAGACTTTGGTGATTTTTGAAGCTTTCCCAAAACTTTCCCGACACCGTGCTTCGCAAGACAAAAAAAATCGCAAGACGACAAAACTCGCGGAACGAATTAATTTCGTCTTGCGAGGCACCACTGTACTGGTAAGTCAGATGCACAACCCACCCAGGGTAGATGCTCAGTACCAGAGTCAATTTAATTTCCTTTTGCTTTTGCTTTTGCCTTGAGGAAGGCCTCCAAGCCTGATCAGGAACCTCCAAGTCTGCTGTAGGCCTTCCGCTTAGATCTGCTTTGTCTAGAGTTAGAGAAGCAATCTGAGTTTGTTTTGTCTTAGTTTAACTGGGAAAACTCAGCTTGTCTCAAAAGTCAGGTCAAGTGAATTAAACTGGGCTTACTCACAAGTGGGGATAGGATTGCAGCTCTGTACCATGATCTCTCCTGGCATATCCCCTATATCAGGGAGCCAATCCCCAGCATTATAAATGAAGATATAAATAGCTTGTTTACTTCCTGTGTTAAGCAGCATTAAACTATACTCCTTTTGCCAAAAGGAACTGCTGCTGTAGTCCAACAGAATAATGTTTAGTTTAACTCAATCCTCCTAACTGACCCACCCAAAACTACCAGTAAAGCCAAATAAAGAATTTAAGAATATTGTTACTGTTCAATATTAATATTAATAAATTAATAAAACTGTAATTTTATTTTTAAATGAATGCCTTTATATATGAAGTATCTTTTTAAAATAATCTAGTCTGAATTTAATACAAAGATCTGAAAATGTACACACTCTCCTAAAACCCTTTTATCACAAAATACTGTTAAAGCCTACTTTTCTATTTTAGAACAAAGAAGACAACAACAGGCTGTGCCTTGTGCAGGTGCTCTGCTGACGAATGCCAAGCATGGGCCAATGTCAGCAGTGGTCATTCACCAACAGCACACCTACACTATGCAGTGGTACCTTGGGTTACATACGCTTCAGGTTAAAGACGCTTCAGGTTACAGACTCCGCTAACCCAGAAATAGTACCTCGGGTTAAGAACTTTGCTTCAGGATGAGAACAGAAATCGTGCGGCGGTGGCGTGGCAGCAGTGGGAGGCCCCATTAGCTAAAGTGGTGCTTCAGGTTAAGAACAGTTTCAGGTTAAGAACAGACCTCCGGAACGAATTAAGTACGTAACCAGAGGTACCACTGTACTGTGCAAGTCACCCTGTGCATCAGCTGCCTCCCAAAGGAGCCAACCAGTCAAGGCCTCCCTGCATCTCAGTCGCTAACTGCCCTACGATCCACCCCACCAAGGACAATAGCACCTGGTGTTGGAGATCTGAGGTCTAACACTGTAACTAGTGTTGGATCCAGGGGTGCCAACTTGAATAAAATATTGGGAGGGCAGATAAGCCCCGTCCCCAATCATAGCAATGAGGTACCTAGTGCTGGTGAAGGTTTATTCCTCCTTCACCCCACTTTTTATCCCCAAAACAGCTCTGTGAGATTGACTGGTTTCAGAAACAGCAACTAGTCCAGGGTTACTCTCAATTCTTAAAGGTGAAAATGGACTTGAACTCAACTCTCCCCAAACCCAACTTTCTAGACATCTGGTTTCACCTCCCCCCTCCAAAAAAAAAACCCTGAGGGCTGGCTGTAAAATTATGCATATGCCTGCTGGGGCATCTTTTTAAAACCCACCTTAATTCTGTGACAGTAAGCTGTTTTAATTTGCTTTTAAATATTGTGTTTTAATTGTTGTAACCCACCATGGGACCTTGGGGTAAAGTGTGGATTAACAACAGCAGCAGCAACAATAATGAGTGAGGAGCTTCACCTTCCAAGTCATCGGAATTAGGCACTCCTAGTTTAATTTTTTTAATGATAAGCAACCATGAGAGGCTTTATCTCTCGTCCTAGCACAGCTTCATGAACCACTCTGCGGAGCAAGCAGTTTGCATTATCTCTCTTATCTCTCACACTCTCTCTGCTCCAAAATGTCAAGAGGTTTTTGTCCAATCCCAGCTCTCTTGCTATCCAGCAACCCTTTTACAAGTTCACTTACAGTGCTTGTTGGGAAACAGAAGTCCAAAAGTGGAAAAGAAAGAAAGGCAGCAATGCCCATCAATTTGGAGGTGGGGGGGGCTGGCCCCCTCAAATATTTTAGGGAGAGGACAAAGGGACGTGAGCCCCTAGGAGTTGATGCCTGTGGTTGGATCTACAGTATTGGGTTGTATCTGACACTGAAGCTCATGCAACAGACCAGCCTGCACAATAGAACTTCCCTCTCCCCTACAACCTCAACTGCCACACCTTCTAAATCTGTTCCACTGGATTGGGAGATCCTTTGGAGAAGGCTGGGGGGGGGGGGGGAGGTAAGCAGGGAGATGAGAGGAAGAGGAATTCCCATTGTATGAGCAGAACACCACACCTGCAGCATCGGATACAACGTATTATATTTATGAAATTATGAATTGTCAATAGCAGAGCATGATATTTAATATCCAACTCATGAAGAAACACTGATGGGCCAGATTAACTACTAGCTCTGGTTCTGAAAGTTTCGGACACTTGAAAACAAAGGAATTAGTTTTGCTTAGTGTAATTTAAAGCTGGAAAAATAATAAACACAAATACTTCATTTTACAGTTGCCCCGCTCTATGATATATAAATTACACAGTGCAGGGAGGCATGGAGGATGCATGACTAAAGGTTTTGGATTATACTACCTAAGAGTTCTATTTCATTACAAACACATCTTTATCACAGTGACCAATTTATAAGTATGTACGCTTATTCAGGAAATACACCAATTAAAAAAGTTGGAAGCTTGCTTATGTCAGTGATTTAAATTGCTTTTACTTATTTTTATATCATTCAAAACAATCTGTTACTAACCCAGCCACTTCTGTCCTAAAACCCCTAGTCCTGCTGCGGCTGCCACACTACCCAGAGCAAAGCCATGATTTGGCTTAGTGTTACGCAGGAACCCAAGCTCATGGTTGTCTCCTGTGGACAAAGCTTAAGTGACAAGTCAAGAACAAACCCTGGCTACAGTTCATGATTTGTCTGGAGTGAGACAAACCATCAGCCCAGTTTTGAATGTTAACACTAAGCCTAACCATGGTTTAACCCCAAAGAAATGAGAGTGCCAGACCACCTCATCTGTCTCCTGAGAAATCTCTATGTGGGACAAGAAGCTACAGTTAGAACTGGATATGGAACAACTGATTGGTTCAAAAATGGGAAAGGAGTACAACAAGGCTGTATATTATCTCCCTGCTTATTCAACTTATATGCAGAATACATCATGCGAAAGGCTGGACTGGATGAATCCCAAGCCGGGATTAAGATTGCCGGAAGAAATATCAACAACCTCAGATATGCAGATGACACAACTTTGATGGCAAAAAGTGAGAAGGAATTAAAGAACCTCTTAATGAGGGTGAAAGAGGAGTGTGCAAAATATGGTCTGAAACTCAACATCAAAAAAACTAAAATCATAGCCACGGGCCCCATCACCTCCTGGCAAAAAGAAGGGGAAGAAATGGAAGCAGTAACAGATTTTACCTTCTTGGGCTCCATGATCACAGCAGATGGTGACAGCAGTCACGAAATTAAAAGACGCCTGCTTCTTGGGAGAAAAGTAATGACAAACCTAGACAGCATCTCACCTTGCAGACAAAGGTCCGTATAGTTAAAGCTATGGCTTTCCCAGTAGTGATGTATGGAAGTGAGAGCTGGACCACAAAGAAGGCTAATGGCCAGAGAATTGATGCTTTTGAATTGTGGTGCTGGAGGAGACTCTTGAGAGTTCCATGGACTGCAAAAAGTTCAAACCTATCCATTCTGAAGGAAATCAACCCTGAGTGCTCACTGGAAGGACAGATTCTGAAGCTGAGGCTCCAATACTTTGGCCACCTCATGAGAAGAGAAGACTCTCTGGGGAAAAACTCTGATGTTGGGTAAGATTGAGGGCACAAGGAGAAGGGGACGACAGAGGAAAAGATTGCTGGACAGGGTTATAGAAGCGACCAACATGAATTTGACGAAACTCTGGGAGGCAGTGGAAGACAGGAGTGCCTGGCATGTTCTGGTCCATGGGGTCACAAAGAGTCGGATACGACTAAATGACAACAAACCAGCAGGGAAGCAACCATGATTTGCGCTGTGAGTACCTGCACATTCATACTTGGCCATGGTTTGCCTGAGTGTTACATGTGAAAACCAGTGTTAGAAAAGCTATTTGCCACATGGCTCCTGAAACCTGGGTTATGAGAGCAAACAATAGAATGGCGAGTCACCATCCCCCCGATGCAGCAGCACTTCCTATTTATTTTTTCGTAGAGATTTCATTTGGTTCTTTTTGCAATTTGTGGTATTCTGAGGGTTGTAACCAGCCATAGCAAAACAGGTCTTACACAGAGCACATTGAGATTTAAGTTTAGGCAGTAACACTCGGTGAACTTTATGGCTGAGTGGGAATTTGAACCCAGGTCTCCCACATTCTAGTCCTACAGGCACTCTAACCACTACACTACACTGGCTCTCACTGGGGTGAACTATTTTCTTTCAAAATAAAAAAATCTTTCCAATAGCACCTTAGAGACCAACTACGGTAAGTTTGTTATTGGTATGAGCTTTCATGTGCGTGCACACTTCTTCAGATACACTGAAACAGAAGTCAACAGACCCTTATACAGTGGTACCTCGGGTTAAGTACTTAATTCGTTCCAGAGGTCCGTTCTTAACCTGAAACTGTTCTTAACCTGAAGCACCACTTTAGCTAATGGGGCCTCCAGCTGCTGCCGCCGCGCCGCCGAAGCACGATTTCTGTTCTCATCCTGAAGCAAAGTTCTTAACCTGAAGCACTATTTCTGGGTTAGCAGAGTCTGTAACCTGAAGCATCTGTAACCCGAGGTAGCACTGTATATAGTGAGAGGGTGGGGAGGGGTATTGATCAGAAGGGTGGTGGGAATGAGTGATTGGCTGATAGGTGTGGTAAACCTGTTGACCACTGTTAACGACTGCAATTGGTCTTAGAGGAAAAAGCCTACCTGTAACTATTTTCTTTCAGTTTGCAAAGTCACAGCTTCTGTGATAAGTGGAGCTACCAGTTAGGGATATTGTCTCACTCTGTCCATTCATGCCCACATAACGTGATTATTTTCAAAGTTCTAATGTTTTTATTACTGTAAGCAAAGCACTTCCTTGTGTAAATGGTAAAGGAGCACCTGTGCAAAAAAGTCCATTTCAAGATCCTTGGTATCTTTTAAGGTTTGGCCCCATTGCAAATTACTATAGCAGCTGTAGTGACTTAACTCCATGAGTGTAGATGAGAGGAAGTCTATGGGAAATGTTTGCACTTAAAAAAAGCTACCCTTCTTTATAAACATCTAGGATTTAGCATGAAAACCCTCATACATTTATACAAACCCTAAAATGTCATTTCTTCTGACATAAAAAATGGGATTTCCCTAAGAAAGACACTTTATTCACTTCCAGTAAAAAACCAACAACCAGTGCAAGTAATACTGACCTCTTGTAGTTTGAATTATAAATGTTGACAGGTCATTCTGAATCCCTTGCACTTAAAAGATCATACAATTCCACCCACACCTCTTTCTTCTATTTCTAAAAGATTATATTTTATAGAATATGCACCAGTTTAAAAGGCGTTCCCCACACCGCTGTTCTGTTTCTCCAAAGCTACTATCTTCCTCCCCACCCCACCCCCAGCTTCTTCACAGTTCATTTCGCACATTAAAAGGCTTCCTGGGGAGCAGGCAGAAAGGGAAGGCTTCAGTCCAAGGACAGTCACAAACCACAAGACTGGAAAGATCAACTTGGTCACTAGGTAGTGCTCCAGAGTTACAAAAACAACAACTGGCAACCGGTTAACTTTGAACACTGGTGGAAAAACGGTCCACTGTGCCTGATATCTGACAAATTTTACAAAAATACTGAAGAGAAGACCTATTTGAAGCAAGTTACAGCTACTCTCTACTAACTTGAACTATTACTTTAAATAATAGTTTAACTGTATTCCTGATGGCAAATTTTAAAATCAAAGTGTAGCATTAAGCTAAAACCTCTTATCAGTTTCATCAGGATAAAAAAGTATTTACCTAATGGTTCTGAAGACGTTAAATGGAAACTGCCTTACCACAATCCTAAAGCTGGCCAAAGTCTGGCTGAGCATCCTCAGGGCACAACTCAAGCACTTTTGCACTCAGAGGCCTAAAGTTCTATGGGTGCAGTTCTACTAGCAGAATTATGCCATCAGAAATAACAGGGAGTACCATATTGGCCTGAATATAAGCCGCACTTTTCCCCCAAATTCCAACGGTGAAAAGTTAAAGTGTGGCTTAAATTTGCGACCTTACAAAACCTGGCTTTTACGATATAGATATCGCTCCCCTCCCGTCCTGTCAGCAGCTCCTCCAGCCTCCCCCAAAGCTGGGTAGGAAAGAACACAGGGGAGGGGGACGACCTCTGGCACCGTGGCACGGCTCCCCCTCAGCCTGTAATGCTGCCAGGAATGCGGGAAGTGGCCCCCGCCAACACACCGGGAGCACGGGGAAGCGGCACCCACTCCACGCGTAGTCCCCCATCCTCCCCCCAAGGCCAGGAAAGGAGGAAGCGGAAAAGCAACCAACAATGTAGCAAGGCTCCCCCCCCCAGCCCAGTGTGCAGCCAAGAGCATGGGGCAAGCAGCGCCAGGAGTCCTCTCTAGTACCTGTAGAATTTTCTTCTACATTTGCCATTTATGGGTGTGAGTTCCTGTGGAAATTTAAGGGAGTGGCTTTTATTTGGGTACTGTCTCCCCCCCCTTGAATTTTAAAGGTGCAGCTTATTTGTGGGTACAGCTTATATTCGGGTCAATACGGTATGTCAAGGGTGTATGACAGGAGATCCAGATTCAAAGGCACAAAGTTCCCACACTCCAAAAGGATTTTAAAAAAACAAGCCCTGGAGCTGGTTTGGTGATTTTTTCTCACTGATGGCAAAAGGAGAGGAGAAATTTAAAAATTAAATCAGGAGAAAGGAAAATGGGCAGCGCCTCCACCACCCCTGGGCCCAAGCAAGCTAGGAAGGGCTTTGGAATTGACAGTTCTCCTTCAAATTATTTGCTAGCCACTGAACTTTCTCTGCTCACCTAGATGGTCACTTGGCACAGTGTGTTTGCCTCCATCACCCCTCACTTTCTATCACAAAATGAAGCCAGCAGACTTCCCTCCGACATCATTGCCTTCAGAATCTCCTCTGGCTCCCAGCAAAAAGAAAAGGAAAAGAAAAGCAAGCCACCAGCTGCATAGGTCGGCAGTAGTGAATTTGGAGTTTCACTCTACCTCTGGCACTGCAGGTATAGGAGGCAGAGATAAACAATATATGCAATTTGCACCTAGTCATAAGACTTTCACAAATCAAGAGTTTTGTATAAAATAAGGTATCTGCCAAAAGAAAGTCAAAACTAGGCACAACACGTTAACATTAAAATTTAAAAATTCTGAATTTTGCAAGCAGATCACATTACCCTCTAGAAATTTTGACCTTAAAAGTGTATGCAACCTTGAATAGTGTTCTCTCAAGAACACCCCCTATAATCAGCTGAAAGCAAAGAAGGGGGAAAAACTTGATATTTGTTGTTCCTCCTCACCCCCACCCCAAACTTCAGATTCCCATGGATAGTGGGTGCTATTGTTTCCAACTGAAATGAGATAAATGGGTATGGGTAGACCACGAAGGAGCCCAAACACATCTGGCCACATGGTTCTTCTCTGAGAATGGTCACAGCATCATCTCAAATGAGGTCACTGGGGAGACCCAGCGAGATGGACAGGGCACAAATAATAAAATTATGATGAGGATGATGAGGGTGATTATGATGGTGTCTTTTACAGGGATCACAAATTCAGATCCTGGGCAGCTCCTCCAGCAGTTTCTGTTGAGATCAAAAGTCAAACTTGACTTATTTAAAGTCCCACTTGTTCAACCGGCTCTATGACAGGGAACGTTAGAAACACTGCTGACTTGATATATCATTCACCTTTTTGCATTTGACACTTCTAGAGTGGTGGAGAAAGAATGAAATTGAAAGGCATAGGATAAACAATTGTACCCTTAAAATGTCAGACGGCAAAAAGCAAACTACTGAGAAGGCTGCATCACAGAAAACACAACACGCCCAAACCTCTGCACAATTTTCCACTGTTTCAAAACAGACTGCAACACTCAGGATACTACATAAACAGCATCCGAAATTAATTGGTCGCCAATTAAGTTTTTGCAACTCAAGAGCTCCACCTAGTGATCAAGGAGTCCTGTGCAATTTGTCTAAGTATATTTTTGGGGACGCGGGTAGCGCTGTGGGTAAAAGCCTCAGCGCCTAGGGCTTGCCGATCGAAAGGTCGGCGGTTCGAATCCCTGCGGCAGGGTGCGCTCCCGTTGCTCAGTCCCAGCGCCTGCCAACCTAGCAGTTCGAAAGCACTCCCGGGTGCAAGTAGATAAATAGGGACCGCTTACTGGCGGGAAGGTAAACGGCGTTTCCATGTGCAGCTCTGGCTCGCCAGAGCAGCGATGTCACGCTGGCCACGTGACCCGGAAGTGTCTGCGGACAGCGCTGGCACCCGGCCTCTTGAGTGAGATGGGCGCACAACCCCAGAGTCTGGCAAGACTGGCCCGTTCGGGCAGGGGTACCTTTACCTTTTTAGTCTGTATTTACCATAAGTTTTCAGTGCCAAGGAAATCCCTTACTATGATAAACAGGAGCAGAACTTGAGGAATCTCTCTAAAGCATAAGCATCTACAAAATAATTTCCTCCAAAGAATCCATGAATCAATAGCCATGGTTTTAAATAAAATAATACTTTCCTTGTATGAGAGCTATTCAATATTCAAAGTTGTCACAATATACCATAACTTCAGGTATTGCCCTATCCAAAGGTATCCAACAGCTATCAAGGTTTACCATGATTAAAATAATTCAGCTATATCCAAACAGGAATGTCAGGTGGGATTCTGTGGAACTAGAAAAACTGTGAGCTGGTAATTACATCACCCAACACAGACACAAGAAGTTTCACACAAATAACTTCCAAGTTCTTTTCTACACAACCAACACCCTAATTCAGCCACACCTAAAACTTGCAGTATGTACTTACTGTTGTACATAGAGTTTTACTTGCAATTATGCAAAATAGGTTCCTCTGCCATTTATTTTCATAAAGTACAAAGTATTTAAAAAGCCATCCTTTCCTTTAACTAGGCATTTTAACCAAGTAGTTAGATTAAAAAGACAAGAGTGGTTTCAGCCTTCAAGGCTACAGTGTGAACAAGTGCTTAAAATGTCAGAAGAAGCTAGACACCATATGAATGAACAAGGTTGTTATTCAAATAAATCCCTCGAAAACATTCAAGAACCACTACAGACAACATGTTCTCTGAAATGCTTAAGAGTATGGGGATTAGCATTACATTACTGGGAGACCATTGCTACAACATTTGTGAAGCCAGGGTTAAATCTTTGGGTCTTGATATTGAAAAGACTAGGAAAACAATTTATATAACTGGGGGGGGGGGGGGAGAGGGAGGTATTATATACTTTACAACTTATCAATAAGTCACCATAAGGATGTTATTTGACCGAGACCAGCCAGTGAATTGCAGGGCTCGGCACAGAGAGTTAAGCAAAGACCAGTGTGACTGAAATGTCTGTCCCACTCTATTTTGATGACTTCAACTTTTAGATTATCTTACTTTGGAGGGAATGTCTGTCTCTCAAAGCAATACCTTTTTGCTAACATATGCTGGAATGCCAAATGTTTTTATCCCTTTATATCAGGCAATCCTTTTAAGCACCGACATGGTGCACCTACAACAGCATAGTGAGAATTTAGAAATAAAGCTGGCAAGAATGTACAAAAACGTATTTCACTGTTGAAGTGGAAGTTAAATACCAGACAGCATGAAATATAATTTACTTAAATCTATGGCACCACCTTGTTGAGAGAAAAAAATCAATAAAGGGTTAGCATGCAGATTTGAAACTTAGAAGGGATTTAGACATAGTCAGTTGGAAAGCTTTAGAGACTCAGTTTGAAAGCTTTGCCAAATGCTCAAAAGAACTTTTGTGTGTGTGAATTTGTTCCCATGTTCAAAACCTAACCCCAGACAAGACATGTGATCTATTCTAGGTAAGCGCTATGCTCTCAACAGCCCCCTCCAAAGCATTTCTACTCAGAATTATTTCAGAACAGAATTCAACGGAATTTTTTATTTCTAGTAAGATGGCTTGAGATGACTACCTTAGAAGTTCAGCATACCTACCCGCCCTTCAGCTACCTCCCCTACATTAGCCACAACACTGCTATGTTAAACATGCAGCAACGGTCAGGATTTCCCATCAAGCAGTGGCTCTCTCATTTTCTCTCCAGCAGCTGCATTCCAGATATTTCAGGGGTGGGGGTGGGCGGAATGGACTCCACGTGACTCCCTCTGCGCCCAGAGGGAGCCTTGCAATCTTAGTACAGTCGTACCTTGGAAGTCAAACAGAATCCGTTCTGGAAGTCCGTTTGACTTCCAAAACGTTCGAAAACCAAATTGCAGCTTCTGGTTGGCTGAAAGAAGCATCAGAAGCCGCGGAAGCCCCATCGGACGTTCAGGTTCCCCAAAAAATTGTTTGCAAACAGGAACAATAACTTCCAGGTTTGTGGTGTTTGGGAGCCAAAACGTCCGAGTTCCAGGGCGTTCGGGATCCAAAGTATGACTGTAGTTACAAACAGAGAATCAACAACAAACAGAGGATCCAGCAACAGGGGCATCATTGTATCAGATCCTTTAATAGAAGGGACCAGCGTTCGAAACCAACCAGGCACCAGACGCGTTTTGCTACTGGTGTGGGTCCACTTGCAACTACATGGAGACCAGTTTAAAAACCTCTGCCTTAGTTCATATTTAATACCATTTCCATTTCCCCTGTGTGTGCTTTTTTCCTTTTTGAATACTAGGACAAGTGAATTGTAAGGGCAAGCTACAGTCAAGCAATGCAGTTGAGATCACAGAATCATAGAGTTGGAAGGGACTCTGAGGGTCATCTAGTCCAACCCCCTGGTGAACAGACATTCCATTGTGGCAACCACAACCTAGATTTAAGGTGCCATTTGGCACCTAGCCTATATATCTGAGCTTCTAACACCAGAAGGGATGTGTGTAAACAGGACATCAACCAAAAAGAGATTGCTAGAAGAGAATTCCTGATGAAATTCTCACATGCACCTTTATGAAATTAATGTTTTCTTCACATAAGTTGCCATAGGAAATGGAAATGGCCAACAGAATAGCGGATTCAAAATGCTGCTCAACCTTGAAACATACTGGGTAGACCTTGTATCACTCATTATTTCTCAGCCTCAGCTGCCAGACAATATTACAGTGGTACCTCTGGTTACGTACTTAATTCGTTCTGGAGGTCCGTTCTTAACCTGAGGTACCACTTTAGCTAATGGGGCCTCCCGCTACAGCCGCACCGCTGCTGCGCGATTTCTGTTCTCATCCTGAAGCAAAGTTCTTAACCCGAGGTACTATTTCTGGGTTAGCGGAGTCTGTAACCTGAAGCGTCTGTAACCTGAAGCATCTGTAACCCGAGGTACCACTGTATTATGGATGTAAAACTAGATAATCCCCTTCTACACCACTTCCTGCCAACCTAGCAGTTCGAAAGCACGTCAACGTGCAAGTAGATAAATAGGTACCGCTCCGGCAGGAAGGTAAATGGCATTTCCATGCACTGCTCTGGTTCGCCAGAAGCGGTTTAGTCATGCTGGCCACATGTACGCCGGCTCCCTTAGCCAGTAAAGTGAGGTGAGCACCGCAATCCCAGAGTCGTCCGCGACTGGACCTAACAGTCAGGGGTCCCTTTACCTTTACCTTACACCACCTTTACTCTTTGGAAGAAGGGTAATGTTTCCAAAAGGAATGGGTGCATTCATGAGAGTGGACAACCCATTACCACTGTAAGTCAGGAAGAATGCTCTCATGTCAAAAGCAACCCAAACTACTACAAATGAGATCAATAGGGAGAACAGCTACTATGACAAACTTTATAGACTTCCTCTGGCCTTCACCAATGCTACTTGCTACACTGGATCATGTAATATCTTTTTCCTGTATCCCAATATTTAAGATTTCCAAGATGACAAGTTTGTAGCATTACTGACTAACAGTTTTTACTCTATGTATCAACTGAGTTAGACAATGGTCACCATTGCTACCTTAGTAACGTATTCACATCACAACCACAGATTTCAAACTTTTATCTACCAAGACCAAATGAGGTTGGCAGACTATTTGAAACAGTCAACAAAATTAAGATTGACAGGACATTGTTTAAAAGTTATTGGTGCTACACTTTACTTTTCATTTGCAAATAACCAATGTCTGCTTCATTTCTAATGAAGTATCTCTTAATCCGAGGTACCATTGTATTTCTATACTTAAGATATATATAATATCTAAATCTTGTATAACTGCAATGTTCAACATGATTTTCCAAGCCCACAAAAGCTAGGAACAGGGGCTACTTTAAAGACAGAAACTTCCTGTCTTAGACGAATGACAATATGTGATATCAACAATAAATTATATGGTCACAGACCTGGCAATATAACTGATTCACAAAATCCCCAGCTTTTTCCTCATCCCATGTGCTAAATTCACTACAGTAAGTTACACATGGCAATCAAAGCTCTTAATCACATCACTGTCAAATAGGCATGCCAATGCTATTCTCACTCTATAGAAGGTGAACCAAGGCCAACAGCCAAATACTTGTCATCTAACCAGCTTGTGGCTTAGCAAGAATGTGAACTCTAGTCTGCCAGCTCTCTTCACTAGACATGTCACTGTCTGCCTTGTCATCCAAGATCAATTGGAATTACATTTATGGGCCCTTAGGTATCTCTAGACTTTCTAGTGTATACCAGCACTTAAAACTTTCAGCTGTTACTACCACATTGCATTCCCAGTAATCTAATCTTCCTCCCAATTAGGAGAAATGGTAGCTTAGGACTAGTTGATAGAATAAAGTACCTACCAGGTTTTTACTAGCAATAACAAATTTTGAGGAAGGAGGGGAAACAGTGCAACATAAAACTTGGTACACCATCAAAGAAAATAGTCAATTCAGAAAGTAAAACTACAACTTTGAAATTTTCTATGCTGGCAAGTGACCTGTTTCATCCAGCAGTCCAGAGACATGGTAATAGGAATGTAAGAAGGGCCTGCTGGATCAGGTCAATGGCTCCTCTAACCCAGCAACCTGCTCTCACAGTGACCAACCAGGGGAGCTGAGCATAAGAGCACTCTCAATAACAAGCATTGAGAAGCTTACTGCCTCTGAATCCATTTGAATCTATTTAGTGGCAAAGCAAGAAAGTAGAGCCCATTCTGAAGGAGCGAGTTGTAATATTAACTGAAAAGTCAGATGATACAGCATAAACAAAATAATTTCTAATGTTAGTTATCTTTCGGCTTTCCCAAACTTAGTATCAGGACAGGTGTTGATTTTAATGTAACAAATAAGAGGTCTCTATGATTATCACATTCTTTACATCAACAGCTACTCATTCTTTAACATACAAACCCCACCTTCCCATTTAAAATACACACCCATCCCATTTCCAAAGTTGCTTAAAAGCAGCTTCCCTCACTCTTTCCCAGTGAGGACAAAACGTGAGAGGACATGGAAGGTCTTAGCAATAAATTCAGTACTGTGTATTTGGGAAAGAAAGTATACTGAAGTTATGAGGTTTAGGATCCTAAACCTCATGTACATTATCTGGGAGAAGTTAAGATGAAGCATATCAACTCCACCCCAACTTAGCTGGCCTTATGTGAGTGTAAATAGCTTACCCAGCTCATGGACTTACACCGGCTGAAGGAAAGCCCTGCTGGGGAAAGTAACACCAGTGTACAGGGCAAAAGGGGGCATGTCAAGGGTGGGGAAAGCAGCTCATGGAGGAGGAGGAGGAGTTGGAGGAGGAGGAGGCGGAGGTATAAACTATGGTTTGCCGCATCCTCACTATCTTCATTCACTGGCCCTACAAACAGAGCTCAGTAACTTACACTGCCAAAAATGCAAGTGTAAATTTAATTCACCCATTGGAAGAGGATAAAAGCCCCCCACCAATCAGGAGCAGTTAACATGCAGCTTAAGGAGAGACACCACATATCTGTCTCCCTGCGAATCTGCCTGTTTAAAATTGATCTGCTCTCCTCCAAACAAAATACCCAATGCTTGGAAAGAATAATCTATGCACCATAAAATGCACAAGGCATATCAGCTCACACTCTTAGTTAACAAACCAACACATTTACAAGTTACTTTTGTAAAAGTAATGTGAAAGACAATCTGCCATTCAGCACCCAAGAGCTGGTTAGCAAGTGGTTCTTACCTTATCTTTTTCATGTGGAAGGAGAGATACTGGAGGAAGACAAGAAAGAGATTCACAGCTCTCTTTCCCATCTGCATTTGTGGCTGCTTTAGTATTGAGTTGGTACAGAGGTCCATCTTTAAGGAGTCGCCCATGGCCAATTGCCCGCTTGACAGCCAATCGCAGTTGCTGGTGAAAGGTGGAAGGGGCACTGCTTGCAAATAGAGCTGACACATCCTTCTGCCCTTTCAAAAAGCGTTCAATGTTCTTCAAGGATGAGCCACTGGACTCTGCCAAGCCCTCAACTGCCCGTTTAATCAGTTTATTCCAGTCCACGTTTGGTTTACCATCCAACTTTCCATGGTTTCGTGGTTTGGGAAGTGCTATTCGCCCAGGGTTATCAGGATCCTTATAGGAATTAAGTCCCTTATTGGAAACCTTTAATATGGTCCCATCTTTAACACTCAGTTCCAATTGCTCCAGAACCGTTTTTCGATCCAAACCATGGGACGAAGACACAGCATTGCATATCCTCTCTTCTGAAGGGCGCTGTTTTTGCTTCTTGACCTTTTTAATTGCCTCCAAAATCCACTCCGTGTACAACGGGTTAGCGAGTTTTACCATGATGAAGACTTTTGTATATCCATAGAGTCGTTATCCCTTATCCCTATACTGAAGGAGTTTCACAGAATGGGAAAACAGATGATCGGAGGATAGGGACCAGTTAACCATAGCATACACGTTGTTTGCCCCAAATTCCTTTTTCAAACATAAGATTTCCTATTTACCATTTAAAAATATATATCCTGTTAGGAACCAATTCATATTTTCCAATGCCCCCCCCTCCAAAAAAAGCAGCAGGTGTATCATACAGGTGAGACGAATTCAGCACATCTCATTCCAGCTCTTTACATTCCCAATCTGGTACACAAGTAAATAAAATGGTAAGCCTGAAAGAAAGAAAAAAGAGAAAACAGAGTTATTTGACTTTTTAACAAGCAGCTCCTAACTGTAAAGTTTTGCTAGCCCCTCAGCACAACAGCGCCAGCATAGCTGTGTTAAAAAAGGGAAATTTGTCCAAGAATATTTGGTCTAAAAAAAAATCTGAAAGCAATTAAAGATTTGGCATTTAAAATGGCAATGTATTGGGCCAATTCTTCAACAAGTCTGGACTTGAAGCAAAACACCATTTAGAAGGCACTAACCACCAAAAGAACTGAGGCAAAATCCTCCAAAGGTAGAGAAGAAAATCACACAGAAAACCCAGCTCATTCCATCTCATCACCCAGGAAAGAGACTTGCAGGATTACTACAAGAAAACAAGCTGGTTGGACAAGTCACCATCATTTGGGGGGAGAAAAAGGTAAGTTGGGAGGGGCAAAGGCAACTGCCTAACAAGAAAGCTGCAGAAGCCCATCTAGCCCAACCTTTCACAGCCGTCGGGCCAACCCAACACCTACATGAAGGTTGCAGCTAGGCTACTTTCTGAAGGTATACGACCCTACCACCTGCTCAAGCGGAGCATGGTTGGGGTCTGGTCAGGGCTTGAGTGGCAATCACATGTATCCCACCTCAGGCTCCAAGATGCAAGGGAACAAACTTTAAAACTCCCTAAACTTGCAAGGGATGCACAGAAGAACTATGGCGTAATGCACTGCACGCCTTGAGCCCAAAAATAAGCCAGAATGCCGCCTACCCTAACTTTACGGGATAAAGTTTTTACCCTCTTTAGAGTCCCTTTTTTGTTTTTAAGTTTGCAAGGGGCGCTCAGGTCTGAACACCGCAAGATCTGGGTGGCCGCGAAGCCTAAGGAAGCGCCGCGCATCTTCCGAAGTCGGGGAAAGGAAAAGTCGCTCGCATCCGTGCGTGTGTTTCAAAAAAGCAACAATAAACAACTGGCCGCCAGAGCGAGCGAGAAAAGGCGTTATGTAAGGAGAAGCAGCGGCGGCAGCGCAAGTTGGGTCCGGAGGCGGCGGGCCGTCTCCGTCCTCCGGCCGCTTCTCTCCTCTCGCACTTTCAGGCCCCGGGCAAGAAGGAGGCAGCGGGCCCAGCCGCCTCGCCCGCGGCGGGGTCCCCGACGGCGAAGCGCGGCCCAAGCCGAGGAGGCCTCGCCCGAGGCGGCCCGGATGCCAAGCGGCGGCGCTCCGGCCTCGCCGGCTAGGCCCGCCCGCCTGCTCGCTCTGGCGCCGCCGAGGCCGACTTGGCCTGCACCTGCCGCCGCCGGCGGGCGGGCGCCGAGGGAGGCAGGCAGGCAGGCAGGCAGGCAGGCGAGGCCGCGGCTGGGCCTGGCGCGGCGAGCCTGGGCCGGGCCGGAGCAGGCCGCGCCGGGCCTGGCGCGAGGAGCCCGCCCGATGCCCGCCCGCCCGCCCGCGCGCAGCCTCTCGCTCCCTCGGCTTCTCCCCGCCTCCGCCTCCTCCTGCTTCGCCTCTCGCCGCCGCTGCCCGGCTGGGAGCCGCCCCTCCGCCCGCCCGCCCTCGCCCTCCGCCCGCCGGAGAGGCGCCGCGGCCGCCGCTGCTTACCGGGGCCTACGCGAGGCGGAGCCCAGGAGCCTGAGGCCGGACGGCGGCGAAGACCCAAACTGACACGGCGGCCATCTTGGGTCCGGAGCTGGGCGGAGGGCGGCGCGGCGCGCAGCGGAACAGCCGAGGGGGCGGAGCCGCGCGGGGAGGGGAGCCGGGCCGCGGAAGGGCCCAGCCCGGGAGACGCAGGGCGCGTGCGCGCCGCCGCCGCCGGCGCCCAGAGACGCGCGGAGCCGGCCGGGCGAGGGACTGGGCGCCCGGCCGGGAAAGGGAAGCTACGGTTGCCAAGGGGAGGGCGCCGCTCGGGGACCCCAGTCGAAGGGGGGCTCTGCCCCGAGGAAGCCAGAGCCAGGGCCCCCCATCGCCAGACCTGAAGCCCTGCTTTTGGGGGGCGGGGGCGGGGGACGCAGATCCCTAAACATGTTTGAATCCGTAGGAAACCGAGAGCAGCCCTCAGCGTGGCCTGAAGGCATCTCCAGCCCGGCCTTCCTCGGAAGCGGCGCTCGCCGTGCAGGATCCATCCGCCCAGGGAAGAAGGCCTCTCGGAGCGCGTGCAGAGTGCATTGCCTTCTCTCTCCGCTGGGCAGACCACAGCCAAGCCCCGAAAAAGACGGAGCTGCTCAGGCAGGCTTCTAGCCCTCACTGCTGATTTTAGAAACTGAGCACTGGGAATAATCACCACCTCTTAATTTGTATTACTAATGTATTATTAGTAACTGCATAAATATGCCATGAAAGGGATACAGGCAAAGAAGCCACAGTTTTTGCTTGACTGTACAGTTTAAACAAAAAGAGCATTGAAAGGTAATAACTGACCTGTTTGTGTTTGTTAGCTGACCCAAGACAGCACTTTAAATTTGGGGATTGGGAGATGAGATCCATGGTGAAGTTCAAAGGATAGGTCATGAATACATTTAAACTGAATTACGAGCAGGGGGGGGGGGGGGAGAACAAGAACATTTGTTGTGGTCATTTTCCATATCCCCCCTTCATAATAAGTATTGAAATATGTTTTCAGCACACTTCAAAATCAACTTCTTTTGATGTAATGGGATTTTTGGAGCCCTAAGTGTAATGTGGTAATTAGCATGTTGGACTGGGACCAGGGTTCAAATCCCCCTCTCACCCATGAACCCCACTGGGCATGACCGTGGATCAGGCCCCATCTCTCAGCCTGATCCACCTCTCAGGGTTGTTGTGAGAATAACATGGAGAAGGGGAGAAGTGTGTACAACACCCTAAGCTCCTCGGGAAAACCAGTGTGGTGGTGTGGTTAAGAGCGATAGACTCGTAATCTGGGGAACCGGGTTCGCGTCTCCGCTCCTCCACCTGCAGCTGCTGGGTGACCTTGGGCCAGTCACGCTTCTCTGAAGTCTCTCAGCCCCACTCACCTCACAGAGTGTTTGTTGTGGGGGACGAAGGGAAAGGAGAATGTTAGCCGCTTGGAGACTCCTTCGGGTAGTGATAAAGCGGGATATCAAATCCAAACTCTCGGACGAGGAGTGGGATATAAATTTAATAATAATAATAATAATAATACTGAATGCACAGTAGTGTGTATGTGACCCAGTGACTTGCCCAGATTACAGGAGCCGCTGAATAAATGAGAATCAAGAGAGATGGTGCATGATGGACACAGGAAAAGCAAAGGACTTCATGGGGAGCAGCTTTGCAGCAGACATTAAATTTCTGAAAGCAGAGAAAACAGCACATTTAACATTAATGCTCTAACCCTAAGCATAATTTCTCTAAAGTACGGTAGGTCCTACTGGTTTCGATGGTGTTAGCTTTCTTCTAAGTATGCGCAGGATTGCAGCATTGTACAATTTTCAGTTTATGGTTCAATTAAAACTTGCATGTGAAAGTGCCTTTCTTTCAAGTAACCACAGGAATCCAGCAATGAGGGTGCAAGCGGCTTATCTTGGGAGGGTGGGATTTCTCCCTCCTCGCCCACTCCTCTGCCACCCCCAATGCAACCTCCTTGAAATATGTGGGGTTGATGTCCGAGTGATCCTGTGTAGGGTTGGGCTATGCAGATGCATCCCCTAACCACTGGAAACCAATATCCATTTGTTTCAAGACAAGTAATGATTTGCATTCAGCCCATTGCCTTTTTTTGTGTTCAGGAAGTCTATAAAGTCCTTTCAGCAATCACTGAGAAATCAGAAGAGGGGAGGAGGGGTCATAGTGGGAAAAATAGTCATAGCCTTGTTTCCCATTACAGTATCAGCAAATTCAGCTGCTGAAAATAGCAGGATGGCAGCCAAAACAGAATTATAGAGAAGTAAGCGGGAGGAATCAGCTTGCTCAAAAATATTTAGGGGAAAGAACTCTAAAGGGACACAAACACACAAAAGCAGCCCTGTGAGGAATGATTGTGCCAGCCTTTGCTAACCTGGTGCCCCCCCCCCCCGATGTCTTGGCTGTGGCTTATCAGAGTTGTAGTCCAAAACATCTGGAGGGCACCAGGTTGGTAAAGGCTGCAATGAGCTCAGTGACTACAGAATGCTGATTGTCAGCATGGGGGACAGAGAGAAAAAAGGGGAAGGGGGATCAATAGAGTATCCTGGAAAAAGGCAAGTCGGGCCAGTTAGAACCTTGAACAGGGAACACCCCACCTTGCTACAGAGTCCACTTTTTGAGACCTAAATTCAAACTAAGGAGTATCCAGCTGAAATGTGAGTTTGGTACTTTGCATGCAGAAGATCCCAGGTTCATGCTTCAGCCAAAATGGAGGCCAGGTAGCAAGGATCGTCTTCCGAAGACACGGAAGAGCCAGTGCCTGCCAGAGGAGTAGGCCAGGCTGAGCCAGATGGAGCCGTGGTCTGACTCCCAAGTTCCTTGTTTGGCACAAAGGATATACCCATAATTTTTCACTAAAAGTGTGGTTTGTTTATTTGTACTATTTCTTATAATTAAACCATCACTTCCACCTGAAGTTAACTCCAAACAATCTGTTTCACCTCATTTAGTGTCTAATTGGATGCATGTTTATGATGCCTGTTGACACGCACGCCAGCCTGTTTCCCCCCTCTCTCGTCATCTCTCAGCCTCGCCTCCCTCACTGGGTTGTTCTGTGCATAAAAAATGAAGGAGAGAACCATGAATTCAGCCTTGAGCTCCTTGGAGGAAAGGCAGGATATAAATGTAATAGATAAGCATCTGTTCTCCCAAATATGTATGTGCGCAACTGAAGCCTCAAAGTGGGGGCAGGGTCATTGGGTGTTTCTGCAGCTCAGCCAACTTACCTATTCTTATAAGCATAGCTTAAGCAAACATTCCTAGCTGCAAAGGACAGCTATAAAATGGGGAGTTATCATGTCTCTGCCTCCGGGCCATACAAGATAGTGTCTATAGCTATGGATGGGCAAATTTAACTCTTTTGGTTTTGCTCAGTTTCTCACTTTTTCAATCTTAAATTCAGTTCTCCATATTTTTGCATCAGTTTGCTAAAAAATTTTTTAAAAAACCTCTCATGAAAATTAATCAGCATTTCAGTGCGAATTTCCCCTAATTTTTGCATGCTGTTTTCACTAATATATGCGTTTTCTATAGTGTGTGCATTTTTTTAAACTCAAGACTAGTAAACAGCATTGCAAAATTCGGAGAAATAAAAAATTTGAAAGATTGTGGTGTTTTGGTTTGTGTATCACTGAGGAGAGTGCAAATTAGTTACGTTCACCTTTAAGTGTAAAATTAACCAATAAACTGAAACAGACATGGGGACAAACAGAAGAAGACGCTCCCCTTTATCACATACACAGCCCAACAAGACAATGACAATAATCCACCAACAGCATACAAATCAATATGGCTAACCTGATCCAAAACACCCACCCACCCCACTCACACATGAAAACAAAGATCACCACAGCCAATCACAAACAAACAATCACACCCTAGGCCAACCCCAACCTCTCTCACCACCAAAGGAACACAAGTGAACAGCAGAGAACCTGCACAAGCAACGCTGACACCAAACTCTACATACATTAAGCAAAATAGAAACCACCTGACCCCACCCCCACCCATCTTCCCTCCCTCCACCCCTCTCCCCCTTTTCTTCCTAATGTCTCAACAAACGAAACTGATTTGTAAAAATGTTACATGGAAAAAATACAAGAGACATTGCACATACTTCTGTAAAACAAAAAAATAATTTTTTTAAAAAAGTTCACCTTTAAATTTGAACTCAATTGAAATTTCCCCCTATATGTATATTGTAAACCTTATCACTACAATCTACGGCATTGAGTCTTGTGAATCAGGTTTGCGTCTGGGGTGCCACAAAGGCCTGTGAAGGAGCTGTGGTCTCCTTGCCTGATTTCTTTGTGGAAGCAAAAAACAAACTCGTATGTTTACCAGTAAGTGTGTAGGGTAGCAGAGAAGGTTCAAATGCAATTAAAAGGATATTTATTTGTAGGAAATCAGATCAATATGAAAAAAACATTCCAAAAAAAGAAGCACTGTACCACTTGGGAGTAGGGTTCAGAGTTCTAAAGAGTAAAAATCTGTCCAGATATGGAAGGCCCTTGGGCAAGGTCACCTCAGTGAATCCTCACTACAGTCTTTCCACACATTTACTCATCTTCCTCTGGGCACAGTCCTCACCAACATGCAGAGCAGGAGGTGGGTGGCTATTCCTCCTGTTCTTCTCCACTGCCAGCTCTGGTACCCCTGCAACCACCTCTGAGCTACAGCGTCTCTGTTATCCATTCCCAGAGAGCTTGTCGCTTTCTCCACCAAGCCCATGGCTGCTCTTCTAATTGACCAGAGATGGCCATTTCTGTGCAGCATGCAAACTCCTAACCTGATTCTATGCATATTTACTCAAAAGTAATATCCACAGACTTTCAAGCAGGGAGGGGGAACCTTTGCCACTCCAGATGTTGTTGGACTCACATCAGCTCCGGACAGCCTATGGCCAGGGAGGAGGATGGAGGTGGTTCTCCAGCACCATCTAGAAGGTGTGTACAAGGCGGGGCACTTAAAAACTCTTTCTGAGGCAGGAAAACCCAGCATGGAGAAAACTTTTAAGCTCTCTGCCTTTCTTACTGGGCTCTGGGAAGGTCCTGCATGGGTCCTGGAGGCCTTCACAAGATCCTGTGATATCTTGCACAGCCCCACAATATCTTGTGAAGGCCTCCAGAGCCCATGCAAGAACTCCCCAGAGCCCAGGAAGCAGCACAGAGAGCTTGAAAGTGCTTTCCATGCTGGGTTTTCCTGCCATGGAAGAACTTTTTAGTTCTCCACCTTGTGCAATTGCATGCTGGCCAGCTGCCAAGCATGTAATACTGTAGTCACACAAGTTAAACGCATGCAAGTCAACTGTACCAACAGGGCAGGTGTGCAGATAGCTGGATGTGCATGCCTTGTTTCTTAAAAGAATTCCCCATCCAGGGACAACAGCAAATTATTTTTAAACAAAAAAAACACCCTTTTGCTGTTTTCTGGATTTGTGCAAAGCATTCCGGGGCATGCCAGAAATAGAAGCATAACTGGAAAAGAAATGAAAGCAGTTTTGAATTCTCAGCACACACCTTTTAGATTGCTGTGCAATGTCTGGTGTAGGAATTTTTAAAGCAGCTTGCTTGTACAGTTTTAAAGTTTTGTGCAAATCTGAGGGATCAAAAGTTGTAGCAGGGGAATATAATAGTTATGACCGTGGCAAGGGTCGGGAAATGAAAGCACTGAGGAAGTAGTAGCTGTGGAAAGGGGAGAAGTAGAAAGTGATTATTGATTCACCCATCCAAAAAGCAAAAGCAAATCATTGGCAATCCCAAGAGAGGTAGTTTGGAGCCTGATTTCCTGAAATTTATCAGATTACAGGTGAATCTGAATTTACAGGGGGAAAGCATCAAGAATGGAGTTGCTTGAGGGTATGGACTACAAAAATCAAATAGGACTGCAAATAGCTGAACACAGAGAGCACACTCTGGTTTGCAGAAGTGCTGAGGCTCTTCCACAAGATTCCCCTTCACCTGAAGCACAGAGTGTAGCAGCCAAAGAGACTCCTTTCAGTGGTGGTCTCCAACCATGGGATGTTCTCCCCAGCGAGGCTCACCTGGGCCCTTCAGTGACATCTTTCTTGTTTCACCTAGGGCCTTTTTTATAACTTCTAAGAGTTTTAATATCTTAAAGCTGACATTATTGTTTTAGATTCAGGTAGGTAGCTGTGTTGGTCCGAGGCAGTTGAAATAAAAAAAGATAAATAAATAATTGTCCAGTAGCACCTTAGAGACCAACTAAGTTTGTTCTGGGTATAAGCTTTCATGTGCATGCACACTTCTCTATTGCGGCAGCATTTTAGACCTTTTATCCTTTTTATCCCATTTGATCTTCTCTAGTATTATTTTCCCAGTAGTGAGAGCTGGACCATAAAGAAGGCTGATCGCCGAAGAATTGATGCTTTTGAATTATGGTGCTGGAGGAGACTCTTGAGAGTCCCATGGACTGCAAGAAGATCAAACACATCCATTCTTAAGGAAATTAGCCCTGAGTGCTCACTGGAAGGACAGATTGTGAAGCTGAGGCTCCAGTACTTTGGCCACCTCATGAGAAGAGAAGACTGCCTGGAGAAGACACTGATGCTGGGAAAGATGGAGGGCACAAGGAGAAGGGGGCGACAGAGGACGAGATGGTTGGATAGTGTTTTCAAGGTTACCAGCATGAGTTTGACCAAACTGCGGGAAGTAGTGGAGGACAGAGGTGCCTGGCGTGCTCTGGTCCATGGGGTCACGAAGAGTCGGACACGACTAAACGACTAAACAACAACAAAAGTATTATTTAAGTTGTGTTGTATGTTTCCTGGAGAGGCACTTTATAAATTTATTAAGGCACTTTATAAATGTCGAATTCATGCAGTTGTCTTGTCTCCAACTCTGAAATCATGGTGGGTATATAAGGAAGAGGCTTCTTGTTGTGTCACTCGTGTTATTAATTAATTAATATATTAATAAATGTCCTGCTGATATGCTAATATGACTTCTAAGCAGGTTACAACTATAACATCAATTGCCGTAGTCATACATAATTAAAACACAGAATAACAGTTCCACTGGGGAATTAAAACATCCTTAATTAAAATATACAATAAAACAAGCAAAGAAAAGCATAACAATTTAAAAAGTTAAAGCAATAAAACCAGAAGTTCAGTTTAGGAGAACGCTTGCCTAAACTGATGCCGTTTCAGCAGGGAGAGCATTCCACAACACTGGTGCCACCAGTGAAAAAGCCCAGCTCCGTGGTAATGCAAGAGCTGGGGCAAAACTAACCAGATTTCATTATGGATCATAGTGCACTTGCAGGACAGTGGAGGGGAAGACAGTTTTTCAGGTTAGCTGGTCCAGAGTTAATTCACGCTTTGTAAGTTACAGAACCTTAAAACTGGCTTGGTGGCTGATGGGCAGGTGCCTGAGAAGCGGCACTACTCCCCACTTGGGCTGTGGCATTCTGCACCAACAACAGCCTCTGAGGAAGCCCCATGTAGAGCAGAATATAATAGTCCAGATGTGAGGTTACCAACACACAGGGTGCCAAGTTGAATAAAATATGGGGAGCAGGTAAACCTTGCCCCACATAATTGATCACAAGATGCAGTGCTCACATACCATTTGAATGGCAATGCCCATCAAGTTTGGACAGGGGCAGTGTGACAAAAAAGTTGGTTTTGCTGGACCAGTTGGATAAAAAAAAGTATTTTTTTTTCTTTCCCTGCCAGCAAATGGTTAATGAACTGCAGCCTCTGATTGGTCGTGGTTCCAGGAGGGAGAGTTTAAAAGGAGAGGATTTGAGAGACTTGGTTGAGTAGGTTGGTTAAGAGGGTTGGAATAGAAGTTGGAGAGGTTGGGAGATAGGTAGGGAGACAGGCTGAGGTAGAAAGAGTGAATGCGAGAAAGAGTTGTTTCTGGGAAATGAAAAAAACAACTTCCAGTCTGAGTGCATTGTGAAGGACAGAGTGTGGTGTCCTGTAGGAGGAATAGACCAGAAATTTTACTGGGAGGCAGAGGCTGAGCCAGGAGAAGTAGGAGCTGGAAAGGAACAGCCTCCTTGGGACTCAAATCTAGTCCGGAGGGGAGAGAATCTTCTAAGGAAAAGAAGAAACTCTCAAACCCAGTGAAAAGAGGGGTGTGTGGAGACCCCTTGGGTCTATTGCTTAAGGTACCTCAGGAGCAGGATTGTTAAAGGGGGTGGATAACTGAAAGAAAGTTATAGGAACCAAACCTATAACGCAAAAACAACTGAGGACAAATTAAAGTATAATCGTACTGTATGCTTGAAGTAACCTATTGTTTATTTAAAGAAAACCTGTCTGAGACTCCAACTTACTAAATATCCCCTCACAAAGGTCCCCCGCAGGATACTCTGGGCTAGCATTTTAAGAGGAAAGGAAAAGAAACCTTCAGTTAAAGGGTTGTTCAGTGAGGTAGGGGCAATTTATCTAAGTGAGAGTGGGCCCAACGGCGTGAGAGGGGAAAATGCCGCCGAGCCCGCCACAGGCAGCCCCCCCCCCCCAGTATTTTATGGGGGCAGAAGGGACCTTGGTCCCTAAGAGTTGACTGCTATGCCAACGCGCCTGCCACAATGGCCAAATTATCCCTGTCTAGGAAAGGGCACAGTTGGCGCATCAGCTGAAGTTGATGACAGTCACATCACAGAGGCCCCCTTGGTCTCCATTATCCAATGTCACCACTAAACTACACACATATTATGTGAGAAGGAGGGCAATCCCATCTGGAACAGGAAGACTTTCCACCTCTTTGCCTGGGAAAATTTGGTTGGTTCAGACACCCAGATAAAGCAGAACTATCTTGTAATGCTCTTGTCAAGAGCTTGTATGCATCTCTGCTCTTTTTCTTGCTTTCTTTTTAAATAAGTTTTATTTATTTTATTTTCTCATAACAAATACCCAGTATCATTACTTAACATTCATTTTCCAATTTCCCCCCTCCCTGTGACTTCCCCCAACTTTCATTTCTGGATTATTACATCAAATGCTACATTCTGCTGTTTGTACATAATACTATATTATCACCTGTTATATTTCTTGTTCTCTGTAAATAAAATTGTATATGTTTATTTAAATCTTGCCAACGAGTCCATGCTTTTTTGTTTTTTTGTTTCTGCAAATAAGTTGTAAAAGGTTCCCATTCTTTTCCAAAGTCACTATTGTCCTTTTCACACAGTTTATCCACTAACTTTGCTAACTCTGCATAGTTCATCAGCTTTCCTTGCCATTGTTGTTTTGATGGTATTTCTCCAGTCTTCCAATTCTGTGCTGTTAAAATTCTTGCTGCTGTTGTAGCATACATAAATAATGTCCGATTTTCTTTTGGCAATTCTTGTCCTAAAATACCCAACAGAAAGGCTTCTGGTTTTTTAACAAAGGTTATTTTGAACATTTTTTTTTTTTCAGTTCATTGTATATCATTTCCCCCCAAAAAAATTATGATCTTGCAATCCCACCACATATGGTAAAATGTACCTTCCCCTTCTTTACATCTCCAACAATTCTTTTGTTCTATTTTATATATAGTTTTAATGGTGCAATATACCACCTATAAATCATTTTCATGTAATTCTCTTTTAACAATATGCAATCCATAAATTTCAAGTTCACTTTCCAAAGCCTTATCCAATCCTCAAATTGTATGTTGTGACCTAAATCCTGTGCCCACTTAATCATTACTGATTTGACTTCCTGATCTTTAGTTTCCCATTCCAACAGAATATTTTATGTTAAGTTGTCGGCGAACATATCAGACGACACAGCGATTCTTCCAAAGCAGCTCTTTATTTGTAAGCTGGAACAGAACTGAACTGCTTATATAGAGCTCCACTAGAATGCAACAGTAACCATATTCTGTAACTAGCCAATCACTGAACGTCACTTTCGATCCTTCATTTGCATACAAACTATCCAATCACTGAACGTCACTTTTGATCCTTCATTTGCATACCTATCTACAGTATCCCCCTGCTGGCCCAGGGTGAGAACTTCAGTGCATAACATTATACGCCTTCTTTAATAATTTGGAATTATCATCTATTATATCCTTTTGGAATTTGGAAAGTGTGTAAGTGAATCCTCTTATTATCTTCTTTGAAGATTTCATTTACAGTGGTGCCCCGCAAGACGAATGCCTCGCAAGACAGAAAACCCGCTAGACGAAAGGGTTTTCTGTTTTTGAGTTGCTTCGCAAGACGAATTTCCCTATGGGCTTGCTTCGCAAGACGAAAATGTCTTGCGAGTCTTGCCATTTTCCCCCCGCTTCCCCCCCCCTTTTTCTAAGCCGCTAATAGCCTTTTAGCAGCTCAGCAGCTAAGCCTTTAATAGCCGCTAAGCCGCTAATAGCGCTAATCCGCTAATGGGGTTGCTTCGCAAGATGAAAAAACCGCTAGACGAAGAGAATCACGGAATGGATTTTTTTTGTCTTGCGAGGCACCACTGTAATTGCCTGTAGTGCAACCAGCTCTGAAAATGTTCCTTTATCTCATCATAATCTTTCCATTTCAACTTTCCTTCTTGTTCTATTAGTAAATCTCTATACGTTGGCCATGTTCCTTTCATTGTTGACATTTTAAATGATAATGCTTCAATGGGTGATAGCCACCACGAGGTTTTGGATTCCAGTAATTCTTTGTATTTTTCCCATACCTTTATTAAGGACTTTCTAATTACCGTATTTTTCGCCCTATAGGACGCACCGGCCCATAGGACGCACCTAGATTTGGGGGGGGGGGAATAAAGGAAAACATTTTTATCCCCCCCCCCCAGGCACGGAGCTGGGACGGGGGAAGTCCGAGCATCCCCCACCCCAGCCCCCAGAACAAGCAGCTCTCCGCAAGCCGTTGGAGGCCAGTTTGAAGTCGCACCGGGCTCACACAGCTTGCAGAGAGCTGCACGAAGCCTGCTCTGGGAGCATGCGGTGCTGGGGGAGGGGGAGGCCCAAGCTTCCCCCATCCCCAGCCTCCAGAACGGGTCCCAGAGCGATCCCGAAGCTGCGCGCAGCTTCGGCATTGCTCTGGGAGTTGCGGGGCTTGGGGAGGGGGAAGCTCTTCCCCAGGCCCCAGAACAGGTCCCAGAGCGATTCCGAAGCTGCACGCAGCTTCGCGATCGCTCTGGGAGCTTGCAGGGCTTAGGGAGGGGGAAACCCGCCGCCAGCCTCCAAACCATGTCGGGAGACAGCGGGATGGCGCGCTGTGCCTCCCCGCTGTCCCCCGAGCTTGCGGGGCTGGCGGCAGGGAGAAGCGGGCTTCTCCCCGCCGCCAGCCTCCAAACCACGTCGGGAAACAGCGGGATGGCGGCGTTCCGCCTCCCCGCTGTCCCCTGAGCTTGTGGGGCTGGCGGTGGGGCTCTCCAGGCTTCAGTGAATGCCTGCATTCGCCCTATAGGACGCACACACATTTCCCCTTCATTTTTGGAGGGGGAAAAGTGCGTCCTATAGGGCGAAAAATACGGTATATGATTGTGGAATCCTTTGTGTACTTTTGCTTTCCCATACCACAAATATGCGTGCCAACCAAATCTCTTATCATGTCCTTCTAACTCTATTGACTCTTCTTTTTCCAATTTGATCCATTCCCGAATCCAAGTAAGGCATGCTGCTTCGTAATAAATTTTAAAATCTGGAAGAGAAAAGCCTCCTTTTTCTTTTAGATCTAAGTATTTTATGCTTTATTTTTGGCCTTTTCCCACTCCAGATAAATTTTGAAATATCTTTTTGCCATTTTTTGAAGCAGGCATTGTTACAGTGGTACCTCAGGTTACATACGCTTCAGGTTACATATGCTTCAGGTTACAGACTTCGCTAACCCAGAAATAGTGCTTCAGGTTAAGAACTTTGCTTCAGGATGAGAACAGAAATCGTGTTCTGGCGGCGCAGCAGCAGCAGCAGGCGGCCCCATTAGCTAAAATGGTGCTTCAGGTTAAGAACAGTTTCAGGTTAAGAACAGACCTCCAGAACGAATTAAGTACTTAACCCGAGGTAGCACTGTACTTATTATTGGTATTGTCTGAAAGAGGAACAACATTTTGGGCAATACATTCATTTTAATTGCTGCAATTCTTCCTAAAAGGGAAAAGTTCATCCTGTTCCATATTTCTAAATTCCTTTTTATTTCATTCCAAATTTTTCATAATTATCTTTGTAGATATTAAGATTCTTTGTCGTGAACCATATTCTGAAGTATTTTAGCTTTTTATGAATTTCTATGTCTATAAGTTCGGATAACTCTTTTCTGATTCTTTAAGATTTTTGACTAACAATTTAGTTTTGTTTTTATTGAGTTTAAACCCTGCCAGCTGTCCGAACTTTTGAAATTTTTCAATTACTCTAAGAAGAGAATTCTTGTCCGCAATGGCTTTCAATTTATGCTCATTTTTCTTTATTTTTATTCCTGCCACATCTTTGTCAGCTCTAATATTTCTTGCTAAAACCTCCAGGACCAGAATAAACAAAAGTGGTGATAACAATCTCTGCTCTCTTTCTAACTTGCTTGTTAGCTGCCCGATTGGAGCAGAAATATTTTAAATAAATAAATAAATAAATAAAGCAAAACCTTTTCCTTGATCAAATGAATGGAGAATCCTTTCCACACTCGAAAGTAAAGTGCAGGTACAATTATGAAGAAGATCTGCAGAAGGGACACAGAAAAGAGCTAAGAGCCTCGGACAGAAGATCACCAGGTTGATGGACTAGATGGAACAGACAGAAAGGACTGACAGAACCCGAGACCAGGAAGAAGAGACGGTGGATGAAGATTGGAAGAAAGTTTAAAAATTCATTTAGAGAACTATTGCAAAATTAATGAGTGCTAGGAAAATCTTGGAATGAAACTATTAGGCTTTAGTAGAAATGTTATAAGGAGTTATGAATAAATAAGTTTTTAAGTTCTAAGGTTTTTTTATGGTAAGATAAGGCTAAAATAAATTACGACAACTAAAGGACAGAATACAGTGAAAGATGGAAAGGATTTGCCGAGATAATTAATACAATACAAAATACAAAAAAGGGAGGTGTGAGGAGGTCGATGAAACAAGTTAATGAAGATAAGGATATGGGAATATTGGATTTGTTTTTAATTTTTTTCTTATGCTCTTGTTTTTGATTTTGGTGTATTGTATGTTTTGTACTTTTTATTCTCCTTTTATTGATTTGTATTGTTTAATCTCTTTTTTCTTGCTTTTCTTTTTTCTTTTTTCCCCTGTAACTTTAAATTCCCAATAAATATCATTTTTTTAAAAAAATCCTATCCACACTCGAGAGCTTTGAGTACTGGAATTCATTCTCATCTAAGTCTGGATTAGCCTGACTGCTGCAAATAACAACCCACACTAAGAATTCTGTTTTATCCAGCATTGTTCCAGAATTCTGAGAAATCAAAAAATCAGTGCCGTTTTGAAATTCAGTGGTTCAATTCAGTGCAGTTTGAAAGATTCAGTCTGCCATCTTGATTCAAAATGGCATCTAACTGGATCCAAACTACGGCTGCATATAGTTCAAACACATCTGCAGGAGTGTTGTTGGCTGATCCCTAAGTTGGGGAGGTTCATTTGACAAGAAACCAATCCTTTCCTGTCATTGGCCCAGTAGTGTTGGCTGCTCTGCCAACAGAGATTCTGTAGGCGCTGTCTGTTTCTGCTGAAAAAGGCTTATGCAGGCAATTAAGAATACATCATCATCATCATTATTAATTTTATTTCTATACCACTTTAAATTTTAAAGAAAAATCTCAAAGCATATTAAAACATCAATAAAACAATCCAGAATTAAACATTTCTGAAGAAAGTCAAATATAGAGTATACAGTCAAAGCCACATAATTAACAGAAAACTAAAATGCTATCTTAAAGATGTCAAAATAAAACATTACAAAGGAGGTCAACTACAGAATACATATTTAAAACAAAGTTAACCCAAAAAAACTTAAACATTTCAAAAAGAAAAAAACATTGCTAAACAAAGTCAAATATAAAATACACATTTAAAACAGCATAGTTAACAAAAGAATCAAATATTATCATAAGCGTGACACGGCTGTTTGGCAGGCACAAAAAGGTGGGGCAGAAGAATCCAGTAATTAGGATTGGTTGCCAGGCATAGTGCTGTTCCTCCGGCCTCATGAACAGCCTCTTCAGTGGGGCTGGTGAGTCTGGGCCCCACCCCCAGGCCAGGTGGAAAGGGCCTTGCAGGGAGCAGCCTTCACGACTCACAGCCAGGTGATCATCCTTTCACAATAGCTGATTTCTGATTTTGTCCTTTTCCCATTTTTTAATTGTATGGTTTTATGCACAATTGTTGTAAACTGCTCTGATATTATTTTTTATGAATAGCAGTGTATAGAGATTTTTATAAATAATTAAAATAATATTTCTAAAATATATAGTCGAAATATCTATAATACCAAGGGCTCTAATCACTTCCCACTAACCTGAGAGGGAGGAGAAAGTGCAGTTGCTTTGGACTTGCTTAAGAAATGAAAGCCGCTTGCTTGGTCTCCATCTGCAAACAGAAGATGTCAGTGCAGCACAGCAAGAGTTAATTTAAATGACAGGCCACAACTTCAGGGCACCAGCTGCTTTTGCATCAGATTCACAATCCCCTGGGGTCTCTTAACTGCTTCATAAACCTGGTCTTTGTGGATGCAATGCCTTGCACCATTAGCATTTGGGGGATGTGCTGGTGTTATATGTGCCCCAGCAGACACACAAACAAAAAGGGCGGGGGGGGGCTTTCTCAATGTTGCTTTCCTCTCCCATTTTGTCCCACAACCTGTCAGAAATGAAGGAAAGGTCATCCCCACAACACCATTCAGGAATTACTTAGGGGTAGAGGTGTGCAACCTGAGTTAAGATTAAAAAAGGATGTGTACAAAAAATGGAAAAGGGGGGAAACCACCAAAGAGGAATTCAAACAAATAGCCAGCACGTGTAGACACAAAGTCAGAAAAGCTAAAGCACAAAATGAACTCAGGCTTGCTAGAGAGGTTAAAAGCAACAAAAAAGGCTTTTATGGGTATGTTCGTAGCAAAAGGAAGAACAAAGAAACCGTGGGGTCACTCAGAGGAGAAGATGGTGAAATGCAAACAGGGGACACAGAAAGGGCTGAACTCCTCAATGCCTTCTTTGCCTCAGTCTTCTCCAATAAAGAAAACAATGCCCGACCTGAAGAATTTGGAGCAAATGATTCAGCAGAGGAAACACAGCCCAGAATAACTAAGGAGATAGTACAAGAATACTTGGCTAGTCTAGATGTATTCAAGTCTCCAGGGCCAGATGAACTGCATGCAAGAGTATTAAAAGAACTGGCAGATGTGATTTCAGAACCACTGGCAGTCATCTTTGAGAATTCCTGGAGAACAGGCGAAGTCCCAGCAGACTGGAGGAGGGCAAATGTTGTCCCTATTTTCAAAAAGGGGAAAAGAGAGGACCCAAATAATTACCGCCCAGTCAGTCTGACATCAATACCAGGGAAGATTCTGGAGCAGATCATTAAGCAAACAGTCTGTGAGCACCTAGAAAGGAATGCTGTGATCACCAATAGTCAGCATGGATTTCTGAAAAATAAGTCATGTCAGACTAACCTGATCTCGTTTTTTGACAGAATTACAAGCCTGGTAGATGAAGGGAACGCAGTGGATGTAGTCTACCTTGATTTCAGCAAGGCATTTGACAAGGTGCCCCATGATATTCTTGTAAAGAAGCTGGTAAAATGCGGTCTTGACTATGCTACCACTCAGTGGATTTGTAACTGGCTGACTGACCGAACCCAAAGGGTGCTCATCAATGGTTCCTCTTCATCCTGGAGAAGAGTGACTAGTGGGGTGCCACAGGGTTCTGTCTTGGGCCCGGTCTTATTCAACATCTTTATCAACGACTTGGATGATGGACTCAAGGGCATCCTGTTCAAATTTGCAGATGACACCAAACTGGGAGGGGTGGCTAACACCCCAGAGGACAGGATCACACTTCAAAACGACCTTGACAGATTAGAGAACTGGGCCAAAACAAACAAGATGAATTTTAACAGGGAGAAATGTAAAGTATTGCACTTGGGCAAAAAAAATGAGAGGCACAAATACAAGATGGGTGACACCTGGCTTGAGAGCAGTACATGTGAAAAGGATCTAGGAGTCTTGGTTGACCACAAACTTGACATGAGCCAACAGTGTGACGCGGCAGCTAAAAAAGCCAATGCAATTCTGGGCCTCATCAATAGGAGTATAGCATCTAGATCAAGGGAAGTAATAGTGCCACTGTATTCTGCTCTGGTCAGACCTCACCTGGAGTACTGTGTCCAGTTCTGGGCACCACAGTTCAAGAAGGACACTGACAAACTGGAACGTGTCCAGAGGAGGGCAACCAAAATGGTCAAAGGCCTGGAAACGATGCCTTATGAGGAACGGCTAAGGGAGCTGGGCATGTTTAGCCTGGAGAAGAGGAGGTTAAGGGGTGATATGATAGCCATGTTCAAATATATAAAAGGATGTCACATAGAGGAGGGAGAAAGGCTGTTTTCTGCTGCTCCAGAGAAGCGGACACGGAGCAATGGATCCAAACTACAAGAAAGAAGATTCCACCTAAACATTAGGAAGAACTTCCTGACAGTAAGAGCTGTTCGACAGTGGAATTTGCTGCCAAGGAGTGTGGTGGAGTCTCCTTCTTTGGAGGTCTTTAAGCAGAGGCTTGACAAGCATATGTCAGGAGTGCTCTGATGGTGTTTCCTGCTTGGCAGGGGGTTGGACTCGATGGCCCTTGTGGTCTCTTCCAACTCTATGATTCTATGATTCTATGATTCTATGAACCAGACTTGACTGATTATTTGGGGCTTTCCGGACTGGGGGTAGGAAAGGCAGTAATTGCAGGGTGGGGGGTGGGGAGAAACATGACAGACATAATTAAAATTATGTATGCTATGGAGAAAGTGAGTTTTTCTCCCTCTCTGATAAAACCAGAACTCTCAGTCAGTGAGTGAAGCTCAACACCAGATGATTCTTGCAGCACAGAGTGACTTCAGTTTACGTGCCACGGCTAAGCTGTGGAATAGGCTGCTGTAACATGTGGCGATGACCACCATCGTGGGTGTCCTCAAAGCTAGGAACCTTTGGCTCTTCTGATGTTGCTGAACTACAACTCAGGATGGTGGGAGTTGCAGTTCAGCAACATCAGGAGGACCAAAGGTTCCCCAAAACCATTTTAAACAAATCCTGATGAGATGGAAGTGCTGGCGGGTGGGGTTTCCTGTGCCCAGGCATTGACAAATTACTTCTTCTTAATGGGGTTTAAGGAGCAGCTCCATGCATTGGCGCTTGTCCTGGATCTATCATCACTTGAGGCAAGGGCTGCCAGGTCACAAGCACTCCAGACCCAGAGGAGACCTCAAGGCAGCTCAGGGATATCACAGGGGACTTTTTTCTCCTCAGCCACCATGTCCTTTTTGTGACATCACAGACAGTTTGCAGCCAATGGCTACAGCTGGAGAGACATCAGCACTGATTTATTGTTTATTTCTCACCCAGCCCACTCCCCAGGCGGTGCTGTGGGGGACACACACTATAAAACTCAGGTATTTGATTTTCCATAAGATGGAATTTACACTACTGTACAGCTAGATGTATTGAGAAAGCCATTCATTTATAAATTTGTTTTTTTTTAAATGATATTTATTGATAATTTAAAATTACAGAGAAAAAAAGAAAAAGAAAAAACAAAAACAAAAAAGGAATTAAACAATACGAGTCAATAAAAAGAAAAAAAGAGAACAAAACACACAATACATCAAAACCAAAAACAAAAGCAAACAAAAAATTAAAAACAAATCCAATATTCCCAAATCTTTATCTTTTGTTAACTTGTTTCATCGACCTCCTCGTACCTCCCTTTTTTGTATTCTAGTTATTAATTATCTCAGCAAATCCTTTCCATCTTTCACTATATTCTGTCATTAAATTGTCTTAATTTATTTTAACCTTATCTTACCATAAAAAGCCCTAAAACTTAAAACTTATTTGTACATAACTCCTTATAGCATTTCTACTAAAGCTAAATAGTTTCATTCCAACATTTTTTCTAACACTCATTAATTTTACAATATTTCTCTAAATAAATTTTTAAACTTTCTTCCAATCTTCATCCACCGTCTCTTCTTCCTGGTCTCGGGTTCTGTCAGTCCTTTCTATCCATTCCATCTAGTCCATCAACCTGGTGATCTTCTGTCCGAGGCTCTTAACTCTTTTCCATGTCCCTTCTGCAGATCTTCTTCATATTTATACCTGCACTTTACTTTGTCTTCTGCTGATCTTGTTCTTAATTTCCTTCCTTTATCACTGAGGAGTAGATCTCGGGGAGACTCCAACCTAACAATGGCTTTATCCCTTCTCGACAGGTCAGCCCATTCTCCATAGTCAGCAGTAAAATCCAAAAGGTATTTGAAGGCATGTTTCAAAATCCCTCCAAAGTTAAAGGCCCCCACAACTCCAGACTCCCCCTGGCCCAAAACCAGATCCCAGAAGCCAGAACATCCCTGCATAGGGGGATCTATCCAACTTCCCATCTCCAAACCGAACGAGACTCCATCTCTCCAAATCTGACTTTCTCCAGATTCAGTCATCAAAAACAACAGCTTATGTTCCTGCAAGGCCGCGGCTCTCTCCACTTGTATTACTTGAGGTTCAACAACAACCTCCTCCTTTGTCTTCTGCACAACTTGCCCTGTCAAAGCAGATTCCTGGGTCGGTTCCTGAGTGGTTTCTATATAGGTATTCACTGTTTGTCCAAAATTATTAACTTAAATTTATCTTTCTTTACTCTCTCTCCTGCAGGCTTAAACAATCTAAGATTTCCCCCCTCTTCTCCTGCTTCCAAGCGGGGTTTAGTAGTTTTAGCCGATGGAGATTTAGTCCTTTACAAAAGACTTTCCAGACTTTAGCTTGCAATATCTTTGCTTCAATCTATTTACAAAAGCGGAAGGCGGACTTCCTGTTTAGAACCTTCCCGCTTCGGTGCCAAATTAAGATGTTTCATAGTCCAATTTTCCGTTCTACTCACGGGTAGTTGTTTAAAGTCCAATTGTCCACAGGAAAAAGCCAGCGCTCTCTGGCAACAGCAATGCAGCTTCACTCCGTGAAAAGAGCAGTCGATTCGAAGCACCGCGGCGCTCACCCCACGTCGCTCCGGATCCCCGAAACCGGGTTTCCCCGCGAGTAGGGGAGGTGCAAAAGGTGCCAGCCGAATCCCACGTCCACAGGCTTCTCCCGCCTGTGGTTTTTGGTGGGTCTCCGCCTCGCCGTGGCGGTCCAGACCCTAATTTCCACAAAGTGGATTCCTCCCGATCAGAGGAAATCCGCCATTGCTGGAGGCGCTAACCCGGAAGTCCCGGAGGCGCTAACCCGGAAGTTGGGTTGCTTAAGCCTTAAGCACTGCAATTCTCTTCATTGCTTTCAGAGGTGGTCGAGAAAACCTCACTGAGTTCAGACATCTTTGGAAAAAGCAAACTGAGACAATGAAAGGCACGGCTACCATTCGAGAGCATCACCAGGCAGCTCAACTGACTCCAGCCTGGCAACTTTATCCATTAAGTTCATCCTTCCAACTTCCAGGGGCTTCATCTATTCATGAATATACACCAGTTTCCTGTCACACATTGCATTCATTCACCACAACCACATCTGAAACCTCCCATTCACACACAAAAACATGCACCAGCTGACAGCCATGAAGAATGTCAATGGACACGTTCACTCATTGTTCATTCTCCATTCACATACCCACAGATATCCACTGGCTTCTCCAGACCAGCTTGCAAAGATGAATTGCCCACTTGGGGGTGGGGGACAGCAGCTGCCCATCTGGATGCTGCAGAATTTTGAGGGGGCTCAACCCCCTCTTTGAATTTTTTTGGGTGGGCTAGGCCCCCTGAGCTACCCTAGATGGTGCCTTGTGTAGCACTTAGCAGTATCTGAATACAAACTTCACTGACTTCAATATCTGCCTGCTTCTGCTAGGTCTACCATTAGGTATCAGTCAGCTTCCAGCTGTGGATATCAGCCCCCTTCAAGCTGCAATCCCACTCAGCAAGTTATTAGTGCTCCTGCTGCTGGATGGTCACCACCATCCATCTGACAATTTGCCTCCTACAGGTGGAAGAAAATTGGGCAATGCTGAATGTCACATGTGTAGCTTGCTGTGTTCAGTTGGGTAAAAGGAAAAGACACACACCTAAAGCCACTCAGCTGTGATGTGCCTTTGTGACATCACAGGTAGACCCTAGCCAATAGTACCAGGCTGGAAAGCCTCACAATTGTGGGTGCACCTCAGCAATTATTTATTTGTGAGCCCCTTTATTACTAAAAAAAATTCATTTTAGCCCACCTTTCATCTATACTGATACTTTGGGGGGGGGCACACACCATAAAGTTGTGGCAGGGGACTATTTTAGCACAATCTCTTGCAGGCAACCTTTCAGGGGCTGTAGGCCAGAGTTGGGCAGGATCAGAGGCAAAAGGGAGTGGAACAATTAAGGTGACTCCTCTTTGTACAAGGGGCTTCATTCCAGCTGTGCAAAAGCCACAATTCTATGCCAACACCCCCACCCTGCTAATCTCTCAGTCTAGTTAAGCAAGAAGCATCATCCCAGTTCAAGGGAACTAGGGAAAAACTCTTGAGGAGGGTGCAGAGCAAGGCCGGTGAGGGGCATGAAATAAATAAAGAAATAAACAACTGTCTGACTTTTAGAAGACATCTGAATGCAGCCCTGTTTAGGGAAGCTTTTAATATTTGATGAATTATTGTATTTTAATATTTTGCTGGAAACCGCCCAGGGTGGCTGGGGAAAGCCAGCCAGATGGGCAGGGTATAAATTGTTTTGTTGTTGTTGTAGCCTCTTGAGAAGATTTGGCTTACAGACTAAGGTTCGCCAAGTGAGATTTCATGGCCCAAAATGGAGACCTGAAGCAGCCCCAGTGATGTTATTAAGCATTAACCACAGTCACCAAGAGCATGTCGTTCACATAAAAAAACCACAACATTTAACAAATGAGCAAATATGTCACTGGTTAGAAAGATAACGATTGAAAGCTTAGCGAAAAGGTGTTTTCCCAGGTCCAGCTAAAACACTGTGCTTAAGGCACAGGATGGAACGGGAATTGTAGTCCACCAAAGTAAAAATTGCAAGGATCCTCTTTTCACACTAAGAACAGATGTTTCCAAACTTCTGCTTTACACATGTAGCAGGAAAACACCCCCCCCAATCATTCAGTTTGTACAAACTTCACACACACTCACACACTACATATGCTACACTTCTGTTATAAATTCATAGAAAATCAACCATACATCGGATTTGCACTGTTCCACTTTTATTTTACTCCATGAAGGAAGGACTACAAAATGGGGAAGGTTTGATACAGGGCACCCATAATCCCTTCAGCATACCAGCACATCCACAGGAGCCCTGCCCAGTTGCTATGCCAACCCTGATGGTCCTAGTGTGGTGCCAGTGTGGTGTAGTGGTTAAGAGCGGTGGACTCGTAATCTGGGGAACTGGGTTCCCGTCTCCGCTCCTCCACATGCAGCTGCTGGGTGACCTTGGGCCAGTCACACTTCTCTGAAGTCTCTCAGCCCCACTCACCTCACAGAGTGTTTGTTGTGGGCGAGGAAGGGAAAGGAGAATGTTAGCCGCTTTGAGGCTCCTTAAAGGGAGTGAAAGGCGGGATATCAAATCCAAACTCTTCTTCTTCTTCTAGACAGAAGAACAAAGAAACAGTGGGGTCACTCAGAGGAGAAGATGGTGAAATGCAAACAGGGGACACAGAAAGGGCTGAACTCCTCAATGCCTTCTTTGCCTCAGTCTTCTCCGATAAAGAAAACAATGCCCGACCTGAAGAATTTGGAGCAAATGATTCAGCAGAGGAAACACAGCCCAGAATAACTAAGGAGATAGTACAAGAATACTTGGCTAGTCTAGATGTATTCAAGTCTCCAGGGCCAGATGAACTGCATCCAAGAGTATTAAAAGAACTGGCAGATGTGATCTCAGAACCACTGGCAGTCATCTTTGAGAATTCCTGGAGAACAGGCGAAGTCCCGGCAGACTGAAGGAGGGCAAATGTTGTACCTATTTTCAAAAAGGGGAAAAGAGAGGACCCAAATAATTACCGCCCAGTCAGTCTGACATCAATACCAGGGAAGATTCTGGAGCAGATCATTAAGCAAACAGTCTGTGAGCACCTAGAAAGGAATGCTGTGATCACCAATAGTCAGCATGGATTTCTGAAAAATAAGTCATGTCAGACTAACCTGATCTCGTTTTTTGACAGAATTACAACCCTGGTAGATGAAGGGAACGCAGTGGATGTAGCCTACCTTGATTTCAGCAAGGCATTTGACAAGGTGCCCCATGATATTCTTGTAAAGAAGCTGGTAAAATGCGGACTTGACTATGCTACCACTCAGTGGATTTGTAACTGGCTGACTGACCAAACCCAAAGGGTGCTCATCAATGGTTCCTCTTCATCCTGGAGAAGAGTGACTAGTGGGGTGCCACAGGGTTCTGTCTTGGGCCCGGTCTTATTCAACATCTTTATCAACGACTTGGATGATGGACTCAAGGGCATCCTGATCAAATTTGCAGATGACACCAAACTGGGAGGGGTGGCTAACACCCCAGAGGACAGGATCACACTTCAAAACGACCTTGACAGATTAGAGAACTGGGCCAAAACAAACAAGATGAATTTTAACAGGGAGAAATGTAAAGTATTGCACTTGGGCAAAAAAAATGAGAGGCACAAATACAAGATGGGTGACACCTGGCTTGAGAGCAGTACATGTGAAAAGGATCTAGGAGTCTTGGTTGACCACAAACTTGACATGAGCCAACAGTGTGACGCGGCAGCTAAAAAAGCCAATGCAATTCTGGGCTGCATCAATAGGAGTATAGCATCTAGATCAAGGGAAGTAATAGTGCCACTGTATTCTGCTCTGGTCAGACCTCACCTGGAGTACTGTGTCCAGTTCTGGGCACCACAGTTCAAGAAGGACACTGACAAACTGGAACGTTTTCCAGAGGAGGGCAACCAAAATGGTCAAAGGCCTGGAAACGATGCCTTATGAGGAACGGCTAAGGGAGCTGGGCATGTTTAGCCTGGAGAAGAGGAGGTTAAGGGGTGATATGATAGCCATGTTCAAATATATAAAAGGATGTCACATAGAGGAGGGAGAAAGGTTGTTTTCTGCTGCTCCAGAGAAGCGGACACGGAGCAATGGATCCAAACTACAAGAAAGAAGATTCCACCTAAACATTAGGAAGAACTTCCTGACAGTAAGAGCTGTTCGACAGTGGAATTTGCTGCCAAGGAGTGTGGTGGAGTCTCCTTCTTTGGAGGTCTTTAAGCAGAGGCTTGACAGCCATATGTCAGGAGTGCTCTGATGGTGTTTCCTGCTTGGCAGGGGGTTGGACTCGATGGCCCTTGTGGTCTCTTCCAACTCTATGATTCTATGATTCTATGATTCTAAGATCACAAAGAACTTGCATATGGTAGTGGATTCAGCACAGACTGGAACAAAGGACAATAATCAGCTCTTCCCTCTGGGGGCAGGAAACTGCAAACTCCCCTCTGTCACCTGGAAAGTACTCATGGGGAGGGGGAAAGGAGGAACCAGCCAGGTGACAGGACACTCAGGTTACCACCACAACTCCTCCCTCAGCCCCTCCTTTCTGTGATGTATGCATGATGTTTCTGGGGGTGGGCTTGATCTACAGGATGGGAATTTCAAAAGTCTTTATAAGACCTTGCACACCATTTTTTCTGTGTCCTTCCTCTCGCCTGCAAGTGAGGGGAGCACCCTGTTGCAACAGTTCAATAAAGGCCAAGCCTACAGGCTGCTGTTTTGCTCCAAGTTATCCTGGTTGGTGTCTTTGTTTTTGTCCAAGGGAGCCCTCGGATTTTTCCGGTAACACACATCAGCACAATTTATTTCCAAAGCTCTTTGGTGGGATGAGGAGAACCAAAAATACCACTGGACTAGCAGAAGCTAGAGAACATTACACTCTTTTTAAAAGCCCCACATCACCCTTCAGTTGCCAGGTTATAGGCCCATTCTTAATAATTGAGACAGTGAAAATGTGTAACAGCATTTAATCAGGGACATTCTGTCATGGAACAGTTCGTTTTTCAGCTGGGCTAATACAACCACAGGTACATGTCAAACCTTTGTGTTGCTCTTTTCCTAGGCACCTTTCACAGGCATAAGCAGCTGGATCACCCTTTACTTATGTCTCAAATTTGTTTCCTTATTTGTTGGCCTTCATGAAACACTGCAGTACTTAGATTTTTTAGATGATTTATGATGGGTGTTGTCTCTGCACTTTTTTTAGCAGCAGTCTGGTTTGCGGGTAAGTTCCCACAGGCTTTTGTGCAGGCATTTGACATATCAATTTGGCACCACTGCAACAGAGATGAGAAGCATGATTGCACTGTGTAGCTAGCAGTGCTGTAGGTATCCAGGTTGTACAATGATCCGTCTTGGCCTGTCAAACCTGCACCCTCTCAAAAGGTTATGATAAAAGGACTGGCATTTATATTTTGAAGCATTCCTACCAATTAATAATAATAATAATAATTTATTATTTGTACCCCGCCCACCTGGGAAAACTACTGTAGCTATCCTTCCACAAACTGACAGGACAGCCTGATATCTTCAGAAGGGTATACTATGTTTGCAAATTTCATCAATTTCTATCAAGAAATTTAAAAAGTGTTAGATGTTTCCCTTTAAAAAGAAGCAAACTTTAAGCACATCCAGAAGAAACAAATAAACCAAAACTGGATCTATTCACCTGTAATTAGGACTGCTATATGAACTGTGCAGTGGTTACAATGCCTGCAAATTCCATTCACTTCTGCCAATAGAGGGAAAATGTTATATCCATTTTTTAGTCCTCATAATAGAAGAAGAGTTTGGATTTGGTACCCCGCTTTATCACTACCCGAAGGAGTCTCCAAGCGGCTTTCCCTTCCTCCCCCACAACAAACACTCTGTGAGGTGAGTGGGGCTGAGAGACTTCAAAGAAGTGTGACTGGCCCAAGGTCACCCAGCAGCTGCATGTGGAGGAGCGGAGACGCGAACCCGGTTCTCCAGATTACGAGACCACCGCTCTTAACCATTACACCACACTGAGCAGGGCAGGAAGTAGCTTCGTTTTTCCCCAGAACTGAATTTGGACCCTGAGGTGAATCAAGCAACCTCAGAAGTGCTTCAGACAAAAGTGAACTATTTCCCAAGCAGCTGAATCAGGATCTACCAAATACTGTGGTGGGTTCACACTTCTAACATTGTAAGCAGCACTTAAAATGCACAAGTCTGGCTAATTAAAAAGGAAGATTTATTGCAAAGAACAATCAGAAATCCAGCAGGTCGCTCCTGAGCAGCCTCCATTACAGCCTACGATGACTCAACTGGACTTTGGTTTCCCTTTCTCTTACTACGGAAGAAGCAACGGAAGTACGTCTTTTTCCTGCGCTGCTTCTCCCTCTATGTTGTAAGCCTCCCCTCCAGTGACATCTGTGACTGATGGGCTCTGATTCCCTTTCTGACAAGCTGTCACTCTGTGCAGGCTGCCGCTCTACTACTTGACCCCTCACCTAGATCCTGCCTGCTTGTTTCCTTGGCAACTTGCAGTCCATTCTCTCCTTGCCCCCTCTCTTCAGACTCTGCTGGCATGTGCTCTCCAGACAGCGGCAAATTCTTATATAAGGGTTCTTCCATCTTGACAAACATGTAAAATAATGATGACCCCTGAGACTGGAATTCCAGGTGTGGAATCCCTAGTCTGACATTCCAGTCCCAGAGACCCAACATTCTAGTCCCAGGCCTGTCATTCTATCCTCATGGGTCTTGGACTGCACTCCAAGCAGTCCCAGGTCTATAATTCCAGTGCCAGAGGCTGGAGAACCCATAATCCAAACAAGTTAGTCACAAGTCATCTATCCAAGCTAGCCTCACTTGGGAGAGCCTTCTCCCAACCAAACAGGTTTATTTTCATCCATCCCAGACAACCTGTGATGGAGAGGCATAGCAGTCCACAGTCCTCTAATCAAGGCACATTAAGCTCTTGTTCCAAGTCTGCATCAATCTTCTTTGGTGATCACTTGTAGCCAAGTAAGATTGTTTTCCAAAACAGGGTTTTAGCAGTGAGTCCATAAGTGACTGTGGAGGCCAATTCTGGATCCACACGTCCTTCCACAGTAGGGACACTGGTTTCCGGGTGGGAGTTGATCACGGTGTGGATTTGCCAAGCGTGCCTTCCTCTTAGCACGTTTCTCCCTTGCGTCCTGAGTTCGAGTGCCTTCAAAGCCCACCTTTGGTAAAGGCTGTTCTCCAACTGGAGCACTCGCAGGCCAGTGTTTCCCAGTTGTCTGTGTTTATACTACATTTTTAAAGATTTGCCTTGAGACAGTCTTTAAACCTCTTTTGTTGACCACCAGCATTACACTTTCCATTTTTAAGCTTGGAATAGAGTACAGTGGTACCTCGCAAGACGAATGCCTCGCAAGATGGAAAACTCGCAAGACGAAAGGGTTTTTTGAGCTGCTTTGCAAGACAATTTTCCCTATGGGCTTGCTTTGCAAGACGGAAACGTCTTGCAAGTTTGTTTCCTTTTTCTTAACACCATTAATACAGTTGCGACTTGACTTCGAGGAGCAACTCATAGCATGCGGTGTGGTAACCTTTTTTTGAGGTTTTTAAAGACTTTGGTGATTTTTGAAGCTTTTCCAAAACTTTCCCGACACCGTGCTTTGCAAGACGAAAAACATCGCGGAACGAATTTATTTCGTCTTGCAAGGCACCACTGTAGTTGCTTTGGAAGACGATCGTCAGGCATCCGCACAACATGACCAGTCCAACGAAGTTGATGTTGAAGAATCATTGCTTCCACACTGGTGATCTTTGCTTCTTCCAGTTCACTGGTATTAGTTCTCCTGTCTTCCCAAGTGATGTGTTAAATTTTCCGGAGACACCGTTGATGGAATCTTTTGAGGAGTTGGAGATGGCGTTTATCAGTGGTCCATGTTTCACAAGCAGACAGTAATGTTGGTAGTACAATAGCTTTCTAAAAAAACAAGCATTTTGGTTTCCCTGCGAATGTCCCGGGACTCTGGACTGCAATGGGGAGAAAGCTCCCTGTGGCCCTTGGGGAAAGAGAACTGCCCAGCCCCCCCCCCCCCCCGCGCTGTGTCTTCAGCTCTTCAGGCGCCCATCAAAGAGCCAGAATGACGCGCCTGCCGCGGCTGCTCCTCGATGACGTCACTGCCCTCCCGCCCCCTTTCTCGCGCGAGGCCCACCTGAGCGTCACGCGCCGCGCGGGTTCGGGCGACGGCCCGTTGCTAAGGCGCCTCGGCCAGGGCCGCGGAAAGAGCCCCCCTGCTGCCGACCAATCGCCAGCCCCGCTCTCCGCTGCGGTCGAGGCTCACGGGCCGCCGCGGCTGCCACTCGGGTAGCTCGCCCCGCTATTGCCCCTTCGCTCCAGCCTATCAGCGGCCGACGTGGAGGAGCTCCGCCCCCTTCTCAGCTGGTGCTGCCGGCGGGGGGGAGGGCGAGGGGCTGTCTGCCGCGAACCAATCAGCGGAGCCCGCCGGGGTAAGGGGCGTGGCCAAGGCTCTGGCGAGGAGAGGAAGCGTCCGGTGAGGCGGGGCGGGGGGCGCGGGCGGGCCGGAGCCCCGGGGGGCTGGGGGGGGGGGCGCAGGCCGAGACCCCGGGCGGGAGGGCGGGGCTGCGGCCCACTGGGGGTTCAGAGCCGCAGTCTCGCGGGGTTCCGCCAGTGGGGAACGCTGCGCAACATTGGCCAAGGTGGCGCCCTCTAGGTCGGTGTTTCCCTAGCGTAGGCTGCCAGCTGCTTTGGGACTCCAGTTCCCATCATCTCTCACTGCTGGTATTGCTAGCTGGGGATGGTGGGAGTTGTAGTCCAGAAATAGCTGGAGCCCCAGCTTTGGGAAACACTCTGATGTTCCACTCCAACTCCCCTCTGCCCCAGCTGATGGCCATGCAGAGGGCACCACCTTGGGCAAAGGCTGCTTGAGCCAGTATGTGCAGCAGCTAGAGCGTTGGCCAGGGTCCTGACACAGCCATGAAGCCCCTTTGGGCCAGTCACTGTCTCAGCTTAATCTCCCTGGCAAGGTTGCTATGGGGATTCAATGAGGTCATGTGGGTGAAATCTGTGGGGTTGCAATGTGCATACTTATGGAGAACAGGGAGTTGGAAAGGTACATAAGATATAGGGCTCTGCGTTCAGGAGGTGTGGAGGGTTGTATGAAAAGGAGTGTTTGCTTAAGTGGGAGGGGTGCTCAGGCTCCTGTGCTGGTATGTTAGGCATGAAGGTGTCCCAGAGGGGATGCTCAGGAGCTCCATTAGGGTCTTCAGCGTAGCATCCTAGAAGACAGTAGGGCCGTAATAGCGATGTTGAGTTGAAAACATTCCACATTTTCCAGCTCTTTATTTTTCTATGGAAATGCTTCCATTTTAAAAGTTTGTTACTAAGAATGAATGGATACCAAGGGCAATAATTCAATATTAGGCTACTTTGGAGTTTTAATTTTTTAATCTATTTGCTAAATGCAAGTAAAACAAATGTGCTAAATTAGATTACTCCAATGCATCACAATATCTTCTGATGGAAACAGAAAACTATTCAGTGCAAATTTCCCTAAGTTGTATGGGGGAGGGGGAATTCATTTATTTTATTAACCCACATCACTAAGTAATAGTCGAGTTAGCAGAAATCCTCCCTGTGCTCTGGGGCAATTGTAATAGGAATTCTTAGAAATAACACAGGCTCTAATGTGGGGGTAGAGCTCTTGGTTCTTAAAAAACAGCAACCCTGTGGATGTCTAGCTGTGAGCTATGCAGTTGTAATGAGGATTTTAAGAATTACAAGCAACATCCATGGACGGGCTTTTTATTCTGGAGAGCTGAGAGACTGCAGCTGGGGTTGCTTGCAGATTTACAACCTGTGTTGTGTAGGGGGTTGACTTACAGCATGGGTAGGGAAACTAAGGCCCAGGGGCCGGATGCGGCCCAATCGCCTTCTCAATCCGGCCCATGGACAGTCCAGGAATCAGCGTGGGGCCTGCCTGGTGTTTTTACACGAGTAGAATGTGTGCTTTTATTTAAAATGCAAGGGGTGAGAATACCGTGACATCTTCCCCAACTTTGAGGTGGGGGGGGGTGTTGTCTTTGTTGTCCTGAACCTCAGAGCCATTTGGAAAATGATGAGAAGTCTACTTGCTGAGTGCCTCTTAGGTGCAATGTGGCCCCTCCACTCCTCCCAAGCAGAGAAGCTCAGAGGCTGTCCCTAATGCTATCCTTGCTTTTTCTAGGGGAAGACTGGCAAGTGCAATTGTGGATCCCTGAATAGAAAAACAGGAATGTGGATGCTGGAGACCCTGGTGATTACTAAGGGAAAGCCTGGGAGAAATTCACAACAGAGCTTTGGGGTCACATAGTATATTATTATCTGGTACCACAGATAATCAGCGTGGGGCCTGCCTGGTGTTTTTACACGAGTAGAATGTGTGCTTTTATTTAAAATGCAAGGGGTGAGAATACCGTGACATCTTCCCCAACTTTGAGGTGGGGGGGGGGTGTTGTCTTTGTTGTCCTGAACCTCAGAGCCATTTGGAAAATGATGAGAAGTCTACTTGCTGAGTGCCTCTTAGGTGCAATGTGGCCCCTCCACTCCTCCCAAGCAGAGAAGCTCAGAGGCTGTCCCTAATGCTATCCTTGCTTTTTCTAGGGGAAGACTGGCAAGTGCAATTGTGGATCCCTGAATAGAAAAACAGGAATGTGGATGCTGGAGACCCTGGTGATTACTAAGGGAAAGCCTGGGAGAAATTCACAACAGAGCTTTGGGGTCACATAGTATATTATTATCTGGTACCACATTAATTTGTAATACTAGCATTTTATTATAAGCAGCTAAGAAAGGAAACATTCTTGTAAATTTAAATTTAAAGTCTGCAATCCCAGCTGTCAAACAACTGCACAAATAAAAGAAGTTTTATTCTGCTCTTAAAACGCATTGAGGTTTGGGTTCTGGCAAACCCTAAGCGAGAATCTGATCCATAAATGTGCAGCATTGTCAGAAATGCCCCTGTGCATTCCCTTGATATTTGACATTGGTGCATGGATGTCATTGTAGAGAGAGTGCTTGTTGGTCAGGCTCAAGCCTTCACAAGGTATGTGACCCTGCGGAGAAAGCCTAACTGGAACTGATCAGTTACATGCAGAAAACATAACACCATTTCTGCAAATACTGTCGCTGTTACTTTCCATCCATGCAATTGCATTGTAATCACATCACGTTTCCTGCCATGGTCCCACACCTGAAATTCTCACTCCAATTCTCTCTTGGTTGTGACTGCAAGTGTGAACCATCTCTCAGTTTGCTGTAGTCTCCAAAGCTTAACACAGGATGAGCTAATTGGATGAAGGCTAGGAATGAAAGGAAGGTATCTTACTTGTAATGGGGCACCTGGAAGTGAAGGGACAAGACTGGCTCAAGCTTAATAGATGATTGATAAAGTGAGCACTCTGAAATTTGAGGAGGTGGGGGCTGAAGTAGAGGGACATGAGAGGGTGTGTGAATGGAGACTGGCCAAGGGTTGCGGGGGATGGTGGTGTGTGTGTTTTGTTTTGAAGATCTATTCTGCAAGATGTCATTGACACAGTAATGGGGCATTAGTGGTGGGTGTATACTGGACCAGCCACACATCATTCCCCCTCCTTGGTTATTCTGGGATGCCTCCTCAGCATTATTGCCGCCTGGAGGGGCCCCTCATTGCAGCATAAAGAGATACAGGGTTCCAGCAGGAAGTTAAACATGGAAACAAAGCTGTAGGTCTGTCCTTAAACGTCTGAAGGCACAAACAGTATTAAAACTGAGATTGCATATAACCACCCCAACACCCTCATGAGCTGCTGCTGCTGCTGCTGCTTTGGCGATCACTCGTAGCCGAGTGAGATTGTCTTCCATAAACACTGTTTTAACAGTGAACCATCTTGAGCAGCTGGGTGGGAGCTGCTGTGGCTGCTGGGCAATAAGGACTGGGTGGGGTGAAATTACTTTGGTCCTGAGATTTATTTGTTCTCATTACTCCTTTTATATCCCATCTTTTTATCCTCACAGCCACCCTGTGAGGTAGGTTAGGCAGAGAGACAGTGAGCTTCATGCTTGAGCTGGGATCTGAATCCTGGTCTCCCAGGTGCTGGTACAACACTTGTGAGCTGGCCTTCCTCAATAACACTCAATGAAGTAATATATATTTTGTCACTGTTGATTTTTTAAAGATCTGAAGTAGCACAGTCCAACTTCCTCTGGACTTGGCAAGACATCTCCAGCGTTGTGCTTCCCCGTTGGACCAGCCATGATTCACAGCCTCTTCCTGATCAACTCTTCCGGGGACATCTTCCTTGAGAAACACTGGAAAAGTGTGGTTAGCCGCTCGGTTTGTGACTACTTCTTTGAGGCACAGGAAAGAGCCTCAGAGGCAGAAAATGTGCCCCCCGTGATCCCCACCCCTCACCACTATCTCTTGAGTGTCTATCGGCACAAGATCTTCTTTGTGGCAGTGATCCAGACAGAGGTACCCCCGCTTTTTGTCATTGAATTTCTTCATCGGGTTGTGGATACTTTTCAGGTACGTAAAATGGCAACGAGGACTAGAATCTAGTGTAGGATTCTGTGTTTTGTCACAGGGCACCTCATGATCAGGAACATACGAAGCTGCCTTATACAGAGCCAGACCACTGCTCCATCTAGTTTTCCATGGTCTACGGGGCGGGCGGGGGGGCTCAAAACCCTCCAGATGGTGGACTATTTGTTTGTTTGTTTGTTTGTTTGTTTGTTTGATAGGTTGTTGTTGGACTGTTGTTAAGCTTTCAGACCGCTTTTCAGGAGATGTTTGCAGCTCATGCAATCTCTTGCCATTGGGCATGGTGACTGGGGAGGATGGAAGTTTGAGTCCATCGACACCTGGAGGGCCACAGGTTGCCTGCCACCAGTCCCACTGACTGGCAGCAGCTCTAAAGGGCTTCTGGAAGGAGTCTTTTGCCACCCCACCTGGAGATGCGTTCAGAGCAGGTGCTCCACCGCTGAAGAACCACCTTTCTTTCGGGCTCTTGGCCATGCAGACTCCTAGACCCCCATTTAAAAGGCCACCTCAGAGATGCCCCAGTTCTCTTTCCTAATTTTTTACCCTTCCTTACAGAAAAATGGCTTTCGCCTCCTTTCTTACTTTGGGCATGCTCAGACTGCACACCCACCACAATTTTCTAACTACCTGTCAGCACATGAGAACCAGTGATGGAATCTGAGTTGTAATCTGATGAGCTGAGCATCAGGGATGCTTCTCTGCACTCCTTCATTATTTATGTGCCTCATTTTCTCCTCCTCCAGTTACCACTGTAGCTTCCTGGTGAATGTAAGAAAAGGGCCGGGGAAGACGGAGAAGGAGAGCCCACCCTCCCAAATTTGGGAAACTCCAGACCAACTTGGGTCACAATCCAGGGTGATGTTCTGAAATGAACAGGGCCAGATGCTTCCTAACTTCTAATAATTTTATACTTCAATTCTTCCAAATAACTTGTGGTGGCAAGCATGGATCTCTCCCCCCCCCCCCGCCCTGTTCCTGCCCCCCACCACACAAAATATTCCCACTTTATCCTCACAAGACCCTGTAGGAGTAAGGTCAGTAAATAGTCACTGGCCCCAAGGTGCCTTGTGAGCCTCATGGCTGGGTGACATTGAAACGCCTGTCTCCTTGGCCCTATTCCAGCATTCTCACCACAATTACAGAGTGCTCTGGTTCACTTCCAGGTGGACCAGCATTGTTCCCCAATTATTGTACTTCACTGTGTGTTTTTTTAATACTGAAATGCTATTCTTCATTTATACATTTTATAAATCTCAAAGTGGTTCACAGTATACATAAAATCAATAAATAGCACCAGTTAAAACATCGACAAGCCATATACAGTACTTTTCAACAGCAGCAGCAACCAAGAGAGCAAAATTCTGTCTGAATTCCAGTTGCTGGAACCACAGTGGGTGAGACTGCTCTTGTGCTCGAGTGCTGCTTTTGGGTTTCCCACAGACTTCTGGTTGGCCACAGGTTTTTGGACTAGATGGGCCATTGGCCTGATCCAGCAGGTTCTTAAAATGTTCTTAAAGGAGTTCTATACCAATAGTCAAGGAATCCCAGAAAGGTCTTCAGTTGTCTGCAAAAGGCCTCCATTGTCTATGCTCACCTGGTCTCCATAGGGAGCTCGTTCCACAAAATGGGCTCCCCAATGGAAAAGGCCCTCCTTTGAACCCATGGACTTTGGTATGGGTAGCAGTGCCCTCCCCCCCATAGATTGCAGTCACCTGCATGGACTGTGGATGGAAAAGGCTGACCTAACCTGGTCTCAAGCAGTACCATTCGTTCCTTGTGATCCCAGGTATCCCATGTGTGAGAGGTGAGTGCTGCCAAAGCCGGCATAGATAAAACTCCAGCCTCGCTGCCAGTTGCTGTCTTTTAGATTTATTTACAAAGTTCGAAAGAAAGTTTCCAGAGCTTCAAAGCATGTCTGACCCTGTTGGCTAAGATGCCTCGTATGGTTGTTTTTTTTACTTTTTCTTCCCCAGCAGGCTAGTCGGCGGAAACCCCGTCTCTGATTTCCTCTGTTCAAAGAATAACTAGTTCCGGGCTCAGCCTCCCCCCTCCCTCCCTCTTCTTCGCTGTCGGACGACAGGCTACTAATTATCTCTTTAGGCTCTCTATAAGTGCTGGTCTCTCCCCTTAGCTCTTTTGCCGTTTGCATCTCCCTGACACCTTGGGCCAGGACTCTCCATATCTCACTGTGCTGCTCCCAGTGATACCTCAAAACTCCTGCTTGAAGTGGCTTCCTCACCTTGCTACACAGGAAAACCACCTCTGGCTTTTCTTTTCATGGGGAATAAGCGGAGCTCTCCCTCTTTGGCCTGTTTCAGCAGACACCCTGAGGAGGCTTGTTAACCTTGTTTCCACACACAGGATTATTTTGGAGTCTGCTCCGAGATTGTCATCAAGGACAATGTTGTGGTGGTCTATGAGGTGCTGGAGGAGATGCTGGACAATGGATTCCCATTGGCTACTGAGTCCAACATTCTGAAGGAGCTGATCAAGCCCCCGACCATCCTACGGACAGTTGTCAACACCATTACAGGTCTGTGATTTTGTGTATGTGTGTGTGTGGTCTCCAAATAACCTATTTATTGAGCGTTCACTCTGATTTGTTCGCAGGGAGATTGGATGGCGTTAACTGATGAGCACGCATTCTCATTTGTTGGTGGGGTGGTTAAATGATTATGCAGTGCAGCGAGAGTTATCTCACACTTTTCACTGGATTTTCCCATCCCTGGTAGTGGGCGAGGGCTGAGCCTTAACAGGTGAACTAGTGGAGAACTGGTGTAAGAGCTTTAAAGTAAAAAGGTTTCACAGCTGCATTTTGCAACTGGCAGTTTGTCCCCACTGAGACAAGTAGGATTTGCTTGCAAGTAAATTTTATGCAGGGTTGCATCAATGAGAGATGCATTTGATGAGAGATGCCTCAGACTCTGGTGGTGTTCATAACTTCCTGAAGAATCTTCACTGCATGTGCTAGATGGATCCCATGACTTACTGTTTTCACTGGGGAAGCGCAGGTGGCATTGTGGACCTCCTCTTGACAAAGAGCACAGCCAGGTTTATCCTTCTGAACAGCTGGAATGAATGGAAGAGGCGGCTCCTTCAGCTCAGTTCAGATGATGTCAAGAAGACTGTCACGAACAAGTTTGACAACTGAATGGTTCTGAGACACTATTCTGCATGTAGACAACCTGACAACTGACCCATATTCAGTTCAACAGCTGTTCTCCATATTTGGCTTTGACCGCTTTCTACTTCTAATTTTTATCAATAAGTTTTCTCACACTGCAATACAGGCCAGTGAGCTGATTGTCTGCACTGAAGGCAGGGAACCTACGGCTCTCTAGATAACATTGGGCTCCAACTCTTATCAGCCTCAGCTCACATGGCCTGTGGTCAGGAATGAGGAGATTTGGAGCCTTAACAACATCTAGAGGGCTTCCCATTCCTGGTTTGCATGCAGATTCCATGCCCCCACAGCTCCTACCTTCAGATAGTCTCATTTGGTCATCAGTGGCTGTGTTTGGATGATCAAATCTTGGCTTAATATGCCAAGTTATGAGCCAGCGTTGTTCCTCCACATGCAGCTGCTTTGCTGCTCCCTTCATAGAATGGGGAAATGAGCCAGGAAGCCCCAGTTTAAAAATAGCTTCTCATTATGTACCAACCAGGAAGCTATGATTAATGGCTTCTCAGCAAGCCAGAATATGGAGAGACAGCCTAAAGTTGGTTGGCTTGGAAGCAGTTAACCATAGTTTCTTGGTTTGAATGTAAGTGGAAGCTATGGTTAACTGTTGCACGTACCCATTCTCTCCAACTGTAGCTTTGGGGACCTAAACAAAGCTTTCCTGAAAAAGCAACTTCTCCCATTCATCCTAGATCTCTGTGAGGATGAAGGTAGCCAAGAGGTTATGCCTCAGTTTGAGAATAATGTTCTCAGGGCTAATGGTGATGGGATCTGTCTTGCCAATGTGGAGAAGATTTTTATTGTTATTTAATTTTATTTATAATTTGTTCTGAACCACAAATGAACAGTCAGAATCCCAGCAGGGATCTTGCCTTCCCATGTTCCCACACTGTAAGATTTATACCCAGTTTCAGTGTGCATAAGACAATGCATACGACTTCTCCTACTGTACCAGAAGTTGTCCCTGGAGGGCGAATGCCTGACAGACCTGCAAGAACATATGCAAAGAAGATTTTTAAGAAGACACAAATACCCCCAAGTTTGGTGCATTCCTTGCCATAAAAATGCGAGCAAATTTATGTGTGAGTAGCTCTCATTAACCTCAGTGAGACTTAGCTGCTCCCTTTGGGCTGTGGGATATTTTGCTGCAAGAGTTGCAAACTTCCATATGCATACAGCTTCTGCCCTATGAATCTGGTATGCAGAAGAAAAATATTTTGGCTCTTCCTGGTGGGAACTCCTTGCACTAAATGCAATCTGAAAATACTGCTGTTTCTGAGAGAGAGAGCAGTGTTTTGTTGTGGTACAAGAGTATGAGAAATTAGGAAATGGGTTTGGCTGTCCACTTGTCTACTGCCATCTCTTTTAACCTTTTCAGGAAGCACCAATGTGGGAGAGCAGCTCCCCACAGGACAGCTGTCTGTTGTTCCTTGGCGAAGAACCGGTGTGAAGTACACCAACAATGAGGCCTATTTTGATGTGATTGAGGAGATAGATGCCATCATTGACAAATCAGGTACATAGATCTGTATTCACATGGCATCGCCTCTAGGCAGCAGTGTCCTTGCCTCAATGAACAGAAGCAGCAGCATTTGGGGCCAAAGGAAGACACATTTCAATGCATTCCCCTCCTCTTGTTCATTTCATTTCCCTCGTCAGTGATGGTGTTTGCATGCTACTTTTCCAATGTAACTTACAAAGTGATCTACCATTTTGAGAAGTCTCGACTACTGTTAACCATAATCAGTGTCCAAAGTGATTTCCTCAGGTTTCCTGGCCTCCTTTGTGACCCACTTGGGTTTTGTTTCCCATGGCAGGTTCCACGATTACGGCTGAAATCCAAGGGGTGATTGATGCTTGCGTGAAATTAACTGGGATGCCAGACCTTACCCTCTCCTTTATGGTAAAGTGTGAGAGGAACGACCTCTTCCTTGCTTTTTTCATTCTCTGAATAGACCTCCTGGAATTAAGGATCATCACAAGCTTATGGTACCCTCCGTATGTCCTTTCTGTTGTGCCTTCATGATTATTTGCACCCATGATGTTGATGGGGCAGTTAAAGGCAACCCCACTTGCTGTACTGCTTGTGCCTGCAAAACTTTTGGGGCAGACATCCTGCTTCATTTCCAATCCATGCATGTCTTGTAACTTTCTGCTGGAATCTTGTATTTTTTTTATACTGTAAATATTCTGTTTGTTTTTTGTCCTTCTTTTATTGCTCTATAGTGCAATAATGGCCCACCAGGCAGCAGTGATGTGGTCACGTTGGGCAAACATTGCAGAACAAATGAAGTGGAATGGTGTGGGTGGGTGGTCCATTAATCTCAATGGTTCCAGTTTAATTGGATACAACTCTGTGCTGCTCTTCCGTATAAAAATGTCAGGGTGGCATATGTAATATAGTAGAACAGTCGGTGTATAAAAACATTCACATGCCAGATTGTAAAAAAGCAGGAGGAGCCAAGCAGGAAAATTGCTGCCTACAGCGATGCTTAGGCAATTTTTAAAATTATTTGCCTAGCAACAGTACAGCATCAAAGTCAGCACCAGGCAAGCACCCCTAGGGAAGGCATTCCATATCTGGCTCTATGGAGCCTCACAACAGAGAAAGGCCTTTTTCCTGCTCTCTCTGTGCCTGGCTTCAGATGTCAGGGAAGCCTGGAAGATGGCCACTAAGCCCAAGGGGGCTTGTGTGGTCCTTCATCACTTGATGACTGTTGAGGTCCAGGCATTCAAGTGGGGCTTGTCCTGCAGACCCGCCAAGGTTCCCTGGGGGAAGATGCCAGAGGAACTGGCTGGTGTGGGTGGAAGGCACTGCAGAATGTTGTGGTGGGGAGGAGGGTTTAAACTAGGGGTGGGGGGCACTTTTTCAGCTGAAGGGCCATATTTCCTTCTGGGCAACCCCTTGGGGGCCACATGACAGTGTTGCATGGAGACAGAGGCAAAAGCAAGCAGAGCAACAAACCTTTGTCTAGTAGGCTAGTTTCTACACATGCTCATCTCTCCTCCATCCAGACAAGCAAGAGTCACTACCAAAGTTCAAGGGCACCTATCCAAGCGAAAGCACCCAAGGAGGGTCCAGTGCCTGGCCGGGGAGGGTGTGTGACCTGGGGAGAGTCCCAACGGCCCAGCCCTCAGTTAGACCTCTGAAATGGGTATTGGGAATACATCAGGAACTGTGGGGAAGAGCCAGGCAGCAGAAAAGACAACCCACTGATTTCAGGAGAGAGAACAGTCTGGTTAGAAATCTCTGCTGTCTTTATCTTGCTTGCATTAGAATCCCAGGTTGCTGGACGACGTCAGCTTCCACCCTTGTGTGCGTTTCAAGCGTTGGGAATCAGAACGAATCCTCTCCTTCATTCCTCCAGATGGGAACTTCCGTCTGCTGTCATATCATGTCAGCGCTCAGAAGTAAGGAGGAGCGGGGTTGGGAGCAATCATTGGCTCCCAGGGTCCAGGAGCTTTCCCTAAACACTTGGTTTGAAAAGGAATCCCTCGTGGTGACATTCTGCTTCTCCCCCACCCAGGGGAACTGCCACCCTCTTATTGGTTCCATTCCCTTTTTGATTTTATTTTTATTTCTCTTCTTTTCATTGCCCACCCTTCATCATCAAGTCCCAGGGCGGGTTACAACAACTTAAAATTCTGAATTAAAAACAGAACATACTACATTCACAAGAATACAGTATGTCCTGAAAACACACATCTCAGGCGTCTAAGGGTAAAGAGGTATGTCTCCAGCATTTGCCGAAAGCTACGTAGCAAAGAAGCCAGTCTGTAAGGAAGGAGGCAAGGTGTTATATATATATATATATATATATATATATATATATATATATATATATAGACGCTTAGGGACTGACTGACTGACTAAAATCTATAAATCTGACAGTAGTTGTCATTGGGAATGCTGACAATGTAAATTCATAGTTTTGCAAGCCAAATTTAAAAAGGAAAAAAGCACTTGGGAGCCACCATCCCTCCCCCAAATTTGTTTCAGATCTACAATGCATCTTTGGCTCTACAAAAATCCTTGTCCTCCACAAGGCATTCCCAAATGATGCACCTGGAACACATTGTGCAGAGGAAGCTGACAGGCAACTCCGCTTGCACAGGGGTTGTGTTCCAGGTCATTGCGTGCTTGTGAGAAATTGTGTGTAATCGGAGCACCCATTGAAAAAGCCTGCAAACACCTCATTCAGCCCCTGCCCCTTTTTGTGACTTTTTGGGTAACGTCAAAGTTTAGCACAGTGCACGCATGTGCGGTCGAGCACATAACAGTCACTGCCTGTACTGTATATATTTTTGGCAAAGATTAGAAGTCACAGAATATAGAAAACCAAAAATAAATAGCCTTGGGTGCAGAGGCCAGAGAGAACTGACCACAGGTGTGGGGGTAAATACAAGGAGCTGCCCGAGGATATTGAAATCCCACTCCTCAGACCACTAGAGTGCTGCTCAACAGCCCCTTCTGGCTTCTTGCATATTACTGCCAATGCATTTGGAATTACCATGGAAAACCTGGGGAAGATATTCTTTCAGGTTTTCCTCTGCAGTCATAAGAACTAGAAACCTTTAAAATATAATAGATATCATTGTGCAAGGAAGACATCAGAGCCTACTTCAGAAGGACTCTCCCTTCCCTGCCCTGCTCCCCACAGACACCAGCCAGCCCCAGCTATCCTCTGGGAAGGACCATCGCATGTGACTGCTGAACATTAGCCTGCTACACAGGACCGGGCAGGTTAGGGCAGCTTTCTCCAACCTGGTGCCCTGCTCCAGATGCTTTTAATTGCAATTCCCATCATCGTTGGCCAGCACAGTGGGAGGGAGGGGGCGGTTTGGACCACAGTGCCGAAACGTGACTCCCCTACTAGCTAGGCTTGATGAGAGTTGTTTTCCAAAACATACGGAGCAGGGCACCAGGTTGGGGATAGCTGGTTTTTACTGCTGCTGCTGCAATGGTGTCTCCTCTCTTCCAGCTTGGTGTCCATCCCTGTTTATGTGAAGCACAACATCAGTTTCCGGGACAGCAACTCCTTGGGCCGCTTTGAGATCACCGTGGGTCCCAAGCAGACAATGGGGAAGAGCGTGGAGGGGGTGATGGTCACCAGCCAGATGCCCAAAGGAGTCTTAAACATGACCCTCACGCCTTCGCAGGGGACGCACACATTTGATCCTGTCACAAAGGTGAGAAGGGAGGTGCGAATGGGGCAGCAAAGTCTGGTTCTTGAACAATTTCTCTCATCTTCCAGGAAGAGAGGAGATGAGCGCCCCTTGACCCATTTAGATGCTTTTCAATGTCTTTTCAAAGTAGGGCAATTAGAGTGGCACAATTTCTGCATGCTGTTCTCCAGCCAAATAATGTGTACAGAAATATATACTAAACTGTGCATAGAAACACGTGTATTAGTGAAAACAACATACAATAATGCATTATATTACAGGAAATTGCTTGTGAAATTGTGTATATTACTAAAAATAGTATACCAAAATGTGTTCACTAGGAGAAATTAGCACTAAGATGCTGGTGAATTTTCAGGAGGATTAAAAAATAATAATCCACAAGTTGCTGCAGAAATTTGGAGTACAGATATTACGACTGAAAAAATGAGAACCTGAGATCCATTCCTACTTGCCACACAATGTTCTTTCTTTCTTTGGCGATCACTTTGTAGCAGAGTAAGATGGTCTTCCACAGAGTTTTAGCAATGAGTCCGTAAATGACTGTGGAGGCCAATTCTGGATCTATACATCCTTCTAGAGTGGGGACATTGGTTTCCGGTTGGGAGTTGATCATGGTGTGGATTTGCCAAGCGGGCCTTCTTCTTAGCACGTTTCTCCCTTGCGTCCTGAGTTCGAGTGTCTTCAAAGCCAAGACACTCGAAGACAGGCCACACAATGTGCATATGCACTGATATATTGAAACCAAGTTAAAAACAATTTGCAGTCGCCAAGGCAGTCAAGTGAGTAGAGTGGAACTGGAGATGGCAGCAATAGGAATGACCAGTTTGCTTTAAGAGAGGAAAGGTCTTGGTCAGCCCACTAGAGGTGTCCAGTGAGCAAACAATGAATTCCCCAGGGAGGGCACCACTGCTTAGAAGCCCCTGTTCTTACTGTTTCCTCCCTTTGCCCTCCCCACCCTCTGATTCCAAAGGCAGCAGCACCCTGGGAAGGGTGTCTTGGATGATTAACTAAAGCTTCCTATCCACACTTACGTCCTCTGAATAGAGCAAGAACTTGCTTCTGAATAAGCACACAAGAGGGGTGAGATGTAAACTCAAATTAATTCACAGTGCATTAGCTGCAGATTGGTCTGTATGTCTGAGGTCAAGGCAGAGGCATATTCTGATACCCTTCCTTCCTGTGTGTCAGCACTGCAAGTCCTACACTTTCCAGGCCCCAAACCTTATTTTATTTTATTTTATTTATTCATTTATTACCTTTATATCACAACTTCCCTCCAAGGAACTCAAGGTGATACACTTCTTTTTCTCCTCCCCGTTTTATCTTCACAACAACCCTGTGAGGTAGGTTAGGCTGAGAGTGAGCGACTGTCCCCAGGTCACCCAGCGAGCTTCATGACTCAGTGGGGATTTGAACCCTGGTCTCTCCCAGGTCCTAGTCCAGCCCTCCAGCCACAACATCACACTGGCTTTCAACCTTCCTCTGTCTTACTGACTCCAAGCTCTGTGGTTGCCTGTCTTCTGTTTCTCTTGTGAAGCTGCTGTCTTGGGATGTGGGGAAGATCAACCCCCAAAAGCTGCCCAATCTGAAGGGGACCATGAGCCTCCAGGCAGGAGCCTCCAAGCCGGACGAGAACCCCACCATCAACCTGCAGTTCAAAATCCAGCAGCTGGCCATTTCCGGTATGTGGGCAGAGAGTTCAGTGACACTCCGCTTTTTTAAACTTACGCACTTCCTTTTGAAACATTTCTCTCTCAGTTGACCCAATTGGGCTAAAGCAAAGCAGACGACAGCAGAGGATGGTGGGCCTGCAAGGCAATTTAACAGCCTGTTGCTGACGCAAAAGCCACCCTTATTCCATCTTAATGGTTGCTTTGAGCCGCCTTGAAAAGCTCCCACTCTGTTGGGCAAATAGGTGGGGGGATTGGTGTTTTAATGAATGCCCAGTTTCTTAAAAGAGACACCTGACCAAAGCAGGTAGGTCTTCCTAGGCCAAACGTTCTCTATCCTGGACGCCATCCTTGAGAATCCCCTTTCTTCTGTCATGCCCTATCAGTCTGGTGCCTGGAGGAGCTCACACATCCAGGCCGGTCAGCTGGCTCAGCGGCACGGAGCGTGCCCAGTGAGTGACTTGCTACGAGAAGGTTGGGAGTGAACGGAGGCCTCTTCAGCCTCTGCCTTCCGTCCTGCCTCTTCTGGCTCCACGTCCTTTGGGGAAGCAGTGTCCTTAAAGGGGCAGCCTCTGGCCTGAAGATGGCCACTTCTCCTAGGCGCTGTGGCCTCCTGCCTCCTGTGGTCCCTGGTCAGGTCATTTGGGAGGGGCAGGCACTTGGTTCCTCGAGCTCAGGTGAAGCATCTTGGCTCTGGTTCTCTGACCCCTGGTGTTGTGGGAGCTGGGCTCAGAGATTCCCTTACTACCTGTGTCAAGCTTGGAGCCAGGAACCTGATCTGGCTCCTTAACCGAAGGCTGTAGCCTCTGACTTGGTATCCTGGTCGTTGCTGGACTCTGTTCTGGGGCACTTAGCCACTCACCTAACATTTATTAAACTTCTTAATGACATTATCTTGCCCAAGGCAACCCAAAGTGACTTAACAACCCACTCACCCACCCCACAGAGATACACTAAAACCAGGCAAGGGGATACATTAAAAACATCCCACCCCCTTCTAAAAGGCCACAGATAGTTAATGGCCGAAGTCCTGGTTACAGAGGATTTTTTTTTTTTTTTGGCCTGGTGCCTAAAGACGGGGATGTACAAAGCAGCAATCTTACTGCTACAGGGGGACATGTGAAAGAAACTATATGGCTCAGTGGACTGCAGCAGACGATTAGTCCCCTCCTTTGCTCCTTCCCATCTCTAGCATAACAGGTTTCATGAAGATTAAGCAGTTCTGTGCATATGTGCTTAACAGTCTCAACATCCTAAGGGGCTAAGAGGAGCCCACTGGATCAGGCCAGAGGCCCATCTAGTCCCACACTCTGATCTCACGGTGGCCAACCAGATGCCCTGCGAAGTGCGCAAGCCGGCCCTGAGTGCAAGAGCACTCTCCCCACCTGTGGTTCCCAGAAATGGGCACTCGGGTCTTCTGCCTCCGTCAGTGGAGGCAGAACAGAGCCGCCATGTCTGGTCTTCCCCAGTTGCTCTCCCCCAACCTCTCTCCTTACCTTTTCCGCCCTCCTAGGTTTGAAAGTGAATCGCCTGGACATGTACGGAGAGAAATACAAGCCTTTCAAAGGGATCAAATACATGACCAAAGCTGGGAAGTTCCAAGTGAGAACCTAACGGTGGCCGTGCCCGCAAAAAGGCTTGCGTGTGCCCTGACTTTCAGTCCGACTGTGTCCCACCTCCCAGAGCTGCTCCTTGCTATGGCCCACCTGGAGTAGGTCAAGGCAGGTATCTCTTCCCACCCCCCACCCCTGCCAGCTGGGCAAACCTAGCACTTACACCTGGATCTTAAATTGTGAAGCTCTTGGGTGGGATTGAAGAGCAAACGGGAAACTGTGAACCATCTTCCCGGCTTACCAGCGACTGTTTCAGCTCATGAAAACCCTGCCCCCGTCTCCCTATTTTTTGGCTGGCATTTGCTTAGTTATTTGTTGTCTGGCGTTCCAGTAGCATCTGAAGACAGGAGGAGACGTCTTTAGAGATTGAGGGGTTTAATCCTGAAGATGCTCCTCCTCTTTTGCATCTGGTACTCTTCTTGTTTGTTTCAAAGACTGCCTAGGAAAGAACTCCCCACCCGGTAAATCCTTGACAAAGAGCTGGCTGAAGAGGACTGGACAGGGGAACAGGATGCTCTCCTCATTTCCTCCTGTCCCGTTTTAAATGTATTGCTTGGGGAAGAGGTTGGAAAGAGCTAATAGTCTTGCGGGGCCTGAAGGCCACGTGGAAGAGGCACCTGAGCTCCTTGCAGATCTGCCAAGGGCCAGTCCAACACTCATCTGTCTCGAATGGCTTTTTGCAGATTTCTTGGTCATGCTTTGAAAACCACAAAGCCTGTTCATCCAGAGATAGCAGTGGGACACAAAATGCAACTGTGTTCAGGAGGAGGAGGAGGAGGAGTTTGGATTTGATATCCCGCCTTTCACTCCCCTTCAGGAGTCTCAAAGCGGCTAACATTCTCCTTTCCCTTCCTCCCCCACAACAAACACTCTGTGAGGTGAGTGGGGCTGAGAGACTTGAAAGAAGTGTGACTGGCCCAAGGTCACCCAGCAGCTGCATGTGGAGGAGCGGAGACGCGAACCCGGTTCCCCAGATTACGAGACTACTGCTCTTAACCACTACACCACACTGGCTCTCCAGCAGGACTGCTGCTGCTGCTGCTGTACCATCTTTCGCTGTCCAAAAAATCCCCGTTATTTTCTTTGCTGAAGGGTTGTGGTGGGAGGGGAGGCTGTGTCCCCTGTGTCCCCTGTGTCCTTCGTCTTGCTAAGGCAGCCCCTTCACCAACCTGGTTGACCTCCAGGCACTTTGGACCACCCTGGGGCTGATGAGAGTTGCAGTCCCAAACATCTGGAGGGCACCAAGACAGTGAAGGCTGGATTCAGGGAGTGGAGTGGTGGCAGGAGCCTGGGGCTTTGCGGGGGCTGCTTTGTGGCTCCTCTTCCTGCATGCAGTGGTGTGTTGCTCTCCTGGCTGTCCTCTCTCTTAAGCATATCGCTCCTATGCAAGTAGATTATTAGATTATAGTTGTGTGCATACCGGTCAGAGCTTACATCAATTTGCACGTTTGTTTGTTTTATAAAACGCAGCAAAGCCAGGTTGTTTCCTTTTTGACACAGCAAACCATCTTCCGAATGTCCCCATTGTTGAGAACTCTAAAAGCACAGCATACAGCTGTGAGCCACATGGGGAGAATCCACGAGGCTGGTTAGTTACTGTGCCAAAACAATCCTTGCACGCTGGACTTCACGATTCAAGTGCCCATTTTTTTTTTTAAAAAAATAATTATTAAAATGGCAGTGTACCTTGGATCGCTTTTTCAGGACTCTGGTGGGTCAGAATCTCAGAAGACCCTTTCGCCCGTCAGATCCCTGCCACTCTCTGAGTGCAAAGAAGACAGAATTAGGTGCATCCCCTTGTAGCAGTGGAGGTTTTCTCTTAAAGGAACTTCCTCCACCCTCAATGATCACCTTCCTACAGTAAGACCCCATATGTAATCACCAGCCCATTGAATTGCAGCCACTAGCAGATTGTAAGGTGGTGCCATTTTTAGCAGAGTGTTGTAATGTGGTAATCTGTCTGCATGATTCTGCACCAGCTGTCATTTCCAAACACTTTTGAATGATAATGTGTAGATCTGATCCAAATGTGACTTAAAGTCCCTGGCCGGATCTGCTTTCTCCAGGGAGGGCTGCAGCTGACACACCTGCTGAAACTGGGCCAAAGCACTCCTTGCCACCTGAAGATGTGGAAGCAGCTCCAGATCTGAGAGCACCTACAAAACTTGAATTGGGTCCTTCAGAGGGAGCACAAGCCCACCAGGGACAGGTCTGCCCTTCTGTTCTTGCCCCAGCATTTCCACAGACCATTGCCTGGCTTAAGCCTTAGCTCCCCATGCAAAGGGGAGTCCACATCCAGACAGGCTGCAGGGCCAGCCCTCTGTCCTCAGCCCCAAGATGGTGCATCACTCCTGAAGTTTCTCCTACACATTAAGAGTGGACACCTGCAAAGAAAAGTCTACATGTATAGACTTCCAAACACATTAGACTTTCTGTGTGTTCTGGAATCCTGCCTAGATGTGAACATGGGGAGGCTTTCCTTTGCAAATGCCTAATTTGTGGGTGTTGTGGAGCAGGCCAATGTTGGGGTGTGGCTTTGGCAGTGTGTGTGTGCAACCTTGAGTGCAGCCCTTTTCTACCTACAATTTCCACCCCCCACATCTACAATCCTTGTGTGAAAGGAACTCTGGTCTCTGATATTTCCATATAAAAGTGCATAATAGTAGTGAACTATTTAAAAACAACAAAATCTCAATAAAACCAGATAAAACTCTGGCATAAAGACAGATCTACAGCAAGGGTGGGCAGGCTTCAGGCTTGTGTGATCTGCTTTGTTGTGTGTTTTATTTATACTGTAGCCTCAAGATCTGTCAACTGGAGCCAAGTATGAAAGACATACACTTAGATGTAAAAGAGTTATGAGCCCAGGACTTCGTTATGAGTCTTGGAACCATGGATGAAGCGGTCAGGGATTACGTGAGGTAGACGGTCTGTTCCTATTTCAGCACTTGGTGCAGGCAAGAAATCAGAGTTGGTGTCAAGAGAGCATTCCATGAAGACGACGGAACAGAGCCTTTCCCTCTTGCTTCAAAGGACATGTGGACTTGTAGAAGCCTCCCAGGACAATCTTAGAAATTCAGGCAGATTTAAGCAGGAGAAAGGAGTCCTTTAGGGTCCTAAAGCACCGTATTTAGGAGGATGATATTCAGTGCATGTTGTCATTAGCAATGGAATTGGATATGCACAGCGGGGCTGAAGCCCACCAGACCCATGTGAGTGTGTGTAAAGGAAAGAAAAGCTTAGGTGTGGTTTTGGCACATGTGAGAAGTGCACTCTCCTCTTTCTGTGGGAGGGAGAGATGCGCTTGCTTCCCATGCTCAGTAGGTGGAGCTGCAACTCCAGGAATTGTGATTCTGTGCCCTTGTATAGTTATTCCCCTTCTGCAAACCAGTGGGCCTTCTCAGGTGGGAGCCAAAAGGTAGGTGATGTTTGGCACCATGTAAGGACAGTAGAGCAAGAGGTGCACAGATCTGGCTCGTCAGGTACAACAAGAAGGAAATCCTGCACCTGAGACCATGCTCTTCTGCAGCTCCTCCCATTGATGGAAATGTCTTGCTTCATTTCAAGGGAGCAGGCGCGGCACTTCTGCATATGTTGTGCCCTAGGTTAGCTGATGACAGGGTTGCAGGATGTCCTGATGGAGGGCTTCCCAAGGGGCACCTGCGATGGCCACAATAGGATGATGGACTAGGCAGGAGCAGCAGAAGCTGCTCTTCTACCCTCAGACCAGCATTCCTTCTAGCCCACTATTAAGGAAGGGCCAGAGCTCAGTAAGAGAGCATCTGCTTTGCGTGCAGAAGGTCCCAGGTTAAGTCCCCACCAGGTCGGGGTGAGAACACCCCCTCTCTGAAATGGTTGGGAACTGCTGCCAGTCAGTGCAGACAGTACTGAGTGAGATGGACCAGTGGATTCGTTCGACTACATTGTCTGGCCAGCAGCTCTCCCAAGTTTTCAGGCAGGGTCCCCAAGTCCTTGCTGGAGATGTCAGAAGTTGAATTTGAGACCTTCTGCATGAAAAGCATGTGCCCTACACATTCCTGCCTGCAGATCTCTGGCACTTCTCAAGTGCTTGTGTCTAATGGGAATGTCTCCTTCAACTTGGAAGGGTCAAGAGATGTGTGAAGAAACCTCTGACTTTGCATGGCTCAGATATAGCCTCCTGCATAAGACTAAGAGTCATGTCCGTTGAGCTGCTCGCCTGCATCTCTGGCGGTGCCCATCTTTGTCAGGTAGCCCCTGCCAGGTTGCCTATGAGAGAATTGGGCTGGAAAAGATTCCATGCCTCTGCTCTAACCACTCACCGTGCTGGTTTTAGTGTAAAACACATGCACCCAGCACGTGTGCCAATCCACTTGATGCACTGTTACCCCACTCTTCCAAACCAGTATGTTTACTGGACTTCTGAGGAGGAATCGTGGTGGACTAGACTGCTGACACTCCTGTCAGCAGAGATAATCATGTACAGGCTCACTAGCAGTACATGTGGAAAGGATCAGCAGAAGTCTAGTGTCCAGATCAAAGGACGTTATAGTCCCACTCTATTCTTCCTTGGTCAGACCACATCTGGAATACTGGGTCCAATTCTGGGCACCACAATTTAAGAAGGATGGTGACAGGCTGGAAGGCGTGCAGAGGAAGGGTGACCAAGATGATCAAGGGTCTGGGAACCCAGCTTTCTGAGGAAAGGTTGAAGGAGGTGGGTATGTTTAGCCTGGAGAAGAGGAGACTGGGAGGAGATATGAGAGCCATCTTCAAATATCGCAAGGGTTGTCACATGGAAGATGGAGCAAGCTTGTTTTCACCTGCTCTAGAAGCAATGGCTTCATGTCACAAGAAAGGAGATTATGACTCAACATCAGGAGAAATTTTCTGACAGTAAGAGCAGTTTGGCAGTGGAACAGACTCCCTGGGGAGCTTGTGGCCTCTCCTTCCTTGGAGGCTTTTAAGCAGAGGCTGGATGGCCACCTGTCAGGGATGCTTGAGCTGGGATTCCCGCATCGCAGGGGGTTGGACTCTATGAATCTTGGGGTCCCTTCCAACTCTGCAATTCTGTGATTCTATTCTTGCTTTTCTCTCTCTCTTGCTTTCTCTTTAGATTAGCTTGGCTTTTATTGTATTTTATGTGGAAAACTTCCAATAAAAATTGATAAAAACAAAACAAAAAACCAGTATGTTTACTCTGGTAACTTGGAAGCATTCTGTTGATTTTGATCTCTGAGGGCAAGTTCAGCTTGCTCAAAGGCCTGGAATTTGATGTTGCTTCCAAGTTTAATCCCGGGATGACCCAGTTCTTTATCATCATCAGGCCTTCCTGATGAGTTTGCATCCTCTTCAGTTTTTGACCTTGGAAAGATGAGGGTTGGGCTGGGCTGCCTGCCAGGTGCTGCCGCTGCCGCCACACTCCTTCAGTGCTGCTGTCTCCTGGTGCCCGCTGAAAGCCTGATTCCAGTTGCTGGATCTGATGGTCTTGTGCTACTCACCTTCAGTCTAATGGGAATATAGGAAGCTGCGTCCTGTCAAGTTGGCCTGTTGAACTAAGTGTTGCTGACACTGACTGGCAGTGACTCTTCAGGGTTTGGGGCAGGGAAATGTTGAGGACCGAAACTGGGAACCTTCTGTGTTTAAAGTGTGCACTCTGCTACCTCCAAAATAAAACCCTTCCCTCTCATAATAAAGTAAGATTCCAGCCCTCATGATTCTGAATAAAGGACTGATTTTAAACGAGACAAATCCTTATTCCATTGAGCCAGTTGCAAAGTGTGTGCTCTGAGCTATGGCCCTCCGCCAGCAACTTCTGCAAGTCAGCTTCCCTACAAACTGGTGTCCTCCCCACCCAGGTGGGTCAGATTTCACACCCAATTTGTGGTGGTGTTGGTTGACAGCCATCTGTATCAAGAGACAACTGCATATGCCTTGGCAGGGGTGGGAATCAGACCTCTGAGAATCACAGCACCTGCTGTGGCTGCTGAGAACAGTAACTTGTGACTGCCGCCTCCTGCCTTGTTTTTGCTGCGTTGGTAGCACCAAAGTGACCTTCCCAGGGCGCCAGCCTGGGCCATGTGAAGGGAGGTCTTTGGCTTCCCAGACGACAAGACCTGCCTCTCGGCCTCACTGGTGGGGGGGTCCAAAGGAAAGCAGAGCAATACATTTGGCACCAGCTGGGCTGCAGGAGTTGCTGAAAGGAGGCACCTCTGGTACTGCACAAAATCAACAGCCTCTGCCCCCCAGATCTCTATGGTAGAGATGTGGCCCTTCAGGAATTGCTGGATCTCTATGGTAGAGATGTGGCCCTTCAGGAATTGCTGGATCTCTATGGTAGAGATGTGGCCCTTCAGGAATTGCTGGATCTCTATGGTAGAGATGTGGCCCTTCAGGAATTGCTGGATCTCTATGGTAGAGATGTGGCCCTTCAGGAATTGCTGGATTACAAGTCGCATCATCCCTGACTATTAGCTATATTAGGATTTCCATACGTCTGGAATTTCCCAGACATAGCCAGGATCCATCCCTTGGAAACAGCGTCTGGTTGAAAACCACTGAAATGTCCAGGAAAATCTGGACGTATGGCAACCCATGTTGGATTTTGGCTAATTTCCTTTAAAACTTCATATATATTTTTGAGATTTTGCAAAAGAAGCTCAACAACTTTGGGCAAAAATAAAAAAGCTCAACAACTTTGCCCCCCCCAACCCAAAAAATATGACAACCCTAAGATATGCTGACTGGGGCTGATGGGAGTTGTAGTTCATGGAAAACCATGGCTTACCTATGTCAAGGACACAGCAGAGGGAGCCAAGCAAGCGTCCACATTACTGCCGTCATTTGTTCTGTTGTTGGGGCTTCTGGAGAGGGAGAAATGCCCGTCTCATTTCGCTGAGTCAACAAGCCTCCCGCCGAAGGCCTTGTTCACTGCGTTGGAGTGAGGCCTTCATTCCTGAAAGGCTAAATCACCAGAAGGCCAAATCAGCCCTGGCTTGAACTTTGAACAGCAGCAGAGCAGAAAGACCTTGTGAAGTTGGGAGGAGAAAAGCCTGGAATTTGCAACCCTGATACCTCAATGCAGATGCAAGTCCTCTTGAATTCAGTGGGACATGCCCAAGTAATTGTGTATGCCACCAATCTCTTATTTTCAGAAATAATAATACTGTAATATCCTTTTTGCATTATTTCTGTTTCTTTTCTTCACCTTTAACTGCCCTGAACCATTTTGCTTGTTTTTCTTTTATCTTACTTGCTACTCTCTTTCTCCTTTCATCTATTTCTGTCATTTCTATATATGAGGATTATTTGATTCCTGCAGTTGACCTTTCGCCAACATTTGCTGTTTGTGCTGTCCTCAGCATCCTGCTGGGCACCACGCAGAAATCAAAGAGGGGCACATTCTGACCCCCAGGCTTGCAATCTAATAAACTATGGTATGCAAGAGAAAGGGAATGCAGAGGGGAGAAAGGAAGATCATGAAAAAACAGCAGGACACACAGAGAGAAAAAATGCACTTTCAATAAGTAGCTGTTTGGATCAAAGGTGGAGAAATATTCCAGGCTTATGGAGCAGCAAGTTCAAAAAATGAACTGCTGAAAAACGGCACACGAGAGCTGGGGTATGAAATGCAGGTTAACATTGGAAGTTAGCGTCCTTCAGTCTTGAGACAATGGAGTGCACCTCTGGGGGTGAAGTCCACCTGCTGCTATAGCAGCACTGAAGTGACTTCCCTGGGGCACAAGCCTGGGCAGTGTGGATGGAGGTCCTGGGCTGCCCAGGCGACAAGACCCTGCTCTGGGCCTCGCTAACATGGTCCAAAGGCTGCCAGAAGGAGGCATACAAGGTCTTGGGGACTCCAGATTTGTGTAGAGCCTTTTCTTCTCCCAAAGGTATCCCACATGGCAGCGGAGGTTTAGGATCAGGCCAGACCAGGCCTAGTGAGCACAGCAACTCATCCCTGTAGATCTAGCCCCTATGAGGCAGTTGTGTGGATTGAAGATCCTCACCTTCCCACAGTTGCCTAAGTCTCCTCTCCCAGCTCTTTCTCAAGCAACTGGACTCCATTGCTGTGCCTGTTGGTGTTCCGCCCTCTCACCTCTTCTGGTTCTGGGAGATCAGGGGGAAGGGAGCTGGTCGCAGGAGGGGGGCGGACCCCCCAGCTTCTTCAGCAGCCAGACTCATCTCTGCCTCTTGGCCCCTCCCCTCCTCTCCAGCCTCCGCTTCTGGACTGCTCTCTGCCCCAGCCGCTTCCCGCTCACTAAGCCCTGTTGCCTCTTATACAGTAAATAGCTCTGTGATCCTCAAAGGGCAGTATAGAAGTTTAATGAATAATACGAAAGAAAAATGTGGAACAGGACTGGGGCAGATTCTCAAGGGAGGCCCTGAAGCACCACATTGGCCCAATCCTCGCACTGTCGTGTCAATTCAAACTCCACCCTCCAAGCTGGTCATCGAGCACACAACCTAGGAGAAAGATCTCCTGCACAACCCACCTCAAAATGCGTGGGAACTGGGCAAGCAGAACTACTGTGTTCTTGATTTCAGTGGGACTCTGGATCGGTCGATACACACTGTGCCCGTGTCTTTTCTTTGTAACCCTTTTTTTTAAAAAAAAATGAAAGAAAAAAACATTGAAGCAAATTAATACAATGCACACCAATTAATTCAAAGACAAGGTAGTTTAATGCCCTAGGAACCACACACAGAAGAATAATTTTCAGCACAGGAGTATTTTCAAGTAGCGGCAGAAGACAACTCTGCCTTTGGACAGATGGTTAACATTGTATTAAAGAGTGTTTTATATAAAACATACACAGAAAGGTTAAATACCTGCAAGCAAACTTTTGGATTAAAAGGATCTGAATGTGTTCCTGACTAGAAGTGCGATTTGGTCCCCAGCTGGGGGAGCCTTGGGTCTTTCAGGTCAGGGGCCTTGCAGGAGAGAAGTGGGAAGCCGGCTTGGAGAAATGGTGGAGCAGATCAGGGCCCTTCTTTGCAATGCCCACGTTCTCTTCGCATACCTTTAGGAAACTGGAGCTTTCTTCATTCAGCAGGCTAAGCGTGTGTGAGAGAATTTATTATTACTGGCTGCTGCCCACATATTATCATTGTGTAGCCTGCTGCTAGAGTAATATACTCTCTTGTCTTCTCCTGTTCATAAACTGCTCTTTACAGGGCTTCCTGGTTTGAAAAGTTCTTAACTGTGTGGAAGTGGGAAAGATATACACTCCTTTAAACAAGGCAAGTGTGGCTCTATGCTGAAGATTTCATTCCTCTCATAAAGTGCATGTCGGGGTCATATGCATGCTGGACACGCAGGTGAATTCAGACACGCACATGCCTGCTTTCTGCCAGTTTCCACTCCATACATATGGAAGCAAGTTTCGTGTTCTGCCATCCACTGTCTCTCCCTGATGCAAGGAGATTCCAATGGGAGGAATGACTGGCTTGCAGGTGCCATCAAGGCTTCATGTTCTCCTGAATCCAGCTCAGATAGTGAACCACCTTTGTGTAGACGCCCGGAATGCCTTTCTTCCCACAACCCACGCCCCAGCTGATGATCCCCAGCAGGTTCATTTGGCCATTGTTCAGACAAACTAAAGGCCCACCAGAATCGCCCTGCAAAAAGAAAAGAAAAAGGAGGGGGTGAATTAAGTGAGCAACAGGTTCATTATTCATTTTAAGGCTCACTGAAGACAAGTCTTTAGCCACAATTAGCCACCTAGTCCTCCTACGATCAGCAGATCCAGGAACCAGTATCTAAATAAGCTGCCTATACCCAGGCGCCCAAATGAGCTAACCTTTAAGTGGGTCAGTGGTCTTCCTTGCTGCTTTCATGAACGCTGTTTGCAAAGGTTGATGCCAAAGAGATATGGTGATCTAGGAGGAAAGGGTGAAGCAGCCTTCCCCAGCCTGGTCCTGAAGGCTAGTTCAAAATGTTTGCATCCACTCAAAAAACTATATTTTAAAAAGGCCCCAAAAGGAAATACAACAGAATCACAGAATTGTAGAGTTCATCATCACGAAACTCAAGAGGTTACTCAATTAAATTGATTGGCAGTGTTTCTCAAACTTGGGTCCTCAGCTGTTGTTGTACAACACCCATCATCCTTAGCTAGCAGAACCAGTGGTCAGCCATGAGGGGAGTTGAAGTCCAACAACAGCTGAGGACCCCAGTCTGAGAAACATTGCTCTATGCGATTCACGACTGCAAAGTGCAGGGATGGTCTGATCCAGCAGGGCAATTCCTAACATTCCTAGAACTGGGATTACCTTGCAGGCATCGTCAATCTCCCTGGTGTCTCCTGCACACAGCATGTTCTCAGTGACCGTCCTGTTTGAAAGGAGCTTGGGTGTGCATTGGCTGTCTGGATAGAGCCTCACATGTCCTTCCTTCAGACGCTCCGAGAAGAAAGCAGAAACTGTAGATAGAAAGAGAACATATTCATCTGGATTATTGTCTTAATACATAATCACAGTGAAGAAACTCTGGAGTGAATAAAGAGCAAGGACTGAATACTTCTTAATATTAGAGCAAAAGTTGTGATGTTGGATTGGCAGAAGGTTTTGGCTGATGTTTATCTATAATAATAATAATCAGAGAACTTCTTCTGGACTTCTTGTCTTGAAAGAAAATTGAATGCCTGAATTGAAGACTGGAAAAACATCACCTAGCAGAGGGAAGAACAGCTGGAAACAGGACTTTGAATCATTCTTCCACCCCTCTTTTTTTCTTTGTTTTTGTTTAGATTAGTTTGTTGTTTAATTGTATGTATTATGAAAAGTCTTAATAAAATCTTTTTTTTTTTAAAAGAAAAAAGGAACAGGTGCATGTAGCCAAAGCACAGCACTGGGGTTGTTTGCAAAAGGCTTTCAAACCATCCCATACTGCACTTTGAAGTCCTGGCAAATTGGAGCGTCAAAGTGCAGCATCACCTGACATCATAGTGATGTCAAGCGACTGACCCAAGTCTGGCCAGGCAGGGGTGGGGAGATAAAGATATTGCCCCCCCAGTCAGAAAAGGTTCCCCACCCCTGATTCAACAAGTCTCTGCACCATGTTCTGCATACTGCAGGATATATATGATCACTGACTGTAGAGTCAGCCATGAAGGCAGTTAAGAGTTAGAGGCTCAAATGGCAGAATGTTCCTCAATACCAAAGAAAAACAAAGAATTCACTGCACACAGAAAACAAGATTTCAGAGAAAAGCCAGGTTTCTGCATACAGAGATATGCTTTTGTTTGAATGAGCTTTCCATCATGCAAGCTCTCCACCCCAGCCCTCTGAAGAGAGGCATCCCAGACACAGGTGGACATGCAAGGACCAGGACCAGGCGCTGCCTGCCTCTGCTCCAGGTAGCTGCCTTTTCATTGGCTTTGAAAGCCATGGCACACAGAAATTTGAAAAGAAGAAATGAAGTTCCCAAAACACGTAGGATAAAGGTCACCACTTTCGGGATCTGGCCAGCTCTAATAGAAGCCAGATGCTCTGCTGATGTAAACTTGGTTCAGTCATATAGATCAGTTAGTAAGCAGATAGGAATTCATCTCACAGACAAACACTGCATCAAATTAGGAGCAGGGAGATGTTTGTTGAGAGAGGCTGATTCTGCAGCTGTGCAACAGATGAAATCTGGCAACTGGACAGTCCCATTCCAGACCAAGTGACCTTAATTTCAGCAAGTACATAAGACATTTGTGAAACAACCTCCCCCCGCCCCGCTGCCGCCTAGGTGAGTGGTGGTGAAGCTATGGCATGCGTGCCAGAGGAGGCGCTCAGAGCCCTCTCTGTGGGCACGTACCCCGTCGCCCTTTCCGACTCCCCACACTCCTATGATTCAATGGCTAGCCCGCCGGGCTGCACTTCTCAAGCCCACTTGTGCAGGAGGGAGCAAAACGCCACCCGGCTTACTGGCACTTCTGCACCGAGGCTCTTTAAGACAGCGGAATGGAACCTTCCCATTTCAGCTGCAGCCCGCGGGTGGCAAACCGGCTACTCGCACATGCGCAGCTCTATTCAGCGCGCATGCTGCCCCTAGGAACTGTGCTGGGGCTCCTCCCTCCCAGGCTGTGACCGAAATTTCCTTTTTGCCTGCTTGGTCAGGCTGGGAAGTAAACTTTTGAGCTGAACTCTCTCCCATCGCCATGGGTAAGTGCCAGATCCTCCCTGCTAGGGGACACACAGGGGAGGCCAAAAGAGACTGTTTTGGTTTTCGCATAGGGTTGTGGGGAGTTGGAAGGGAGCCTGAGGGTCCTCTAAGTCCAACCCCCCCCCCCTGCGATGCAGGGATTTCAGCCACAGCATCCATGACAGGCGGCCATGCAGCTTCTGCTTTGAAATCTCCCAAAGAAGTTTCTGGAAGGGAAACTATCAAAACGGCCATGTTGTCTGGGAGTAATTCCCTTTTTCATGATTTCCCAAACAAGGATAATGCAAACTTTTACCTTTCAATAAAAAGTTGTTTGTATCATTGAAAGCTCTGTAATTGTGTTTTTCTTTTAAGACAAAATATGTTAATGTATGAGTTGTTTTTTCTAAACTAAAACCTCAGTATTCAGGTTAAATTGCCGTGTTGGCACTTTGCGAAAAATAAGTGGGTTTTGGGTTGCAGTTTGGGCACTCTGTCTCTAAAAGGTTCGCCATCACTGGCCTAGGACTACTGCAAGGAAAGGGAAGGTTGCACAGGTGGTTTTTTTTGGTGGGGGGTGGCTGTCAAAGGCAGTGAGAGAGACCCAGAATCCACTGGCAAGTTCTCCAACACTACTCAACATTGCTCAAAATGCAGAAGGGGTTTGGATGCAGAATAGGAGAGGGAGAAATTTGCTTGGTTTGATTTGAAAAACTAACTTACATATTTGCATTTCCCAAACCACAATACAGTTATCTTTTGAGATTCACCCTTCTCCAATTTTTGCAAAGCACTTTTCCATACAAAAGATGCATACACCTTAATAAACAAACATTAGAAAAATCATACACAGGAATGCCTGTATTAATTAAAACAAGATGACTTTCATTATTTTAGGGGAAACTGCTTAGAAAATGGACATGTACAAAAATTCTCAAACTGATGCAGAAGTGTAACAAACTGGAAAGACGAGGAAGAGAAATGGACGGGGTTGGTGTCTCCCTAGCTAGCTATTGGGTTGGGGCTTAGGAGCACAACTCTCAAGAGGCAAGCCAGAAGTTCTTACATTCTTCATGCTTGCCGTAGCCTGAGATCTCACATTCTGTCCAGTCAGGCAGCTTCAGGCCAGGCTCTGGGAGGCAGACAGGACGAACGGAATCTGTCTCCATTGCACACTCATTGTACAAGGACTTCAGCTTCAGAAGAGCTAGCAAAAAGAGAAAAAGCAAAGAAAAAGTCAGGGTGGGTCAAGGCAAGAGGCTGGAGCAGGTGCAGATCTAGGTCTGTGTGTAGGGAGGGAAAGGTCTTACCAATATCGTTGTCAAAGGTGCTCTGCACAAAGCTTTTATGTACAACGTATTTCTCCACTGAGAATGTCTGTTCAGACCATTCCGGGTTTCTGCGGGAAGTCCTGCCCAACACAACCTTGAGACGACTGGTGTCAAACCTACAGAATTGGGGGGCGGGGGGGGGACAGCTTTGGTGACTGCCAAGTTCAGGTGTAATTTATGCTCCTAAAAATACAGACTTCAACTTCCTTGCTCAAGCGTTCAAGGCCTTCAAGGTCCAGTTGTAACCATGGCTTTGCAGCTAACTGACCACCGTGGTTGCCCAGAAGAGGAACTGGAAGGCCTTTGCTCAAGCTTCAGCTCAACCATGTGCAACTGAAGAAAGACAGTTAAGGTTACCCTAAAACCCCAAAACTGTTTATGAATTCCCCCTCCCCAGCCAGGCCTCAAAGCCTCGCCTCAAGCACTTTTCAAATAAGGCTAAAAGCATTAGCTAAGCATATTCCTCTTGCCGTAACAAAAAGACTGTAACGAAGGTAGAGAACAGAGTCCATTGTTTCTCAGAGCCTTTTTGTTTCTAAGGCCAGTGGCCTTGTTAAAAACCAGATTGCAACTTTCTGTCCGGGAACTATGCCAGGACAAGAGAATGAAACATATCTGAACACTCTGAAACCCCCTTTGGTTTCTCACCCCCTTTCCTGTGAAGAGTCCAAAAAGAGTCCCAAGACAGGAACTTTCTGTTCATGCTCAGGAGACATGGGGCAGAACTTTTCAGAAGGAGGAGAAAGGGGAGGGAACTGGAAGGGGAATATATACTCTCTGCAAATGGCTTTGAACTCATGCTTGTTTTGTGACTCTATCACACTTGCTCCTCTGCCCCCGGATGGCAGAATAAAAGCTCTTTCTCTGGATTTAACCCCTTGGTGTCGTTTGACTCTTTTCATCCCTGCTCGGGTGCAACATTTCCTATCCATTTTAAAGGGCCTAGAAAGGCTACATTTCTTGGTGCGTTAGCTAAGGACTGACTGTCTTTCTTCACAACATCCCTTACAGGGGGAGAAAACTGGCTGCCTTGCAAAGTTGCTGGATGGATTACTTTCATATAACAACAAAGCAAACATTTTGTGTCTTGGGGGGGGGGGGGACAAAAAACCCTGCCCCAGACCTTGAAGGGATGTTTCCTGTCCGGGGGGGGGGGCGGGTATTGAGGTAGATGGAGAATTGGGACTTGCCTCCCAATACAAATAGCAGGAACAGGAGCGGGGGAGATCCGGACTGCAGCAACAAACCGCCCCCCCCCCCAGTAGAATCCCACCTGCTATTACTCCAAGAAAAACCTGCACGAACGGAACAATTGCTCAATGCACAAATGTTGCTGCCTCCCACTTGGCCCTTCATCTCCAGAACCACAAATTGCCTCTGACTTCAAGAGACTTGCTGAGGGGGCAGCAAGTGCAGAAGAGACGGCAAATCAGGCGCTGGACTCTTACCTTTCCACAAAGCAGTGGGCAGCTGAGAGGACCCAACAGGAATGGATCAGGACCCCACCACAGAGGTAGGCCTCTACTCCTTGTATCCTGACAAAGATGGCCGCCTGCCACGGGTGGGACTGGATGTACGAGTAGAGGCCTCCTTTGATCCGAAACTGAGACTGACGGTACTTTCTCGTTCCACACGTGGCTGTAGGTGGCCAGGAAAACAAGGAAAATGTACCCCAGACTCAGATACAACGTTAACTCTCCGCTTGGGGCAAAATGCTCTCACAGGGCCGACCTCTTCATTTATTTAGCACATTGCTATCCCATCCGTCCTCTCAAAGGAACCAGGGTGGCAAACAGTTTAATGATAAAAGCATCTTCAAAACAATTCCACTACAGATGCAGACACAGAAAGATCTCTGCTTAAAAGTTGGAAGAGGAAGGTCTGTGGTAGGTGCTCATAAGACAATAGACAGCAGTAGTATTTATCCCACCTTTCCTCCCAAAGCTAGAGCCAAGGTGGCTCACAACATTTAGAAACATTATTATAAAATACAAAGCAATGAAAACAATAGTAAAGGTACATCAAAACACCATTGGAGCCAGCGACTGAAATGCAGTTGGCTGGCATTTTGCCCCACGGATAAGGCGGGCACTTACAGCAAGCTGGCACATTGCAGTATTCCCACTTCCTCTTGCCACCCCTGAGCACGTGGCACCAAGGCTGGGTGCTATTATCAGGATTCCTGCAACACAAAAGTGGAACAGGATTACTTCAGAGATCAAATGCTCCCCCCTCTCTGCCCCTGCAAAGAGCAGCAGTGTGGGCTACCCAGGTTTGTATGTCCCCTGAAGACGATGTTCTGGAGTTTACAGAGGGCTGCTTTATAACCTTCTTTGTTTTTTGCATGTACTTAGAACAGCTTTTTCCCAACACTCCTGACGTTTTGGCCATCAGCCCCATTCAATGCAGATTGGTCAAGGCTCTAACGAAGGCGCCACATTCTCATCATACATTTAGAACACTATGATACCACTTTAGAGGGCTTCCTGCAAAGAATTCTGGGAGCTGCAGTTTGTTAAGTAGCCTGAAGGTTAGTGGGAGACTCCTGTTCCTGATCCGAGAGCTAGAATTCCTAGAGTTCCCTGTGAAGAGGGATGAATAGTTAAACCACTCTGGGAATTGTAGCTCTGGGAGGCAAATATGAGTCTCCTAACAACTCTGAGCACCCTTAACAAACCATATTTCCCAGAATTATTTGGGGGAAAGCCATGACTCAAGCGGCCCTCCAGATGGTGCTGAATGATAGTTCCCAACATCCTTGGCCCTTTTTGTGGGTGCATGGGAGTTGGAGTTCAGCAACAACTGGAGGGCCAAAGGTTCCCCACCCAGCTTAACACAACATGAATTTGAAACTGGTCCATGCCACAGAAAGCTCTGCAACAGCCGTGACTTCCTGTGTCCATCCATCAATCCATCCTATACTATAAAGTCACAGGCAGGCCTGGAAACACTTGGGGAAAGTCAAAAGCCATTAAATCCAGCATCATCTCCTCCTCCTGGTCGGCTTTCACAGACACTGTGTGAAGTGGCCTTTGGCCTCAGCTGTGATTCAAAGCCTCACTCAGAGTCCTTGGGAAGGGGGCGCTTGAGAAATTGTCCTCATCCCAATTTTATTCTAAAAGATCTGAATAGTTTCTGCACTGGAAAGCAATGCTATTGAAACTCTCCCTTGTTTTTACTGTTTTCAAGTTGGACAGAGCACTAGGCAGGCATGTTTTGCAACAGCTTTCCATTCTTTTGCACTTCTTCCCTTCCCTGCAATGTGTTCCCGGTGCACAGATGTGCCCTGGTAACACACTACCAATGCACTGCCACAATGCATCAAGGTGGCCTTGGGACAAGTCAAGGTACATTCAGGGATGGACCACAGATACAGAAGGTCCCAGGTTCAATCCCTGAAATGTTCAGTTAAAAGGATCCCAGATAGAAGGGCACCACAGTTCAAGAAGGACACTGACAAACTGGAACGTGTCCAGAGGAGGGCAACCAAAATGGTCAAAGGCCTGGAAACGATGACTTATGAGGAACGGCTAAGGGAGCTGGGCATGTTTAGCCTGGAGAAGAGATTAAGGGGTGATATGATAGCCATGTTCAAATATATAAAAGGATGTCATATAGAGGAGGGAGAAAGGTTGTTTTCTGCTGCTCCAGAGAAGCGGACACGGAGCAATGGATCCAAACTACAAGAAAGAAGATTCCACCTAAACATTAGGAAGAACTTCCTGACAGTAAGAGCTGTTCGACAGTGGAATTTGCTGCCAAGGAGTGTGGTGGAGTCTCCGTCTTTGGAGGTCTTTAAGCAGAGGCTTGACAACCATATGTCAGGAGTGCTCTGATGGTGTTTCCTGCTTGGCAGGGGGTTGGACTTGATGGCCCTTGTGGTCTCTTCCAACTCTATGATTCTATGATTCAGTGAAAGTTGGAAAGTGGCTGCTAAACATACCCTCCAGATGTTTCCCACCAGCCTGGCCAATGGTGGGATGCCAAGGGACCCACGTTCCATCTCCAGTCAGTGCCAATGCCAGTCAGTGCCGTATTGTGGTGGGTGCAGGGAATGTACAAGTCCACTTCCTGAGTTTCTAGATAACTGCATCAAGATTCTTTGTGTGTGGTGTTTTTTTTACCAGTGTGCAAGATCATATATGCGTACACCAGTGGAACACACGCCAAGACACTGAATGCAATCCTACACATGACCACATCCAAATTTGGGTTTTCACCAATATTTTATCAACAACCACATAGGCATTTGTAGCAAACATGAATGAAATGGCACAAATGGATTGGATGACCCCAAAAACACAGCCTCATCTAATTGCAGAATTATTTCTATGAATTCAATAAAAGCAGCACACAGGGCAGAGCAAATCAGCGGGTTATTGTTCTTACACTAGATAAGGCAGAGCGGGCCAAACACATATCTTATCAATAAGCCATGTTTTGCATTTAGTTTTTCTTTCTGGACAAAAAACTGCAAGGAGAAAAGGCGAGGGTCTGCTTACCTGCAGAAGTTGTGGCTAGTGAGACCGAGCTGCTCTGCATCCTCCCTATGGGAATTGAAGACCAGCCCAGTAAGGAACTGGGAATCCCACCTCAAGCAAGCAGCACCCGATTCCGTGTGGTTGTGGGGACCTCGATAGTTGTTGCCTCTTCCAGAAATGCAAGTATGGCTTTCTGTGACAAAAAAGGCAGGTTTGCATCAGTCCCAAACCACATTCATGGGGCATATAGTTTGAGGATTTTTCTCACTGCAGATTTTTAATTGTGAAGCCTACATTAAAAGCACCTCCCCCCCCCCCCCCCAAGAATCATAGGAGCTCCAGTTTACCTCTCACAGAGCTACAACTCCCAGCACCCCTGATGACCCACAGTTTCCAAGTTGGGGGTGTGTGTGCCTTAAATGTATGATCCTTGGGGCAGGGACCCACCTTTCATCTGTAAAGCCCCACAGATGTTACAAGGGATGGGGCTGGTTCTTAAATTAAATTTTACATATTTTATTTAACTAGAAAAGTTTTAAATGATTTTTATTTAACTAGAAAACCAACACAGAAAAAGCCGAAAGTTACTGTACATGTCTTAGAACAAAGCTTACACATACCTTATGAATACGAGCCCTATTAAATAATTTGTAATAAACAAGATAATACATTTTTGCTGCAAACATGAAGGTATCAATATCCAAAATGCAACATTAAGAAAATGTTTAAGTTGAATGCCATCAGAACATTGCAAAATGATTATTTGAAGCCAGCACCCTCCCATTTTTATTTAATTCATAATCAAGTCTCTTTTAGTATATATTGTATCTTCTCATCTTCTCTTTTTTTACCGTAATGAGCGAGTTTGGTCATTGAGGCCAACTACCACAAGTTTTCTACTCCATTTTCCTGCAAGCATGGCAATAACCATATATGAAGCCAATTCTTTGTTTCTGCAAAACTAAACATGCTGCACAAATAGGGAATGATTGTGGTGGAACTAGAGCTCAAGATTCCACGCAAGATTCTCGGAGTCTGGTGCATATTTCTTTTGAAAAGGAGCAGACCAAAATACAAGTGTGTGGGTGTGGAATTCACACAAGTTAATTTGGATCAGGGCCGTGATGTGGCGAGAAACTGCTAACAGCCTTCTTCCCTTCGGCTCCAACGCTCATAGCACAACATTTTCACCACCCCACCTGGCTCTGCCCCACTGCAGAGGAGCCTTGAACCTACTGTTGGCGCAGGGAGGGAGGCTGCAGAACTCAAAGCTGTACTTGTTTCCTTTGTAGACAAAGCACCAGGGCATGGTGTCGGAATCGGGGTTTCTAGAGGAAAGGAAAGGCAAACACTGGGCATTTTGTACCATTAAGACATTTATCATAGAAGTGTAGAATTGTAGAGCTGGAAGGGACTCCAGGGGTCATCTAGTCCAACCACCAACCTTCTGGTTGATAGTCAGATGCACTGGCCCACTGCACCACTGGAGACAGCTGCAAACTCAGCTGCAACCTCAAAAATAAGGGGGGGAAATGGGGGGGAGGCCAACATTTATGCTCAAAATAATGCAGTGATAATTTGAAGGATGTAGGAAGGGTCTTGCTAGATCATACGAAGAAACATCTAGACAGACGCTCGGTTCTCACAGCAGCCAACTAGAAGTCAGTGAAAGGCTTGGAAGCAGCCTTTCCTGGGTGCAAGAGCACTTGCCCTGTCCCGCCCCCCACTTGCTATTCAGAAGCCGACTGCCCAAGGGAAGCATCACCTCCGTCAAGGCCAGTAGCCACTGACAGCCTTATCCCCCAGGAAAAGGGCTGCCAAAATAATTAAGGGATGAAGTGACTCTCCTATGAAGAAAGGCTGTTGCATTGGGGACTTTTTAATTTAGAGAAAAGGCAAGTGTGAGGTGACACGATGAAATTTTATGAAATTATGCAAGGCATGAATAAAGTGGTTGGAGACGTTTTCTTCCCTCTCTCATATCACACCCAATGAAGCTGACTGTTGGAAGATTCAGGATAGATTTTTAAAAATTATTTCTTCATGAAGTGCAGAATTCAGCTCTGGAACTCACTCCCACAGGGGCAGCGGTAACCACCAACCGGAATGTCTTTAAAAGAGGATTGGACCAATTCATGGAGGAGGAGGGGGAAAAGGAGGAGGAGGAGGAGGAGGAGGAGGCAGCAGCAGCAGCAGCGGAGAGGGGCCCTTGATGGCCGCTGGCCATTTTGACTCTGCTTTGCCTCCACCGGCTCCCACAGGCTCCTCTTAGGCTCGTGGGAATTGGTCTTCTCAACCCAAGTTGGTGGTTGACACTACGCCTTGGGGGAAGGAGCTCCATAGTTTAATTCTAAGCCCTGAGGGAAGACGTCCTTCCTGTTGTCAGCCCTGAATCTTCCAATCTTCAGCTTCACTATATGGCCTAGATGTCTTCCTATTTATTCCCTTTCTCCACAAAGAGCACACAGTTTCATGAAATTATGATGAAATGATATTATACACCTCCACCTTGTGTGTCTTCCCAAAGTCTCACTTACACTAAACTAAAATGTTGTAACCTTTCCTCACAGTGGAGATGCTCTCAACCATTTTGGTCGCCCTTTTCTGAACCTTTTCCAGCTCTGCAGTATCCTTATTCGACAATGTCAATATTTCTCCCGCTCAGAGTAGATTTTGCCTACAAGGATGTATTTGTGGGAATGGATTTCGGCACTAGGAGAGGATACATGGTTTAGTTATTATCCTTCCTTGCTCACATTTGTGAGATCAACAGAGTACCATCCTTTGCAGCTTAAACTTTGAAGCTAAGAAAAGTTTGATTTAAGCTTCTACAAACAATAATCCAGGATGCTCTAAAGGCAGACTGGATTTTCCTGGTATTACCCATTGTCTACCCCTTAAAAACAACAATCACACATTGTTTTGTAAAGAAGTAAAAGTAGTATTTACTTACATAATCTAGGTTGAAGTAGCAATTGCAGCACCAAATAAAAGCATGTTTATAACTACAGTCGTACCTTGGAAGTCGAAAGAAATCCATTCTGGAAGTCCATTTGACTTCCAAAACATTCAGAAACTAAAACTTGGCTTCTGATTGGCTGCAGGAAGCTCCTGTAGCCAATCGGAAGCCGCAGAAGCCCTGTTGGACGTTCAGCTTCCAAAAATAGTTTGCAAACTGGAACAGTCACTTCTGGGTTTGCAGCATTCAGGAGCCAAAATGTTCAGGAAATAAGCTGTTCCAAAACCAAAGTACGATTGTAATATCTAAGTTACCAAAGTACAAAAGGTAAGTTCAAAATTATGTCTGAGCTGCAGACCTCAGGCATGGACATGTGGTCAGCTTGGAAGCATGACGAAGAAAGAGGAGGCTGCCCACGCTGGAAGGATGTAGTGCTACAGCTTCCTGCCAAAGCAGACAAAGGAAGTGATCTCACAGAGTTCTCTCTAGCAAATTTGACAAGAAAGCTCTATGAGCCTCCGCCCCTTCATGTACCTATCTGGTAAAACATAAATTACAGTGGTGCCCCACAAGACGAATGCCTCGCAAGACGGAAAACCTGCTAGACGAAAGGGTTTTCCGTTTGTGATGCGCTTCGCAAGACGAATTTCCCTATGCGCTTGCTTCGCAAGACGAAAACCTCTTGCGAGTCTCGCCATTTCCCCCCCACTTTCCCCCCCTTTTTCAAAGGTGCTAAGCCACTAATAGCCTTTTAGCAGCTTAGCCGCTAAGCCTTTAATAGCCGCTAAGCCGCTAATAGCGCTAATCCGCTTATGGGGTTGCTTCGCAAGACGAAAAAACCGCTAGACGAAGAGAATCGCAGAACGGATTCTTTTTGTCTTGCGAGGCACCACTGTATTGGTTTGACTGCAATAATGTCCCACAGTATTGGGGGGCAAGAAGATGGGGGGCAGTATTGGGGGGCAAGAAGAGGAAGAGGCCCCTCCTAAACTCACTTTCTCACCTGCAATAGTTGTGGTTTCCAAGGCCCAACCTAGCGGCATCTGCCCGGTACGCATTGTACCGCTTATTCCTCAAGGAATCGAGCTTCCAGTTCAAGCACTTGGCTCCACTCACAGTTGTGTTCCATGTCCCCATGTAGCCCTCTCCAGCGCCCTGGTAACACTTGGCTTTGGTATCTGAAAAAGGAGGAGCAGAGTATTCAGTCTCCCGCCTGTTCTCCAAAGGTACTCTGCGCACATCTTGCATCCATGGGGCTGCTCAGGATCAAGATGGGAGATTGCAGCCGTGGTCACTGGGGGCTAGACGGCAGGGGCCTGTGGGCCACATGTGACCCCCCCCCCCAGGTCTATTCTGTTTAGCTCCTGGGACTCTCTCCCGGCTCCCCGGCCCTCAGCATCTCCACCCCTCTCACTAGCCCTACTTTGCAACCTCTCCTCAAATGTTTTTGACTTGCTGGAATGTGGTCTTGAACTCTGATAATGGTTCTTGCTTGTCTGGCTGGAGGATAGAGAGGAATGCCACAGTTTGTGTGTAGAAACCAGCCTCATGAACCAAAGCAAAATTCACATTTCCTCCTGTGCCCATTTTTGCCCCCTGCCAGATGAGGTGGAGGATGGAAGAAGCACAAGGCCATCTCCGCTGATATCTTCCTCCTCCTTCTCCACTATTCCAGCCATCTTGGACTGGAAGAAACAGGAAGCTCATGACACTTTATGCCAGGTGCTGCTTCCACGCTGCCTCTCCCTCACAGGCACAGCGAGCAAAGCCAGCAGGCCTGGCAGCCAAGCTACATACAATTTATTTTTATTATAATTTATTTATTACATTTCTATACCACCCTTTTCTTCCAAGGAGCTGCTTGGGAGTAAAGGTGGTATAGAAATGTAATAAACACACACACACACACACACACACACACACACACGAGGTGGTGTACACGGTTCTCCTCCTCCCCATTTCTTCCTCACAACAACCCTGTGAGGCAGGCTGCAAATGCCGACTGGCCCCAGGTCACCCAAGGTGCTTCCTGGCTGAGTGGGGAATTGAACCCTCCTCTCCCGGAGTAGGAGCTGGCACTCTGACCATCCCACCACAGTCACATCTTGGAACAAGGCTGCTTAAACTTGCTCGCTTTTTTTGGGGGGGGGGGGACTGCTGCAGGTATACCAAATTCAGGTATTACTTCTAGAAATGAAAGGCCGCATATGCAGTCTTGTACTAATTAATCATAACAGCAGCAGCCAGGCAGGGGGCCATTTTCAGTGGGGAACCAAAGCAGGGTTCTGATCTGGTTCAGGAGTGTTCTCCAAATTGGGGACCCCTCTATTTTCCCCAAAAAGGCTGCAGGCAAAGAAGTTTCCAGTTCGTATTATGGCTTCATTTGTGTCAAATGCAGATGTGGTCTTAAGCAGACCAGAATTTTTCTGTGTAAGCAACTGCAGCCATTGGTTTTATTTCTTTTAAACTGCTTTTTGTATGTTGTATTTTAAACTGTTGTGACCCACCTTTGGATCTTACGCTGAGGGAAGGTAATAAATCAAATGTGGGAATGTTGTGGATACTAGGAGATGATATATTGATTAAATATTATCCTTCCTAACTCACGCTTGTGAGTCATACAGCAAAGTTCATTCCCCAATATATAGCAGGAAGCTAGTTGGTGGATTCGGTTGAATCTCTATACTTAAGTAATCCAATCTGGCTTTGTTCAGGTTGGATTTTGTTCCTGGTAAGACCCCTTTTATCCCTCCTAAAAAGAATAAATACACAAGAAGCTTCTTTTAAAAGTAATACGAAGTTTACTCACATTCAGTTCACAGCTGGATCCTGAAGGCAAGCTTCAGCTTAGAGTTACGGAAGAGAGTTTGAGTTCATCCCATATGGGAATGAGCCCCTGAGAGTCAGCAGACAGCAAAATGCATCAGGATCAGGAGAGCATGGCATCAAGAGGAAGCAGCAGCATCAAGAGAGGAGGGCGGCTGCGTGACTGGACCTTTTGTGGGGTCTGCAAGGGCCACGCCCACCTACCTGGTCACATGCAGGGGGAGGATGTTCCAGACCAGGTGTAACAGGAAGTTCAACTGGCTGGATCAACATCCCCCTGTCTGTGTCCAGTCTAGGCAAACAAGGAATGTTGTATTTGACTGTGCCAATGGATTACCGTATTGGCCCAAATATAAGACGCACCCGCAAATAAGCCACACCTTTAAAATTCAAGACTTATTTGCAGGTGCAGCCCACCTCCTGGCACTACTGCCCTCAACGGGGGGCGGTTGGCACCAGTGCTTGCCACCCCGCCCCCCAAGCCGGTGCCGGTGCTCAGTTCTGAGGGTGCTGTGCGCCCACCTCCCAACACTACCGCCTCCTGGCACTACCTCCCCAAAAAGACAATACCAACTTCTGGAAAATTATCTCCAGTCAAAGCTCCTAACGAGGGCACAATAATCCCTGCAAACTCATGGGAAGAGCACTACAAAGTGCTGTTTAGGGAACATCGTCCTTCTGCACTGCTTAACATTCCCTTAGATAATGATACACCATGGCCCCCAACATCTGAAACTGAAATCACTTCGTTAATTCTACAAATGAAATCTGGCAAAGCCCCAGGAAGTGATTTCATTGTCGCTGAACTTCTGAAAGCGCAAATAAACTGGTGGGCCCCGGTTCTTGCAAATCTATTTTTTTATATAGAGAAGACAACTGAAATCCCTAAAGATTGGGGACTGGCTATAATTGTTCCTATATTTAAAAAGGGCAACCCTTCTGATCCATCTAATTATAGACCAATTAGTCTTCTGAATGTGATCTGCAAACTTTATACAAAACATCTATGCTTAAAATTATGTGAATGGTTAGATCATAATGACTTGCTAGAAATTGAACAAGCAGGGTTTACATCTGGACGTTCCACCATTGATCACTGCTTAGTGCTGGATTATTTTGTCTATAAGTATGTGAAACATTGGAAAAAGTCATTGTATGCAGCCTTTGTGGACCTAAAGGCAGCATTTGATTCTGTATCCAGGGATAGGCTCTGGGCCAAATTGGCCAATATGGGTATTAACAGAAGGTTATTACTTCTGATGATTAAACTTCATGAGAACAATACCCTCCAGATAAGACTCGCACAGGACGGCAGACTCTCTAGAGAAATCCCAGTCCAAAGAGGAGTTAGACAAGGATGCCTATTAGCCCCATTTTTATTTAACATCTATGTTAACTCCCTGGTCACATGTTGCCGTGAAATCGAAACCCACCCCCCCGTGTTCTCTAACGGCAGAAAAGTACCAGTTTTAATGTATGCGGATGACGCTGTTCTTCTCTCTCAAACCAAAGTGGGTCTGAAACGTGCCTTAGGAAAGTTTAGTGACCAATGTAACACTGAACTGTTAACAATTAACTTTGCCAAAACCAAAATTGTACATTTTAACCGCTCCTTCAGGAAAGATAATTGGAGCGTAAAGGGAAACGCCATTGAACAGACTAAGACCTTCCAATACTTAGGCATTACTTTCTCTTATAATGCCAAATTGTCAACACACCTGACCACATCAGCTATATCAGCAGGAAGAAGTGCAAATGCCATCCTTAGATTATTCAGAAGGAAAGGAGCTGGCTTCCTCCCGATGCCCCTAAAAGTTTTTCAGGCAAAATCTTTAGCCCAACTCCTGTATGGCTCTCAAATGAGCCCCTCTGCCAACCTTAAGACCCTTGAAACAGTACAATCAAAATTCTTAAGATCATTATTTGCTACCCCAAAGTGTACACCTAATGCAGTCTTAAGGCAAGAGGCAGGACTGCCCAGAGTGGAATTAAAAGTCTGGGAGCAAGCAATATCCCTCTGGCTGAAAATCTATTACAATCCTAAGGGACTGTTACCTTGCTTCCTGGCCGCAGTTCCCTACCCTCCTTGGCTTATGCAAATAACTAACAAGATCAAACAAATTGGCTTAAACCCTGAAAATCTTTTTATTGGAACTCTGAACAAGGCAAAAGCAATTATCACTCAGAGACTTTACGATGTCGAATTACAACAAGAAGACGCCCTACTCCCGGAGTCGTATAGATGTTTAAAAGCTTGGCCTAATTTTGCAGCTGCCCCTTACTTAACTAACATCACTAACGAAGCTTATAGATGGGCTTTCTCTAGAGCCCGCTTTGAGACAATGCCCTCAGCAGTGCTGCACGGCAAATTCACGCGGGTACCAATGCATGCACGTCTCTGCCCCTGTATGTCTAATAAGGTAGAATCTGTCACACACATCCTTCTATTTTGCGAATTTTATAGTGAAGAACGAGCTCAATTTATTTTGCCGCTTTAATCAAAATTTATACCCCTACAACATTATTTGGAATCCTCCCCCGAAATTCTACGAAAATACCTTCTGGAAGATTCCTCAAGCTCAATATCATATGAGGTGGCCAAATTTTGCACTTTAGTAATCAGGAAGCGTAAATCTCCTCTGTTGAACGGCACTCTGCGAAGTTCCCCTGTGTAATCCTTTCCCCCCCCTTCTTTTTCTTTTCTGATGTTGTTGTTGATCTCTTTTTGTTTGATCTTGTGGTGTCTAGTGTCACTGGCTTTTGCCGCAATAAAAAGTATGTATGTATGTAGATTTTGCCTCTGCTAACCTCCCCAAGCCAACACCAGAGGAGGCTTGGCAGTGGTAGGTGGCCTGTGCGCCACTGCCCCACACTCCCGGGCTGCTTCCTTGTGGGGGGAGCCACACCGTTTTGCCGGAGGCCTGCCCCCCTTCCCCCTTCCTTACAGTGGCTTAGGGGAGGCTTGAGAGACACGGTTGGGACGGGAGCTGTTGTCCCACACCCCTGACGGCCTTCGTGGGCAGCTGTTTCAGCAGTGATACTGTAAGGTCACAAATATAAGCCACACTTTAACTTTTCACAATCAGAATTTGGGGGGGGGGGAAGTATGGCTTATTTTTGGGCCAATACGGTACAGTGGTACCTTGGATTAAGTACTTAATTCGTTCCGGAGGTCTGTTCTTAACCTGAAACTGTTCTTAACCTGAAGCACCTCCTTTAGCTAATGGGGGCTCCTGCTGCTGCCGCGCCGCCGGAGCACAATTTCTGTTCTTATCCTGAAGCAAAGTTCTTAACCCGAGGTAATATTTCTGGGTTAGCGGAGTCTGTAACCGGAAGCGTATGCAACCCAAGGTACCACATCAAATGCATCCAATAATAGACAAGCAAGGCAGGGGAGAATAATAATGCCTGCCTGCCACCTAGAACTGTTGTAAGGATTACCCAGATGAAAGCCAAATAAAGGCCAAGCGTCTACACAGTGGCTTTCAGCCCAAGTCAGGGCTCCTTATATTGCACCCCACAATAAATGTGGTGCAGTGGTTAGAGTGTCAGGCCTCGGAGAGTGGGGTTCAAATCCTGTTCAACACGGAGCCAGTCACTGCCCCTCAGCTTCACAGGGTTGTTGTGTGGATTAAATGAGGAGGGGGAGGCCCCGTATAATACCTTCAACTCCTTGGAGAAGAAGGTGAACTATAAATGCAATCAATCAATCAATCAGCCATCCAACCACACTGCATACCAATTACTCACCAATCTCACAGCGCTTCCCAGAGAAGCCTGGGCGGCATAAGCAGATGAAGAAGTTAGAAGAGTATAATGCTTGCTTGCAGCGGCCCTCATTGAAGCACTGTTGCCTCCTGCTGCAGGCTGTCAGACAAAGAAGAAAGAGAACCTCAGGTTTCCCCCGCCAGCAGTCGAGTGCTTTCAGTTCCTGGGCCCATAACCTCTTGGGGTGGAGGAGCAACTCAAAGGCAGAGCGGATACGTGGCTTGCAGAAGGTCTCAAGTGCACTACTTGCTGGCCTCTGCAGTTAAAAGGGGTTCTAGGGAGTCACATCGTGGGTCAGGCGTTTTCAACCACCCCACTCACTGCCTTTGGAAGCCTTGCAAGTTGCTGCAGGAGGAGGACAGTGAGCAACATCACAAGAGAGGTGTTCCTAGGACCAAGGCAAGACTGTCAAGCTCCTGCCATCGGGTCCCAGGGTCCTATGAAAAAAGCTGCAAAAGTTTGGGTCACCCGCTTCATTGCTGCATCCTGCACCCAAACTGTCTCCCATATGTACCCATCTAATACCCACCTGTGCCTGGCACGATATGACAAATGATGCCGTTGGTCACACACCGACAATATTCAAGTTCTTTTTCTCTTTGGCGTAGCCAGCTGTCCCTGAACTGGTAGATCTCTTGTGTTACTGGGTCTTTGCATACAACTGCAATCAGGAGAGAGGAAGGGCTCCTGAGAAGAGTCCCCCACACCACCACTTCCCACCCTCCAGGCACCAAACTCCCCTTTGCTCCCTGCTCAGCAGCAATGGTGGCTGGAAGTGGGAGGACATAAGCCAGGAGGCCAACAGTAGGTGGTGCCAGGTTGCCAGTGACAGGCAGAGCCAGCAAATCCTAGGTTTGTCACCATCTTCCTCCTCCCTGCAAAGCTCTACAAGGGGGACACTGAGATGGAGGAGGATGAAGCAGACCAACGGGTTACACGTAAGAAGGCAGGCAGGTGGGGGTTGTGGGACATTATTATGGTCAAACCAACAATTCATGCTTTGCTAAGATAGGCACATGAAGGGGCTGAACTGATAGAGCTTTCCTGTGAAATTTGCTAGAGAGAACTCTGTGAGATCACTTCCTCTGTCTGCCTTGGCAGGAAGCTATTACACTACATCCTTCCTTCCTGCCCGGGCAGTCTCCTTTTTCTTTATCCTGCTTCCAAATTGACCACACGTGCCCATCTGGGGTCTATAGCTCAGACAGCACTTTGTACTTTGGTAACTTAGCAGTTTTAAACCTGCCTTCATTTTGCTACTCTAACTCTTGCTACAAGATCTAGATTATGTAAGTAAATACTACTTTTATTTCTTCACAAAACAATGTTTGTGTGATTGGTGTTTTTACGGGGGAGAAAAGGAGTAACACCAGGATATCCAGTCTGCCTTAAAACATCCTGGATTATTGTTGTAGAAGGTTAAATTAACCTTGCCTTAGCTTTCAAGTTTAAAAGCTGCAAAGGATGGTACTCTGATCTTACAAATGTGAACAAGGAAGGATAACAACTAAACAATATATCCTCTCCTAGTGTCTAGATCCTTTCCTTGAAAGCAGACTGAGGATGGTAGGGCACTGCCCCATATGCCCTCATGAACCAGCCTCCACTGCTCAGCAGTCACCCTCTTTCTCTTTGTAAAGGAGAAAGGGAAATGTCTACCTTCTCTTCCAAGTTCTTGGAAATACTTTCAAACCTTGTCAGCCAAAGGGAGGGTGGTAAATCCAAAATATTTTCCCTCCAGGGCAGTGCATTATTTGCATCTGCATAGGGCTGCCAAGTGACCATAAGCCTTGGGGGGCAAGGGGGCAATAGCTGGTGATTTTGGCCAGGGGGAGCAATGCAGGATTGGCAGTTGTGCTGCCTGATTTAAGCAGCCTGCTTTCTTCCAGTACACTCTGCAGTTTTAAAGTCCCCAGTGCTCACTCTTGTTGCAAGCAAACGGATCGTGCCATGTGGGTATTCGGGGTCAGCAACTTGGAATACTCGTGCAGCTAGTCCTGCCTGCCCGTGACCGTTCTGCTTTGGCCCCACAGTTCATTTATCCTCAACTTCATAAAACTGCTTGGCATTAAGCAGTGTATGAAATATTCATATTAATGGTGTTTCCTTGTATCCAATGCTAGTCAGGCTCCAAGCAGCCTCATTGAAATTAAAGCAGCTCAGCCATGTCCATTAACTTCCATAGGTCTACTCAGAGTAGGACTAAGCTCTGGATAAATCCCAATATTATCATTAACAATAGCTACTTTTACACTACTTTTGGCCTTGCCAAACGAATCCCAACTTCGTTCCATTTACAAAACCCAAGTTATGAACAAGTTTTTGAACAAGTTAGGTCACAGATTTCCATGCTTGCTTAAAATTCCAGTTACAGATCCTGAGCACAGAACGGGGCTTAGTTTGGTGCTCTGTGTGGGGACCCCTAGGACCGGGAGAGCAAAATCAAAATAGACCACCCAGTTTGTTTGTGTCTATCTCCTCAGAACAGCACACTCCACTCATTCATTTTGGAACTGGGGTGCTAATCCTGGCTACTTACCCTTTGACCGAGATCCCAGTGCAGCATACCAAGAAAATTCCTGCCAAGACACAGAGGGGAAACGTTGGCTTTTTTAAGGAAAGACATTGCCAGAGAAAGTCCTATTTCATAGCTACTTCCTAAGCTCTGGAGCAGCCTTTCCCAACCCGGAGCCCTCCAGATATTTTGGGCTGCAACTCCAATCAGTCCCAACCAGCAAGCTAGAGATGCTTTGCAGCAGGGAGAGCTCCATGTCCTGCCATTCCCAAGTGAAGCAAAATGAGTTACGGGTTCTCAGGTGGTCCCTTTGTTGTTTAAGTCACTTAAACACTGTTTTTTAAGAAGAGATAAATTGGCTGAGCAACCTAGTCCCCACCCCACCAGAAAGAATTTGATTGGGTGGAGGTGCCACTACAGGCTAAACTGGCATCCTGCCTGAGGGGTGAGCCAAGTGTCAATCCACCAGTGCAGAGCACCCCCCCCCTCCAAATGTCCAGGCAGGTGATGTTCCAGAGGTAAGGAGGGGCTGAGTCAGCCCAGGATCTACTGGATCCCAAGCAAGTCCCAATGACATTGCGTGATAGCATGGGGTCCAGTTGGACTACTTCAAGCTGCTGCAACAATTGTCTGCCTCTCCCCCAACACATCTCCGCCCGCCAGCTGCTGCACCAGTTAGGATTGCTCCCCCAAACAGTGTGCAGCGCAGGACTTAAAACTAAGCACTACACACTTACAACATTCTCTCTTGCTCCTTCTTGCCGTTATGGGGGGCGGGTGTGTAAGGGACTGAAGCAAGAGGCCATGCCCCATAGTGCTGTCAGGGTTGGACTTTGGGACAGACATCAGCAGCAGGGGCAGAAGGGGTCCCCCAACAGAGCAGAGCTGGCCTTGTAATGGAAGTGAAGCAATACAAGACCATCTCAATAGGCTCCCCATCCCTCAAACCTGCTAAGGTGATTTAAGTCCAGAGTCTAAAATTACCCAACTGCACCGCAAGCTGGAAGTCTGCTTATCCCTCTTCTAATGCGCTGCTAAGGCGGCTGGAAAGAAAAGCCAAAGTGAACAGACAGGTTGGCAGGATGAGCTCTTACCTGGCACTGAATTGTGGCAAATCCTCCCAGCAGCAGGAGAAATGGGGAGAGTCCTTGTCCCAGCCTCATTCTGAAGTCTTTTCAAGGCCTTCTCTTCCAAGTGTAATCAAGAAGCCTAAAAGAAAACAGAGGTAGGAGAGAAGGCAGCTAAGGAAGACCTAACCCATCATAAAACTGCAGACCTCTACTTGGAGGAAGGGAGTTGCAATGGCAAACTCTGGCCCGGGAGCTGACTGGCTGCTTCTAGGAACTTTGCCCAAGACTCGTGAAGCACACACAACAACGGATGGCCGGGCAGCAAGAGCGGATCTCTCAGCTGGAGAGCTCAGCCTGGAAGTGCAACAGCAGCTGCCGCACAGCAGAGCATATTTACTGGCAGATTCCAAGCCAGGCGCATCTGCTCCAGAATTTCAGCCCAGGCTGACTGTTTGTGTTCTGGTCCCTCCCTTTGGCTTGCTGAAGAAAGTAGGTTACTTGGCCTGGGAGCAACGGGGCTTGTGGTCTTGGCTCTCTGCTCATCCGGGTGGCGGTGCTTTCACCTCCTTGACTCACTTCCCTGCAGCCACAACAAGCCTCTTGTAGCCTTGAGTCGAGGCCAAGAGCCAGGCCTTTGACTGCTGCCCTTCTGGTTTAACTCTCCTGCTGCCATATTCACAACATTGTGCCCACCCCAAAAGAAGTTGTGGCTGTGGGTGCTCCATTATCCAAGTCTTCCTCCAAAGGCAACATTTATTTTCTCCTTCCCCTTATCCCCATACTTTCCCCATTTTAAAATTGCCCTCTAAAGCTGCCTTTCCGGATGCTTTAGGCAAATTGGCTGAAACTGAGGGGAGTTTTGGTCCAAAATCTCTGGACGGAAATTTGAGCCCAAAACCTTGGAGGGCACACGGTTTAGAAAGGTGCGGCCATCCAGCAAGGTCACTGAAGGTTTCTGAAGGCCTCCTCCTGCAGAGCATCTTGGCTGTGTGTCCTGGAAGACTTAACCCCTGCCTTGCCGGCCTTTTCCCACCTGGCCTGGGAGGAAGGGCCCTGACTGACTCCAGCTACAAAAGCTGGGGCTGCTGAAGAGGCCAGAGACCATCTTGGTTTTCTCTTAGCACAGACGCAGTTCTTCAAGTCTGAGCTTTCACAGCCAGCACCAACCACCATTGGCAGGACTGGCAGCAACCGCAGCAGGTATGTTCTCTGTTTAAGACAAGTGCTTTTTTCTGGGGGGACGCAGACCCCTAAACATTTTATGACTCTAAGTTTGGCCTCATTGGGGGGCAGTATTTCAATATGAGTAGGAAAATGAGAGTAACCCTAAACATTTTTTTAAGAAAAAAAGCACTGGTTTAAGGTAAAATTTTATTCTCTTGCTAATTGTGCTGTTTTAAATGTGCATTTTATATCAGGCTTCCTTCTTTGAAATGTTTAAGTTTTTTTGTTAACTTTACTGCGTTAAATGCACATTCTGTAGTTGACCTCCTTTATAAGGTTTTGTTTTGAAATCTTTAAGGTAATACTTTAGTTTCCTGTTAACTACATTACTTTGAATACATACTTTATCTTTGACTTTCTTCAGTAATGTTTTATTCTGGATTGTTATATTTTATGTTTTAATTTGTTACAAACGGCTTTGAGACTTTTTCTTAAAAATATGAAGCGGTATAGAAAAGAAAAGAAAACTAATAATAATACTCTGCAAACATTTTATTTGGATGTCCACAAAAACCTGAGTTTACTGAGTGAGGGTAGCACTGTACGTTTTGATAATGTTTGCATTTTAAAAATCATATTTATCTACCTCAAGCCTGAGGCAGAAGACTGGAGAAAGATTAATTAAAACCCTTGCTTAAAGGTAGCCACCTGCCTAAGGAAAAGAAAAACCTCCCAGGAAGTTTGCATTTGCATTACTTCATTAAGCTACCAAAGCGAGGCATCGGTCCATCCTGGAACCTGAAAATCAAGGAATGGCTGGTGAGTTTGCAAGCAAAAGGAATATGTGTGTTTCAGTTTGCTTATTAGCTTAGGAAGGGCAGATTAGGTTTGCATGAATGAATCTCTCTCCCACAGCCTTATTGAGAAGTTGTCTGCTTTCTATACGCACAGAACACACACACATTTCTTTTGTCTGTGAAAAGATTTTGCGAACCCACAAACCACAGGCAAAAACGGGATGAGCAAACTCTTCCTTCAACCAGTGCTCTGCACCCTCCTTGTCTGGCTGGAATATGTCCTTGAAAGCTGACAGTGACTCTCAGCTTGCAGGGATGGAGAACAGAGAGGTAGGGGGGTGTGTGTGTGTGTGTGTGTGTGTGTGTGTGTGTGTGTGTGTAAACCAGCCTCCTGTGCAAAGGCAAAATCCACATTTATTGCTCTGCCCCTCCCCCACAGCATGTGTCCCCCACCCCAGAAGGCAACAAGGCCCGTGGACAAAGAAGGGGCTGCTCTACACAAAGTGACATTTTGCAGGGCCCCACAAGGTCCTTTTCCATGGTGGAATTGCTTCCCAGGGAGTCTCTCTTACCTTACTTCAGTACTAGCACTCCAGCAGAGAGACTGAGAGGGCTCAGTCAGTAGAGCAGGAGACTCAGGGCTGTGAGTTTGCGCCCCATGTTGGGCAAAAGATTCCTGCATTGCAGAGGGTTGGACTAGATGATCCTTGTGGTCCCCTCCAACTCTACAATTCTATGATCTATGTCCTCTGCACTTTGTAAATGGATTTGAATCTGCACTGTTGCCCTCTGTTTTTTAAAAAATCATTATTGCTGTATTATGGTAGAAAAGTATTACGGCGATTTGCACATCTGAGTGCTTGGCACAAAAAGTTGACCAGCATTTTTGTAAAAAGAAACCCAGACACCACACCAGCTGTTCCCAGTGGCCAATGATGTGCAGAGCCCACTCTCTGTATGCTGGTGCCTGCGCCCTTTTCTCCAGCCAGCAACAAGGATGTTCCAAAAAGATAAAGCAATCTAACTGGATCCACATGTCAGAGATACAGCTGTGTTTACAGGGGTGGAAACTGAGTTTGGCAAGCACATCTCAAGGAAGCAAATGGTTCTAAGAACCCAAAGGCTGCCAGCTCCAACCTGCTTCCTGCCCCCAAAGCCCCTGCCAGCCAGCTCTAAGGATCAGCCCCACCAGAAGGGAGTCAGCCTGGTGCTTGTATAGAATGTAATCCTGTATTAGAAAGAAGGAGAAATAACTTATTGAGCCACAAAGAGAGAGCTGCTGCATGTAGTTCCCTTAGCAACGCTCTTCCAGCTTCCAGCCTAGGACTTGGCCGAGCCTGAATGGAAATTGGGAGCTCTGTAAGATGCTCTTAAATAGACTGAAAGCAGAAGGTTTGTTTTGAAAGAACTGGTTCCTAGTCTGAATTTAAGGAGGACAAGCAGCAGACAGCTGACCTTCCTCTGAGGTACCAGAGGACATTAGGAAAATGGGAATCTGCCTTCTGTTGAGGCAGACCGTTGATCCACCTAGGTCACTATTGTTTACACTTCCTTCAGTCCCATCCTACAAGTCAAGGATAAGGGAAGCGGTCGTGCAGCAGTGCCTGTGGCGGCACAGGCTGGCTGCCTGTTGTCCACAAGAAGCTTCCACTGGCCCATCGAGAGCAGTGCAGTCTACACTCAGCGGCAGCAGCTCCCTGGGGCTTCAGGGCAGGCCAGCCACACCAGGATAGGCGGACGACTTAAGCCAGGACTTTTTGCATGCAAATCTGATGATGTCCTGTGGCACAGAGCTATAGCTGCCCTTCTGTGACTGAGTTAGACCTTCCCCAGGCTATTAGATTGCATAGTTAGCTGGATAAAGAGTGGCACAAGCAAATACTGACAATTAAATAACAATACAATTACAGTGGTACCTTGGGTTACATACGCTTCAGGTTACATGCACTTCAGGTTACAGACTCCGCTAACCCACAAATATTACCTCGGGTTAAGAACTTTGCTTCAGGATGAGAACAGAAATCATGCTCCAGCTGTGCGGCGGCAGCAGGAGGCCCCATTAGCTAAAGTGCTGCTTCAGGTTAAGAACGGTTTCAGGTTGAGAACGGACCTCCAGAATGAATTAAGGACTTAACCCGAGGTACCACTGTATTTTCAAAAACTTATTTGGGCTCCTTTTAAAAAAACCTCATACATACACACAAACACCCACCCACTGTATTCTTGCTTACTGTGTCCTAGTACTGAGTATGAGAAGTAGATCCAAAATCTAATATTTTGGAGAATGAACTAACTGTGAAGGGTAAAATATACAAAGCAGATGCCCAAGTCTGGCTTAACTAACATGGTCGTCACCAAACTCAAAACTGAACATCTACTGGGTTATTTTGCATTGCATCAGAGTGGGTTGTTGCCTTACTATATTATTTTCTTGTTATACAAGTCTTTTATTTGTTTCCAGAAGAGACCAGCCTCTTTGAGGCACCCACCCAATTCCCTGCCCAAACAAGTGATCCAAAAGAATTGCTTTACAAGATAATAAACCAGCCCTGCTGTCCTTGGGGAACTTCATGCTCTTTAAGAACCCTCCTGGGTCGGTCCAAAATCCTACCTAATGCAGCACCTGTTCTTCCTGGAAGCCCCTGAACTGGGCCTTGGGGCAGTGACCCTCTCTCTCACAATCCTGCCTCTGATCCTGGAGATAATTCAGTGACCACTGATAGCTTTATCCTCCACTGAGTTCAGCAACCAGAGCTAAACACAGCAATCCAACTGCAGTTGCACCACAGATTTGCATTCAGGCATCCTTGCATCCTTTTCTCAGCAGTTTTATTTTTTACTCCTTTGTTATTGATCCCCAACATGAAATCTGACTTTTTCACAGCAGCTGTTCAGCATTCACACTGAGCTGTCCCAACTGCAAAGTTGGGATTCTCCCTCCACCCCCTGCCTGTGCAACATTTTACCCCTGCATGCATCAAACCCCATTTGGCCTCCCAGTTACTCCTTTAGAGAGACAATCTGGAAAATCCAGCACCTCACAGCTCACCCTGGACTCTAGGCTATTTATGAGGAAGTTAAAAGGCAAAGTGAGACAATACAGATTCTCTGTGACAACTGTCCATACTTCCATTCTGCTTCCTGCTGTTTCAGTTGGTTATTGATCCACATGAGGATGCCTTAGCTCACGGCTGCACCCCACATACAAAAACATTTAAAACATGTGGTTCCTCCCCAAGAATCCTGGGAGCCATAGTTTGTTAAGGGTGCTGGAAACTCTATCTCTGTGCCAGGTAAACTACAGCTCTTGGGTGGCAGAAGCCATGCGTTTCAAATGTGTGGTGTGGTTGTGACCTTCGTTTACTCAGGACGGGAGCCTTGGGTGAGGGATTTCATGGAAAGAAAGCTCTCTAGATTTCTCATCACCTGAGGAAGTGGGAAGGCTAGCAGGCCTTGATACCAGCATCTCACTGGCAAACATAGTAACGCAATAAACAAAATAAATAAAACGGCATTGATTGTGAACAGGCTACACAATAGCAGCACCTGTCTGGGACACTTACAAAATTCCTTGGCCCATCTGTGTCCTGTGCTGACACAGGGCTGCTCTGGGGGATCCACCCACTGCAATGGAGCCCACTACAAAACCTTACGTGGGAGCAACTGGGCATCACAATGATGCATCTGGACAGCCTGGCGTCTCTCTTCACTGCCTCTTTCTCTCTCTTCCCATTCAAAGGTTTCCTGCCCTTACAGTCGTCTCATTATGGATACGGCTCACTAGCAATGTATCAAGAGAGAGAACAAACACAGCTTTCCAAGTATTGCTTTCTAGAAAGGACTCAAATAGCAAAGACTTGAAAAGGAATAGCCATCCAGAAATGGTATAACAGAGAGTCCGAGAAACTGGCTTTAACCAAAAAACCAACCCAGAAGTCGTGCATCACCAGAGGACAAAAGACAAAGGGAGCATTCTCTGCAGTCTGGTGAACCTTGGTTGCCTTTACAAACAAAGGAGAAGATAGTAAATCCAGTGCCAAAGGCAGTCTAAAACCATGTGGACTGGATGGCCTTTTGGGAACATCTATTTTCTGCAGAGGCAGCCAGAACCCTCAGAAAGACAAAACAACATTGTGTGACTCTCAAATTCCTGAGTGCTGTCTGTGCAAAAAGGGAAGGAGGGAGTTTCCCCCTCCCACTTATTTGTACTTGTAAAGATGTATGGTGATAATTTGGATATTTTATTTTTATTTTTAATTATAAACCACTTGGAGGTGGTTAAAAAAATTAAGCAGAATATCAGTTCTGTCCTGGATACTTTAGCTGAGATCCCTGCATTGCCGGAGGTTGGACTCGGTGACCTTTGGGGTCCCTTCCAACTCTACAACTCTGAGATTCTAGGATGGCTACTTTCAGTGGCACTGAAATCTCCAGAGGAGAGATCAGTTTGTGTCTTGATCCATTTATGCCCGGTGCTGGTGGCAGAAGGCATATATGCAAGAGGATGCTGAGTGGGAGGCGAGGAAGTCCTCAGGGCATTCGCCCCGCGCACAGAAGGTTAGACTGGGTCGGGTTCTGCGTAGGCTTCTTCGTTTCCCCCTCCTGGCAGGGAGGTTTGGCAAGGCGGGGTCCCCCACAGAAGCAGCCCCGCTCCCCACCTGCAGCCTGAACTTGTGACGGAGCCCAAGAGAAGCTTCGCCCGTCCTCCTTGGAGGCGGCGGCGCCGGGGGCTTCCCCACCGAGGGCGGATTCGAACCTGCCTCGGCCGCCTTCGACCACGACGCCCCGCAGCCGGTCGGAGCTCCGGCGCTGGGGAATGGGAAGGGCGGGCCGAGGCGCCGGCGCCCGGGCTCGCTCGGCTCCGAGGGGCTGCCTGCCTGCCTGCCTGCGCCCCAGCCGCCCGGAGAGGCTCCCCGAGCCCCGCGCAGCCAGGGCCGACGGGGGCATCCCGGCCCCAGGTGCGGAAGGGCCGGCCCCACGCCTGCTTTCACGCGGCCCCCTGAAATCTCCTTCCTCGACTCGGAAACAAGCAGCACGTGCGGAGCGCCGTCCCAGTCGGAAGGCTCCGCTCCCGCCCCGCGGCCCCCGGCCGGACTCACCTGCCTGCCTGCCTGGGCGTCCGCGCGTCGCGCTCCCGTCGCGGGTCGCTCTTAAGACTCGGGCGGGCGGGGCCAGAAGAGCCCTGAGCTGCTGCCGGCGCCGCCCCGAGGCGGGCGGAGGCCGCCGGCGACCCCCTCGGGCCGCCCCTTTCCTCCAGGAAGGGGCCGGCGAGGCCCTCGATGCTCGGCTCCGAGGGGGACCCCTTCCCGGGGCGGCGCGGAGGTCGTGTCCCCCTCGCCCCTCCCGGGCCAACTTCGAGGGGGGGGCAGAGAGGCTCCCAGCCCCGTGGCAGAGTTCTTCGTGGAAGGTTCCGTGGTCACTTTCAGAGCCGCGTTACGGAAATTGGGCTTCGTTTGAAGAATATGGGGAAAGATTGGTTACCAATTAAGACTATCTGAGCGGGGTAACTTGTATGGTCATTTATTCCAATGAGAAGCAGGGGTGCGGCGAGGTCTCCTGCTGTATTTGGGGACCCCCTTCACTGCCCCCAAGGCCTTCAGCTGAGGACTCCACGAAAACCCCTTCCATGATCGGCGGGGAGTCAAAACAGGGCATCATCCTCAACATCCCAGGTGCTGCACCAGCAGAGAAAGTCCAGGAAAAGCCTCCCAGGAACTCAGGACCAAGAGGAGCCAGGCTGCAAGCAAAACTATTCTGCCTGCTTTTCGTGGGGAACTAGGGTCGTGGCTGCAAGAGGCACACAGTTGCTGGGCTGGAGGAGCAAAGGAAACCAGCGGACCACCATGTTGTGGCCCAGATGCCTCCAGAAACACTTGCTCTGGGTTTGGGTCATGGCCAGGCTAGATGCATCAAGCAGGAAATGGCTGCCTCAGCACCAAGGGGTTGCCACCTTCTTATTTGTAAGCACACTCTCTGCCCTTGTGCTAATTAAGTTGATGGCTCACCATACCATAGAATGATAAGAGTTGGAAGAGACCCCGAGGGTCATCTAGTCCAACCCCCTGCAATGCAGGAATCTCAGCTAAAGCATCCGTGACAGATGGCCCTCCAACTTCTGCTTAAAAACCTCCAAGGAAAGCGAGGCCACAATCTCCTGAGAGAGTCTGTTGCCCTGTCAAACAGCTCTGACTGTCAGAAAGGTCTTTCTGATGTTTAGTCAGAATCTCCTTTCTTGCAACTTGAAGCCATGGGTTTGAATCCTCCCCTCCAGAGCAGGAGAAAACAAGCTTTCTCCATCTTCCATGTGACAGCCCTTTAGATATTTGAAGATGTCATTTATATCTCTTCAGCCACCTCCTTTTCCAGGCTAAACCTACCCAGCTCCTTCAAGTGCTCCTCACAAGACTTAGTTTCCAGACCCTTGATCATTTGCATTGTCCTCACCTGACAACGTTCCAGCTTGTCAACATCCTTCTTAAATTGTGGTATGTCCAGAATTGGACACAGTATTCCAGGTTTGGTCTGACCAAGGCAGCAGAGAGTGGTAGATTTGGATTTGTGGGTTGCAATACCAAAAGTTTTTTTTTTTAATAATTTTTATTAGTTTTCCAAGCATATAATAAAGACAAACAATCAAACAAAACAAAACAAAACATACAAACATATAAACATGTATACTTTCATAATCTTATCTTCCTGCACCTTGCTTCCCGGACTTCCCCATACCTCCCCTTTTCTGCATCCTTGTTTTTACCTTACTTCAGCAACCCTCCAACTGATTAATTAATTCACTTTCATTCTAATTTCCTTAGCTTATTGTTTACAGCTGCAATTCTCTATTTCTTAACACCTTAACATCTCATTACACCTCAATTTTACAACAATTTTTAAGATAAATTTTAAATTTCTTCCAGTCTTCTTCCACTGTCTCTTTCCCCTGATCACGGATTCTGCCGGTCATCTCTGCCAGTCCCATGTAGTCGATCACCTTCGCTTGCCATTCTTCCAGAGTGGGTAACTCTTGTGTCTTCCAATACTTTGCCAGAAGAATTCTTGCTGCTGTAGTAGCATACATAAAAAACATCCTATCCTTCCTTGTCACCAATTGGCCAACCATGCCCAGGAGAAAAGCCTCAGGTTTTTTAGGAAAGGTCCATTTAAGAACCTTCTTAATTTCATTATAGATCATTTCCCAAAAGGCTTTAATCTTCGGGCAGGTCCACCAAAGGTGGTAAAAGGTACCTTCAGTCTCATTACATTTCCAACATTTGTTATTGGGCAAATGGTAAATTTTTGCAAGCTTGACTGGGGTCATGTACCACCTGTAAATCATTTTCATAATGTTTTCTCTTAAAGCATTACATGCCGTAAACTTAGCACCAGTATTCCATAACTGTTCCCAGTCAGCAAACATAATGTCATGACCAATGTCTTGTGCCCATTTAATCATAGCTGATTTCACCGTTTCATCCTGTGTATTCCATTTCAACAGCAAATTATACATTCTTGACAAGTTCTTAGTATTGGATTCTAACAGTTCTGTTTCTAATTTTGACCTCTCCATCTGGAAACCTATTTTCCTGTCCTGTTTAAATACCTCATTTATCTGAAGGTAATGCAACCAGTCTCTTACCTTAGACTTTAATTTCTCATAACTCTGTAGTTTAACTCTTTCACCGTCTTGTTCTAAAATTTCACAGTATTTTGGCCATTTAGACTCCATATTAAGTTTTTTAGTCTCTTTAGCTTCCATTGGTGATAACCACCTGGGAGTTTTACTTTCCAATAGGTCTTTGTATCTTATCCAAACATTGTATAATGCCTTCCTAACAATATGGTTTTTAAAGCCTTTATGCGATTTTACCTTGTCATACCATATATATGCATGCCAACCCAATCTATTGTCATACCCTTCCAGATCCAAAATGTCTGTATTCTCAAGAAGCAGCCATTGTTTCAACCAGCAGAAAGCTGCCGATTCATAGTAGAGTCTTAAGTCCAGCAGGGCAACCCCCCCTCTTTCTTTTGCATCAGTTAAAATCTTAAATTTTATTCTGGGCTTTTTGCCCTGCCAGACAAATTTGGATATGTCTTTCTGCCACTTCTTGAAACAGTCCATCTTATCCAAGATCTGGAGTGTCTGAAATAAAAACAGCATTCTAGGCAATACATTCATCTTAATGACAGCAATTCGGCCTAACAAGGAAAGTCTCAATCTTGACCATATTTCTAGATCTTTCTTTACTTCTGTCCAACATTTGTCATAATTGTCCTTAAATAAGTTCACATTCTTAGAAGTCAGGTTTACCCCCAGGTACTTCACTTTTTTTGTTATCACTAAACCTGTTTCACTCTGAAACTTCTCTTTTTCAGCCATTGTTAGATTTTTCTCCAACACTTTTGTTTTCTGTTTGTTCAGTTTAAATCCTGCTACTTGACCAAATATCTCAATTAGTTCTAATACTCTTTTAGTACTAGTATCTGGCTGTTGCAAGGTCAATACTAGGTCATCTGCAAATGCCCTTAGTTTGTAATGTCTAGCTCCGACCTGAACTCCTTTAACCAACTGGTCCTCTCTGATCATGTTTAACAAAACCTCCAGGACTGATATAAAAAGTAAGGGGGATATTGGGCATCCCTGTCGTGTACCTTTTTCTATAGGTATTTCTTCCGTAACCACATTATTTACAATTAACTTTGCTTTTTGTTTGGAATATATAGCACCTATACCGTTTTCAAAACCTTGACCTACCCCCATCCCTTGGAGATTCTTCTTCATAAAACTCCAGCAAATGTTATCAAAGGCTTTCTCTGCATCCACAAAAATTAAAACAGCTTTCCTATTAATGTCAACTTCTAACAATTCCAAAATGTCTATAATGTTCCTCACATTATCTGACATATGTCTCCCTGGAAGAAAGCCAGTTTGGTCCTTGTGAATCTCCCCTACCAACACTCTCTTCAGTCTTTTTGCCAAAATGTCTGCAAAAATTTTGTAATCCACATTAAGTAATGATATAGGGCGGTAGTTTTTAACCTGGTTCTTTTCAGTCTCAGTTTTCGGTATAAGTGAGATAAAAGCTTCTTTCCACGATTCAGGTGCCTTTTCCCCCTCCAAAATTTCGTTGCAAACTTCCTTCAGTGGTTGTACTAACCATTCCTTCAATGCTTTATAATATTTAGCCGTCAAACCATCTGGTCCTGGAGATTTTCCCAATTGCATATTCTGAATGGCACCCTCTATTTCTTGTCCTGTTATTTTCTCATTCAAAATCATTTTACTTTGCTCTGAAATCTTTGGTAATCCATACTTCTTGATAAATTCTTCTATTTCCTGTTCGTTGACTGGCCCTTGTGCATATAATTTCCTGAAAAAACTTTGAAAGCAATTACTTATCTCATTTGGTTTGTGGATAATCTTTCCGTCCATTTCCAAACTTGTCACAGTATTCAGTTTTTGCCTCTTTTTCAGTTGCCATGACAGAAGTTTCCCACATTTATCTGCCGATTCAAATGTCTTTTGTCTCATTTGCTTTATTTTCCATTCTATCTCTTGATTCATCAGTTCCATGTATTGCATCTGGTAGTACTTTATTTCCCTCAAAATCTCATGAGACTTTGGTTTAGACCTCAATTTCGCAATACCAAAAGTTTGAGAAGCCCTTAGGGTGGTTTAGCAGGAAAGGGTTATCAAGTTATCAATGATAATTTCATTCAATGAGCCAGCTGTGTGTGTCACCAGCATTAGCCTCATTGAACTCATTGGAAGGTGCTAGCCAAGATGTCTCATTCAAAGACTTGAAACTTTAGTTTAGTAGCAGTGTACAGTACATAAAAATAGTGCAGAAATCAGAGGCACACACCAGAGGTCTTTCCTTGGACTTAAGGTATGGTTAGGCTTGGATTGTTGCCAAAGCTAAAAAATTAAGCTGTCTGCTTCAAAAAGCACAAAGATGCACAAAAGCAGACAATTTCCCCCTCACTTGGTTTCTTCTTCAATTGATTAGTTCATCGGAACAGAGGCAGCAACCACCAGCCACACCTAGGCACATGTGGCAGTTCAGTGCCACTAATGCAGCGGTTTGACTTCACCCCCAGAGGTGCACTCCATTGTCTCAAGTCAAGACAGAAGGAGGCTAGCAACAACGACAACACCACACTAGCAGCCGGTGCACAGAGTGAGGAACTACCTAGCAGGAAGGGTTGGTACATATAATTTTTATATTTATTTGCTTCCATTTCTCTTCATTTATACTCAAAGCAGTTAATAAATGGGTGAAAACACAGCATTCACAAAATGTTCATTAGAGGTTTTTAAGCAGAGGGCTGGCTGACCAACTAGCAAGGATGTTGTAGGCTAGGCAGTGGGTGGACTAGAATCACTTGGAGATTCCCCCCTCTGTGGTTCTGTAGTGTACACATTAAAGTCAGTTCAATTTGTATCCCCTTTTCCATGCTCTTCTGAAGTTTACTATACAGCGGAAAGGAGCAGCCAAGCATACTAGGACTCAATTTCTCGACTTTAAGAAAGCCGACTTCATAAAGCTTAGGGAAGTGCTGGGTGAGATCCCATGGACAGTAATACTAAAAGGAATGGGAGTTCAAGATGGCTGGGAGTTTGTTAAGAGGGAGATAGTAAAAGCACAACTTCAGGCAATACCAATGAGACGGAAACATGGAAGGTGCCTAAAGAAGCCAGGGTGGCTATCTAAAGAACTTTTAACTGAGTTAAGATTAAAAAAGGATGTGTACAAAAAATGGAAAAGGGGGGAAACCACCAAAGAGGAATTCAAACAAATAGCCAGCACGTGTAGACACAAAGTCAGAAAAGCTAAAGCACAAAATGAACTCAGGCTTGCTAGAGAGGTTAAAAGCAACAAAAAAGGCTTTTATGGGTATGTTCGTAGCAAAAGGAAGAACAAAGAAACCGTGGGGTCACTCAGAGGAGAAGATGGTGAAATGCAAACAGGGGACACAGAAAGGGCTGAACTCCTCAATGCCTTCTTTGCCTCAGTCTTCTCCGATAAAGAAAACAATGCCCGACCTGAAGAATTTGGAACAAATGATTCAGCAGAGGAAACACAGCCCAGAATAACTAAGGAGATAGTACAAGAATACTTGGCTAGTCTAGATGTATTCAAGTCTCCAGGGCCAGATGAACTGCATCCAAGAGTATTAAAAGAACTGGCAGATGTGATTTCAGAACCACTGGCAGTCATCTTTGAGAATTCCTGGAGAACAGGCGAAGTCCCGGCAGACTGGAGGAGGGCAAATGTTGTCCCTATTTTCAAAAAGGGGAAAAGAGAGGACCCAAATAATTACCGCCCAGTCAGTCTGACATCAATACCAGGGAAGATTCTGGAGCAGATCATTAAGCAAACAGTCTGTGAGCACCTAGAAAGGAATGCTGTGATCACCAATAGTCAGCATGGATTTCTGAAAAATAAGTCATGTCAGACTAACCTGATCTCGTTTTTTGACAGAATTACAAGCCTGGTAGATGAAGGGAACGCAGTGGATGTAGTCTACCTTGATTTCAGCAAGGCATTTGACAAGGTGCCCCATGATATTCTTGTAAAGAAGCTGGTAAAATGCGGTCTTGACTATGCTACCACTCAGTGGATTTGTAACTGGCTGACTGACCGAACCCAAAGGGTGCTCATCAATGGTTCCTCTTCATCCTGGAGAAGAGTGACTAGTGGGGTGCCACAGGGTTCTGTCTTGGGCCCGGTCTTATTCAACATCTTTCTCAACGACTTGGATGATGGACTCAAGGGCATCCTGATCAAATTTGCAGATGACACCAAACTGGGAGGGGTGGCTAACACCCCAGAGGACAGGATCACACTTCAAAACGACCTTGACAGATTAGAGAACTGGGCCAAAACAAACAAGATGAATTTTAACAGGGAGAAATGTAAAGTATTGCACTTGGGCAAAAAAAATGAGAGGCACAAATACAAGATGGGTGACACCTGGTTTGAGAGCAGTACATGTGAAAAGGATCTAGGAGTCTTGGTTGACCACAAACTTGACATGAGCCAACAGTGTGACGCGGCAGCTAAAAAAGCCAATGCAATTCTGGGCCTCATCAATAGGAGTATAGCATCTAGATCAAGGGAAGTAATAGTGCCACTGTATTCTGCTCTGGTCAGACCTCACCTGGAGTACTGTGTCCAGTTCTGGGCACCACAGTTCAAGAAGGACACTGACAAACTGGAACGTGTCCAGAGGAGGGCAACCAAAATGGTCAAAGGCCTGGAAATGATGCCTTATGAGGAACGGCTAAGGGAGCTGGGCATGTTTAGCCTGGAGAAGAGGAGGTTAAGGGGTGATATGATAGCCATGTTCAAATATATAAAAGGATGTCACATAGAGGAGGGAGAAAGGCTGTTTTCTGCTGCTCCAGAGAAGCGGACACGGAGCAATGGATCCAAACTACAAGAAAGAAGATTCCACCTAAACATTAGGAAGAACTTCCTGACAGTAAGAGCTGTTCGACAGTGGAATTTGCTGCCAAGGAGTGTGGTGGAGTCTCCTTCTTTGGAGGTCTTTAAGCAGAGGCTTGACAACCATATGTCAGGAGTGCTCTGATGGTGTTTCCTGCTTGGCAGGGGGTTGGACTCGATGGCCCTTGTGGTCTCTTCCAACTCTATGATTCTATGATTCTATGATTCCAGCCCAACCCAGAATTGGCTTTATTACTTGTATTTGATGGACAAATACTTGGCAACTTTTTAATTCATCAGTTCAAGACTTATTATTGCTAAAAACTGGAAGGTTCTAAAACCCAATCTACAGTATTACAAAGCTGGCATCAAGAAGTGTGGAAACTAATCTGATGGGGAAATACACACATAAAAGCACAGTGAAAAGGAACAGAGACAGGCAAGTTCACTAGTAGAGGGAAATATAAGTGGAATCAGATTTATTGTGAGATAAAGCATTCTATTGAACTTTCATAAGAATAAGACTTTGGGAAAGCAAGCTATTATTGCCAGCATAGAAAGCCAGCAGCATCCTGCTTTTCATAAACATATCCTGCTTTAGAAGGCAAGGCAAGAGAGGTTAACTGCCCAGCAGGCATGCAAAAGTGTGTTACAAATCTCCAACAGCCAGTTTCTGTAAACAAAGGCTGCATATGTACCATGCATTTAAAGAAGCCTGGGAAATGCAGGGGTGAACGCAGTTCCCAGCATTCTGAGGGTGGGGGAGCCATGTGCTTTAACTGTGCTTCCAATATATGGTGTGTGTGCAGCCAAAATGTGGGGGGGGGGGGGAGGGCACACTTTTGAGTAGAGAAATAGTGCAAGTGATTTTTTTGTAAGCCACTTTGAGATTTTATTGCAATCAAGCAGTATATACATCTTGTGATATATATCAACACATTAAAAAAGGTGTTTTTCACCTTTTCCCTGCCCACCGTTTCACAGTTGATGGGAAGGTTGTCACTTCGTGGAAGAAAATATGCTTTGCTGCAGCAATAACCACACAGGAACAACAGGAAAGCTGATTCACCTTAAATCTCACTTTGGATCTCGGCAGCAGTTTTTATGCAAAAACTGCAGATCAATTGCTCATCCAGGGAGAGAAAAGGGCTCTTTCCATCAGGAAAAAAGCTGAAACGCCCTAGGATGAAATGTCATGCCCTAGCTTTCGCAGGGAGGAAATCCTGGTGAATCTCCAAAGATGACATGATTTCCCTGTGTGCCCCATCTATAGCTCTGCCCACGTCAGTCTCAGGCCTTATCACAACACTGGGGAGTCGTCACAGCACAACAATCTGATAGAAGTCACAGAGACACATAATGTATCTGGACCTAGTTATTGCTCCTAACGGGCAGTGATTCAACAACTAGAATCATGATCACCTATTGCTCATGCCAAGGAGAAACTATACAAGTTAACCAATAAGTTGTTGGCATGAAATAAGTAAACATTTCCAGTACAAAGAGCCTTGTGACTTGCAATAATACTCCTGAAAATGTCAGGGTACAAATTACAGGGTACTGTTACAACTGGATTTTGAAATGTTACCGTGTGAAAGCTTTTAAAAGTTATGGGGAAGTGGGCTAAGACGGGAGCTGATGACAAATGAGCAAGATAAAGATGTCACAGACATATGGGGCAAATATATCTAACATCAGAATTCCTGTAGCTTCACAAAGTGCAACCAGACTCAAAAGAGATAGTGCAGAGATGGGGAAAGTCAGAAATGGCACTCAGAATGACCAGGAGACTGGAGCAATGCAGGGGGAAGCAGGCAGAAGCTCCAGACAGAATGCAAAATGAACCCAGTCACTGTGGCTCTAAAACTGAACTAATCCTAACCTATTCACTCCACTCATTCAAGTTTACTCACAATGAACCACAGAACCAAGACAATAATGCCCATTTACACCACAAAGAACTCATAACCAGAACTCAGAACTCAGCAGCCAGAAACATCATAACCAGACACTGGTATGACCTGTCAGGAGTAAGCATGGACCAATGGTACCAAATAGTATGGGAAACGGCCTTATTAGAAAAACTAACCAAGAAACTGAAACTGACATGGGGACAAATAGAAGAAGACTTTATCACATACACAGCCCAACAAGACAGTAACAAAACTCCACCAACAGCATACAAATCAATACAGTGGTACCTCGGGTTACAGATGTTTCAGGTTATAGACTCCGGTAAACCAGAAATAGTGCCTCGGGTTAAGAACTTTGCTTCAGGATGAGAACAGAAATCGTGCTCCGGCGGCGTGGTAGCAGCCAGAGGCCCCATTAGCTAAAGAGGTGCTTCAGGTTAAGAACAGTTTCAGGTTAAGAACGGACCTCCGGAACGAATTAAGTTCTTAATCCGAGGTACCGCTGTATGGCTAACTTGATCCAAAACACCCACCCACCCCACTCATACTTGAAAACAAAGATCACCACAGCCAATCACAAATGAACAGCCACACCCTAGGCCACCCCAACCTCTCCCACCACCAAAGGAACACAAGCAAATAGCAGAGAACCTGCACAAGCGAGGCTGACACAAAACCCCATACATATATTAAGTAAAATAGAAATATTGCCACCTGACCCCACTCACCTTTCCCCCTCCACCTTTTTCCCCCTTTTCTTCCTAATGTTTCAACAAATGAAACTGATCTGTAAAAAATGTTACTTGAAAGAGAGAGAGAGAGAGAGAGACATTGCACATACTTTTGTAAACCAAGAAAATCTTTAATAAAAATACATTTTAAAAAACCAATGAATCACTGAATTGCAGAGTTAGAAGGGATCCAGAGGGTCATCTAGTCCAGCCCATCACGTCCAATCAGCAAGACCGGGCAGCTTCATAGAAGATCCCCTCTTGGAACTCTGGCGCTGATTTTTCTGGTGATGGAAGGGGCCCTTCTTCACAACCAGGACGCCAAGTGGAAAGCTGCCGCGTCATTAGCTAAGAAGCCAAATCGGGTTCTTCACTCTGAGCCTGATGCCAGAGCAGGACCCTCACAGGCACCTTTCTTTGAGCCAGGGAACCACATTCCCCTCCCCCTGCGCCACCAGTTCACTGGCACAGAGAGCACGCCAGGCGGGAGGCCACAAAGGCCGGTACCTGTCCAGTTCAGCCCATGATAATGACCTGGCCCACAGAACCCACAAGGGGTTCCAAACAGCCCAGCCCTCTGTGTGTCGGGGATTGGGGGGCTGGCCCTCTTAAGCGTCTCAGTGTCATTGCCTCCAGATGAGGGCATGGACTCTGAAGTGGAAGGGTAAGCAGGGCCAGCCCCACAAAGGCTCTCAGGTGAATCTGTGGGGCCAGTGCCCCACCCATTCCTGCCTGGGGATGTGGCACTGCCATTCTCTGACTCAGAGGACTCCGCTGGAGAAGAACAAGAAAGACCTGCGGCTTCCCCCACTTTGTTGCAGTAGATTACTAGACTACTGGAGGAGGCTGGGCCCCTTTAGGTAGGGCAACATCTTGCAGCACAGGTGGAGCTAACAGTTATGTTGTACCTGCTGCTACTTCTGTAAATGGACTCAGTTTCAGCTTGTTCCTTGCTGGAGCAGCTACAGAGCTTTGTTCTTCAGAGCACAGCCTTCAGAACCTTTACTTACACCCATGTTGGGCCTTGCTGCACAGAGGAACACAACAAACACTCCGGAGAGCTTACTGAAGGCAGAGCAAGTTGCTCCCTAGGAGCTCTCCACGGTGCTGAGACAACAGGCCTGCCTTGCTCAAAAGTCCTCAGTCCTCAGAGGAAATGGCTCACTTGAGATGTCTTCCCTGCCCTGCTTCCTAGACTCCGAGGTGGGACCAGAACAGGGCGGCAGTCTTCCTTGGAAACATAAGAAATGCATTTTCCCTAAGCTATGCTCACCTGCCTCACAATTGATGGCATACCTGATGTTAGATGCGAGGGCAGGTAGAGACAGGGCTGCCAGTGCACAACTAGGAGCCTTAAAGAGCACTCCCAACTGTGCACCTGGAAAGGAAAGCATGTGGCAGATTCCCTGTGAAGCACCTTCTCAGTCCACCCAGGCTGGCCACTGGTTCGTCTAGAACAGGAAGTATACAAGGGCTTCCTGTTCTAGCCAAGCAACAAGATGAGTTGTGGTGTTGAACCTGGGACCATCTGTGTGCAAAGCAGATGTTCCAGCTCTGAGCTATTGACCTTTTTAAAAAAACAACAGAGCACATAGTTAAACTATGGAATTTGCTACAAGATGTCATGGTGGGCATTCTTCAAATCAGTGGCTGCAAGTCATGATGGTTGTACGCTGCCTAGGATGCCAGTTGTTGGGAACAAGAGTGAGAGAAGGCTATTTCATTCATGTCCTGCTCTTGTCCCTGACCCTTTCATGGGTATAAACACGGGGGAAAGTGTGCTGCCTCACTCCACCCATTAAGCACATTAAGAAGTAAGCAGGCTTCGACTGGTCAAGAGTTGGGCCAAAATGGACAGAGCCACTGAGATAACAGGCACAGCCCAGGCCCTTATTTGTAATTTGCAGGCTGCAATCCTATAGACACTCCCCTGGGAGTAGGATTGAACTCATTTAATTCTGAATATAGGATTGCACTGTAAATGCTATTTTATGAATATTTGGCTTTATTTCATAAATTTGAACATATTAGGCTGCCTGCATTTGGGACGTGACTGTTCTGCCTCAGCCCTCCACCTCCAGCCTCTCCAAACGGGTCTTTGTGGTGGATCTATTCTAGTGTATCAGTTGTTCTAGGGCGGGCTCTGATTGCTGCCATATAGCTGTCTGGGAGGGGGGTGGGCTATCATACAACAAAGGCTTGACAAAAAAACCACCCTCAGAACATTTGTGGTATGAAAAGTTACAAGGTATGCACTGGTTGGAAATGAATGAGTAGGCCCACCCCAAAACCTTTGCAGGAGCAAACAATACAATGCTGCTGCTGTAAGGCTATTGAAGAGAAGAAGTCAGTTGCAAATGGCTGCTTAGCAGAGGACCAGCTTCATTGCAAAAGAACCTTGCACTCCCGGCCTCAGCTGGACACAGCGCCACCTATAGTTGAAATAGCCATATAACCGTTAGCTCTACACCACAACTGCTTAGAGATGCTAATGATTCCGTGATATATAAATGCCATAAATGCCATAAATAAACAAATAAATGAAATGGTGTTGAAAGTGGGCATGTGTATGACCACCCAGATCGCATCCTGAGCACATCCTGAGTGCAAAATGAAAAGGATGTCTGCAAGGACCCAGGTACTCCTTTAGGTTCCCCACCACAATACTTCTGGCTACCAGCCTGCAAGAATCCTTTCCGCTTCACTACTCAGGGGCAGAACTGAAAAAGAGGAATTTGCTGGTCAATTACAAATTCACATTTTCTCAATCAGTTGCTACCGATGAGTTTCACTGCAACAAAATGCTGCTTCCATTGCTTAATTCCCCAGCCACGTTGGAGAATATCAAAGAACCATGTAATCTTTGTGATATTTTGAGAACTTGCCGTTCCATGAAGCAATTGGATGACATCAGAACATTTTATCTGTGCGGCACACATCTGAAATGGCATTTCCCAGTAGATATGAATGCAGCCAAAAAGTCTTTCACCCCTACCCCTCTTATCGGTGTCATTTTAACATTCCTTATGGAAGCCAAGGGAGGGGCAACAGCCTCAACTACTGCATCATCCTCATTCTTTTTTTAAAAAATAAAAGCATAGGCACATGAGAGGAGCCTGACTGCTGGATCAGCCCCACAGCCATCGAGCCCCACTTCCTGTTCTCACAGTGGCCCCTGGATGACTCCGGGAAACCCGTAAGCCAAACCTTAGTCCATCAGCACTCTCTATGCGGGAGACTTCAAGCAACGGGTATTCAGAGCCCCTTTTTGAGCCCTCTGTTCTTTGTGCCCAAATAAGTAGAAGGCTGGTGCGTTTTTTTATTTGGTTTTCAGTTTATCCCCAATTTTAATTCTTGAATGTGTTAAATAGTTGTTTTTAACTGTTTTACCAATAACTGTATTGTTTCATTTTTTTTTGTAAACTGCTTTGAGGTGTATAAATTTTATGAAATAAATAAAGTGCAGTGCAGCAATGAAGGCAGGTCCCTGTGCTAAGAAGCTTACAATCAACTCATTTACATTTAAGCCCTACGTGATTTTTCCGGTTCCCCACACAATCAGAATTACACGGAGAGGCAAGGACGGCCACATTATTGGTCCATGATATGAAAATGCAGCTCTGGGGCAGACTCAGAGGAAGAAGAGAGAGAGCCTGGGAGCCAGTGCCCCCTCCTCATGGATCATCCAGGCCAGAAGATGGAGGACTGCCCAACAACCCTGGCTCCAAGGCCAGCCTTCCCGGCCAGCCTTCCCCATTCCCAGGGCTGCAGAATAGGGCAGTGGTCCTTTCAACTCCTTAGAGTGGCAGGACTGAACAGGAGGTATCAGGTCAGTCTCCATAAGGCAGTGCTTCTCAAACTTTGTTCTCTGGGCCACACTTTCAGAATAAAAATTTGCTTGTGCCACACCAGTTTTTTTAATAGATAATAAATACGTTGGAAAACAAAAAGAAACAACTCCTAGTAGTGCTTGATTTATAACTTGGAACACAACTGGTTTAAAGTATGATCATGGCACATCCAGAAAGTATAAAACAATGCAGCTACATAAGAACATGAATCATTCCTAGAGGTCCCGGGCCCTAAGGAAGTCAGATTAGCCTCAACCAGAGCCAGGGCCTTCTCAACACTGGTGGAACGCTCTGCCTCATGAGACCAGGGCCCTGCGGGATCTGATTTCTTTCTGCAGGGCCTGTAAGACAGAGTTGTTCCGCCTGGCCTTTGGCTTAGAATCAGTTTGATTCCCTCCCCCTCTTTCTTTTTCCTTTCTCCTCCTGTGATGAGGCTGCATTTTAATGTTTTAATGTTGCATTTTAATCTTGTTTTTAAGTTGTCTTCATTCAACTTGTTTTTATCATTGCTTGTTAGCCGCCCTGAGCCCGGCCTTGGCTGGGGAAGGCGGGGTATAAATAAAGTTTCTTCTTCTTCTTCTTCTTCTTCTTCTTCTTCTTCTTCTTCTTCTTCTTCTTCTTCTTCTTCCAGAGGCGTTGACTTATGCCCAAGATTGTGTCTGACGTTATGTGCCTGGCCTGCAATGTGCGGGACATTACATTGTCAGCCCAGAGCGCTGTGGCTTCAATGGCCGGCAGCCCCTCCTCTCCTGCTCAGGAGGAACTGACCACTGAAGCTCTGCTCCATGCTTGGACTCCTGCGCCCAATCAGGGGGGCCAGCCAACAGATATTGGGGGAGCAAAGGCACCTCGTCCCCATAGAGTTGGTGGCCCTGAATCATTCCAGAAATATAATTATAAACGAGTCTCTTACATATGTACCTTAAGTATGTATACAAACTCAATGAGAGGTGCAAACTTGTTTTAGCAGGGTAAGCGCCACCCTCTTAATCATTTTGCTTGTCCTTTTCTAAACCCTTTCCAACTCTACAATATCTTTTTTGAGGTGAGACAACCTTAACTTCACAGTACTCCAAATCATGGTTCCCACCATAAGGAAACTCTGAGCTGAACCCAAACTGAAACTGCACCAACATTCGGCATGTGATGTTCTCCAACGTGGCATGAACAAAAGTCACAGCTGGAAGCGAGGTGGGAGCCTTCCTGCTATTGAGAGAGGAAAGAAAGATATGCTGTGGAGCCATAAGAATCCCTGCCCTCGTGCTTTCCTGCAGACAACAGCCTGGACGGCCCTCAAAGAGAAACCTTTTCCACAAACAGGAGCACCTGGCCTAAGTGGAGGCGCAAACCACATAAAATGCAGGAGTCCAGTGACTGGAGCTCCCAAAGCCCCCCCCCCCCTTTTCACCTTAAATGCAGGTGTGGCATTTAATCCAGATCTGATTGGAGCAAGGGGAGCAAGGTAAAACATTTCCTTTGCAACATTTCTCCAATTGAATTGCTTGTGGTTATTATTCTGTATTAAGTTACATACAGTTTGCTTGCCGAAATGGCTTCTAGACTCTCACAGATAGTTATTAAACCTTCTCTGAAGATTATTAGACCTTCAGTAGAAAAAAATTATCCTCCTTTCCCCCCATTCTAATATCAGCTTGAGTAACAATGGTTTGTGGGGGGAGGTTGAAACCCCTTTCTCCTTGCAACCCTTCTCCAATCAGTTTCTGAAACACACACTATGGCTGTTTTAAGGTCCTTAGGAAGCTGCCTTATACCAGTTCAAAGCACAGGTCCCTCTAATTTAGTAAGTGTGGCAAGAAGATTCAAGGACAATCAAATAAACATTTAAACATTTATGTGTAGTATAATATAGCGCGCACACACACACACAATTATTTGCAGAATATGGATAGGTATCTTTTCAAAATGAGAGCAAGAGCATCAAGTGACACTGAGGACCATCCTAGTTCTGATCGAGAATCGCCATTCATACAGAGTGCTGGAGAGGCCCGTTTTATTCAACACCAGCAGCAGGCCCAAGCAAACCTCCAAAGAAGGACGTTTGTCAACAATATATGGATAGCTAGCTGAGTCTCAGTTTCAGGTGGAATGGAGATGACAATGTCCCTCAGCCTATAGGTTTGATCTGTGGTAAGAAGCTTTCAAAGTCCAATATGGGCCCAAACAAGATGAAAAGACGTCAAAATATGGAAATCTGGCAAACATGAATATTTTGAAAGGCTTTTGGAACAGCAGAAATGCCAACGATCATATGTAAAAAAACGAGTAAAAGATAAGATGCAAATATATTCAGTGTGGTGAGAGCAAATTTTTATTCTGAAAGTGTGGCCCAGAGAAAAAAGTTTGAGAACTACAGTCCTACACTGACTGACAGTGACTCTTACTCAACAGAAGGAGTTCCTATATTATGGGTGCAGACTAGGAACATTTCCTACCTAAGATGTCAAGGATCAGACCTGGGACAGACCCAGCCCGATACATTTTGCTGCTTGAGGCAAAACAGAAAATACCCCTCCCCCACCGCCACTCTCGCTGCTGCCGCCTCCTCCTCTGCTGCCCCTGGAATATTGTGTCCAATTCTGGGCACCATAATTTAAGAAGCATGTTGACAAGTTGGGACGTGTGCAGAGGAGGGCGACCAAGATGATCAAGAGTTTGGAAACCAAGCCTGATGAGGAACGGTTGAAGGAGCTGGGTATGTTCAGCCTGAAAAAGAGGAGACTGAGAGGAGAAAGGAGAGCCATCTTCAAATATCTCAAACGCTGCCACGTGGAAGAGGGAGCAAGCACGTTTTACCCTGCTCTGGAGGGAAGGACCCAACCAATGGCTTCAAATTGCAAGAAAGGAGATTCCGACTAAACCTCAGGAACAACTTTCTGACAGTAAGAACTGTGACAGTGGAACCGACTCCCTCGGGAGGTTGTGGCCTCTCCTTCCTTGGAGGTTTCCAAGCAGAGGCTGGATGGCCACCTGTCAGGGATGCTTGAGCTGAGATTCCTGCATTGAAGGAGGTGGGACTAGATGACCCTCGGGGTCGGTCCCAACTCTTAAATTCTGTGACTCTATTTTTATTTGTTTGTTTGTTTATAAATATGTTTTTATTGGTTTTTACACATATTTTCCAGCATATCATCCTTTTAAACATCATTTCAAAATCTTTGGCTATCACAGCCTTAGATTTCCTTCAACCTCAACTGATGGTTTTCTAAAATCCTTTCTAATTATGCATTTTGTTACTACAGTTATTGCTATAAATTCAAATCTTAATACCTATTCTTAGTTCTTTTCACAATAATTTATATATTATTCCTTACAAAACTTCTTTTAACCCTACAAGCAATGTCATTTGGTTAGTTACTTTCCAAATACGTTGAAAGCTTCTTCCATTCCTTTAGGAAAGTCTGGTCCTGCTGGTTCCGAATTTTCCAGGATAATCTCGCCATCTCAGCATAACACTGGGCTACAGCCCTTCCCTGCTGTGAAAATACGGGTAACAATAGGAACATTAGCTGTTCCAATAATTGATCGCCTGTGCAGACTGACCATCCGATCCACCAACAATCCAAATTTTGTTTAGAAATCCTTTGCCAAGTCTTTGCAGCGGCGGAGCAAGCCGATCAGGCACCTGGGGCAGCGCGTGTGCCACCGCGTCACTCCCAGGAGAGACGCGTGGCTCGGGCGCACTGCAGGCCCCTCAGTGAGTGCCACCCAGCATTTTGTCACCCCCCTCAGTGGTGACACCCAGGGTGCACCGCCCCCCCCTCCTCCGCCCCTGAACCTTTGCATCTTTTAGCTTTGTAATACAGTCAAAGAAAACACTGCCATTTCATTTGAAAGATATTTGAGTATCATACAGGCAGGTGATGCTCCTGCCCACAAAAGTCTGGAGGTAGGTGTTCAAGTATCACATGTTACCGAAGTTATTGTGTCTTATGAGCTGGAGTGGGAGAGCCGCTTGAACGATTTCCTGAGAAAGCAGCTGTGGGTGGAACTTTTGTACCGACTCAGTGAATGCGGATCCCAAACAGCTGTTGCCAGAACTACTCATTGCTCTCAGCATCACACATACTGTCCCCACCCTGATTGCACGTGGTCTCCTACCGGGATCCCATGGACCCAAAAGACAGCCTGTTGCTACCAGCAGAAATGTACCACCCTCCCCACATTCTTCCTGAATTGGAGCTATCCAAAACACGCTGGGTATTGAGGAGGTGCCCCCCTGCTCCCCCCTGCCAGGCTACCATTGCGGCCTGTTGCTTCTTTCTGTGGTGCGTTCTTGTCTCCCTTGGGAGGTTCTGCAAATGCCAGCCTAAGCCAAAGGCTGTTGCTTTCCTTTCGCAAGTGGCCAGCTAATTAGATAAATTCCTGGGATTCCTGGAGGCTGAGGGGGAGCCGAGCTGCACTCCTCTCCATGCCTGCAAATGCAGGCCAACTTGCTGAGAGCGGAGTTGGGGGCCCTGGGCCCCCGGCTGCCCAGGAAGTCTGCATTTCCATGCGGAGGAGGAGCAGAGGGAGCCGCCTGGCCCGGCGGGGAAGAGGGCAGCGCGGGGCGCCCGGCTCTAGGGAAGGGCCTCCCGTCGGGGCGGAACTTCGCCGGAAGATCGATGCCTTTCTTGATTAAATCCCAGCAGGCATTTGAATGGCATTCTGCTTTGATCCTTTGCGTGATTTCTTTGTTTCTGCTCTCGCGAGGAAGCCCTCCTTCCCTCTCCGCGCGGGCCCTTTAAGCGCCGTCCCGGCCCGCCTCCTGGCGCCTCTCTGCCAAGGCGGAAGCCGCGGCGGGGCCCGAGAAGGAAGGCCCGGCGGGAAGGAGGGAGGCCTGGGCCATGGCGCCGCCTCTGCAGCCCCAGGGCAGCTGCGGACCCTGGGAGATGCGCGAGCGCCTCGGCACCGGAGGCTTCGGCAACGTCCTCCGCTGGCAGAACCAGGTGAGGGGAAGGGGCGCCCACGCGTTCACACGCACACGTGTACCCCGCGCGCGGCTCTCGGGCCTGCGACACGGAGAAGGGGCGCCTCGGAGGCCTCCGGGATCCGCTTCTGAAGTCCGGCGGCCGCCTCCAGGTCCGCCTTTAGAAGCAGCCCCTCGGAAGGCGGCGGCGAGGAGAGGAGAGGAGAAGGCTTTGCTCTGCCGGCCGCCTCGCCTCCCCCCCCCCTGCCCCCACCTCGGTAAACTCCAGACATATATTAAAAAGAGGCAGCTTGGCCCGATGTGTCATCCACAATTATGTCCTGGGTCCGAGGAAATGGGCAGGTGGCACTTGAAGGCGCCAGTTGCGCTTTTAGGGCGGCGCTGCTGCGCCAAGACACCCAGGATCCCCTTTCACCTAAAACAGCAGTGTGGATCCTGAGTGTGTGGCCTCCTGGAGTTTTAGGAGATCTTTCACATGGCAACATTTCTACCTGCAAGGTATTTCCACATAGGATTTTTTAAATAAAAAAACCCCCGGCTGCAGATAGATGGTACATAAAACATAGGAAGCTGCCCTGCACCAAGTCTGTGGACGCTTGAGTGGCAGCCGCTCTTCAGGGCTGGAGACCAGAGCCTCTTTCCCAGCTCCGTCTGGAGATGCCGGGGATCAAACCTGGGACGTTCTGCATGCAAGGCAGCTGCTGCACCACGGAGCTAAAGCCAATCGCCACACGTAATAATGGGTGTCACTTCTACGCGTGGGGTTACCAAAGGACGTACAGGGAGCATGCCACCCTCATTTACAGATTCACACACCTCTGTGCTCATTCCACAAATAACTCTATGCCAAACAATGTCCAGTGCTGTTGGCTCTTTCCTAACTGCTGAGTCCGTGTTCTGTTCATTATCTCTGCAATAACTGCTCCAGCACTGGCTTCTGAAACAGGGCAAGTTAGTAAATTGACCAACAGGTGGCAGATTTATTACTGAGTAGATTGCCTTCAGTAACTTGTGTGTGTGCATACACAACAAAAGGGCCATTTGTAAAATAATCCTGATAGAGTCTGCATTTGGTTTTCTCCTCAGAGAGCCAGTGTGGTGTAGTGGTTGAGAGCGATAGACTCGTAATCTGGGGAACCGGGTTCGCATCTCCGCTCCTCCACCTGCAGCTGCTGGGTGACCTTGGGCCAGTCACACTTCTCTGAAGTCTCTCAGCCTCACTTACCTCACAGAGTGTTTGTTGTGGGGGAGGAAGGGAAAGGAGAATGTTAGCTGCTTTGAGACTCCTTAAAGGGAGTGAAAGGCGGGATATCAAATCCAAACTCTTCTTCTTCTTCTCAGATTCATATAACAATGGCGTAGGAATTTTGCAGCATCTGCAGCAGTACTAACACTGTCAGGGTTCTGAGAGTTTGAAGGTCAGAGCACTTGGTTCACATGAATAAACTCCCCCCTTTTTAACAGGAGACTGGGGAAGAAATTGCTATCAAACAGTGTCGTCAGGAGCTCAGCCCACGCAACAGAGAAAGATGGTGCTTAGAAATACAAATCATGAAACGGTGAGTGGTATTGGAAAATGTGTGGCTTGTGTAAATATCATGGGCAGTGAACTTTGCCTTCTAGTAAATGCATTTAGCACCAGGATTTTAATCCTGTTTATTTACAGAGTTATCTTTTAGTTTGCCCCATCTTGAGACCAGAAGAGTAAGAAGGTGTGGCAGCATTAAGCCAGGCTTTGGTTTTCCAGGTGAGGATGGGGAGCTTCTGGTCCACAGGCCAAATCAGGCCCTGCACAGGTCCCAGTCTGGTCCAGAAGGCCATTTCCCCCAAACTGTGCCCACCTGCCCAAGCCATATGTGGCATTAAGGGAAGCACAGGTAGAGACACACTGCAAAGGACAGCCAGGAGTCTTAAAGTGGCAAGTGACGTTTGCTGCCAGTCCCAGTCAGCTGACTGACAGTGACAGCAGGCCCCAGTGGGACTCTGCTCAACACGATGCTTCCTCCAAAGAGTTTAATATGCAGAATCTTCTTTCATGTTTTTGTCTTCTTGATGAGAATGGTAAGGACATTGATTTTAAAAAGCTAAAAAAAACCCACCTCCTGCAACATGAAGCTCCAGGAGAATGTTTTAGAGCACACTGTCAGTTCACAGGGGGGGGGGGGATTGTGGGGCCCAGCAGGATGACCTGTTCTGAAGAATATGCTCCAGGATCTGTTTCTACACTCGCTTCATGGTGGACATTCAGGAATTGCATAGCAAGACAGGCCAATGTAGAAAGGGTTTCTCAGAAAGTTAGAAAGCCACTGCTTAAAGGTAAAGTGAGAGATCCACCTGAGATCTTACTGTGTTTTCTTCTCCTCAGGCTAAACCACCCCAATGTGGTGGCTGCCCGGGATGTCCCAGAAGGGATGCAAAACCTTGCCCTGAATGACTTGCCATTGCTGGCTATGGAGTACTGCCAGGGAGGAGATCTCAGGAGGGTGAGTGAGGGGCGGAAAGGGGGGGGGGGGGAGAGACTGAGAAAATGGACTGGGTTTAATCAATCGGCTGCTCTGTATTCCCAGTCATAGTGAGGGCTTAGCCTGAGTTTGTGGCACAGAGGGAGGAGCTTCATTCTTCTCAAATAATGTGCCACCCATTAGTGGTTTCTTCTGAAGTTATCATTTAAGAGATATTTATTATTAAGCTTACATACAAAGTACAAGTATCTGCAGGCAGCAAGTGACAGGCTAGTTCCAAAGCCCTTGAGAGCAGGGATAGAGTGTTGGTGCTGTTTTGTGCTTGAATGCCCATTGAGGCCTAGATAGTGGAGAGGCAGGTGGTCAAGACTTCCTCCACTGTAGGGAGGAAGCAGGAGGCCCTGAACATTCCTGGGAATCACAAGGGGGGGGGGGGGAGCTGCTGCTGCTGCTGCGCTCAGGTCCGGCTTGCAGGCTTCTAGGGGCATTTGGTTGGCGGCCGCAGGAGAACAGAAGGCTGGCCCAAATGGGCCGTCTGCCTGATCCAGCAGGACCCTTTTTGTGGATTCTGCTTGAATACCTTCCTGCTGCAGTTGCCGTCTTGCTCCCAGAGAAGGTTGGTTTCTGCCGGAGGGTAGAGAAACTGGGGAAAACAGGATGCCAGAAGGACTGCTCTTATGTTCTTATGGGGAAAGAGGCAAATATGTTATTTGTTGCATTAAAATCCTAAATGTCTAAATTTATATTATTCTACTTACATTACTTAAGAATGCAGGTGAAGGATAGCATGAGTGAAAGTTCCACTATATCAATTTCTCTGTGGAAAGCTACTTTGAAAAGTGTGTTCTTTTCCCTGATGTGGAGATATTGTGCCTTCAGGATAGCTCAGTTGGCTAGAGCGTGGTGCTGATAATCCCACCCCCTTGTTGTTATATGCTGATGACGCAGCCATCATCTCAAGTTCCAGACTGGGTTTGAATTATCTGCTGAGGAAATTATCTGATTACTGTTCTGGAAATGGTTTATCCATTATGAAAAATCTAAAATTTTAGTCTTCGAAAGAAGATTTTCCCGGTCTAAATGGGTGTTGGATGGCCATAACCTTGAACAGATAAAATACTTCAGTTATCTAGGGCTCACATTCCATCATACAGGATCTTGGAAGCACCATTGGCAAACCTCCCTTCAAAAGGCGGAGATTACAAAGCTAGCCATACATAGATTCTTCTTCACAAAGTGAAGAAGCTAGATGGCTTTCAGGCAAAATTTCTACGATCTCTGCTGCAGGTACCCAACTGCGTCCCCAACTGCGTACTTCTGTTAGAAGCTGGTGAATGCCCAATTTCAACTAAAGCGTGGTGGGCTGCCCTAAAACATTGGCTCAGGATTTCAGTGTTTAATCTGGGGAAGGGTTTGTACCAGCACCTGACCAATGAGGAATTTGTCAGCAAATGGCAGAACACCATGGCTAAAAAAGCCACCTCTATTGGTCTGTCTCTCTCCCCCCCCCCCCCCCAACCTGGGTTATGAAGGCGCCCAAAAGATTTTAAAGCAAAGATGATGGGATAATGCACACAGTGACTTGCGATCTCGATCACACGCAGTCTGTAGTCCGCTGGCAGTAGGAGTACAATATGGGTATGTCTTTAAGTTAACATCTTACATTAAAAATCTGACAGTACCAAACTACCGAAGGCTTTTCACCAAAGCCAGACTAAACGTCTTTCCTTCTGCAGTGTTGGATGGCAGGTTGAGAGGAGTTCCCTACCAGGACAGACTTTGCTCATGTGCTCAAGACATCGATTCCATAAAACATATTTTGTTACATTGTGCAAAATATGAGCAAGCCAGGGCTGAACTGATATTACCCTTGCTGGTACCTTTCCCGGGAAAATCAGAGGCTCACTATGTCAGGTTCCTACTGGAACGTTAGCAGTGGCAAATTGGGTTCTATGCTAGAACGTTGGCAGTGGCAAAGTTTTTATCGGTGGTTGCAAGAACAAATGAGCCCTATATTCTAAACAAAATGGTTGTTTAACCTGGAGGTAGGCTGTATGAATTGTGTATTGATTTGTAATGATTTGTTGGGTCTCTGGACCGTAATAAAGATTGATTTATTGATAATCCCAAGGCCTCAGGTACAATCCCCATCAGGGTGGATAAAAATCAATACATTTTTAAAGAAAATTTTTAAGAATGGATTTTTTTATTTAAATCAGATTTTCTTGATTTAAATCAGATTTTTTTAAATAAAATGCTTTCGGAGGAAAATTTTCTCTAAAAAGAGTTTCTATTTAAGTTACATTGTAGTCCAAAGGCTATTCATCAAGAAATAAGGATTTGTTTTAAGTTTTTCGTGTGTGCTAAAACTCAGTCTAAGTTGGGGTTTTTTTTGAAACCGTTTAACCACATAATGGTTAACACATATGGAAGCTCAACAGAAACCTTTCTCGTGTCCTCTTGTCACACCTTTCAGCACCTGAATCAGCTTGAGAACTGCTGTGGCCTGCGGGAGAGAGCTATCCTTATCTTGCTGTCAGACATTGGTAAGTGACCAGAGGTGGCCCTGTGGGGAGGTAAGGAGCCTCAGATGGTGGGTTTTGAGTGGAATTAAGGACGTGGGTGGCGCTGTGGGCTAAACCACAGAGCCTAGGACTTGACGATCAGAAGGTCGGCGGTTTGAATCCCCATGCTGGGGTGAGCTCCCATTGCTCGGTCCCTGCTCCTGCCAACCTAGCAGTTTGAAAGCACGTCAAAGTGCAAGTAGAGAATAGGCACTGCTCGGGCGGGAAGGTAAACAGCGTTTCCGTGTGCTGCTCTGGTTTGCCAGAAGCGGCTTAGTCATGCTGGCCACATGACCCGGAAGCTGTATGCCGGCTCCCTCGGCCAGTTGGTCACGACTGGACCTAATGGTCAGGGGTCCCTTTAGTGAGATGCAAACACCTGTCAGGGAACAAGCACTCTGAAATGAACAGGTGTGTGCAAGAACTCCTCATTTCAATGAGGATTTGGTGCCCCCTGGGTGGTGTGGTTGCAGATGCCTATCATATTTTATGTCTCGGGTACTATCTCATCACAAAAAAGTATGTTCTCATACATGCAAGGGCTTTTTCTTCTATCCCTTGGCTAGAGTAGGAGTTAGAAATCAGGGCAGGGCAAAAGAGATTCTCAGGAGAAATGTGCTCTAGCAGCTGGTCTGGATGGCCCCAGCTGGATGGCTACTTGCACCTTGTGCTTGTGTGTTCTGGCTGCTACACGCGAACTCTGCTGCTCTACTTCTAATGACAGACGCTGCACTTCTGGTGCTCTGAGCAGGGCCAGATTTAGGGTTGATGAGGCCCTAAGCTACTGAAGGTCATGGGGCCCTTTATATGTCCAGCTGTCCTTTGTCAAAAACAAATTGTCTGTTTTTTGTGTTGAATATATGCTATATGGTAATTTATGGACCTAATAGGTATCAAAAGCCATTTGGCACTGTTGCTGTATGTAGGTTTTATTTTATTTGTTTTTTTACCTTATATTTTGGAAATGCACATCCAGGGTTTTTTTCCTTTAATTTTTTGGGGGCCTCCAAGAGAGTGGGGCCCTAAGCTATAGCTTGTTTAGCTTATACGTAAATCCGGCACTGGCTCTGAGCCTTTACAGTGCTGCTGCTGCTTTTCTGAGTTAACAACAGAATGCACTAATTGATTCATACGGATAGATTTTGGTCATGACAATACATTCCTCTCTCTTTCCCTCTTTCTCCACCCCCCTTCCACCTCAGCCTCTGCTCTCAGATACCTTCACGAGAACAGGATCATCCATAGAGACCTGAAACCAGAAAACATTGTCCTTCAACAAGGAAAAGAGAGGGTGGGTGATGCTCTTCTGTTAAGCTTCCCCACCTGTCACCACTAAGGCAGGGTGCTGGGCAGAGTTGTATCCCTCCTGCCACAGGCGCTGTTTGAGAAGACTCAGTGAATAGGGGTTGGGTATAATTCGGCTAAGATACTGATCTAGCATATTTACTTACAAAAGAAAAGACTAAACTGGCTGGAGGTTTGTAGTGATGTGAGTTGCTTTCCTGCAGCATGTTCTGGTGGTCTTGCTCAAACCACTTTGAATTTGTTGATGTGCAGACATCCCTTTGCAGCGCAGCTGCTCTCTGGTTGTGGCACTCTGGTGTGAATCATGGGGTCTGGTATATGGTGGGCTGTGGCAGGTTGGTCCTGCTTTTCCGTTTGGGAAAGTTGTCGGCTGTAGGGCTTAGTCCCGTTCAGCTCTGAAGGGCTGGCAGACTTGATCACACTACTTAACAATACTTTCGCAGTCCTCGATTCTTCCAAGCACAGAGATAGGATGAATGGGATATTGTGCTGGGTCCAGAGCTGACCCAACTCTGTGCTTGCGCTATATATTTATCAGCCATTTGGGTGTTGTTTTTTGCCAAAGCTCTCAGGTTCTAGTTCTGTTTACCACAACTGCCCTCTCTGCTTTCTCCCAGCTAATACACAAGATCATTGATTTGGGGTATGCCAAAGAGCTGGATCAAGGCAGCCTTTGCACTTCCTTCGTTGGGACATTGCAGTATCTGGTAAGGATTTGCAAGTGCAAATAGCGTGCTTGCACCCAGGAGGGCACAATTAGGCAGGCGGAGTGGAAGCAGCACATTAAAGGCGGCAACAAATGGATGGGAAGCTGAGCTGTTAGGAACCAGGAAGCCAAAGCCAGTATCCCGAAGAAGCATTTCAAATGAGTTGCAAAAATGTTGCTTTCCTGGGTCCGACCAAGGGTCCATCTGGACACTTCTAAGTGGGACAAGGGAGGTGATGGCCTTTCAGTACTGTTTGTCCCCAGGATCTGATCCTTGGAGGTATATTGCCTCTCTATACATGGCAGTTCCATTTCGCTCTCATGGCCAGTAGCCAGTGACAGACCTTGAACCGATATGAACCCATTTTTATACTGTAAACCGCCCTGTGATCCTTGGATGAAGGGTGATATATAAATGTAATTAATAATAATAAGAATAGGATTTTTTGTGTTTTTTACAAAATAAATCTGTCCAAGCTAGTATCTATCGCCGCATCTTGTGTTAGTGAATTCCACAACAGATTTACATTGTGTCATGGAGCCCTTCCTGTCCTTAGTCCTCAACCTGGCCATTGCTGTTTTAAAATTTACCGTAATTTTCGCTCCAAAACACGCACTTTTTTGCTCCTAGAAAGTAAGGGAAAATGCCTGTGCGTGTTACGGAGCGAATGCACGGATCGGAGCCATGGCTGCCGTCAGTCAAGCAAAGCGGGAGCCGCTTACACGCTCTACGAGGCTCTCACTTTGCTTGCTTTAAAGCAACCTGGAGCCGGGGAGGAGGGAGGGAAGGAGAGCCATGGCAGCAAAGCCGGCAGCAGCCGCTTACACGGGAGGAGGGACAGACGCTAGCAAAAGTCCGCGCGCTCTCTAAACAGAGCAATGAGGCTGCAGAGGGAGGGCAGGAAATATAAAATTTAAGCAACCAGCAGCAAAATAAAACCAATTTCGAGCTCTGAGCCAGCGCAGTGAAAACCAGGAAGTTAAAAAAAAAAGGCTGGGGAGGGATGAGGGAGAGGGGGAAACTTCGCAAATCCCCGCGTCTCAGCTGATCTGCTGGGACGGAGCAGCTTGTTTTCAGGCAGGATAGATTTGAGCATTGTCTGGGTCCTAGTGCCCCTATCTCTTTTTTGTGCTCCATTCTATTGCTGCTGGTGGCTGCTTATCATTCAGGCTGCAAGGAGGAGCGCTTTTACACAGCTAATGGCGAATCCCCTGCAATCCAAGTCCTCCTCACTTGCTCAAATCTATTCTGCCTCAAAACAAGGAGCTGCAAACTGTTAAATGGAAAAAAAACCCAGGCACAGGGCAAATACCTCAAGTATACCTTTAAAGCAACAGTGCTCTTTCCCTCCCTCCTCCCCGCTCAGCTCGCCGAAAAGCTCCTTCTCCACACCCCCCACGCGTGCTCCTTGTCCCTTGAGTTCTTTTCCTTCCCTCCCCACTTAAAACGTGGTTACAAAGCACGGATCCACATGGATCCTCAGGATTTTTGCACTGGGTCACCCCAAATTCACCATCAGATCACATAGCATTTCCATGGCTACAGCCTGCACCAAAAAACACACACGCACCCACTGTTTCATGGGGCCGCAATGGCACAAAAACGTGGTTACAAAGCATGGATCCACATGGATCCTCAGGATTTTTGCATTGGGCTACCCCAAACTCACCGTCAGATCACATGTCTGTGGCCACAGCATGAACCATAAAAATCATACATCCACTGTTTCGTTTAGAATATTTTTTCCTTGTTTTCCTCCTCTAAAAACTACATGCGTGTTATGGTCAGATGCGTGTTATAGAGCGAAAAATACGGTATTTAAAATGCTATTTTAAATAAAATCTGTCTTAAGGAAGTAGAGGGAAGGGATCATATCTCAAGTTCTGCCTCGGTTCGAGGGAGCCTTTTTAGGAAGCTGGGAGCTTGTGGGGTGTAGGATTGCATTCCACCTAGGAGTGAGTCTCATTGGACTCAAAGGGGTTTGCTTCTGAGTAGACAGGTAAAGGATTGCACTGCTAGCCTTTTCCTGGTTCTCAATGTTTCAGGCCCCGGAACTTCTGGAGCAGCAGAAATACACAGTGACTGTGGATTACTGGAGCTTTGGCACATTGGCCTTTGAGTGTATCACAGGCTTCCGACCTTTTCTGCCCTCCTGGCAGCCAGTGCAATGGTGAGTAACTCTGGCTCCATTGTGAGGTTCTTAGGAAATGTCCTTTTCACTTGAAAACTGAGAATACAACGGTTAGTATTTTTCTTGGCAGGGAGGTGAGAGGAGGAGTTAATGCTGATCAGGGTGATCTGTAAGAAATAACTTAATAATTTCTATAGCTGTGTATAAAAAGAGGCACATTTTGCATCTGAGAGGTGAGCCTGGCTCCAGCTTCAAATAACATGTCCTGGCAGCAACCAAGATTTCCTCACCTGTTTGGCTATCCTGCCTGTGTCTGGTGGATGTCTTCTTTCTTCTTGCCATACTGGTTTTATTCACTATTACATTTGCGACTTCTGATTTAAACTGTGGCCCTCCAGGTGCCGTTGGAGGCAGGGGCTGATGGGAGTTATAGTTCAACAGCACCTGGAGGACCACGGGTTCCCCATCCATGGTTTAAATGTATAATTGTACAATTATATGGTGTCTGATTAAAAACAAAACAAAATCCGAACAGTCTTAGTTTTTTAAGCTGAAAATCTACTCCAGAGGCTGGAGAGAAGGGTGTTCATTATGTCGCAGGTGCCAAGCCAGGTGGTCTTCTGCACAGCACCATCGGCTTCAGACGGAGAGAACTTTTCCTCCAGTTCTTAGACACAGTCCTCAGAGACAATTCTCTGTGTGGTAATGAGTGTGTTTAGATGTATTTATTTCATTAACGCACAGACTGTTTGATTGTAACAAAACCTCGAAGGGGGTTCCAAAAAATAAAACATCGCAATTGTCAATAAAAGACCACTGAAAATAGATATTTAGAAAACATTCAGAACTACTGAAAATCAACAGTAAGCTAAAAACAGATGAAAACACATGTAGCTTTTACGTGTCTGGATGGCTTGATGAAAAAAAATGTTTGAAGCAGGTTCTGGAAGAAGTGCAGTGAAGACACATGCCTGGTGCCAGGAGGCAGGGAGCGGCAGACTCTCAAGTGCTGCGACACAAAAATGCGGAACGGATATTATTTGGTAGCTGCAGCAGTGCTAGTTCTGCAGATCAGAGCAGTCGAGTGGGCACATGAAGGGTCAGGCAATCCCACGAGTAAACGGGTGCCGAGCTGTTAAGGGCTTTATATTCTAAGAGTGACACATTGAACTTGGCCCAGTAGCAAATGGGCACTCAGTGCAGACTTCTGAGCAGAGCTGTACTATTTTGACAAGGCCTCATTCCTGTCAACAATTGTGCCGCAGCATTCTGAAATAACTGCAGCTTCCTCATCACCGCATAGAGTGCCCTGTAGTGATCCAATCTGGAAGACACCTCTGCTTGGACTTCTGGGGTCAAGGTATGGCTTAGCGTGACCAGAAAGGGCCTTGGGGAGCTGTGGGCTCTTGCACTCCCTCCCATTTCCTCTGGAGTGGCCACAAGGGGCAGTCTGAAAGCTTCTGCTTCCATTTTAGCTTCACCACAGCTTGCCTTTTCTTCCAGGCAAATTGGTTAATGTTTAGTATGGCTGGTTGAGGTAAGCCATACTCATAATCTCTGGTTTGATGTTGGCATGTTTCAGTTAACCAATTTGTGTGGGTTTGGATGACACTGCAAGCTGTGATTAATTTAAAATGGAATCTAAAGCTCCTAAATTCTTCCTCTGCTGTAGCAAAAGGCCTTGGTGCAGATATAAGGGTAAGCTAAAGTCTGAACCAGCCCAATGTGTGCTTCTTCTTAGGCATGCAAAAGTCCGGCAGAAAAGTGAGCTGGATATTGTTGTCTATGAAGACTTGTCGGGAGAAGTGAAATTTTCTAGCAAGCTGCCACACCCCAACAATCTGAACTGGTAAGGAACGACTGACACCTCAAGGAAAACTCGGTTGCCCTTTTTGCAGGCTGGCTGGGACTTTCCTTGTTTCTGGTTCTGCAACTCTCAAATCACAGTTATGAACTGACAGCAATTTATGCAAATGAGTTGTTGTTAAGAAACTTCCACTGCTTATTTTATGACTGGTCAACCAGGACTTGAGGAATGTATTTAGAGCCAAAAAAGACGAATGCTATTCTATACAGAAGTATAGTGTCCAGATCAAGGGAAGTAATAGTCCCACTTGTCCACGCCTGGAATACTGTGTCCAGTTCTGGGCACCACAGTTTAAGAAGGATGTTGACAAGCTGGAGCATGTGAAGAGGAGGGTGACCAAGATGATCAAGGGTCTGGAAACCAAGCCTTATGAAAAACGGTTGAAGGAGCTGGGTATGTTCAGCCTGAAAAAGAGGAGACTGAGAGGAGATACGATAGGAAGAAGAGTTGGCTTATTTATTGTAGTTCAGTCTTGCCCTCCCTCTAAGTGGCTCAGAGTGAGGTTCTGTTCCCTGTGGGGCAAGTTAGGTGAGTGAATGCTTTGTCCAAGGCCATCCATTGAGTCTTGTAGCTAAGCAGAGGTTTTAACTTGGGTTTTCCTTGCTCCGAACCCCACATCTAGCAATTTATGCAGCAACCAACAACAATTATAATTAAAACATACCACCATCAATGCATACTTTCATTTTTTTGAATAACATTTGTAGGGGGAAAGGATCCCTGCCCCAAAAAGCTTACTAGTTAATTTGAGGGAATTGGGGAGGCGGGAATCACATGGGATCCATCCTGTTGTTAAGGGTCCCGTGAATGGAAGCCCTGGAGAGAGAATAGCAAGTCTGCAGAATATGTTATGTCTCTTAAACATAACTTTTAGGACTCTTCTCTGCAGAAAAGATGTTTGACTCATCCCCCTGCACCCCACCTCAGCATTTTCTTCATTCCAGTGCTTTCTTTTTCCTGCCTTCCTTCAGTGTTTTGGCTGAGCGGCTGGAGAAATGGCTGCAGCTGATGCTCCAATGGCATGCGCGGCAGAGGGGCACCGACCCCACATATGGCCCCAATGGTTGTTTCAAGGCTTTGGATGATATCTTGAATTTAAAAGTAAGTGTTATTAATGGGGGGGGGGTGTCTGTAGATTTCGCTTTATTTCCTTTAGATGTGACATTGCAAAAAATAGTGAATAATCTAAAGTGGCTTATTGGAGCAGTTCTGGTACAGAAACGTCTCTTGCTGCAAAATGGGCACCAGGAGTTCTGGACACATGGCACCACTTTCGTGCCAGTTGCACTTAACATTTAAGGCCATAAATGGTTTAGAGCTGAATTACCGAAAGAATTCCCACTTCTATAAAGCCCCATAATCAAAATCTATGCTTGAGGTCCTTCTTGTGTGTCTTCTGGTGAAATCGATTTGGCTGGTTGGTGAGCACCCAAGACAAGGTCATGGCTTTCCAGAACTTTATTCCACTGAATATTCATTTGGCTCCTTCAGTGTTGGCATTCAGGGAGGCCCTAAAAGCTTTTCGTTTTACTCTTGCCTTTCCTTCACAAAATTTTGGTGAATCAGTTTCCCTCATGCCTTATTTTTGTCTGTATCCATTCAGTGTTTCAAATTCCGCCTGAAGCTCTATTATTATCTACGTCACTTGGTGTGAGCTTGATACAGTATATAGCGTACTATATAATTGCTCAAATAAATTATATGTGTACACATTTTCTGTTTTTCTGAAAGGTAATGATATTTTTATTTACTCAGTGCCACCAATTAGCTAAACTGACAAGTTTTTATTAACTTTTAAAATTTATTTGTTGAGAGAGTTGCATTACTGTATTCAGTATATTATATTACAGAGTAATGTATCAAATATTAGGTTTGTTTTTGTTTTTACTGTGCAATACGTTTATCAGAGATTTTCTTTGGAAAGAGGCATGACAAATATTTAAATATAGATAAGTGTGAAAACATTTTAGTGGCAGTTTCACAGCTTTGCTGAAGTAGGTTTGAAATTTCCCTATAAGCCACTTAGTGTCCAAAGATGCATTTAGTTTTCTGGCTGATGCAGAGAAAGGGAGAGAAACTAGTCACCTAGATTAATATATGGTGCTGTGCTCCATCTGGTTGCACCGCCTCAGAATGGCTTGTTTGGGCCAAAAACATTCCCTCTGCATGGAGTCCCAGAATCTGAATTGCTCTGAAGCAGAATTTACCCCTGCCGATTATCCTTTCTCTTACTCTGGCAGAGAGGGTGGTTTTGCTATTGGTGGCCTTTATTTCTGGACAAATTCTCTTTTTCATATAAATTTTTATTAATTTTCCAGCACAATTGTACAATTTTATCCAAATTTTAACAAATTACTCTTTTTGGACTTCCTTCAGTTTCTCTGGTAATCATCCGTATTTACTCTTCAGTACGCATTCCCTTCATTGTATTGCCATTTAACTTCCCTCCCTTTTCTATTTCTTTTTAACATACATCTTAAACTATTACAGTCCTTCTTGAAACCCCACTAGCGTTGTTTGCACATCACATACATTTTTCAGATAATCTACAAACTTTCCCCAATCTTCGATGAACGTTTGGTTTCGAACATATCTTATTTTCCCAGGCAATTTGTCCAGTTCCGCATAGTCCGTCAATTTCATTCTCCATTCTTGAATCGTCGGTATTTCCTCTTGTTTCCATTTCTGGGCCAATAAAGTTCTTGCTGCCGTAACTGCATACTGAAATAATTTACAGTCTTTTCTTCTTATTTCTTTTCCTGTGATCTCTAAAAGAAAGACCTCAGGTTTCTTAACAAAAGTATATTTTAACATCTTTTTTCAATTCATTATATATCGCTTCCCAGAAACTCTTCACTTTCTTACATTCCCACCACATATGGTAAAACGTTCCCTCTTTTTCTTTACATTTCCAACACTTATTACATGTTTTATACATTTTTGCAAGTTTTACCGGTGTAATGTACCATCTATAAAACATTTTCATAACATTTTCCTTCAACCCCATGCATGCAGTAAATTTTAAATTTTCCTTCCATAATTTTTCCCAATCTTCAAATTGAATATTATATCCAAAATCTTTGGGCCATTGTATCATTACTGATTCAACTTCTTCATCTTTCGTACACCATTCCAACAATATCTTATACATTTTTGACAAAATTTTATATTCATTATTTATTATATCTGTTTGGAACTTAGAGTCTTTTTCTGCATAACCATTTTCCTTTATATAGAATCATAGAATCATAGAGTTGGAAGAGACCACAAGGGCCATCGAGTCCAACCCCCTGCCAAGCAGGAAATATCTTTTTTAAACATTTCATTTACCTGGAAATAATGCAACCAATCATATACGTGATCTTTAACTTGTTCATATGGTTTTAATTTCCATTTTCCTCCTTCTTTAGTTACCAATTCTCCGTACGTAACCCATTTACCTCTCATATTGATTTTCTTTACGTACATAACCTCCAACGGAGACAGCCAATGTGGAACCCTTGGTTCCAAAAGACTTTTATACCTGTCCCATACTTCTATTAACGAGTTCCTGAAAATATGGTTCCCAAATCCTTTATGAACTTTCTTCTTATCACACCATAGGTAAGCGTGCCAACCAAATCTGTTATCAAAACCTTCAAGGTCTAATAGTTCCATATTTTCTAATTTAATCCATTCCTTTAACCAGCAAAGACATGCTGCTTCATAATATAATTTCATATCTGGCAGGGCGAAGCCTCCTCTTTCTTTCACATCTGTTAATAATTTATATTTTATTCTTGGCTTCTTGCCCTGCCAGATATACCTTGAAATCACTCTTTGCCAGTCCTTAAAAATCCCTACCCCCTTGATAATGGGAATAGTCTGAAATAAAAATAGCATCTTTGGAAGCACACTCATCTTTATTGTAGAAAATCTGCCCCAAAAGGACAGTTTCATTCTACCCCACACCTCCAGGTCATTCCTTATTCCTTTCCACACCTGTACATAATTGTTCTGGAACAGGTCGATATTTTTAGGAGTTAACCAAATTCCCAAGTATTTTACTTTCTTCACCACCTCTATCTCTGTTGTTGCATTGTTTCAATCGTGTTATGCTCCATATTTTTAACCATTATTTTAGTTTTTTTCTTATTCGGTCTAAACCCGGCCACATTTCCAAATTGTTCAATCTCCTCTAATACTTCTTTAACATTTTCCATTGGTTCTTCCATCGTTATAACCAGATCATCGGCAAAGGCTTTAACTTTATATTTGTTCTGACCTACTGTCACTCCTTTAATTAATCTATTTTGTCTGATCGCATTTAAAAAGACCTCTAGGACCGTTATAAATAACAGTGGCGAGAGCGGACAACCCTGTTTTGTTCCTTTAGATATTTTTATATCTTCCGTAACAACATTATTAACTATCAATTTAGCTCTCTGCTCTGTATATATTGCCTTGATTCCATTGAAAAACTCTTTTCCCACTTCCATATACTCTAAATTTTTCAACATAAATTCCTATACTATATTATCAAAGGCCTTTTCAGGATCCACAAACATTAATATTGCTTGTTTCTCATTCCTGGCAGTCAGATATTCCAAAATATTAATTATATTTCTTACATTATCTTTCATTTGTCTGCCTGGCAGGAACCCTGCTTGGTCTTTATGGATATTTCTTATCAATATCTTTTTCATTCTCTTCGCTAGAATCCCTGCAAATATTTTGTAATCCGTATTCAACAGTGAGATAGGCCTGTAATTTTTAACTTGTGTTAAATCCGAGTCTTGTTTTGGGATCAAAGTAATAAATGCTTCCTTCCACGTTTCTGGGATCTCTCTTACTTTTAAAATATTATTCATAACTTCTTTCAATGGAATCATCAAGACATTCCTCATTTCTTTATAGTATCCTGATGTAAATCCATCTGGTCCCGGGGCCTTTCCCCTCTTCAGTTCTTTTATAACCTCTTTAATCTCTTCAACTTCTATTGGGGTGTTCAGCTGGTCTTTTTGTTCTGTCAGGATCTTCTGCACCTTTTTATCTTTTAATAATCTTTCTATTTTCTTCATATTATTCCTTTCTTTATTTTTATATAGTTGCCTATAAAAGTCCAAAAATCCTTTTCTAATTTCTTTCGGATTGACTGTCTCTTCCCCATTCACAATAATTTTGTTAATTGTATTCTGTTCTTTTCTCTTTTTAATTTGCCACGCAAGCAGTTTACCTGATTTGTTAGCAAACTCAAAGTTTTTCTGTTGCAACCTTTTAATATTCCATTCTACTTCTTTATTTATTATCATTGCAAATTGGGTTTGTAAAGTCTTAATTTCTTGTTTGATCTTTGAGTTGTTTGGTTTTTTGATTAATTTCTGCTCATTGCCCATAATCTGCTTTAAAATTTCTTTTTTCCATTTTTCCCTATGTTTGTTCTTCAATGAATTCTGTTGAATAAAGAATCCTCTCATAACTGCTTTGCTTGCGTCCCAAACAATGTTCATCTTTGTACCTTTGTTGGTGTTATCCATAAAATATTCAGTTAATTTCTTTTGTGCTTTTTCTATAATCTTCTGATCATCCAGCAAATAGTCATTAATTCTCCATCTAAAGGTTCTTTCTTCAAAACCTTTTAATTCCAATTTTATGGGATTATGATCTGAAATTACTTTGGGCTGAATTTCAATTTGTTGGATTCTTGGAGTCAATTCATTCGACACCCATATTTGGTCGATTCTTGACATTGACTGATTCGGTTCTGAATAATAGGTAAACTGTTTCTCCAATGGGTGTCTAAGTCTCCAGATATCAATCAAATTACAATTCTTAGTCATTGTGAAAAAAGTCCTCGGTAGTTTCCCTTCCTTATTTGTTCCTTCTCTTAATCTATCCATCTCCAATGAAACCACTCCGTTCATATCTCCCATTATTATGATTTTCTGATCCATGTATTCAAATAGTTTTTCTTCCAAAGCTTTATAAAAATCAGTCTTATTTCCATTAGGTGCATAGATCCCGACAATTATTAGATTTTCACCTTGCCATTTGATCTGAACTGCTATAATTCTTCCATCTTCGTCTTTGAAAATTTGTTGAGATTCAATTTTGTTTTTGATATATAAAACAACCCCTCTTTTTTTATCTTTGTCCGAAGATATAAATTCATTCCCTAGTCTTTTATTGATCAAAATTTTTCTATGTCTCCTTGCCACATGTGTTTCCTGTAGGCATATAATGTCCACATTTTTCTTTTTTAAGAATTGTTCAATTTTATTTTGTTTCTTTTTATCGTTCATCCATTAATGTTCCAATTCCATAGTTTTAGAGCCATATTAAAGTCCAATTAAATAAATTTACTTTGGTTTACTTATAACCTGTCTTCCTTTTCTCCTTCTTCTTCTTCTTCTTCTTCTTCTTCTTCTTCTTCTTCTTCAGACCTCTTTCCTTGCTCTTCTTCCTCTTCCGCTGATTCTGACTCATCCTTGGATCCTCCTCCTCCTCCTGCACCTTTAACTTCTTCTTCTTCCACTTGCAATTCCTTATATCTTCTCGTAAATTTCCCTATTTCTTCTAGACTTGTCAGCCTGCGTTTCTTAGTTTTGTAGAAAAAGGAAACTCCTGGAAATTCCCATCTGAAATCGATCTTGTTTTTCTTGAGAATCTGCACCAGTGGCTTATATGGGTCTCTTCGTTTCAACAGCCTTATCGGAATGTCTTTAAAAATGATTATGTAATTTCCATCTATATATAGTCTTTTTTCTCTGTTCTTCTGTAATATCAAATTTCTCATCTCTCAATCTTTAAACGTGATTAAACAGTCACCTGGAAATTTCCTTGCCTTTGTTGTTCTTACTCTCATCCTGAATGCATTTTGTACTGTTTTTGCCACTTCTTCTACTGAAAGCTCCAGCCACTGCGCAATTTCTGCTATCAATCTCTCTTTAATATTTTCATTCTGTATTTCCGGCACAGATCTCAGCCTCAGGTTGACTTCCCTCTGTCTCAGTTCATTCATAGCAATTGCATCTTTAATTTCCTCCTGAGATTTATTTATTTCTATCATCTCCACCTTCATCCTTTCTTCCTCTCGCTTCACTTCCCTCATCTCCAATTTTGTCTTTTTCAACCCCTCTTCTAAAGATTGTGTTCTTTTGGACACCTTTTATTTGCCCTTTCAGTTCATTAACTGTCTCATCAATTTTTTTATCCATTTTCCCAATTTTATTATCCACTTGTTCCATTTTGTTATCCACTTGTTCTAGTTTTGTTTCCAAATTCTTTTCACTTTGTTTAATTTCTGCAAACATTTTCAATATTTCTGCTCTAAAATCTGATTCTTGCTTAGATGCTCTCCTATCTATTGGTGTTCCCCCTTCCATCCCTTTCTTTTGTTGATGTGCCATTTTCACAAAATATCCTTTAATACGTTCCCCACCTGTTCAAATCACAACAATATAACCAATTTTCAAATTTTAAATTCGGAAGAATAGCAAAGATGTAACACCAAAATCTTTTTGCAAATAAGAATGTCTTATAAGCCCAAAACTAGAAATTAAACAGAGATACTTGATCCCCCTTTAATTTGGGGGAAATAGAGGGCTAATCGCAATCACGTCCACAGTTGAAAACAATCTTCTTGCCCCCAATTGGGCTAATCCTTAATTGGGTTCTTCCTTTTGTATTTATACTTGCATCAATTGTAATCCAAATTGTAATCCAAATGGAATATTATAATTGCATCAATTGTAATCCAATCCATATAAAATTATAATCCGAATAAAGTTTAAGTCCAAACAAATCAGAGTTTAATAAAAAAAAAGAATGGGGAGCTTGACTCCAAATTCAAATTATGTTATAATCCAGTTGAGATGAAATAATCCTTCCACAATGTCAATGAGGAGAGCCAATTAAACATTAAATTTAATATCTAAATTTCTTTGATAGCCCCCCCAAAAATTGATGAAATAATAATAATAAACGTCTGCAGTTAATAGCCAAAAATATCCAGAGAGGAGAGTTCCACAAAAAAGACAATACAGAGTAGGAGAGGAGCCAAGGTCACTTCAAAAAAATTTCCACTGGCCAGGAAGGAGCACAGAAAAACAAGTTGTGGTGACTTATTCTGTCCACTAGGGGGTCGATACCCAAATCTGAGAGGTATAAATTAGTAAGCCCAAATAAACAAGTTCCAGCTATTACTTTAGTACGCCAAAGTTATAAATCCAGTTAATGAGGAGAGTGAAAAAAAAGGGGTATATTAAATCCTGCACGTTGCCACTGTAGCCTTTTCAGGCTGCACTTCTCTATTGTTAAGAATGGAGTCGGGAGCTGCTTGTCTTTAAAAGCGAAAGTGGAGAAACAGAGGACTTCGCACTTTATATGTCCTCCGTTCCATCAAAGATCTCTATTCACCACCATAGTTACTTTCTGTTCTCCCTTTTAGTCCGATACTTCTTTCACTTCTTTAAACTCCCACCAAGTTACTTTTATCTTCTTATTTTGTTTCTAAGAGTTACGGGGGAAACGGAAACAATAGCCGCTAGCGGCAACTTACTCTCGTTTTCCAGCTCTGCATAAATCGCTGCGTCAAAGCTGATTCCAGATGACAGCTGAACTCAAAAAGAAATCCTTATTGATCCGGAGCCTTCCTTAGATCCACGTCTTGTAGTTTATAGTTTAAATTAGGTCCAAATTTCTTGATTTTGAGAGCGGAGTGCTGTTCTTTGCAAGCTCGGGGCTTCGCTATTCGGATGCAGCAATGGCTTCCCGATAGCCCGCTGACCCGTTCTGCCGTACTCTTACCCTTTTGGGGGTTACCTGACGGCCGGACGGGCAGTTTTTAGGGCACTGCCGAGAACCTGACGCCCCGGACACCCTCCAGAGGCTTAGTGGGGGGCTACTGCGCCCTGTAGCACCCCCTTTTCCATCTGAAATAGCTGGGATTCCTCTCTCCGAAAAATCCCTCACTTACAGCAAGATCGCGCTCCACCGGAAGTCTATTTCTGGACAAATTCTCAAACTGGAGGAAGTTGGGGTGTGTCCTGTACTGGTTCCAGATTCTCTCAGTTTTGGGTTTTTTTTCTTTTGCAGCTGGTGCAGATCCTAGACATGGTAACGGGTACTGTGCACGTGTATCCTCTGGCAGAGGACGAGACCTTGCAGAGTGTGAAAGCCAAGATCCAGGCAGATACTGGCATCCCAGAGCAGGACCAGGAGCTGCTTCAGGAAGGAGGGTTGGCATTATTTTCTGAGAAACCAGCCACTCAGTATCTGGCTGACATCAAGGTGTGTCCAATAACATTTTCACCCATGGGTATCAAATTAGCTCCTGTTGCTTTTGGAATACTCCTAGCTAGTGAAATTTCAATTTTGTCCTTTCCCTTAACTACAAAGCCTTGGAAGGAATTGCCATTGTTTTAAAGGGATGGGGAGTGCAGAAGCAGGGGAATGGGTTCCCCTTTTTGTGGGAGATGGTTTGGTTGAGAGTAAATTTGTGAGCAAAGGAAACCGCTCAAGGAAAGATAACAAGGGAAACAGAAGAGGCTTGAGGGATGAGGAACAGGACTTGTGTAGCAATGAATGAGGTACTAATTTTCTCATTGTATTAAAAACACTGCATCTTTTCTCTACATAATGTTATTTCTTTCAGATAGAACACTTGGGCGAATGACTTTGAGTGACTCCTTTGGAGAACTAGCTATTAATATCCTATTTCTGTTGGCCGCTCTTAGTCCTTTGGATAGGGCATGATTGTAGGAGATGTATCCAAGTTATAGGCCCCACAATAAGGGATTCGTGCTTCCTTTTCCTTGCAGCTAAATGATGCCACAGTTGCTGACACAGGCCTCTTCTTCCTGTTCGACAACCGAAAAATTACATACAGGCCTCAGATCTCTCCCCGACCTCATCCAGAAAGCATTAACAGTATTCGTAAGACCCTTTTCTGTGTTTTGGTGCTACTTGGGGGGGGGGGGAGAGGATTAATTGTTTTCTGGTGAATAGATAGTGAGGAATACTTGCTGCCTTTGTGACTGATTGGAAATATATGTGTGCTCTGTGCTTACAAAAATAATAATCCAAATTCTGCTTCAAGAAACGTGTAACATGTACAAATTAAGCACCTTGTTTTATTTGCTATATTTATAAAAAGCTGCCCAATATATCATTCTCTATTCTGGTTACAACATAAAATGATAAAATACAGTTGAAAATGAAGTATCATAAAATAACCATTTATGTCATAAAAAACCTCCAGCATATAGTTTTATATTTCCTTCCCTGGCATGACTGAGGAGGGGCAGTGAGAACTCCTCCAGCCACCAGAAGTCCTCATGCAGCCGAGGTCTCCTCTGGCTGCTGAGATTCTTCCTGGTTTTGCCGACACACTTTCAAGCTTATCTCTGCAACCGTATGGGCTAGGAATTTCTTTTAAGAACTCGGGACACCATACTATGGCAATTCAGGTTTCTGTACATACATGAATTACAGAATACATACCACACTGAACACAAGGCGACACGGTGGCAGCCTCTAGATGTGTGTCATTCCACAATTTCTGTATTACACGCTTTTCATCATAGGAAATATATTTTTGTATATTTTCTTGGCTACCTGGTGAGCAAGTTTAGCCTAAGGAGGATTGGCTTGCCCAAAGCCACCAGTGATCTTCCTGGCTAAGCGGGAATTTGAAGCTGAGTCTTTCACTCCCCAAGCCAAGGAGTGAATTATTCTAAAGCGCACAGACCCATGAGGGATGTGAGCCCCAAGATCAGCTTGGTTCTTTGAAACATCGTTTATATTGATCAGTAAGACTGAGATAACAAATTAATTCAGCCCCTGAAGTTTTTACTGCAGAAGTTGGAATGAACTGAAAGAGTCAGGAAATGCTGGCAAGATAAGGAGCTTTTGGAATTCCTTGCCTGTGTAGACAAAGTTAGTTACCGTATTTTTCGCTCCATAAGGCGCACCTAGTTTTTAGGGGGGGAATTCAAGATAACAAATATTATTTAAAGGGAGCGCTGAGCAGGCTCTGCTCAGCGCTCCCTTTCACGAGACACGTGGAGTGTGTGTGTGGCTCTTGGGGGCTTTTCCCCGAGGAGGGAGAAGGGCAGCCCATCTCCCTCCTCGGGGAAAAGCCCCCAAGAGCCACACACACACACTCCGCGCGGCTCTTTAAAGGGAGCGCGGCTCTTGGGGGCTTTTGCGGGAGGTGGGGGAAGGGACAGAGCCGCACTCTGTCCCTTCCCCCACCTCCCGCAAAAGCCCCCAAGAGCCGCGCAAAGCCTCCTTTGAGAGCCAGTGTGGTGTAGTGGTTAATAGCGGTAGACTCGTAATCTGATGAACGGGGTTCGCGTCTCTGCTCCTCCACATGCAGCTGCTGGGTGACCCTGGGCCAGTTACACTTCTTTGAAGTCTCTCAGCCTCACTCACCTCACAGAGTGTTTGTTGTGGGGGAGGAAGGGAAAGGAGAATGTTAGCTGCTTTGAGACTATTTCGGGTAGTGATAAAGCGGGATATCAAATCCAAACTTCTCCTCCTCCGCAGGGCAGCGGGATGAAGGCAGAAGCTAAACAGCTAGAGGGAGCGCTGAGTAGCGCTCTCTCTAGCTCTTCTGGCTTCTGGGGTAGCACAGCCTGTCCGCTTCTCCTAGAGCTGGTCGGGGCTGGAGGGGAAAGCCCGGGCTTCCCCTGCCAGCCCTGATAAGCTCTGGGAGCATTCCCTACCTCCCACAAAAGCCCACAGGAGCCACACACCCTTTAAGGAACTCACGGCTCCTGCGGGCTTTTCTATGAGGAGGGAGAAGGGACTGACGCTGCCCTCCTCGGGGAAAAGCCCCCAAGAGCGGTGCGCTCTTTAAAGGGTGCGTGGCTCCTGCGGGCTTTTCTCTGAGGTGGGGGAATTCCCCCACCTCATAGAAAAGCCAGCAGAAGCTGCGCATCCTTTAAAGAGCGTGCAGCTTTTGCGCGGCCAGTCAGTCCCTTCTCCCTCCTGGGGAAAAGCCCGCAAGAGCCGCATGGAGCTTGTGTGCAGCTCTTGGGGGCTTTTCTTGCCTGCCTCCCCCCTGCATTCGCTCCATAAGACGCACACACATTTCCCCTTACTTTTTAGGAGGGGAAAAGTGCGTCTTATGGAGCGAAAAATACGTTATCTCAAAACCTAATGGACACTTGTAAGTTGTGTGATGACAGGCAGGTGGACCGTGTAAGACACAGACAATGGATGCTCTCTCTCTCATTGGTTGTGTCTGCATCTCCTGGGAGATGAGCCAACAGGTGGGTATTTTTGCCACTGATGTCTGTGGCAGCGGTAGAACCCACACCTATGATTGACTAGATTAATTATTCGGTTTCACCGTGCAGGCAGGGGCTGAAAGAGACAAGTCAGGGAGTAGTTTTGGCTTGCTGGTTGCAGGACTTGACTCCTGAGAGAGCTTTTTGTAGCATCCAGCTAATTAAGAGACCAGTCAAGTCCTGGGATAGCCTGAAAAAGTCCAGACATATTCTAATTTTGTAGAAACCAGCACTTGGCATGTAAAGCATACAAAATCCTAACTGTGGGTTTGGCTTTCCCCACTTGTGTCCCTCTTCCCTGTCGATCCTTCTCTTCTTTCTTCTGCAGTTCAAGATCCAAAGAAGAACCTCTCCTTCCTCCAGCTGCGCAAAGTGTGGGGCCAGGTCTGGCATTCCATCCGAAGACTGAATGAGGACTTCCACCAGCTCCAGCACGGGCAGCGGGCGGCCATGTGCGTGATGGGATCCTGCTACCTTTGGGGCTGCCAGTTCTGTCCACTGGGCTCAGACCTCGCTGGCCTGTTCTATGAGCAGCCTAAGTGAAGTCTGCACCACAAAGGAAATGTTCCCTGTTCTGTGCCCAGAGACGCTTCAGTTCCAAAGCCTTAAACATTTCTGCAAATGTGCATTATATTTATTTTGCCAATTGATTTTTCTTATGCTAGCCCAGGGTGAGAGGGTGCAGAGAGTCTGGGGCTGTGGCTGGAAGGCCTGCCTTCTGAAACTTCAAGAGGGCTCCCTAATGTTGTTCTGCTTATGCTTGTAGTTCTTGGGGCTGGAAGCCTTGCTTTAAAAAGGAAAGGAGAAACACGGAAATTACCAAGGGGCTAATTTTTTGCCCTCAGTAACCACATTTGTGTACCCCAGCTGTGTGGATTGCATGCCACTCTAAATACAAATTATATGAAATAGGCTCCTGCTTGGCTCCTCTTTGGCTTTTTCTGTGCCAAGGTTTTATTGACCAAGGCTTTTTGCATTTTTAGTTTAACCCGGACTGTAAATGTTTGATGCTGTCTCTATTGTTTTTTTTCTTGGCTGGTTTTTTATTGCTTTTTGTTGTTTTATATTATTATACGCTGCAGTGTTAGCAAGCCACCCCAGGAATATTTATAGACAGACAGTCGTATAAATTTACAATACTGTCTTTGAGGCTGAGCAAGAACTACTGGTTAAAAGGTGCGCCACGTCAATGTGCTGACGCTGGGTGGGGCTGATGGCTGTGGAGCCCAAGCAAAGGGGAGCAGACAAGGTCTGGTCAGCTGGGCCTCCAAGGGGGCAACTCTTTCTCTCTCTTTCTGCCTGGCTTTGTAGGAGGAATCTTCTGCGCCACAACAGTACCCTTTCCAAGATGAAGAACACAATGGCCTCCCTATCGCAGCAGCTGAAGGCAAAGCTGGACTTCTTCAAAGCCAGTATCCAGATTGACTTGGAGAAGTACAATGAGCAAACTGAATTTGGAATCAGTGAGTTTGGCTGTTTTTAATGATAGGAAAGCAGTTGCTAGGACAGACCTCTTCCCTGGCTGTTGTTTCCTTGATGCCAGGTCACACTCCCTACAGTATCACATTTTGCGCTTCTTCCTTGACTGGACCACCAGAGACTGCTAAGAAATGATTGCAAGTCTCAGTCCTTCCCCAGGCCAGAAAGCATGGGCTGGGTGACAGCAGGTTAGGCTAAACTTCTCCTTTTTCATCTGCCAGGATATTTTTGTGCAGGGAATTCTTGGAGGGAGAGAGAACTTAAACAAACAACAGAATTTTAATAGTGCTTATTTGCTTTATACGCTTAAGAAATTATGTTTATCTTCTTATCTGTATTATTGCATAGCTTGGCGTTGGTTGAGGAAAGCGGTTCCTGGCCTGCTCCCCACCCCCGCATTCCCTGCCGTGACAGAAGTTGTGCCCCATGTGCTCCCACCCCATCTTCAATGTCTGATGAGAATCTGAATACTCTTGGACAGCTCCCTGTTTTCTCAAGCTTTTCTTTTGTCTGTGGTGCCTCAAAGGCTTCCTGTTGACTTCTAGGACGGCCTTTGATCTTGGACTTCCCACCTTTATTATATTGCATGTCAGAGCTCTCTAATCACCTCCTCCTCAGTGTGAACAGCAACAGACCCCTTCAGTCCTAGCTCAGTTTAGAAAAGGGTTCCTGTAAAAATGAGTTGTTCTGCAATGTAGTGCCTCTTTTCAGTAAACCATGCCTTGCATCGGCCCTGCCCTAAATTCCCATATTCCCCCATCAGACTTGGTTTTCACCAGCCACAGCATCTAATGTTTATGGTGACTCCTTGAGAAGGCTCAAAGGGATACTTTTGCTGATTTAGGAAGGGTCTCTTGAAAACCAGAGCTCTTTTCTTTTTACAGCTTCTGAGAAACTGCTGCTTGCATGGAAGGAAATGGAGCAGACGGTGGAGCTCTGTGGGCGGGTAGGCTTGGACTTTTTCATCTTTTGTTTTGCTTAGATGAGTGTTTTGCCTTGCTCTCTTACAGGATTCTTAGAGTTACCAGGCTGGGATCAATTTCTTGGCAATCCTGTCTGAATTGTTGGACTTTGGGAAGCAGCAGATTAATGGACGAGAAATAAACCCAAGATGTTCCTTGTTTCTTTCAGAGCTTGTGGGCAAGGGGTAGAAAATTAGCTGGAGATTAACAGTGTGGTCACAGGAGGAGAAAGGCTAAGAGGACCCAGTAACAATAAACAATAACAAGTACTTGAGAGCAGAGGTGGGCAGAGGCTAGATCTCTATGAGTGATTTGTAGTAAACCAGAACGCATTTCTGACTCTCAGTTGCTTAACCATGGCAGCAGCAAAATGACTCTCCCCTACCTGTCCTAAATTATACTGCTGAAATGAAAACCTTTTGAGGCAAGCAGCTTTAATATGAAAATAGCTTGGGGAGGGGCTGGAGCTCAGTGGTAAAAGGTAAAGGTAAAGGTACCCCTGCCCGTACGGGCCAGTCGTGTCCGACTCTGGGGTTGCGCGCCCATCTCGTTTAAGAGGCCGGGGGCCAGCGCTGTCCGAAGACACTTCCGGGTCACGTGGCCAGCGTGACAAAGCTGCATCTGGCGAGCCAGCGCAGCACACGGAAACGCCGTTTACCTTCCCGCTAGTAAGCGGTCCCTATTTATCTACTTGCACCCGGGGGTGCTTTCGAACTGCTAGGTTGTCAGGCGCTGGGACCGAGCGACGGGAGCACACCCCGCCGCGGGGATTCGAACCGCCGACCTGACGATCGGCAAGTCCTAGGCGCTGAGGTTTTACCCACAGCGCCACCCGCGTCCCTGGAGCTCAATGGTAGAGGATCTCTTTTGCATGCCAAAGGTTCAGATTCAATCTCGAATAGCATCTCTGGCTAGGGCTGGCAGAGAACCCTGTCCCAAACCCTCAAGAGTCACTGCCATCCACAGTGTAGATAGCAGGCAGTATAGACTGTGAGCTCCATCCTGTTCTGGAACATACAGTAAATTCCTGAGCTAAGAATTCTCTTCATTGTGCATCTTTTGCATCAGGTTCTGGTTGGTGGATCTTGGTGTTCTAGTAACAAGCAAAGTGGATCCCCAAGCCTGATGTCTCCCCACCCCTGCTTTAAAGTGTTCCAAGTATCTCTAAAAAACCTTGTCTTGGTGATCCTTGTACCAGCCCTGTAAGACAGGCTAGTATTGCACCCATATTGTTGATGGAGAGCTGAAGCTGAGAGTGAGGGCTTACCAAAGGCCACTTACTAGGACTGTGTTACAGAGCTTATTAGTCTCCAAGTGACTTAACAGGGAAAGCAATGAATAAACTGTTAAAAAACTGTTATCTGTTAAAAATGAGCAATATAAAAATGTAACTCTTTCAGCCAAACCACTTAAAATACTCATTAGAATTAGTTCAGTCACATCCCCCAAGCTGCAGAAGTTTGGCTAGGTCTTTTTATGGGCCATTGTGATGGTTGTGATATATTCTTTTTGGCTCTTTTTCTGGTAAGGTATTTAGAGAGACTTTTGAAACAAACAGCTAAGTCCAAATAATATTCACAATCACAATCAAAACTGATCTGGCTAAAAAGATACCCAACAGCAATAAGACCTTAAACAACATTCCAAATCATGAGCCTGGCCTCTTAAAGATCTTAATGTGGAGGCCCGATGAGCCTCTTTGCAGAGGGCAAGCCGTAAGAGGAAGGCCAGAATGCAAATTTCCTTCTTGTCAGCACCTGCTGTGCTTTTGCAAGAGGATCACACAGGTGAGAAGTGCTAGGTTTAGGTACTAGAATTATGCCAACACCATTGTCTGTCTTGCTGGCTTCAGAGGTAGAACAAGGCTCTGAAAATTATACCTTCCAGTGTGTTGTCCAAAAGCTAACAGTGTGGCAACAAAACATCTGTATATTTGTCTGTTTCACTCGGTTGGCTTTGAAATTTGTTTCCCCTGGATGGATCTTAGGCAGCCTTCACTAACCTGGCACCCTCCAGATGTTTTGGACTACAATTCCCATCAACCCCCAATAGCATGGCTGTCATGGCTGGGGCTGATGGCAGTTGTAGCCCAAAATATCTGGAGGGTGCCAGATCGGTGAAAGCTGCTCTCGAGGAGTCATCAGGTGGCCTGAAGACTGCAAGCCCCTCACAACACCAGCTCTGGCTGTGAATTTTGAGTCAGTGGCAGAAGGCACAGCGCAGGTGCCTGGTATTAAAAGGGCATTTCCTCCAGCTTCCTTGGGCATGATGCCACTGTCTCATTGCTAGCCTGGGATTGTTTAAGACTGGCTGGAAAGAGTTGGGTTACCTGCAGCCTAAGCTACTGGAAATAATGTCTTGCAACATGACCAAACCATTCCTGGTTTGCTGTCCTTTCCTTGTTCCCTCCTCTGCCTCCCAAGGAGGAGGAAGTTGAGCAGCTGGTGAAGAAGACGATGGCCCTACAGACAGACATTGTGGACCTGCAGAGAATCCCACAGGGCCCGAAACAAGGGAGCTCTCTGGATGCCCTGTAAGTAGTTGCTTGTAGTGCCTTTGGTTGTTTTAGCCCTTTCCTAAATACCATTCTCTCCAGCATCCATCATCCTGGGGCAGCATAAAATCACCTCCTTTGTTTGATAGACATGTACCCTCAGAAAAGGTCAGGTATGCATGTGTAACACGTCAGACACGATAGCTTTTATTTGGGTTGCCCTATATTTAAAGGACAGCATAGGAAACTTAGAAAGTTAGGCACACCTAAGTCACTGAATCCAGTGGCACAGCACTTAAATATACCTATTTTAAAAAATTGATTTTTAGTTTTTTTGGTGCTTACCTTTCTCTAGGTTGCACTTATAGCCAACCCAGCCAGGTCTGATCCAGCCCCACAAGCAAATGTTTATGCCCATCAAGACTCCACCAATTTTGTCGGTGGTGGCAGAAAAGAAAAAAATAAGGTACACACCATGCTGGAGTGGGTGGCACAGCTTAAACCTCTCTGCCCTGCCCAGTAGCCTGATGACTATGGGAGGCAAATTGCCCCTTCCACAGCCATCAGAGCAGCCATTTCTTGAGCTGGGAGGGGCCATCACTTTCGCCTCCTCATCTGATCCGCAGGGATCAGTAGATTTTTTTTGGGGGGGGTGTGCCCTACAAATGCGGGTGGTACCCACGCCTACTGCTGTCATGCGGCCCAGAGGAGGTTATCCGCGCCAACACACAACATAGCCAGGTTGAAAAGGCTGGTGAAACTCATCCAAATCTGGAAGGCAACAGGCTGGGGGAGGCTAATCTAATCTCTCTCCCTCCATATCGGACACTAGGCCATTGTATACATTCAGCAGAGTCTCACCTGAACTCTACCATTTCAGGCTGCAGATGGGTTAAAGCTCCATGCACCAAAAAACCAGCAACAGCATATCATGAAGAAGACTGGCCAGAACCTTTCTTCTTGTCTAGTCTTTCTAGTTACGTGTGTGCAGGGGGAGCAATCAAAGAGCATCCTTCTGGTCACTTGGAATGGCGATGTTAAGGGATAGGTTTTCCACTATTCTAAGAAATGTATAGCTGAACCTTGTGCTGGCTAAGGAAATTTGCATTTTAGATTAAGAATCTTCTGGGTTTTGTTAATCCTTGGGATTTAATCCTTGAGATTAAATCTAAACTGGCAGATGAACAGCACTTACTCCACTGAGAGGCTGCAAGATCACATGGCACAGAATTTGAGTTGCTCCTTGTTCCCCCCTCCCTCTCCATACTGAAGAGTGCCATTGTCAGTAAGAGAGGAGTAAGAAAAGGGGGCAGGAGAGGCACTGAGGAAAATCATGTCAAAAGAAAGGCTGATGTAGTTATGTTGTTAGTATTCTGTTTGTTCTTGTAAGTTGTTGTTAAATGATATTTTTATAGTAATTTTATTTTGTAAATAATTTAAATAAGTGGAGCATTGAACTGTAGCCAAATGGGATTTACGGGAGAGAAGGGCAAGCTGTACAGGGGCTATGCTCGAAGTTACCATTGCAACTTTAAAGTGCTTTACCAATTGTAATGTGTGTAAGTCCCTAGGATTCTCACTTCTTACAGAAGGGTAACAGGCTAAGAGAGCAATTTTTGCCCAAAGCCATGCAGGTCTTGAACCATGCTGAGCGCTCAGCTGGTCTGAACATGGTGTTGGGTGGGCTGGGCTTGCTTCTACACTCACAAGTGCTGGAGAAAATTTGTCTTTCCTGTTTCTTTTATAGAGAGGGACAAGCAAAGGACTTGTACCAGAGACTGAGAGAAAAGCCAAGAGGTAAAAAAAGCCTTTGTAGCATAGGAATCTTGTTGCCGCATGGTCTGTTCCAAAGGAAACTGACTACAGCTGGGCACAGGAGAGGAATTGCCGCAAGACCATGTGCTAGCACTGCTTTCTCATCTCACCATTTCCCCAACCTTGTGCTCCTTGAGAGTGCTGTGGAGATGCACGTTTACAATCCCAGTTCTTTGAGCATCAACATCCCCCACCCGTCTCCTTTGAGACTTCTGTAGTACAAAACACAACACAGAATAGTGCGTTACTAATAATGAGAAGATTGTTACCCCTTAACGTGCTTTTGCCCCACTTTTTTGTGGACATGGTGGGGGATGAATACTAAAGAGCAGTGATTTGCGTTCTGGCAACCACTTCAACAGCATTTGGTATTCCATTCACATTTCACTCTGCTGAACTAGCTGTTACCAGTTGGCTCCAAGTTTTACTGAGCAATGTTGAAGAATGCCGCCAGATATAGAGCGGTGATTTTAATCTGCATTAGTGGCAGTGATGCCAAATCCAGAGAGGGGTATTAATTTATACTAGAATAGATCCAATCTTGCGGAAGCTGTTCAAGGGTTTTAATTCCTTTGCCTGTTGCCCAACAGTCACAGCAATGGGGGCTGTTTCCTTTCTTATGTCTTTTAGGAGCTTTCTCGCCCCTGCCCCCACCCTCTGCCTAACATGCCACTTGATTCTGCGTACTTTTTGTCTAGACCAAAGGACTAGCGGAGACAGCCAAGAAGTCGTGAGGCTACTTCTGCAAGCAATCCAGACCTTTGAAAAGAAAGTCGGCCTCCTTTATGCTCAGCTCAGGTAGGACTCCCAAAGACCCACTGTAGTGAGGTTGTTCTGGTTACTGGGAATAAAGTTGATGTGGGGGAATGCTGTTGAGTGGAACTCTGCCATTGTCCCACACCTCTCAGAGTTCTCTGTCTCTCCCCCTCTCCTTGTGCTAGTAGAGCTGATGACACGTGATTAGAAGGCTATCTCTTCTTTACAGTAAAACAGTTGTCTGCAAGCAAAAGGCACTGGAGTTATTTCCTAAAGTGGATGAGGTGATGAGCCTGATGAATGAGGATGAGAAAATGGTTGTTGAGCTTCAGGATAAACGGCAGAAAGAGCTGTGGAACCTGTTGAAAATTGCCTGTGTGAGTAAAGTGGAAGATATTTTTCTGGTTAGGAACATCAGATTCTTCTCCATCTGGCGAAGATCAAGTAGCATGAACTGTGCCCACGGCTCCCTCCCAACTCTCAAAATCTTCTGAGAACCCTTTCCCCATCATCTTGTCTGCTAAGAAAGCAGTGGGCTTCACAAATTCTGAGGGCTCTAGGCCAGACTTGTTGGGCCTCACATTAACTGAGTGTATAACCCTAGAGCATGCCCCGTCCTTTCCTGTTGCTGCCGCCTGCATTGTGAACTTTGTATTACTGATATTCTTCAGGGATCCTGACAGCTGGTTGGCAATCACTGGCAGCAATGCCTTTAAATGAAAATAGTGTATTTCTTCATATTGCATGTAGAAAGCTTGATCTGTGTTCTTCCTCTCCTGCAGAGCAAGGTGCGTGGGCCTGTCAGTGGGAGCCCAGACAGCATAAGCGCATCACGCCTTAGTAATCCTGGTCAACTCTCATTGCAGGTTCCAGCCCTGCACAGTAATTTACAGGATCCTGGGATTAAAAGGTAATATTTCAGGCAATGGTTTGCTCTCATAGTTATTGGTTACCTCTGCACTGGTCTTCAGCAGGTGGTTTGGGACCACTAGTGTGTCACGGCCTGATCCAGAATGCAGCAGCTAGACTGGTGACTGGGAGCAGCCACTGAGACCACATAACACCAGTCTTGAAAGACCTACATTGGCTCCCAGTATGTTTCCGAGGACAATTCAAAGTGTTGGTGCTGACCTTTAAAGCCCTAAACGGCCTCGGCCCTGTATACCTGAAGGAGCGTCTCCACCCCCATTGTTCAGCCCGAACGCTGAGGTCCAGCGCCGAGGGCCTTCTGGCGGTTCCCTCACTGCAAGAAGCAAAGCTACAGGGAACCAGGCAGAGGGTCTTCTCAGTGGTGGCTCCTGCCCTGTGGAACGCCCTCCCACCAGATATCAAAGAGAAAAACAACTACCAGACTTTTAGAAGACATCTGTTTAGGGAAGCTTTTAATGTTTAATAGACTATTGTATTTTAATATTCTGTTGGAAGCCGTCCAGAGTGGCTGGGGAAACCCAGCCAGATGGGCAGGGTATAAAAATAAATTATTATTATTATCCGCAGTGGGTCATAACAAGGGCAACAGCCCCATGCAAATATATGGTAGAAGAGTAAGAATTGGATCCCCAACTGCATGTTTGGATTAAAAGTGGGTACTGGGTCTGAAATGATTGAAGGTACCTGTTCTGCATTACCCTTTTGTCTGCAGTTAGTTGAACTGGGCAATACTTTCCTTTGCTGTTTTCCTTGTGCATGCATAGACTATGTCATCTTACAAATGTGTCTAAAGTTCCTGTGTTGCATTTTTGTATGTTACATATGTGCTGTAACTCGTAGGCAATACTCATCACAGGTTACCTTGACACCAGTGATGGATACTCAGGACAGAAGAAAGGTGTGTGACTGGTAGCATGCTTGGTTGGAGCTGGCTGACTTCACAAGGAAATACTTTACTGGCTTCCAATAACATTCTCAAAGACAAACAGATTCATTCCTCTGTTCAGTATTGCAATGTACATGCTTTTTTCCAAGCAAGGAATGAATTATTTTTAAAACACGCACTGTATCACTAGTTACCCTTTTTATTATCTGTTCTCACAAATTCAGCCAAAGGGAGCAAGCTTTACACTTCCTTTGAAGAACACCCCTTTAGTCACACAGCAAACTGTCAAACTGAGGGCAGTTAAAGCAGTTTATGATTCACTTTTTAAAAACAAAACAACAAAAATAGGTTCCCACTAGCCTAGTGAAGGCATGAAGCAGCTCTGCTAATCCTGGCAAAAGTATGCTGTGATGAAAAAATGGACCTCCTTTATGCCAGTTCCTTTTGTTATGATATTCTTAAAAATCTTCTCCGATTTGTTTTAGTGAGGATTTACTGATGGAATCTCGAAGTCTCTGCAATCAGCTAGAGAATGTGATGCACCACACAATGAAGGATCAAGAGCACAGCTTTATGGTAACATCTTACGTTTTCTGTTGTAAAGTCACTGGGGCGAGGGGAGCAGAGAGACTGATGCTTTGCCAGTACAGTCCCTGCAGGTCAGTTTGACAGTGGGTGGCATTGCCCCTCTCTCAGAGACCTTGTTAGATGGTTGAAAGGTAGGTGGCCTTCCCCATATGATAGCACCAATAACTTGTTTCTAGCCAGCGAGAAAGCACTGTTATTTAGACTAGCTTATAGTCACACAAGAGAGGATTTAACCTGAGTTGGAAAAAAATACGTTGGAGGGAATTGGACAGGAAGTCACACAGTTTTTATGAATGAGGTGTCTTAATAAGCACTTGTTTTGTTTTTAGGCTCTGGACTGGAGTTGGTTGAAACTTCAAGAGGAAGAAAGAGGGAAAGGCCTAGAACAAACCCAGATGTGAAAAGGGCCACTATTAAATCGCTTAAAAGCTAACATTTTAAAAGTTGGTAGCCTGCTATGAATGGAGGCTGCTATCCTTGTTGAGAAATCTATGCCTATTGCCCACTGACTGATTGTATTCATTTTTTACTCTTAATCATCTGTATATATAAAATATACCATTTGTGAACTATGTTTGAGTGTAAATTCTCTCTAGACCTCCCTAAAGCGTAAATTGCCCACTCTAACCATTTCCCACTTGGTATTTATTAAACCTCTAACTTGGAAGCAAACTTAGAAGCACCAGTTTTAGAAATAGCATACATGCAGGATATGGGTCAGTATGCACTATTACAGATCAGGATAGCAATTCAGGGACGCTTACTTCTTCCACTTGTACCGTAAGTTGGTCTCTGCAATTAGCTTTGAACTTAATGGTTACCCAGGTACGGGTAACCACCTTTGTTCCAGTGATGCTGACTTCAAAGGACCCCTTACCTTGCAAGTTGTACAGTACCCAGTGCAAGCAGAGGCAATGCCAGGTCTAGCTTAGGCAATAAAGTTCAAGCAGCTAAGGCAAGTTATGTGGTTGGGCATGCAGCTACAAACATACTGGCTTAAAAGCCTAAGGACCATGTAACTTAGGGGTAACCAGTTTGGTGCTTGCTAGCAGTTGCTGGACTTACAACTCCACAGGTTTGCCAGAGGTTGAATGGAGGGATGTTGTACAGCAGCCTCTGGGGAGCACCAGTCCCTGATAGAACTACCGTATCCTGTGAAATGCATTGCCTTGAACAACAAAGCTGGTAGGATCCCAGTGTTTGGAGGGGTCACACTGATGGCCTTTCCAAGGACAAAATTACAGAGGCACCTCGCAAGACAAATGCCTCGCAAGACAAAAAACTCGCTAGACGAAAGGGTTTTTTGTTTTTTGAGCTGCTTCACAAGACGATTTTCCCTATGGGCTTGCTTCGCAGGACAGAAACGTCTTGCAAGTTTGTTTCCTTTTTCTTAACACCGTTAATACAGTTGTGACTTGACTTCGAGGAGCAACTCATAGCACGCGGTGTGGGAGCCTTTTTTGAGGTTTTTGAAGACTTTGGTGATTTTTGAAGCTTTTCCAAAACTTTCTCGACACCGTGCTTCACAAGACGAAAAAAATCGCAAGACGACAAAACTCGCGGAACGAATTAATTTCGTCTTGCGAGGCACCACTGTATGTTCTTTCCTGCATTTAACAAGGCAGAAGTGTTAGGTCCTCATTTTTCCATAGCCAAAGTATCCTTCTGACTGAAGCATCTGAAGGGGTTCACAACTCAAGGATGGACTAAAGTTAAGATCTGGAGCACTGGCTCTTCAGACTTTGGCATTCATTGCCCAAGCTTTAATTCCAAAATTTTCCTCTAAATTTAAAAGCTTAGCAGATTCTCACAAGATTGTAGAGATGTGACAAGTGTTAGAGATGCACTCTGACTGAACTGGGCTTAGAGTACCTTATACACACTTCCACTGTCAACACTCCCATCTAGAATACTGTGTCAAATTCAGTTACAAGAAAGCAGAACTGATTCTGGTGGTGGTGCTTCACTGGCCTTGAAGGATTTGGGTTACAGAACTACTATGGTCAACCTGACCAAGTCTCTGTCAAAAGCTATGAGAAACTACTGAATGTTCTCCCAAAACATTTCTCTCTCAGGCAATGCAGGTTTTGCTTCAGCCATGCTGCAATGGGTGAAGCACTTTACCCAAATACTTATTGATGCTAGAAAGCCCTAGCTAGGGTTTGGGGGGAAGGGCTTTCAATGCCTCATCTGAAGCGCTATTGGAGTTTTGCATTCCATATGAAGCGCTATTAGAGTTTTGCATTCCATTGAACGGTTTGTATTCTTAGATCACGGACTGCAGTTTCTTAAAGATGGACTTCTGGCAAGCGATGGGCTGCACCTCACAATGGTTGGGAGGAATGTTTTTACCAAAAATCTCAGAAACCTCATCAGGAGGGCTTTAAACTGACTAATGTGGGGGAGGGAGACAGTGCTCCTGAAGGTAGGAGTCTATCAATTGATGAAGATGATCATCCAAATGTCATAGACCAAATGGAGCAAACAGCACGCAGACCTAGTGGTGGGAGGAAAAAATCCTTAAATAAGAGACACGGGGGAATGATTAATGGACTTCAATGTCTGTACACTAATGCGCAAAGCATGGGAAATAAACAAGATGAGCTTGAGCTCTTGGTAGTAAAGGTACCCCTGCCCGTACGGGCCAGTCTTGCCAGACTCTAGGGTTGTGCACTCATCTCACTCTATAGGCCGGGAGCCAGCGCTGTCCACAGACACTTCCGGGTCACGTGGCCAGCGTGACAAGCTGCATCTGGCGAGCCAGCGCAGCACATGGAACACCGTTTACCTTCCCGCTGGTAAGCGGTCCCTATTTATCTACTTGCACCCGGGGGTGCTTTCGAACTGCTAGGTTGGCAGGCGCTGGGACCAAACGATGGGAGTGCACCCCGCCGCGGGGATTCAAACCACCAACCATGCGATCGGCAAGTCCTAGGCACTGAGGTTTTACCCACAGCGCCACCCGCGTCCCTTGGTACAGCAAACTAAATATGACATAATAGGCATCACTGAAACCTGGTGGGATAAGTCCCACGATTGGAATGTAATAATGGAGGGATACAATCTATTTCAGAGAAACAGACCAGACAAGAAAGGAGGAGGAGTGACACCTGGCTTGAGAGCAGTACATGTGAAAAGGATCTAGGAGTCTTGGTTGACCACAAACTTGACATGAGCCAACAGTGTGACGCGGCAGCTAAAAAAGCCAATGCAATTCTGGGCCTCATCAATAGGAGTATAGCATCTAGATCAAGGGAAGTAATAGTGCCACTGTATTCTGCTCTGGTCAGACCTCACCTGGAGTACTGTGTCCAGTTCTGGGCACCACAGTTCAAGAAGGACACTGACAAACTGGAACGTGTCCAGAGGAGGGCAACCAAAATGGTCAAAGGCCTGGAAATGATGCCTTATGAGGAACGGCTAAGGGAGCTGGGCATGTTTAGCCTGGAGAAGAGGAGGTTAAGGGGTGATATGATAGCCATGTTCAAATATATAAAAGGATGTCACATAGAGGAGGGAGAAAGGTTGTTTTCTGCTGCTCCAGAGAAGCGGACACGGAGCAATGGATCCAAACTACAAGAAAGAAGATTCCACCTAAACATTAGGAAGAACTTCCTGACAGTAAGAGCTGTTCGACAGTGGAATTTGCTGCCAAGGAGTGTGGTGGAGTCTCCTTCTTTGGAGGTCTTTAAGCAGAGGCTTGACAACCATATGTCAGGAGTGCTCTGATGGTGTTTCCTGCTTGGCAGGGGGTTGGACTCGATGGCCCTTGTGGTCTCTTCCAACTCTATGATTCTATGATTCTATGATTCTATGAGTGGCGTTATATGTCAGGGATGTGTATACCTGTGAAGAGATCCAAGATTTAGAACCTCAAAGCCAAAGTGAGAGCATTTGGGTCAAAATTAAGGGAGAGAAGAATAACAGAGACCTCATTGTGGGAGTTTACTATAGATCCCCAAGCCAAACGGAGGACATAGATGATGCCTTCCTGGAACAGATGGCCAAGCATGCAAAAGGAAGGGAGATGGTAGTAATGGGGGACTTCAATTACCCGGATATTTGTTGGATGTCAAACTCAGCCAAGAGCATAAGGTCAAACAGATTCCTCACTGCCCTTGCAGACAACTTCATTGTCCAGAAAGTGGGAGAAGCAACAAGAGGAACAGCCATTTTAGATCTGGTCCTAACCAATGTTGAGGACCTGGTTAGTGGGGTAGAAGTGGAAGGATCATTAGGCGCGAGTGATCATGCTCTTCTGAAGTTTACTATACAGCGGAAAGCAGCAGCCAAGCTAGGACTCAATTTCTTGACTTTAAGAAAGCCGACTTCATAAAACTTAGGGAAGTGCTGGGTGAGATCCCATGGACAGTAATACTACAAGGAAAGGGAGTTCATGATGGCTGGGAGTTTGTTAAGAGGGAGATAGTAAAAGCACAACTTCAGGCAATACCAATGAGACGGAAACATGGAAGGTGCCTAAAGAAGCCAGGGTGGCTATCTAAAGAACTTTTAACTGAGTTAAGATTAAAAAAGGATCTGTACAAAAAATGGAAAAGGGGGGAAACCACCAAAGCGGAATTCAAACAAATAGCCAGCACATGTAGACACAAAGTCAGAAAAGCTAAAGCACAGAATGAACTCAGGCTTGCTAAAGAGGTTAAAAGCAACAAAAAAGGCTTTTATGGGTATGTCCGTAGCAAAAGGAAGAACAAAGAAACAGTGGGGTCACTCAGAGGTGAAATGCAAACAGGGGACACAGAAAGGGCTGAACTCCTCAATGCCTTCTTTGCCTCAGTCTTCTCCGATAAAGAAAACAATGCCCGACCTGAAGAATTTGGAGCAAATGATTCAGCAGAGGAAACACAGCCCAGAATAACTAAGGAGATAGTACAAGAATACTTGACTAGTTTAGATGTATTCAAGTCTCCAGGGCCAGATGAACTGCATCCAAGAGTATTAAAAGAACTGGCAGATGTGATTTCAGAACCACTGGCAGTCATCTTTGAGAATTCCTGGAGAACAGGCGAAGTCCCGGCAGACTGGAGGAGGGCAAATGTTGTCCCTATTTTCAAAAAGGGGAAAAGAGAGGACCCAAATAATTATCGCCCAGTCAGTCTGACATCAATACCAGGGAAGATTCTGGAGCAGATCATTAAGCAAACAGTCTGTGAGCACCTAGAAAGGAATGCTGTGATCACCAATAGTCAGTATGGATTTCTGAAAAATAAGTCATGTCAGACTAACCTGATCTCGTTTTTTGACAGAATTACAAGCCTGGTAGATGAAGGGAACGCAGTGGATGTAGCCTACCTTGATTTCAGCAAGGCATTCGACAAGGTGCCCCATGATATTCTTGTAAAGAAGCTGGTAAAATGCGGTCTTGACTATGCTACCACTCAGTGGATTTGTAACTGGCTGACTGACCGAACCCAAAGGGTGCTCATCAATGGTTCCTCTTCATCCTGGAGAAGAGTGACTAGTGGGGTGCCACAGGGTTCTGTCTTGGGCCCGGTCTTATTCAACATCTTTCTCAACGACTTGGATGATGGACTCAAGGGCATCCTGATCAAATTTGCAGATGACACCAAACTGGGAGGGGTGGCTAACACCCCAGAGGACAGGATCACACTTCAAAACGACCTTGACAGATTAGAGAACTGGGCCAAAACAAACAAGATGAACTTTAACAGGGAGAAATGTAAAGTATTGCACTTGGGCAAAAAAAATGAGAGGCACAAATACAAGATGGGTGACACCTGGCTTGAGAGCAGTACATGTGAAAAGGATCTAGGAGTCTTGGTTGACCACAAACTTGACATGAGCCAACAGTGTGACGCGGCAGCTAAAAAAGCCAATGCAATTCTGGGCTGCATCAATAGGAGTATAGCATCTAGATCAAGGGAAGTAATAGTGCCACTGTATTCTGCTCTGGTCAGACCTCACCTGGAGTACTGTGTCCAGTTCTGGGCACCACAGTTCAAGAAGGACACTGACAAACTGGAACGTGTCCAGAGGAGGGCAACCAAAATGGTCAAAGGCCTGGAAACGATGCCTTATGAGGAACGGCTAAGGGAGCTGGGCATGTTTAGCCTGGAGAAGAGGAGGTTAAGGGGTGATATGATAGCTATGTTCAAATATATAAAAGGATGTCATATAGAGGAGGGAGAAAGGTTGTTTTCTGCTGCTCCAGAGAAGCGGACACGGAGCAATGGATCCAAACTACAAGAAAGAAGATTCCACCTAAACATTAGGAAGAACTTCCTGACAGTAAGAGCTGTTTGACAGTGGAATTTGCTGCCAAGGAGTGTGGTGGAGTCTCCTTCTTTGGAGGTCTTTAAGCAGAGGCTTGACAACCATATGTCAGGAGTGCTCTGATGGTGTTTCCTGCTTGGCAGGGGGTTGGACTTGATGGCCCTTGTGGTCTCTTCCAACTCTATGATTCTATGATTCTATTCTATGATTCTATATTGCTGCACAAGAACTCAACCGAGATCGTGAAAAGAACTTCAGACCAGGCAGACACTGAACCAATCCAAGTAAATTTCCTCTCAAGTTGCTGCCCTGGAAATACTTGTTCTTAGTTGTCATAACACTGGCCAGACAAATTTCAGCCCTTGTTGTTGTATCAGTCAGTGCTGACTAAACTAATCTTTCCTGCACCCTGAAGGTCAAAACGTTGCTTCATATGCCTCAGGAGTATCTAGATTGTGTTCAATGCTACACACACAGAGTTCCACTAATGGAACAGGAGTGTCCCTTTCTCTCCCCACACCCTCAAAACCTGCTCCAATCTTCTGGAGTGGATTTTGAGAGTACGGGAAGGGGAGAGTTTTGTTGTGCAAGCAGGTCTGCTGCACTTGGGAAACAGCAGCACTGGATATGACCCCATGTCCCTATCCTTTTGTCTAAAGCACACAGGCACCCAAGAGAACTGATGGCATACTTGACTTTGGTAAACATTATCAGTTGAGTACTCTCCTCCCCAGTTGAGTACTCTCCTCCCCCAGTCTTTTTACTCAAGAAAGAAAATGGCAGAAAGGCTAGCCCCCCACCCAGGATGGTCAGTGCTGCTATCCAACATCCCTTGTTTGGATCCCCCACCTCAAAGCACCTCAGCTGAATTACATGCTGAAACTACCAGACAGGACTTAGTCCAACGCTTTAGCAGAGGCCAGCCTACAGTGCAAGTGGTGAGTGTGACAGTTGCCTGGTTCCCTTCCATCTACTGAAGAGAATGAACATTCAGAGTAACGCAAATGCCCCTCTCTAATTGCCAGGTCTAGCAGAGCAATGTGCTTTACATACAGCCACCCTCCAATTAGATATGAGAGCAAAATGTAATACAACCCTCTCTCCTTGTCTCCCTATTGTAGCTTAGTCTTTGGCTTTTTACCTGTGTGCTAAAAGAGACAGTAACCATACAAGGAGTAACTTCCAAATGTGATTTTGATTTATTTCCACTTTGATGCAAAACCAAAGCTTTCACTACAGCACAGAGACCAGTTATACAAAAGGTCGTGAGGTGCAGGACATGCAGGATGTGATGTAGGAACACAGAAGGATGGGAGATTATTTCCTTTCACCAGATGCTATGCTGTCTTCTGAGGAACACATTTTAAAGAAACTGAGGAACTGAACTGAAATGTAGCACAACCATTACAACTTCCATGCATGCCTTCAAGTATTGCCCTTCATGGTAGGTTTGCACTCTCCAGACTTCAAATGTTGGGGGTTACAACAATTCTTTGGAAGAATATCAAGTTCACACTTTTTGAAGTTTCACGGAAGAGTTTAAGGCCAGAACATGTGGGGTTTGTTTTCTCCTTCATCTTCCAAATAAAGATCTAATACTTCATTAAAACCTACATTAAGCTTCGAGCTCAAATCCCAGCCCAATTTTATGGCCGCCAGTACTGAAATTCTTGCCATCAATCAGAGCAGAGAGAGTCAGCTTCACACCTGGGAGAAACACAGTGCCATTATTAAGAGAATACAGCAGACTATCAACCAGTAAGGGAGCACACAGGGGGGAAAGTCAGAAAAGAAGACTCGCAGCTGAGAGAACCAGTGTGTGCTAGATCTCAAGGTAATTCTTTGGTAAGACTCCCATGCACCGAGGTTTCTCAGGCAAGTTGTTCTCTAGACACACACTGGCTACATTAGCTTCCCTTTGTGGCAGGATTTACTCAAGGCATAATCCAAAAATAGGGTGGCGCATACTGTTCTTTACAGGGTTTGGAACCACTACCCCATGATGCCCTGGAAGTATCATTGGAATTTTCTAACTCATTTTGTCCTACAGCCAAGATGCAATCAAAATTAAGCTATGCATTCAATACATTCAACAGTTTACATACCAGGTCGTAAGGTCTGAGTGTAGCCAAGTCCAATGAGGCTGGCATTATTGACTTTGGCCTAGAAAGAAAAAAAAGGAACATTCAACAGTGTTACCAGTTTTTACTTGCTTTCCTGAGAAAGTTTATGAAGAGTCAGCAGTCTTCTAGAACTAGATCTATCAACAAAGAGATGGAAGACGCTGGTAGTTATATGTTGGCAACTGCTTTCTGAGCATAAAAAGTCCCTCCTTCACTAGTCCTGGGTAAAGGAATGGTGCCTAGAGTAATGGAAACATTAATGTTATTGCCCTTAAGCATCAATGTAGTCAAAATCCATTCTCCTGTGTGTCACAAAGAGGAAATGATCACATGCAATATAGTCAACATTACCCAGAAGGAAGGAAGACTGGATGTTAAACAAAACTTAGGGTAAAGGTAAAGGTAAATGGACCCCTGACCATTAGGTCCAGTCATGGCTGACTCTGGGGTTGCTGCACTCATGTCGCTTTATTGTCCGAGGGAGCCGGCGCACAGCTTCCAGGTCATGCGGCCAGCATGACTAATCCGCTTCTGGCAAACCAGAGCAATGCATGGAAACGCCATTTACCTTCCCGCTGGAGCGGTACCTGTTATCTACTTGCACTTTGACGTGCTTTCGAATTGCTAGTTTGGCAGGAGCTGGGACCGAGCAACGGGAGCTCCCCCTGTCGCGGGGATTCGAACTGCCAACCTTCTGATCGGCAAGCCCTAGGCTCTGTGGTTTAACCCACAGCACCACCCGTGTCCCTAAAAAAATCCTCAAAAACACAAAAGGCTTCATTCTTACTAAGATGCCTAAGCCCTCAACCTACAGGTGGAATACTGCTTCATATAAAACAGTACCCTGCATGCAGAAAGGCTACGTTCAAACCCTTCTCCCAGAGGACATATTCTATATGTAGGAAATTCAATAAGAGCACTCACTCCACCTGAAGTTGGACCTGGATGAAGACTTATCTACCAAATGAGATCTCAATACAGTACGTAGGCTTGATACCACTGCCAAATACACCAAAAATCTCACAAATAGTGAAAGTCTTCCTACTCCCTAAGTTGATTCTACACAAACAATTCACAGCTAGCATAAAACAAACAAGTGAATTTGTTTTTATAAGACACTAGTCCATACTGAAACTTTCACTTGACAACTCATATCACTGAAATTGTTCCATATAGGGTTCATACTAGAATCACAAGGAAAAGGTTAACATAAAACTTTTGTCAAAACAAAAAAAATTCCTTCCAGTAGCACCTTAAAGACCAACTAAGTTAGTTCTTGGTATGAGCTTTTGTGTGCATGCACACTTCTTCAGATACCATTTCGTGTGCATGATACCATTTCGTTCAGATACCATTTCGTGTGCATGCACACTTCTTCAGATTCTTTCGTGCATGCACACGAAAGCTCATACCAAGAACTAACTTAGTTGGTCTTTAAGGTGCTACTGGAAGGAATTTTTTTTGTTTTGACTATGGCAGACCAACACGGCTACCTATCTGTAATAAAACTTTTGCTATTGTTAAGACTGCTCCAATGACATCTGAGGCATAAAGCCAAGAGGCAAGGAAAATGGGACGGTGCTATACAATTAACTTGAAATTATCAGCACACATGTATAACATACTGGGAAGATGGCAAAATTCTTACCGAGACAGAAGCTTTATCATCCAACTGGTACTTGGTGGCAATACCAAACCGAGTGTTATTACTGCCAGCGGTCCAAGCAAGACTGACAGATGTTTCAATGTTGTTATTAACCTTCTGATAGATGGAGCCACCAAATTCAGTGCCATCATTCCTATTTTTTAAGAGATCAAATGAAGATTCCATTTTGCCTTTATAGAAGTTTTTCAACAATTGCAAATATTTTCCCTTATTCTCTTTACCTCTACCCCAGCCTTATTCTAGCTTGTGTTGATTTTCTGTTTCTCTAGTCCGTCCCCACCCCACCCTGCTTTTAGGGCTAAGAGTGGCTGACAACAATTTTGAATAAAATGGTTAAATCCATATATATTCCCTTCTTGTCCTGACATTTCCCTACTAGACTAGAGGTTCTGTAGCTAAAGTTAGACTTAGGTTAATATATGAAGATGCACCAATTATCAACTGGCATAGGGAAAGATCTGAAATAATGACAAGCATATAAATGATATTTTTTCCCCAGCTGGGTTGAGAGGGAAGCACTTTCTGATATGAAGCAGAAAGACCAAATATAAGCTAAAATGTTCCTTTCTAAACTGCACTCTGAATGCAAGAGCAAGTGAATGGAGATTGGAAGTAGCCATTTCCCACCCAGATCTCCTTAGCTTCAGCATGTGCCTTCATGATGGAATATACCCTGCTCCATGCAAATTAACTGCCTCGGTGCTAGCATAATGTGCGAGAACCAAAAGTAATTCAACTGTGCAGTCATTTCCTTTTTAATGAGTTCCTGGATCCTGGCAAATGCTCTAGAAATCTACAGAGACTAAGAATTGTGCTCTTTCTGGGAAAGAACCATAGGTGGGTCAGCGAAGACTTGGTTTGCAACCTTCAACACTGAAGGCAAAGGTCATCTTCAATACAACCTCAAATTTAATCCCTTTCATGTATGCATATCGCCTGTCTTAGCAGAAAGCTGATATTGCATATTTTATTGATTATGTTTTATTATGTTTTCTGGTTTCTGTACATTCTGGACCCTGACCACAAAGAAATACTTACACATTTGTGTGCAGCTGGAAGTCTGCTGCCTTATATCCCAATGCAAAGTTATTCTGTGAAAGTTTGGACTTGGCTGTGTCGAAAGCCATCTGATACCCAGCAAGCCAACCTTCATAGCCCAGAACAGCCCAGCCATGGATGGTTGGTCCAGCGAGGTCAATGTCAACATTACAACCTAGGTTTAGATACTCCCGTTTATAGGATGTCTTCAACTTTCCACTCTTCTTCCTGGGAAGGTGTAAGAACAGGGAATCAAGTTTAATCCCATCTATAACCTCTAGTAGGCATTTCTTACAAACCCATACATTTAGCAGAAAACTGGGCATGCATTACCCCTGCGTGCTACCTGATGTTACATAACTGATTCAGTGTCACTGTCAACATTTCAATACATTCATTTAAAGACAGCCTTAAGCAAAAGAATAGGAAAGCACCTCCTATGTGAGCTAGCAGCTCCAGTACAACAGGCTGCAAGTGGTACCATCACCTATGAGGAAAGCACCCAGCTAAAAGTAGCCCTCTGGAGGGATGAATACTTACCCTGTGTTTGGTACAAACATGGTTTCAAGGGTCAGCTTCAGTCCCTCAGCCAGCTGAAGTGAAAAAAGAAAAATAATAAGTGGTATTTTCTTCCTACTTTAACTGCTTCTATCTAGCATTTCTTGTTCTTTGTAAATTATGGTAGTCTGCAGCACAGAAAAATGAAACAAAATGTATGATGGAAATCCTAGAGAATCAAAAGTTTTCAAATGTTACAGTCTTTGAAAACCAGGCCATAATACATTACCTCATTATTTAGTACCACCTGTGATAAAATGGAAGGTTCCCAAATTACATATAACTGAAACTATCTCACACTTTTTGCCCCAAATACCTAACTAGCAGCCCAAGTACTTGTTGTTTCTGCATATGTGAATTCATTGACATACTAATTATATTTCTTGGATTGAAACTCAAGAACTCACAAAAGCACATCTAGGCATTAATTTTTGATAGATTATAAAGCAGCCTCACCATTTTACAGTCAAGGTATATTCAGAACACCAATTTTCCCTACCTTCAGAGGTAAGGTGGCTGATAAATGGTGAGAGGACCTTTTCAGCAATGGTGTCTATCTGTAGATATAGTCTGTAGATATCTCCAGATATAATCTACATTACATTACTACCAACCACTAACTTCAGAATCCCTCACCCCCACTTAAAAAACTCCCCACAACATAGAAAAAGCTACTTCAGTCTGGATTTTACACAACCCATTCTTTCCCCATAAGCCTTTGCTTAATTTCTTCTAGTTTACCTGCTATGCTGAAGTCATGATTCCATTTCCTCTTACCTTATTCTCCATGGACAGTTCTGTCCCCAAGGTGTTGTCAGTGTTCCATTTCTGAGTGAACGTAAGTCCATAGTCCTTGAACTTATATTTGGTCTCTAGGCTGCCTGAGGCTTTGCCTGTGTCTGTGTTGGAGGAACCAGTGGTGATAAATTCCTGTAAACATACCACATTTGAATTACAATGCAATCATGTTTTAAAATGAATATGCAATTCCAGGAATCATGCAAGCTTTAGTTCCGCCTACACAATATGCTTTATAATCACCCTGTAACATTTATTCACATCTGCACTGGATTTCATGGTCCAACCACATCTAACTTCTCCTTTCTGATGTCTGGAACCAACAATTTAACAACAAACGCTTCATAAGGTACAAAAAGTTACAATATACTGGGTGCTAGACACAGCCACCAGAGTGTTTACTGAAGGGCTCTCTAATAATACAGTTTCAATCTTTCCTGATCAATATCCTGCCCTACTTCCAAATATTATTTTTTATTATTTAAGTAATCAGTTTGTGTGCATAAAAGAATTACGCATTTGGAATCTTAATACACGGCAGATTTTTAAACAAGTGTGCAACACAGAAGTTGTGTTACATGAGGCTAACACTTCTTTTCTTCAATAGTGTTGAAAGACTCATACTGCAACTGCTCCATCGACCATCTTAATGGAGCTTGCAGACCACCATTTGAGAACCTCTGGTCTAGGACATTACTGTTTGTTTGTTTGTTTGTTTGTTTGTTTGTTTAAAATCATCTATAAACCACTTATTTTTAAAATGAGCCTTGCATGTCAGGCTATATATGTTTGTTGTTGTTTAGTCGTTTAGTCGTGTCCAACTCTTCGTGACCCCATGGACCAGAGCACACCAGGCACTTCTGTCTTCCACTGTCTCCCGCAGTTTGGTCAGACTCATGTTTGTAGCTTCAAGAACACTGTCCAACCATCTCGTCCTCTGTCGTCCCCTTCTCCTTGTGCCCTCCATCTTTCCCAACATCAGGGTCTTTTCCAGGGAGTCTTCTCTTCTCATGAGGTGGCCAAAGTATTGGAGCCTCAGCTTCATGATCTGTCCTTCCAGTGAGCACTCAGGGCTAATTTCCTTAAGAATGGATGTGTTTGATCTTCTTGCAGTCCATGGGACTCTCAAGAGTCTCCTCCAGCACCATGATTCAAAAGCATCAATTCTTCGGCGATCAGCCTTCTTTATGGTCCAGCTCTCACTTCCATACATCACTACTGGGAAAACCATGGCTTTAACTATACGGACCTTTGTTGGCAAGCTGATGTCTCTGCTTTTCAAGATGCTGTCTAGGTTTGTCATTGCTTTTCTCCCAAGAAGCAGGCGTCTTTTAATTTCATGGCTGCTGTCACCATCTGCAGTGATCATGGAGCCCAAGAAAGTAAAATCTCTCACTGCCTCCATTTCTTCCCCTTCTATTTGCCAGTAGGTGATGGGCCCAATGGCCATGATCTTCGTTTTTTTGATGTTGAGCTTCAGACCATATTTTGCGCTCTCCTCTTTCACCCTCATTAAAAGGTTCTTTAATTCCTCCTCACTTTCTGCCATCAAGGTTGTGTCATCTGCATATCTGAGGTTGTTGATTTTTCTTCCGGCAATCTTAATTCCGGCTTGGGATTCATCCAGCCCAGCCTTTCGCATGATGAATTCTGCATATGTTAAATAAGCAGGGAGACAATATACAGCCTTGTCGTACTCCTTTCCCAATTTTGAACCAATCAGTTGTTCCATATCCAGTTCTAACTGTAGCTTCTTGTCCCACATAGAGATTTCTCAGGAGACAGATGAGGTGATCAGGCACTCCCATTTCTTTAAGAACTTGCCATAGTTTGCTGTGGTCGACACAGTCAAAGGCTTTTGCATAGTCAATGAAGCAGAAGTAGATGTCTTTCTGGAACTCTCTAGCTTTCTCCATAATCCAGCGCATGTTTGCAATTTGGTCTCTGGTTCCTCTGCCTCTTCTAAATCCAGCTTGCACTTCTGGGAGTTCTCGGTCCACATACTGCTTGAGCCTTCCTTGTAGAATTTTAAGCATAACCTTGCTAGCATGTGAAATGAGTGCAATTGTGCGGTAGTTGGAGTATTCTTTGGCACTGCCCTTCTTTGGGATTGGGATGTAGACTGATCTTCTCCAATCCTCTGGCCACTGCTGAGTTTTCCAAACTTGCTGGCATATTGAGTGTAGCACCTTAACAGCTATATATGTTACTATTCAACAAAAAACCCTTCTAGTCAGCTTGCCTACAGTATGCCTTTGTTGGCTATTTAGAGCTTAAGAGGCACACACAGACACCTATAAGCTTTTGTGGCCACCTAAAGCCTATTTTTATGTGCCACAGGAATCGGGCAAGTAGCTGGTGATCAGGGTTATAAATAGTCAACTGCCTAATCTAAAGTTATGAGTCTGTGGGCACAGCCCATCTTTTTAGGTTATTTTTGTACAGTGATTAGCTTGTTGGTGCTAGATGCTAATGCTGCCTTAGATGCTGTACAATTTCACACACATACAAGTGCCTGACAACAACTTACAAGCTAATGAGGAAGAGAAGCAATTGGAAAAAAGAAAAGAGGAAGGCAATTTTAGTTCAGAAACATGGTTCAGCTTCAACACAGATTTTCCCTGGCTTAAGAAGGATATGACATCCTGGGTAACTTTGTGTGTGTGTGTGTGTGTGTGTGTGTGTGTGTGTGTGTAGCGGCCAGTTAAAAATAATTCCTAGATCCTCTTTAAAAAGGTTGAGCTGGCGCCAGTGGAGGAGAAACATTTCATTTAACTTTCTTTGTTTGCTGAGTGGAGAGAAAAGAAAGAATCTTGCAGTCATATGATCAGACCAGGATTTTCCTGGCAGCTGCAACAAGATCTGAGTGGGGAAAGCAAGAGTGCACACAACATATGTTACTTTTCATCTTACAACTGTCATATGTGATGGTTGCTTAGACCCCCATATGTCTGGAGTGCCAAGGTCCACTTAATCTGAGCCAATCCCCAAATTCTGCTTTTGACGTGACATTTCAGCTCAGCACATACATGTGAAGTTATAAGTCTTCATGACGTCAGACAGATCAAAAAGAAAGGCCACAGCAGCATAGAGGCCTTCTAGCTTTACATGATTTTGTTGAAACACATGATGGCCAGGAACGTAACCCCTGCATAAGATGTGAGTTACCTGTACTGTGCAGTTTGCAGAAATAAATTTTCTGAAACAATTGAGCAGAACTTGAATACTACAACTCCAAGGAGGGCAATGAAGTGCCACACACCACACTAAAAAGTCTTTCTAAGATCCCTGCACTTAAGAGCCTTCAGAAGATGCTGCTCACATATCTTCAGGCTTCTCATAAAGTGTGAGAGTCAGCAGCTAAAAAAGTTAACTCCCCATACATTCTCAAGAAGCTGAATTTCATGCCTGAGGTTCCACAGTAAGCAATATGAATATGCATAAGAAGTCTTGTCATTATAAATATACAAACTGCTGCAACTTCCAGGACCACCCTCTTTTCATATACAGTGGTACCTCTAGATACGAACGGGATCTGTTCTGGAGCCCCGTTCGCATCTAGAAGCAAACGTAACTAGCGATGGCACGTCTGCACACGCCGCTTTTCACCGCTTCTGTGCATGACGTCATTTTGAGCGTCTGCACATGCGCAAGCGGCGAAACCCGGAAGTAACGCGCTCCGTTACTTCTGGGTTGCTGTGGAGCGCAACTCGAACGCGCTCAACTCGAAGCATATTCAACCCGAGGTATGACTGTACAAGCTCAGCCCTGGAAAAAGTCATAGATGTTTTCAAGCATGTGAAGGCCATTTCTCTCTCATCTCCACATGTGACATTTGGAGGGGCCAATGGCTGCCAAACCTTGAGCACCCCTCTTAAGAGAAAGGGGGTGAACCTCTTTCAGCCCAAGGACCACATTCCACATGGGTCACCCTCTCTGGGAGCCACAGCCCACATACATACACCCTGCAAGCAACCAACCAACCAAGCAAACACACACACACACACACACACACACACACACACACACCGTTTAGGATTCCAAGAGGAGGTTTTTAAAAAGCTCAAGTCCTGCTGCAAGGTGAGCAGCGATGCTACTGGCTGGATGGGGAGCTCTCCATGAGCCTCCAGTTCCTCACCAACTATTTCAGAGATTTAGTCACCAAGTGATACTACTCAGAAATACTAACTTCTAAATTTGAGGCTATCAAAAATAGCATGCCTGTGATCACACTGCTGTCTCCAATTCTTTTGACAGTTCAAGTGCAAATGCTACTGTGGTATGGAGCTGTACACAATGCAACATTTAGTGTCTGGTTAACCACATTTACGGGACGCGGTTGGCGCTGTGGGTTAAACCACAGAGCCTAGGACTTGCCAATCAGAAGGTCGGCTGTTCAAATCCCCGCGACGGGGTGAGCTCCAGTTGCTCGGTCCCTGCTCCTGCCCACCTAGCAGTTCGAAAGCACGTCAAAGTGCAAGTAGATAAATAGGTACCGATCTGGCGGGAAGGTAAACGGCGTTTCCATGCGCTGCTCTGGTTTGCCAGAAGCAGCTTAGTCATGCTGGTCACATGACCCGGAAGCTGTACACCAGCTCCCTTGGCCAATAAAGTGAGATGAGCGCTGCAACCCCAGAGTCGGCCACGACTGGACCTAATGGTCAGGGGTCCCTTTACCTTTAACTACATTTACTTAGCCATTAGAATGGATTAGGAATGGCAGTGGGCCATGGTCCAAGTACACAAACCTGAAGGTATATTTATATATATAAATATATATATATAACAAGAAAGCAAATACGTGGTTCTCTTACCAGCTGAATAAACATCCAAAAATCAGTGTTGCATGTAAAAAGGAGAAGTCACGTTAGAAGTTAGCATCTTTAATAAGTCAGTAAAGGTGAACCAATCAAAGTATCCATACTGCCACTTCCACTTGCAGAGTCAGATTGTTTAAGCCATAGTTCTAGCTCTAAACTCCTTCAAATGATCACCTCTCCCACTACAGCTATTCTGAACATGGCAGACAAGTAGACAGTTCATTTTTCACCACTCCAAATCCTTTCTTCACAGTTTACTAACAGCTGCTCTATGAGATTTCAAGCACTCAGGAGTCAAGCCTCAAAACACTAAAGCTAATACTGCATGGAGGGGTCATAGAATCATAGAATCATAGAGTTGGAAGAGACCACAAGGGCCATCGAGTCCAACCCCCTGCCAAGCAGGAAACACCATCAGAGCACTCCTGACATATGGTTGTCAAGCCTCTGCTTAAAGACCTCCAAAGAAGGAGACTCCACCACACTCCTTGGCAGCAAATTCCACTGTTGAACAGCTCTTACTGTCAGGAAGTTCTTCCTAATGTTTAGGTGGAATCTTCTTTCTTGTAGTTTGGATCCATTGCTCCGTGTCCGCTTCTCTGGAGCAGCAGAAAACAGCCTTTCTCCCTCCTCTATGTGACATCCTTTTATATATTTGAACATGGCTATCATATCACCCCTTAACCTCCTCTTCTCCAGGCTAAACATGCCCAGCTCCCTTAGCCGTTCCTCATAAGGCATCATTTCCAGGCCTTTGACCATTTTGGTTGCCCTCCTCTGGACACGTTCCAGTTTGTCAGTGTCCTTCTTGAACTGTGGTGCCCAGAACTGGACACAGTACTCCAGGTGAGGTCTGACCAGAGCAGAATACAGTGGCACTATTACTTCCCTTGATCTAGATGCTATACTCCTATTGATGAGGCCCAGAAGTATAAGTATAACCTTCAGGACACTCCAAACATACAGGAGAAGCAGAATGTTAGGTGTGTACATTGACTCTGTCAGTGCTGTAAAGGTAGTATTAGTGCTCCACAAACTCTCCTGTTACAACAATAATTCAAAGTACTCATTACTTACCACTCCGCTGGAAGACTTGGTCTTCAACTCTAGCTTGACCATTCCAAACCCTGAAATTGCCAAAACATTAGTTTCTTATTTATACCACAATAAATGAATGAGAAACAAAGCCCAAGAAGTAACAAATTGGGTGCATCTGCCTTTAAAAGGTGCCTGAGATGAGCACCAATAAAAAGAGAGGGCAGCTTAGCTCTAATGGTAATTCTAGGAATCACTTGACAGAGACCCACAGATTTTGGCAGGCATTGGAAACATCAGGTTGACTGAACAACTCTGATTCAGGGAACTAATGGCTTCTCATCTCATTACAAGGGTCCTGTTGGATCAGATCTAGCACTCAACTACCACAGCAGCCAAACAGATGCCTATGGAAAGGCCATAAACAGGATGTGAGTACATGTTCACTTTTTGGAATTGTGCCAAGATTTGGACGTTTTGGGTGCATTTTAAGTACAGTACCTCCAAAGAACAGCTAAAAGACAATCAACAAACCCCTTTAAACTCAGGGAAACTGATATGGGGCTCACCTATGTTATGCCACACTTCATATTCTCAAAATTCTACTAAAGTTGCAGCATTGCTGCAGAGACAATCCCAGAGCTGGATATGCAAGCCAATATGTGGCGCAGAGCCCGCTTTAATAAGCCTAAAGTGAGCCAATAGGAGGTTCCATGCCAGTTTGTGGAATCTGCAATCACCATAGAATGGAGGCCCTCGTCCATCTTGAGAGATTATGGACAAAGTCAGATGAGGAGATTCAGAAAGCAGAAGACTGAAATGCAAGTGTTGCAGGCACCAGCTCAAAACCAATTGATTCATCTGAGAATTTAAGAGATGGCCTTTCCTTCCTGCTAGTGCTAGTTTTTAGCTAGTTGTGTTGCACTTTTGGAGAAAATGAATATACACTTTAAATAAAATATAGCATTTAAATAAAACAAGCATTAACTAAAACATCAAGGGATGAAAGCAAGGCCATCAATCCAATAAAAACTCTTAAGGATGGATGACAGATTGATAGTGAAGAAGGATAGAGAAACTAGGCAAAGGAGCAAGAACACTTCAAAGCTGTGAACAAAAACACCGTATTTTTTTGCACCATAGGGCGCGCCTGACCATAGGGCGCACCTAGTTTTTAGAGGAGGAAAACACACACAAAAATATTCTGAATCAAATGTTGCACTAAACTATTTAAAGTAGCAAAGCGGGCGGCTCCTGTCCGCTTTGCTGCTTTAAATCGAGCCTCAGAGGAGGGTAGGAAGGGGAACCATGGCTTATCTAAGTCCAGTTAATAATGCTGAGCCTGACTTATGGCCATCGAGATTAGCCTGGCCGTCTCAGTGGAAATCTGGGGAGGCTGGGGTGGACTTTCCAGTGGTCAAAGTGTGGTTGTGTCTTCCTGCCCGGCATCTATTTCCTGCCGTCTTTCCCCCTGCACCCCCGCACCCTGCTTCGAGGGAAGGAAGCGGAGCCATGGATCCTCTGCTCGCAACTGCAGTGGATTCCCTCCACTTTGAAGCAGGAAAGTGGGAGAGGAGCTGCTTACACGAGTGTACGCTGCTCCCCTCCCACTTTGCTGCTTCAAAGGGAGCCCAGGAGGGAATCCTCTGCAGCCGCAAGCAGAGGATCCATGGTCCCCTTCCTTCCCTCTTCCGTGATTGCTTTTACAAGTGTAAGCTGCTCCCCTCCCACTTTGCTGCTTCAAAGGGAGCCTGGGAGGAGGGAATCCGCTGCCTTTGCTAGCAGAGGATCCATGGTCCCCTTCTTTCCCTCCTCCGTGGTTGCTTTGAAGCAGGAAGGTGGGAGAGGAGCTGCTTACATGAGTGTAAGCTGCTCCACTCCCACTTTGCTGCTTCAAAGGGAGCCGGGGAGGAGGGAATCCGCTGCGGGTTCCCCCACCTCCTGGAGAGCCCGCAGAAACCGTGAGCTCTTTAAAGGGGCTGCGCGGCTTCTCCTGGCTTTTCTGGGAAGTGGGAGAAGGGACTGATGCAGCCAGTCAGTCCCTTCTCCCTCCTGGGGAAAAGCCCGCAAGAGCGCATGAAGCTTGTGTGCGGCTCTTGGGGGCTTTTCCCGCCTGCCTCCCCCCTGCATTCGCTCCATAGGACGCACACACATTTTCCCTTGCTTTTTAGGAGGGAAAAAGTGTGTCCTATGGTGCGAAAAATACGGTATGCCATACTTAACACATCTGAAGACCTTTAGCAACAGATTTCCAAAATATTTAGAGAATATATGCATAATGCTAGCATTTGTGGCCATTGTCCTGCTTACCATATCCTTTGTTGAATACATCCCTGGCAGATTTCCCCAGGTCACAGTAGGATGGTGGGATAGCCATGGGGTCTGGAAGAAGCAAAAAAACCAGTACATATTTGGAAATAAATGAGCATGTATGAACATCATTCTCAGCAATTTCTTGCCACTACCTTACATGTCACATATGATGAAGAACCATGAGTCTATTCATAAATCTTCCTTTTTGACTATCAGGAATTTTTTCGGGGGCAAAAAAATAATCCAAAATTTGATAGAAAGATTTAATAGTTTGAGTTCAACAACGTATTTATTCCATGGCACAGTCTGTTAAGCCAACAACTTCTTTCTCTTGTGTATGGTTCCAAGAGTAACAGAATGGCTCCTTTGTATCAACAACTTCCTCATCAACCTTAAAAGCCTTTGATCCAAAATTCATATTGGCTCCCCCCACCCCACTGCCACCCACAGAAAATTGCCAGGCCTGTGGGAAGTGACAAGTCTTTTTACAGCAAAGCCAAACTCCACTAAAGATACTTGCTGCTTGATTACTTGGGGAAGTAGTTTCGTTGCATTATTCCCAACTCCATGTACTGGAAAACCTTGTCTTAAGGAAATAAATTTAGTGGTAAAAACTAAATTGGCTGTTGACTCTACCCTATGCGGTATTGACCTATTGGGCTGTACAGAGAAACATAGCTTATGCATAGCTATCTTGCTACTCTCAAGCTTCTATTTCCATTTCCCCCCTAAAGCATAGCAGGGGTTCTTCTGAACTTTGCTGAGGAAGAAATCTATTCTTGGCACATTCCTCTCCAATGTCACCTTCAGGAAGATAGCAGCGGTCAAAACGCAGAACTGCTTTGCAAGTCTGACATGTGGGATATCAGCAAACCAGCTTTGTGCTGCTGGATAACATAACTCTTGATTTTAAACACATCATCTTAGTATTAAGGTTCTAAAAAAAATTCTTTAATATCTGAACTTCCATATACATATAGATACCTGGGGGTCTAGCAGGACCACAGCTGAACATGGTTGCAGACTTCTTATTTCACAATTTAGCTCCTAAATCATTTACTTCTCAATGTGAACCTACAGGACTCTCCTCTAGCTCTTTGATATACACCTGTCAAATATAGGGGGGAAATGCATGCATCATTAAAGATCAAAGCTATCACTTATAATACCTGCAACCACTACTTTTATACTCACTATAACACAATGTTTATACCAAGCCTTCAAGGACAGCATGACAGGCAAACTTTAAAAAAATACACATTAATTAATATCACTACCCTACTAGGTTTAACCCCTGAAGGGAAGGAGCCGTTTCATATAAGTCCAGAGGTGTGAAAAGCATGTATGTGCAATATGTGGGGGATAGGGACAGGGAGATAGTATATGTGGGCATGTGCACTGGGAAACTGTTTACAACTGGCTTCTCAAATGTACACATAAGTTATACATAACATTCACATACGACAGGTCTACTTGAAGGGACCCTTACCTTACTATACATCAGAACAACCTTGGAAAAGGGAATATGATACCTATAAGAATTCAGGAACAACCTTAAACTCATGGGATAGGCAGAGGGAATGAAAAGTTACAGTGTTTAAGGAGGTTAATTTTCCTGAATATTGAGAATTCTTTTTTAAGGTGTTTTTTTTTTTTGTAATAAGGACCTCACATAATCACAGAATTGTAGAGCTGGAAGGGGTCACAAAGGTCCAACCTCCTGCAATGCAGGAATCTTTTGCCCAACGTGGGGCTCAAACCCACGGCCATGGGGTTAAGTCTCATGCTCTACCAGCTGAGCTATCCCAGGTATAAACTCAGAATGATTCATTATCAAACGCCTGCCAGCTACAGAGGCTCCAAGCCTCCTGCTTGGGGGGAAAGGGAGTATCTGTATGCAGTCAGCTCTTGTAATTACTGGCAGCAGTGCATTCTGAATTCAGCCATTCAAATCCTAATCCAGCTCTTCAGTTCACTCAGGTGAGTCAATTCTTTCTATAAAGCAGATTCACTAAAAAGCATGGATCCAACCTAAGCCTGACCATTCTCTGTGTCTAATTCTTTCAATAATAAATCATGGTTCCAAGCTTTCCTCAAGTCAAATTAACATTGATTCTGGAAGTATTTCAAATCAGCCCCCCCCCCCCATTTTAGGCAGAATGTGTTAATCTGGACTCTCCAAGTGGAGGTGGCTTTTTATTTTATGTTTGTCTGCTTGCTTCCTATATGCCTCTCAAAGTATTTTTAACCCCCCCTTTCGATTTCTTCTCCCTTTTGCGTTCACATGTAATTTGTGCCCTATTCCCACCCCTAAGTACAGGCAATTTCTTCCATCCCTCCTCCCTGCTCGTACATTCACTTCCTCTTATACCAGCTACCCTCTCTATTCCCAGTTTATCATGACTTTTAGAGCTGCTGCTTGAATCTGTCCCCTGTGAGAGGGGGTGGACTGCAGTGCTAATACTGATCTGGAAGTGGGCTAGTTCTTCTTCTTTGGCGATCACTCGTAGCCGAGTAAGATTGTCTTCCACGAACACGGTTTTAACAATGAGGCCCTAAGTGACTGTGGAGGCCAATTCTGGATCGACACGTCCTTTCACAGTGGGGGCATTGGTTTCCGGGGGGAGTTGATCACGGTGTGGCTTTGCCAAGCGTGCCTTCCTCTTAGCACATTTCTCCCTTACGTCCTGAGTTCGAGTGTCTTCAAAGCCCATGACACCTTTGGTAAAGGCTGTTCTCCATCTGGAACACTCACGGGCCAGTGTTTCCCAGTTGTCAGTGTTTATACTACATTTTTTTATATTTGCCTTGAGACAGTCTTTAAACCTCTTTTGTTGACCACCAGCATTACACTTTCCATTTTTAAGTTTGGAATAGAGTAGTTGCTTTGGAAGACGATCATCAGGCATCCGCACATGACCACTCCAACGAAGCTGATGTTGAAGAATCATTGCTTCAACACTGGTGATCTTTGCTTCTTCCAGTGGGCTAGTGCCCAATGGTGGTCCCCAGTCCTCAGTTTCAGAAATTATGATCTATACTAATTGGCGCCTATAAAAAAACCTTGTCAACTGAATGCAAGGCAGGAAAAGGAAAATGTCTGAAGACATTTATACTCCCAAGAAAGACAAAGCTACTAATCACCAGAGTTTTCTTTTTCCCAACCCTTCCTTTTCTGGTGAAATTCTGTACTGTGCATCCACCATTTCAGCCTAATATAATGTTTTACCACCAAGCCAGCCCAATGAAAGATACTGACCTACTGTGCGCCATCCATGTACATTGTAGTACTGCACTTTAGGAATATTTTAGATAAGAACAATTTGTATTGCTGTAGACAGAATAGCTTTCAAAGGTAGCATTAGAAGCAATTATTATTATTTTGTTCTTTTCTTTTTGCTCTTCCCAAGATTTTTTTTTAAAAAAATCACAATACAATAAAATTGTATTCAGAACAAACAGTATCAAAGACAAAAAAGAGAGGAGAGAGAACAAGTAAAGAAAGAGGGAAAGAGAAGAAAAGGAACACCAAGAAACATTAAAAATGGCGCCAATAGTAATAATCATCATCATAAAGTTTATTTACATCTTGGCTTCTTCCACCCCTGCCTCAAATAAGAGATTGTATTTTTAAGGAAATTAAATTGTAACATATTTAGCATTATTGATCTGCAGTGTTGCAGTTTTGAGACTAAGAGATCAGTGGAGAGAAAACCAGAGTACTAATTTATTGGCTTTTACAAACATATTGTTTCATTCATGATTATTTTTTTAAGTTTTCAAATTGAAGCCCACTCTGCTTTCAATTAATGTGCTATTTCTAACAGGTTTCCCAATTGGTTAATTTTCAGCTGAACCAGAAGAGAAGGCAAAAGAGTTATTGTAAGAAAGCAGTACTAAGTTATGTGGGGGCTTTGTGCTCCAACCAATCCTTGGGACTACCACCTGTCAGGGTCTGTACAGACTTAACGTCCATCAGGTGTAGTGCCCAGCCAGCCTGTATTGATTCACATCTCAGCCATTTCTGTATGTGCCAATGCCACATACTGAATGAAACATGGATTGGATTTTCATAATCCAAAACTGCAATTGTTGTGCAGCTTTTCAAGAAGTTGCAGTCAAATGCCAGACATTCTGTCATCAAATCATTCCAAGTTCAGTGCTGGCACCAACATATCCAGCATACTTAGTGTGTGGCTACTCACCTGGCTGCATAGCACGACTATGAGAAGCTCAAAGGCTACTTCTGTCATCCCCAGCCAGCATGGCTATGCTGTCTGGAGTTGATGGGAGTTGTAGTCCAAAACGTCTGACAGGCAACAGGCTGACAAAGGCTGAGCTAAGACCTGCCTGTTTACAGCTCTCATACAACAGGGTTTAAAGTAAGCACTCAAAACCACCCACCCACTTCTCCAGTCTATCCTGGGTGTAAAAAAATTGCTTCCTTGAGACAGTGACAAAATTCACTTTGATATCTATAACTATGATAAGGTAATATTGGCCTCTCCTGGCAAATCTGCCTGCCAATCCAATGCTCCTATTATCTTTGCCACTCAAAACGTTTCCTATAGCTCTAAACCAACTTCCTTGTTAGCGATAACATTTTAAAAGGTTGGCATTTCAGAAGGAAACCAAAGCAGCATGAGTTTAACCATACTACCGTTTCATTTTCAGCAGCAGCTCCCTCTTTGGAGTTGCTCTGCAAGGAATCACAACTAGAATGACCATGGAGAAGAGAGGTAAGCAGGTGTGGATGAACCTGGGCACACATGACTGCAAGAATAGATATATACACTTGAGCAAGATTGAGAGGTACTACTGAATGCAGTCCACCTGCAGATTTACAATAGTCCTGGAAGCCAAAAGAGCCGGGCAACCCCCATGTCCACCCAATACAATCATTGTGGGGTTACTACAAATTTCAGGAGGTATCACAGACACACAAAAAAAGCCCTATGGCCACAGCACTTATTGTGGAATTATCAGAATAGTAATATTTTTCTTTAAAATAAAATGCCCAATTGCTAAGATTCCAAGCAATTCCACTGAAATTTTCACGAATGTGACACCTCAGGAGATTTCACAAAAGTTGTATGTCTATCTACAACTCTCATTCTATTTAATGATGGATGAATAGGAATTCTGTTTACGTTCTAATTCAGTTATTGCCAGGGCTTAAGCTTGCAAAGATTTACTTTTGAGTCCAGTTAAACATTGCTGTCTCTTACATCCATAACTTACCAGCATGTCTGTCAGACATAGATAGTAGAGGCCTTGCTTAAAATTTTTGCTCAGCCTCAAAGCTCTTTGGATAACCATGCCCCTCCAAATGAGGGGGCAGTACAAGCTATCCTGAGCTCTTTGAAAGAGATCAAAGCAGAAAATACCATGCATGTACAAATGAGCTTCACCATCTCAAGACTCTCTCTGTGCAGATTTTAAAATCTATGCTTTTCAGAGGAAGGCCAACACATTTTTAAACCAAGCCACTGAATTCCAATAAGCCTACTGACAACTGCTGACACCATGCAAGTACAAACCACCTTTAACTGTGGTTTTATTGCCACATATTCCCTTTTGCTGTTACCCAAAAGCAGAGTTAGAATCGCAGATATGTAAACTAATTGCCAAATGGCACCTTAAACCTGGGTTACGGTCGCCACAACAGAATATTTAAGCACTATCCTTATCTCTATACTGCTTTACATTTTAAAGAAAAAAACTCAAAATGATTTACAACACAACACATTAAAACATCAAATAAAACAATCCAGAATAAAACAAATTTAAGCCTCAAGGAAAATATTTAGATTCTTCTCTAGGTGACATTTTGCTTTCCACATATTTATTTATTTATTTATTTACCTACTTACTTTATAGAGCTGCCCCATGGCAGAAGTACTTTAGGAAGCCAGTGTGGGATAGTGCTTAGAGTGTCGGACTAGGAACTGGGAGATCAGGGTTCAAATCCCCACTCAGTCATGAAGCTCACTGAGTGAACATGGAGTCAGTCACACTCTCTTAACTTGCCTCAAAGAGTCATAAGGTAAAGGTAAAGGGACCCCTGACCCAGTGGCGTAGCGTGGGTTGTCAGCACCCGGGGCAAGGCAAGTAATTTGCGCCCCCTAACCCGTGGATTTGCGCCCCCTAACCTGTGGATTTGCCCTAACCCCAGATGTTGCGCCCGGTGCGGCCGGCCCCCCCTGCACCCCCCACGCTACGCCACTGCCCTGACCATTAGGTCCAGTCGTGACCGACTCTTGCGGCGCTCATCTCACTTTATTGGCCGAGGGAGCCGGCGTTTGTCCGCAGACAGCTTCTGGGTCATGTGGCGAGCATGACAAAGCCGCTTCTGGCAAACCAGAGCAGCACACGGAAACGCCGTTTACCTTCCCGCCAGAGCGGTACCTATTTATCTACTTGCACTTTGATGTGCTTTCGAACTGCTAGGTTGGCAGGAGCAGGGACCGAGCAACGGGAGCTCACCCCGTCGCAGGGATTCGAACCGCCAACCTTCTGATCGGCAAGTCCTAGGCTCTGTGGTTTAACCCACAGCACCACCTGCGTCCCACTCAAAGAGTCATAGTAGGGATTAATTGGGGGTGGGGAGAAACAATGTACTCATTGGAGGAAAAGGTGGGAGATAAATGCAATAACTAAGTTATTCTGCCTACCTGCTTAAGAAAGCTGGAGGGGCCAGCCAGATGGAGATGTCAGTTGCCACCTGGCATTCAAAGATCTCCATGTGGTCACAATTGGACCTGCACAGTTCGCAAAATGCACCTGATGCCTGGCTAATTTTGAACACTGCTCAAAAGAAGAGGAAGAAACCATAATAGCTTGTGCTTTGCACAGCAAAGGTCCTAGGTTCAATTTCTTGGTATCTCCATTTAAACAAAAAAGGAGGATCAGGAAGCAGGTGATGTTAAGCCCTGGAGAGTTGCTACCAGTCAGAGGAGACCATGATGAGCTACACCAGGCTCCCATCACCCCTTGCTATGGGCCATGCTGGCTGGGGCTGATGGGACTTTCAGTCCAGCAACATCTGGAGGCCACTACATTGGCTAACCCCAAACTAGACTGATAAACAACCCAATGCCACACAAAGCAATTTCACACATTCCCATAGTTCACCCGTCAATAAACTGCATGTAGAATTATTAATTGCATCTTTATCACCCCACCTTTACTACTTGTTCTCTAAACAGTGTTCAAAATTAGCCAGGCGCCAGACTACTGGCCACTTGTGACCAAGTGAAGCTGCTTGGGCACTGCCAGGATGGTGCCTGACATCACCACCATCTGGAAGTGCATACCTGGGAAGCTTGGGGTCCTAACTGTTTTCACACACTAATGCCACATCTTGCAGAATTCTATCAGTTACATTTTATCTGCACAATCAGAATGAATTTCAGGAACCAATATGCTTTTTCTGTGCAGCCTGAGCAGGAGCAGTGAACAATGTTATAGTGAATTGTTGCTTGTCTTCACTTACCCCAACCCACAGTTCACAGTTGTGAATAATATTCTTATTTTACGAATGGTCTGTTACCATTATGAAAAACATGTTGGAATAGGCTACAGCTGCTGTATTTCAAAAAGTGAAAATCCGGACACACAAAAAATACCACTTTTGAGCTATTTTTTTGGGAAATCAGCAAAAACGACACTGCTGACATGGCTTACCATACATCTGGATTCCTCCAGATATTTTGCCGATTTCTGCTGGGACAGTGCTTCCAACTACAGTAGTCCAGGAAATTCTGGATGTATGACAACCCTAGAATAGGCCGATATATATGTGGGCTGTCCCTGGATAAAGTGACTTTTCTTCTTTAAGCTCTCAAAGTTCTTAACCTAGCTCAGGCTTCCTCAACCTCGGCCCTCCAGGTGTTTTTTGGCCTACAACTCCCATGATCCCTAGCTAGCAAGACCAGTGGTCAGGGATGATGGGAAATGTAGTCCCAAAAATATCTGGAGGGCCGAGGCTGAGGAAGCCTGACCTGGCTCAAAGTTGTCATCTGTTAGCCAGATGTTTAACTGATAATCGATCATGATCAGTCCATCATTTGAAAAATAAAGACTTTAGAACAGTCTTGCCCCAAAATGCAAACCAGATGTTCTGTCCTGGTGGCTATAACCTTGGTTTAATGAGCCATTTGGTGTCTAGCTTATATATCTGAGTTTCTGACACTACCTCTGAAGAGCTTGAGATGGCAGACAAGCCTGCACACTTTAACCTGACAACAACCCTGTGAAGCAGCCTATGCAGAGAGATGGGGGGTGGGGGTGGGAACCCCCAAAGCCATCCAGCGAGCAGATTTGAACCTGTGGCTTCCTCTTGCTCTCAAAGTTTTTTCTCTGGAAGGCACTTGCATAATAAAAATTTGCTGGCACCACACTGATTTTTTTATCGATGAGAAATACATTGGAAAGCACCATTAGCAGTGCCCACGGTATCTTGACACTTGACAGTCTTGCTCTCGTACTGAAACTATTCATATCCCGCAAGTAATTTTTTTAGAAAAATACTTTGATGCCCTATTATATCATACTACACTAAACGTTCAGGTGTTTCCTTGGTTGCCCTTGAAGCTTCCCGCCCCGCTCGCCAGCTTCTCCCTTTGGGAGCCACTGCCTCAATTTCTCCATTGGTTTTTATTCTCATTTTGTATGCCGAAGATCGCAGGGCGCTTCACAAGGCCAAATACAGAAGACGCCGCCGCCGCCGTGTCCAGGTGGGGGCGGGGGGGTCTCAGCGCCTCCCCGCCGCCCCCTCCCCCCTCGCGAGCGCGGCCTTGGCAACAGCCCTCAGGCGGCGAGAGGGCCGGCGAGAGGGCGGGCGGGGGCTGGAGGCCCGCCCTCAGGGGAGCCCCTCGCTCGGCAGCCCGGGAAGGGCGGCGGAGGCGGCGGCGGCGGCGGCGGCGAGGGGGCAGCGCTTCCCCACAGGCCCTCGGCGCCCCAGGCCAAGCCGGGCCCTCTCCGCGCCCTCCACCCGAAGCCTCAGGCGGCCCCGCTCGCCGTTGCCAGGGCCTCGCCGGGCTCCGCCAGCCGCCTGCCTTCCCTCGCCTTCCTTCCCTCGCCGCGCACCTCAAGGGCCGCTCAGCCCGCCGCCGCCTCCTCCGCCTCCTCCGTCAGTCCGTCCCTCCTTGTCAAGCTGAAGGTCTCGCCTCCGTCTCCGCGCACTGCGCAGGCGTAACGCTCGGGGCCCGGCTCTGGCCCCGCCTCCCTTGCCGGAGCTTGCGTCTCAAGGCGCAGGCGCGGCACTAGCCTCTCTTTCTCTCGCGTCATCTCCGCGCAAGCGCACAGATTCCTTTGCGGCGGCCAAAGCAGCCCGTGGAATTGCCGACGGGGAAGGGACCCCGGGGGTCATCTAGTCCAACCCCCTGCGAGGCAGGAAACTTGCTCCACGTGGGGCTCGAACCCACAACCAGGAGATTAAGAGTCTCGCGCTCCACAGACTGGGCTGCCCCCGTTTTTTGTTTTTGATTTTCAATTACAAATGAATTAGAGATAAAAAAAAGAGAACAGTAAAGATAATACCAACAATAACAACATTTGTCCATTTATTCCTGCTCTGCATTGTCTCGTTTCTTAACCAATTACTGAGTCACAAGAGAACTGTTGTTCTATGACTTCGAAGCTTAGGAGGTTTTGGTGAGTTACTTTGTCCAAAAAAATTGAGAGTCTGTGTACAGTGTCAACTGGATCATCTTTATACACATGTTGACACTCTTAAAAAGCTCTAGTTAACAAGACATAGTAAACTCTTACAGAAGTTATACTAGTTTTTCTTCTATATGCTTGGTAGTTCTATCTTTAACAATACAGTGGTACCTCGGGTTACATACGCTTCGGGTTACATACGCTTCAGGTTACAGACTCCGCTAACCCAGAAATAGTGCTTCAGGTTAAGAACTTTGCTTCAGGTTGAGAACAGAAATCGTGCTCCGGCGGTGCAGCAGCAGCCAGAGGCCCCATTAGCTAAAGTGGTGCTTCAGGTTAAGGACAGTTTCAGGTTAAGAACGGACCTCCGGAACGAATTAAGCATTTAACCCAAGGTACCACTGTACTTTACACCAGTTTTCTTGGATCAGACATTAAATTAACCAACCTGTAATTTCCAGCAAAAAGCCCTGGATTGCTTTTTTAAAATGGTGTTCCCTTGACTGCTTTCCAGTCCTCAGATATGGAGGCTGTTCTTAGCAACAGATTAAATATTTTTGTTAGAAGATCAGCAATTTCTGTTATTTAAGAATTCTTGGGGGCTTGCCATCCAGACCTAGTGATCTGTTACTTCTTATTTAAGAAGGCCCATTACTTTGATTTGTCTAATTTTGTGTTTTTGTTTTCCTCACTGGACGAAACTACCTGAGCTGCTAGTGCTTTGGATGTTAGTACCAACACCCTGTACATGGGCCAGCAGCAGATTGGCAGGCAGTGCAAATCCTGAAAGCATGGTTTAATATCCTGGCAGGAGGGAGTGGGTGGCACTGTGGTCTAAACCACTGAGCCTCTTGGGCTTGCCGATTGGAAGGTTGGTTTGAATCCATGCAATGGGGTGAGTTCCCATTGCTCTGTCCCAGCTGCTGCCAACCTAGCAGTTCGAAGGTATGCCGAAAAGTGGAAGTAGATAAATAGGTACCGCTGCAGCGGGAAGGTAAATGGCATTTCCATGCACTCTGGTTTCTGTCACGGTATCCCATTGTGCCAGAAGCGGTTTAGTCATGCTGGTCACAACTCAGAAAGCTGTCTGTGGACTGGACCTAACCGTCTAGGGGTCATTTACCTTTACCTTACCTTGTATCCTGGCTGAAGCCTCCTGCCCAACCTCAAAGAGTAGCCCCATATAGAACGCATTACTGTACAGTAATCCAACCTTGAGATTACCAATGCATGGACAGTTGTGTCCAAACTATCCCAATCCAGGAATGGCTCCAACTATCTTACCAGCCTAACCCATCTTAGCAGTCTGAAGTGGTATAGCCCACCCAACACTTTGGTCCCATCACCTCATTTATAGAACAGGCATCCAAAGGGTATTCTGCAGAGGTGTGTCTGTCATGTCAACATCATTTAGGAATATACCTGTGTCTATGATTTTATGGGCAAAGGAACAATAGAGATTTCGGGGGCAGGGAAATGGTAGATGGAATCAGCCCAAGAGAGGCAGAGCCAACTATTAGTTTTGTGCCCCTGCTCCTTGCTGCCGAAGAGTGCATCAGGCCCATCTCCTCCGGCATGCCATCCCCACAGGCGCCCTCAAGTGCAACAGTGCTCCCCCAGACTGAGGTTCTTGGGGCTGTGTCCCATTTGCCCAAACAGACCAGCATCCACTGTGCAGAAATATTACGAAGTTTTTTTGTTGATCTCTGGAAACTGGAATTGCTTTGTATGGATAGTAGGAGGGTTAGGCAACAGAGAGCAGTTGTCTTGTTTTTGTTTAGTAGTTTAAAATGACATGGCTCTAGATAATGGCTGCTGCAATAACCCCTTTTTGACTTCCTGCTTTTATCAGCTTTGAAAGCTCTGTAATTTGTCAGATTGACAGGTGGTAACCCTAACGCTGCACATGTAAAGGAAAGTGATGCAAGCACAGCCTCCTCCTAAAGTTGAAGTCTGCTATCCATTCTGTAGTCTCACAAATCTGCACAATGTATTCTTCGACATTTCTTCTGCAATGTTTACTATTTTGCATTATTTATTTTTATTTTGCTTGTTATGGGAAATGCAAGAACATAAACAAATTTTAAACCTTCTCTGTGGCTTCGGAGATTTCAGCAGGCATGACCCATATCAAGCAATTTTCGCAGCTATGAAGTCTAGAAACTTGTTTATTAAAAACAGAAAGCTGAGACACTCAGGAATCTGAACTCTATACCTACTATTATATTCTGCCCTTGTGAAACCTTTGTATATACACAGGGCCTCTCCAGACTGATGTCTTTGTGTGTGTGGGGGGGGTGACTTGATCGTGGATGGAGGACTTGACCTGGCATGTGTAACAGACTTGGTTGGATGAAGTAGATGGGCCTGTCATGGCCACTGCTTGTCTGCCAGCCTTGTCTTACGCACAGCAACCCAAGTCATATGGGCAGGGGAGGGGTTTGCAGTGATTTTTAGGAAGTCATTAGCTTGCACCAGGCATCCTATTGGGAAGACCCAATTTTCTGAGTGCAAGTTCTAGAAGTTGGGCAATAGGGGCATGACAGGATTCTTTTTGGTGTACCAACCTCCCCGCTGCACCAAGGATTCCCTGCCCGAGCTGCTTCAGGTCATGGTGGATGTTCTCCTAGAGACACCTAGTTTGGTTGTTTTAGGGGATTTTAACATCCATGCCAACACAAACTTACAAGGGGCCGCTCAGGACTTCGTGAAAAGCATGGCCTCCATGGGGCTGTTCCTGAATAAGTTTGGCCCAACTCATAGGCGAAGACATGCATTAGACCTGGTGTTCACCTCTATGGATGTGGGTGATCTGACACAAAGTAAAAGCAAAACAAACGAAGTGCCATGGTTGGATCACTTCCTGGTGCAACTGGACTTCTCCGCAACCCTTCCCCTCTAGGAGGGAGGTGGGACTGATTTGGATGGTTCACCCCTGCCACTTAATGGATCCAAATGGTTTCCAGAGAGTGGTAGGAGACGTTTTATCCCTTTCAGCTGATTCCCTGGTGGCCCGCTGGAATGTGGAGTTAACCAGGGCTATCAACTGTCTGGCTCCAAAGCGCCCTTTCTGATTGCATGGCGCCTGGACAGCCCTGTGGTTTTCCCCAGAGCAGAGGGCAATGAATCAATCACTGAGATGGCTAAAGTGCCAGTGGTGGAAAACTCATTCTGAATCGGACCGGACACGTCGAGCCTACCAAGTGGCGATAGCAACGGCGAAGAGGACCTTCTTCACCGCCTCTGTGGCATCTGCAGAAAACAGCAGAAGGAGAGTCTTTTAGGTGGTTTGCAATCTAACGGAACCACCTTCATCATTGGGGCCTGGTAAGGCCCCCAGGATCTCCTGCAATGATTTTGCAAAGTTTTTTTGCAGATAAAGTCGCTCAGATTCAGAAAGAGGTAGACTCCACTGTGGAAGCAGGGAGTGCTAGAGTCCTGTCTAGTCAAGTTGAATGGGATCAATTCCAGTCTGTTACCTCCGAGGATGTGGACAGGCTGCTTGGAGGAGTGAAACAGACCACCTGTCTCCTTGATCCTGGCTCATAAATGCAAGCTGGGAAGGGCTGGGCGATGGGCTCTGCGGGGTGGTGAATGCTTCCCTCTGTGAGGGAGCCTTCCTAGACCAGCTGAAAGAGGCAGTTATTAAACAACTTCTTAAAACAACCTATTTGGACATGGCCAATATGGCCAACTATCGCCCAGTCTCAGATCTTCCATTCTTGGAATGGAAGCACGCCTGGAGGATGCAGACCATTTAGATCCCTTCCAATCGGGATTCAGATCTCATCACGGGAATGAAACTGCCTTGGTCACGCTGGTCAGTGATCTCCAGCAGGTTAGGGATAACTAGAGGGGCTGGGAGCTAGTGGCACTGTTATACAGTGGTTCTGCTCCTTCCTCCTGGGCCGTGTTCAGAAAGTGGTGTTGGGGGATGAGTGTTCAGACCCCTGGGCTCTCACTTGTAGGGTGCCTCAGGGTTCCATCCTCTTCCCCATGCTTTTTAACATCTATATGGAGCCGCTGGGAGAGATCATCAGTGGGTTTGGGCTGGGTGTTCATTAGTATGCAGATGATACCCAGCTCTACCTCTCCTTTAAATCAGAACCAGTAAAGGCGGGGAATGTCCTGTGTGAGTGCCTAGAGATGGTTGGAAGTTGGATGGCAGCTAACAGATTGAGGTAGAATCCTGACAAGACAGAAATACTGTTTCTGGGATACAGGGGGCAGGCAGGTGTGGAGGACTCCCTGGTGCTGAATGGGGTAACTGTGCCCCTGAAGGATCAAGTGTGCGGCCTGGGAGTCATTTTAGACTCCCAGCTGTCCATGGAGGCACAGATCAATTCTGTGTCCAGGGCAGATGTCTACCAGCTCCACCCCCATCCTTCAGCCTGGACACTGAGGCCCAGCTGCAAGGGCCTTCTGGTGGTTCCCTCACTGCAAGAAGTGAGGTTGCAGGGAACCAGGCAGAGGGCCTTCTTGATAGTGGCACCCGCCTTGTGGAATGCCCTCCCATGAGATGTCAAGGAAATAAACAACTATCTGACTTTTAGAAGACATCTGATGGCTGACGTATAAGGGTAAAAATATTTTTTAATTGTTGTTGGCATATTAATAAGGCATTGGTGATAATTTATTCTGCTGTATTAGTTCTGTGACACTTCCCCGATACTACATTATTGCCGTCTGGACAAGCTGTAGTGCAAAATACATGGGGGGGACGGACCCAGAACATTTGTGGTATTGCGGAATTTTTGTGGAATTTGTGGTATTGCGGAATTTTAGTTGGAAGTTTTCACCCACCAGATCTCAGGTTTAGGAAATCATTGTCAGTCTCTGCGCTCCGCTTTTCCTGTTGTGTCCCTAGTCAGGCTCAAATCTTTTTGTACACTTATTCCTTTAAGCACCAGGGGGCAGTGCAGTGTCCAGCAATATGCATTGCCTCTTTGACATGACCCAGTGCTCACCTGTGAACTACTTTCAGTGGGCAGAACAAGATTAGTGTTTTACAAGAGCACTCAGGCAGTAATACCTTGGGGAAAGGGGACAAAATACTTAGGGTGACACGCTATGTCTGCCTGTTCCATTCAGTGCCTCTGCCAAAGGAGTGTATAGTCTTAGCAGGTTCACTTTTTGATTTTGCTGCTCCTTTTAGCAACCCGTTTCATTGCTTTATTTTTTGTTAAATGGCAGGAAATAAATCCACAAGTAAATAATAAAGACTGCAAACCTATGCAGACTTAACTAAAAAAATAACCTCCACTAAATGCAATAAGGTGTTCTTGCTAAATGTGGTTCAGATCAAGCTGCAAAAAACAATCCACTGGCAACTTTCTCGAAGGAAGCTGAAGGGCTGCGCTGGGAAACCTTTGTCCCGGCACATGTTGTTGGATCACAACTCCTAGCAATCCTTCCTGCTGGCCGCTGGGGGCTGATGGGAGCTAGACTCCAACATGTGGATGTCCACCAAGTGTGGAAGGAGAGAAATGTGGGAACTAAAGTAGCATATCAAAGTGGCCGGGTTGTTGTGTTGTTTTTTTACCTGGAAAGTGCTAGGCCTCGTTTTTTCATCTACACCAGTTCCTAGTTTCCAGGGTCAATTGAAGATGCTGGTGTTACCCCTGAATGACCTGGGACTTCCGTCCATTTGTTTCCACATCTGAAACACTACACAACACCATGAAGAATGGCGGGCAGCCACAAGGAGCAGGTTTATTGCTTGAGTGGCACCCACTCTATAGTGTGACTTGCCAATGGAGATCCTTTAGGCAACAAATTCTGAGCTGAATCTTTCTGGTTTTTTAAAAATGCTGTTCCCAGCTCTTTATACACAGACAAGCAAGCAAAACTCTAGTTTCCTTCGCTTAAAATCAGTGGAAGAGGCCTTGTCCAGTGATCTAGCTTTTGTGAATGAGAGCAACTGAGCTGATCAAGTCTGTCTCTTCAGATGTATGGAATTCCCTATCAGGAGAGATTTGCCGAGCAACAGTGGTCTCTAAAATATCACATGTAGAACTTATCTGCTGCTTTTGTGTGTTCAAAGTGTTTCATATCGATTAGCTTATAATCCTTATAAGCAACCCTGTAAGGTAGGCCAGTCACATTACCTCTATGTAGCAGATGAGAGGCTAAGGCTAGAGGGTCTTTCCTACGACCACCAAGTGATTTCAGAGCAGAGGAGACTTAACACTCTGACACAGCTACAGGTCAAGACAGTCAGATTTTTAATGCATTTCCCAGCTACTGATAAGAGTCATTCAGTTTTTAACACGCAGGTGCCTGTATTGTTGTTTTCACCAAGTGTATCCCATGCAACCCGGTCCTATCACAACTGCTCTCTTCCAGCGTGGTCAAGGCAGTGCTTTTTCATAGCAAGTTGGATTAAAAAGGGAGGCTCTAGACAGCACTTAAAATAGCTCTATATTATCAAGCAAGTCTCCACAGCCAAGATCCTCTTACGGTTGCTCACTGTGAAATCCTATTCAGCAAAGTCTCCAATGTTGAGTTTCCCATTTTATTGCTCCCTGATGAGAATAGCTGCAATAACAGCAATAAATTGCTGCTTAATTTTGTTGCTTGGGGCAAGGTGTAATCTTACAGATTCCCTTTCATTATTATTTTTTCTTGCAGAATAAGAGCCATTTTGCTATAAAAGGGGGAAAGGGGGTGCTGAGGAAGGAAACCTGTTAAGGGGCAAATTATAAGTAATCCCCTAGTCACTGGAACGGAAAATATTAAAATGACTTGCAAGGAGGAATCTGTCAGTAAAAGACACTAGTCCTCAAACTGAGAAGTTTGCGTTTCTGCATTCAACAGCCTAGAACTGCAACTGCATTTTGTTTCACTAAAATGCTGCAAATGAGGTCTGAAAAACAACAGAATAAATTTAATGCAATGAATACTTTAATGCACTTTAATACTTTAAAGTGTGTGAATGAATAATGGACATTCTATTTTAAAGGCCAACTACAAAATTAGTTTACAATGAAGCTTATTCTCAGAACTGCAGCTTCAGGCTACAATCCACCAGAAGGAAGGAGAGTACTCAGCCCAGGTCTGTATCAAGCCCATGATACAGAACTGTATTTAGAATCATAGAATCACAGAGTTGGAATAGACCACAAGGGCCATTGAGTCCAACCCCCTGCCAAGCAGGAAACACCATCAGAGCACTCCTGACATATGGTTGTCAAGCCTCTGCTTAAAGACCTCCAAAGACGGAGACTCCACCACACTCCTTGGCAGCAAATTCCACTGTTGAACAGCTCTTACTGTCAGGAAGTTCTTCCTAATGTTTAGGTGGAATCTTCTTTCTTGTAGTTTGGATCCATGGCTCCGTGTCCGCTTCTCTGGAGCAGCAGAAAACAACCTTTCTCCCTCTTCTATATGACATCCTTTTATATATTTGAACATGGCTATCATATCACCCCTTAACCTCCTCTTCTCAGGCTAAACATGCCCAGCTCCCTTAGCCGTTCCTCATAGATTACTCATTAATTCACATTCCAGTAGCTTAGAACCAGGAGAGATCAACTTACAGGCCAGGCAAAGCGGAAATACTTCAATGGTCTTTCCTTAAACAGTATTTCTGCATGTTCCTGCACTTACACTAAAATCTCACCACAGCCACAAAGCTGCTGTTCAGGCTGGCAGCTGCCACCAAGGCCTAGAAAGGATCTCATGGGCCTGCCTGACACACTTTAGAACCAGAGCTGTGGGGAAAGCAGCTTAAAGGCTTTAGCTGAGGAAGCAGTTTACACAGGCAGTAGGTCAGGGACTGGGCTCAGCAGACAATGTGTGACAGGCTCCCACAACAATGAGCCTTTTTAAAACAGCACATTGGTTGCCTATTTGCTTCTAGGCCCAATTCAAGAGGCTCACATCCATATAGTTGAGGTAGCAGAGTCATGGCTTGCAGCCAATAGCCTTATTCTCCACGATGCCTTCCTGGGACTAGGGATTACCCTTGATGTCACACTGGCCTTTTTGCAAATAGCAGAAGCCCTGTTCAGATACCTTGTCTCTTTCCCTACAATCCCTCACAGATGTTAGTAACAGCAGCATTCTAGCAAGTTTGATTATCCTGAGCAGCACAGGGAATGGCAGACTGGGGGAAAAGCTGCTCCGAAATGACAGAAATCCCTCCCCACAAAGGCGCATCTAATGATTATTGTATAGCATCTGACATATGCTGAAAAGGCACTTCTTCAGGACCTTCGACACCCGATACATATTTCAGGACCTATGCTACGGTTCTGATGGCGAATAGTTTTGAACAGTGGGCCATTACTGTCATAGATGCTTCCTAGTGACTTTGCTGACTTTGCTTTGTCCAAAATTAGCCTTTTACCAGCTCCCATCATCCCCAACAGACATATGCTGCTTGTCCTGAAGCTTCCTAATGGGATGTTTTATACTACAAATGTTCCACTTGTGTCTGGAGGGGACCCCTAGATCTAAGATGACAGGAAGGTGGGGCTGAATGATGCCTTACAGCAACAAAGGAGACACAGCAGGCAACTGTTCCTGCTCAGATCTGAACCTGCCTGCAGAGGTAGAAGCCCATTAACTGCTGACAAAAGAAATGAATTTGGGCCAAATAGAGCAGGACAGCAACAGCCAGGGATCTCAACCATCTTCCTGCATTGCAGAACACTGGCAAAGATCTACATGTGCTCTCCAATCAGTTACAGAACCAGTGGGCTTGGGCAGTGAGCTGAATGTTCAACCCAAATGCATCACAGAATGTTCACCCTTATTGCACCAGGTTCGCAGGAGGGAACAAGCTAAACAATGCAATAAAACTTGAATCCGAGAAAGTTTCTGGCTATCTGGAGAGTAGCATCAGTGAGCTCAATAAAGTAGCAGCTAGACAGCACCCCCCACCATATGCAGGATGGTGCCATATTCAGCAAGTCAACCTGCTCTAAAAATATGAATGGAATAGAAACATTTCAAACACTCAAAATAGGCCAGCGAAGTGGGTGGTATCTGGGAAGTTGATCAGTACCTGCAACATCAAGTGGTCTGTTCATACACCCTTTTTTCTTCTCACCTTCATTACTTTCTCTGTAATTGGTACCTCGGGTTACATACGCTTCAGGTTACAGACTCCGCTAACCCAGAAATAGTACCTTGAGTTAAGAACTTTGCTTCAGGATGAGAACAGAAATCGCATGGTGGCGGCACGGCAGCAGCAGCGGGAGGCCCCATTAGCTAAAGTGGTGCTTCAGGTTAAGAACGGACCTCCAGAACAAATTAAGTACGTAAGCAGAGGTACCACTGTAGTTTGCTGCCACAATGGTGGTGGTGCTACCGGCAGCATATGAAGCTTAGCTCCTTCCCCTTACAGCTCCAGGTGATCTATGTCCATAACTACTTGTCCATAGTTTTTATATGTTTGTTGCTTGCACAGCTGTTTTAAGCTGCCACCTGCATAACCAATTTTGCACAAGTTGACAGCAGCACAGTGTGCATTCTGCAGGTGTGGATACAGTCAAGTATTAAAATAATCCTAACACAGGTAGTGAAGCAAATGCATTGGCATCAAGCTCCAACTCAGGCATGAATTCATAAAGAATGGTGTGTGCATTCAAGAAACTTCCAAAATGCAGGCAACTTCTGCATCCTGCTCAACCTTTGCTTCCCCTCTTCTGTATACAATGCAAGTTATAGCAAGAGCCTCTTATTCCCGATTTAGTACACCTCCAACCTTGACATTCAAACCAGAGACACACAACACAGTAAGATAGAACCTAGCACTTTATTAAGAACTTTAAAATCAACTTGGAATTGAACCAGACATACGTAATAAACGCCCAGAAAAAAAATTGGAACGCAAAAGGCACTTCCTGCTTAGGACACTTGCCATGGAATGGGCAGGTAAACAAGCTGGTTTCTCTGTACAACACCAGCCAAGTCAGCCTCTCCCAAGGCCAGTTATCCTGAGCACTGCCCTCCCCTGTTTTACACAAGCCAGACCCCCTGCAGGTTGTGACCCAAGGCTTTTCTGTAGGACACCTTGGCCTATCAGGGAATGCTGGGTACTGTCAAGGAATTTATGGTGTCAAAATAAAGTTAAAAAGCTGCCATTTGAGACCAGGGCTTCTCTGTACTCACACCCTATCCCAAACACAATAAATAAGCAAGTATAAAAAAATTTCAAGTATGTAGGGTTTTCCCCCACGTCCTTTCCAAATGCACTTACACTCTGAAGGGACCTGGCTTCTCTGTAGCTACGCCAGTACTTCAGAATGCAGTTTGGACCTGGCTTTGAAAATAAACCCTGGGAGTTTTGTGCAACATGAAATTCTTGGCTCTTCTAAAGAAAAAAATTCCAGGTGCCAAAAGTATGCAGCCTACAGACCTCAGGTACAACCCTGTGACTTCTCTGCAGTACATCACAAGGCTGGCCAAGGGCCCGCTTAATAAAAGATGGTGAGGTTTGGCTAGTGCTAAAACTGTGCATAGGATTTTTTTTTTTAAAAAAACCTTTATTACGTACATCCCCCAAGAAGATAAGAGCAGAAAATGATTAAGGTATGGTGCTGACTGATTTTAAGAGAATAATACCATGAGTTGTGGGACCAAAATTGCCTCAATTAAAAACCACACAAGAGTTCCAAAATGGAACTTGCGGAGCATGCAGGGCCATCTGCTAAGGCGGCGATGACTCACTCACAAGAGATCGGGGGGGGGGGGTGTCCAATCATTGCACCATCCTGCTCTAGATATCTGGACAGGGACTATGTGAAACCACGCAGTGCACATTAGGAGGGAGGCATCTTGCTCATTGTTGAAAGGAAATTCTCATTAGCCTTTGGGCAATACAAAGGATTAGACTGAAGCACTGTTTTGACTACAGCCTGTTCTTCTGCTTTACATATAGCGCCTATGCTCAACTGGCTCTACACATACGTCAAGCACACCAGGAAGAGGAGAAAGCACAGTGCAATTGCGGTCCCCGGAGGACTAATATTCATGGCAATGGACAGAATGTGCCAAATTAAGAGCAGAGGACAGGACCAGTTTAGGGAATGGTGCTCTTTCCCACAGAAAAGCCTGGAGGTTTCTCTGTAATGTACACCAACAGGTCTGGGGAAAGAAGCCCAACATATTCAGTATTTAAGCTTTTTGGGCACTTCCCATGGGAAGTTGTCCCTACCAAAGTGGCCATAGGCTGCAGTCTTCTGATAAATAGGCCTCTTCAGATCCAGATCCCTGGAATATACAAGTCCGTAACTCAATACAAGGCATTTATCAAGCAAAGCAAAAACCAGCTACACTGAAGGGGCCACTTGATGTTCAATGCTGTAGTCCCAAGTCATGGACCAACGGCTACTTTGTACACAGGAAGTAGATGGGACCCATTTGCTCCCAATTCTGGGTGCCAATGCAAATACATCCCAAGGAAACTAAGCCCCTGGGCTCAACTGACATTACAGAATACTTACCCTCCATTATGAGTGGCTACATCCAACTGTAGATCACCACAAGTTTCTCCACTGGGAATGGTACTCCCTATCTGAATAATCAGCTCATATTACAACCAAAACTGCCTACTTCCAGCTTGGAGCTTTTAGAAGCAGTTAGTCAGTGTAGGCAGCAGCACCACTCAGAACACCCATGTTTGCAGAGCTAAGCACCCACAACTTCACACTTTGATTCCAGGACAGTACAACATAGCTGGCCTTGGGTGTCAGTGGCTGGCCTTGGGTGTCAGTGGATGGGCCAAAATACCCAGAAGATCTCTGGAAAATGAGCTTTAATACTCAAAAGCACATGACTGAAGTGTCCAAGAGGAGCCTGTAATAACTCACAGAAATCCTCATATCCCTGCACTATCCATACTTTCCAAATCAGTGCAAGAGCCACAAGGGCTGTGCCAATTTGCAAGGGTGTATTTAATATTACTGTATCTATACACCACTTGCTGCATTAAAAGAGAATAGCTTTTCAATATTGGGTATGTATGCCAATGGTGCAATTCCAAACTGGCTGGGGATCATGGCCAGACAGCAACAAGCTACTTTGTTATCAGCCACCTTTGCCCCAAAATGTGCTATTCTAAGATATTTCTCATTTTCTGTGCCTTACCCTGGCATGTGACATCATAAACTCTAATTTGCCTTACTATACAGTGACAAAGAGGCACAGACTAGCACACCATTCTGCTTTAAGTACTAGATATTAAAGAGCAAGCACTACTTTGTTTTATCTCTAGAAAAATGAACCACCCCAAAGCTCCTCTACAGGGGTGCTGGGGAACTGTCTCCACCACTCCCCAGGAGACTAGGTGTTTTGACAAGTGTCTATGGTAGGAGATTGTGCAACATCATGTACATTCAGGGCAGACTGCCAAATGGTAATGCCTTGTTTATGCCTAGTCCCATCCTTATTACCTCTTTTTTATCTGTCTGAATATTACGTGCATGCACCACCATGTTTTACCTGACAATAACCCCTGGGCGGAGGTCAAAGTTCTTCTTCACAATGTCTAGCAGCTCATGCTCAGTCTTTTGGGAGGTGCCGTAATGAAAAATGGAGACTGACAGTGGGTGGGCCACTCCAATGGCATAGGAGACCTAAGAGCAAAGTTAATATAAACCAAAAGCATTAAAATGTGTGGTTTCAGCTACTTTGTAGGGTATCCCATTTCTCTTCTCCCTCTTCACACACCATTATTCCAATATTTTCCTCTCAACTTTCCTTTCAACCCACACTCCCTGGCCAGTTGTTTTTACTACTAATCCTTAAGCTGTACCTCCATAATGAATTCTGAATGCTTATTTCATCCAACTTACCTTTCCTGCTGTGTTTATTTTAGAACCCAAGCTTTGACAAGACACATAACAGCACAGCCACACATCAAATACTGCACGGCACCCAAGTAACTCTTGCCAGAGCAGGAGTTGGAAATGTGGCATCATCCAAATGCTGCTGGGATGCCCATGAGCCCCAGCAACCATGGCCAATGGTCAAGGGCGATGGGAGCTGTAGTCTAAGAAACCTGGTAAGGATTGCAATAGCCACTGCAAGGCAGCATTTGAGATTTACTGTGGCATTGATTACAGGTGCAAGAATCATGGAGGTGCTGGGTGTATTAATACAAGGACCGCATTTTTCAGAAGCAGCTGTTATACAGCTGAGCATTACCAGCACCTGATTTACATCTCTGCTGCATTGCAGCTGCCTAAAAATCATGAAAGTGCCAACTGTACACACTTCCCAGCTTCTAATAAATTGTGCAACTACACTATCAAAGCCTAACATCTTAAACCCCAAATACTCATTTGAAGAAAACACTAATGTTGCAAATCTTGGGAAAATGCATCTCGTTGCCCAGAAACAACAGACTGAACATACCTGAACCAGCACTCTCCGACAGAGACCAGACTTCACAAGGGATTTTGCAACCCAGCGAGCAGCGTAAGATGCTGAACGGTCAACTTTTGTGTAGTCTTTACCAGAGAAAGCACCACCTCCGTGAGCTCCCCAGCCACCATAGGTATCAACAATGATCTTCCGGCCAGTCAAGCCAGCATCTCCCTGAAATTGGCAATTTTTTTCATTATTTATTTGCCAACCTTCCTGCAGAGTCCATCTCATCTGACTGGACACAACACCACCTGTCTATAAGAGTGGAATGAGGAACCCGTAGCTCTCCATATTGTGAACTCGCACCAGCCCCCAGCCAACGTGGCCCATGATCAGGGGAGGAAGTTTTAGTCCAATAACATGTGGCAGTTCATAGGCTCTCCACCCCTAGTCTATAGCAAGGCAAAGCTACCAGAAGGAGAACTGTGCTGTGTGACACTAGAACTCTAGATGGCATATGGAGCAAAGGCATTTGATTTGTCATAAAAGCATGATGCTTCTGAACTGTAACACTGTAGCTGAGATCTTCCAATAAGGTACCATCAATTGTACAGATTAAGCAAGGGACAAGAATCCAACCTTCATCATACCTGGGGGCCACCAATTACAAAACGGCCACTAGGCTGCAGGTGGTAGACCGTATCATCATCCAGGTATTTTGCAGGTACAACAGTTCTGACCACTTTCTCTTTCAGGGCATCCCTCATCTCATCCAGCCCAATTTTATCATCATGTTGAACAGAAATAACAATTGTATGGACTCTAATAGGGATGACTGCACCACGGTCTTGTCTGTACTGCACAGTCACCTAAAAGGGAATCAAGGAAAACATAATTTTTGCATTATTTCATGTCCAAGTTCTTCATACATTTTGATTGTAGTTTAAAAGGCCTTAACAGAAGATTGAATATGATTTCCATTTTCAAGACCTTTCAATGTTAAAGACAACGCAAGTTAAAGACATTTACCTGAGTTTTAGAATCTGGTCGTAGCCAGGGCAAGGTATGGTTACGACGAAGCTCTGCCAGTTTGGCGTTCAGCTGGTGTGCAAGGAGAAGAGTCAGGGGCATGCACTCTTCCGTCTCATCCGTAGCATAGCCAAACATCAAGCCCTATTTTTGTAACCAAACCAAGATATGAATTTCAGCTTCCCAAGGTGAAGTTTTAAGAATGTACACCACAAACAAATTTTGAGTCATCCGCAGCCTCTCATAACACTGACCTGATCCCCAGCACCAATGTCTTCTTCCTTTCTGTCAAGATGAACTCCCTGAGCAATATCAGGGGACTGCTGCTCCAGGGCAACCAATACATTGCATGTCTTGTAGTCAAAACCTAGGACGCATACATAATGCTTGTAAGTTCCAATCTTATTAACAGTCAACATTTCTATTCAAAATTAAAACGGCCAGAAGCAATCCAATCTGCTTACCTTTTGAGGAATCATCATAGCCAATGTGCTTTATTGTTTCACGAACAATTTTCTGATAGTCAACCGCAGCTCTAGACGTGATCTCCCCAGCCAGAAGGATCATTCCTGTCTTTGCAGCAGTTTCTGCAAAATAATACAGAACCAGAACTGTCAACTCAAAGTACAGAGGAGTTGCAGTTCTTTGACCACACTCCCAATAGATTCCATTTCTTCCCATAATGGCCAAGGGAACTTACCACATGCTACTTTGGCATCCGGATCTTGTTTAAGATGTGCATCAAGGACAGCATCACTAATTTGGTCACAGATCTTATCTAAAATCAGAAACAGCTTCCATTACTTTTCAGACCTCAAGGTTGCCACTATTTCACATGTTAAAAAGTATTCAGCCAACACCCATGCAGGTGTTTGAGCCTTTTACCACTTTTTTTCCTGGTATCATCAACCAATTAAAGAACAGCTGTTTGTGTCAATATGGAACTCCCTTTCCCAGGAAAGCTTGATCTGCTTGTTTTCTGGTAACAGACATGGATAGAGGACTTTATAGGAGACCTTGGTTTAGGAACAGCCACTGGTTCCTGCTGACCTGTTGCAACTGCTAGTTTTGACCTTAATGACTTATACCAACAATACAACAAAAAGACCCAGCATTCACAATTAATGGTTCAGCAGAAACCCTGGGAAGTAATTAGGCACCAATGAATGAAGTGGGGAAAATTATAATTAAGCAAAACTTGCCAATGCTTGATAGCACAAGTTCAAGCTTTCCTCATTCCCTCTAGACACACAAACAAAATTATCCTCAGAATTGCACAGGTGTCCCGCAGTTCTCAAGCTAGTTTTGGTTGACTAAACCCTGCAGCTCTCTGTATTTCCTACCCACTGGTTTCCACATGGAAACTGCACTGTTTGAGATGAAATTTTAATGCTGTGCATCCAAGCACAATTTGCACCTTCAAGGTATACATGTTGCCTTTTATTCTGCTGCCCTTATATTTGCCCTTTACAAATAATGCCTCACACCCAACCGTGCATCTTGGCATTAAGATTCAATCGCTCCAATACTGCATTGATGACTCTGAGTTTCTATAAGCAGAATGAAAGGACCTGGTTACAAAACGCCCACTCAATTCTGTAGAACTTTACATAATCTAATCCTACAGTTGTACCTTAGATCCCAAATGCCTTGGTACTCGGACGCTTTGGCTTCTGAATCCAGCAAACCCGGAAGGGAGTGTTCCAGTTTGCGAACATTCTTTGGAACTCGAACATCAAAATCAGCCAATCAGAAGCTGCACTTTGGTTTCCAAACGTTTTGGAAGTCAAACAAACTTCCGGAACGGATTCCATTTAACTTCCAAGGTACGACTGTACTTACCATTTTGAAATTGGAACTGCTTTCAACCAGCAAAGTCAACCCACACTGCCATGAAATTTATTATAGAGCACTCAAGTCTTGCCAAAATGCTTTACAACCCCTTACGTATGCTTCAGTGATCAACACAGCCTGACACATAGTCCTTAACAGCCATTCTTCAGATGTGATCTACCATTTCATTCAATGGTCAAGATTTAGCCATCTCGTTACCTCTGAGGCCCCAACGTGCCACAGATAAGGCTCCCCACCACCAACACTTCAGCTAGTGGCCTAGACACATGAAGTCTTTATTTAAGAGAAATATTTAACAGAAATTCTAAGGCATACTTCAAAAGCCATCAATTTGTTTAATGTGTATAACAGGTTACTGCCAGAAGCATTGTCTGCACACAAGGCTGCAGGCTATAAATGCAGACTAGTGTCATCCTATATCCTATATCTAATCCAGAGAGAACAAGTAAGGATAAATTACCACCAGCACACGATTCCTAAATATGGCTAAGTCTGAGACAGAAGATACACAGCTGTACACACCACTTGTACTAAATGAACATTTTACAGTATTATAAAATAGACCTCCAGCTTGGAGTTCCACCTAAGCCAGAAATGAAGAAGCTCTAAGCAGTCGTGCCAAAGGTGGATGTTGTGCTTAAAGTGTTTATTCTATCAAGAGGTACTAAGTCGTCAATACAAATGCCTAATCTACATAAAGTTCAGTTGCATGACATACTCATTTGACTAGTTTCACAGTATAAAGAACTTGAACATAGTCAGAAAGCCCAAATCAGAATATTTTACAGAAATTTAAGCACATAAAAATAGTGGGCAATTTCTAAACAAGAAACTAAAATAGCTCCCTAGGGGACTGACTTACAGAGGGAACAAAGGTCTAGCAAGTATAAAGAACAGGCACTTAGAATTGTGGATTTCAAAGTCAAAAGAACAGATGTCATTCACTGTGTCTTGGAAAACAGAATAAAAGCACCAGCGATGCTTTTCTGCCATGTTCTCTGCATACTACTCAGGCAAAAAGAAGCCGGATATCCAGCAGTCGTCCCCCCCAACTGAAAACACTACACGGTGCTATTCTTCAATGGAGCCACATGGGTTCAACCACCACATGGCAGAAACAGAGGTGCAACACCTCCCCCCCCCCTTTCCTGCAGCAAAGGAAATGGCCAAAGCTGAATTCCCCTGCATCAAAGAGCCCTTGTTCCCATGCAGCCTCCTGGCAAAGGCTATCTTTAGAATAGTACAAAAAAGCACATATGCCCAGCCACCAAGATCGGGGACAGCCTTCTCCAACTCCCTCCCTCTATCCATGCTGCAGGCTCTGCCCAGACATCATGGCGGAGAAGGACAATGAAAGCGCAAGTCTCCTCCTCCTCCTCCAGCGTCGTTGGGCATCCAGACCGTTTTGAGCCGACAACGAATTCTTCCGCTCTGTGTGGTTTTGAATTGCTTTTTGACTCTGTGTAACGTAGACAGATACGTGATTGTGCGCACTTACATGAAAGCCCACCTGCTTCTGTATGTAAAAGGCAGGCGCCTGGTCCTTGTCTCCCCCACCCGCGCTGCAGTTTTGGGCTGCCGGCTTCTTTCTTGCATTTCCACACACACACAATCCCTTTTCTCAGGGGCTGCTCCCTTCCTACCATCCATCGTCCCTCCCAAGATCGCGCCATGCGGCTACCACGTGGTCGCCTGCAATGCGGGGCGCGTCCCCGACACCGGGCGGGAGCGCGCGCTCCGAGCCCGCTTTCACCGTCTCCCTCCCATGCCGCCATCGCGCACTTTCCCTTTGTTACCCTGCCCGCCCCCCCCCCCCGCAATCCAGGGGGGCAGCGGGGAAGCCCCGCTCCTGTCCGGGGCGGCCGAGCGGACCCCAGGCCCCCCCCCGCGCGCCCTCGTGGCGCTGCCCCCTCCCTCAGCCGCCGAAGCGGGCCTCCGAGAGCCGGACGCGAGCCAGCCAGGCGGCCGGAGGGCGCGCGCCACAGCACGGCAGCCAATCAGCGAGAGAGCCGTCGGTCGGCCGCGCGCGCGCCCCCTTCCCCTCAGCCGGTTTTTTCGCCCCCCCCCCCCGCGGGCGCGCGCGGGCGCCTCCTTCTGCCGCGAGGGCGCTCACCTGGGTGCCCCTCCCCCACCGACTCTGAGGTGAAGAGGAAGGTGCCCTCATCGATCCTGCTGTCGCGGAAACCGTTCATCATCGCGCCGGAGGAGAGTCGCTGAGGAGAACGAGGCGGAAGCGTGGTCGGAGCGCGCCGCGGAAGAGCCCACGAAGCAAGCAAGCGAGCGAGCGATCGCCGAAGAAGCGCGAGTGAAGAAGCTCTGGCCCCTCGCCGGAATGGAGGAGCCGGCCCTCCGGTGCGGGTCTTTATAGCGCCTGGCCCCGCCTCCTCCGGCGAAGCCCCGCCTCCTGCTCCTCTGCCCAGGGGAGGGGGCGCCGCCCTCTGGCTCCTCCTCCCTCAGACGAAGCCCCTCTGCCCCGCATCTCCTCAGGGCGGCGCCGGCCGGCCGGCCTGCTTGGCATTTCCCCCGCGCGGGCTCCCAGGACGAGGCGAGGCCTGCAGCGGGCGGCCATGTTGGCTCCCTCCGCTCCGCCGCGCGGGCCCCTTTTCGAGGGCGGCGCAGGGCCCGGCAGGGGCTGAGCTCCTCCCGCTACCCGGGCGCCGCGCTCGCCCAGCGCATTGTCCCGAGGCTCGTCGCTCCCGGTTTCGCTCGCCTCACTTGGCCACTTCCTCGCCCGCCAAACTGGGGGCGCTTCCTTCCCTCCCAGCCGGCATACTGGACAAACACATCTTCAAATCAATTCGACCCAGACGTATAGAGCGCTTTCGTGTTTTGAGACGTAGGCTGACAGGATGCTCGACGGGGCTCCAGAGTAAACTTAGGGCATGGGATCCTCGAAGGCCTCCTTTCTCCGTAAAACTGATGCCCGAAGCCGTGAGGTACCTTACAGTCCTTGGAGGGCGATATTTTAGAAGCGAAGTCCTTCCAATACAGCACACCCTCCAACATTTCTCTGATGAAAATAGGGACGTCCCATTCCATAAGGATAATATTACTATTTATACTCCACACATCTTACTGGATTGCCACCCACTCTGAACAGCTTCCAACATGCATAAAAACAATAAAGCACTAGACATTTTTTTTAGAAACCCTTCCCTTTACAGGGTTGCCTTCAGATGCCTCGGGGGTCAGATAACTCCATCCCCTCCCAACATTTCTCCAATGAAAATATGGACATTGAACAAAATTCTGAGGAGGCATAGGAGCCAACTCCTGGAGCCGAGGGGTCTTTGGCCTGCCTAATAAAATATATGAGGGGGTGGCCCTGCCAAGTTGATGGACATTGCCATGCAAATGATTGATTATGTGCGGTGGGGTTTTTATTCAAGTGGGCACCCCTGTGAGGAGGGGCAACCCCCCTTCACTGAGGGGGGATTCTTTCACCAAGGGCCACGTCAACGGGCGTGCTCCTCCTGCACGGGCAGGCGGCACAGCATGGTACCACTTGGCTGAGAGGTGGGGCTGTGGCAGCATCAGCGGCTTGCCCGCCCTGGGCACTGGCAACATATGCTATGCTGCTGTATTGACCCTTTCACACTAAGAACCCATAGAAAACATTTATTGTACTCCTGAGTTAGCCAAACCTAGCAGATGCACAAGTCACTAGATCATGTTAATGCAGCAAGTAACCAAAGAAGAAGAAAAACCCACCCAAATCATATTCTGATGCCAATTCTGAACCACAGATGATATTCCAGAAAAAAATGGCCTGGCACACCAAATTCTGAGCAAACCAACAAAATTGAAAAGTCATTTCATGCATATCAGCTTCTAAGCTAACAAAACCAAATTTACGCATCACACAGCATTAGATGGTGTAGCCTTATGGGGCTTTGCCCTCGGGTGGGAAAAATATTACGCATGGGAAAGGGAGATGGGAGTCAACAGACACTCAAGGAATAGTTTCGGAGAAAAGGCTTTTATTTCTACCATCCATGAACTGGTAGAAGGAGCAAGTGTGATAGTCCACAAAAGCATGCACGAGTTCACAATCATGTGCACAAGCATATATACCCCTTTCCAGTTCCCTCCCCCTTTCTCCTCCCTCAGGAGTCCTGCCCCATGTTGAGGTTCCTCTGAGCATGAACAGAAAGCTGTCTTGGGACTATTGTGGACTCTTGGCAGGAAAGGGGGTGAGGGGGTTTCAGTGTGTTCAGATATGTTTCAATCTCTTGTTCTGGCATGGTTCCCGGACAGAAAGTAAGTTGCAATGTGGTTCTTTAGCAAGGCCAGAAGCATGAGAAAGGCCTGAGAAACAGTGGACTGTTCTCTACCTTTGTTACAGCAGAGCGGAATGTTTCTGATGCTTAGCTGTTGAGAAAATGATTTTGAGAAGCTTTGAGCCTGCTTTGGTGGGGGGTGACTTCGGGCCTAGGTGAGGTCACCTGTCCTCACCTTCCTTCAATGGGATTGATTCAGCTATTAGCCTTCACCCCACCCCACTCCCCGCAATGCAGTAGATGTTAGTTATGCAGGAAACTATTTCAATCTCACCTTTAGATTTTTCATGTGTTGCAAATTGCTGCATATGCAATCCATAAGGTCATTTATCACACCCCAGGCTCCTTTTCATTCCCAGACAATAGCTACAGTAGCCTCAGCCCTAGCCACTTGAAGAGGCAGCTTAAAAGAGAAAAATATCTTATAAACTGTGATTATGATTATTAATTGAATTTCTATACCGCCCTCTACCCACAGGTCTCAGGGTGGTTCACAGAAAACAGCTTCCATACGATGTAACATGAGAAGCTGATTTGGGGACAATGGATCCTTTAATTCTTATATGCATTTTTAAATGGACTCTTGGGCTTGGAGGCACATTGGATTTGTTTAAAGTTTAAACTATTTGTATCCCTCTCCACAAGGGATGCGGGTGGCGCTGTGGGTTAAACGACAGAGCCTAGGACTTGCTGATCAGAAGGTTGGCGGTTCGAATCCCCGCAACAGGGTGAGCTCCCGTTGCTCAGTCCCTGCTCCTGCCAACCTAGCAGTTTGAAAGCACGTCAAAGTGCAAGTAGATAAATAGGTACCGCTCCGGCGGGAAGGTAAATGGCATTTCTGTGCGCTGCTCTGGTTCGCCAGAAGCGGCTTAGTCATGCTGGCCACATGACCCGGAAGCTGTACGCCGGCTCCCTCGGCCAATAAAGCGAGATGAGCGCCGCAACCCCAGTGTCGGCCACGACTGGACCTAATGGTCAGGGGTCCTTTATCCCTCTCCACAAAGCAGATGCTTCTCTCAGCAACAGTAATAAGAGAATGAGGTTAGCATTGGGCACTAAAATTTCACCACAAAACAGTGGGATTTGGGGGATTTAGATGTTGCTGCTCAAGCAAAGCAACCAGGGGATTTTGAGGGAAGAGTTTTGTATTAGGAGAAGTTCCAGCGATAACTTTTTGAGCTTCTTTCATGGCTTTGTTTAAAAGCAAATGTTTTCCAGATGGGCTAGAAATGCAATTTTAGAGATAAAAGCTTCCAGAATTCTGTAATGGATCTTTCCAGCTGCTTGAGCTGACGGAAGAAGCTGGCTCTCTACCCACCATGAGGGAGGGTGAAACCTACCATTAGGCAGAGTGAGGAGGGGGCAGCAGTGGGAGCCATTCTGCAGGTAGGTGAATGAGTGGCAGCAAGCAAGGTGTAGCAAGTAAGTGCATTGGAGGACGCTGCCCCATGGCCGGTTTTGAGGTGAGGTGCAGGAGGAATGCCAGTTCAGATTCTATTCACTGGATCAGGCAGGTGACTTTGCTTCACTCTTTCCAACTCCTGCTTAAAACATTTTTATTTGGCAAGCCTACTCAGACATTTCCGTGTGCGGCGCCAGTTGCAGCTTCGTCACGCTGGCCCCGTGACCCAGAAGTGTCTTCGGACGGCGCCGGCTCCCGGCCTCTTGAGCGAGATGAGCGCGCAACCCTAGAGTCAGTCACGACTGGCCCGTACGGGCAGGGGTACCTTTACCTTACTCAGACATGCAGAATGTGGACATGTGTTTTAATCTCTTTTTAGCTTACCTTTGATTTGAAGTATCTTTTGAATATTTTCAAATACCTGTCTTTTATTGATCGTTTTAATGTCTAATGAGGGTTTTGTTTGTTTGTTTTTGTAAACCAACTAGAGTTTTCATTAAAATCAAGTGGTAATTAAATTTAGCTAAATAAATATGTATATTCCTTAGAGACAATTTGTCAGGGGCCGCATGCTAGGTGGCAGCAAGGGCAGAGCAAAACATTTATTTCTCTCTCTTTCTGCCACCCCCTTCTCCCCCACCCCTGCTTCCTCTCTCTTCCTCCCCACCCAGAAGGCTGCTAGGAAAGGGACAAATAGCTCTTGCAACAGGTCTTGTTGAGGTCAAAGGAAGTATTACATTAGGCCAAGGGAGGCAAATGAGCCTAAGAGACACAGGTTGCCCATCTCTGATTTATTCTAAGAACTTGTGTTGCACTTCCCATTTCCATTAGATGACAGAGCTGACAATAGACACTGGATTTATTAAGTGCTCTTCAATAAGCTACAGCAGCTAAAACCTTTCCCATGGTGCAATATATCTTTCTCAAAAGTGCTATTAGTGTGCAAGCCTTTGGGGCAGAGAGATGTTTTTAAATGAAATAAGATCAGGTCAGAGGAAGTGCTGGGGACAAGACTCTATGACAGAAACAGGTGCAGCCAAATGAACGAGTTTTACACACAAGGATAAACTGTATGCTAGTGAACTACAGTGGTACCTCGGGTTACAGACGCTTCAGGTTACAGACTCCGCTAACCCAGAAATAGTACCTCAGGTTAATAACTTTGCTTCAGGATGAGAACAGAAATCGGGCAGCGGCAGTGCGGCAGCAGCAGGAGGCCCCATTAGCTAAAGTGGTGCTTCAGGTTAAGAACAATTTCAGGTTAAGAATGGACCTCCAGAATGAATTAAGTTCTTAACCCGAGGTACCGCTGTACAGCAGTTGAGTATTGCAGGGTGGGGTGGGGACTCAGTGCTTACCCCCCCCCAATAATCTGCTTGGTCATTCTGGTGCATCTAAAGCAGAGGTCAGCAACCTTAATTGGAAGATGGGCCAGTCGATGCTCCGTCCGTCGGAGGATGGGTTCGAGCGTGTGCAAACATGTGCTCTTCCGGGTTAGAGGAGCACCTGTGTGTGTGCACACACGCTATTTCCGGCGCTTCTCCGAACCAGAAGTGCGCTGGAAATAGCGTGTGCGCATGCACACGGGCGCTTCTCCGTCCTGCACAAATGCGCACATGCTATTTCTGGCGCACTTCAGGGTCAGAGGAGCACCTGTGTGCATGCGCACAGGCACCATCAACCTGGAAGTCGATCTCTGCGCCACACTATTCCAGTAAGAGCGAACGGGGGGGGGGGGGGCGGCAGCAGGGGTCACCATCGGCTGGTTAGACAAGGCTCATGGGCCACTACCGGCCCATGGGCCTTAGGTTGCCGACCCCTGGTCTAGCAGATTCAGAACAAAATGTTTCCACGGCAATTGTTTTAAACTACTTTCTTCTGACCTCAGGCGCTTAAAAAATATGTCAAAAATTTTCTACAATTTCTACTTTTAGTTAAGTATTTTTATTTATTTACTTGATTTAGTGGGGGCAGCTACCCCCCCCCCCGCTACGCCCATGATACGGTGGCCTAGTTTGCTGAAGGTACTAAATTGTTCAGGATTGTTAAAAGAAAAAGTGATTGCAGATAGCTCCCATTTGTCCCATAATTCCTAGGCGTGGGTTGGTCTTTCGTCCTGCTGCTTTCTCTGGGAAAATCCACCATTTACTGCTGAATCAGAACAAATGTCATTTGGATTTTTGCAGATTGAAGTTTGTTCTGATTCAGCAGTGAGTAGGTTTCCCTGGGGAAAGCAGTGGGACAAAACAAAAACCTCTCCGACCCATGCCTAGAAATCATGGGACAAATGGAATAAATTGTGGGACGATGGAAAGTGTGGAGGAGCCCTGAGTGAATGGGAGATAAGATGGCAAATTCAGCTGAACGTGTGAAACAAGTGCAAAGTAATGCCTGCTGAGAGGGCGGGAGTCTTCATTTTACATATGTGCTCATGGGATCTGAACTGGTGGTGACTGGCAACTGTGCAAAATCAAATCCCGTGCTAGGGATCCTTATAGGAAAGAACTTAAAATAAAATTGCCAATATCAGCATTCGGTTATGCAAATTTCTGGTGCAACATTTGGAATACTGCCTACAGTTGAAAAGGGATCAGGAAAGAGCAGCTAAAAGCTGTGCTATTTTTCTAGAAAAAGATGTGTCAGAACTCACCATGAACGCCTCCCTTCTTCTCTTATCATAGCAATGGCACCCACCTGAGAGTTGCTGGAAATGAGTTCTAGTTCTAAAAAAAAGCCCTGGCTAAAAGTACCAAGGTGGTGGAATGACTCACTTATAAGGGAAGATTGTAGCATTGGGGGCGTTTGTGTGTGGAGAAGAGGCAAGTATGAGGATACATAAAAGAGGGGTATAGAATGATGTATGGCAAGGAGAAAGTGGACAAGGAGAATATTTCCTTTCTCAGAATACTAGAATTTGAGGACATCTAATGAAGATGACTGCTGGAAGATTCAGGTCAAACAAAAGAAATAACTTCACAGTGCATTGCTGAGCTATGGCACTCACTTCCACAGGCCACCAACTTGGATGGCTTTAGAAGAGACACATTCATGGAGGTCAAGGTTATCCGTGGCTACCAGCTGCAATAGTTATGCTTTGACTCCACAGTCTGAAGCAGTCTGCTTCTGAATGGCAGCTGCTAGAAACCTCCGGCAGCAAGAGGGCTCTTGTGCTCTGGTCCTGCCGGCAGGCTTCCCATCTGGTTGGCCACTGTGAGAACAGGATGCTGGACCAAATGGATCATTCCCCTGACACAGCAGGCTCTTCTTATGTCCCTGTCCTGTTGTGACTTAGGAAATTGTGCATTTTGATGTGTGTGTGTCCCCCTGCAACAAAATTTGATGCAAACCGAGAGAAAGAAGAACCTATCGGCATTTTAAGCTAATGATGCACACACAGACAGCCAGGACTTCCAGAGGTACAGCTTGTCATGCAAGGAAAGCTGTGCCAACCGAACCTTGCTCTCCTACACTACCATTTCAAAAAATAAGAAGAGTCCTGCCTTTCTCATTTGCAGCCAGTTACCCTAGCTAGGCAGCCCTGCTTGCTTGTCTGCTGTGATAGTGCCAGGCACTTGGCTGGAGCACAGATCCAATGTCCTTTTCCTTAGATAGACTCTTCAAGTGACAGAAACATCACTCCTTCCTTAAACTTGCCTCTGGCAAGCACAAGCCAAGGCGTGGGTTGGCTCCCTCTTTTAAATTAATGAAGACCCACTTATGACAGAGTCAGCCTGGCAGGTGACAGGAAAGGCCAGCCAACCAGAGAAAGGACTGCCCATATGTTTGTTTATGAGATGTGGTGTGTGGCCTCAAGGGCATGTCAGGCTGCCCCATATGATGCAACAGAGCCTTTGCCTTGCCACACTTATTCTCTAGCTGTGAGGCAGGAGCATTTGGAAGGGAGGGGTCTAGTTCCTGAAGAGGGATAGGATCCTGAGGGAGGGGCTCCTCCTTCCCTATCAGCCCAAAGTGGACAGACCAAATGCCTCTTGGACAGTGGATTGAAGTGGGATTTATGATCCCACCATCCCAACATGATGTGTGAAGAAGCGAGCTTAAGAAAAACACATCCCTCCAAAGAATCCTGGGAACTTTAGTTTATGAAGGGTGCTGGGGATTCTAGCTCTGTGAGCAATAAACTGCAGTTCTCCAATTCTTGGCAAGGACAGTGCTTTACATGTGTTGTGCGCATGCAGCCTTTGGTTGCTTCCATAGTCCTTTTATCCAGCACTTATCCTGATTTGTTTGCACAGTTTCCAAGGAGGTTACACAATGTGAACTATTTATTGAGCATCCATTTTGATTTGTTTTCAGGGAGGTTATACAATTGTTATCCCATCTTTTCCAGTGCATTTCTCCATGACTTTTGTCATTGCGAAAAGTTCCAATAATGGGTGGGTGGGATCAGGTGTGTTGTGCAATGATGCCCGATCAACTGTAATTATGCAACCTGAATTTGCTGATGTGATTGTATCCCACCTGAAAATGGCAGCAATCTAGAAATTCAACAGCCAGTTGAGAGCCTCTTGAACATAGTAGAATCAATACATAACAGTGTGGTCTCCAGTTGACCTGTTTATTGACTTTTCTTCTGATTTGCTTGCACAAAGCTTCCATGGAGGTTAAATTATATTTGGTGTTTATTCAGAATTTATTCTGATTTGTTTACAGGGAGGTTATATGACAATGAATATTAATCTTGCATTCATCCATTTTACAAAAGCATTTCATCCTTTTTGCTTGTGGGGTGTTTCTATGTCTTCCTGATAACATTTTGTTAATCCCACACATTTAAACGCATGTTCCTGTCACTTTCCTATAGCCAAAAAAGTCTGATTTTTTTAAAAAGTGGATTTGCTGTGCTAGGGTGACCAAGCACCTTAATCAATTTCTATTGCACAAACCTAAATTTTTCAGTAAGCACTTGAATTGCTCCTGTAAGATACTGGCCGTTTGGAAGCACCCTAGAATCATAGAATCATCTAATTGTAGAGTTGGAAGGGACCATAAGTGTCATCTAGTCCAACCCCCTGCAATGCGGGGATCTCAGCTCAAGCATCCATGTCAGGTGGCCACCCAACCTCTGCTTGAAAACCTCCAAGGAAGGAGAGTCCTCAGCCTTCTGAGGGACTCTGGTCAACTGTTGAACTTCCTCAAAAGGCTTCATTTCCAGACCCTTGACCAGCTTGGTTGTCCTCCTCTGCACACATTCCAGCTTGTCAACAGCCTTCTTAAATTGTAGTGTCCAGAACTGGACACAGTATTCCAGGTGTGGTCTGACCAAGGCAGAACAGAGTGGGACTATTACTTCCCTTGATCTGGACACTATGCTTCTGTTGATGCATCCTAGAATAGCATTAGCTTTTTTTGCTGCTGCATCACACGGTTGACTCATGCTCAGCTTGTGGTCCACCAAGACCCCCAGATCCTTTTCATGTATTGTCAGGCCAACCCCCATGGCAGGTTGCCAGGAATGGATAAGACAAGGAAAAGTCCTTACCATCTGCTTTTTATTCAATATTTACAGAGGCTTGGAATGCAGCCTCTTGGAATAATGGTGTTGCCCTGAAGTACTCTCCACCCCCTTTTCTCCTACTTCCTCATTTGTCACCATCTCCTCCATGGGTGGCACTGAGGGCCCTTTGCTCTACTATCAATGCCCGTCGGGTTCTGGGGGGGGGGGTGTCTGGATGCTTTCTAAAGACACTGTGTCCATCAACTGTTGCCCTCCTGGTTCTTCCTCTTCCTCTTCCTCCTCCTCCTCTCCCATTATTTCCCAGTTTTCTGGGTCAGGCTGGGGAGGCGGTCTCCACCATTCCTCTTCTTCTCAGTTCCTGACACATGTACTGCTAGTAAGTGCCCCGAATCTTATTTTTGTGCGTCCGGTTCTTCCTGCCTAAGTGCAGAATCGTACATTTGTCCCTACTGAAATTCATTTTGTTCATTTGGGTCCAGTTTTCCAATCTGTTAAGGTCATTTTGAATCCCAATTCTGTCTTCTGTAGCATTAGCTACCCCTCCCAGTTTGGTGCCACCTGCAAATTTGATGAACATCCCCTCAATTCCTTTGTCCAAGTTGTTTATAAAGATGTTGAAGAACAACGGGCCCAGGAAAGAACCCTGCAGCACCCCACTTGTCACTTCCCCCCAGTGTACAGTATAAGGTTCTCTGTACTTGTGGAGCATATATGATTGGTGCTGTGTTGTTTGGGTTGGGAGGCAGAAAGCAGAGGAAGTTTAGAAGCCCCCACACCTCCGCTTGGAAAGCTTGAGAAGAACTGCCTCTGCCTTCCCAGCACTTTCTGTTCCATCCACAAAGCAAAAATAGGTCAGGGCAATCCAGTTGCATATATCCCCGGATGATCCAGCTGCCTTAGTTCCAGGTAGCGCCTGCAAGATCTCAAAGAAGCAGACAGACCTGCTTTGCCATAGTAGGCAGGTTAGGATACCTTGAGGCAATGCAGGTAGTCCATCTGGGCTGATGTAAGACAGGATAACTGTTGCCACATGCAGGCAATGAGTAAAGAGAAATAGGAGCCCAGCACATGGAGGCAAAAGGTTTTCAAACATCAATAGACTATGTAACTAGAAAGGGCTGCTCCACATGACCTGCTTATTCATCCTGATTTGCGTGCACAAAGCTTACGCAGTGGTTAGACTATGACCAGTCTTTATTGAACATTTGATTTTGCAAGGAGGTTATGTGACAATGACCATTCACCCCGATTTGCTTACAGGATGCTTACAGGATGCTCCTGTCAATCATTTGCTTGTCCCATACTTTTCAGTGTATTTTCTCATCACTTTCCTAACCACAAAAAAAAATCTGTTTCTGGTTTTTTTAAGTGGATTTGCTCTGCAGGAGCAATGGAGTACTTTACTTTACTCAAGTACTACTTGCCCAAACCAACATTTCCAGTATGTGCTTAAATCTGTCATGCAAAATAGTGACAGGCTGGAGGCACCTTAGGTTGCTGACTTTTTTAATGGCATTACCATGTAAAGGGCTCCTCTGTAACTAAAATTATCCAGCTGCATCACTGTGTGCCCATAAAGATCATGGAACCTTCCACAAAATCTTATTTTACACCATTGTGTATATTCTCTTGGCACAGGCCTGCCAAGCCAAACACAGCTGACCAGGGGCTCAATAAACCTCCTGCCTTTGCTGCCTTAAAGGGGAAAAGCAGGCGCCCAGGAAGCTCAGAGCAGTGGCCCATCTAGCTCAGTATTATCCACTGACTGGCAGCGGCTCTCAAAAGTTTCAGGCAGAGGTCTCTGCCAGCCCTTCCTGGAGATGGAACCTGAAACTTCTCCATGCAAAGGAAATGCTCTAACTGAGCGACAGCCTCAAGTATCTGAGAGGCCACAACATACATTTGGTGCTCTGTGTTTACAGGGGAAGACTTTCAACATTCAGTAGTGCCCTGTGCGAGGACAAAACTTGGCACCTCCGCCCGCCTCTCTCATTCTATTCTGCCCAGCTCACTACACCATAGTTGCAGTGCCCCCGAGGCTCAGAGCCCAATGTGGCAGAACTGGTTGCACTGCCCTAACTCTGCCTCTGGAGTTTGGTTAGGTGTAGAGGCGGATTTAGGGCAGCATGACCGGTTCCTCTGCATTGGATGCCAAGCCAAGGGGGGCACCACTGGGTGTCACAACTATGACCTAGCGCATGCACAGAATGGAAGGCGAGAGTTGGGGGGGGGGATTTTGTTCTCCCACAGAGCTCCACTGAAATTTGAAAGACAAAAGTCCGACCCTGTTTGGTGTGGTGAAAGCATACGTATTAGCCCTGTAAGCAGCTCAAGAGTGAGGCAAACAAGCACAGAGGAAGTTGATATGGAATAGCAGATGCTGAGGATCAAGAGGGGGAGTGCCTTCCCTTCACTGCCTTGCCTGAGGGGGCCCAGAGGCACCCAGCGGACTGCAGTTGGGAGCAGAACAGCAGATTAGCTGGGTCTTGCTTGCTCTGATCCCTCAAACTAATTATTATTGTCTTGTGTTCTTAAGCTTTGAGCAACAGGACTCTCATCATATGTACCAGATATGCTTCGGAACGGACCCCTTTTTATTATATGCTTGTGGGTGTGGCATATCAGGGTCCCAGGTCTTACAGAGATCAGTGAACAGAGGAGAAAACAAAATACTGACATATGTAGCATTTCAGATGCCAGTTGCCAAGCCCAGTTTTTAAGCCATAGGGATCAAATGAGGCGGCCCTTACACTGGCATAAGCTCTTAGTGACATAAGCTCTCCAGGGTTTCAGACACGGGCCTTTTTCCAGCCCTGCCTGGAGACACCAAAGGATGAACCCGGGTCTTTCAGCAACCCAAGGTTGTGCTCTACTACGGAGTGACAATTCTTCCACAAGTTGTGGGGAGCAGCTACCTTTTATACTCTGGCAAAATGGTCATCCACTCTCAACCCAGTGTGACATACATAAGGTCAAACCAAAAACAAGTTATCAAGAAATGGAACTGGCACTTTTTGCATCCATTAAATCACCAAAGTAGCAGACGCTTTCCTCCGAGAACAAAAGATTGCAGCCACCATGATGGAAAGTTTTGGGATGGGTTGCGTGGTGGTGGTTTTAAAGTTACGGAATCATGGATACATCTGAGCAAGCAACTTGGTCTAACAAAGTTTGAGAGAATTCCAAGCCTTTATAAGCCTCTGCCCACAGACCCTTTCTCCTCGACACCCCCAAAGGTACTGTACTACTTCCCTGGCCTCTCACCTAATGCACTCCCTGCACTGCTGGGTTGGTGAGGCGAAGTGGGAGCTGCTTGCTTCCTCAAACTCAAGGGTCCAGGCTCTCTCCCTACAATTCCCGGTATCTTCTGATCTCCAACACCAGGAGCAGAGCCCTGCACCTGGTCTGGCTCTTTAGCAACAGGCTCTGCAACCCTCACACCATCTTGGTTGTTTGTGGACTCTGAGGTCATGACAGGGATGAGACAATTCTTACCTACAACATGCAGCCAAATGAGTTAGCGTTTAAAAGCCAGGAACAGATTAATACCACACTCTATTAATACCGGCACCCTAGAGATGTTTTGCCCTCCCGATCCTCCAATGTTAGCTGTGGGTGATGTGAGTTGTAGTCCACAACATCTGGAGACCACCAGATTAGTGATCGCTGTGTTAATACTATTTCCAGATAAATAAACTGCTTTGGGACAAGGCCTCATACTTCATTAGTTTCTATTCACAATCCATACTTTGGTTAATTATGGCCCCTATTTTCTTTTTATTTTGGAGATATCTTATTAAAATATGTCCGGAAAGAAGGCAAAAATTAGATAATTGCATTGTTGGCACGAAAGACCCGTGCCATGCAGTGCAATATGTGCAGTGCAGTGCAATGTGTCCAATTCTTTTTTATAAACTCAGGAAAATAAAGTTTTTATCTTGAAAATAGATATCTCTTATCTTTTAGGATAGTATTGTATTTATATACTGTATCTTACATTATTGATGTATTATTATTTACCATTTTTTAGTAGTAATTGCTAAGGTACTAATTTATATTCGTATTTAAAAATTAAAAATAAATAAATAAAATATAGCAACACAAGTTGCTGAGGTGGCAATGCCAGTCCAAAACATTTTTTGGATGAAGCAGAGCCCAGATACTCCCCGACACTATGTCAAAATGGTGCTGCTGCGCTATTCAGACACCAATTACAGCCTTCATATATTGCCTGATCCCACCCCATCCCTGCTGCCTGAAGGTCAGTTTTTGCCATGAACGGAATAGTCCACATGTGCTATCTAGCCATGACATATTTGTAGTCTACCAAGCTCCAACGTTTGCTGCGGTAGCTCAGGTAGCTTTAATGCAGGGAACTGGTGGCCCTCCAGAAGTTGCTGAACTCCAACTTCCATCAGCCCTGCTCAACCAGCACGGTCATGCTCAGAGATGATGGGAGCTGCAGTCCAACGACATCTAGAGGGCCACGGACTCCTGAGCCCTGTTTTATTAAATATACTTTTTAACAATTGGTGCCATTAATTGTAGTGATATGGCTTCCTCTTTTGCCATCTGACAGAGGTTGATATTGCAACACGTCAGATTTATGATTACTCTGTTGTTTTTCCGTTTAAAACAGTTGTGCAGAGTTTTCCAAGGGCCTAGCTGACTGGTCATAAATAAAAACCTTGACTGACTGAGGTCATCAGACTGTCAGTATTTTGTGGGAGGGGTTCAAGCTCATATCGTAACTTTTGGTCTGCAAAGTCACAGTTGATTAAAGTGATCTGTTGTCCTGGTGCAACAAATTCACTTTTAAAAAGCTTTTTGCAGTTAGGAAAGTGATGGGGAAATGCAGTGGATTAATGTTTTTCCCGTCCTCCACTTCCAAGATTGCCAGCTTGCTGTGTGGCAGGCACACCTGGTGTCTTGCTCAGAAGAGAGTGCAGAAAGGATCCTGGGGAAAACATGCATTTCCCAGTTCATTGTCACATGTGAATTGAGGGAATACCTCGGTCACAAACTGGCAACATGGGAGTGGAGGATGAAAAGGTGGGAAAATATTATCCTGCTTGATTTTGGCCTCTGAGGCTGCTGTTAAAGACAGCCTGGCAGTAAGAAAGTTGGCCATGCTAAAGAAATAACACATATAGACATCAGAGGAAAGAATCATACTTGTTTGACCCAACAACACTTTGAAGCATTGCTCTTTACATCCTAAATAAATCTTCTATAACAATTGTTCAGTGTATACATCACTAAAAAGGATTAGGTAATATTTAACTACAGAAATACTTCAAATTAATTCTTGGCAGGCACATGTTGCATCAGAGAAGTAATTCTGCCTGTACGTACAGATAAATATCTCACTGTGTGATACATACGTCTTTGGTTCCATGCTTCAAAATGCAAGCACACACATTTACTGACGTAGAAGATGGGGAGAAGCAGCTGCACACAGACAGGAAGTGACTCAAGGAAGGCCCCAGGAGAGAAATGGCTTGTGCTTTAGTTTATAGGGTCAGAAGTTTAATTGTTGGATAGCCTTTGTTTTGAAAGGAGCAACATTCCTTTCAGAATATGCCCCATACTCCAGCAAGCTTTGGAAAACACCCCATAAAACAGACAGAAAGGTCAAAATATACTAAGCAGAGAGATTTCAGAGCACATGTGATTATTCCTTAATACAACCTTTGTCATCCTTTGACGCCAGATGTGCTGGACTGAATCTCCAGCTGTGATAGCTGGGGCTGGTAGGAGTTGTGATCCAGCACATCTGGAGGGCACCAGGTTGTGGAAAGTTGCCTTAGGAGAACTTCTCCCTGTGCATGCTTCACTCTTTGGGAATATTCAGCAATTAATAAGAGTTGTCCACAGTACAGTGGTCTTCCCTGCTGGGTGTGCATGAAAAAAAGCCCATAGATTCTGATAGAATGTCTGTTTGGCCCATGTGGGCCCATGACTATAGTTATTAAACAAGGCATCCATCAACCAGGGGTATTATTTCCCTCACCTTCCCTAGTAGGTAGGTGGTTTCAGAGAGCGTTCTCCAAGGTCTATGCAAGAAGAGAATTCTGGGGGCTTAGGGTGCCCTCTGTAGTATTTGCCTATTTAATTCATTTCTCAGTGCTGGTCTTCAAAGCCATCTCAGACTTCTGTCTTTCCACCTGCCCACCCATCACTGCCACAACTGCACACACTTAAAGCCTCCCAAGATTGCTACCTGAAAATCTCAGATTCCTTTCTCTTTCTGAACAAATTCAAGCTGTCTCTTTTCTTGCCTTCTCCCACCACTGTGTCCAACCCTTGGACCACCAAGCTCAGTGCTGTCAACACTGACTGGCAGCAACTCTTTGGCATCTCTCCCAGCCCTATGTGGAGATCAATACAAGGATCAAACTTGGGATCTTCTGCAAGCAAAGTAGGACACAGATTTGCATATTCTTTGAGCATACAGAGTTACTATAATGTACACAGAAATGCAACACATTTCCCATAGCTGGGAAGAAACTGTGCCCAGGTGAGCTGTGTGCCTGCAGCCATCTGCTCAGTGTTGATGGGCTGCTTTAAGGCCCCACCCCTCCGCTCTCTCTTCCTGAGGTTCTTTATCTTTAATCTTAATTAGACTGATTAGTCCTTAAAACAAGAGGGTGCCTTCAAACACAAAACTGCCCTTTAAAGTAGGGCACATGCCCACCCTGCCCAAGGGCCAGCAAGGTTCATGAAGCAAGCTTATTTAGGTTACCTTCTCACTTTGTATGGCACCAAACACTTTTGGCAAAGGCTATTCTGTCATTTACTGCTGTCTTCTGAACATGTTCTCATCTAAATTATGTCTCTTTCTCCCCCTTCTTTAGAACGCATGGTTGTATGATACAATCTTAATTCATTTAGACATGAAAGCTGATGCCATAATAAAATGGTTAGTTTTTAAGATGCCACAAGACTTTGTACTTTTTTTTCCTTTAGAGGAAAAGGTCACTCTTTGGAACAGCCGCTCAGGAAAGCTGATGCAAGCCAACTCTGACCCTGCTTAACCCACCATGGTTAAATGGAACATCCAGCACTGAGTAGCTGTTGACCAGCTAATGATATGGACTCTAATCCACAAAAGCAGGAATTGCCAAAGTGGTGCCCTAGGGGGGCCAGTGTCCAATCCAGTACCTCCTGTGGCATTCATGAAGGGTCTTGGGAAATCTTCTTTGGCAATCGCTTGCAGCCAAGTAAAGCATTCGACAAGGTGCCCCATGATATTCTTGTAAATATGGAGTATAGCATCTAGATCAAGGGAAGTAATAGTGCCACTGTATTCTGCTCTGGTCAGACCTCACCTGGAGTACTGTGTCCAGTTCTGGGCACCACAGTTCAAGAAGGACACTGACAAACTGGAACGTGTCCAGAGGAGGGCAACCAAAATGGTCAAAGGCCTGGAAATGATGCCTTATGAGGAACGGCTAAGGGAGCTGGGCATGTTTAGCCTGGAGAAGAGGAGGTTAAGGGGTGATATGATAGCCATGTTCAAATATATAAAAGGATGTCATATAGAGGAGGGAGAAAGGTTGTTTTCTGCTGCTCCAGAGAAGCGGACACGGAGCAATGGATCCAAACTACAAGAAAGAAGATTCCACCTAAACATTAGGAAGAACTTCCTGACAGTAAGAGCTGTTTGACAGTGGAATTTGCTGCCAAGGAGTGTGGTGGAGTCTCCTTCTTTGGAGGTCTTTAAGCAGAGGCTTGACAACCATATGTCAGGAGTGCTCTGATGGTGTTTCCTGCTTGGCAGGGGGTTGGACTCGATGGCCCTTGTGGTCTCTTCCAACTCTATGATTCTAAGTAGGATTGTCTTCCATGAATATGGTCTTAACCGTGTGTCCATAGGTGTCTGTGGAAGCCAGCTCTGGATCCACACGTCCTTCCACAGTGTAGTTGATTATGGTGAGAGTTTGCCAAATGTGCCTTCCTCTTAGCTCGTTACTCCTTTTCGCCCTGAGTTCATGCTTCTTCAAAGTACATGACACCTTTGGTAATGGCTGTTCTCCAATTGGAGCAGTTGCAGGCCAGAGTTTCCCAGTTATCAGTGCTTATAATACATTTTTTAAGATTTGCCTTGAGAGTGTCTTTTGTTGTCCACCAGTATTTCACTTTCCATTCTTAAGTTGGGAATAGAGTAGTTGCTTTGGAAGACAATAATCAGGCATCCGCACAACATGACCGGTAGGGCTGTGCAATAAATCATCATATAGTTGAATATACTGGTGGAGACATAACAGCTTCCCAGGGGGTAGGTCAGCTGAATACAAATTTTGCAAATAATTTTCAGGCACAGTGTCTCCAGCTTTTTTTGCTCTCTCCCTCCTCCCTCCTAACCAATAAGAAATGAAGATAAGCCCTGACACAAACCAGCAAATGCTTTCAGCTTCACAGGTATCTTTCCACTTAGAGCTCAGCTAATTATGCAGAGCCTGCTAAGAATCCAGGAGGGACCCCGCATGGCTAGAAAAGCAAAAAGGCAAAGTAAACAAAGACCTGGAAAGCACTTCTGTTGATGCATCCTAGAATAGCATTCGCTGACTCATGTTCAGCTTGTGGTCCACCAAGACCCCTAGATCCTTTTCACAGGTACTGCTAGTAAGCCAGGTGTCCCCCACCCTATATTTGTACATCTGGTTCTTCCTGCCTAAGTGCAGAACCTTACATTTGTCCCTAATGAAATTCATTTTGTTAGCTTGGGCCCAGTTCTCCAGTCTGTTAAAGATTCTGATTTCTGATTCTGTCTTCTGCGCCATTAGCTACCCCTCCCAGTTTGATGTCATGTGCAAATTTGATGGGCATCCCCTCAATTCTTTCATCCAAGTCATTTATAATGTTGAACAACAACGGGCCCAGGACAGAACCCTGCAGCACTCCACTTGTCACTTTTTTCCAGGATGCCAAGCAACCATTAATGAGTACTCTTTGGGTTCAGCCAGTCAACCAGCTACAAATCACCTAACAGTTACCTTGTTCAACCCACATTTACTAGCTTGCTCCCAAGAATATCGTGGGGGACTTGTCAAAAGCCTTACTGAGATCAAGATACACTATGTCCACACCATTTCCCTCATCCACCAAGTTTGTAATTCCATCAAAAAAAGAAATCAGATTGGTCTGGCATGACTTATTTTTGAGGTGTTTGTAACTGGTACTGTATAAGCGTACAGTAAAGTTGGTAGTACAATAGCTTTGTAAAGAAGCATTTTTGTGTCCCTGCGAATGTTCTGGTCCTCAAACACTCTGTTCTCCAACTGGGAGAATTGTATCAGATAAATATCCCCTTAGAAATTCACAATGCACTCGATACAGTTTGCTTTTCCTGCGCAGTTCCTGCTTGCACTCGCATTCTGAACAGAGGAGAAGGGCAGAGTGAGTGAGCACAGGGGCAGCTGATGTTGGTGCCCCTTTTCCTGTTGATTCAGACAGGGGAGACTGTTGCAGGAGCCTGCCCACAACAATTTGTGGCACTGTCTCTTTTTCTGCTCCTTAAAATGTAGAAGTCTTATGTGTTATGTAGGCTTTTGTTAGGGGGACAGGCTTTTGTTAGTGGAGGCAGAACCTCAGATTTGCGCTGATTTGTATTGATTTAGGGGGGCAGTTGTCCCCCCCCCAGCTATGCCCATGTCACCCACAGAAACCTTTTAATGTTAAGCCACCCACCTCCACAGTTGTTTTGCGACTGGTCACCACAGCACTTTCTCAGATAGGCCCACTGTCTTAAAAAAAAAGCGGGATACCCCTGGTTTGTTGTTTAGTCGTTTAGTCATGTCCGACTCTTCGTGACCCCATGGACCAGAGCATGCCAGGCACTTATGCAACGATAAAAATGTATTGCACTTTAAGGTGCTTCTCAATGTTTTTAGTCTCTTTTTTATTGTCTCTTCATTGTTTTTGCAGCAAAAAACTTAGACAGCAATCCCTCTGGAAATTGCCATTGCACAGAACTCTAAGTGGACCCATAAAAAACGTGTTGAGTAGCAGCCCTGGCAATTATTGGCAGACAATTTCACTCAGTAAACCAACATTTCCTATCCAACCTTATGTTTATGAAATACAGCAACACCAAGAAGTACAAAGGGCAGCTTGCTGAGATGGATACTTGCTCCCAGCCCTTTAAGTGTTCTGCTGATCTACAAAGCTATTTTTATATCGGAATTCAACTGAGGCTGATATTCACCAACAGAGGTAGAAGGAAGAACCTTCGTATCCGCCCAGATTGTCAGTCATTCAGATTGTTTCTGCTAACATGGCACTTTTCGCTTTCTTAGCTCAAGGGAATGGAAAGACTGCAGAAGTGGAAGTACCAGAAATGGAAAAAGCTTTGCCTCCGAAGGTGTAAGAACAGGTGATTGGCATAAATAACCAATTTCAGTGGATCCTGAAATCAGAACACAAAGCATTACTATACTACACCACTGGTTAAAGAGGAAGCTCTAGTGAGCAGATGTGGGGTAGAAGATGATGATTCTTTCTGCCTGACAGAGCTGGCCCTTTTGTTGTTGTTTAGTCGTTTAGTCATGTCCAACTCTTTGTGACCCCCTGGACCAGAGCACGCCAGGCACTCCTGTCTTCCACTGCCTCCCGCAGTTTGGTCAAACTCATGCTGGTAGCTTCGAGAACACTATCCAACCATCTCGTCCTCTGTCTTCCCCTTCTCCTTGTGCCTTCCATCTTCCCCAACATCAGGGTCTTTTCCAGGGAGTCTTCTCTTCTCATGAGGTGGCCAAAGTATTGGACCCTCAGCTTCACGATCTGTCCTTCCAGTGAGCACTCGGGGCTGATTTCCTTAAGAATGGATAGGTTTGATCTTCTTGCAGTCCATGGGATTCTCAAGAGTCTCCTCCAGCACCACAATTCAAAAGCATCAATTCTTCGGCGATCAGCCTTCTTTATGGTCCAGCTTTCACTTCCATACATGACTACTGGGAAAACCATAGCTTTTACTATACGGACCTTTGTTGGCAAGGTGATGTCTCTGCTTTTTAAGATGCTGTCTAGGTTTGTCATTGCTTTTCTCCCAAGAAGCAGGCATTTTTTAATTTCGTGTAGTCACCATCTGCAGTGATCATGGAGCCCAAGAAAGTAAAATCTCTCACTGCCTCCATTTCTTCCCCTTCTATTCGACAGGAGGTGATGGGCCCAGTAGCCATGATCTTGGGTTTTTTGATGTTGAGCTTCAGACCATATTTTGCACTCTCCTCTTTCACCCTCATTAAAAGGTTATTTAATTCCTCCTCACTTTCTGCCATCAAGGTTGTGTCATCTGCATATCTGAGGTTGTTGATATGCACCCCCATCATTCAGCCCGGACACTGAGATCCAGCGCCGAGGGCCTTCTGGCGGTTCCCTCATTGCGAGAAGTGAGGCTACAGGGAACCAGACAGAGGGCCTTCTCGGTAGTGGCGCCCGCCCTGTGGAACGCCCTCCCATTAGATGTCAAAGAGATAAATAATTACCTGATATTCAGAAGACATCTTAAGGCAGCCCTGTTCAGGGAAGTTTTTAATATGTAATGCTGTACTGTTTTTAACACTGATTGGGAGCCGCCCAGAGTGGCTGGGGAAACTCAGCCAGATGGGCGGGGTATAAATAATAAATTATTATTATTATTATTATTATTATTATCTCTTCCCGGCAATCTTAATTCCGGCCAGGGATTCATCCAGCCCAGCCTTTCGCATGATGAATTCTGCATATAAGTTAAATAAGCAGGGAGACAATATACAGCCTTGTTGTACTCCTTTCCCAATTTTGAACCAATCAGTTGTTCCATATCCAGTTCTAACTGTAGCTTCTGAGCTGGCCCTACCAGGAGGCAAAATGAGCAGCTGCCACAGGCAGCAGATGCTGGTGGGTGGGGAGCTCAGCTGTTCCTGTTAATAATAGTAATAATAATAACAGCAACAACTCTCCGGTGTTCCTGTTCCCCGCCTGGCTTCCTGCTTCTGCCCTACCAGCGTTCCTGTTTCCCCGCCCGGCTCCCTGTCTCAGACCTCGCGTCTCATCTAGTGCTTGTCTACCCTGCTAGAGACTCTGGACTGAACTTGGGCTACGGTAATAGTACCTTTCCCCCACCTGGGACCAGCACAGCCAGGCTCTCCAGCAGACCTTGTGAATCTGTTGCTCGGCTCACGTGACAAACCTTAGTACCACTGCTGCACTGCAACATTTCTTGAGCAGATAGAAGAAATTTGATCCAGCTCACATTTAAAGGCAAATCTACATAATTTGCAATATCTGAAACAATATGAGAACAATAAGCCATTCTGGTATATCCTCAGAATTTTGCAGTGTAGCTTCCCAGCCAACTTATGTACAAAAATGCATATACTGCAGTAAAGTATGCATAAAAGTGCATGTATTAGTGAAAATATCATACAAAAATAAATTGTATTACGGGAAATTGCTTTGCAAAAAAGGCATATATTAATCTAAAAACCACTAAAATGCTGGTGAATTTTCTTGAAGACTTCCTTTTGTGAAAAAAAAATGAAAACTATTGTGGATGTGCAAGAATTGAACTTAACGATTCAGAAAATGAGAAAGTGTCACATCACAGAAATGTGTATTTCAGTTTCTGTTTCACATAAATCTTCCCACTGGATAATGTCATGGTACACTTCTACCCATCAACACGTTTTGTGAGTGTAAGATGGTAACAGGCAAAAGATGTGTCTAAAGCTACCCTGTAATTTCTTTCAAAAATTAATTTCTTTTCTCATCAAATTCATTCTTATTAGCCATTAATGGAGGCTACCCATTATTTTCCTATTTTAGTGGCACTGTGGTCTAAACCACCGAGCCTCTTGGGCTTGCTGATCAGGTTGGCAGTTCGAATCCCTGCGACGGGGTGCACTCCCGCTGCTTGGTCCCTGCTCCTGCCAACCTAGCAGTTCGAAAGTAGATAAATAGGTACCGCTCCGGCGGGAAGGTAAATGGAGTTTCCGTGCGCTGCTCTGGTTTGCCAGAAGCAGCTTAGTCATGCTGGCCACATGACCCGGAAGCTGTACGCCGGCTCCCTCGGCCAGTAAAGCGAGATGAGCGCCACAACCCCAGAGTCGTCCGCGACTGGACCTAATGGTCAGGGGTCCCTTTACCTTTACCTTTTTATGGTAACACAGGAAATGCTTATGGTCAGAGCCTGGGTCCATCTAGCTCAACACTGTCTGCGCTGACTGGCTGCAACTCTCCAGGATTTCAGGCAGGGAGTCTCTGCCAGGCATTGAGCCTGGGACCTTCTGCATGCACTGCAGTTGCTCTACCCCTGAGCTATGGCCTCTACTCAAAATGTTAGCTCCCAAGTCATCTCCACAGCACATATTTAAAGCACATACTATTTTAACAGTCATGACGGTGGTGAAGGTTCCTAAATTATTGGTATTACTGGCTTGCACCAACCAGCCCAAAAGCTTTTCGCAGGTTGAGTGTCTCTGGTAGACTGGAAGAGAACAATAGGCCTGATTCCCTTGTTGCTCCCAAGGGGAGCCAAGCCTGGCAGGACAGCTTACTCTATGGTCTTAACCCCTGCATGCATTAATTCGACTTAAGCATGTGGGTTATATGAGGTTGGATAAGTCACATGTTCTACCTCCACTTCTGAATATGAGTTGATGGAAATTGTGGGACAGGTGAGTGCTATTGAGCTCAGGTCCCGCTTGTACATTTGCTGCTGAGGCATCTGGTTGGCCCCGGTGAGAACAGGATGCTGGGCCTGATCCCACAGGCTCTTCTTAAGTTCTTATGCCACAACTAAGTGGTATAAGAAGACTCTGCGGGATGAGGCCAAGGGGGCATCTAGCTGATTGCCCCACCTTTTGCATTTTCCAAATCACAGGTCCCCTCAGGGGAGTAGCTCTCTCCCTCTCAGGTTTATTGCTGCAGCCTGTCCAAGGCTAGCCTGGCTCCCCCAGCACTGGGGTCCAGCTTGCCTTCCTCACTGCCAGCAGCCTCAGGCTTCAGAACATCTCCGTTGCCCTGGTAACTGAGGATTTGAAAGGCCTTTCGGAGTGTGCCTATGGAAGCAGGGCTAAAAGGAAGGAGGCCCTCAGCCGAGGTGGGGAAAGAGGGGGTTGCAGTGAGTTCTCTCTTCTGTTGACACTGCAGATCATTCTAATCTTTTGCAGATGGGCTGCGGTTAATCCTATTCAAAACTGTAAAATAAATCACATTAGAGAGAGGGGAGAAAGTCCTAATTTTGCTGACGAGTTTTCTTTGCAGCACAATAAAAGAACAAGGTGGTATCAAGACTTGGCATTCAGCCCAATCTACCCCAGACAGTTCCTAGGAATATTTGCCCCCTCCCCATCCCTCCTTCTTGCTATCACTTTTACTGCTCCACAAATGATCTGGGCAAAGAGGTATAATTGCTGTTCTGAATGAGGCCTTGCACAATACATACGGATTGCAAGTGTTTTGTTACTTCTTCTCCTGAGTTAATCATGCCGGGCACTTCCAGCCAAACTGTTTACTGAGCATTCATCCTGATTTGTTTGTGAGGAGGTTAGATGCTGCACCAAAGCCAGACTTATTCCCCCCACTTTCCTGTTCCTTACTGAGGAAAGTCCAATCTTTTGGGGAACCTGGTTTGCTGCAAAACAATAATTTTGCCTCTGGAATTTGACAGTGACTGAATCCTGCCCGAAAGTAGAAGCAGTCTGGAAGCGCAGCCTGTCTCCACACAGGACTGAAACTTCAGTCGTTGTTGTGTTGTTTTTATGTTTTAATGAATTTTTCTATATTATTTTCACTAATATATGCCGGGAGGGGCACAATTTACCCCAGTATATCCATGTACAGATTACTTGGCTGGAGAGTTGCATTGCAAAAGGATGGCTCTGCTTGGGGACTCAGCTACATTAGTAAAGAAAAAGCATTTTACAGTATATATGTTTAACACTGGGGCACCAGATGGTGCTGTGGAGTTCCGTCGTTTGCCAACGTGTTTTCCCACTTTGAGGTTTACAATGCGTTTCCCTGAAACACTTTTTTAATGTGTCTACATCCAGCCTTGGTTCTCATATTGTTTCAGAGAGTGCAAATTAACCTTTAAATGCAAATTGTTTCAATGTTCTCTCTCTCTCTCCTCCCCTGAATTTGCTGGTATGAGTTTAACAGCCTGGCAGTTAATTTTTTTTTTATAATAATATTTATTAAAGTTTCAATCAAAGTTACAATAATACCAAAAAAAAAAGAAGTGAAAAAATAAAAAATAAAATACAAAAAACAGGAAAAATAGAATAACAATTAAAAACAAATCAGTATTTCCATATCTTATCTTTCGTTCACTTGTTTCCCAGACCTCCTCACACCTCCCTTTTTTGCATCCCAAATCAATTGCCGTATTTTTCGCACCATAACACGCACCCGACCATAACACGCACATAGTTTTTAGAGGAGGAAAACAAGAAAAAAAAAATCTAAACGAAACAGTGGATGTATGATTTTTGTGGTTCATGCTGTGGCCACAGACTTGTGATTTGACAGTGAGTTTGGGGTAGCCCAATGCAAAAATCCTGAGGATCCATATGGATCCATGCTTTGTAACCATGCTTTTGCACCACTGCGGCCCCAGGCAACAGTGGGTGCGTGATTTCTTTGGTGCAAGCTGTAGTCATGGACATGCTATGTGATCTGATGGTGAATTTGGGGTGACCCAGTGCAAAAATCCTGAGGATCCATGTGGATCCGTGCTTTGTAACCACGTTTTAAGTGGGGAGGGAAGGAAAGGCACTCAAGGGACAAGGAACACGCGTGGGGTGGGTGGAGAAGGATGCTGTTAATAATGCAGAAGAGGGGTATAAGAGGAGAAGGCTCCTCTCCTCTCCCGCTTTGCTCCTTTAAAGTCTCTGCTTCTCTCCCTCCTCCTCGCTGAAAAACCTTGCTGCATTTAGCCAGCTGAGTGGGGAGGAGAGAGGGACAGAGAGCCTGCTTGCGAAAAATTTTGCTGCTATTTAGCGAGCTGTTCTCTCCCTCCTCCCCAGCTCGCTGAAAAAAACAGCTCCGGACTCGTGTAAGCGGCTCCTCTCCTCTCCCACTTTGCTCCTTTAAAGAAGCAGGCTCTCTGTCCCTCTCTCCTCCCCACTCAGCGGCAGTGGCGTAGCGTGGGGGGTGCAGGGGGGGCCGGCCGCACCGGGCGCAACATCTGGGGTTAGGGCAAATCCACAGGTTAGGGGGCGCAAATCCACGGGTTAGGGGGCGCAAATCCACGGGTTAGGGGGCGCAAATTACTTGCCTTGCCCCGGGTGCTGACAACCCACGCTACGCCACTGCTCAGCGGCTCTTCTCCCGCTTTGCTGTTTCAAAGTGAGCCACGGAGGAGGGAAGGAAGGGGAACCAAGGATTCTCTGCTCGCGACTGCAGCAGATCCTCCTGCCATCTGTAGGCATTCGCTTCATAACACGCACAGACATTTCCCCTTACTTTCTAGGAGGAAAAAAGTGAGTGTTATGGTGAAAAAAATACGGTAATTAATTCAGCAAATCCTTTCCCTCTTTGCTCTTATCTTAATCCTTTATCTTAGTATATTTTTACTTCAAATTCCCATCTATTAACAATCCATTTTTACATAGACCTTAATAACATTGCTGCTAAAACCACTTAACTTCATTCCAACATCATTCTAACATTCATTAATTTTGCAATATTTATGTAAATAGTCTTTAAATTTCTTCCAATCTTCTTCCACCGACTCTTCTCCCTGGTCTCGGATTCTGCCGGTCATCTCCGCCAGTTCCATATAGTCCATCACCTTCATCTGCCATTCTTCCAGTTTGGGTAGATCTTGTGTCTTCCAATACTTTGCAATAAGTATTCTCGCTGCTGTTGTGGCATACATAAAAAAAGTTCTATCCTTCTTTGGCACCAATTGGCCGACAATGCCCAGGAGAAAGGCCTCTGGTTTCTTCAGGAAGGTATATTTAAATACCTTTTTCATTTCATTATATATCATCTCCCAGAAAGCCTTAATCCTTGGGCACGTCCACCAAAGGTGAAAGACTGTACCTTCAGTTTCTTTACATTTCCAACACTTATTATCGGGCAAATGATAGATTTTTGCAAGCTTGACTTGTGTCATGTACCACCTGTAAATCATTTTCATAATATTCTCTCTTAAGGCATTACATGCCGTAAACTTCATACCTGTGGTCCATAACTGTTCCCAGTCAGCCATCATAATGTTATGTCCAACATCTTGTGCCCATTTAATCATAGCCGATTTCACTGTTTCATCCTGAATATTCCATTTCAACAGCAAGTTATACATTCTTGACAAAGTCTTAGTTTTGGGATCTAACAGTTCTGTTTCCAATTTTGATTTTTCCACCTGGAAGCCAATTTTCTTATCCACATTAAATGCCTCCATTATTTGATAATAATGAAGCCAATCTCGCACTTTATTTTTTAGTTTTTCAAAGCTCTGCAATTTCAATTTGTCTCCCTCTTGTTCCAAAATTTCCCAATATTTCGGCCATTTGGCCTCCATATTGAGCTTTTTCTGAGCCTTCGCTTCCATCGGTGACAACCACCTTGGGGTTTTGTTCTCAAGTAAGTCCTTATATCTTATCCAGACATTAAACAATGCTTTCCTGACAATATCGTTTTTAAATGCTTTATGTGCTTTGACCTTATCATACCACAGATATGCATGCCACCCAAATACATTGTTAAAACCTTCTAAATCCAAAGTGTCTGTGTTTTCAAGAAGCAGCCAATCTCTCAGCCAGCAAAATGCGGCCAACTCATAATAAAGTTTGAGGTCTGGCAGGACAAATTCAACTCTTTCTTTTGCATCCGTTAGTATTTTAAATTTTATTCTAGGCTTCTTGCCCTGCCAGACAGATCTAGAAATATCTCTCTGCCACTTCTTGAAACAATCCATTTTGTCCAAAACAGCCTGGCAGTTATTTTATTCCTAGGAGCTCAACTCCCACATACTGATGCTGATATTTTTCGCCACCACTTTTTCCTTCAAAGATAGACTGGAAAGTATAAGAGCCGGGTGCTATTGTTTATTTATATAGCCCAAGTACATGGTGCTTAACATAGGGGGAAATGAAAATTTTGCCCCAAGGAAGTGATACAGCTTCCTATCAATCAGGTGTTTATCCCACATTTTAGTGCATTCTTCTAATTGCAATAAAATCTGGGCTTTTGATATAATCAACTTCAATTGTGCAAACCTACATTTATGGTTTGCAATTGTGTCTCTCCAGTAAAATATTAACAGTTTGGATGTTTAGAAGCCCTCACACCTCTGTTCAAAAACTTTGAGAAACATTGCCTTCCCAGCACTTTGTGTTGTGCCTACAAAGCAAAAATACATCATGGTAGTTCACCCACCCAGTTGTGTACATCCCCAGTCATATTGCTTTCCTCTGCTCCAGTTGCCTTAATTCCAGGTAATGTCTGTAGGACCTCAAAAAGAAGCTTGAAGCTGACCAAAGTAAGGATACACTGCAACATTGTGTTGCAAACCTCTGCAAAAGTAACATGCAGCTCTCACCTCAGTGGGCCCAACTAACTAGAGTTGGACCAGAGGAGAATTTGCTGAATAAACTGGACTTCTGATTAACCACAGGGCAGAGGTTGCACAAACAGGACCCTCACCTCCCCAAAGAACATGTGTGACAGTTTCCATTCCAGTGATTCTTTTCTGCCCCTTGCGGTTAATGCCTTTGTCTCCCTCTGACTGGCCCTTCTTGCCTGCTCAGCGTAATAAGATAGGGAGGCTTTCCCCTTGCAGGCCACTGCAAAGGGACAGCAGCCATGTCCCGTGCCTGAACGTGGAAGCGGGGAAGGTGGAGCAAGGAAATTCTCCTTCAGACCTGGAAAGAGGTTCTAAAATAGCAATGTAACAGTATGGAGAAGATGGTGGAAATGCTGCAGTGCAGACACTGTCGGATAACAAAGAATCCAGGACTAAGAAGAAATGCCTTTAGGCTGCCATACATCTGGAATTTCCCTGACACAGCTGGGATTCATCTGTCGAAAATGGCATCCGGGCGGAATTAACGAAAAGTGGCTAAAATATCCAGGGAATCTCATGTGCATGGCAGCCCATATGAGAAGCGTAGGGTTTTTTTTTTTTTTGACGATTTCCTTACAAAAATGGTAAAGACTAAAAACTATATTTTTGAGATATTGCCCAAAAACAAACTCCACGAAAAATCTCAACAACTTTTGTGTCTGAATTTTCACTTTTTGAATTACAGTGGTACCTTGGGTTAAGAACTTAATTCGTTCTGGAGGTCCGTTCTTAACCTGAAACTGTTCTTAACCTGAAGCACCACTTTAGCTAATGGGCCTTCTGCTGCCGCCACTGCGCGATTTCTGTTCTCATCCTGAAGCAAAGTTCTTAACCGAGGTAATATTTCTGGGTTAGCGGAGTCTGTGACCTGAAGCGTATGTAACCTGAAGCATATGTAACCCGAGGTACCACTGTATGGCAACCCTGTTTTAGGAAGTGCATGAGGGGAGGGCTTCTATGATGTAAACCAGCCCCTCATATCAGTGGCACAAACTTTTGCATGTGGTCAAAACTGTCCCAGGCCTGCGGCCTTTCTTGCTTCTCAGCCTGGCTTCAGGTTACATGTGATGACACACAGAAACACAAGAAGATGTGTTGTACTGTGTCAAACCATTAATCCATCTCGTTCAATATTGGTGACACTGGTGGTCACAGTTCTCCCGGATCTCAGGCTGGAATCCTTCCCCATTCTACCTGGACATGCAGGGATGGAACGTGGAGCCTTTTTGGATACAGAGCATGTGCTCTGCCGCAGGGCTGTGGGCTTTCCCCAAAGGGCCAGAGGGCCAACGACATTTCTAGATGACCCAGAGATTCTACACACTGTCAGTCTGCTGTCACAAGCAATTAAATAGGAATAAATAGGGCTGCCTTGTAATAACAGCTCCAGTGGCTAATGGTCTGGTTCCGGACACAGACCAACAAAGCCTTGTATGGCTTAGGTCCAGGCTATTTGGAAGACCATAGTTTCTCATATGAACCTGCTCAGGCTCTGAGGTCAGAGGAAACCCTTCTCTCAGGCCTCCACCCTCACAGGTAAGAGGGAGAGGGCCTTCTTGGTGGCTGCTCCCAAACTTTGGAACTCCCTTCCTAGAGAAGTTAGACTGGCTCCCTCCTTGTTCCTTCTGCCAGCAGATGAAGACCTTTTTATTCCAACACCCTTTTAATGCTGTCATGATTTTATTCTTGGTATTATTTTTATTTTTAATAGAATTAAAATAATATATTAAAAGGATCTATTAATGTTGAATTACTTTTAAATTATTATATTCTTATGTTTTTAGCTTTCTCTAATTTAGCTGCATTGTTGCATATTCAACTAAAAGCCACCTTGTTTCCCAGTCTGGGGGAAATGTGGGATACAAATAAAAATATAATAATAATGAATGCAAGAGCACATATGGCTTTGCTTAAGAAGAAAGCTGGCTGCTGGGCTTGAGCTGATAATGTTGCTACAAGGTTATTACAAGGTGCAGCCCCCCCCCCCCCAGGTACCGTTTTGACCACTGCATCTTAGAAAGGACCTTGGAGAGCAAACAACGCACAGGAAATGATCAAGGGATTGGAGCACCTTTCCTAACAAGGAAGATTGGTGCAAAAAGCTTCCTGTTGTCTTTAGGGTGTCACAAGCCCACTGTGGAAGGACGTGTGGATCCAGAACTGGCCTCCACAGTCACTTACGGACTCATTGTTAAAACCGTGTTTATGGAAGACAATCTTACTCAGCTAAGAGGGAACGCCAAAGAAGACGAAGAACAAGCCCCTTCATTGTGCTTGAGGTATTTAGGGCTCTTTAGCTCAGGCAAAAGAGGTGGAATGTGACAGAGGTAACAGAATTATGAACTGTGTGAAAACAAAGAAAGTGGATAGAGATTGAAAGCACAGAGTCTGAGTCATCATGATTGAAAATTCCTCCCTGTACACAGAGAGAGAGAGAGGGAGAAGAAGAGAAAGGTTTAAACCTATTTTCTGCTGAGTCACAGCCAACAAATTGCACACAGCAACGCCATAGGTGATGTTCAGTGGGAGGGAAAGCCCCCACATTCCAGACTTCGGGCCCTATTTAATGTCAGAGTCTGTTCTATCAGCCCAGCAACCTCCCTCCTCTCCTGTGCAGACAAGCTCACGGAGCATTTGATTTAGGCTCAGCAGCTGTTTCAAGGCATCTGGTCTGGTCTGGTGCACATGAAAAGGACCTGTTATGTAAAAATCTTTCATTGCCTCCAGGGGATGTGACTTTTGCTTTGTGACTCTAGGACTGTAATTCAATGTGCACTTACTTGTGTTGTGAGCAAATCCCATGGAACTCAATAGAACTTGTTTCCAAGTGTTTCAGCCTTTAACCTTATGCCCAATACAGTTTGTGCCACTGATATGAGGGGCTGGTTTACATCATAGAAGCCCTCCCCTCATGCGCTTCCTAAAACAGGGTTGCCATACAGTGGTACCTCGGGTTACATACGCTTCAGGTTACAGATGCTTCAGGTTACAGACTCCGCTAACCCAGAAATACTACCTCAGGTTAAGAACTTTGCTTCAGGATGAGAACAGAAATTGCGCGGTGGCAGCAGGAGGCCCCATTAGCTAAAGTGGTGCTTCAGGTTAAGAACAGTTTCAGGTTAAGAACGGACCTCCAGAACGAATTAAGTACTTAACCCGAGGTACCATTGTAAAGAAGTTACACACATCAGGAACTAAAAAAAGATTGGTTTATTGTTTGAAATGAAAATGACAGGTGCTGCTTCAGACAGTATCACAGTTCTGTGGCCAGCAAATCATACATACCTTGATTTTAAGAGTAAACAAATTCCTAACTGCCCCAAAGCCTGAAGAGTAGGCACAGCAACTTGCCACAGACCCACACTAAAGAGGGTGGGGGTGGTATACCTGTCCTGAAGTAAATGGAATCCAAGTCAGGGGTCAGGGATGTGTGCCTTCCATGCTGAGAGTAATCTCTCCCCTCCAATAGCCTGTCCTCCAGGAAGGTTTACAGCATCTCTCTCACCGGCTTCTTGGCCCCTTCTCCAGTGCAGCATGAAAGGGATTCTTGAGAGTGTACGACAAAAAGGGGGTCCTGTTGGAGCTTATGAGCTACCCAACAATTACAAATCTGGGGTTTAAGTACTATTTTGGGCTAATGTTAACTTATGGTGATGGGGGGGGGGGGAAGGTTTCCTGGATAAGTGTCTTAACAACTTTATTCCTTTGCTTCATTGTTTATTTCCTGCAAGTTCCTGTCTTTTTGCTATTTTGTTCACCTTGCCCAGTTTGAAGTTGAAAGGACATGACCTTTGTGAGAAATGACTAACTGGTTAACTTGCAAATATTCTCAATCCATGACTTTACTTTCTAAGTCATTTAGGATTTTAAAGACTAAAATGAGCCCCGTGAATTGGGCTTGGAAACCAAGAGCCCCCAATGCAGCTGCTGTAGAACATGTTTTAAATGTGTTTGAGCAGCTGTCCCCACCAAAACCTGGCTGCTGCCTTCCGCACCAGTTTTCAAGGACAATCTCACACAGAGCACAGGCAGTCTTCTCATCTGCAAGTAACTACAGTCTGGAGTACTGTGGCTACGTCATCTCTTTCTAAGAGAGTCCATAGCTGGCGAACCAGTCATAGCTGGAAATAGGCACTGCTAGCTGCAGAGGCAAATCCGAGCCTCCGGTGACCATGTGGGATCCAGGAGTAACCCCAGGCTATGCCCTCATCGAGAGCAGGCTGCCATCCCACCTCTTGGACCCAAGAATTCGAAACACATCATGTCTACATTTAGTTTAAGTTTCTTGGCCCACTTCCAGCTCACTACCACCTCCAGGCTCTGATCTAACACCTGAACCGCCTCTCCTGATTCAGTTGGGACAGAGAGCTAGAGAGTCATCCGCATATTCATGGCAAATCGCCTGGTGACATTTCCCAGCAGCTTCATGTAGATATTAAAAAGCATTTAGATCATTAAAATAGAGTTACACGCCTCCCCAATCTCCACAAGATTCCAGGGGCTGCAGGCACACTTTACCCAGGGTCTGTGTTTCCTTTGGAAATGAGGCCTAGTGGAGACAGTGGTGTCTTTGTTATATATGGTTTATTTACACTCATAAACAACCTGCATCTAAATGCAGACAGTTCAGAGCATTCACATTCCAAAAGGGTCTCTGCTTTCTCCCATAGACACAGCAGGCGTAGGTTTTAGAACAGAGAATTCAGCCATGTGCGATCTCTCTCTCTCGATCTCTCTCTTTCTGTCACAGTTGGCCCATGTGGTGCTCTTTGCCCCTCTTCTTCTTCCTTGTCACCATTTACAGACTGAAAAGGATTTCTCCCCAGCCTACACCATCCACAACTGAAACCCTAACCCCTTTTTGTCTCTGCCCACCAACACACAGCTGGAAGAGGGGTTCACTCCCCTTGCTGAAGCACTGAATGTCCAGCACTGAATGTTCTGATGGCTCATCTTTTGTTAGGTTAAGAACCTGGCCATCATCAGGTGCCCACCTCGTGAGGAAGCTGGCCTCTGTTATTTCAACCTTGAATCCCTGCTGGATCTGGGAGTTCAGGGCTGGCAGTTTAACACCCCAAACCTTGATTAAATTCTAACAGTTACTAAATCCATAAATTATGGGTGCCTTGTGCCCACAAACTCTGGAAAGGGTTAAGCATGCACCCCTTCAGCGCTACTGCTCTGATCAAAGAGAGCATCTGTGGGGGCTCTAAAGGGAAAACACACATGGAAATCTGATTACAGCCTCCAAGCTCTTGCAAAGTTATTGGATAATGCCTGTGTGGACTGGAACACTGGCATTTCATATGTACATATACTCTGGAAGTGGGAGGAATCTATATTCTGCATTGGGTGTTAGTACCTTACTTGCTGGGCAAACTCTGCCAAGCACCTTTCTGCAGTCAAACACACACACACACACACACACACACACACACACACACACTGTCCTTTCCTGTGCTCCACATCTTCATTCCTGGGATCCACTTACGGTACAAGCAGCTCAGGGCGAAAAGAGTTCAGGCCGAGTTCCTGGAGAGAGGACAAAGGCACGTGTCCAGGAATCTGCCAGCCTTGGCAAAGTGACGTCTGCTACTGTACCCTCTCGTTCCAGGAGCACCAGCAGCTCAGAGGACAGATCTGGGAGGTGTGAGCGGGGAGGCCGTGAAACCGACACCTGCCTCAGATGCAAAGCCCTTTGGTGTCCAGCCTCCAGATTCATGTTGCAGGCCAGTCTTCACCCTCGTGCTGGGCCTCCTTGTGACGGGGCGGGGGTGCGGGGGGGGGGGGGAACCAAAGGCAGCTGCACATTAAGAAGCCTCCTCCGCGCTGCTCCGTTTTTGCAGTCAGCAAAGAAAGAGGTGGTTGCTTAGATCCCTGGTGGGCCCCCCCACATGGCGACCTTGCATTCATCCTGGTCAGTTACAAGCTGCCCAGGCCTGCCTCTGCTCAGTGAGAGAGCCTCTGAACATGCCTGGAGGGCCCTCCCCTTCCTACTGTATCGCCCCAGCATGCCTCCATGCACCAGCCTTCAAAGTGCAGCATTTCCAAGGGAATAGTGTTGCTGTCCTGTGCTGTTAGGAGCTCTAGGATAAGCAGAAATTCAACGGGTAAAGCTTTACCAAGCACTGTGTCTCTGTGCACAAGGAAAGTGTACCACCTCTACCACGGAAGGCAAAAGCCCCAATTCCTGTGTCCCCACCCACCTGCAGATCACACAAGAATGAGGCCACATTTCAAGATGCTGAGGGATTTTTATCAACAGCCCAACACCTTTTGGCCCCAGGGCGTTCTTCAGCAGCTTCCTATAATGTATGTATGTAACCCGAGGTACCACTGTAAAACCAAACAGTGTCAAAGTGATTTTTTTCCACCTTTCACAGCCTTCACTCTTCCTGACAACTTTTCAGCTAAAGCAATTTGACAAATGTTTGTGTTCCAAAGATAATGTTCGTCCTAGACCAGTTTTCCTGTGCTTACTGATCAGATGATGAGCTGCCATTTGATGGTTCATTTTCTAGAAACCAGGCATTGATAAAATTTGTATTTATTCATTTTTTAAAAGAATTATAGCCTGTTTAATCAAAATATCAATAAAGCTCTAAGTGGTTTATTCATAAGGAAAGCATTGATAAAATCGACAGACTTTAACAATAAGTAGACCTATTAAAATGATCAAAACGGAGATAAAATCTACAGAGCTTAAGAACAAATATACATCATAAAATTGCATGTCTAGTCAGCCTTGCCTAAACAATTTATTTTAGCAGGCACCTAAAACAATGCCACAAAGGTTCCAACCCAATATTATCTGGAGCAGGCAGGGTGTTCCAGAGCTGCTGCCACACTATAAGACATGGTTGCTCCTTGGTGTGTAACAAATACTGTAAGGCGCTTTCAAAATTAGCACCAACTTAATGTGCTACCTCCCTCTGCAGTCAGGCAAGACACGCATTGTATTAGGCCTTATCTCATTCCTGTGTGCTGCTGTTTCTCACGCAGGAACTCTTATGACCCTGTACATGCAGTCTCTCTCTCTCTTTTCTTTTTCCTTTTGATAGCCAGCTGCGTGAATCATTTGTTTGGGCCTCTTTTCAGCCGGAAAGAGATCAAAGTAGGCAAGTTTGTGGATGGCAAAGAGATCAAAGGTTCAGGAAAGGGGCAAGGCATGGAAGCAGCGCTGGCCAGTGGACCCCACACCAGCTACTCTGCAGGGCTGCTTCAAGACATTTTGCTGCCTGAGAAGATACACACGTGCAATTCAACAGGACTGACAAATGAATCTTACGAATCTCGTACTTCCACACCAGAGACAAGAGAGCAGCATCAACAGGCTTTCTTAAGAGGCACAGGGCAGGTAGAGGGGCACAACCTCCTCTCTCACTGCCCCCACCAACTGCCTGAGGCAGCCCCCTCACTCTGCCTAATGGCAGAGCCCTCTCGGCTCATAGAAGCATCTATAAGCACCCTGCGTAGCCTGCTTGCCCAGAGCCCATCTCCTCCCAAGCCCCTGGGGCCTGTTTTCTCAAGCATCACACATGGAGGTAGCAACAGCTGCACCGATTAATAATAATAATAATAATAATTTATTATTTATACCCCGCCCAGTTTCCCCAGCCACTCTGGGCGGCTCCCAATCAAGTATTAAAAACAATACAACGTTAAATATTAAAAACTTCCCTGAACATGGCTGCCTTCAGATGTCTTTTAAAGATAGGATAGCTACTTATTTCCTTCACATCTGAAGGGAGGGTGTTCCACAGGGTGGGCGCCACTGCCGAGAAGGTCCTCTGTCTGGTTCCCTGTAACCTTACTTCTTGCCATGAGGGAGCCCTCCAGAAGGCCCTCAGCGCTGGATCTCAGTGTCCAGGCTGAACAATGGGGGTGGAGATGCTCCTTCAGGTATACAGGACCAAGGCCGTTTAGGGCTTTAAAGGTCAGCACCAACACTCTAAATTGTGCTCGGAAACGTACTGGGAGCTAATGCAGATCTCTCAGAACCGGTGTTATGTAGTCCCGGCGGCCACTCCCAGTCACCAGTCTAGCTGCTGCATTCTGTATTAATTGCAGTTTCCGGGTCACCTTCAAAGGTAGCCCCACGTAGAGCGCGTTGCAGTAGTCCAAGTGGGAGATAACCAGAGCATTCACCACTCTGGCCAGACAGTGTGTGGGCAGGGAGGGTCTCATCCTGTGTCCCAGATGGAGCTGGTAGACAGCCGCCCTGGACACAGAATTAACCTGTGCCTCCATGGACAGCTGTGAGTCCAAAATGACTCCCAGGCTGCGCAGCTGGTCCTTCAGGGGCACAGTTACCCCATTCAGGACCAGGGAATCCTCCACACCTGCTCGCCCCCTGTCCCCCAAAAACAGTACTTCTGTCTTGTCAGGATTCAACCTCAATCTGTTAGCCGCCATCCATCCTCCAACCGCCTCCAGGCACTCATACAGGACCTTCACTGCCTTCACTGCTTCTGATTTAAAGGAGAGGTAGAGCTGGGTGTCATCTGCATACTGATGAACACCCAGCCCAAACCCCCTGATGATCTCTCCCAGCAGCTGCATGTAGATGTTGAAAAGCATGGGGGAGAGGACAGAACCCTGAGGCACCCCACAAGTGAGAGCCCAGGGGTCTGAACACTCATCCCCCCCCCCCACCACTTTCTGGACACGGCCCAGGAGAAACGGCCCACCGATAAACATTAAAAGCCATTATGAATCTTGTGACACTTTAAAGACACAATGCATGGCACAAACATTCATGGACTAGAATTATTTTCACCAGATTTGAAAAGCATAAACTTAGCAGGTTTCTGCAGCAACCATAGACACACCTGTGTATGGTAGAGCAGGGAGCTGTAAACAATGGGGTTAAATAGGCAGTGAAATGCGAAAAGTACAGTCTGTGCAGTCTTGACAAACAGTAGAATGTTTAGTGTTTGAAATTATCAGATCCCCGTCCTTCCAAAGGCAATAACACTCCTCAGGGAAAATGTGAGCTCAGGAACAGGAGTCGTTTCAATACTTGGCCTTTATCCCCAGCTCCGCTACTCTGAGACCATTGAAGGTGCCTCCAGACATTTTGCTGGGTCAAGGGGGGGGGGGGATTCTAGTTCATGCCAGAAGTTAAGCTTTGCTGAGTTAAAGCAGATTTAAAAAAAGAACAGACGTTTTATGCTTACAATGGGGAACAAATAATTAACAGGAAGATGTGTAAAGACCCTGCAAGCAAATCTGTATAAATTCAGGACGATTGTCATAAACAAACGAGAATACTCGATAAAGACATAGTGTGACCACTGCAGAGTGTTGTGGAAGCAACTCATGATGAATGCTGACTGAACAGGTGATCTGAGAAGCCCTGAGCTCGCTGAAGGGGATCTGTCTTTATCATTCTGTTGCTTGACCTGCAAATCTAATCAACACATTCCCCAAGCTACCCAGTTTGGCCTCTGATGCTTTTAACTTGAAATTAACCTTCAGCTGCGTTAATATTGTTATAGGATTCAGAAAGGTGATTCTGCATAATACCTATGGGTCCCTTCCAAGCCTGTGTAGCAGCCCAGCCAGTTCCTTTCCACTCCTGTTCTGCCCTGATGAAGAATTCTGGAGCACTCCAACAATTGTAAACTTTAAATATGTTTCATTTAGGCTAGCAGGTGGCTGGAGGGTAGGAAAACACAGCCAATTGCAGCAAGGAATACTTACTAGCTCAAATGCAAACTGTTACCTTTGCCACAGAAGTTTATGTTATTTACTGATGGCATGGGTGAAGAGCAAATCCAGTCATTGGTTCCCTTGGATCCTAAGGTAAATGAACTTAAGGAAGTTCGTGGAAGGCAGTTTCCCATTCCTCTTTTCCTTCCCCCAGCAGGAGAGTGGCTTGGAATCCTACTCTGCAGAGGACAGTCCTCTGTTTGAAGCTGCCCTCTGTTTGCAGGGCTTCCCAGTCCAAGTCCATCTTAAAGTTTAGGAACCACAAGAACCAAAGAGCATAAACCCTTTATGTTGCCCATCAACAACACACTGAGTTGGCACATGACTCACCTGGTCACATTCTTTCTCACAGTGGTACCTTGGTTCTCAAACTTAAACTTTTCTGGAAGTCTGTTCCAAAACCAAAGCACACATTTCCCATAGAAAGTAATGGAAAATGGATTAATCCGTTCCAGACTTTTAAAAACAACCCCTAAAACAGCAATTTAACATGAATTTTACTATCTAATTAGACCATTGATCCCTAAAATGAAAGCAATAATCAATGTTCTGTACTATAAAATAAATAAGACAGTATTGTAGAAGATAAAAATTAAAATTAATTTTTTTCCTTACCTGCATGATGATAGTCATTGTTTGAATGGGGGGCTTTTATTGATTTCCACAGTCAATCAATCGATCGATCGATCAATCAATCAATCAATCAACCATAAAACGAAAAACAAGCCACAGTCATAAAAATGAAAAAGCCATACAAACAAAAACACAAAAAATAGCAAAAACAAAAGCACCAAATATCCCCTCAGAACACTGCAATCAGAAACGGAAGGCTTTAGTTATGATGGGGGCGGGGCTTAAATTAGCTGCTCAAGGAAACAAACAGAATAAAAAAGCCTTTATTATGATGGGGGGGGGGGGCTCAAATGAGCTGCGCAACAGTGAAAACAGAAGCTCAAGAGCATGTTTGGCTTCCAAGGCAAATTTCAAAAACCAGAACACCTACTTCCGGGTTTGCAGCGTTCGGGTTCCGAGTTGTTTGGGAACTAAGCTGTTTGAAATCCAAGGTACCACTGTATTTCTATTTGAAGTATGGAAATTGTTTCTAAATTTGCAGCTATACATATTGCGAAGGAATCGAACTGTAGTCCCCGACTGCTTACATTTATCCTTGTATTTACTGTAGCATGGGAAATTATGTGTTACACACCATCCCAATATCTGAGTGTCAAGAGACTCCAGGGGTTTGGCTTCCTTGGAATGAAGGTCAGTGGAGACTGTGGAGTCTTTAGGATATCTGGTTTTATGCGCGCGCGCGCGCACACACACACACACACATATACACCCTGAGCATAGGATGGAGGGGCTCACAGCATTAACACACCAAATGATCTTGCTTCTCCATTAGTCACAGCTTTGGATCCAGCACAAAGCAGGCATGTCCCTGTGTCTCCACCTTCCAGCCTCTTCCCAGCTCATTCACACACAGCTGTGGCCATTGTTCTCCTACCTAGCTGCTAGGTGAGCTGGCTGGGGTGTGGGGAGGCCCACTCTTCTCTTCTATTGTGCAGAGCAACTTCATGGTGCTGAACTAGTCAGCCAAAGCCATTGCCCAGAGAAGGAACTGGTCTGGAAAACTTGCTCTTACACATTCTACCCCCACAGATACAGGATCCCAAGAGCTGGAAGGGACTCAGGACATCATCCAGACTGACCTACCAAACTCACCTTGTTGCCCCTTATTTGGGGAGTATAGGGTCAATCCAGTGGGTAGATCACCACCAGTTTTTTTTATTGTGGGAATAGATCACAGTCTCTTGGAAGCTGGACAAGCCTGATCTAGGGTATTCCCTCCCATAGAAATAAACAACAACCATGTCATCACGGGATGCAGTCAGAAGGTGGCAGGCGGAGGGGGAGCTCAAATGAGGCAATGATCCACTCCAACCTCCACCCTGGCCAAACCTTTTCCTGCCCAAGTCCCTTCTCAAGCTGCCTTCCCCTCGTTGCCAAGGCAACACGATGGTGATTCAGCATCAGGTGATTTGGCATCGAGATCCCTGCCTGGGGTTTGTTCGGGCTGCCAAGAAACAAAAGAGCTATGTGTAAGGATGGCACAGATAGCCTTTTCTCTCGTCCTTTGTCAGTGCGCTTTTTAGAGCCAAATGTGCTCTAAGGCTGATTCCAAAAATTATTCAGCCTTTGATCACGCACACTCATTGAACAACTCACTAAATGGATGAATGAGTAAAAGAATGAATGAGCAAACAAACAGCGCATGTGCATTTATATGTGAACTGTGTCACAAAAGCAACCAAGTATGCACATTTGACACATTTCGCAGAAAACTCAAGAAAAGTGGAGCGGATGCCTCTCTCAAACAAACTGACCATGGGCTCAGCAGCAGCTGCTCACATCTCTTTACTGCCTAATGGTCAAGCTTATTAACACACCTTGTAATATATCTTGGTATTTAGAAACAAAAACCCTGGTTACCTGCCAATAGAATTGTCCGAGGACAACCAAGCGATGTTGATAAATAAAATATCTCTCTGAGCATAATTTTAATTTACACAGTAAGTAATGGAGAGAGAAAATTTGTTACCATTGACTAAGGTGCAGGCACCAGTGGTCACCCATAACTGTATGGACAGGGTGGGGGGAGGGAAGAAAGGCGTATGTAGCCAGAAGAAAGGCAAATAGCAAATGTGGAGAAGCTTGAGGCTCAGGTGGCCTCAGCGGCCCAGAGGGCCTTCCATTAGCTTCAGCTGGTGGACCAGCTCCGCCCCTCTCTGAACAGAGAGAAACAGCTTTACTTCTCTTGTCTTTGCTCTAGTAGCCTCTGGGTTAGATTACTGCAACACGTTACACGCGGGGCTGCCTCTGAAGATGGTTCGGAAGCTTCAGCTGGTGCAGAATTTGGTGGCCAGGTTGCTCACCGGGGCAAGACAGTTTGAGCAGATTATGCCAATCCTGACCTGACAGCACAGGCTGCCAAATAGTTTCTGGGCCCAGGGTAAAGTGCTCGTTTCGACCTAGAAGCCTTAAACCGCTCAGTAATACCTCAAGGACCGCCTCTCTCCATACAAACCTACCTGGACCCTGCAAACACTATGTGAGGCCCTTTTTCGTGTGCCTCCTCAGCAAGAGGTCTGGATGGTGGCAACATGAGAACGGGCCTTTTCTGCAGTGGCTCCCTGCTTGTGGAATGCTCTCCCCAGGGAGGCACGCTGGACGCCTTCATTATGGGTCTTTAGACACTGGGCAAAAATGTTTCCCTACAACCAGGTCTTTGATTAACCTCCTGTATCCTTCTAAATGTGATTGTGGGAGGGGTGGGGGGGGGAGGGTGGTAATTAGTTTGTTCTGTTCTTGTTTTTATGATATATTTTGTGTTTTTTATATTGTATATTTATGCTGTGAACCGCCCTGAGACCTTCAGATGAAGGGCAGTGTACAAACTTAATAAATAAATAAAATAAAAATAAAATAAATGCAGCCCCTCCACATTGCACATTCAGGGTGTTTTGGGGGCGGTCACACACAGTTCTACTTTCAATACTTTTTGCACTTGTAAAGGTTTTGTGGTTTTCATACTGCTTCGTTTCCATTCAGTGCCTATGCTGTAACATCCTGCTGAAATCCCAAAACTTTCCATGCCTTTCTCTTGCTGTGTTCTCCCAGTTTTGTTGTGCTATAGCAGTCTGAATACTTCAAGGTGCTGTGCACTGAGGCCTCCCCACACCCACATTTCATCCTCACAGCGTCCCTGCAGGGTAGGCTAGATTAAGAGTGTGCGACAGGCGGCTCAAGTGAACTGAACCTTTTGATGCTGCTGCAGACACTATAAGGTCCTGTAAAAGTGTTCCTTGAAGAGATATGGGCACAAAGTTGGTGACTGGATTTGTTGTAGGATCCAGGCCCTGTCTTGGTGCCTCTTTAGAGTGGCCTGTTGCTGCTGAGGAGCTGCGCTCGGTTGGAGGACTGCCTAAATATGTCGAATCACGAGTCAGAAAATGTAACATCTTGTCCTGGCGAAGAAAACACAAGGAATCGTGAAAGGTTCCGGCCCTCTGGGGATTTGTTTGGAGAGGCAAGATCTAGTGAAAACTGAGGACACCTTCGGGTCATTCAGTGAGTTGCCAGTAGACTGACATTTCCAATTTTTAAAAAAATGCTTGTTGAGCTCTGCAAAGAAAAAACCCTCCCAAATGCACAACAGGCCAAACCTTTATCAGGACCCCTCAAAATGTCACAGAACAGGCATGTAGTCTGGCCAGATGCAGAAGAGACCAGGACTCCTGCACCTTTGATAATTGCATTGTCCTTCTGCATGCAAGACAGTTGCTCCACCACAGAGCTCCAGCGCTCACCCTTCTTAGTGTTCCTTTTCTTTAAACTGGACTTGGACTGGGCAGGGCTTCAAATACAGGATGGCTTAGAGGACCATCCTCTGTAAAGGAGGGCACCTGGCCACCTTCCTCTTTATAATGTTTTATTGAGTTCATATGACAGGTCATATAGAAAACAACAAACGGAACAAACCCACCCTACTGACAAAATGAACCAAGATGAGAATAAGCATTATCATTCTAGAAAAATCACTACAAACTAGAAGGCAATATATTCTGAGGCAATCAGTACAGCTATATAGTTTTGTACTGATTTAGCTGGTTCTCGTGGGCATTCTCTACATGTTCCTGGAAGCTATTCTCCCGATGCTTCTTTGTGCTGAATAGGAGGGGGAAATGCTTTTCTACTAGATGGGCTGCAATTTGCAAGTCATGCTGGGCCTTGCATCAATTTCATGCAGAATAAAATCCTTGTAGTTATTAGAAAATACAGCAACAGATGAGTTGAGTTACTCTGTTACCGTAATTCATTTTTCTTCTGAGGATGAGCAGCTAGGGAAATTGGAATTATGTTTTCAAAATAAAAGCCTGGCCTTTGCAATGTAATAGATTTTAACATACATTAAAACAAAACTGTATATCAATACTATATACGGAAACCAAGATTTTCTAGAATTGGGGTGAGCAGAAGGGAGACAGGGGTCTACTGGCAGATTTCAGGGTGATTTGTAGTAGATCAGAAAGGCTTTATGACTCCCAATCTTTTAACAATTGCAAAAGGAAACTTACATTTCCCCCCAGGTAAATTAGGTTACTAAAATGAAGGCGAAAGCCTGCCAGGAGTGGATTCTTGTGTCAGCTGATATTGGCAGTTCTTGCGAATTTAGGAAAAGACAAAGTAGATCCAACAAGCCTGAAAGCTATCCACCTTTGAGTTAAGAATGTAGTGTTTTGAGTTTTGGTCTGGGGCTAGTGGGTCTGAGTATGCCGGAGTCCCTTCCAATTCCTGGATTCAACAAGGACTAATTTGTTGGAACGGCCTGACAAATTTATTGGTAGTGGCCCCCTAAGTATGGGTCGTTAATGTAACAAAGGAAGTGGGTCCCCATTCCTCAATTGTCTATTAATTAGAAAGACAAAATGCTGAAATCCAGCATTGCCTGAGCTCTGCGAGTGCGGCTTACTCCTGATTGAAGTGCAGAGTGTTTGAGGACCAGGACATTCACAGGGAAACCAAAATGCTTGTTTACAAAGCTATTGTACTACCAACATTACTGTATGCTTGTGAAACATGGACCACTGATAAACACCATCTCCAACTCCTCAAAAGATTCCATCAACGGTGTCTCCGAAAAATTTAACACATCACTTGGAAAGACAGGAGAACTAATACCAGTGTACTGGAAGAAGCAAAGATCACCAGTGTTGAAGCAATGATTCTTCAACATCAACTTTGTTGGACTGGTCACGTTGTGCGGATGCCTGATGATCGTCTTCCAAAGCAACTACTCTATTCCCAACTTAAAAATGGAAAGTGTAATGCTGGTGGTCAACAAAAGAGGTTTAAAGACTGTCTCAAGGCAAATCTAAAAAATGTAGTATAAACACCGGCAACTGGGAAACACTGGCCTGCGAGCGCTCCAGTTGGAGAACAGCCTTTACCAAAGGTGTCATGGGCTTTGAAGACACTCAAACTCAGGACGCAAGGGAGAAACATGCTAAGAGGAAGGCATGCTTGGCAAAGCCTCACCATGATCAACTCCTGCCTGGTAACCAATGTCCCCACTGTGGAAGGACATGTGGATCCAAAACTGGGCTCCAAAGTCACTTAGGCCTCATTGTTAAAACTGTGTTTATGGAAGACAATCTTATTCGGCTACGAGGGATCGCCAAAGAAGAAGAAAGACAAAAGGCCAGAGTTGAGGTGTGTGAGTGGGGAGCTGGAAGCAGGAGGCTGCAGGCTGGGCATCTGAGAGACAGGGCCATGCCTGGTTTTTGCTTGAATCCAAGGCTGTGCCTTTGGGAGAAGCAAGACCCTCTTGGGGTGTTAATGCTGTGAGCCCTTCCACCGTAGGCACATATGTGCACATAAGCCACATATCCTAAAGATGCCACAGTCTCCGCTGCCCCTCATTCCGAGGGAACCAAGCCCTGGAGAAGCGCCTGGAACCCCTGGAATCTCACATTGCTCAGATGGGCTCAGTGCTGGGCAACAGTGTTATTAACTGGGTGAAACATTTCAATTTTGTAACAAATAACCAACACCAGGACTGGTGCCTTAGGTGGGAATCCCTGCTAAACTCTCCCTTCCAGCCCACAAGTTCCCTTGCTTTGCCGTTTCAGTACCAGTGGAATATATTTGCAGATGCACTGCTGTTTGCCAGAAGAAGGCTACTGAGGAATATTGAAGAATGATTCACAAGAACCTTTTTGCAGAATGCCAGGGTGCCACGCTGATCCTTTGGCCTTGTGTCGGTCCAGCCAGGCAAATGAAGCCGTTTGTGCCTGAGGTCAGGGAGGACGTAGCTGGTCCTACTCCCCAGGCCCCAAAGTCATGGCTTCACTGGAAACAGCAAGCAAGTCTGTTCCTTGGCAGAAGTGCTGCCATCAACCAGCACCAAGGGGCGCTCGCTGTAGCTTTGGATGATGCCGGAAACGCTGTCAAAGAGCTGGCAAGGAAAAGAGCAGAACAGGGAGCAGGTCAGCTTCTTTCTGTACCTCAAGGGACTAGCTTTTTTAGTCCAGTTTCCCTCAAGTCATGAGGTGGCAGAGCTCTGCTGACTGAGGTCACATCCACCCTATATACTGAACACACACCTAGGCCACTTTAAGAGTCATGGCTTTCCCTCAAAGAATCCTGGGGACAGTAGTTTGCCAAGGGCGCTGGGAATTGTTAGGGGGTCCTCAACCACTACAGCTCCCAGAATCCTTTGGGGAAAGCCGTGGCTCTTAAGGTGGTACAGCAGTGCTTTAACATGCATCGTGTGGGTGGGAGCTGAGAGGGAGACGGGCGCATTTGTTTCTTCCATCATGGGACTCTGGTGGTGGGCAGGGGGTTACCAGGTGCTTATCCAGACACTGAGGAGTCCTGGACCTCCTTGGCTTCTGCAAGGTGGCCCTACATCAGGTGCCCTCTGGCTGGGGATGGGAGAAAAAAACAGTTCAGTTCACATTTCAGTGTAAACTTAACTAATTTGACCCCTTCTCCTAGGGCAGGCATCCCCAAACTCGGCCCTCCAGATGTTTTAGGATTACAATTCCCAGCATCCCTGACCACTGGCCCTGTTAGCTAGGGATGGTGGGAGTTATAGTCCCAAAGCATCTGGAGGACCGAGTTTGGGGATACCTGTTCGTGGGAGCCCACACTGAGGGAGGCAGGGAGGCAGGAGAAGAAGGAGCAACAGCTGAAGCAAGATTAAAGTGGCCTGCAACCAATTTTTGGTGCCCATTCCACAACTTAGTTTCCGGCATCTCTTTGTCATAAAAGGAGGCTAAGCACGGTTGGAACATTCTTCCACATACCGCTAATCCCCCTGAAATGAAAAACATGAGAAATACAGGTGACAGGACTCCGTGGACCTGCTGAGCATTGACTAAGCTGACTGCCAGCGGAGCTCCAGTATTGCAGAGAGAGGGTCTCTCAGCCTTTCCTGCAGATGCTGGAGAAGGAACTGGGAACCTTCTGCCTGTTCTACGGCTGCGCCACGGCCCTCCCAACATAGAAAGAGACCACTCGCCTCTTCGTGGCTCCTGCCATCCTTGCCAAGCGTGTATTGATGACTGCTCTCTAAGTAGCGGATGGGGATGTTGTAGACGTGCTTCTTGAAGAGCACAGCCAAAGTGAATGGCTGGTTCCAGCCGTGTCGTGAGCTCTGCCTCACCAGGTAGGCACTGTCCTTTTGTGAAAAAAGAGGGTGGAGACATTCAGGTTAAGGGAGGAGACATCAAATGCAGGTGAAAATCTGGATCTTGGAATCGGAATAGGCTTTCTTCCCCCAGCCCATAATTTAAGTGTCAGTTTCACTGCTTAATAGGGCAAGTGTCTCATCATGTGCAGCCGACACCTGCTTTCTGTTACTTCCCTTGACTCTAGTTCTCCCTTGTGGAGCAGCAGAAGAGAAGCCTCTCCATCTCCTCCTTTTCAGCCCTTGGGATAACCTCCCCCCCCCCCATTTTTTTTGTTGATTTTGCATTGCATGTATACAATAAATTCAACACAAAGAGAAAATGTAAACCCCCATTTCCTCCTCTCGTTAAAAGCCAGTAGCTATTATTCATATTCTATTGTACAATCTTCAATCCTGTTTTACTATACATTCTTATCATTCCTTCAACCAAATCTTGTATACCAAATCATCATGGTCTCCATCAACCAAAGGAGACAAGACACACGTGACCTTAGTTTTAACAAAAGGTAAAACCAGTGTGAGAGACAGTGTGGTGCAATGGTCACAGTGTCAGACTAGGACCTGGGAGACCAGGGTTCAAATTCCCACTCAGCCATGAAGCTCACTGGGTGACCTTGGGCCAGTCACCATCTTTTAGCTTAACCTACCTCACAGGGTTGCTGTGAGGAAGAAATGGGGAGGAGGAGAACCATATACAACAACTTTAGCTCCTTGGAAGGAAAGGTGTTATATAAATATAATAAATAAATTATTATCTCCACAAGTGCCATTCTCCATACAGTCTTAAAACATTAATCTAGTCCTATACCTTGTAAAATCTGTCAGGTTTGGGCTATGGAGATTCTTGCTGCAACTAGTAAAATTCTTAACAGGCCCTTTGCCTCAATATCTCAATATTTACCCCCTCAGAAGCAGAGAGCACGGCCATTCTGAGAACTATGCTGCAATGTCTCCTCTTCTTCCTTCTCATTTTTCTCCAGGCATATCCAGCTCTTTCTATCATTCCTTATAGGCCTGGTTTCCCAGCTCTCACCATCCTGGCTGCCCCGCTCCAGCTGGTCAATGTCCTCTGGAGCACAGGAAGCTTCCTCATGCAGAGCGCTGATCCAGCCAACCTTGTACTGCCAACACTGACTGGCAGTGTCTCCACAGGATTCCAGCTCTCCCTGAAGATGCCCGGGGTGTGTGTGTGTGTGTGACCCTGGGGCCTTTGGGATGCAAGGCTTGTGCTGTGCCCCCAAAAGGGGCCCTTCTTGAAACATGGTGCCCAGAACTGGGCACACTATTTCAGGTGTGCTCTGACCCAAGGCCAGCCCACCCATGAGGTAGGCTGAGGCAGCTGCTTCAGGCAGCAGAATGTGTGCCCAAGGGCGTCGTCTGTGGACCACAGGATATCCTATCTTTGCCCAGCTCCTGCCAGCCAGTGGGGTTAAGCAAGAAAATGTATTGGTTGATTGTGCCCAGTATCAGATGATCTGTCCATCCTGCTACACTGACGCCTTTAAAATGGAGCCCCCAAACCTGCCTCCCAAACTGGCTCCCTGCAGGGTCTCTCTCTCTCTCCTGGTCTCATGACCCTCAGAAATCCCATTCAGCCACAGCTGCTGGACCTCCGAGTTACTTAGCTGCAGCTAATTCAGCTGGTGAGCACCATGGAGACTTTGTGGCTCCAGAAGGCAAAGGGATTGGAAGAGCCTCTTCCTTGAACAGCAGCTGCATTATGACGGTGCTGCAGGGCAACTTCAGGAGACACACCTTTACCTTATTAAACCGGAGGAGGGCAGCCTCAGCCGTATGTCGGTCACAGCTCCCTGCATACCAGGCCTTGTTTTGCATGCAAAAATCCTAAGGGAATGTAACAGATGATAAGGCAAGCACAGTCACAGGGAATGGTAGGGGCACAGACAAAAGTGGCAGTTCCATTCGGAACCATGTCTTTCCACCGTCACTGAAGACCTCCGCCCACAGGTGCCATTTCAGATTTCTCTGGGGAGGTGGCAAGGTTACTGCTGCAGCTGCAGAAAACGTGCCCCGCCAGGTACCCTGCAACACCTGGAACACCTGGAAACCATATGTTAAAAGTGCTCTTTGTTCTAGTCAGAGGAGCAGAGAACAAGGGCAAATTAAACAAATGGCATGTCAAGCAAAGGTGAAAGGCTCCCTCCTGGGTGTTTTTAAAGTCCAACTGCAAAAAAAAAGGAGCAAAGCAAAACTCAACAAACAGTAAAGTTTTATGAGCACTGGTTGAGATCACACACACACACACACACACACACACACACACACGTACCACAGAGGGGTTCAGTGGGAGGGTGGGGAGAAATGTGATTTTGCTTGCATTTTAATCAGAAACTATCTAAATTTGCACTTCTCAAAATTTTGCAGTGCATTTCTCCATCAAACAATGTGTACAAAAATGCATCCGCAGGGTCAATTGTGCATATTAATGCATACGTTTTTGAAAACAACATACAAAGTTTATATTGGGGGGAACTGCTTTTAAATGTGTGTATTAGGAGGAAAGGGCACTAAAATGACGACAATTTTTAATGGGGACTTAAAAATAATAATCACAAACTGAAAAAACCCACGGTGGAATGAATGGACAGATTTGCCCACCCATAATACCACTCTTGGGCCCATTGCAGCAATAAAGTAAACTCAAAACCCCACACCCACTGCAATACTAAATAAATTCATATGTGCCCTGATAATGAGGCATGAGAAGCGAAAGAAGAGGCACCACTCTTCTAGAACACAAACCCTTATGTCATAATAAATGCATTATCCTTAAGATCCTGCACGACTCTTTGCTGTTGGTAACAATCCTGTGTTAGCTACAGCAGTGCCCCCCCCTCCCCGCAGCAGCATTGCCTTCTCTCTCTCTGTTGTTATGCTTAGCCCCATGGGATTAGGGAGGTTAAACTTTAACTGCTGCTCTATAAGCAAGAGGACAGGGCAGCCAAAGAATCTTCAGGCAAGATCTCCTTGCTCACCTCTGGCACAGATCCACTCTTCAGAGACACACCTGAAAGAGATAGAACAGTTCAGGGTTACTGAGATATGTATGACATAGGCAAATATTCCCTGTGCCACATCAGTGCATGAATGACACACACATCGCATGAGCAATCAAAATCAGGGCACAGCTGTCGCTTGGGGATCGGGAATCTGCTCTGCATGAAGATGATCCCTGGTCCAATCTTCATGTACAGCTGAGCAGGGGCACCAAGCCCCCCTGCAAAAAAAAATTCAAGGCAGGGCCAGACCCCTTCAAAATTCCATGGCAGCCGTGCAAAGAGATACTCAACACACTTGGCTAAAGTCATTAACTCAAAAAGAGACTTCTTTGATCATTTTAGCAATCTCTGTTTTTACAGAATTTCATCTTACAGATGTGAAACCACAGACTAGGAGGGGATCCCAAAAATGGCCCCTAGAATAAGCCCCCAATCCTCAGCATCACATCGCTGGGGCTGGTGCATTCTCCCCGCAAGTGTCCCAGAAAAACCAGGGCATCCCATCCCCCGACCCCCAGGTCACCATGATGTCACACAATTTTGCACCGAGATCTTGCCCCAGAAACACGCTTCTTTTCAGGGCCACAATCTTGTGCAGCACCCCAAAGCACACATTTTTGGGCATAGTGAGAGCACGGTCCCGAAAAAAGCACATCTTTTGGGCTCCATGATCTCGTGCACCCGAGTTTTGGGACTCCACATGTTGAAGGCTATGGTGGTGGGAGCTGTAGTCCAACAACATCTGGAGGGGCCAGGTTGGCAAAGGCTGATGCAGAGGCTTCAGAGTGTGGCACTTACCTTTGCACAGGTTTTCCACAAAGGCCTGGAAAGAAAACGAGCGCACAGAGTTTTCACCTCCTGTTCCCATAACCTAGGTATCTCTACCTGTTGCCCAGCAATTGCATAGGGCTAACTCCATGCACCCCTGTGCCCAGACATCCTCTTCCTCAACACAGGCCTGATTTATAAACCACCATACGAAAAAATTACCAACTCACTAAACTAAAAGCAATAAATGCATTTATAAAAATTCACAGGTTTCATTCCCTAAAATGACTGGGTCACACACTTCAGGGCAAGCCTCCTTAAACAAAAATGTTATCAAGGCGCTAGGCACCTGTCTAATTTCAGTTCATGGTTTACTCCAGAGGGCTGGAGCTGCAACACTAAAAGCCAGCCCTCAAGTGCTTAGTAAGTGCAACTCTAGGACACTCGGTTCTCTTAGTGATGCCTCCTCTGAGGAGTGCAATTGCCAAGCAGGAAAATCTGAGACAAAGGGGTCCCATAGGCCCCTTTAGTTATCCTGCCCTTTCTTCTCATGAACAAGTTCCTCTCTTCCCTCCCTCCATTTTCTCAGCACAACAGCCCTGTAGGGTAGGTTAAGCAGTCTGGTTTGCTGCATCCTGAGTTTGTGGTGGCCTGCCTTAGCATAGCATAGCAAAACAAAACAAAACAACAGTTAAGCCCACGAATGCAAAGTTCCAGAGACCTCCCCTGGCCACCATCCTCATCTCAAGTTCTCTAGTGCTCCCTTGCCAGCCCCCACACCTACCTTCTGGGGTCCTGATGGAGTGATTGCTGGCCTAACATCAGAGAGAGAGAGAGAGAGAGAGAGAGAGAGAGAGAGAGAAAGGGGGGGGGGAGGAGAATAGGATTGTGGTGTGACATTAGCCCTGTGACATTTAAGATCTAGAACCCCTTGATCCACACATTTGCAAACCCAGGTCTCAGACTGAGCATTTGATTATGAAAAGGGAAAGAACTGTGAACATGCCCAGGTCCTTGGTGAATTTCAGAGAGCAGTTAATCTCTGTTCTAGACAGCACTGCTTCATAACAACAACAACTACTATGTCTTTATTTCATGCACCTACATGCTGTTTTTGATCCCATTGTGACCTCAAAGTGAAATACAATGTCATTCCAATTCATAATATGTAGTTAAAACCAGTGCTTTTTTCCCTTAAAAAATGTTTAGGGGTATTCTCATTTTCCTACTCATATTGAAATACTGCCCCTCAATGAGGCCAAACTTAGATTCACAAAATGTTTAGCGGTATGCGTCGTCCCCCCCCCAAAAAAACCCCACTGGTTAAAACCATTAACAGTTTAAATGGCAGCAACAGTAAAGAGAAGCCTTGGTAGACACACTTCAGAAATCTGAGCAGGAGCAGCTCACAGGGCGAGGCAAGAGCTTCTGGGCAGGTGAGTCGCTGTCACGGGGGGGGGGGGGAGAGGGGAGAAGGGTTGGGGAGTCCATGCCCTGCAAATGTGCTGGGGGCAGTTCTGGACTGGCTGCACTGCTGTCCTTGCACTGCACTGACCCCTCTGCCTCTCACCCACTGTGACCCATTGGGTAGTTAGCGCAGCCACATTGTGCAGCTCCTGAATCAGAACAGGAAGTTTCTAGAGCATGCAACACTGTTCTCAGACCACCTTGGACCAGGGATGACCATAGCTGCTGAACCAGCTGCAGCTCCTTGGCACAAGACCTGGGTCTCAAGCAACAAGGCTGAATCCAGGAGCACAGCCAGCCTAGGTACTGGTTCCTCCAGTCTAGGCCAGGCCAGCCCACTATGCTGATTGCTGAGCACTTGGTCAGGGCAGGGCTAGGAATGGTCAGGGAGGCAGTGCAGGGGCCCCCTCCCTAATACTGAGCTTCACCACTGAGAATGGGGGTGCGGTGCAAGTACAGAAGCAAGAGTGTCGGATTGACCCCTGGCTCAAAGAAATACCACTTCATTCAGCTCTCAGCCTCTCCAGTGCAGTGAGTCCCAGAATGCAGGGCTAAAGTGAGGGATACCTGCCAACCAAGGACCCTGGAAAACTGCTGTCCCTCTGAAGAGATAGTAAGGGACAGAGAGACTGATATCCTATCTCAGTGTTCATGGATGTTTTCACTCTCATCCTTCCTGACTAATGGCCATGGTGCAGTGGCTGATGAGGGCTGGAGCAGAGGTTGGGTGGCTGTCTGTCATGGATGCTTTAGCTGAGAGTCCTGCATTGCAGGGGGTTGGACTAGATGACCCTTGGGGTCCCTTCCAACTCTACCATTCTATGATTCTTTGAATATCTGGAGGGCACCATGTGGGCTACCCCGATGTACAGATACTGGGATTTTCTCTTCTGGAAGGAGGACACACTCACCTGGCTTGCTTCAGAGGCTGGACAGGAGGCACTGGGGTTGGACAAGGAAGCACTTTGCGGGGCACGGAGGCTGGAAGGGGGAAAATGAGTATCAGGCCACAAGGAAGGTGGCAGGCTGGAGCTCAGCACCCCTCTTTGGGCAGGTTTGGTCCCAGCTGGCGTCTGCTGGATACAAGCACCTAGCACCACTGGGGACAATGTGAAGCTGCTGTATCCCAGATACAGCAGACCATCCACCCCTTTGTCACATGTTTGGATCACTCAGATGATGTTCACCCTTAACAAAATAAAAAAGCCCTAGTGGGTCAACAATAAAGTCCAATATGCAACAAATAAGCAAAATCACAATGAAGATCAAAGACAATGTTAAAATGGCAGCTGCTTAAAGGACATAATTAAAGGAAGATAATATGGCAAACGGAGTTTCCGTGTGCTCTGGTTTCCATCACGGTGTCCCGTTGTGCCAGAAGCGGTTTAGTCATGCTGGCCACATGACCTGGAAAGCTATCTGTGGACAAACTCCGGCTCCCTTGGCCTGAAAGCAAGATGAGCACCACACCCCATAGTCCCCTTTGACTGGACCTAACTGTCCAGGGGTCCTTTACCTTTTTACCTTAATATGGTTTAAAACACAGCGGATTGTTTTGCTGTCAGGAGGCCATCAGTGGGGGGGGGGGGAGAGAAGATGAGTCTGGGAGCAGCCCTTAAGAAGGCCCCAAAGGTCCTGGACAAAAGGTCTTTCCCATCATAAGTCAGAGATGGCAGGCGTTGATGACCCCGGGACCTTCTGCTTGCTAAGCCTGCGATCCAGAACTGAGCTACAACCCTTCCCTAGAAGCATCACAGTGGTGGCTTCTGGTGGGGAAAGGGGCTTCACCTGCTCTGGGCTCACATTCCACGTAGATCGATTCCTCTTGGGTCTCCTCCTGGGGGTGGGGAGAGAGAGAGAGAACACCACTCACATGCTGATCACTTGCTTCCCTCTGATTTCTTCTTCTCCAGCCAGGGCTGGCCTTATCATTGGGCCAAATGAGACAAGAGCCTCAGGCAGCAGATGCTGGAGAAGGAAGTGGCAACAGCCCCCTGGCAGTTCCTCCTCAGCTCCTCCCGCCATTGGAAGACAGAGCTATGTATGCAACATGGCCTGCCTTGGTCCCCTAAATCTAGCCTGCTTCCTTCAGGTTCCTTGGGAGAACTATTCTCTCTTCAGTGCTGGAGATTCAGCAGCCAGACAGGTCAGCTTCTGCCCATGGAATGGTGAGGGAGGGCCCATCTTGTCCTTCCTATGGTCTTGGTCGTGTCTCCGGCTGCCCACAGGGAAACTTGCAAGTTACCCTTGCTGCAAATGTGCTAACCAGGGACAGTAATCTGAAGCAGCAAATGTTCTAATGGCAGGTGGGTTCTTAGTTACCTCGTCATCTTTCAGGGCTGGTAAAGGATCTGCAAAGTGGTGCAAAGGAAGACAAGAATTAGCAGCCAACAGCAATTCCTCTTCTGCCTCTCCCCCCAAGCCCCCAGCCCCCATTCTCTTCACCCCCTCCCAAAGGCAGAGCTCAGTTCCAGCCCCTCTCAGGTGGGCGCCATTGCCATTCTAAGAGAACAAGGGGAAAGTTCATGGTGAGCTCTGGCACCTCTTTTTCTAGAAAAACAGCAATGAGCATGAGCCCCTGCATTCCAAAACATCTGGAGGGCACCAGGTTGGCTGAATTGGACTCCAATTTTATATGCTGCCTTTCCACAAAGGAAATTGTGGCCAAGACAGCTTACTATATGCAAGGTATTGAACAGCAAGAACAGCAATACATAAAAATAACCATTAAGCAGTTCAATAATATCAACCGCAGTATATTTCAAACATGTAATAACATTTCAATAATGTCCAAATAAAAATTCATTCATTTTTTTAAAAAGCACAGTTCAAACCAAAATATCTGCATATATATTAAGATCTAACTCTACAAAGGCACCACTAACAACCAGACCAGTAATGGGAATTGTTCAGTGTTGTACCTCCGATATTGGTAGGGCAGAAAGCAGGGAGACCCACAGCTGGTGGCGCCAGAGCCAATGACAGGCGGAGACAAGGAATGCTAGTTTGGTCCCCATCTTCTTCCTCCTTGTATGTCAGAGGGCAGGCAGTTGGGGCTGAGGGGGGGGCAGTGCCCTGTTTTCCCACTGGAATTGCCAAAAAACCCAAGACACTTTCTGGCAACTTGCCTCACACCTGGGATCCCTCTCCCCCCACCTATCACCAGAGGCATTCTCAGCATGTTACCCCATTTAGCCCTGGGAGGGGTTAGAGCTATTTGGCTGTCACTTTGGCAGAGGCTCCTCCACTGGGCTCCCCCCCCCCCAACCTCAGTCAGCTTCCAGCTGCCTGCCAGGAGGTGGCACCGTCTGTCAGCTTAGAATCTTAGAAGGTTAAAATGAAAGAGAGGGATGGGACCCCTGAGGGTCATCTAGCCCAGCCCCTGCAATGCAGGAATCTTTTGCCCCAACGTGGGGCTTGAACCCATGACCCTGAGATTAGGAGTCTCATGCTCTACCAACTGAGCTATCCCAGCCTCCTCCTCCTCAGTCTCAGGTTGTAGATATGTGTAAATGAAGCCATATATCCTAAAGACACCTCAGTCTCTAGAGACCTTCATTCCAAGGAAGCCAAACCCTGGGCAAGGGCTGGCGCCCCTGGAGTCTCTTGACACTCAGAAATTGGGGTGGTGTGTAACACATATGTTCCCACACTTCTCAGCAAGTGGCATGTGCGCATCAACGCACTAACATCTTATTCCTTAGCCTACTTTTCCCTCTGGGCCTCAAGCAGCCCCTATGCACCATTCTTAGACTCCTAGAGGCAGCCCTGGGGCGGAGAGTCTCCCAGGCCCATGAGAGGACCAAGCTACAGTACAAGGAGTGGGCTCAGCCTGCCATGGGCTCTGGCTCCACCTACTGTTGCAAATGATCCAACATTCTGCTGATGAAAACTGGGACAGGGGCCTCGCCACTGTTTCCCAAAGCGCTGCCAGCCCTGCCTTAGGGAAGAAGGCACCGTGCTCTGACTCTTCCCAAAGCCAGGCAAGCGCTTGGCCACTTAGGAGAAGAGGCAGGCGGGCTCCAGGAGCCTGCCAGAGTCTCACGCCTCCTTCCCAAAGGCCAGGAAGTGCTCCTTCACAAGGCCACTGCTGTTGCAGGAACTGCTTCCGCCAGCCCCACCGCAGTCGGTGCAAAATCAGGGCACTCCAAGACGAAGGTTGAGCCCAGGGCGCCTTGAAGGAAAGCATGGTTGTCCCGGTTAAATTGGGGCACCTGGAAGGTATGCTGTAGGTCTCCCTGCCTTCTTCCCTTCCCATCCCAAAGACCACTGGGCTGACGGGAGTTGTAGTCTAAAATATCTGGAGAGCACCAGGTGGGTGAAGGTTGGTAGTCTAATCTAGGAGACAAAGAGACAAGCAGGCAGAGCATCTTCAGGTATAACTTGGGAATGGATTTTACTTACTAATCTGAAAGACCCTTAGCTGCCTGTCTCCAGTCCACTGAAGTAAGAATTTACTCAAGCAACCTTCAGTCACAGATTCCAATGAGGCCACAGCTGGCTCGCAATTCCACCTACCTCTGCTGGTGACAGCTTTCGCTTGGGACCCAGAGGGACCCAGGACTGGCAGAGACCCCCGTCGGGCTGAGAGAGGAAGAGGCGGCGGCACAGACTGCTTCATCATCCCTTTTTGTAGAGCTGCAAAGAAAGGATCTGCATTACTTCTGAACATGAGCAAAGTGCTTTCCAAACACCATCCAGTAATTGCAAACCAACATGTAGGATTTGAGGAAGGGCTTCTAAGCAAGGACCACTGCCTCTCAGGTTAAGAAGAATATTTATTTCATAGCACTTTGAGTAAACTGTTCGCCTCTGTTCAACAACCCTGTAAAGTCGAGCCATGCTGTCAAAGCCATATTACAGATTCTGGGTTGAGACTGAATCAAACTAGGCCACCTTGTGACTTCATTGTGACATTTAACCAGAGAATGCCCTGGAGGAAACTGACAGCACAAGTTTAACCATGAAGCTTAACTCAGAAGTAAGCCCAATTGAATTCAATGGAGCTTACTCACAGAAAAGTAGGGTTAGGATTGCAGCCTTAGGCTGCATATACACCATACATTTGAAGCACTTCACCCCTCAAAAATCCTGGGAACTGTGGCCTACCCCTCCAGCACTACATTTCCCAGCACCTTTAACAAACTACAGTTCCCAGGATTCTTTGGGGATGTTAAGTGTTTTAAATGTATGGGGTGCTTGGGGGGCCAGTGCCTCTGGTGGGGGCACGTCATGTCCTTCTGGGGTGGTTTGTGAGCCTTTGGTCCGTGTACTCCGATCTCACCTGTGGCTTTTAGAAGCTGTCAGCAGGCGACAGCAGCCACACCCCAGGGAATGGCTTCCACTGGCTGGCTAAACCAGGTGAGGGGAGCTGATGGGTCTGAAACCCTCGGCTAGTTAGGGACTGCCTATCCCCTGCATGCAAAGAGAGGCTCCAGCAGACTGAGCAGATGAGAAGAACGGGGAGTCCACCAGTCAAGAAGGCAGTTTCTGCCTGTGCTGGAGAGGGAAGTGAGGGGCAGGGGGAGCTCATCTGCCTGGGAAGGAAACCCAACTAGGAGAAGAAAATCTCTGATCCTGAACCTCCACTGCCTTGCGGGATATTTTTGGAGAAGTAAAGGCTAAGGACTAAACCCTACACACATCTGGATGGAGTCCCTAAGAGGGTTGGATGGTGCCTTGTCTGCCTCCTTCCAGCAACTCCTGCAGCCAAGATGGTGCCAAACGTCTTGCTCTGCTTGACTTTGGACCGCATCAGCCAGGCCATTTTGGTGCCGCTAAGGCAGCAGTTTGATTTCACCCCCCACCCCCGGCACACTCCATTGTCTCTCGAGACAGACGGATGCTCACAATGCTGCCTTTGTCCATTCGCTGCTATAAAACAAATTAAGCGCTCCCTCCTCTTTGTTTAAGAGCCTCGGACTCAGATATTTAATCTGGAAAGTGGCACAGACCTGCTTAGTGCTTTATGTTCTGATCCTGTCTGTCTCTCGCGGTGCCACAGCTTTCCCCAACCCCCACTGGCCCAGCCTGACTTTTCCAGGGTCAGGTGAAAAAACAGCGAGACTCTTTGCCTTGCCAGCTTCCAAACATGACAATCACCCCATAATAATCACAAGACCTTAGGGCTGTACTGGATAGCTCAGTGAAGAAGTTGACCCAGTGTGCAGCAGCTGTGAAAAAGGCAATTTCCATGCCAAGGACCATAGGAAAAGGAATTGAAAATAAAATTGCTGATGTCATTATACAACCCCAGAGCACACTTGGAGTCCAGTGTGCAGTTCTGGTCGCCTCTTCTCAAAATGGAGATTTAGAGTTCAAAAGGTTCAGAAAACGGCAAAGAAAATGTTCAAGGGATGAAGCGACTTCTCTTTGAGGGCAGGTTGCAGAATTTGGACTTTTAAGTTCAGAGAAAAGGTGAGCAAGAGGAGACATGAGAGGAGTACACAAAATTATGCATGTCATGAAGAAAGTGGAGAGAGTTTATATCCCTCTCTCATGGTGCTGGAACTCAGGAACATCCAGTGAAGCTGAACGTTGGAAGATTCAGGACAGAAAAAAGAACAACGCACAGGTAAACTATGGAACTGCCTGCCACAGGACACAGTGGTGGCCGCCAACTTGGGTGGCTTTCAAAGAGGACTGGGTGGATTCATGGACTACGAGTCCTGGTGGCTCTGCCCTGCCGCCACAGCAATGCTTCTGAATACCAGCTGCGTGGGAGGAGAGCGTTCTTGGGCTCAGATCCCACTTGCTGGTTTCCCTTTGGGGCATCTGGCTGACCACTGTGAGAAGGGAATGGCATAATAATAATAATAATAATAATAATAATAATAATAATAATAATAATTTATTAATCTGGCTGGGTTTCCCCAACCACGCTGGGCAGCTTCCAACAAAAGATTAAAAATACATTAAAACATCAGTCATTAAAAACTTCCCTAAACAGGGCTGCCTTCAGATGCCTTCTGAACGTCAGATAGTTGTTTATTTCTTTGACATCTGATGGGAGGGCGTTCCACAGGGTGGGCGCCACTACCGAGAAGGCCCTCTGCCTAGATGGGCCATGGGCCTGATCCTGCAGGTTCTTCAGACATCCTCAGTCCCCAGGAAGGCATCCTCCCCCCTTCCACCTGCTCCCCTTCTCCGCCCAGCCCCTTCCTCTGACCTCTCTCTATGGCCAGGAAGTTGAATGTCCCGTCACTGGAGTCGTCAGCATCTGCTCCAGGCTTGGACAGGAACTGCAAGGCATGAAAGAGAACTGAATTGCGCTTCACGTTGAAATGGGGGCACTCCAGACATTCTTTTTATTCTGTATTCGTGATGATTTCTGCTCCTGGTGGTATTGGTAGGGCTAGACAAGATCCCGCTTTCAACACTGCTTGTGCTTGTGAAAGTTTTGGAGTGGGCAGACATACAGTTTTGCATCCCGTCAGTACATGCCCTGTAACTTTTCATGCCATGCATTTACGGTGGGGTATTATCCTGATATTTATAGGGCTCTATTGCCATCTGGAGGGACACCCACGCAGTGATACCAGGGAGGCAACACAGAACAACTAAGAAAACAGAAGGGAGTGTGGACGGTTCAGTATAAATCCACCACTAATACACTATTTTTTGGGCCAATGATGCTGCAGAAAAACACCAATCTGGAGAAGGTCCTTGTGTGTCTTGAGCCCTTGTGCAAAAGAAATTTTGCTTTTCAAAAAAAAGGACACATCCCAAATCCAAAAGATTTCATTTCTTAACTTAAAGCTTATAAAAAGTAAGAAAATGATTAAAAATGCTGAACATACAATTTCTCCCTGCAGTTTTAATGCCCTGCAAGTTATCCAGAGAGATGATACTTGGCTGTCTGGAGAGCACAGCTGTCCTGCCTGTGCAAACAGCACATCACTCACCGGAAGGGACTTGGGCTGGAGGAGGTTGTGTGGCTCAGAGAAGCGCCTCAAGGCCGGGCGATCTGAGGGCAGAGAGACAACCTGAGAGGGAACTGGAGATCACAAGTCCCAGCTATAACTCTTGCGCCCCCACAAGCACCTTTCACTTCTCCCCTTCCTCTTCCTGGTCAACATGGCTCACTCCACCCACCCACCCTCTTCCCTCTAGAATCCAGGGGGGGGGAGGGGGCTTGCAGGTGATTGCAGTCACCTTGCTCAAGGCAGGTATTCTAGAGACAGAGCTTCTTCAGCAGACACCTGTGCAGCTTCTGCTTAAAGACCTCCAATGAGGGAGACCTCGACCCATCTAGGTAACTGATCCCATTGACAAACAGATCTTCTTATCAAGTAGCGATGGGCAAATCTGCCAATTTCAGTTTCTTAGTTTTCTACTCTTCTATTCAGTTCTCTACATTTCCGCATCAGTTTGTAATTATTGCTATTTTGGATCCTCATGAAAATTCATTAGCTATTTAGTACAATTTTCTTCTCATAAACACATGTTTTTATGTATTTTTGCCTAATATGCACATTTTGCAACGCAATTTCCCCTAATATAATACATTTTTCTACATCATTTTCACAAATATATGCATTTTTATGGAAACTTAATCCCAGTGTATGTATTTGTGTACATGCTACTTGGCTGGACAACTGCAATTTTGAATGGCTGTGTTTCTGTCTGCATAGTGTTTAGGAAAGTTCAAATTAGGTAGGCTTCTTTATAGATATGAACTGAACTGAACTGTCCCCTATCCTTATTGTCAAGAAAGTTCTTTTAATGTTCAGCCAAAATCCACCTGCAGCTCAAACCCATCTAGTTCTGCCCTCTGAGTGGCAGAAGAGAAGAAGTCCTTGCTCTCTTCTGTGTGACAGGCAGATACATCATTGTGTCCTCTTAGTTCTCTCTTCTCTAGGCTGTCCATATCCAGTTCCTTCAGCCCTTCTCCTCCATGTCCCCAACCATCTGCAAAGCAGTTGTGCATCATTTGCACATTTGTTAAGAATCCTAATGCCAGTGTCCTGGAGAAAGCAAAGACCACCAGTGTCAAAGCAGTGATTCTTCAACATCAACTTCGTTGGACTGGTCATGTTGTTTGGATGCCTGGTTATCATCTTCCAAAGCAACTACTCTATTCTGAACTGAAAAATGGAAAGTGTAATGCTGAAGGTCAACAAAAGAGGTTTAAAGACTCTCTCAAGGCAAATCTAAAAAAATGTAGTATAAACACTGACAACTGGGAAACACTGCCCTCGAGCGCTCCAATTGGAGAACAGCCTTTACCAAAGGTGTCATGGACTTTGAAGATGCTCAAACTCAGGAAGAAAGGGGAAGAGGTGTGTGAAGAGGAAGGCATGCTTGGCAAACCCTCGCCATGATCAACTCCTGCCTGAAAACCTATGTCCCCACTGTGAAAGGATGTGTGGATCCAGAATTGGCCTCCACAGTCACCTACAGACACACTGTTAAGATTCACTGATGAGCACTCTCTGCGTACAGTTTTCCAACTTGGAATAAGCCTACCTGGCAGTACTGTCATTTAACCTGCAATTAACCAGTTTTTTAATCAAAATGGCACAGGGAAATTTGCTGGTTGTGATGATGGCTCCAGAGTATGGATGGGGGAATATCTCAATTAATTCTGTTTCCTCATTTTTCCACTCTTAAGTTTATTTCTCCACATTCCCACATCAGTTTGCCATTTTTAAAAAAGTCCTCATAAAAATCCAGCAATGTTTCATTTTTAATTGCTCCTAATATAGAATTGTAGACCCGAGGATCATCTAGTCCACCCCATCTTTGTTTGCAATTCTGCCTGATAAACACATTTTTTGCAAAGCCATTTCCCCTTATATGCCCTTTTGTATGCTATTTCCACCAGTATGTGCAATTTTGTGGACACTTTGCCCCAGTATATGCATTTTTTATGCACATTACTTGGCTGGAGAACTGCATTGAACTGCCGCCTTCAAAGGAGGGCTGTGCTTTGGTTCACATATTATTTCAGAAAGTTCAAAATAGGCAGGCTTGCCTATCAATGTAAACTAAATCACACCCCCCCCCCCTACTCTGGAGAGTCCCGTTTCCAGAGTCTTACCCCCCTTCCCAACTTACCAAGATATATGTTCTCTGCAAGCGCTGGAACCATTTGCTTGCTCTGCCCTTTGCTTGGGGGCACTTCATATGTATACAGATCGTCTTCCTCCTCCTCTTGAGTATCACTGGGAACCTACAAGAATGGAAGGAGGAAGCTGGGTGAGGCCCTCACATTCCCAAATATGCGGTGGTCCAGGCTGTGTTGCAGTCATGGAAGGCTAGGGAGCAGCCACAAAAGAAACCGCTTATGAACAAAATCGAAGCCAGCAAATAGCCAGGTCCAGAGGACATCCACCTGAGAGTGTGCAGCATGCATTGAAAGTGCCTTCTTTCCCTCAGAGAATCTTGGGAACTGTAGTTTAACACTAATAGAGCTACAATCCTGGCAACGTTAACAAACAATAGTTCCCAGGATTCAGGGGGAGTGGACACACAACCATTGGGCTGGTTTCCATAGATTTTTCTCAATCTCTCCCAAGGCAGAATTGAGAGCTATCCATACAAAGCGGTAGAAAAACACTGGGCTTTGCCTTTGCTATGACTGGGTGGCAAGTACACACACAACCCCCTCCCCAAGGAAAAGGGGGAAGCAAGTAGAGAAATTCAGGTTCACTTGAACATAAAGATGGTCTGCCCTAGGGGGCTATCTAGGGGTGCCGTTGGCATTAGGGAGCAGACGTCAAGAGGGCTCTGGGGTTAAGATGGCAGGGAGAGTGCTGGGAGCTGGCTGGTGGTGCAGAATACTTACCCCCTGCAGCTGTTTCTCTGAAACACACAAAGGGCTTTGGCTCAGCCATGTTTTTATCAAAACTTCCCACAAAGTGTTTCCCAAAAAAACAGACATCAGCAACAAAATCAACAAGTATCATAAGGTACCATTTAAAACTTTCATATTAATAAACAGATTCAGTCTCTCAAGGCTTTGGAAAACACCACTGAAAGCATAACTGGGCAGCTCAGCTCAAAGGGGCTGATGGCCTTTGTGCCCAGGGACTTAAGGACACCGCAATAAAGGAGTTTTGGAGGCTTCCTTATATTCTAAGGTCACATTTGCACCAAATGTTTAAAGCATTATGATACACAGCCATGGCTTCCCCAAAGATTTCTGGGAGCTGAAGTTTGTTAAGGGGCTGAGAGTTAAAAGGGGACACGCACACCCCACTTCTTTGTGATGAACGCAACACAGGCATCCCTGTGTAATGTACTCCACTGCTTACCTGGTCGCTTGGGAGGCACAGGTGGGACTCTGGACCTTTCAAGAAGGGCAGGAACAAAATTAGACATTCAGAAGCATCATGAGATAAGATGGCAACCTCCCTGTTCCTCTTCCACTTGGCTCTGGGTAGTTGTGTCCAAAAAGGACTGAACAAGTATCTGCTAGAGATGCTCTGTAGCAGTGCATTAGACATAGTCTTCCCTCAGGACCCTCCTCCTTTCCCCAGCAAACCGTCTATGGAAGAACCTCTGTGCCTTGTATAATCCTCTGGGGATGGGCAATGTGTTTTTCTTAAGAATCAATTTCTATTGAAAGTTTTCAAGATAAAATACAACAAAAGCCAGAAAGATAGCAAAGAAACAAAAGAAGAGAAGAAAAGAGAGAAAAAAGAAAAAGAAAAGAAGAAGGGGGAAAGAGGACAAGAATACCAATCTCTTTATCACAATTATACCTTAACCCTTATTCAACACACTGAAGAGTGAACCCTCCAGTCACTATTTCATTTCCCAGAAGGTGGAAAAAGCAGCAAGGGGGTCAACTATTTTGGACCTTATTAACAGCTAAGAACTGATCAATGAGGTGGAAGTAGTGGGAACCTTGGGAGAAAGTGACAACGTCCTCTTGGGATTCATTATATAGTGGTACCTCGGGTTAAGTACTTAATTCGTTCCGGAGGTCCATACTTAACCTGAAACTGTTCTTAACCTGAAGCACCACTTTAGCTAATGGGGCCTCCTGCTGCCGCCGCACCACCGGAGCACGATTTCTGTTCTCATCCTGAAGCAAAGTTCTTAACCCGAGGTACTATTTCTGGGTTAGCGGAGTCTGTAACCTGAAGCGCATGTAACCTGAAGCCTATGTAACCCGAGGTACCACTGGACAGAGGAAAGGAAAAGCTGAGTGTAGCTGGACACACACACTGCACTTTAAGAAAGCTGATTTCAAAATGATTAAGGAATTACTGGGTGAAATCCCATGATCTGAAAACTCAAAGAGAAGGGAGTCGGTGATGGATGGAGTTTCTTAAAGGTGAGATACTGAAGGCACAATTGCAAACATTTCTTACAAGAAAGAAAAGTGGGAGACATCTAAAAAACAACCATGTGACTGCATAAGGAGCTTGCAGATGAGCTGAGATTTAAAAGAGGCACATATAAGGAATGGAAGAAGGGGCAAATCACGAAGGAAGAATATAAATGCGTAGCCAACACTTGCAGGGTGAAGGCCAGGTGGGCTAAAACTCAGAACAAGCTCAAGCTTGCAAGGAGGTTCAAGATAATAAAAAGGTTTCTTCGACTATGTTTGAAGCAAGAGGAAGAGCAAGCCAGTGGTAGCCCCTCTGCATGGAGAAGACAGAGAAATGCTGTTGGATGACAGAGAGAAGGCAGAACTGTTCAACCTGTACCTGCCTCTGTCTTCTTCCTAAAGGAGAACAGTGCCCAACCTGGTGATAGTGGAATAAAGGATGAAGAGGGGAAAAGGACAAATGGGGTTCCACAGGCCCAGTGTTGCTCAGCATCTTTGGATATGACTTGAATGAAGGAATTAAGGGGATGCTCATCAGATCTGAAGATGACACTAAACTAGGAGAGGTACCTAGCTAAGATAGAACCAGGTTCAAGAGGATCTTACCAAAGTAAAGAACTGAGTCAAAACTAATAAAATGAATTTCAATAGGGACAAATGTCAGGTTCTGCACTTAGGCAGGAAGAACCAGATGCACAAATGTAAGATGGGAGACACCTGGATTGCCTGTAGTACATGTGAAAAGAATCTAGGGGTTTTGGTGGACCACAGGTTTAACATGAGTCATCAGTGTGATTGCAGCAGCAAAAAATGCTAATGCAATTCTGGGCTGTAACAACATATGTATAATGTCCAAAGCAAGGAAAGCCATAGTCCCACTCTATTCTTCCTTGGTCAGACCACACCTGGAATACTGTGCCCATTTCTACAGTTTAAGAAGGATATTGACAAGCTGTAAGGTGTGCAGAGGAGGGTGACTAAGATGATCAAGGGTCTGGAAACCGAGCCTTGTGGGGAATGGTTGAGGGAGCTGGGTTTGCTTAGCATGGATAAGAGAAGTGATATAATAACCTTATTCAAATATCTGAAGGACTGCCATACTGAATAGAATAAGCTTGGGTTTTTTGCTGCTCCAGAGCGGGACCCAAACAAATGGATTCAAATTACATGAAAGGAGATTCTGACTAAATGTGAGGGAAAAGTTTCTGATGGTAAGAGCCCCCCCCCATCAAGTAAATAAATAAAAATACGTAACTAAGTGACCAATCACGTAGCAGATAGCTCAGTTCTACCCCCAACACAATTCCTGGCTACACCTATGCTCCCAACTCTGCCATTCTACGATTCTATGGCTCTATGATTCTAAGCCCACTTTTCTGCTTGCAGTTGAGTATGAGCCACAAGTCAATAAAAGGTTGCTCACGGAGTCTTATTCTTCCCAAATATGTTCTGCAAAAAGAAGGAAAGGAAATTATAGAGAGAAAACAAAATTAAAATCTTCCTCTTACATTTGTTAATCAAGAATCCCCTTGGGTAGTATGGAGCCAAACTGTTTGGAAACAAAATAAAGGTAAAGGTAAAGGGACCCCTGACCATTAGGTCCAGTCGTGACCGACTTTGGGATTGCAGCGCTCATCTCGCATTACTGGCCGAGGGAGCCGGCGTACAGCTTCCAGGTCATGTGGCCAGCATGACAAAGCCGCTTCTGGCAAACCAGAGCAGCGCACGGAAACGCCGTTTACCTTCCCGCCGGAGCGGTACCTATTTATCTACTTGCACTTTGATGTGCTTTCGAACTGCTAGGTGGGCAGGAGCAGGGACCGAAAGACGGGAGCTCACTCCGTCGCGGGGATTTGAACAGCCGACCTTCTGATCGGCAAGTCCTAGGCTCAGTGGTTTAACCCACAGCGCCACCTGTGTCCCTTGGAAACTAAGTAGTGATTGATGCATATAAGGACTCACATGAAAAAGCTACAGAATATTGAGGGTGCTTTTTTTGGTGCAGGGTGCAGGTGGCCCAATAGAGACTACAGTATTTTGGAGGTGGTGGTGCTTATGGGGATGCATGCCTTGAGGTTAAGCAACTCAAGTGTTTAATTGTCCCTTCTATACCACCTTCTAAAATAGTACAGTTTTGCTTTAATGGGGAAAAAAGAGAAAAGAAATATTGGAAAGAAACCAGGAATTTAACACCCCCCTCCCAAAATAGTTCCAGTACACACTTATGTCAGAGTTGCATTTTTAAGCGCACAGACAACACAAATAACCAAGTCTCAAAAAGCCCAGGAGGACAACACAGACAACACTGGAATGCAATGATGTGATGACAACGTTGCGCGGATGCTCTGTAAAATGTGAGTGAACAAAGGATAACAATCCTGCAGTAAAAAGCAATACAGAAGCAACTGTGGATTGGCCTGACCCAGTCATATGAATCCCACAGTCTGTAATGCACCTCTACAAAGAGTTCACATGATGAGGTGCCTTATATTCCTGCCCAGCCTGGACAGACCTTGCAATGTGCACGTCCTTCTTCCACGTACTCTCCACCCATTATAGTGGCAGCTGCCAGTCCTCAGTGTTTAACAGATGTGACATGAAATCAGTCACAGTTCCAGTCCCCTGACAACTGAGGGGCAGAGGAGGACCACCAACTGCATAGGACATTTTATTCCCAAAGAAGACAGCTTCTCTGAAACAAGAAGCGTAGAGATGGTTACCACAATTTTTATTAGGCTTTGGTAACATCTAGGAATGTCGATTTCATTTTCTCATTTTTCAAATCTTCTGTTTACCACATTTCTCTATCAGTTTGCCATTTTAAAAAATAAGTCCCCACAAGCCACACGGTTGGACTCACTTTTAGCTGACCCAGATTCCCAGCAGAAAGCTCTCCCGAACACCAACCCTAAAATACCTGGGCAGAAAGCAAACGACCATCTTACCATTGTGGAAGAAGTGGAGCTCCACTCAGCCCAGCCAGGGGCCATGCAAATGGGGGCCTGGCCTTGCCGAGCAGGCACAAAACACCACTGTGCCTCATATTTGCATACACCTTCCAAAGGATAGATTTACACAGAAATGGCAACAACAAAGGGGGGGGGGAGCTTAAAAAGAAGGGAGGGGTAGCTAATGCTGCAGAAAACAAAATCAGAATTCAAAATTACTTTAACAGATTGGAGAACTGGGTGCAAGCTAACAAAACGAATTTCAATAGGGACAAATGTAAGGTTCTGCACTTGGACAGGAAGAAACAGATGCCCAAATATAGGATGGGGGACACCTGGCTTACTAGCAGTACATGTGAAAAGGATCTAGGGTCTTGATGGACCACAAGCTGAACATGAGTAAACAGTGTGATGCAACAGCAAAAAAAGCTAATGCTATTCTAAGCTGCATCAACAGAAGTCTCTAGTGTCCCAGTCAAGAGAAGTCATAGTCCCACTCTATTCTTCCTTGGTCAGACCACATCTGGAATACTGGGTCCAATTCTGGGCATCACAATTTAAGAAGGATGTTGACAAGCTGGAAGGTGTGTAGAGGAAGGTGACCAAGATAATCAAGGGTCTGGAAACCAAGTCTTATGAGAAATGGTTGAAGGAGGTGGGTATGTTTAGTCTGAAGAAGAGGAGACTGAGAGGAGATATGAGAGCCATCTTCAAATACCTGAAGGGCTACCATATGGAAGAGGGAGCAAGCTTGTTTTCTCCTGCTCTGGAGGGTAGGACTCGAACCAATGGCTTCAAGTTGCAAGAAAGAAGATTCCAACATAACATTCAGAAAAGCTTTCTGACAGTAAGAGCTGTTCAGCGGTGGAACAGACTCTCACGAGAGGTGATGGACTCTCCTTCCTTCAAGCAGAGGTTGGATGGTCATCTGTCCTTGATACATTAGCTGGGATTCCTGCATTGCAGGGTCTGGGACTAGATGACAGTCATGGTCCCAGTCTACTGCTGAATCAAAGCAAACATCAGTGAGGTTTTCTGCAAACTGGCAATTGTTCCGATTCAGTGGTAAACAGTGGGTTTTCCAGGGAACCTGACGGGACAAATGGAAGAGATTTTGGGACAAAAAGAGTGGGGATGATCCCACAGAGAGCAGCTGCCTTATACCTAAGCTGACCATTGGTATTGGCAACACCAATAAATTGAGGGCGGTGTGGGAGGTTGCCCCATACAGGGCGCCAAGCACAGTTGAGAAGATCCCTCACTGAGAAGATCCATTTGGGGGCGCCAAATTGTGGCCTTGCTCAGGGCGCCCACTACCAAAGAGCCCCAAGGTCCGCTCCAAGTGGGATCTTCCCAGCCTTACCTGAGATGTTGAAGTAAGGAGACTCTACCACTGAAGCAACCTTTAAAAATAATGTTTGAATCAGCCTTCTGTACTAATTTATGCTTATTTAAATGTTATTTCCCAATTACTCTTCAGGACTTGTACATTTTTTTTTTTAAAGTTAACTAGCATGTTAAGAGTAAATTTGAAACACGCACATCACTAGAATGATAAATATAAGGGTTTAAACGGGTTTAAAATACATATATTTAAAAATAGGATTACAATTCTCTTTTATTTTAGTGCAATTGCACAAATTTTACATTTTAAATAACCATTTTTTGTGCTAATTAAAGTGTTGCTTTAAAAAAGTGTGTGTGTGTGTGTGTGTGTGTGTGTGTGTTATCATGGCACCAACCAGAAAAGTATTTGTGATGGTATGGCAAGTGGCTATAGATCTGATCTGTCCTGATCTGTCACACGTCAAAGCCAAGACAAGAGGAATGGCAGCACTGAGGTCCCTCACAGCTGAGAGAAACTGCCTTGCTCTGCTAGCCTTTCCAAGCAGGAGAAATGGAAGCAGAATGGGGAAAACACAGGGCAACAACTTGATGAAAAGGTGAGTGAATGAAGAAACATGAAATGCCCCTATAGCAATTTGTATCACTGCTTTTAAATATATCATGTGATATTGTAATGTGGCACATTATTGTGTATTGCTTTTAGGACTCTGAAAGCTACTTTGAGTACATATTTGTAGAACAGAGGGACATAAATTCTATCAATCAACCCATAATTACACATCCATATGCACCAGGCAAAAACATTTCTTTAAAAAAAAAATATTTTTATTAAACAATTTCAACCTAACAAATTATCTGACCAAATAATCATTTCTCTTCTGCCGGGACTTTGGCTTTTAATGATCTATGGCCTCTTTTAGTGGATGGGTTGCTTTAATTCTGCCTTTTAAAAATACATTTGAAAGATTTTTCTGTTTTGTTTTATAGTTTTAACATAAATGCTCTTTAATCATTGTTGTAAATTGCTTTGCAGTACTTTTGGTTAAATAAAAGGCAACTCATAAATTTCATCCATAATGATGATTTCAGTTCTTTCAGGCACGTTTTTTGCTTCCAGCTCTGTGCAATGATGGCACACCAGAAATGAGATTATGGGGAGACTCTGTCTCAGGGACCAGACCTCTCTCATCTGACCCTCAGGGCTCATTCGAGAACACTCTTCTCCCTAGCGCTGCTTCGTGCTCTCCCGGAGTGTTTCTGCCGGCCTGGAATGTGTCCTTGGACCCTGATCCTTACTTCTGCTGAGGTTAGAGAGACTGCGCATGGAGCCTGTACAGAGGTAACATTTCTATTCCTTGCTCTGGCCTCTTTGTGTCTCAGGCCCAGCCCACCACTGTGGACACGTGGCCCTGGAAGATGGTCCAGAAGGAAATGTCATTCTCAGGCAGAAGCTGGTTCCCCACCCCCGCTACAAGACAGAATGATTTTCAGGCTTTGGGTTTCTTAATGCTTTTGCAGTCCCAACTATGGGTGGGATAGAAAATCAAAGGAAGAAATCCGTTTGTTAACAGTTTTCAGGTATAGCTCTCCATGAAGCTTTAGCACAGAGGTAAATGCCCCTACCTGCACCGTAATTTGGCTTAGAAAAAGTTCTCTCTTGGCTCCAAGAAAAGGCTTTCCTCCCAAGCCTAAAAACTGCTTGTGGAGGAACAGGGCAAGGGGCTAATGGGAGGCCCCAAAGACTGGCTCTCTAACCCTGCTTTGGTACATGTGTCCAGCGGGCTAAGCCCAGTCCATGGGCATGCATTGGGACCCAATAAAAACCTTTCATTTGCACCCCAAGGTCTCAGGATCTGGCTTGCAAATGCACACCTTTGCCAGAGGCTGCTGGAGGGGTGTGTGTGTGAAGGTCTTCTAGGATTAGAAATATGACAGTGATGGGGAGATAAGGAAGCCCTTAAAGAGTGAGCAAAATTCCCCAACCCTTGGAGAGAACATCCCTCCTGCCCCAAATTCTGCCTCCTTCCCTTAGTGCCAGGTATGTTGGTTATGAAACATGCAAATAGGGCTGAGATGTGGTTTGGGATTGGTGTAAAAGCTGATGATGCAACAATGGCACGGATACCTCCCCTTACGGAAGGGGATGGGGTTCCAGCCCAGAATGAATGTTACAGGTTCTCCAAACACTGTTGGGTACATGACTCTCTTCTCAGAAGTCAGTCAGTACTCGCAGCTGACACCATGGATTTTTTAAACCAGCACAACTGCGGGAAATGACATTTACTGTAGGAAAGCAGGTCTTTGTGAGGCTCTTGAGGTCCGGCTCCTGTCTCTCCACATATAGAGCAGCAGCCATCACAGTCCATGCAAAATCCAGATCAGTTTTTCTAACAAACAAGTCCTTTATTCCATTCTATTTCTTTTCAGAGAGGCACAGGCGAGACAACACAGCAACTGCCCGAGCTGCTGCAGGAGTTGATCAGAATCAGAACTTCTCAAAGCGGAGGAGTTACAAGGCACATGACAGTCACAAAAGGACAGGCAGCACCTCCAGCTCTCTGGGGGGAAAAGAAGGAGCTGCAGGGCAGAATCTGCAATACTGATTCGTGATTAAAGGCGAGATCCCATACACCCCCAACAAGCAGGGGAGAGGAGGGGAAGCAATCTTTCACCAGCTGGCCATGGGGAACCCCTGAGAGTGGGGGTGCTGGTCAGCAACTGACAGTCTAGGTCAGTGTTTCCCAACCTTGGGCCTCCAGCTGTTTTTGGACTACAACTCCCATCATCCCTAGCTAGCAAGACCAGTGGTCAGGGATGATGGGAATTGTAGTTCAAAAACAGCTGGAGGTCCAAGGTTGGGAAACACTGGTCTAGGTATCAGTCCTGCCCCCCCCCCCGGTGGTGAAATCTGACCTGCCAGTTGCCAAGTCTGGTGGCAAAGGCAAGGTGTAGGTGAGCAGCAAGAGGCAGGATGGGATATTGGAGCATTTTGATGGGGAAATCTGGCACAGGCACTTTTACTCCCCATCCCTCTCTCCCTCTCTTCTGCCAACCACACCCTCCAGGAAAGCATCCAGAAAGGGGAAAATCAGCATCAACTTTGGCTTAAGAGCAGAGAAAAGAGGGGAGGCCAGTAAATGGAGAGAGAGAGAGCAAGAAAGGAGAGACCCAGAGTGGGCTCCATGTTCCCCTCGGCACAGACCCACAGCAAGAGCTGTGCTGCTGCTCCCTCAGGAGCGGCAGGTGACCCCAGAGCAGGCCTGCAGCTTGATCAGCCTCTGGTTCATCTGCTCCAGCTGTGAAGGGTCCACAGTTTTCACCACGTTGAAGAGCTGGTGTGGGTCTGAAGTCAGGTTATAGACTTCTACAAAATTCTGCAAGAGAAAAGACAGGGAGAAAGAGAGTCCCCCCCAAGGGGAGGGGCAGAAGTCAGAATTTGCTAAAGGAAAGAAGACAAAATCCTCAACAACTTCTACTACTACAATGTACTATATTTGAGGCTGCCCTTGAAGACAGTTCAGAAGCTGCAACTGCTGCAATAGATCAGCATCCAGCCAGCAGGGCACCTACTATTCCTGTCCTAAAAGACCTGCACTGGTTGCCAGTTTGCTTCTGATCCAAATTTAAGCTGGTTATGTTAATGTAGAAAGCCTTAAATGACCTGGGTTCGAAATACCTGAAGAAGTGCCTTGTCCCATACAGACCAGCCTGGATGTCAGCAGAGGAGGCCCTGCCAGTGGTGATGGCGGGTGCTATCAGAAGTGACTCTCCAGTTATGGAACTCCCTCCCCTCAGAAGTACACCTGGCACTGGACTCTTTGCGTCCCTCAGGGGGGAGACACCTCTTCTCCCAGGCTTTGGGGAGCTATTTTAGATCCGCTTGTTCCCCTTGCCACTTCTGCACAGTAATGATTCTTGAGTTTCAATTATGGTTTTAAGCTTTAATTGTATTTCATATGTTCTACTGCATGTGTGCACCCCACCCTGGGAACGTGTGATGAAAGGCTGGAAACAAATTCAATTCAACGGAATATTTTAAAGCTAAGCCTGACCCAGGCCAAGAGTGAGGGCTGGCTGGTCCTGGGCACACCCTTCTGTGATCTACACGTGCACCCCAGAATATGCACCAGACTCCTCTGCTATGGCTCCTCAGTGAATGACGCCTGCACGAAGAGGCTGGGAAGTTCTGAAAAAGGTTGCTGTGTGGCAGCATCCCTTGGAGGCCACTGCTGACCATCAACAGGGAAAGGGTGTGGCCCTCGCTCTGGGCCTGGGTCAGGACAGGAGGGGCAGACGGGGCTCACCTGGGCATCCGCAAACTCACAGTACTGCAGGTTGATGGGGCTGAGTGTGCGCACACAGGCATAGGTGTTGTTGAAGGCATCCTCGCACACACAGTCAGGGAAGCATTGCTGCCAAAGGGAGAGGGGGGGAGAGAGGCTTTATTCAAATCTAACACCTACCCAAGACTGCAACATTCCCCCCAACAAACTCAGCCGGCGAGTGCCCATGGCACCCCTGAGGAACACGAGGGAGACAAGGGGGGCAGAAATACCCAGAATCAGAAGCATCCTGACACCAAGGGAGACCGCTGGTCCATCTGCTTCAGAACTGTCTACATGGACTGGGAGCAGCTCTCCAAGAGGCAGGGATCAAACCTGGGGCCTTTTATCCACACAGCAGAAGTCCCTATCACTGAGCTATGCCCCTTGCCCACTTTTTTTGTGGGGAGGGGGCCTGAGAAGGTAGCCTGCCCTTTTCAAAACAGGCCCAGTGAGGGCTGAGTGTGCTCAGTGGCCTTGCTGAGCATTCCACAGGAGGAGGGGATGGAATGGAGTCTCCTGAAGAGGGCAAGGGTGGCTGAAGCATGCTGTACTGCAGCATTGTGCAGGTCCTGGGTTTCCAAAGAACACAACTTCCAGCCCTTCCCCCACTCTCTTTCAACCCTTTGAAAGCAGGTTTGGACTCTGAAGGAATGGAGAATGAAGTTAATGGACTGTGCAGAACTGGACAAACTAACTGGGAAAATAAGATATCAACGAGATCACAAGTTCATTGAGGACTGGGGGAAATTTACAGATTATTTGAAGAGTGTATGTGATGAACAAACAACACTAGTGGGTTTTAAAGAAGCTTTGTGAAAATATAAGGAATATTGCAAGAATGTAAATATGTTTGAAAAGGTATTTTAAAAGGCGATACTAAATTTTGGGAATGCGTAGATAAAAATTTAAATACGGATGATTGTCAGAGAAGCTGAGGGAAGTCCAAAAGATGAAAATATGTTCTTTGTGAAATTGTTTGATTGGCGATATTTGTGCAAAACTTAATAAAAATTTATTTTGGACATGTAAAAAAAAAGAAAAAGAAAAAAGAAAGCAGGTTTGGACGCACTTCTGGTCCAGACACGTGGGGTTGTCTCTAACCCACTGAAATCAATGGACATGCCTAATTTAGGGCCACTAATTTCAAAGGGTCTAATCTGAGCACAACCCCAATGTGATGGGCAAAAGGCCTAATTCCAACCTGTGCTAAGCAACTGGAAACTCTAAGTGGGAGATGAGGTGGGAGCTGGGAATGTGGACTGCAAGATCCACATGCAGGAATGAGGAGAAGAGTGTTGGCTTCCCTCAGTGCTGTGGGCAGGGGGACTGAGGCTGAAGCAGACTTTATGTAAACTAAGGTGAGCAAATCCCCTTTGCATAGGCAAATTTCAAGCCCTGCAAGCCTGAGGGCAAAACTTCCTACTGCAGAGGCCAAAGCCTGCACCTCCCTTTAGCACCACCTCTGGGGGAGTGGCAGAGCAGGACCTGGTCCTCTGCTGCACAAGGCATCCCTCTCTTGAAAAGTAAAGCTAGGCAGAGCTCATTTGTTGCATTTTTTATCCTGCCCTTCCTCCATCTAAAACCAACCCTGTGGGAGAGTGGCTAGTTTAAGGTCACCTGGTGAGTGCCAGGGCAGACTGGGGATTTGAACCCAGGTCTAATCCAACACTCTAAATCTGGGGTGGAGAACAGAAAGCAATAACTAAAAGAGAGAGCGAGAACCAAAAAACCCCCCAGACAATTTCTGTCTCCACAGAAAAAACCTTATTTCTTCCTATATACATAAAAACGTAAGACTGTCATCACGTTGCCACCTGCAGCATGACAGCTGCAAGCGGGCAGGTGAATGAGGAAGTAGAGCATGTGGCACGAGGGGAAGGGGAGAGGTGCTGTGTAAACATGTCTACTTAGAAGTAGGCTCTCCTGCTCCTTTAAAAGGAGGTGGGGCAAGCTGTGGAGGAGGTGTAAAGGGAGGGGGCTTGGTCAGGAGGAAAGGAGACTGGGAAAGCAGGCCAAGAAGGGGGGCAGCGCCTTGTTTTTTAAAAAACTGTAATCATTGGGAGGCACCAAGGGGAACCACACTGAGTACCCCATGGTCAAATCAAATAAATTTTTGGGGTGAAATCCTCCCCTCCAGACACAATCAGCAGATTTATGCCACTTTGCATCCTGTGTATAATTTCTAGGCAGTCTGCAGGATCCAGTTTCCCTTGTAGCAGAAGATTTGGACATTTGTAAGAAATGCAGAGTGCTCTAGGCATCTCTGTGCCTCCAGAGCAAGCACTCACCGACACGCCTGGCCCCAAGGCAGGGCAGTGGGGGTCTTGGTGAGTGTGGCCTTCACCAGTGTATTCCACCAGGAAATCTGACCGCCACTTGCTCTTGTGCGTCTCGTTCACCTGGAGCCAAGGAAACACATTTCAGAAAGCATCACCCGCTGTGACAAATAAAAATAAAAACTCTCAAGACCACATCCCTGACAGGGCTCTCTGGGTTTTCTGGCCCAGTCTAGACATCCAGAGCAAATGCCCTGAAATGGCAGCCTGTCCCCTCTACTGTTGCATGTCAAGAATACAGCCACAGGTGAAGGTGAAGGTGTGCTCTGGAGCAGGGATAGGGTACCTGTGACCTTCCAGTTGTAGGGACTCCCACTCGCATCATCCCCAGACAGCAGGGTCAAAGGACAATGGGAGTTGATGGGAGTTGTAGTCCAGCAACAGCTGAAGGGCCGACACTCCCCATTCCAGCTCTAGAGTTTGCGTGGGAGCTCCAAGGGGTCTGCAGAAGTCCCACAGCAGCAGCAGGAAGGACAGAGAAAGGCACAAGCCAGCTAAGGGAGCGGCAGCCAGAGGCCCACCAGCAGCAATCTAGTCCCACTTCCAAAATGTCATGCATACCACAATTCTTATAGCACAGTTCGTTGTTTCTGCCATACCATATGCTTCAAAATGCACTTCCTACGCTGCATCTATTGCTCATGGACACCAAATGCATGTGGCAGCCCACACTTCCCCCCCAGAGCCCAGAATCCCCTTCAAGCAAAAACCTCTGGCTTTATTCTATTAAAAAAACAGGGCTGCTTCTGTGCGGATGTGCAGGCTTCACCTAGGCCAACCTGGGGTCCTCTGGGGATTTTGAACTCCAACTCTCATCAGCCCCAGCTGGGACATATTGCAGATATCCACCCTCAACATGCAGCTGTCAGGGAAGAGGCCAGGGAAGTCTCAGGAGCAGGACCGGAAGTGGACGGGTCCCGCAGTTCCTTGTACACAACAAGACTCTCAAGGCAAGCAATCTGCAAAAGGAGCTTGAGAGTCTTCTGCTTCCAATGAGGCACAGAAACTGAAGATGTGGAGTTACTTCCAGCCGCATCGTTGTCCATAGCAGAGTTTCCTTCAGGACTTACATGACAAGAGTTCTGAGCAAAGGATCCTTTGGCAGAAAGAATACTGTGTAAAGTTTGAAAATTTGCTTGTCTACAGGACTCCAGATAACTCCTTTATTCAACACACACACACAAAATTCCCCTGTTTATTCTAGAAGGTTCTGGGCAAATTATTACCAACAGGGGCAAGAAAGACTGTCCGTCCATGGAGGTCTGAGATGCATCGATACCTGCGATATCTAGGAAGGTGGGCCCCAGATCGATGTTGAGGACAGGTTGCTGAGAGGAAGACAACATGGGACAGAGTTACAGAAGCCATCCAGCTATCCAGTTCAAGGCAATTATTTCTTCGTAGTAGCCTAGGAATGCCAAGAAACTAAAAAGTGCCCTTTTGGAAGGTCCAGCCCACCATCTCATTTCGAAATGACACCCAACTTTATTCAGACAAAAACCACATGGTTGGATTCAGGAACTATCACGTAAAATTTGGTTAAGAGGTTTCCAAATGCATAGCAACAGACAGTTTCCCAAAACATATAGTAGTTGAAAGAAGAAGACACAGAGATCGACACAAGAATCAAAACCTCCTGACTGTACAGTATGTGACAAAGCCACTTGGAATTATACGCTGGACATTTATTGTAAAATGGGATACATGCCTGTGCATTCACCAGAATGGCTCATTTTATCTAATAAGCTGTTTTTGTTGTTACAATTTGAAAAATAAAAAGATGCTAAGAAATCAAACTCTTGACAGTAGAAAAGTAGTATGTCAGGAAGGAAGGTTCTAACTCAGCTTTATTCTGGAAATGTTAGAATTCTACATGTTTGGAAGTGAGTTAACTGACTATAGTTCCCAGCTCCACAAAATGTCCACAGGGACAGAGATTCAGGCTTTGAGTGCAATGACCATCCAGCAAATAGGCCTGGCTGAAAATTTAGGGGACACCTTTACTCTCACCCAGGAAGCTGCCTTCGACCAACTCAGGCCCTCGGCCCATCCAGTTCAGCATTGCTTTTTACGCTACCTGGCAGAAGCTTTCCAGGACCTCAGGAGGGGTCTTCTCCCAGCCCTACCGGGGGAAGCCAGGGATCTAACTTGAGACATTTGCATACAAGGCAGATGCTCTGAGCTTATGAAGATATGGCTTTGCCACAGCCTAATATTGAGGGTCCCTAGAGGCTTCAGGCAGAAATCTTTCCCCTTCAGCAACCTGAGATCTTTTTAACTGGAGATGGTCAGGGCAGAACCTGGGATTTTCTGCAAGGAAAGCAGCACTTGAGTTAGGACTCCTTCAGCTCAAACACTTGAGTCGGGGAAAGAAAGGAAGACACCCACCAGGTGAGTCTGATTTGGCCTGACGCCTGGACCTCGCACCAGCAGCGGCACCCGGATGTCAAACTCATAGAGCTGCCTCTTGTCAATGGGCAGTGAAAACTGACCTGGGGAGGCAAAAACAAGTCCTGACTGGAGTTCCCCCCCCCGAAAAAGCAGGACCTATTTCTTTCTTTCTTACATTTGCACCCCAGATTTCCTTCAAGAAGCTCAAGTGCTTTACCCTGTGAGGCAGGTTAGGCTGAGAGAGTATGACCGTCCCAAGGTCACTGGCTAAGTGAGGATTTGAACCCAGCTCTCCACATTCCTAGTCCAACACTTTTAACCAGCTTTTGACAACCTGCTTTGGACTGCAACTCCCATCAGCCCCAGCCATCAGGAGGGCACCAGGCTGGCCAAGACCAGTCTTAGCTATTGAGCTCTCACTGGAGGACAACAGAAGGTGGGGGTGGCACTCGGGGGGGGGGGGCACAGACCCCCATTGGGAATGAAACACGCTCCCCTCTGACTGCTCATTCAGCCCCAGAGGTCAAGGGTCCGTTCTTGCTGCCACCAGGGCTCTGGCCCCCTCAGGGCCTTTGAGGGCCCCCTCATGAAATCACCCTTCCCTGCATTTACAGTTTAATTTTCTAAGTAAGCCACTAAACATTTACAGAGATATGAAGAAAAAGGTGTGAATATCAATGTACTTGAATGTTTGAATGCAAGCAGTTAACCTCACTAGGATCATGTGGCATAATTTTTAATGTAAACCACAGGGTGGGGGTGGGGAATTGACTACTTTTTAAAAAAAAAATCATTGGATGTCAGCCAGAGAGTTAAGTGCATAGCCGGTGGTGAGAAACTAGACCTCAGTCTTAGCTTTTTGCCATTTCTCACGGACAACAGCCCCTTGGCTTCCACCCCCAGCCCAAAAGGAGTTCTGGTTAGAGGCCGACACAAGAGGCGGAAAGCAGGTGCTGCTGGACTACAACTCCCATGATTCCTAACCCTTGGCCACATGGACTGGGGCTGGTTGAAGCAGCAGCTCACAACATCATTATTTTAGGCCCTAGGGAGAGGTACATAATCTCAAATACATTGTAAGAAGCTTAAAACAGCTGACAATCACAAAATTAGGGTGGGTCCTTCTCCGAGGGCAAGGTAAAGAGGTTCGCTTTCGGCATTTTCCAAAGCCCGTAGCTAAGTTGCCAGGCCCAGCTCTGTGAGGAGGAGGAGGAGGAGGATGCACAGAGCCTTAGGGCTGCCTGGGAACGCTCTCTCCCAGGCCTCCCTCGCCCAGCTGCTGAGGGTGGTGGAATGGCCAAGAGGGCGCCACCCCCTGCTGATCTTAGTATTCCAGGTGTTCTTCAAGGAAGGAGGCTGTCTTTTCAGATACCCGGAGTCAAAGTTTAGGGCTTTAAACATTAATGTGAGCACCTTGAATTTGGCCCACAAACAAACCGCCAGCCAATGCAGCTGTTTTAGAAACAGGGGTTACACGAGTTCTGAAAGCAACTCCAGTCAGCAATCTGGCCACTGCATTTTGGACCAAGGAAAGTTTCCAAGTTGTCTGCAAGGGCAGCTCCACGGACAGCCCACTGCCATCATCCATCCTGTTGGCAACCCTGGCCTGATTCATCCCTACAGATTCCACCAGTTTGCCACTGAAAGAGACATTGGAGCTATTCCCCCACCACCCCACAAGTCCCCCCCTCAAAGGTTCTGTGGCAAAAGCAGGCCTCTACTCACCTGTGTGGTAACCATGATCTGAAGTATAGAACACGTATGTGCTGTCCAACAGGTGAAGGGTCTTCAATTTTTCAAAAATCTTCTCCACCATGTCATCCACAGACAACAGAGTCTGCCACCTGCAAGAATATGAGGACATACTATATATTGCAGAGGTAGCAATGTGGTACCCTCCAGATGTTGTGGACTACGACTTCCATCAGTCTCAGCCAGAAACAGGATGATGGGAGTTGTAGTTCAACTGCATTTTGGTGCAACAGATCAAGCTATCGCAATAAACTGCATTATTGAAGCAGCAGGGAAGCCGCTCAGTGTATGAGGGAAGAGTCTGTGCCTCTACTGTTGACCCTGCACAAACACGCAATCTTCAAAGAGTCCTGCTGGGTCAGACCAAGGGTCCATAGTCCAATGTTCACTTTCCAACAGCAGCTAGGGAGATGCGTCTGGAAAGCTTGCAGCCAGGGTCCTGAAAGGGACTGTCCTGTTCTGGTTCCATGAAGATGCCCAGAAAGGAGGTCCAAGTGGGCAGGTCTTAAAGGGCCAACCATGTCTGAAGGAGGACCCTTCTCCTGGGCTCCATGCCTCCCGCTTAGTGCACTCCCTGCACCGGTTTGGGAGGCACTCAGTTGATCAGACCCAGGGGAAGGGGGCCTGGGAGGGCCTTGGCTCTAGTTCAATGGGTCCTGGAGCTGTGGGGCGTGCTTCAGGGGCCTCCTGCCTGCCAGATGGAGTCCAGCAACATCCAGAGGCCCACACATTTCCCATTCCTGAAGACTCAGTACTACAGTTGGGCAACGTGGAATTGTGCCCATTACTCTTTGACCAGGTACTTCTCACTTCACAGCTTCACTATACATCACATCTCACATCACATCTACACCAGCAATGGCTGGTGGGAGTTGTAGTCCAAAGCATCTGAAGGATGTCAGGTTGAGGGAAGATGCACAACACCTGAGTCTCACTGCCTCTCAGACGTCTGTCTCCATCAGGGTCTCCCAGTGACTTTGGATAAAAGCCCCCACAAATGTCTTCCCCCCATGGCCTCACTCCTTTCAAGCTTCTACAGCTCCTACGAGTGGCCTTTTGGACCCTTTCTTACCGTTCCCTGTAGACCTTGTCCAGGAACTCAATGGATGTGTTTGACATGGGAGTCTTTGCTTGCCTTATCAACCAGTGCTTGTCCTATACAGGGAAGAAGATTGTGGAGACTTTATCAACAGAATCCAGATGGCAAATATTTGGAGAAAAGACTCGGACCCTCACCTGATGACACCATCACCCTTGTGCTCTTCCCCCTCCCCCATGTATTTAACACTTGCCATTTTAAAATTCTGATTTACTTTTTAAAAAACAAAATACAGTAAGAAACACACATAAGTGCCACAATTCTTTGATTATTATTGTCCTTGCAGTTCTCTGGGACCACGGAATGAAAGCTCCTGCTTCCTCGCTTGTCCTCTGCTGTGTACTGATTATGACTCCAGCAGTGGCAGCAACTTGCCACTTAAGAAGGCATCTTCCAAGGCAGAAGAGCCTGGCAAGATGCCCACCATTAGAGCCTGGTGTTCCTGTTGAAGTGGCCTCCCTGTTCCCAGCTGCCACCAGAGAAGCATCTTGCCCTGAGAGGAGCAGAGAGAGGGAGAAGCCGATGGAGCTGCCCATGAGCCCTTCAAGCCCGCTGTGAACTCACCTTTCCGTGGACGTTGAAGCTTCCATTGCGTGGCGCTTTGATGCTGCTGTATGCTGACTTGTAGTGGGGGGCTGCTGTCCAGGGAGCGTGTGCAGCAGGTGGAGCCAGAACCATGAGAAACGGAGGGTGGGAAAGCTTCTCCAGGAATTGGAGGCTCCGGTTGGTCTGCAGCAGGGAAGGAGAGAAAGAGACGAATGGCTCAAGCCATGGTGCCATGGGAGGCTTAGTTCTTGAACATTTCAACAGCTAAGTTCAAACAGCTTAGTTCTTGAACATTTTGGCACCCGGAAGTGAGTGTTCTGGTTTGTGAACTATTTTTGGAAGCCGAACATCCTGCAGCCAATCAGACGCTGTGCTTTGCTTCCCAAACGTTTAGGAGGTCGAACGAACTTCCAGAACAGATTCTGTTTGATTTCCAAGTACGACTGTACCTTGCTCCACAGGTTAAGGGTTTTGAAAGAGAAATAGATAGCATATTTCCCATGTCTTTTCTCTGAAGTCCCATTTTCACGGATGTGGAAACTGTGGCCCTCCAGAGGTTGTGCGGACTCCAGCTGCCATCAGCTCAGCCAGCACAGTCCGTGGCCAACAAGATCCACCCTGTCCTAAGGTTTTTGATGGAGTGAACTTTCATGGGATTCTAAAGTGCCAGTTTATCGTGCAGTCATAGACAATCTTTCTCTCTCTATCGTGCTTCGTTTCCAGGTGCTGGTAGACGTGTGCGTTTTCCTGACTTGCAACCAACAGCAGGGAAACTGTTTTGCTTGTCCTGCAAAAGTGCACATGAAAACACTCCACCCACCTCACTGAATCAGGGCTGGGGAAACGCTTTCCAAGAGATGCCTCCCTCCCTCCCTGGGCAATCTTCTGGGGAACCACATGCCTGTGGGGGGCAGGGCCAGAGGCAAAAAGTGGGGGGCAATGAATATACAGCGGTACCTCGGGTTAAGTACTTAATTCGTTCCGGAGGTCTGTTCTTAACCTGAAACTGTTCTTAACCTGAAGCACCACTTTAGCTCATGGGGCCTCCCGCTACCGCTGCTGCGCGATTTCTGTTCTCATCCTGAAGCAAAGTTCTTAACCCGAGGTACTATTTCTGGGTTAGCAGAGTCTGTAACCTGAAGAGTCTGTAACCCAAGGTACCACTGTAAATTTTATCTGCCAGCTAGTTTCTACACAAACCCCTCTCCACCCACCATCCAGGCAAATGAGAGTCATGATTTAAGCACCTGTTCTAGCCAGGCAAAAACACCCAAGGAGGATGTGAAGGAAGGCTGGGCCAGAGAGGCCTAGAAGGATGCCTTTGGCCCCTCGCAGCCTGAGGCTGCCCACTGCTGCTCTAGGCCTCAGTGCCCCACCTATTACAGACATCAACTGAGTCACTGACTTGGGTGTCTGGCTGCTGCAACAGAGAAGCAGAGGCAGAGGTGGAGGCCTCTTGTTTGCTTGGAAAAGCTCTTCTCCTGAAAGCCAAGAGTGGAGAAGTGGGAGAAAAAGAGGCAGGCAGGGAGGACTACAGATCCTTTCCACGAAGGGAGAGTTTCTGGAGGAAAGAGATGAACGTCAGAGACTTGGCAGGCCGTCTTCCAGCTTCAATGTTCTCTTTCTCACTTTAGTTCTTTCCTTGACAGACATAAGTGAGCCAATGCAATAACGACTGTTTTTTAGACTAATTGATGACACCGAAAAAAAGCATTCTGACTGTCGAATGGGGCTGCCCTTCCAGTGGTCTAGCTACTTGATCGCAGGGGGATCTGGGAAGCCAGAAACGAAGGTGACATGGAGGGACAACTCACAATGATGTCGGTGAGATAGTCTTCTTCATAGTGCTCCCCGTGCTTCTCCTCGTGTCCATTGGCTGAAAGAGTGTAGTTATAGTACTTGGAATTCCCCACCTATGGAAAGAGGCACAAAGTGATGATGAATTGAGTCACCAAAGAGCCAGCTCTGGAAATTGTTCTGAACACCAGGGTCTTGGCACTGGGCCACCCCACAATAAGGAGGAACAGTATTACAGATGGAAGCCAGCCTAGGATATTTTGGTGCCTAGGGGGAAAAACCCAAAGGAAACCCCCCTCCAAACAAAGGACAATCGCTCAGTGGCAGAGCCCATGTTTTGCAGGCTGACGGTCCCTGCTTCACCCCTGGCATCTCCAGTTAAAAGACAATGCAGCAGATGATGGAGAAGGCCTCTCTGCCTGAGACACCCTGGAGAACTGTCATCACCATGGGAGACACACCAATTGTCTGAGGAGCTACTGATCAGGTATATGAAGACGAGGAGCAAAGGCAGTCCTCTGGGAATGTCCAGGCGACCTTGGAACCGACAGCTCACAGAAGAACCCCGACCAGACCTAAGAGGAGGCGTGTAGTGGTGATAGGGGATTCCCTACTGAGGGGAACAGAAGCAGTGATCTGTGGGCCTGACAAGATGTCTCGGGAAGTGTGCTGTCTCCCCGGGGCTAAGATCCAAGATGTAACTGAACGACTGCAAGGAATCATAAAACCCACTGACAAATACCCCTTCCTCTTGGTTCATGTGGGAACCAATGACACTGCAAGCAATAGCCTCCAGAAGATCAAAAGAGATTACGAGGCTCTGGGCAGGAAATTGAAGCAATTAAATGCACAAATTGTCATCTCATCTGTCCTCCCAGTTGAACGACGTGGCCCAGGGAGAGAGGGAAAAATAGTGGAAGTGAACAACTGGCTTCGCAAATGGTGCAAACAGGAACGGTTTGGATTCTTAGATCACGGAATGCAGTTTCTTGAAGATGGACTTCTGGCAAGCGATGGGCTGCACCTCACAACGGTAGGGAGGAATGTTTTTGCCAAAAATCCCAGAAACCTCATCAGGAGGGCTTTAAACTGACTAATGTGGGGGAGGGAGACAGTGCTCCTGAAGGTAGGAGTCTATCAATTGATGAAGATGATCATCCAAATGTCATAGACCGAATGGAGCAAAGAGCATGCAGACCTAGTGGTGGGAGGAGAAAATCCTTAAATAAGAGACACGGGGGAATGATTAATGGACTTCAATGTCTGTACACTAATGCGCAAAGCATGGGAAATAAACAAGATGAGCTTGAGCTCCTGGTACAGCAAACTAAATATGACATAATAGGAATCACTGAAACCTGGTGGGATAAATCCCACGATTGGAATGTAATAATGGAGGGATACAATCTATTTCAAAGAAACAGACCAGACAAGAAAGGAGGAGGAGTGGCGTTATATGTCAGGGATGTGTATACCTGTGAAGAGATCCAAGATTTAGAACCTCAAAGCCAAAGTGAGAGCATTTGGGTCAAAATTAAGGGAGAGAAGAATAAGAGTGACCTCATTGTGGGAGTTTACTATAGATCCCCAAGCCAAACGGAGGGCATAGATGATGCCTTCCTGGAACAGATGGCCAAGCATGCAAAAGGAAGGGAGATAGTAGTAATGGGGGACTTCAATTACCCGGATATTTGTTGGATGTCAAACTCAGCCAAGAGCATAAGGTCAAACAGATTCCTCACTGCCCTTGCAGACAACTTCATTGTCCAGAAAGTGGGAGAAGCAACAAGAGGAACAGCCATTTTAGATCTGGTCCTAACCAATGTTGATGACCTGGTTAGTGGGGTAAAAGTGGAAGGATCATTAGGCGCGAGTGATCATGCTCTTCTGAAGTTTACTATACAGCGGAAAGGAGCAGCCAAGCATACTAGGACTCAATTTCTCGACTTTAAGAAAGCCGACTTCATAAAGCTTAGGGAAGTGCTGGGTGAGATCCCATGGACAGTAATACTAAAAGGAAAGGGAGTTCAAGATGGCTGGGAGTTTGTTAAGAGGGAGATAGTAAAAGCACAACTTCAGGCAATACCAATGAGACGGAAACATGGAAGGTGCCTAAAGAAGCCAGGGTGGCTATCTAAAGAACTTTTAACTGAGTTAAGATTAAAAAAGGATGTGTACAAAAAATGGAAAAGGGGGGAAACCACCAAAGAGGAATTCAAACAAATAGCCAGCACGTGTAGACACAAAGTCAGAAAAGCTAAAGCACAAAATGAACTCAGGCTTGCTAGAGAGGTTAAAAGCAACAAAAAAGGCTTTTATGGGTATGTTCGTAGCAAAAGGAAGAACAAAGAAACCGTGGGGTCACTCAGAGGAGAAGATGGTGAAATGCAAACAGGGGACACAGAAAGGGCTGAACTCCTCAATGCCTTCTTTGCCTCAGTCTTCTCCGATAAAGAAAACAATGCCCGACCTGAAGAATTTGGAGCAAATGATTCAGCAGAGGAAACACAGCCCAGAATAACTAAGGAGATAGTACAAGAATACTTGGCTAGTCTAGATGTATTCAAGTCTCCAGGGCCAGATGAACTGCATCCAAGAGTATTAAAAGAACTGGCAGATGTGATTTCAGAACCACTGGCAGTCATCTTTGAGAATTCCTGGAGAACAGGCGAAGTCCCGGCAGACTGGAGGAGGGCAAATGTTGTCCCTATTTTCAAAAAGGGGAAAAGAGAGGACCCAAATAATTACCGCCCAGTCAGTCTGACATCAATACCAGGGAAGATTCTGGAGCAGATCATTAAGCAAACAGTCTGTGAGCACCTAGAAAGGAATGCTGTGATCACCAATAGTCAGCATGGATTTCTGAAAAATAAGTCATGTCAGACTAACCTGATCTCGTTTTTTGACAGAATTACAAGCCTGGTAGATGAAGGGAACGCAGTGGATGTAGTCTACCTTGATTTCAGCAAGGCATTTGACAAGGTGCCCCATGATATTCTTGTAAAGAAGCTGGTAAAATGCGGTCTTGACTATGCTACCACTCAGTGGATTTGTAACTGGCTGACTGACCGAACCCAAAGGGTGCTCATCAATGGTTCCTCTTCATCCTGGAGAAGAGTGACTAGTGGGGTGCCACAGGGTTCTGTCTTGGGCCCGGTCTTATTCAACATCTTTATCAACGACTTGGATGATGGACTCAAGGGCATCCTGATCAAATTTGCAGATGACACCAAACTGGGAGGGGTGGCTAACACCCCAGAGGACAGGATCACACTTCAAAACGACCTTGACAGATTAGAAAACTGGGCCAAAACAAACAAGATGAATTTTAACAGGGAGAAATGTAAAGTATTGCACTTGGGCAAAAAAAATGAGAGGCACAAATACAAGATGGGTGACACCTGGCTTGAGAGCAGTACATGTGAAAAGGATCTAGGAGTCTTGGTTGACCACAAACTTGACATGAGCCAACAGTGTGACGCGGCAGCTAAAAAAGCCAATGCAATTCTGGGCCTCATCAATAGGAGTATAGCATCTAGATCAAGGGAAGTAATAGTGCCACTGTATTCTGCTCTGGTCAGACCTCACCTGGAGTACTGTGTCCAGTTCTGGGCACCACAGTTCAAGAAGGACACTGACAAACTGGAACGTGTCCAGAGGAGGGCAACCAAAATGGTCAAAGGCCTGGAAATGATGCCTTATGAGGAACGGCTAAGGGAGCTGGGCATGTTTAGCCTGGAGAAGAGGAGGTTAAGGGGTGATATGATAGCCATGTTCAAATATATAAAAGGATGTCACATAGAGGAGGGAGAAAGGCTGTTTTCTGCTGCTCCAGAGAAGCGGACACGGAGCAATGGATCCAAACTACAAGAAAGAAGATTCCACCTCAACATTAGGAAGAACTTCCTGACAGTAAGAGCTGTTCGACAGTGGAATTTGCTGCCAAGGAGTGTGGTGGAGTCTCCTTCTTTGGAGGTCTTTAAGCAGAGGCTTGACAACCATATGTCAGGAGTGCTCTGATGGTGTTTCCTGCTTGGCAGGGGGTTGGACTCGATGGCCCTTGTGGTCTCTTCCAACTCTATGATTCTATGATTCTATGATTCTAAGATGATCCTAACTTCCAAATCTGCATTTTTGTAGCTGCTCACTCTGTTCCCATAGTCTCACAGTATTGCAATACTAATCTAGCTTTGTCTGCTTCTTCTTTCTCCCATTCACTAGGAACACAGGAAGAACCCCCGTTTATTTGTTATTAATAAATATTACTCCTTTCCCTCCCATTCCCTTTCCCCTCAGAGGAGGGGGACCTCTTCCCCCCCTCCGCCACCTTGACCTTCCCTTTCTCCTGGTCACTTTTACTCACCACGCACCAATGTGCTGGCATTGGTCCACCCAAAAGGCTATGGCCTGGCTAGGGGGCAGGGCTGTGGGAATGAGGCTCCCCTGGTGTGTCCTGACCAACGACATGAAACCTTGGTCTCCAGCAAATCTCAAGGATTTCAGGCAGGGTTCTCTGCCAATCCTACCTGGAGGCACCAAGGATTGAACCCAGGGACCTTTTGCATGCAAGGCCACTGCTCTGCTGCAAGAACTCTGAGAGAATGGCTGGATAGCTCTGTTGGTTTGAGCATGGTGCTGACAACGCCAAGGTTACAGGTTTGATCCCTGTGAGGGAGAGCTGCGTATTCCTGCATTGAAGGTTGGACTAGATCATGGCTGGCAAACAAAGACCTGGGGGCCGGATCCAGCCCAATCGCCTTCTAAATCTGGCCCGCAGATGGTCCAGGAATCAGCGTGTTTTTACATGAGTAGACTGTGTCCTTTTAATTAAAATGCATCCCTGGGTTATTTGTGGGGAAAAGGGATTCGTTCTTTTCCCCCTTCAAATATAGTCTGGCCCCCTGCAAGGTCTGAGGGACAGTGGACCAGCCTCCTGCTGAAAAAGTTTGCTGACCCCTGGACTAGATGATCCTCAGGGTCCCTTCCAACTCTATGGTTGTATGAGATACCTCTGAGATCTACAAGAATGTAGATTCAGCAGCTTATTGTCTCTCAGCAAAGGCCACCTGGCAAACTTCAGTTCTGAGCAGAGGTGTGAATCTGCATCCTGCACATCAAAGTCCAGCACTCTGCCCCATGGATCTCACTGGGTCACCTTGCCTGCTGTGAAATTAGGAGAGAGAGAGAGAGAGAGAGAGAGAGAGAGAGAGAGAAGGGCGCCTACTCACCAGACCTAACCAGTAGCTCCAGCCTGGTGGCATATATTGAATGCCTCCTGCTTTGGGGTCCCCATACTGAAATAGAGGAGAGTCGCCAAGTCAGACGCAACAGGCATGTACACAGCTTTTAAAGGCAAGGAGAGGTGATGCGGATGCCCACAGAACACCCATCATCTGCGTATAATATTTGGGCATCGGCGGCATTTGTCTGCAGAGGACTTTACCTGGTTGAGATATTTGCCAGCATAGAAGGTCTGGTAGCCTTGCCTCTGTAGGTAAACCGGGAAGGTGAATGGCTCCTGAAACTTCTGCCAGGCTGGGCTGCTGCAGTTGCCCTCCAAGGAATTGTTCCTCACCAGGTGGTTGTGAGGGTATCTGCCGGTCAGGATGCTGCTGCGGCTCGGACAGCACAGAGGAGTGACTGCAAACTGGAGGGCGACATGTCCATTCAGGAGGTCAGCCTCTGCCCTACAAATTAGCATCCCTCCCTCCCCAATCTGGGTACTGTCCCAAGCATCTCCCCAAACTCAGCAGGGGCGCCACCAGCATCCAAGCAGGGGTCGTTTGCAGCCGCTCTCTACCAAGAAAGGCTTAATATTAATATTAATAATTGATTTCTCGTGCCCCTCCCATGTGGCTGGGCTGCCCCAGGCATGCCTTCAGGTCTACAGGGCCAAGGCTATTTAAAGGTCAGCACCAGCACTTTGAATTGTGCTCGGAAATGTACTGGGAGTCAATCTTTCTGGACTGGTGTTATGTGGTTCCAGCAGCTGTTCCCAGTTCCCAGTCTAGCAGCTGGGGTGTTTTAGCTTAGGAAAAAACCTGAAGTGGACACAAGCTAGCAGTTTATATATAATAAAAAACAGCATGGAGAGGGGAGAAAGAGGAAACCACCCTCTCTCTGCTTCAGGGCTGTTTCCTATTCCCAATGCATCTAGGATTACAATCAGTTTAAACTTCCCAGAGCAATTCTCAGTGGCATTGTCCAGATACTTACCGCATTGGCAAAAGTGGCACCTAACTGACCGATCAGGGATGTTGTCTTCTTCATGGGGGTCTGAAAGATAGAACCAAACAGTCACATCTGGGCCACAGGCCTGAAAATAAGCCTGCGAACACACAGCTGATCACCTAACCAACAAACTCTCATGTTCTTCATCGCTGCCGCTGGTCATGTTGGCTGCAAGGGACAGGAGTTGGCATCAAACAAAAGGCTACAGGTTCCCCCAAACCCTGATACAGAAGATGGTTGGGATGAGGGCAGAATGGCCTTCTCCTTTCCACGTTCTGCAGCCTACAATCATTTTCAGGAACACCTGCCACAAAGTGTTCATATGAGTGTTTGGGGGTAATTTTCTTTTTCTGCAATTTAATCTTCAAAGCAACCCTTTGAGTCTGGCTCAATACACACATCCACTCCCCAAAATACCTTTGCACCTCATCAATAAAGGCAAAATGGCATGCTTTGTCCATTGTAGCATAATGGTAGCCAAAAATACAGGTCTTGAACCAAGAGGTCAAGACCTCCGCCACTTTTAACATTTTTTATTTTAAGAGAAGAGAGTAAGAGCGAGTGAAAGAAAATGAGCCAGATGGAGACATGTCATAAACGTGCCTTCCCTTACATCAGCCTTCACCAACCTGGCGCCCTCCAGATGTTGTTGGACTACAACTCCCATCAGCCCCAGACCCCAAAGGTCTCCTTTGTGAACCATTTCTCAAGGCTAAGCGACATGTTATGTTAGCTACACAGGTGTTATCACAGCACCTGTCATCGTATCCGTGTTCAAGCTTTCCGAAGGGACTGGCCTCAGCGTTGCAACCTGCCTGCTACAGCTGCCCAGAATTATTTAATTTCTTTCAAACATGAAGGGAAACTGTTCAAGAAGTTAGTGGTAACCTGAGGTTTGCAAGATGGATACTTAATTTCCTGCTCTAAATCCATGGAAATGTTTGTCACACACAAAAGCCATCAGACATATTAATTACATTTGTTACACCATTTGTGTAATTCATTTTAAGGAGAACTATAAACTGAAGTACCGAACGGGGTGTCAGAGAGAGCAACCTCTGGAAGGAAGCTCAGCTTTTATGGGTCCAAGGCCCTCCTCCCATTGCATCGCTTCCTGCACATGAGGGTGCCATCACGTGGGCAGCATGTTGCGTGGGCTTGTTTCTGCATCTCCAAGATGCATGTGGGAGAAGAAGCCAGAATGTACGATGGGAAGCAACAATTCTGGCTAGGGAACCTCCACAGAGAAATGATACCTGAGGCTGTGGCAGCCCTTTTGGGACCAGTTCTGATAAGCATGGCACACAGCGATGGTCACTTGTTCTACACTTCAGTTCCAGGTAAATGTGACAATGTGTGGTGGTTTCAGATTTTCACTTGCTCAGACTCCACACTACTTGAAGACAAGGCAAACTGAACCCTGCTCTCATTCCAGCAACCAAACATGATCTGGAAGCATAGAGAACCACCGGCATTCACGTGGGACTTTGTCACATGACTGGCTTCCTGCATGTCACCAGACAGGACGATGGTGCTCTCCAAGGCCAGGACCAGCAAGGCACAGTTTCTGGAGTCAGTTAACAAAGTAAGGGCCTTATCTTGACGCAGAGCAGTGCTCTTCCCGGTTCTCACACAAAGCGCCTGCCTGGAGATGCCAGAGACAGTGACCAGAGGAGGAACGAGACATCATGGTGCATCTGCCCCAGCACAACCGGGCGCCCGCATCTGCCCCAGATGCAACAAGACATGTCCCTCCCACAGCAGTCCCTGCAGCAGCTGCCGCTCTCCAGCGGTCTGGCTTCACCCCCGTCCTCTTGACGCCCATATGTGGAGCCATATGAGGGGCGCCATCTTGCTCCTTCCTTCAGGTAGCAAAGGGCTGGGACTGAAGTGTAGAACAAGTGAGCATCGCCGTGTGCCATGCTTATCAGAACTGGTCCCACAAGGGCTGCCACAGCCTCAGGTATCATGTTTGGAACCCCAGTGCCCAAGTCCCACAATTCCCTGCTTCTTCCCCAGGAAGTACCACCGAGGGTTGCTGTCACAAGGAAAGGAGCTGGAAGGGCTGCTGCACATGTCTGTCCCTCTCAGCAAACAGGACCCTTGGATCAGGACCCTTTTGTCCTTACAGACCGACAAGAAGGAAGGCTGTGTGGAAATCCTGTGCTGTCACTTGGGCTTAAACTCAGCTCAGAGGAACTTACTTCGAAGTAAAGCATGCACAGGGATGGCAGTCCAATGTACACCTGGATGCAACAAAGCCCCCCTGAAATAAATGGGGCCTGTTCTATATATGGGTTTGCAGCCAAATAGCCCTGGCTGGCTTAGACTTTGGCAAAGTTATTGATCCCTTCACAGCAGAACAGTAAAAAACCCCACCTACCTACCTTTAGACGAGAAAGCCTTGATACTATCGGGTATATACATTCCTTTATACCGGTTTGTGGCTCAGGTGTGCTTTGAGGCCTCAGAGAATCATGGAGCTGGAAGGGACCCGAGGGTCATCTAGTCCAAACCCCCCCCCCCCCCCGCAATGCAGGAATCCTGCCCTCCACTGTCCCCGGGTGGGCTCGAGCCAGGCACCCTGATCCACCGAAGCCACCTTGCCGGACACGCACTCTGCTCCTGCAGGCTGTTCTTTCTGCTAGGCCGCCAGCTGAGCAGCCCGGAGCCACCCGTGCATTTCGGACCCCCCCGCCCCGCCACGGCTGTGCCTGGGAGTAAGGCGGAGAGGCGCCCCCCCCCCCCGCACTTACCATGCCCCCCATCTCTCGGTCCTGGTCATCGGTCAGGATGAGCAGGATGTTGTCCTTGGCGCCCCCGCTCCGCGCTCCGGCCGCTGCTTCCTCCGCGGCCAGCAGAAGCCAGGCCGCCAGCAGGGCGCCCAGGGACCCCCCCATGGGAAGGCCGCCAGCAGCCGGCGCGGACCCGCAGAGACCCCTCGGCGCCCCGGCCTCTTTTCCGCCCAGCGCGTCCCTTTCGGTTCCCCCAGCGGGAGGGGCGGGGCCGCCGGAAGGGGGCGGGGCCAGGGCGGGTCCGCGGGCGCGCAGGAGCCGGGAAGCCAAGCTGCGCCCGCGCTGCCGCCGGACCTGGCGCCTGCTTCCGCGGTGAGTCCCCCTGGCCAGGACCCGGGACTCCCGCCGCCCCCCTTGGCCGCTCCCGGCCCGCCGAGCCCACCTTGCGCGGGTGAAGCGGGAGGGGGGAGAGCTCGTGGGGATGCGTTCGCTCGCTGGACCCGCGCATCTTTTAGAGGGGCAGCAGCAGCACCCACCGTCTGGAACAGGGCGAGGTTGGGCAGGAGCCTTTGCTGTACTTTTATCGACAGATATGTAGAATGCTGATATTATTTTAATCTGTTTTTAGCTTTTTATTGATCTTAAATTGTTTTTCAGTGTTACTGCATCCTGTGCCTGTTTTGACTGATGGTTTTATTCTTTCTGTAAGCTACTTTGAGTTTTTTCAACATACATTCAAGCAGTAGCTAAACTTTATGAAATAACTAAAAGCGAGTGAATGCAATAATTCTCCAGCTGAGCGTGGGTTCTCCTTGCCCTCCTCCCTCCATGAGGTCTTTCCAGGAACTGCCCCCTGGCCCCCATCCCCATCTTGGCTTCCTCGAGGGCCCAGGGGCCACATGCCCTGCTAGCCAACTTAGGGGCCCGGGACCCATAATAGTGGGCGGAGCAACGAATCCTGGGAGTTTCCCTTTGTACAGAAAGACCAGCCTCCTCACGGACACGCCCTTCTCCATCCCAGCCAAGAAGAGGCCTGTTGCCCTGGCCATTCAGGAACATACTCCAGCCAGACACAGACTCTGCATGAGGAGGAGTGTGTTAGGATGGGCAGAACTCAATTCCTTTGCTCAGTCTTGGATAGGACATGGCTGTGTTTTCCTTACTGCCTCTGCTCTTCATCTCTTAGTAGCAGCCCGAGACTCGGGTTTCAGTTGCAAGGAAAAGCTTCCTCTGCTTAACTATCTCCAGCAACATTCTAAGAGATAAAAAGTTTTAGCTAAGACTGCTATTCAAGATGCAAGAGAAAGGCAGGTAAAAAGCAATATACGCCTGGCATATATGAATCTTATTATTCACTGGGAACATAGGAAATGGCATTAGGTGATGTGACACTATTCGACTCCCTAGTCCAGAGTTGTCTCTTCTGACTGGCAGCCCAAAAGAGCAACGCTATACCTGCCTACTCAGAAGTAAACCCCCATTGAGTCTGATAGGTCTTACTTGTAGGAAAGAGTGTCTAGGATTGCAGCCGACTGCTCTGCCCTTTTGTACAATTTCATGGATAGGAAAGCTGTCATCCTGAGCATATCCGTTTTGCAAACTTGCACCAGCAGGAAAATTAGGATTTCTCTTGTCCTCTTGCTGGACAGCTGGGACTAAATATTGTGCAGGCAGGTGAGGGGCTTCTTTTGACATAACCGTTAGATTAAATACTATGTGGCAGGGTTTCCGTTTTTAACTACTATTTTGTTGATAGAAGGTTGGCCTGTCAAAATAATTCCTCTCCCTGCAATTTATTTATTTAATATCTATTATATCTTATTTCATAAAATTTATACACCGCCTGTTCATAAAAACCTCAGAGCTGTTTACAAAAGAAAAAACAGTAAAATCCAGAAAAATTACAACCCTACTTTAAAACAATCTGTGAACTTCCCTGAGATCTTCAAATGGGCAGAATACGAATTTAATTAAAAAAATCTAAAAAGAAAAAGAAAATATACAGATTAAAATTACCTCAACTTTCTTAGCGTCTGGATAGGCTTGTTTAAACAAGAATGATTCGAGCAGGCACTGCAAATAGGGCGGGGGAGGCCCCTGCCCTCTTTGCCCCCGTCTCTCGATCTTGACCGCTTTCTTTCTTTTGGGGAAGGGCCTTCCTTCGCTAAGCCAATGATGTCGCAGTTTCCAGTGAAGAAGAAGAAGAAGCAGCGCTTGCGCCTGCCCGGCCCGCCAGCTCCCCTGGCGCATCCTGTGCGCTTCCCCAAAGTGGTGCTGTGCCTGGTGGAGAAGAGGATGGGAGCCACGCGCAAGGCTTTCCTTACCACTCTGGCCCGCCAAAGGGGTTTCTGCGTGGAGGATGCCAACAGGTAACAAAGGAGGTGGGCCAGGCTCTCCCTCTGAAGAAGGAAGAGGAAAAAGGGGGCAGCCCATCCTGGATTTTCAGGCCACAAATTTCCTGGGCACATTTTGTTCTGCTATGGTGCAAGAGTAGCGCTCCAAAGAGCAATAACGTGGTAGCATGAAGAGGCCAAACACCTGATAAAGTGGAGTGATGTGTGAATGGCCCTTCTAGGACAGTGACATGTTGCAGGACACCCCTGCCCCCCCCCGAAGCCTACAGTCCGGCAGTGGTGGAGGAAGAGGTGCGGACTGCCCCGGGTGACATCATTGGAGGGGGTGACAAAATGATAAAAATATGGTTTTTTTAAAAAATGAGCTCACAAAACTTTTTAGTTCAGTCAACAAACGTAACAACATGCACCTGGCACTGGGCAGCACATTGCCAGGGCCAGCACTTGCCTCCCTACAGCTGAGGGGGAAGGCAGCGGAGAGGTTCCATGCAGCTTGCCCCACCCCCATGCCCCGCACCCGGCTTCAGGACACCTGCGACGCACCTGAGCGGCTAGCTACGCCGCTGCAGTCTGGAGGCGCCATCTGCTTGCTGGGCTGGGTTGACTGGGTTGGGTTTGCACAACGATGTTGCTCAGAGTCTTCTTTCCCCCTTCCTCCCCCCCTCCATGTGGTGCTTTCCAGTGACAGAGTTACCCACGTGGTGTCAGAGGGCAACTCTGGAGATGAGGTGGTTGAGTGGCTGCTGAAGAACAGGAGCCGCGGCATTGATGTCTTGGGTGGCTGCCCAGCGCTGCTGAACACCAGCTGGTTCACAGAGAGCATGAGTGCTGGGCGGCCTGCGGAGATTGAGCCTAGGCACCGTCTCCAGGTGAGGAAGGAACCTTGCAGAGCCTTGTCCTGGGTTCCAGCCAGATGCAGGTACACCATGATTGCCATTGTAAGCTTTGCAGTGGTACCTCCGGTTGCAGACTTAATTCATTCCGGAGGTCTGTTTGTAACCCAAAACTGCTTTTCACATGAGGAGCGCTTTCGCTAATGGCTCCTCCCGCTGCTGGCGCGCGACTTCCGCACGCATCCTGGGGCAAAGTTCGCAACCGGGAGCATCTACTTCCAGGTTAGCAGAGCTCGTAATCCGAAGCATACGTAAGGAGGACGGTGCGTAACGAGGCTCCACTGTATTGATTACTTACGGAAACGCCTTTCTAGGCCCCCAATGCACCTCACAACAATAAACCCGCCCTGCTCCTGTCAGTCAGATGCTGAGTGCCAGTGACTGTGAGGTCACAACAGGACTGCTGAGAAATTGGAGGTGGGGTTCTCAGCATACCTGGCAGGGTGTGTGGGGGGGTCCGAAGTATAGAGGAGTACAAATGGTATTTAGGAAAAAGTCACCTAGGAGAGCAACCCCCCCCCATCAAACCTGCCTGTGAAGACTTGAGTTTTGTTGTGTGTGCTGCAATCTCTGAGAGGCAAGACACTCCATGGGAGCCAGCGCTTCCCTGGGTTTGGTAGAGTATGAGACCCTTAATTGTAGGTTCGAGCCCCACGTTGGGCAAAAGATTCCTGCATTGTAGGGGGTTGGACTAGATGATCCTCATGGTCCCTTCCAAGTCTACAACTCTATGAATGTAGGTTGATGGAGACGGTGGTGTCCTTAGGCTACGTGCCTTTATTTACACATATACGCAACCTGAGCAAAGGATGGAGGGGTTCACAGCATGAAAACTCCAACTGATAATGCTTTTTCCCTATTGGGTTCCAGGGGAGCTCCCAGTCATAACTTTGAGTCAAGCTCAGGGCAGGCAGGCTTGCCTCTGGGTCTCCAGCATCAGCCAAAACTGAGACACCCAAAACTAACTCCCCCTGGCCTATTGTTCTCCTTTGTAGGATGACCACCCAGCCAGGTTGGGGAGGGGGGAGGGAAAATGCCTCCCCTCCGCTGGAAGCCTCTTCAGTTGTCACTATGGCAACCCATCTCTTCTTTGAGGGGCTGAGGAGGCCAGCCAAGGAACAGGTCTGGAAGGGACCCATGGATGTCATGACAGGCTAATCCCCCAAACCCATAGTGATAGGGCTGGCTGATGGCAACCCTGATCAGGAGCTCTCTCTACTGCAACATTTCATTGTGAGTCCCGCAGAGGAACAAGCTCAGGCAAGGCCCTGCATTCTTTAACACTTGCTCTTAACGGCGTTTGTCTAGAATAGCTATGTGGTGGTTTTTTTTTGGGGGGGGGTGATCTGTAAGTTAAACAGGGAGGTAGATAAAGTCTGCCCAGCCCCATTCCCAGAGTGGTTTAACAATCAATCCCTCTTTCCAGGGAAACTCGTGACAACTCTTGGCACCCTTAACCACGGCTCTCAGAATTATTTGGGGGAAGCCATGGTTGTTTAAGGCAGTATTATAGCACTTTAAATGAATGTGGCCTAGGAGTGGCTTGAGTACTGTCATTTTTTGTGCAGTTAGTAATTCCTTACCAGAAAAACAGGGTGAAGGGTGCCTCTCTAATGCAATTTCTCTGTTTCTCTCTCCGGAAACACAGTTTCCCAATCCCCCCCCCCCCAGTTTCTTTCTCGTGCTCTGTTGTGACACTACTAGAGTGTGACTAAGAGAAAGCGTTTGGGGAACTGACACTTATACAGAAGGAGGATGTAAAGTTTAAAAACTATTTTTAGTTACTGACTCTGAGCCCTTCAATGCAGGGGAGCTAAATGTTCTGTCTTTCAGGTGGCTGCCCATGCAGAGACGCTGGAGGCCAGGTGCCAGGTGCCAGTTTATGCTTGCCAGCGCCGAACTCTGCTGGCGCACAGGAACCAGACACTCACGGTAATAATCTGTTTCTGGGGACAGGAATAGTTTGGGCATCCCCTTGGAGTGATTGAGCAGAGAACAAGGCTGCAGGGACAGAGAGTGTCTCTGTCACACTCGTGGCATATTATTTAATACTTACAAAAATTATTGCAGATAAATGCAGAAGCAGGAAACCAGAGGCACATGGAGAACATTTTGAGCCCATTGGAGTGGATGAACAATAAGGGATGGCAGAAAAGCAGCTCCACCTAAACATGGCAAATCATAATATGGGAGAAGCTCTGGATTTCTCCCTTGCTTACCCAGCTCAAACACTGAGGAGGCCACATGGTGCAACCTCACTAAATTGCATAGCTCAGGTATTGAGGACACCCCCAGGATAGAAATAATGCTTCCACCGCTTTACCAGCCTTGACGAGCAGCCTGACAGCCACAAAACAGGTGAAGAGTTTCCTAGGCAAACAGCAAATCTTGCATCTACCTCCCCCGCTGCCTGTTTTTAAATCACCTTTAATTTTTTTCCAATGCTTCTGCTTATTGTGTGTGTTGCTGATTTGTTTATGTATTTTTTAAAAAACTTGTCTTGAAGTGGCATGTGTCTTAAAAAGGGAGTAATAGTAATAATTTTATTATTTGTACCCTGCTCATCTGACTAGCTTGCCCCAGCCACTCTGGGCAGCTTCCAACATAATATAAAAACACAACAGAACATCACACATTACAAACTTCCCTTTCCAGGGCTGCCTTCAGATGTCTTCTAAAGGTTGAGTAGTTCTTTATCTCCTTGATATCTGATGGGAGGGCATTCCATGGGGAGGGTGCCCCTACCGAGAAGGCCCTCTGCCTGGTCCCCTGTAACCTCACTTCTTGAAATGAGGGAACAGCCAGAAGACCCTCGGAGCTGGACCTCAGTGTCCATGCTGAATGATGGGGGTGGAGATGCCCCTTCAGGTATACTGGGCCGAGGGTATCAATTCTGTTCAGAAATAAGTGGTCGGGAAAGGTTCAGGTGCTAAACCTTTTGCATGTCAGGCTGTTGTTGGGGGCACAGGAATGGTAAAGATGGCAACCCTAAGTCAGAGTATCGCTGTGTTCAAAGCTAGCAGGTCAGGGCAAACCCGTCTGCTCTGTCCTTCTCCCTGATGTGCTGGCTTTACCCATGCGGGGAGAGTCTGCCTTGATGAATATGCGGCTGCATTCAGAAGCATGATACTTTGCATATGCAGTTGGTGAGATGGTCAGATCCTCTTTTGAGTGTTTGAACTTGCTTTTGCCAGGGAGCCCCCTTTGAGAATGATCCTTAATTGCCTTTCCCTTGACAGGAAGTTCTGCAAACGATGGCAGAGGAGGCACACTTTTGTGGCAGCGAAGCCCGCAGCCTGGCCTTCTCCAGGGCTGCCTCTGTCCTCAAGTCCTTACCCTGGACAGTCAGAAGAGTGCAGGAGCTGCGCTCCCTTCCCTGCCTAGGAGAGCACTCCAGGAGAATCATCCAGGTGATGGCGCTCTCTGAATCTTCCTCTCTTTCCTCCACAGCCTTGGCTTCTCTCTTCTGCCACGCTCTACATGCCACCAGAAGGTTTCCTTGCTGACTTTGCACCCAGAAGGAAATGTGACCTTCAGGCTGATAAAACCTCTCCACTTCTACTCTGCCCCTGTTCCCTAAAGGAATGCAGACCTCCCGGAGTGGCAGGGAAGGTTATCCCAGCCCTGACGGAGCTGAAATAGTGTCTGTTCTGATGCCCTTGTACACCTCCAGGAAGCACCGTTGTTTAGCCTGCTACAGCAACTAGTTTTTGCCATTACCAGGAGACAGGTCTTTGGATAATCTTTTTCCTAGACACAATACTGGTATATTTCACCTTGAGTTGCAGCTGGTAGTTCATTATTCTTTGAATAATGTCTCTTCTGATGTCTTGAGCAGAAAGAGCTCCATCTTTCCCATCAACTCCTGCCCAATCCCAATCTCCTTCTTTTAACCGGAAGTGTCTGGAGTGGAACCTTCCACACGCCAACCTGGGCGCTGCAAGTGAGCCCTGCTCTCTTCCAGAGTGTCAGAGCTCCGTGCATCTTTTAGCAGTTCTGTGGATGGGGACCGTCATGGCTGAGACGGCTTTGCCTTTGTCTCCCCTGACCAGGAGGTGCTGGAAGACGGCGCGTCTGCGGAGGTGGAGCGAGTCAAGCATTCTGAGAGATACCAGGCAATGAAGGTGCGATGGCTGTTACTGAATGGCTTTTGGCCTGGTGTGGGTAACCTGTGGCCCACCAGAGGATGTTGGCCTAGAGCTCCTGCCAGCCAGTATGGCCCTGTGGTTAGGGATGATGGGATTTGTAGTCCACCGACATCTGGGAGGCCACAGGTTAGCAATCACTGGCCTAGTGGTTATGGGTGGGTATTGGGGAACATGCAGTGGCCCTTGGGCACATATTCTGTGCCCCTGGATCAGGGCTTTGTCTGTCTCAGTTATGTGAGAGTGGAGAGGAAATGTTCCCTGTGCTGTTGTGCTCAGGTCCTGCTTTTGGGATTTCCATAGACATTTGGTTGGCCACTGTGAGAACAGGATGTTAGGCTAGCTGGCCTTGGGCCTGATCCTGCAGGCTCTTCACAAATCAAATCAAATCTTTATTGTCGTAGTCAGTGGCCAGCATTAACAAAGCAAGTTGTTCCTGAAAAACCTCAGTCACTGATGAACCCATCTAGACCATCTAAAAACATTTAAATCAATCCTCACAGTTATTAATGACATGGTTGCCATAACCAGTATCAGCCATCAAGTGCCTCGGTAAACGGGAATATTTTTAAATTTCTGAAAGATAGCAATGAGGGAGATACAGCAGGGTGCGCATTGCACAAACATGGAGCCACCACTGAGAAGGCCCTGTCACAAGTCGGCGTCGGTCAGGTAGCAGCCAGAGGAGGTGCTACCACAATGCAAGTCTCTTTGTACATGGCAGGGCAATGCTAAGGCACATCCTTAGGCCTTTGCCCTGTGCATTGAACGGAATAGATGCCCTTGAATTTGCTCCAGAATCCTTCCATCAACAAACTTTCACTCGGCAGGTTTTCACAAAGATCTTTGGGGTTGGGGTGAAGACGGCCAGCCGGTGGTATCAGGAAGGACTGAGGACGCTGGCCGACCTGCAGGCACATCGAGCAAAGCTGAGCAAGGAACAGGAAGTTGGTAAGTATCCATGCAGTAAGAAGAGGGACTTGGGGGTTAAAGCGGGGTAAGGGTAAAAGGAGCAAGAGAACAACGTGGACTGATACTATGGTGGCCGGGGGCGGGGGGCAGGAGGCTGTCTCTGTCTATGTCCTTGGCATGTTAGCTTGGCATGTGTTCATTCAGAGGTCTGCCCTGTCCCATCCCATTTCTCATCAATTTCATGTTGTTGGCATGTATATAAAAATATATCTACACACATGTTGCTTTCCTCATCGTATCAGCAATTTCATTTTAAAACCCATGAAATTATGCATTATTTTTGTACACATTTTGCCCTAAAGTATTCATAGTTTGAATATTTTAACATATAATAAGCACTCTAACAAAAAGATCCACATTATTTATATATGCATTTTTGACCCAGGCTTTAGAAACTGGCTTTGTGGTTTAATAGCTATAGTTGCTTTTTCTATTTTCATTTATTTTATTTTATTTTTAGAAAAAGGTAGCTGGAGCTGATCCTGTTCCACTTTAGATGCCAAACATATATTATCAGTGAATCATAAGTTTTCACAGAAAATTGAAATTACTGAAAAGTGGTATAATAACTTGTCAATTTTTAAACAATTAAATCTCTTTGGGTTGTAGCCAACTAAATTTTACTCTGAGTAGGTCCATTGAAATGAATAGACTGAAGTTAGTTGCAATAATTAATTTCAGTGGGTCTCCTGGGTATGCCTAGCATTGCATACCAGTTGTTATTTCACAAAATAACACTCATCTAGTGTTTGTTAATTAGCAAAAGTATCAAACCAGAAGAAAAAATATATATTTTATTATTGTAAGATTAATTTGCCATTATTTGAGCTGTCAGATGCCTAGCTCTAGTTCTGGCTTGAGTACCTTGTGGAGAGTCACAGGTGTGCCTGCCTTGCGGCTGCCTTGGACCCTTTGCCCAGCCCTGGCGTGGGCTCTGGCCTCCAGGGCCGAAGCAAGAAGCTGCAAGAGCCCAGAACACCATGCCTCATACCATGTCAGAGTCTGATCCCTTGGTCTATCTAGCTCAGTATTGCCTGCGCTGACTGGCGGTGACTCCAAGAGGTTCTGAGAGGACCTTCCCTGCCCTCCCTGGGATGTTCTGCATGCAGGGCAGCAGCTCTGCCATTGGCTTGTGCTCCTTTCCTTATCTGTAGTGGATGGACAGAAATCTGCTGCCTTCCTGTCTCCTTGCTTCTTCGTCCTCAAGTGCTGAGGGGCTCCTGAACACACCTGGTGGTGGGTTTCTTTTCCCCGCAGGGCTCCTTCATTATGACGACCTCAACACCCCAGTGGAGCGCTCTGACGCAGAGGCCATTAGCCAGGTGGTGCGAGACGCAGTGGGGCAGTGCTTGCCTGGGGCTTCTGTGACGTTGGCTGGTGGCTTTAGAAGGTGATGATGGGCTCTTGACAAACATGCTGGAAATCCTGTGCCAAGAATGTGCCAAGCTTGATTCATCTCATTCCCAGGAGGCAGTTCCTCCTGCAGTACTCATAAGTCACTTTCAGAATCTGCTTATAAATGCCACATTGCGGGGAACTCTGGAAATTGCCCAGTAAAGCAGGATAGGGATCTATCGCAGATATTTCAAGCATGCTCTCAAAATGATGGTCCTTCCTGGGCATCTTGAGAGAGGCCAGGACTGGTTGTCTGCAGCGTAGATATGCCTTGCCTTTGCTTCTGATGAGGAACAATTCAGGAAATGATGTTTGCAGTGGGCCAGGGGAGACTGGCACAAAGTACAACTGTCACATTCCGATGAAGAAAGGAACACAGGCGTAAGTCCTCCTCTGCCATTCTTCCTTGGAGGCCAGCAGGTAGATGGGGTGTGCAGAAAGAGGAAGATGTGCAATCACATTTTATTCAGTTGAGCATTTATTTAACCCAGCAAAGCAGACCTGCTTTTGTTCTCACACTGGCTGCCTTTGCATGTCCTAAATAATAGTTCAGTGTGATGTTGATGCACCTCAGGAAGCCTTCCATTTCCACGCTGCCTCCTGCTTCCCACACGTCCAGGAGGAGGCAATCAGGAGCTTCTGCCTTTCCTCCACCACAGCTGGCGATTTAGTCACACTTCAGGGTCCAGCTAGACAACTTGACAGCGATTTATTTTAAACAAGCCAGACCTGCTAACTTTGGGTGGTATTCCTATAAGTTTACTCAGAATAAACTCACTTAAATTCATGACCGTGACTAAGCTAGGTCTATTAGTTCAAATGGGTCTACTGTGAGCAAAACATACTTGAATGACAGCCCATGGTTTGAAGTTGACCTGTGTTGTTGGACTACAACTCCCATCATCCCTGACCATCCCTGATCCTGCTAGCTAGGAATAATAGGAGTTGTAGTCCAACAACAGCTGGAGACTGAAGTTTGAGAAACACTGGCACAGTGAGCCTATGGTTAAACAAAAGCCGAAGCCTCCATATCCCTCCAAGCCGCCCAGGAGCAGAAGAGTGAGCAAAGAGGATCCCAGCGCTCCTTCCCATGGCATCAAGCTGTGTCTTAGGATGACATGTAACCACATCCATTAAATGAGCAAAGATTTGCCACATGGCAATGAGCAGACCAGGCTAGTTCTGACTTGGATTAAGTCTAGGCTTAGATGATGCGCACAGCAAGAAAATGAACTGGAGTCATTGTCCAGAGCTGGACTGTACGGAACAAGAGAGCACAGCCTGTTTTGCAGGGGCTTCCTCTCGTGAGAGAGGCGGCTTCCTTCTGCCTGCCTTCCTGTGACTCAGTGATTCCTGCCATGTCTTCCCTTACAGAGGGAAACAAACCGGCCATGATGTTGACTTGCTTCTCACACACCCTACGGAAGGCCAAGAAGTGGGACTACTGAAGAAAGTCATCAGCTGGCTGGATAAGCAGGTTGGAGCAGAGTTGGGTAGCCCAGGGGGGAATATGGTGGGGAATCATAAGGATTACTGGGAAACTGGTACATGGAACATTTCAGACACTCTCAAAGCAGAGGTAGCACAGTGACCCTCTAGATCACAACTCCCATCATCCCAAACCATTGGCCATGCTGGCTGGGAGCTGGTGTCTGACAGCATCTGGAGGGTCGCAGCTTCTCCCATGCCTGTCCTAAAGCCTTGATATTGGCAATTCCCAAACTGTATGGGAGGCTGCGTGGGAGTGGGGAAATTAAGGGATTGACGGCTGCTGTGAGCGCTAAGTGCCCACCTACAGAAGAGCCGGCCCCTTGCATCTCTGCAGGTTCTGTTGCTCCAGCATTCCCTTATTCCTATCAGCTTCCACACTGTGGGTGGAGTGGGTGGGCGATTCTGTTGTGCATTGCCAACCCAGGAGGCAGCTTGTTGCATTTCTGCAGGAGTCATTGTTCTGAGCATGACCATGTGTCTCCAGATCAGAAGCTTCAGCAGGAGCATAGAATCCCAGAACTGTAGAGTTGGGAGGGACCCCCTGGAATGCGTAGGGTGTGGGGTCTTCTGCAACACAAAAGCCTATTTCTGCACCTTTTCTAGGTGCAAGTGAGATACATCCCTCGGCCATCAGGTGTTCAGAAAACCCTTGGCCCTATAAATGCTGAGTGGTGTGACTTTTGCATTCTGCTGCCCTGTCTTTCCAGGGCTTCTTGCTCTATCACAGCAGCCGGAGAAACACCTTCCAGGCTCTTGAAGACCCGGAGCTGTGGAGCAGCAGCAGTGCAAGTGCAATGGACCATTTTGAACGATGTCTCTCCATTTTCCGCCTTCGCCTTCCTGGGGGTGTTCAGATCGGTGCCGGGGCTCAGAAGCCTGGTGGTGCAGTGACAGGTTCTGGAGTGTCCAGTTTCTGGAAAGCTGTGAGGGTGGACTTGGTTGTGACTCCCTTCAGTCAGTTTCCATTTGCTTTGCTTGGCTGGACAGGCTCAAAGGTGAGCTCAACAGGTATCTTGCCTGGGATTGGAGTTTTCCGTCATGGATCCTGGTTCTGTATTTCAATTTGCATCTTCCTTTCTTTTTCAAAACTTGGAAGGCCATAACACACCGTAAAGAATCCTTGCAGCAGTTAGTAAATGTCTCAGGCCAGCACTAGGAACTGCATTGGAATCACCACCTCCTGCTTTAGGGAGCCATTTCTTAGCATTTTATACAAGGCATTTATACCCCACTGTTTAGCCAAAAAGGCTCCTAGATACGTAACATTTCTCCCTAATTCTGGGTAATCCACTTGCCACTGGTTGCAAGAGATCTAGTAGAATTGCATGCTCTCCACATAAAGCAGATGTGAATTAAAAGGAGGTGAGAACAGTTAATCTTTCAGAGACCCTGCAGACACACTTTGGGTGGGTATGTGCTTCAGGTTTAAGAGCCTTTAGAGAATGAATGGAATTCTCATGCAAGCCGACTGCCTTAGCAACCCATCTCCTTTCTTCTCTCCCCTTGGCTACGTCCCAGAATTTTGAGCGCGACCTGAGGCGCTACTCCAAGCACGAGAAGAAGATGGCTCTCAACAATCATGCCCTTTATCACCTGGAGCAGGTACACGGCTTTTGACAGAGGAGCATCAAAGAAGGAAGGGTCTTTCCACCTGGGTTGCCTGTGGCTTTGTGCCTGGTTTATCCTTATAGAACTGGGGAGGGGGGCATTTGGGGCTCTTTTATAGAACAGGGGTCTTCTGTTTGTGGCCCTTCCTCATGGGCCAACATCAGCAGGTGGGTGGGGCAACCTGTCTGTCAAATCACATGATGCCACATGATTGACAGGCTTGTGCAGGGATTGCCAAAGTGGTGGGGAGGGCCAAAGAAAGGAGCAGAGGCAGTGGATCTTGTGCTTTGCCTTGACTTGCAAAACACCCCTCTGATTTCTCCCCCAACCCTTATGCTGGCAGGGAGGGAGGGAAGGGAGCGAGGAAGGGCCTTTGGCAAGGGGACTCCTTGTGCTTTGCTGATGCTTGCAGAAGACACCTTTCTTTCTGCTTGCCTTTCCGTCCCCAGTAGGGAAGTGGTGCATGCAGCCAAACTGAGCAGGATGTAGCCCCTGCTAAATCGTTTTGGCTGCAAGTGCCTGTTTCTGCAGCAAAGGCAGAATTGAAACCCTTCCTTCCTTCCCATGGTATCAGCTGGTGGGACAGTGAGCGGGGATTGTGGAAAATTACCCCTCCCCATTTTTCAGGAGTCAGTCCTGATGAAAAATCTGTACCTGCTGCCCTGCAGGAAATCTTTGGGAGAAGAAAAGGCTGAGGAGCGAACCCTGCACAGATCTGGAGTGGAGTCCCTAAGAGGGTTGGGTGGCGCCTTGGACGCCTCCTTCCGGCTGGTGCCAAAGGTTTTGCTCTGCTTTCCTTTGGATGGCATCAGAGAGGCGGGGGGGGGGGGGGACGACGGGTCTTGCTGGCTGGGCAGCCCAGGACCTCCAGACATACTGCCCAGGCTTGCACCCTGCAGAGGTCACTTCAGTGCAGCTTGACTTCACCCCTGGAGGCACACTCCATTGTCTCTTGAGACAACACTGGCATTGCTGCAGAAGTTTCCATTTGTTTTTTCCAGGCCTTTTCAACAGCTTGTGAAATGTCCCCAGCTGGGCTGGTTGCCCTCTGCCTCCAAGGTCGGTGGCAGCAACGCTTCTGGAAACCACTAGAGGGCGGCAGGCTCTTGTGCTCAGGTCCTGCTTGTGGGGTTCAGACAAGCACCTGGTTGGCCCTGTGAGAAGAGAGTGCTGGACTAGGTGGGCCCCTGGCCTGATCCAGGAAGGCACTTCTTACACACTTAGACAAGGCGAGGGGTGGAGAAGACTCTCTGGCTGTTGGGCTCCTGGGCTGCCGCATCCTAGTCCTTTACCATTAAACGTCCGAAGTAGAAGCATTGCCCTTTCTTACAGTTCCTGAGACAGGAGTGACACAAATTCTGCAAAACAAGGATGTTTGCATGCAACCTCTCTTTAAGATGCATAATTTGTGCAGCTTACAAAGTTTGGTGCAAAATTTTTGTGGTGGTTTTGTTTTTTTCAGAATGGAGTCTGCAGAGCTCTACTTAATGGGCGTAGGGAGAAGGTAGGATGTGGAGGAAATCATTTCAGCCTCTGGTTAATTTGTTTATGTGTGTGTCTTTTAAACCCCCTTCAGAAAACATTTTTGACCGCTGCCTCTGAAGAAGAGATTTTCCAGCATTTAGACTTGGAGTATGTACCCCCAGAAGAGAGAAACTCCTGATTTCTGCCATGCAAATCACCTACGGAAATCACCCACGGAAATCACTGGCCCATCCAAGTGAAATGGGAACACATTCCAGCTCCTCTGAATTGCCTAGCACTCTTGCTGTTGGAACAGGAGAACCTCTTGCCTTTTTACACTGATTTCAGAAATAGGCCTGTTGGATCAGAAACCTCTGTGTGTGTGTGTGTATGTGTGTGTGTGCGCGTGCGCGTGCGCACGTACGCCTGGGTGTCCTATTCTTTGTTCATGGATTTTAAGGAAATAAACAAGCACTTTTTTCTGTGTCTGTGCTGCCTCAGTTTCTGTCTTGAATTTTTCTTAGCACAGCAAATGGTGGAGGTAGCCTGTGTGTTTGCATGGTTCCTGTCACAGTTTGACTGCTTTGCAAATCTGCCCACAGGCCCAAAGGTGGGCCTTGCAAGTACAAGGGGATGCCTCATATTTTGCTTCTGTATTGGGGACTGGCAGGCAGGCAGGCAGGCATTCCCAGTGGGGCACAGTGCAGGGTTCCTGTGCTGGTTGCAGTGGGAGTGGAACAGGCCAGGCTCCCCTCGTTTGAGAGGCAGGTGCATGTTTGAAGGGAAGTGGGACTGGGTCTGTCCAGCCATTAGGCAGCAGGTGCTGGAGTAGCTGTGGGGTCCTGGAGGATAGAGCTGTGTGTGCCCCCCAAGTATCAGCAGCCAAGGGCAAGTCAGTAATAAGACACCTGGTGTCAGTGAAGTTAACTATTTCAGGAAACCAAAAGAGTGCAGGCCTAGTGATCCCAGCAACTCTTCCCAGTAGGTCTTGCCCCAATGAGGCCGTTGTGAGGACTGAAGGTCCCACCTTCCCACAGTTCCCCAAATTCCCTCTTCCTCTGGGTCCTTCCCCAGCAACCTGAGGCTCCTTCACCTGTCTCTTCATTTTGCTTCATGTTCTGGGAGACCAGGGGGAAGAGAGCTGCTTGCAGCAGGAGGGGGAGACCAGCTGGCTACTTGATCTCTGCCTCTTGACTTGATCCTCTGCAGCCTCTGGACTGCTCTCTGCCACAGCCTCTTCCTGCTCACTAAACCCAGTTGCCTTTTCCCTCTGACCACTCATTGGTGTCCCACCCCCAACCCCCTGGCTCTGAGTCTTCTTCCCCTGGGGGTTCCCCACCTGCTGCCTCCCACCTGCATCCAGCCAGTTCTGCGTAAGCTTGCTGCTTCTGCTGCTGCCGCCGCCCTTGTGGGTGATGCTCTCCTGCCACCAGTCTTCAATGAGATGCAACTGCCAGGCTGATCAGATTTTGGGCAAGGCAGGGTAGGGAACCCATTTTATCGTCCTGCTCAGGCAGCAAAATGTCTTGAGCCATCCCTGAAGGAGAAGTGTCTTCCTGAGCATTGTTTCTCAGAGCTGTTAAGAACCTTGAATGATAATAATAAACCACTTGCCCTCTTATCCTGGAGAGCAACTGCTCCACTGGAGCTGACTAACGTTTGGTCTGCTCCTGTTGCTTTTCACTGGAATTTTTTTTGCTGTGATACATCTGGAGGATAAGGCTCTGCATGCGCTCTGACACCACTGCTGGAGGCAACATGCCTTCTGAATGCAACTTGCTATGGGTCACAATCAAGGAGAGGGCTCGTGCACTTGGTCCTGCTTGTGGACCTCTCAGAGGCGGTGGGTGGCCCCTGGGAGAACATGATGCTGGACCAGATGAACTTTGTGGCTGATCCAGCAAGGTGCATGCTTCAATGTAAACTGATTCTGCCCCTGAACATGTTTCTGAAGTCCCCCACCCCACACCTAAAAGAAGAGTTGGGATAGAGAGGTTACAAATATCACACCACCACCTTCTCTCTGACTGCGGCAGTTGCTGACCACCAACCCCGTGGTGGAAACAGGTCAAGCAGGTTGGACTTGGCATGGTTGGGCGCTGCTCTCGGGTGAGCCCACCTGCCTCCTTCCCTGTTCCAGTTAGCTCAAGATCTGCATGGTTGCGTGACTCCCCCACCCCAGTGGCACGGCTTCCGTGAGGGGGACCAGAGTCTTTGCTCCGTGCCCAGCTCTCCCCACCGCTAGGGACTCTGCCCAGTCAGATCCAATAAGCGTTCACCACTCTCCTGCTGCACGGACTTTGAGGGGGGTCTTGCATATTTCATGGTGGTTCTTGCTGTGACCCTGGACCCACGACTCCTTGCCATAATCTGCTACCCTCCTCCCAAATGGATTATTTATGGCAGTGTACCCTCAACTTAATGGGGAAGCAACGGGTTTTCCGCTCCAATGCTTGGGTGGATGAACAAGGGCTTTTACTTCCCAATCTCCCACTCCTCCTGACTGCAAAATGTGCTCCAGGAGATCAGGCAGAGTTCAACTTCCTTCCTTGAAAGGTGGGTTACCTATGTAGGTGGATGGAAGTCTGGTTGGGTCGCAATTTTTAAGCAGTGTTTTTCCTGTTGGAGTCACCAGTGGGACATCATCTGGGCATAACATCTGTTTGCAACAAAGGGTCATAAAACATTTTTTGCCATGTGAAATATGTGACTTTGGTCACGGTCCTTTTGTCCTCCTCTCTAGGGCTTTGTATACACAAGCATTTTTGGCAGGAGTTCTAACCCTGGCAGTTAGTGCACTTTGCCACCTTGAAGCATCCTCTCCCAGTCTTCTCCAGTGCGGTGCTCTCTAGTTGTTTTGGACGACAACTCCCATCGGCCCCAGTCAGCATGATCACATAGTGCTGGGGCGCATGGCTGATGGCGCCAGGCTGGTTAAAGCAGAGGTTCATCTAGGTGTTCAGAAAATCCAGAATGAAAATGCACAGAGGGGGCTGGGCTGGGGTGCTGGATCCACTCCCTCGTGAGCAGGAGGACAACTCTTTGCCGGGGGAGCCTGCCTTGGCAAGTCCTGCTTTCCCTTTGTCCCTTAAGGTTAAGTCCCTTCCCTCTTTGACAGGGAGGTTAAGAGAACAAATTGCCCCCCCCATCCCTGCTTGCTTTGCCACTTAGATCAGAGGTGTGGAACATTTTTCAGCCAAAGGGCCGCACTCCCTCATGGAGAGCCTTCCAGGGGCCAATGGTGGGCAGGGCCAGGAGTCGAAAGTGGTGGAGAAAAAGGTGGGATGCTCACCATAGGCTACCTTTCAGCTGCCCAAAAGGCATACACAGCGCTCCATCGTTCATTCTGGCAAGTGAGGGGCATTGGAACCGTTCAAGCACACTGATGGGAGGGCGTGGGACAGGACTAGTGAGGTGCATGGCCATGGGGCAGCGCCAGCTCCCAAGCCCTACAGTGTGACATTTTGCCCTGCAATGGGTGAGCAACAGAAAGCAATGCTGCTGTTTGGATCTGATGCTATGAAAGAGAGAGAGAGAGAGAGAGAGAGAGAGAGAGAGAGAGAGAGAGAGAGAGTTGCATCAAGCGTGTTAAACCTGTTGCTCAAAATTACCTGTTCAGACCAAAATGGGAAAGGATGCCTTCTTAAGCAGAATTTACCTAGCTCTGAATCCAGTCTCATAGCTCAAAGCAATAGGAAGTTAATCAATGCTAGAAGCAGATTCCCCTTCATGGACCACTGCCTTGCCGTGGCGAAGGGGCTTGAATAACTCAGAGAAGCTATGAACTACGCCGAGCAGGGCACACAAGATGAACAGGTCATAGTGGAGAGTTTTGACCAAATGTGATCCACCTGGAGGAGGAACTGGCAAGCCACTCCAGTATCCCTGCCAAGAAAACTCCATGGACAAAGACAACAGGCATATAAAAGTTATGACGCTGGAAGATGAGCCCCTCAGGTCGGAAGGCGTCCAACATGCTACTGGGGAAGAGCGGAGGACAAGTACAAGTAGATCCAGAGCTGATGAAGTGGCTGGGCCAAAGCCGAAAAGACGCTCAGTTGCAGATATGCCTGGAAACGAAAGGAAAGTCCAATGCTGTAAAGAAAAATATTGCATAGGAACCTGGAATGTAAGAACCATGAACCTGGGTAAGTTGGATGTGGTCAAAAATGAGATGGCAAGAATAAATATTGACATCCTGGGCATCAGTGAACTAAAATGGACGGGAATGGGCGAATTCAGTTCGGATGACCATCATATCTACTACTGTGGGCAAGAATCCCGTAAAAGAAATGGAGTGGCCCTCATAGTCAACAAAAGAGTGGCAAAAGCTGTACTGGGATTCAATCTCAAAAATGATAGAATGATCTTGATACGAATCCAAGGCAGACCTTTTAACATCACAGTAATCCAAGTTTATGCACCAACTACTGGTGCTGAAGAAACTGAAATTGACCAATTCTATGAAGACTTACAACACCTTATAGAAATGACACCAAAGAAGGATGTTCTTCTCGTTATAGGGGATTGGAATGCTAAAGTAGGGAATCAAGAGATAAAAGGAACAACTGGCAAGTTTGGCCTTGGAGTTCAAAATGAAGCAGGGCAAAGGCTAATAGAGTTCTGCCAAGAGAACAAGCTGGTCATCACAAACACTCTTTTCCAACAACACACGAGACGACTCTACACATGGACATCACCAGATGGGCAGCATCAAAATCAGATTGAATATATTCTCTGCAGCCAAAGATGGAGAAGCTTTATACAGTCAGCAAAAACAAGACCTGGAGCTGACTGTGGCTCAGATCATCAGCTTCTTATAGTAAAATTCAAGCTTAAACTGAAGAAAGTAGGAAAAACCACTGGGCCGGTAAGATACAATCTAAGTCAAATCCCTTATGAATACACAGTGGAAGTGAGGAACAGGTTTAAGGATTTAGATTTGGTGGACAGAGTGCCTGAAGAACTATGGACGGAGGCTCGTAACATTATACAGGAGGCAGCAACGAAAACCATCCCAATGAAAAGGAAATGCAAGAAAGCAAAGTGGCTGTCCAACGAGGCCTTACAAATAGCGGGGGAGAGAAGGCAAGCAAAATGCGAGGGAGATAGTGAAAGATACAGGAAATTGAATGCAGATTTCCAAAAAATAGTAAGGAGATACAAAAGACCTTCTTAAATGAGCAATGCAAAGAAATAGAGGAAAACAACAGAATGGGAAGAACCAGAGATCTGTTCAAGAAAATCGGAAATATGAAAGGAACATTTCGTACAAAGATTACCATAATAAAGGACAAAAGTGGTAAGGACCTAACAGAAGCAGAAGACATCAAGAAGAGGTGGCAAGAATACACAGAGGAATTATACCAGAAAGATATGGATGTCTCGTACACCCCAGGTAGTGTGGTTGCTGACCTTGAGCCAGACATCCTGGAGAGTGAAGTCAAATGGGCCTTAGAAAGCACTGCTAATAACAAGGCCAGTGGAAGTGATGATATTCCAGCTGAACTATTTAAAATTTTAAACAATGATGCTGTTAAGGTGCTATACTCAATATGCCAGCAAGTTTGGAAAACTCAGCAGTGGTCAGAGGATTGGAGAAGATCAGTCTACATCCCAATCCCAAAGAAGGGCAGTGCCAAAGAATGCTCCAACTACCGCACAATTGCACTCATTTCACACGCTAGCAAGGTTATGCTTAAAATTCTACAAGGAAGGCTTAAGCAGTATGTGGACGGAGAACTCCCAGAAGTGCAAGCTGGATTTAGAAGAGGCATAGGAACCAGAGACCAAATTGCAAACATGCGCTGGATTATGGAGAAAGCTAGAGAGTTCCAGAAAGACATCTACTTCTGCTTCATTGACTATGCAAAAGCCTTTGACTGTGTCGACCACAGCAAACTATGGCAAGTTCTTAAAGAAATGGGAGTGCCTGATCACCTCATCTGTCTTCTGAGAAATCTCTATGTGGGACAAGAAGCTACAGTTAGAATGGGATATGGAACAACTGATTGGTTCAAAATTGGGAAAGGAGTACAACAAGCCTGTATATTGTCTCCCTGCTTATTTAACTTATATGCAGAATACATCATGCGAAAGGCTGGGCTGGATGAATCCCTAGCCGGAATTAAGATTGCTGGAAGAAATATCAACAACCTCAGATATGCAGATGGCACAACCTTGATGGCAGAAAGTGAGGAGGAATTAAAGAACCTTTTAATGAGGGTGAAAGAAGAGAGCACAAAATATGGTCTGAAGCTCAACATCAAAAAACGAAGATCATGGCCACTGGTCCCATCACCTCCTGGCAAATAGAAGGGGAAGAAATGGAGGCAGTGAGAGATTTTACTTTCTTGGGCTCCATGATCACTGCAGATGGTGACAGCAGCCATGAAATTAAAAGACGCCTGCTTCTTGGGAGAAAAGCAATGACAAACCCAGACAGCATCTTGAAAAGCAGAGACATCACCTTGCCAACAAAGGTCCGTATAGTTAAAGCCATGGTTTTCCCAGTAGTGATGTATGGAAGTGAGAGCTGGACCATAAAGAAGGCTGATCGCCAAAGAATTGATGCTTTTGAATTATGGTGCTGGAGGAGACTCTTGAGAGTCCCATGGACTGCAAGAAGATCAAACCTATCCATTCTTAAGGAAATCAGCCCTGAGTGCTCACTAGAAGGATAGATCCTGAAGCTGGGCTCCAGTACTTTGGCCACCTCATGAGAAGAGAAGACTCCTTGGAAAAGACCCTGATGTTGGGAAAGATTGAGGGCACAAGAAGAAGGGGATGACAGAGGACAAGATGGTTGGACAGTGTTCTCAAAGCTACCAACATGAGTTTGACCAAACTGCGGGATGCAGTGGAAGACAGGACAGCCTGGTGTGCTCTGGTCCTTGGGGTCACGAAGAGTTGGACACGACTAAACGACTAAACAACAACAACAAAAGAAGCAGATTAATGACAAATCTTACCACCACAGTCCAAATTGCAAAAAGTCCCTCCAGGGACAAAGCACTTTTGGTAGTTCCACCGCCCACAGAAGCTTCGGGAGTTGGTGACCCAGGAAAGGGCCTTCTCTATGGTGGCACCTAAGCTGCCGAATTTGGTCTGGACAGAGGTGTGCCTGGAACCTTCTCTGTACACCTTTTGGTGAATGCTGAAGATGCACCCTCTGCCCTGCATATGAGATGTGTATTTCTAGAGAAAACGCACCCCCTTCTAGTGACTGTAATTTCACTAAGCTGTTTTTAATGTATTTGTTGTGACTTGCCCAGGGACCTTATGGTGAAGGGGGGCCAATAATAATAATAATAATAATAATAATAATAATAATAATAATAATAGACTTCCCCTCAACCTGCTATGTACATATTACCTTTAAAGCACATTGAGAGCACCCTGTCTTCTTCTTAAACATTTCTAGGCACTATAGTTTACCCGTCACGGAGCTACAATTGCCAGCAACCCTAAACATAATTTTCTGAGGGGGCGAGGAAGATGTGCTTTGAATGTGCTTCAAGGGTCTAGTGTGTGGGCTGCCCTCCCCACTTTGGGAACCGACACGAACAGGAGTGAGGCAGGCAATTAAGTTCAGCACCGTTTGTGCCTTACAGAATCTGCTGCCACCAGAGCCGGCCCTACCGTGAGGAGGAGTGAGCATCAGCCTCAGGCAGCAAACGCTGGGGGGCAAGCGGGCGTGGAGAATGGACAGGGCTGTGGGTGCCATGACCTGCACTCCCTAAACTAGCCTGCTGCCCTCAGGTGCAGGAGAGGCTGGCTGCCCCAATGCCAGAGGAGAAGGAGCAGTTGGCTGCCCTTGGTCTCAGCTTTAGAACCTGTTATGGAGGAAGAGACAATCTTGTCCTTTGCCTTGAGCCAGTCCTGGTTGCCACAAGATGTGGCAATGGGTGCTAACAGAGAAGGCTTTAAACGGGAGTTATAGAAGTCCTCCAGGAAGTTGTCTATTTACTATGGTGATGAAATCTGATCTTCACATTTAGAGGCACTGAAGCTCTGGGCACTATTTGCTGAAAAGCAGGCAAACTGCAAGAAACGGCTCTTGCATCTGTGACCTCTTTGTGACAGACCTGGGGGCGTCTGGCTTGCCTGCTGCTGCCAAAAGGAAGATGCTGGACTAAGTGGATGTTTGATGAGCTGCAGTTTTAAGAACTTGAGCTTGAGTTTGTTTCTTCCTCCTCTTCCTTTCTCATCATGTGCCAGGTCTTTATAGGCCATGTGCCTGTGCTCAGGCACTGTCTTTATACCAATTTTTGTAAACTGCGCCAAAAGCCTTTTTGACTAAAGGGTATTAAATGCCATAAATAAATAAGATCCCAGATCCAACAGAGCTCCCAGAGAGAAGGAGAGCAATATTCTATTTTGTCTGCACTTTAATGAGAAGATCTATACATTTGCACTTCTTGAACCAATATTCAATCCAATATACAGCTATCCTTCAAACTTCACACTTCTCTGAATTTTTGCAGTACAGTTCTCCAACCACGGTGTACAAACTTGCATATATGACTGAAAATAACATACAGTGGTACCTCGGGTTAAGAGCTTAATTCGTTCCAGAGGTCTGTTCTTAACCTGAAACTGTTCTTAACCTGAGACACCACTTTAGCTAATGGGGCCTCCCACTGCTGCCGCACTGCTGCTGTGCAATTTCTGTTCTCATCCTGAAGCAAAGTTCTTAACCCGAGGTAATATTTCTGAGTTAGTGGAGTCTGTAACCTGAAGCGTCTGTAACCTGAGGTACCACTGTATAGAAATGCACATTAGAAAAAATTGCTTGCAAAAGAATGAGTGCATTAATCAAAACTGCATTCTAAAACATGTTTAGTTGCATAGATTTGCACTAAAATACTGAAGAATATATATATATGTTTAACCATAAATTGCTGCAGAAATGTGGAGAACTGAATTTAATATTGAAAACAGAAGAAACTGAGGGGCCCAGAAATTACCAGATTTGCCCATCCCTACCTAGGAAGAACTGGACCCCTGGAACGGCACATTAAGGAATGCTGAGCGGAGACTAGAGGAAAGGAGCAGAACCTTCTCCTCATAGACTTGTGCAGAGGGGGCAAAAGGTTCATGGAATTACCCAGATTATGTCACGATTGTAACACGCTGATTTGTAAAACCTTCCTTAATTATTTAATGCCCTTCTGGTGAAATGGCAACCACCTCTGGGAGGGTGAGGGGGAGGTCAGTGGATTATGAACTGTGGTTGAACCCGTTCCTGTCATCTGCGTGCTGCATCGCTCAGGACAGTTTGGCGCCTAAGGCAGACAATCCAGCTGACAAGGGCAACAATCCAGACCCATGGTGTGCGAGTGCAGTAGGCCAGGCCTGGCAAAAGGGGTGGCCCTCCAGGTGTTGTTGGGCTCCAGCAGCCAGGTGTGATGGGAGTTGTAGTCCAACAACTGCTGGAGAACAACAGGTTCCCCTCCCCTGCTGGACAAACAAACATACACCTGCTCCCCTTTGCCAATCTATCCATGATTCTGAACAGTGAAAACACAGGAGCAAGCAGCTGCTCGCCATATCAGGATTCCTGCATTGCAGGGGGTTGGACTAGATGACCCTTGGGGTCCCTTCCAACTCTACAATTCTATGGGTCCTCAACTGGTGGGCCAGGAGGCCCCACTGGACAGCAGCTACCAGGCCGCTGACTAGTTTGGAAAAACTCCTCCTAACAACAGAGGGAGGGACACAGTAGAGAGATGGTATCAAACCACAAATCCCCGCACCACAATTAAAAATTACTGGGAACATGACATAGGATTTGAAATAAACCCTACCCAATGGTCAAAATGTGGTCTAAACTACCACTTAAATCCATCTGAAGCAAAAAAAGAGAACTTCCTATGAAACCTATCTACTGTACAGATGGTACCTAACACCAAGGAAATTGTCACTAATACACTCAGAAACCTCATCCAAATGCTGGAGAGACTGCACCTCCATAGGCACATACTTCCACATGTGGTGGGAATGCCCCAAAGTACAATCCTTTTGGATAGCAGTGCTGCAGGAAACCCCCAAAGTAACAAAACAGGTAATAGAAGTAACTCCAGAATTAGCCTTATTAAATACCTTCCAAGATAACAATGCAAATGCACATGACAAAGAACTCATAAATCATTTATTCTCAGCAGCAAAAAAACATCGTAACTAGACACCGGGAGGACCTATGAGGAGTGAACATAAACCACTGGTACCAAAATGTATGGGAAACTGACGGTTAAATCAGCTATGATTAAATGGGCACAAGATGTTGGACATAACATTATGATGGCTGACGGGGAGCAGTTGTGGACCACAGGTATGAAATTTACGGCATGTAATGCCTTAAGAGAGAATATTATGAAAATGATTTACAGGTGGTACATGACACCAGTCAAGCTTGCAAAAATTTATCATTTGCCCGATAATAAATGTTGGAAATATAAAGAAAATGAAGGTACATTCTTTCACCTTTGGTGGACATGCCCAAAGATTAAGGCTTTATGGGAGATGATCTATAACGAAATGAAAAAGGTATTTAAATATACCTTCCTGAAGAAACCAGAGGCCTTTCTCCTGGGCATGGTTGGCCAATTGGTGCCAAGGAAAGATAGGATTTTCTTTATGTACGCTACAACAGCAGCAAGAATACTTATCGCAAAGTATTGGAAGACACAAGATCTACCCACCCTGGAAGAATGGCAGATGAAGGTGATGGACTACATGGAACTGGCAGAAATGACCAGCAGAATCCGAGACCAGGGAGAAGAGTCGGTGGAAGAAGATTGGAAGAAATTTAAAGACT